>NC_138176.1:71808605-73139446 GCF_964165515.1 Mesoplodon bidens | reverse complement strand
AAGAAAATGTATTGTATCCAATATGCACTATCAAGTTAGAATTACATGAAAATTGAAATGATAACTTTTTAGATTTGAACATTCCGTTCTTATAAAATTGCAGATGTGATGTCCTAGTCAACTTTTATACAATCGTAAAATTTAAAATCAGAAATGACTCGTACAAAGTGTGTACTACACTCTCCTAATTTATAAAAGGAGAAATTGAGACCTTATGGTTAAGTGACTTACTGAAGGTAATAATGTTAGCTTGACTACAAAGCTGGGACTAGAACCCAAGTCACCTGGTCTCTAGTATAGCCTTCCCATGGACTGTTCCCAAGCCAATGACTGAGAGTCTTGGGCTCAGAGACTGAGTGGCAGACCATTTTTGAGAAATATGGAACTCTCTGACAGATGACTCAGGCTCAAGGATTCCCCACTAGCTTGACAAAACTTTCTTAGAACTGCACTGAAGTCTGACTTTTCTGACCCAACCTTCCTTCCTTTCCCATTTTCACGCACAGGGATCAAAACTGCACAGCGTTCTGAAGGCTCCCGCAGACTCCTCTGGCTCCCTCCCCACTTTCCCTCACAGATGTTCCCCTCAGTATACCTCTTGCCCATCTAACCCCATCTTGGAGTTTGCTACTTGAGGACCTGAACTAACACATCCCCTGTAAATTAAAAATTCAGGATTCCTTTATATTTTTTATATTATTACAAAAGGGCTTATTTTTATAATTTTTTATTGTCCATATGTATTTTATTTATTTTTTAAATTGGGGTATAGTTGTTTTACAATGTTGTGTTAGTTTCTACTGTACAATTGTTTATTAACTTTTTTCTGAATTTAAATTCTAGTCACCGGTCTTTTTTTTTTTTTTTTGCGGTACGTGGGCCTCTCACTGTTGTGGCCTCTCCCGTTGCAGAGCACAGGCTCCGGACGCGCAGGCTCAGGGGCCATGGCTCACAGGCCCAGCCGCTCCGTGGCATGTGGGATCTTCCTGGACCTGGGCACGAACCCGTGTCCCCCGCACCGGCAGGCGGGCTCTCAACCACTGCGCCACCAGGGAAGCCCCACCTGTCTCTTTTTTATAGATATTTTAAAATGTATCAAATGCAAATGTCTTTCCTAATGTCATTTTATTTCTGGAAAAGCACAGGTAGAAAAGTTTGAATTACCGATCTTTTTTTCAAGACTGCATAAGTATGAATTAAAATAAAAGCACAGATTTTTGGTTTGTTGAAATTTTTAAAATTAGTATTTTAATACAAGAGTACTCTCCTGACAATTATTTTTTATAAAACACTCAGGAGGTAAACGAGAGATCGCTGAGCAGTATAACCATCTGATCAAGATACATCAAACTTTGGACCTGCTTTGATATCTTCTATAATCAACTGTACCATCTGTTTCATTGTTTCATCACTAGGCTAACAAAGCTTAGCTGAAGAGATAAGGGGCTGGTGTCACTACTAATATCTTCTGCTTTTCTAAATCAGCAAACTTTCTGTTAACTATAGAACTCAAATACTTCCTAACCCAAGTTGAAAAATACAATGATTTTCTTTCTAATACAACTCAGATGACTAGCTCAAATTACTTCATGAATTTTCTATTTGAATAAATCTTCAAACAGTCTAAGTTAAAAGCAAAACATTTTCGCAGATTGTTTTGAATGATAGAGAAAAGAAAGCCTATTGGTGAAAAATTTTACACTTAGTACTATTAGAAACAAATTATGCTGCAAAGAGAGAAAAATAAATCATGTGCTCTTATTACATAAAAAGTCATAAAATCAAAGAATAAAGTAAAAACAGAATTCAAAGAATTCAAAAATCTTAAATTTAGACAAAACCTTGGAAAATATATTGAGATAATCATCTTCATATTTCTTTAATTCAAATCATCACCTCAAAATTAAGAAACTGAGAAACCAGTTCCTTGTAACAGAAAAACATCAGGTTAAAACAATAAACTTGACCAGGTGTGATATGACTTTGGTGTCTCGAATATAAAAACAAAAAATTCTGAGAAAAATACTCTTAAAAATATATATTCTGACTTGTTTGGCTCCAAAGACACATAATATTAAAAATCTTCAATTTACTATATTTCACTTAAATCCAAAGACTAGCAGAAATATTAATTGGTCAAGAGAGATATAAATAAAATTTATAAAATGTAAAAACAAAAATGTTATACAAGTTGGGGTAAAATGCTCAGCAACTTTATCACATGAAATCTTTCAAACAAAATTTTAATAAAAACAATTTAATTACCATTAACTTAGTCATAGTGGGTCTTGGTCCTCCTATAAATGAAGGATCGTTTTGCTCCTCTGCACATGGGACCTCATCTAAGCTTGGCTGCTGTTCATTCGAGGTGGTCTGTAATTCTGGTAAATTGAGAAATTGGATCCCACACTGAGAAGCTGTTGTTTTTACTCTTGGCACTTCCTGAATTCTCTGGTACCAGGCAGCCAGCAGTGGAAATTCTACCAGCTTTTCAGAAAGTTTCTTGCAGATAATTACCTAGGCAATTACAAAGAACAAAACACATTATTATATAATTTTTGTTTGTTATAAGAGCTGATTGAGGTAACTTTACATACCATAAAACTCACACATTTAAAGAATGAGTTTTAGTAAATTTATACAGTTGCACAACCACCACCATAATCCAGTACCATTACACTCAACGTCACACCAAAAAGTTCCCTTGTGACCATTTGCAATCAGTCTCTGCTCCACAGTCAGTTGTAGGCAATCTATGATCTGCTTTTCATGTGTATAACTCTGCCTTTTCTAAAATTTCATATATTTAAATGGAATCACAAAATGTGCCTTTTTTCACTTAGCAATATGATTTTGAGATCCATCCATGTAGTTGCATTTATCAGTAGTTTGTTTCTGTTTATTATGATGCAGCATTTAAAGTAAGGCTTTTATTTATTCAAATTAGAAGCATTTGAAACCATTACCCCTGATGTAAATTAATATGTTTATTTTCTCTTGGTCAGATGCTTTCTCTCCAGCACCACCACCAAACTTCAATTTCTTTAAAAATTAGAATGTTCTTGCTTCTTTGTGAGAACTGAATGTTGTTTCCATAGAAACAGTTATAATGTTACAAACAGATTATGACTTACGAATAGATAAAATGAAAAGGTCAAGTCACAGAAAATCTCTACAAATGTATCTAGCAATAATCAGTGCCAAAACAGGAGCCAGAAAGGACGAAAATTAATGAAAAATTTCACACATATATATAGTCTATTTTAACTGGACTTTAAGGTTAAATAAGAATTGATGATAAGAACAGGGTTTATGTCTAATTCTCTTTGTATACTACAAGCGCTTAAAACACTGTCTTGCAAAAAATACTGAGTGAATGAACAAATGATCAAGAAACCATTTATTGACCTCAAAGAATAATCCCCTAAATTAGTGTTTTTCAAACTGCTGCTTACAACCCATTAGGAGATTTAAAAATCAATTAAAAAAATTTTTTAATGAAATTAAATAGAAAATATCAGAGTACATAGCATGTACTAAGGTGGGTTATTTTCTGTTTATATATATCTATATTCATATATATAATATAAAGATGTATATTTGTTTTTGTATGTTCAGTCACCTTGTAAAATGCATTATTTACTGTGAAAAGTAAAAAAGTTTGAAAAATACTGTCTAAATGGTACTCTGGGAGCCAAAAAGTTTCTAATTCTCAACAAAATACTTAATTGTCTGGAAACAGATTATGTGCTATGGGAATTGAGCTTTAAGCCATGATAAATTAATCAAATAAGAAATTTCTCATTTCCTCACCTTTCCTTTACTCCCCTTGGTAGTGATTTATTCTTACTTGTCAGACGCATATGACATCTTTCCCTCCTTTTGAAAATAAGTTGTGATTAAACAACAATAATTCATGTTTAAAAAATTTGAGGAGTTTTACTCTGCATGACAGGTCATCCCATTTAATCAATATGCCAGGCTGCTCTGCTAATATCCAGACAGCTCAGGAGGTACGGCACCACATTCATTAATTACACTTGAGAAGATATATTTATGGATGAGGCTAATGTTAAATGTGTGAAATGAAAATTAAATTTGTTCCTAAGAAATGATTTGTAAAAGATGCTACCTGGCTGATAAGATCAAAATATTATAAATACCAGAGTTACTTAAGGACAAGAAAATAATTTATTCTCAAAATATTGGTAAAAAATTGCTATAAGACCACAAACTGAAATCCTAGTGCCTTTGTATTTAATTATAGCAAGAGGCAGAAAAACTTGTATGAATAAAAAGAGAAGCAAGATATTACACCTATCCAAAAGATCTCCTCCTCTGCATTACTTTCCAATCACTTATTATATAAAGTATTTGGTAATTCTTTTATGTCATTTCCTCAGTCATGTCTACCCTTTCAAAAACACATCATAACCAACAAATGTTTAGGTGAGCAGTGTAAGCAGTATAAAAAATAGTAAACAACCTGTCTAAATGGAAATATAATCCCAGTTCAGGGTCTTTTCTTACCATCTAGAACTGGTGAGTTAAAAATGAAAATTCTTAAGGACCTAAGGAATAGGACAGGGGATGGAAAATATAAATTAACTATGGCATCCATAATTTTTGCAATATGCCATCCAGTAGTGAGATTCCCATTTTATTCTCAATTTTATGCCAATGGGAACAGTGAAAGAGGTACTTAACATAGGTATTTTTGCTCAAAAATCAATTTCTACAATGATTTTACTTTAGTAATAAACATGTCATACTTTTAAAAAACTAAATTCAAAGCATTAGAAGTTAAAATGTATTAAGTTAAATCATTAATGTTCAAATTACAAAAATATTTCATAAAATGTCAACTTCTCTGTCTTCCAGGAGTAGAATAATCTTTTAAATAGTTCTATCAAAGTGTACCTGTTTAGTAGCAGTAACTTAAAAATAACTATAAAATTTTCTGGTATCAGAGAGAAGCAAGATTTTGCCTTAGTATGGTTATTCATTGTTATTTCTCCCATCTGCTTCCTATTCTGTGTACTAGAAGGTTCTAGCAAATAAAGGGAGGGGGGAATCATAAGATGCATTTTAATTTATTCTTTTTAATCCATTCCTGAAACTTTCCAGAGGAGAGGATTTTATCAGGCACCTTCCAGGAAGAAGTGTTGGGCTATCAGTGGTTAACTTTGCAAACTAACATCCTATGAAAAGGAAGAGAAGCTTGGAGCAGAGGTTTAGATATAACACTTTAGCCTCTCTCCCTGCTGTTGTTTTGCATATTTGGCTTTATTCTGTTTAGCAAAACTCAGTATTTTCCCTAACTCTTCTAATTTTGACCTCTGGTATACCAAACCTTGAATTAGCAAAATTGACTGCTCTTTCATATTCTTGTCTTATTCCTGTGGCTAAATACTTTGGCCCTAGATTCAACTCCATGTTTCTGATCCAAACCTAGTAACTTGAACTTCATTCCTGATCATGAACTTGATCTTAATTCTGATCATTTGGACCACTACTCCATCACCTCAATGGTGTGTTAATACAAGTATAAAGGCTCAGCTTCATAGCCACCATCTGAACTAAAATGGCTGCTTCGTAACCCAAGATGACTTACAAGAGGAAAATAAATACAAGAGAAATAACACCAAAGCTTTGGCAAAGAAAGATTAACTCCTGAAAGAAAATGTGATGATCTAGGAAAAATACAAACAAACAAAGGAAAATATTTAGAGAATTAGTTTACATAATGTCAAAACAGAAGAATTTAATCATAGAATACATGTAATAAAAAAGTTTTCTGCTATTTTAAACTGAGATGAAGACTAAGAGTTCCTTAGTTGTATCAATATTAGGTAGACTTACTCAGCAGTGGTCAGGCTGATGTCCCACCTGATTGAAGGGGGAAAAAATCCTCTCAATTAGGAACACCTCCACCTCAATTGATCCTCATCAGGTAAACAGTATTTTAAATTAAGCTAAAATTAAATGCAATTTAGCTGAAGATAGATGCCTGGATAATGATCTAAAAATAACCTTTATGCAGGTGAATCCAATTTTTTATGTTTTGTTGCCTTTGAAAGCAAATAATCAAGTCTTCTCTATCACCTTGTTTGATTTTCTTTGTAGCACTTACCATTATTTAAGTATGTATTATTTATTTGCCTATGTGTTCATTTCTATCTTCCCTATTTTTCTATTTCTATTAGAATATTAACTCCATAAGGGCTGGGACCATTTCTGTCTTGTTCATCACTGTATTCCTAGTGCATACAACAGGGCATGACATATACAGGAGGCTTTCAATAAATTTCTCAAATGAATGAATTAATGGTTGTGCTGCTTTGATCCGATTTTTATGAAATTAGGAACAAATAGTTATCCAAGGAGACCAAGAAGCCATGAATACCAACAGTATTTCCTAATATGCACCAAATGACTGCTCTAATGATTGAAGTCGGTAATAACAGCAGAGGTGGGGGGCTGGGGGGAGTCAGGGACAAGAGAATTTAGAAATCGTTTGACTACGAAAAAGAAAAAAATCTACGTTTTTCTCCCCACCCAGGCCCATGGGCAATATGAATACACATGACATTTACAATACTTAATCAACATCTAAATGATTCCTAGATCTCTTGTTCTCACATCCTTTGATTCTGAAGTTATTTTGGTTTCTAATCTTTTCTCGTTTACGTTTTAAAGAAATGAGAAATGTTCTCTAAGAAAATGCCAATTGATTAATGCCACCTAACTTATTAGTGAAGCCTCGTCCCCTAATATATAGATTTTCGTTAGAAATCTTTTCTCATCTGTCAGTAGAGATGCCTGAAGTGTTGGTGATATATAATCAAAATGAAATCTGATATCTGATTCCTTAGTAAGGGAAAGGGTGAAATGCTTCAAAGTGAGAAAAACGCAGTTCTGGAAAACCAACTGGAAAGCTGCAGAGAGCTCTAGCTTCCCATGTTCACTCTGATACTACTTTTACCTTGTCCTTTTTCCCTCCATAGACAGAAAAAAAATACATACATACATTTATATATGTATGTATATAAATATGTATATATATGTACACACACACATATATACACACACACACATATACATGTATGTGTACCTGAACTGAAAAAGGAAACTTTACATATATAATCTCCCACAGCATTGAATAGTACTGCCAGCTATGTAACATAACAGAGATGAGGGTAAAATATTTCTGATTTAAAAATATCTAACATAATGAAATTAGCATTTGAAGAGACTACATAATTGTAAAATATAGCTGACAAGAGTTTTTAGTATTTTAATACTGGAGCCTCTAGTATTAGAAGGTGATCACCACAGCATTTTAAAATTAATAATCATAACAAATGCTAATGTTTTAGCAACTCAGAACTAAAAGTCATAATAATTACTAACATGTATTGAAAGCAACTATGTGCCAAACATCGCTCACACTTTACACAAATTGTCATTTATTCCTCACACTGATCCTGTTAGATGGGCACTATTATCATTTCTATTTTACATATAAGAAAACAGAGACAGATATTAATAACTTGCCCAGGAGCATAATGGTATTAAGAAATGAAATAGGGACTCAAACCTGGGCAGTTTATAGACTGAAACATACAGCAATGTATCCACTCCTGATAAAACTTACCAAAAAATGATGGATACAGGGCAAGAGCACAATATCTGCCAAAGTGAAGTACAGGCCTTCTACAAACACATGGTCCAGAGGTGGAAGGTCAGAAGCTTTCGCTTTTCTAACGTGAGCAGGCTCCCTGTTGGCAGGAGCTGGTTCCTCATGTACTGTGAGCTTTGAAAATGCCACTCTCAGTTCCAGGCTCGCCGATGAAGAGTCCACCTCTTCAGATGTTTCCTGTCTATGGACCTTGCTCTTCGTTTCTTCCTTAGCAAGGGAAGGCCTAACCCCAGCAGCCTTCTGCTGCTTCAGCTTCTGCCGCCGGAGTTTGTCATCATTGTGTACCCTAACAGGCTCACTAAGCTTCTTCTCAAGCTCTAGTATTTCGGCAGGGATAGTTGGGGGCTGGTCAGAAGATTCTTTGAGAAAATTCTCAATAGCTAAAGGGATGGTAAGTTCGCATAGCCTGGTCCACTGACTAACCTGCAAAACAAAACAAGAAATGAAAGGATTCTTTACTTTCAACGTAGCTTGAAGAAAAATAACTTTCTATTGGGAAATAAGACTGGTTTAGAGAATTTAAGTCTTGAGCTAAACCATCTCTGGGCTAGGTTTTTACGCTCTATCAAGAGACATTACAGTGCTTCAGAAGTGGTAACATTAAACAATGGAGGTTCAGCATTCGTATATCTCGAACATATGCTATTCTCCTGTGTCCACTTACCGAATAAATCCTCACTTCCCAAAGCCTTTAAAGTACACTCCCCCTAAAAAAGCTCGGTTTCTGAAACACTGCTACTTTGAGCTCCTGTTCATATGTAAAATCCCCTTTAAAAACCCTGAGTAATTAAAAAGTAAAAAAAAAAAAAAAAAAAAAAGAGAGAAATCTTTCCCTAAAAATAATATCTCTAAACCCCATAAATTAAATCTTAAATTCTTATCTTCCAATACTGCGCTGAAATATCGGTATACATGAAGGGCCATTTTAACTCTTTCATTGGTTACTGTAGTTTTTTTTTGTTGTTGTTGTTGTTTTTGCGGTACGCGGGCCTCCCACTGTTGTGGCCTCTTCCGTTGCGGAGCACAGGCTCCGGACGCGCAGGCCCAGCGGCCATGGCTCACGGGCCCAGCCGCTCCGTGGCATGTGGGATCTTCCCGGACCGGGGCACGAACCCGCGTCCCCTGCATCGGCAGGCGGACTCTCAACCACTGCGCCACCAGGGAAGCCCTGTAGTTTTCTTTAAGTAAATTAAATTTTATTTTCCAACAGAAAGTTCAAATAAATATTCAAGTGAATGTGTTGTCACTTACGGCTTTAAATAACAGAAAAGAGACATTATACTTACTTCAGCACAGGCTTTCAAGCAAGTCTTCTTAAAACCCAGAAGTTCCAAAATTTCCTTCTTTGAGGGGTCTGCTTCATATGATTTCTGAATTATGTGTCTCAGAACAACAGCAAGTCCTGCTCTACAGAAATTGTCTGGTCTTTCTACTACTGCAGGTAAACAGCAATTCTGGACTATTGGTGGAAGCTCTTGCCTTGAAATAATCTGTATTTCAACATCCTCAGAGAGTACATTTTTAAGTAGTGAAATGCCTGTGTTTTCTCCAGTGAGGACTAAGCAAACTTTAAAGATTTTGCAGTCACAGTATGATAACAAAAATAAAGTTATAGATGTATGAAAAGGAAAGATGCACCCTTCTTTTTGGTGAGAAAAGTCCAAGTATAGATATTCTTCTGTAAGACTTTTCTTAATGCCTTTCATTTTCTTCTTTCATTGGGTTACCTGAAGCATAAATTGAAGTGGTTATAGGTCTTAGAATATAGCAATTGAGAAGCTAAAATAAAAGATGAACATTTTAAAAACATTTTCTAGAAATCAGCAGGGATTTGTGATAGATATGATTCTACAAGAATTGGTTCTTGGAATGAATAAATGGCTTCCGAAAGAAAGATTCCTACCCTGTCCAATTAACTAGTCTTAAGGGTGATTTTATATCCAGCTCCTTTAAAAAGAGCATATCTCAGGTGCTTTGCAATAGAACTCTCCCAGTCAAGTATTGATACTTTGGGGTCTCACTACAGATGAGAACAAAAGATGAATAGAATGGGACATAAGAAATAACCAAGAATACCTAGAGTTGTCTGGGGATAATAGCTCTGAGAAGCTTGATGATGCTGGTCCTTCCATACTGCTTGTTTTATGCCCCTAAAATATAATAATTGAGGGGGGGATATATTCATTCTCTCACAAGAAATGGATTCTCCTAAAGTGAATTTTGATATGTGATGAGCTATTGTATGCTGAATCACAATAGAAAAAAATATTTGAAATTCTCCATAACTTAGATGTTGATAACTGAGATATCTCAAAGTTAACATGTCCAAAATCAAGTTCCTTATTCTCTCCCTACCCCCCAGAACCTGTTCCTCATGTATCTTCCCCACTTCAGTTAATGGAACACCATCCTTCAGCTCTTCAGGCCAAAAACCTGGACAATCATTTTAAATTACTCTTTTCTTTCACACCCCCATAACTAATCCATTAAAAATTTATTTTGGCACTACATTCAATATATACCTAGAATCTGATTATTTCATTCCATCTTCATTGCTTCCACTGTGATCCAAGCCACCATCACCTTTCTTCTTAATAATAGCAATTGCTTCCTAACCCTGCTTTCCATCCTCTAGTCTATTCTCAACATAGTAGCAAAAATGATACTGTTAAAAATGAAATAAAATCATGTCACTTCTCTGCTCAAGCGCTCTAATGTTTTCCCATCCTACTCAGAGAAAAGGCAAAGCTCCTGCAATGGTCCACAAAGATCTCCTTGATCTAATTCTCTTTGTCTCTTTGTCCATCTCATCAGCTCTCATCTTCGCTCACTGCTTCAGCAAAAGTGGCTTATTGTTCCTCTAAATCACTAGGTACATTCCCACCTCAGTGCCTTGGCACTTGATATTTCTAGTGCCTAGAACACATCCATACCTCCTTTAAGTACCTACTCAAATATCAACTTTTTGAGATGTTCCCTTGCTACTGTATTTAACTTGCAAACCCCAACTCCCACTTTCTCTGAAAAAACATTTCCATCCCCTTCTATGCTTTTCTTCACAGCATTTATTACTATTGTAACATACTACATTATCTATTTTGGTCTTAGCCCAATAGAAAGTTCCATGAGAGTACAAATTTTATTTTATTCACTGCTATGCTAAAACAGGGCCTGCTATATGTCTATGTATGTGTATGTGTGTATATATAAATATATATACACACACACACACACATATATATATACATGTATATATATATATGTGTGTGTGTGTGTGTATATATATATATATATATAGTCAAGAAATATTGAGTGAATGCATGGACGAATAGACATGTTGGTTATTTTAAAGATGAAAACATACACAACCTTGTGGTCAAATTATTGATGGGTGTTTTCAAGTCACAATCCTTAAGACTTTTGTCAATTATGACTTTTTGTTTGATTTCTACATTTCCTGGGTCTAAAATTCCCCATGTTTTGGGCTCCCCTGGTGGCGCAGTGGTTGAGAGTCCGCCTGCCGATGCAGGGGACGTGGGTTCGTGCCCCGGTCCGGGAGGATCCCGCATGCCACGGAGCAGCTGGGCCCGAGCCATGGCCGTTGGGCCTGCACGTCCGGAGCCTGTGCTCCGCAACGGGAGAGGCCCGCATATCGCAAAAAATTAAAATTAAAAAAAAAATAAATAAATAAAATAAAATAAAATAAAATTCCCCATGTTCTAATACATAAACCAAAATTCCAAAACTGACACTAGATGGCACTCTTTAAAAGCATTCGCCATGTTACAGGAAAATGGTATATTGGAGAAAAAATTATTTTAAATTATTTAAAAATTATGTTAAAAGCCTTTAAAAAGTACACATGCAACTCTTTAAGTGTATTTGAAATATTAGTGTACCTGAATTTTAGGGTGCTAAAATTTACTAAATTTCCTTTATATTCTAAATTCCTTAAATTTTTTTTAATCAAAAGCAAAATAGTTAAGTACTCTTTAATCATCTTGGTCCTCAACTTTTTTATTAAAGGGCTAATAATCCATTATAACAAAGGGATATAGTTAGTAAAGTACTGTCATGGAAAACTTCTTGATAATGCAAGTGATCACCAGTGTTTTATCTTATATTTCTTTTGTTAAAACATAACAGATCTGAACCAAGGTTTGTTACTTATTTAAAAGATTATCTACGGGAAAATTATTTCATGTAATTTAAAAGCAACAACCCTTTAACCCATGGAAACCATTTTCTCCCTGAGCTAACTTAATTACCTTTTGGATTTTTTTTCCCCCCACATAGAGCTGATTTTAAAACAAAATATTAAAGGGCATTTGTTAAAGCTCACAGGCAAAAGAAACCAACATTTTGTAGAAGATCAATAGTCTCTTTGGAGAGTTTATCCCTATATATCTATTGCTGATTAATTTACCAATCCTCTTAACTCCCTTTGTTGACAGTGGGATGCTATAAAGAAGATCCCTAAATGTTTCCCCAAGAAGCAGATTTGAAAGAAAACATAATTGATTTCCTCATTTGCCCAGCAGTCCAGGAAATAGTAATTAGAGACTAGTCCTGCTAACACTTAAAAAAAAAAAAACACCACACAAACAAAAAACTAAAAACAACATCATACTATTTTACAGCTTTTGATTTAGGATATGCAGAAACATTTTTTTAAAAATTAGAGTACATGTATATTTGCCACTTCCCGAGGCACATAAGAACCTTGAGAATTAACTTTTACACATTCTATAAACTTTTTTTGCTGTGAGCACTTAATAAATGCTAAATGTCAACAAAATAGAATAGCAATAATCTGCCCTTGGAGATATCTAAAAATTAATGAGATACCTACGAGAAAATGCAATGTACTGTTGATTCTTTTTAAAGATTTTTTTTGATGTGGACCATTTTAAAGTCTTTATTGAATTTGTTACAGTATTGCTTCTGTTTTAAGTTTTGGTTTTTTGGCTGCGAGGCATGTGGGATCTTAGCTCCCCGGCCAGGGATCGAACCGGCACTCCCTGCACTGGAAGGTGAAGTATTAACCACTGGCCCGACAGGGAAGTCCCAGTACTGTTGATTCTTAACATAATTTATTTCTTTAAATACAGATGTTGGGTTTTTTTTTCTTCCTCTTGAAGATTAAAAATGTTACTTAATGATCTTAGAGTTAAAAAAAAATACTCTCCCTGGGCAATTTCTCCACATTAAATACTACTGTAATTTCAAAAATAACTATTAAATATTAGCAAACCTGTACAAATTTGATATCTGTTTTCAGCTTGTACTATGTCTTTAATTTTTCAAGAAAGTAGAACACAGTTTTTGCTTAAAGTCTGCAAATACCCTCAAAAGAAACCTTTTTTTTTCTTCTTCTTCTCCATTTCTACCTAGAGAATTCCTTATTTTATTACTTTTATGTCATGAGCTTTAAAAAAGGTAGGTGCTGTAGAATCATCCTCTGGGTCTCCAACACACGGAGCTGGGGGCATAGCTCTTGTTAGTCCAGACTACATTCCTGCCAAGCACAGAAGTGCTGTATGTCATTTGCTCTTTCTCAGCTTTGACAGGTGCCACACTGCAACTGTTCCTGTGATGGAGTGAGAAAGCAGCAGACAACACCACAAACTTGAGATACTGAACAGAGCTGATGGAGTGTGCATCTCCTCCCTGGAAAGGCCAGCCTGCTTGGGAATGTTGCAGAGGGAATAAAAACAGGTAAAAAGAAAATACTTAAGCCTTGGTTTCATTATTTGGGAGTCTTTAAAGATATTTTTAAACAAACGAAGTAGTCACAGGTTTAATTAGGAATTTAATCTTTTTTTTTTCATTCTCATTCCAATTAATATATCTTGGTGTTGATAAAATGAAACATTTCACACATGAAAGGGGAAATGAGTTTTATAGGTGTTTTCTTATCTAAAACCATTTTACTACTTTACTCCTTGCACATGTATATAGAGAGAGAAAGAAAAAAATACCATAAATGTGTATGAAAATAAGCATACTTCTCTGGAGGCTAGAAAAATAGTTTAAAACTTTTGTGCTCAAAATTCAAGTATGGATCTATGGCAACTAAATATTACATAATAGATAAATAAGTTATATATTATATATAAAGACCAAAAAGTACACAACTGCAACTAAATATTAACCAGTTGATTTTTTTTAAAAATAAGAAATTATCACTGGGCCTGGGATTTGATAGGAGCTTAATAAATGTTAAATGAACAAAGAATACAACTCTAAATAATATTATGTACATTTTATTGTCCACCAGCTATGTGCTAAGCACACAGAACTTTTGTGCACTACTTCAATCCTAATAATCCTTAAAAGTACATTTTACTCCCACTACATAGATAAGAACTGTACTTCAATCCAAAAGCATTTTTTGAATCTATAAAGGGATCTTATTGGAAAACATTAAGGAATAGGTATTTTTCTAACATGAACAGCACTACTTTATAAACTTCATACATTGAAGTATATTGCAATTTTATTACAGCAACAATTTCACTGGAGTGAAAATCATCAGAAATTATGTTATTCTAAGCAACTGTTCTTGATAAAAACCTCCATGCTAAAGGTAGAGTTATTTGACAGTTCTCAGCACTGGATTAAGTTTTTTGATAGTTCCTTCCTAATTCCCTTTATTGGATCTTCCTCAGACCTCTTAGTGACCTGTAGCTCAGTACTTTACCCTATTCTCAACTTACACTCACCCCTTTGATTACTGGCTTTCAAAATTTGATCATGCCACACAATAAGAAATAAACCTTATAATGAAAGTCATTATACACTGAATAATACTGAAACAAAAGAATCACCAAGAAATATCCTACCACATGAGATATAACTGACAGTTCACTCTGCTTTTTCTTTCTTCTTCTTCTCCAGGGTTGTTTTATTGTTTTTAATGTTGGTTAGTACTCACTAAAGTGATTCCATGACCTATGGGCCACAATTTACACTACAACGGCACTACCCGAGGTGATCTACAGTGCCATAGGGTTAAATATCATCTAAGACTCCTATACTTACCTCAGCCACAACCTTTCCCCTGAACTTCAGACTCCTATACATGTATCCTACTTGACATCTTCACCTGGACATTTTTCTAAACCTCTTCCTCTTTCCTCATTCTTGATAAAACAGCAATACTATTTACTCACATGCTTGGGCCCATAATTCTGAAGTCTCACTCAACTCCTTTTTTTCTCTCTCTTACCCTACTACTTCTACCTTTGAAATACATGCTAAATCTAACTTCTTAGCACCCCTACCAATAACACCTAATCTAAGTCATCACTAGCTCTTACAAAGACTACTGCAAAAGCCCATTAACTATTTTCCTCCACTCAACACAACTGTCCATTCTGCAACTATAGTCAGGGTGATCCTTTAAAAACATAAATCAGACCATGTCCTCTGTTCACAACCATCCAATGGCTCCCCAGAACGTTTAAAATAAAATCCAAATTTCCTATCATGGTCTCTAGGGCCTGATGTGACCCTAGCTGTGTTTCTTTTTTGACCTGATCTTCTACCCCTCTTCCCTCTTGTTCACTTCCCTCCAGCCAGTTCTCCTTGCTGTTCTGGGAAGACGCCAGCAATGTCCCCACGCCTGAGAATTTTGGTACTTGCTATTCCCTCTGCCTAGAATGCTCTTCTCCAAGATATTCACATGGCTTGCTCCTTCATTTCACTGAGGTCTCTGAATATTAACTCAGAGCAGTCTATCCTGAGAAAAAGGACTCCCATCACTTCCTAGCCCCTTATTCTGCTTTCTTTTTCTTTACAGCACTTATTACCTCACATATCTCCAATGCTGAAGAGTACTCAAATTTTAGCTCAAGGAATGTTTAGTTCAAGCCTTAAATTATGCTTTATACTTCCAAACTTCTCAGGGAAAATAAGGGATCTGTGTTGAATTGAAAAGATTTTCTCCAACCAAATGTTCAAAAAATCTGTTTGTTACTGAGGCTGAAAGCTGGGGAGTCACAAAATGCTGGAATATAAATGTGACACTCTAAGTCCACTTGAATATTAACTGCTTATATTGTACAGAATAAACAGTTCAAAGCAGTTTACAAATATGAAAAAATCACAAACTCTTATTTTCTTAAAGATTCAAATTTAAATTTAAACCCATTAAAATTCCCCACTACACCAAATGTTCAACATTATGAATATTAGAACTTAGCTTGTGTTTTATACATAACAACAACAGTATTTGGTTGCAAATCTCACTACTTTCTTTCAATAATATAGATAACAAAGAAAAGCCTGCCTCTATAGAGTTAGATAGCAGCTTATTACCTTAGATAGTAAAGTTTAAAAAAGGAAAGAAAAAAACTGAGCCAATTCAGTGCTCACTACATTACGTAATGTGAGGACACATATCGTTAAGTCCTAGAGGACAAAATCCTATGATTAAAATTAGCTGCTTATCTGGGCAAGAAGTGAAAAAAAAAAAAAAACGGTTTAGAAAAGCTTACTGTAACCTTAGCCATAAGGGAAGTGTATCCTCTCTGGAGAATCAGGGAATCATCTGTTGCCATAGAATCATAATGCTTGCAGCTAAGCCTGACCTCATAACTGATAGGGATCCACAGCATGAAATGCTAACATGTTAGAAACATCGGCAAGCCTGAAATAAAATTACTGAATACCCACAGCAACCAATACCCGTGCTTATTATGAACTAAATGGTTTAAATCCTTGCTTTCCAAGTACTAATCATAACAGAATTCAGTAGGCTACTTTAAAAACTTGAAGGTAAAAACAACATATGCTAAGGAACTGTGTATACTACAGATATTTTAGTTGACTGGCCTCAAAATTTGTTAAGTTTCAAAAAAAATTTGTTAAGTTTCAAGGTCTGCTAAATTGTTGCTGTTATCCGCCTGCATACTCAGTCTTTATTCTTATTTCAAATCACAGGTGATACAAAAGCTACAAAGTAAACACAGGTTAAAACAAAAATAAAAACAAACCCCCCAAAACCCCTGATGGGCCTTCTACTACAGAAGTTAAAGTTTGAGCTTTGTTTAAAGCAGGCAAACATGTAACAGAAGTGTAAAAAAATAAAAGAATTGATAAAATAAATGTCAAATCTCACTGAGTTTTTCAGATTTATTTTTGAAGTTAGGACTCTTAAAACAATGCCTTCAGGTATAACTCAAACATAATTTCAAACAATAAGTATGCTTAAGGCAATGCTTTCAGTAGTGTATATTCCCCACCAGGCAGCTGAAAAGTCACATAGCTTAATGTTTGATTTATTAAATATGATAGCAAATCACTGTTGTATTTATAACAAAGAATTTATTTTTACAATATTTAAGTGACCATGGTTAAAGTTTAAATTGTCACCACTAGTTTTTGCCAGCTTTTGCATTTTCTCCTTTAAACAGTTTCTAGATAAGCTTAGAAAAAAGTAGAAGTACTCTATCTTCTCTTATCAATAATTTAGCAGAAGACATATTATTAAATGCTGGCATTTTCTTGATATTCAAGAACTTATGACAAGGAATGGGATCATGGCATTAGGGGATCATGACGTTAAGAATAAAGAGGGAGAGTGGGGGAACAAGTCACCTAATCCCAAACCAGGTAGAGAAAGTACTCGTAACAGTAAACGTTTTGGAACTCAAAGCAATTTTCATGCAAGTTAAACTCTAACTTTCTATAGAAGTTTAAAACCAAAGTGAAACACTGCTTTGATGGTGTAACAGAAGCAAATGGCCCAAAATGAAGCAAGTTCATTAGAGTAACTGTTAAGTAGTATTCACATACAACTGCTTTCTCCAGTGAGGAAGGGCTGGAATAAAAAACTAAGTGGAAAAAAAAAAAGTTAAAGCGCGATCCAAGAGGTCTTAAAACTACACCTAACAGCAAATGGCAAACGACCCCACAGACTGCTGCAACAGGAAGCTGCTCCATGCCCCCATCAGTAGAGGAAACCACGGGGACTGGTCCTGGAAAAACTGAGGAGGGGCCCGGACCCCTCCACCCTTCCCGCCCTTCCCCACATCCTCAACCCTGTTTCCCAGATGCTAAGAGGCGGCTTTACGGCGTCTCGCGGACTGCGGAGCCAGCGGCCCGAGCGCCCTCCTTACCTGGTCGCAGAGGCGCGGCCAGGCAGGGAGGGTGCGTGAGCGTGTGGGTGACACGGACCGCTAGCGCATTCCCGCCCCGCCCGAGCCGGGTTTCCCGAGGCCGCTTCAGAAAGTCTTCGCGCGCGGGCCACACGCAGCCAACGAGGCCGGGAAAGAAACAACGAAGATCGCGCCAGGGAAACAGCGGCCCCCGCAATCATTCATAATCCGGCGGACCGGAAGGAGTGGGTTACGTAGCTTCCTACCGTCGCACAGCCAATACGTTCCCCGGTCGACCCTGCTGCGGGAAGCTTTGTTTTTCCGCTCTCGGAGCCGGCTGCTGCCGGGAGCGGTTCGTCAGGCCACCGGGAACGGACTGGGCAGCGGGACGGAGTGGTGAGTTGTTACCAGCTCAGCGGCTCCCAGCCGACTCTGGGAGGCTCAAGACTTTTGCGAGGGGCGAGGTGGGAGAGTAGTTCTGTGCGGTCTTAGTTTCCTCGCTCCTTGTGGGGACACCTCGTAATTTGCAGGCGGTCGAGTGCCCAGGCTGACTGCTCTCCCCTTAAGTGAGGGTAGTGCTTCCTCGGAGGTTGTGGCGGGCTGGGGCACGCGGACCGAGGGTACAGCCCCAGGGACTAGGTTCTTGGAACCCTGTCTCCGACCTTCCTCGGAAGGTTTTGGCGACTTCTCTCGACAGCTCCCTCTGTCGGCCTCTCACCTTCTCTCGAGCTCACTTGTCAAGGACCTTCCCCTGTGCTAGGCCTTGGGTGTGTTATGACTTTGATCAAAAGATTGGCAGTCCTTCCTTGTCTGAGTGTCTCTGGTCGCTTTTCAGATTCACTATCACTTGGTTGGTTTGGAACCAGGGTCTTTCCGCTTCCCTTATGTTTCCGGACGTATGCCTAAGGTTTCAGTGTAATCCAGGGCCAAGAACTCAGTGAGGGAATGAAAAGGGCAGCATCTTTAAAAGGCTGTTTATTAGAAGGGGTTGCAAGAGCTTGCAAAGACATAAAGGGCGAAGCTTTCTAGAGCTGTTATGTGATGGCAACCCTAATATTGCACTCTGCGCGAACAGGGTCGATTTCCTTCGTCTCGTTCACGTGCAGATGATCAACTTTAGTCTTCTTTTAAGATTCGCATGTAGGGTGGGAAATGAGATCTAGAGGAAAGAATATATTTATATATGAGTACCCAATTTGGGTTGGAGAAATCACAGAAGCCCTAGAAAGTGACATTTAAACGAAACCTAGTTCATTCACTCTACAGATACTTTTGAGAATCTGTGAAGTTCCAAGCACTAGGTATATAACAGTGAATAAAACAAGTCCCTGCTTGCATGGAGTTTACAGTCTAGTGGGATTAATGAATTTAAATCGGATGAAGGATTGGGAAGAGAGTATTGCAGATAGGAACATTGTACAAGTCCCCAGTCATGAAAAAGGTGTTTTTGTTTTGTATTGCTTTTCTTTTTTTGATGTTTGAGGGTTTGTGGGGCGGGGCAGTTAGGTGGGGATGGCTTAGAATTTCTTTTTTATTGCTTTTTGTGAAGAGATTTTGAGCATGATTAGAATTGTGTAGAAGAAGAGGAAAGACCTTTATACTTTGATCTCTAATAATTCCAAAGCCATTATTTTGTGGTACTTTGCAAAATAGCAAAGTGGTAGGTACTCTCCCCTTAAAGTACTCAGAGTGTTATAGAGAATATACAAATGTACAAAAAAAGTGTGGTTCAAGGTAGAAAGTTCCAGTACCATGAGAATGCATTTTGAGATATCCTAGGACAAGATTAGTTGTATAGGGGGTAGAGAAGAACACAATAGCTGTGAGTAAAGTTCTCATGAGGAGTATTTGAACTGGGCCTTGATAGCATTTGGAAATATAAAAATGGGTAAAAAGCTTGTCAGAAAAAATGAGTAAAATTAGCAAGCCTAGCTAATGGCTCTGCACTACAGAAGGTCTGGGGATGAAGAATTAAAGTTTTTGTGCCAGTTACTGAATCTTTTTAAATGGTAGGCCAAGAAATTCGGGATTATTTTAAAGGCAGTGGGAAGGCTTAATTTTTGAGGAAAAAAATGAAAAAAGAAAGGAAGGAAGGAAGAAAAAATGTGTTTCAGGAACATTAATATGGCAACAGTGTTGAAGTCAAGGAGGATAACTAGATTGTTGCTATAGTACAAAAGGCAAATAACGACCTGAATCTGAATAGTAGCTGTGGAAATGAAAAACAGGAATAGATGTGAGAAACGTTGCAGAGTCAGAATTCACAGGAAAGGCCTGCTGATTGTTTAGATATAAGGAATTGGGGAGGACTCAGTGAGGCAGAGATTTAGGCCTCAGACCCGATTAATGGAGAGTGTGTCATTTATTGAAAGAAAGTGCAGGACAGGGAACTTTGGGGGGAAGATATCCATAGTCTCAATTTCAGTCGTAACTGAATTTGAGATACCATTAAGGCAACCAGGTACACATGTTTACTAAGCAGTTGGAAATGTGGGGTTTGAGCTTAATAGAGATTGGAATGGGGATAAACATGTGAAATCAAGTTGAAAACATGAAATATATAAGATTACCATGGAAGAAATTGGTAGCAGAACTAAAGAAAATAGACAAGAATAGATACTTGGGCAATACCAAGAGCAATGGGGATGAAAAGATGACCCAGAGAAAGAGTAGTCAGAGATAGAAAAAGAAAACCAGGAAAGCTGAGTATTACTCGTGGAGGAGGAAGATTTTTGAAAGAGAAAGTGAATAACATGTATTCACTTGGCCAGCATTTACTGAGTGCCTGCACTCTGCTACAAACAGGGATTACAGCAGTAGGTAAGGTCAGTGCTGGCCCTCATGGAACCTACGTTCTAGTGAGAAAGACAAACCCTGTTTACATAATTAACAGTGTAATAGCTATGACATGTAAATACAGGATGTTTTTAACCTGCAGGTGGATTCTTAACCACAACGCCTCCAGGGAAGTCCCAATTGTGGGGTTCTGATTAAGCTCTTACAGTGGGCCAGATAATAGCTGCATGATGGTAGCTGGTCTAGGGTGTGGTAATAAGGATTGAAAAAGGTAGATGAATTTGAAATATATATAAGAGGTTTGGTGATTGAATGGGAGGCAGGGGTTGAAGTGGAAGGAGTTAAAGCTGATTCTCAGGTTTCTGGCTGGAGCAATGGGATAAGTATCATTTGAGAAAGGGAAGATTAGGGGAAGAATTGGTTGAGAGAAGAGTTTATGAGTGGCTTTGTTAGGGGCATGTTGAATAGGTGGCACTAGTGAGATATCCAAGTCAAGCTGGCAGTTGAATCTTGGAAGAGATGCATGGGCTGGAGAGATAAATATATAATTACTGGCAAAAGGGTGTAGGTCAAATTGTCTAGGGCAGTAATTCTGAAACTTTTAGAGTAGATCAGAACCATCTGGAAGATTCAGTGCAAATTTCTGGGCCTCATTCCCAGAGTGAGATTTTTGAGGAACCTACAAAGAAGACCAAGAAAGAAGTAGGAGGAAAAAATAGTATTTATTATACTTACCTGACAAGGCTGTGAATACTTTGGTGAAGATATTTCCATGGTATGGTGGGACAAAGGCCAAATTGCAGGAAATGCTATATAAGCGGAAGGAATGAAGAAAAAGTATAAAATGTAGGAGAAGTTTTGCTCTAAAATGAAGAAGATAGGATAGAAGATATTTAAAGGTCAATGAGAAGATGCCAGTAGAAAGAAAGAGGCTGGGGGAGGGAGGTTTGTGAGTGGCAGAGAAGACATAGGAATAGTTCATAGCTCAAGGTTTTGGGGGTGGGTGGGGGAAGATAGGTTCCAGGCATAGGTGGCATTACATGGAGAGCCACCCTCTTATTTAAAAGGTGGGAAAGAGGAAAGGATTGGTACATAGGAATAGTTCATAGCTCAAGGTTTCAGGGGCGGGGGGAAAGATAGGTTCCAGGCATAGGTGGCATTACATGGAGAGCCACCCTCTTATTTAAAAGGTGGGAAAGAGGAAAGGATTGGTGCAGGTATATTTGTAGATGTGTCAGAAAGTTGATTTAGTTCCTCTCTGACAGTTCCTGTTTTCTCTGTGAAGTAGATGAGGACATCTGCTAAGATAGAGAAGCAGTTTCAAGGAAAATGGAGAAAATGTGACTGGTCTTTGCAGAAAGTGGGGAAGTGAGTTGACCAGAGAAACATGATAGGATTGCTAAATTGTGTTGAGTGCCTAGATGGGATTAGTGACTCTGAAGATACAGAGTGTATGGATTCCTCTCAGCTGCACTTAGATTTTGGGTGCAGGCAGGGAGAAGGTAAATAGGATGGATGACTATAAAGTAGATGAAACTGTAGAACTATGGGACAAGGATGCTTAGAGTGCTAAAAGAGAGTCTTTGAAAGGCTGGACCATGAAGGATAAAAAAGATGGAGAAAAAAGATGATTATTTAGAAGTGGGAATTTCTGTGTTACTTATATACATTTACTGTATATAACTAAGGTATATAAGTCTTGGCTCCTAATGTGAGCTAAGACTTGGTTCCCACCAACACCACTATTGCCACCTTCCTAGGCCATTGACATTTTTAAAAGTGGTGATTATTATTAGTTTTCTGCATTCTTCTTTTTTTAAAGCAACATCTAGATTTGAAAATAAATCTACATTTAAAGCATTAAATTTCTGTATATATTTGTATCTATATCTACACACACCTAGGACTTTGTTTTCTAGAATTCTAATCCACAATAAGAAAGCTCTTTTACAATCTGTTTTGATCATGAGTTTTAGAATATACAGGAAAGAACTATATAGAAGTAACATGATTTGGTGTAACTCCTGGAAAATATTCTTGGAAATAATAAAGGAGATAAAGTGACAGATTTACACCACAGTTGCTGACCTCTTTAGGACTTCAGTAGCAGGAAATAAATTTCTTTCACTATTCAGTAGTCCCCACTTATCCATGTGGGATATGTTCCAAGACTCCCAGTGGATGCCTGAAACCATGGATAGTACCAAACCCTATATATACTGGGGTTTTTCCTATACATACATACCTGTGATGAAGTTTTATGAATAAATTAGGCACAGTAAGAGATTAACAACAATAACTAATAATAAAATAGAATGATTATAACAACATATTATAATAAAAGTTATGTGAACATGGTCCCTCTCCTCAGGTTCTTCAACCCTGCCAGAAGTGTGACAGTGGCTTCTTCATTGGCAGACACAGCCTCTCCAGTAATTTTTATATTTTTCAGTCTAAACCTATTCCTGAATCTGTGTAGCCATCCTTTACTTACAGTAAATGGCTTGGTGTCACTCATTTCAAGGGATCTCTTGCTGAAGTTTCTGTAGGTGTTCAATGCTTTCTGGCCCAACACATTGCTGTCAGTTGGAACATATTCTGTTCATGTCCTCCACCCACAAATGTAATGCCTTTTCCATTCTAACTAAGCACTTACGCGCTGTGGCTATAACTTTTGCACTCTGAGGTACGACAGCAAAACTAGCACAAATTTTCCTTCTTCACAATTTCACAGATAGAAGACTCGTTCTTACCATAGATTTTAGCAACATCAGCATGTGAGCATACAGTGTTTTTCTTATTAAGTTGAAAACTTTCACTTTTTCACTTAGAGGACGCACTTTGCAACTTCTTTGGCATATCTGAATAGCATGCATCACTACTCTGGCTCTTTGGGAGCATTAAATAAATAATAATAAGGTGACTTGAACACAAGCACTGCAGTACTATGACAGTCAATCTGATAACTGAGCTGGCTAGTGACTAACAGACGGGATTCACTGGACAAAGGGATGATTCACATCCCAAGCAGGATGGACTGAGCTGGCATGAGATTTCATCATAGTACTCAAAATGGCGTGCAATTTAAAACTTATGAATTGTTTATTTCTGGAATTTTCCATTCAGTATTTTCCCACTTCAGGTAACTAAAATATCAGAAAGTGAAACCACAGGTAATGGGGGGACTACTGTATGTGAGTTTGCCGGTAAGAAAGGAGAAGTAATAGAAATCGGAGAAGGCAATAGAAAAGGGGGAGGGAAAGGAAGATAGAAAACTAAAATATAAAGGATAAAACACATAACCGTGAGTGTTTTATTTTAGGCCCAACTCCTGTTTTTTCTGTTGGACAAGGAAAAGAAGTTCGGTCAAGAAGGTGCCAGTAAGGAGAAAGCAGAGGGACCAAGAAAGTGGAGGTCTCTGTATATTCAAAGGATAGATGAATGGGAGTAAAGAAATTTTTTAAAAGAAAGAAAGATTGACTTGGTACCCTGAAGAGGCTCCTGGGTCAAAGCAGTAAAAGAGATAGAGTGATGGAAGATTGTAGTTAAAAAGGAGAATTGACTGTAGTCAAGCAGGAGAATAGTTGTGTCAAGTTTCAGGTTTCAGTGGCTGAAGATGAAGCTCCTTGAGGTTGAAGATCTAAATGAAACTAGTGCAGGATCTTACTTCTGCGCACTGGCTCTTCCCTCCAAAAGGAGGCTCGGGTCTCTGGCTCTTCCTGCCAAAAGGAGGCTCGGGTCTCCTTTCCGCCGCCAAACCGGGCCCTTCTGTCTACCCCCGAGCCATCCTCGCACCCGCCTTGTGCTCTGAAGCCTCTTCGCAGGTCTGTAGAAGGGGTGAAACTCTCGTCCCGTTCGCGGCGCAGCCCTCGTCAGCAGCCCTTCCGCCATTTTGCTGGTGGCGGTTTGTCTCCACTGTTTCCCAGTCCCAGTCAGGGAGATGAGATGCAGGCGGGCAACGTGGGTGGAGGAGACAAGGGAAGAGGCCGGAGAGCTCCCGCAAGAGATAAAATGCAGGTCTGTGATTTGTTTTCTGACTCTTTTAAAAAAGCCTGGCTAACGCTAAAAGAGCTCCATGACAGGGAGCTACTCCGTCTCCAGAGGAAACTAAGCAGTCTGAGGAGAGAGCGATTGGCAGACGGAAGGCGGAAGGGCTCCACAGCCAAAATTAAAGAGTTGACGGAGCAACAGAAAATCCTGAATGTCACCATCCGTGACCTGCGAGATAAGTTAAGCTCCAAAGTATGTGACCGCTATTCAGTGAACGAAAGGTACAGCAAGACGCTACAGAAAGAACTTTACCATATCCAACAACAAAATAAGAAGTTTATTGCTGCGCTCACAGCAGAAAGGAATAAATTAAAAGAAGAAAATGAACTGCTTTCTGCAAGACTAAAACTGAAGGAGCAACTGCTTCATCCTTCTAGTTCTGATAGTGATGCCGACTTCATTCCTTGCCCTCCAAACCGCAGGCTAGTTTCTTCAGTCAGTGAGCCTGCACCCGGATCTCAGATGCATCTGTCCGTCAGACTGGTAAAGCAATCAAATACTGAACAGATGAAATCTGGAGGCAAAAAGGAACAGCAACAGAGTTCCCAGTTTCCAATTCCATTTTATAGTGAGGACCTCTTTGAGGTGTCAGAGGCCCCTCTGGAGAGTTCCTCTAACAGCAGCCAGCCTGCCACAGGAAGGAGTGCCAACCGGAAGTCACTTGCAAGTTTTCCTTTAACATCTACACCTGGCGCTCAAAGGGGGCATGGATTTCAAGGTGACTTCAGCCTTTCTGAAGATAGTCTTGGCAGTACAAAAAAGAAACCGATCTTCACACAGAATACCTCCACACAAAAGCGTGGAGCTCAGAGTTACTTCTCTTGGAGCCCTTCCAGTATTTCTCCAGGAGAAAACCCACCTACTCCATTCGTATCTGAAACTTCAGAGGAAGATATGCCTGGTAACACTAACTTATTTCCTCCTTTTACACAGAGAAAGGAAAAGCCCCCTTCAAATGTATCTCCTTCTGACTCTACATCTAGTGGGAAAAGATCAGTGACTGGTGTTGCTCATTACAAAACTGGATTTTCGGTGAGAGATAGCTGTAGCCAGACACCTTCCAATGAAGAGTTGACTGTGAGGAAGAATACTACTGAATCTACAGGTGCAGCGTATGGTGCTGATAAGCCACAAGGTGAGACCCAGAGTTTCATTTTGCAGTCTACAATAAAGAGAAAAGCCAGGGTACAGTCAGGAAGAAGGAAGTAGCTTTCCCTCTTCCTCTCTCTTAAGGAGACTGCTTTTCTTTTCCAAGAGGACAGTCTTGCTGTCAATTCAGACTGTGTAATTGATAACCCCTGACTCTGATACACTTCTCAGAATATAATATACAAAGCAATAAGACCTACACAAAAGTTGGGCAAATGACTAAGACTTTGAAACAGTGAATTATTGCCAGTTAATAAATTTCAGCTACAGAGAAGGAAACTCATTCTTCAGAATCCCTGTACTTTGATATGAAAGTGTAGGGTCTACCATCTTTTTGCTGAAATTAAGTTGCTACTGTTTATGAGTCAATAAAAAGCCCAAAAAACTGAAAGCTAAGAGAAGACCTAAAGGGTGTGGACTGTAAGAGTTCAACATTTAAATGCATATAGAGTAACGAAAGTGAAATATTTACTGGACTTGACAAGGTAACTAGAATACATTCATTGAGAAGGACCAAGAAGCAGATATTTTTTGGAATAAAATGAATATGACTTTACAGATACCTTGCAGCATGACTTTATATTTACAAAAGATAAAGAGGAGATGTGACTGTATGCTAGTCTTTAAAAATTTGCTTTTAAAAATCAAAAAGCAAGAACAGAAGAAGGAAAAATCTAATTAACAAAGATCAAGTGTTTAGCAAGCAAGGTCAACATTTACAAGACGAGGGGGAACTATGAAGTTCTCAAGAAACAAAGCAGTTATGGTTTTACCCATGACATGAAAAAAGCAGCCAGCGGCTTGTCACTGGTTAACACTGTATGTGGCATGTGGGCGTGTGGATGTGTGTGCACATGTGTACTGGGGTGGAGGAGAGGAGAACTAGTCAACGATGCATCTCCCTCTCCTCCTTCCTTCTCTCTCTCCCCCTACCACCCTCCTTCTTACTTTCCCTGGGCTGTGGTGGTATTCAACTACTTTTTTCTTTTTCTTTCCAGTTTTTTTTTTCCATGTTGCCTCTTGGGCCTTAAAAAAAAAAAAAGACAAATTTATTGAGTGAATTCATGTGCCATAAAACTCACCATTTAAATAGTGCCCAATACAGTAGTTTATGGTACATCTAAAATCTTATAAAACCACCAGTTTTAGAATATTTTCATCACCCTAAAAAAAAACCCATACATACTAGCAGTCACTTTCTATACTCCCCCATCTTTCACCTTGTGGGGAGACAAAAACAGTGAGCTGTGGCTGTAGTTATTAACTGATCCATTATCTCTTAGAATGAAATACCACCAGCATTGAAAATGATTTCCCTTTACTGTTTTCCTTCCCCAAACATGGAGGCTTATCACATAGCCTCAATAATCTTTGATGTTTACTCTAAATCATACATTCTTAGAACTTGAAGATTCTAGTTATTTAAACCTGTTTTATTAATATACTTTAGAATTAGCCATTCATATCTAGCTTTTGATTTGTTTCAATGTTTCTAGTGAGTTAACTATCAACTTATTTTATGTTTTTATATGCTGCATTATTACAAAAAAAGATTTAATATTTACTAAAAATGAAATAAAATAATAGAAGAATAGAAAATAAGTAAAATTTAACTACTGTATTATGATGATCAGAACCCAGGTGCTTTTATGTTCTTCATTCCTGCTTACTTTTTTTTTTTTTTTGAGCAAAAACAGAAAAGGAAGAAAGGGGAGGGAATTGTGTAAACAAATGTGGTATTGGGAATAAGATAACCTTCTGATTTTACTTCCAGAGGACATGCAGTTTATGAAAATCCTTTGGTTATAGTTTATCATATAAGGTAAAGAGGAAATGGTAATACTAGTTAATAATACAATTATACACCAAGGAAAAAAGAACAGAGCCTGGAAAAGGACCTGACACCATGCAAAACTGTATAATGGTACTGCAAAGATAACAGCATTGTGGGGAGACAAAAACAGTGAGCTGTGAGTTATTAACTGATCCATTATCTCTTGGAATGAAATACCACCAGCATTGAAAATGATTTCCCTTTACTGTTTTCTTTCCCCAAACATGGAGGCTTATCACATAGCCTCAATAATCTTTGATGTTTACTCTAAATCATACATTCTTAGAACTTGAAGATTCTAGTTATTTAAACCTGTTTTATTAATATACTTTAGAATTAACCATTTATATCTAGCTTTTGATTTGTTTCAATGTTTCTAGTGAGTTAACTATCAACTTATTTTATGTTTTTATATGCTGCATTATTACAAAAAAGGTTTAATATTTACTAAAAATGAAATAAAATAATAGAAAAATAGAAAATAAATAAAATTTAACTACTGTATTATGATCAGAAAAAAAAAAAAAAAACTAGTGCAGGAAGTTGGAGAAGAACATCAATATAGATGCTAAAATTACCAAAGATGATGGCAGGGGGAGAGGAAAAGATGAGCTTGGTGCAAATGTTCTGTACATTAGCAACAATGAAGATGCAGGTATGGATTTCAAGAGAAGATGTTGATAAATGGTGATCGTGGAATATTTTTCCAAAAGCAGCAATATGGAGTATTGCTCTTTGAGTAGGAACAACTCACTGCTTGGGAGAAGGCTGTAAAACAGGTGATGTCTGTGTGGATCAGTGGGGATAGTAAAGGTAAAGCGATAAAAGGACTGCTTGAGAAAAAAATGGAAAATATAGGGGAATATGTTGGTAATGAGCTGGGGCTAGAAAACGATGGGCATCTAGCAATGAAGTTAATGTGGAGAGGGGGAAAGGCTGAGCTGAATGAGTGCTGGAGGGATTTTCAAGGGGAAGGTAAGTTTGTACCTTAAAGCAGCCATTATGTATATATAATAGGGAAAGGGAAACTGGAAATTGCTAGAAAGGCTAAAGCATTGGTATCCAAAGTATTCTCATCATTCATTCCATGAGTAAAAGAATTGAGCTCACTTCCTTATATGTGTATTTAGTTGCCAATTATATGCATACACTGCTATCACTATGTATATTAATAGTTTTTTAAATAAAAGATTAAAAATAAAAAGAAATTCTAACATTTTTTTTTGTCTGTATTCCACTGTGGAGACCACTGGCTAGAGGAATATGTTAGTAATTTAGGGCAGGGGTATAAAGTCTGTTCAGTTTTATAATTGCAGGATCATATAAAAAGAACTGACTACAAATTGGTGTTGATGACGTGATCTGTGGTCTGGTCTCGTAATCTAGGTGCTGACTCTTGTCACCTAATCTGTAATGTAAACCTTTTATCTGTCATTATGGAAATACATAACCATAAATACTTGGCTTCTAATTTTTAGCATAGAAATTTCAAGTAATGGTTTTTCTAGTATATTAAAAGGATTCTTCTAAGTTTCAATATTTTCAGTACCTCATAAT
Source organism: Mesoplodon bidens (assembly GCF_964165515.1). NCBI lineage: Eukaryota > Metazoa > Chordata > Mammalia > Artiodactyla > Ziphiidae > Mesoplodon > Mesoplodon bidens. The sequence continues at coordinate 73,110,255 of NC_138176.1, read as the reverse complement.
ACAGATCGTTAGCTCTTTAGCTAACCAAAAAAGTTAGGTCAGTAGAAAGACTAGGCTGTGTTCCCTTGTGCACTCAGAAGGAGTGGCAGCTTTACTCCTTTTCTTCATGGACATTTTAATGAGGAACTCTTCTCCTCAGAATGTATATGATGACCAGCCTCATGAGTAAATTTAAAACAAAAAACCCCCCACCTTTCTGTACCTATCATTATATATAGATGATGTATGTAATAATACAATCTTAGGAAGTGAGAGAGGTTGCTTCTCAATTTTTATTAAATTATTACCAATTTATAACTGTTTGAGGTAGATTATTTTTCTTTTAGTATTGGCCTTTAGACCGCTTCTCATGGGTGATTGAGTAGAGCACAGAATTTGACAATAATTTTGTGGCTATCAGATAGATATCTAATACCTTCTTTAAAACTTAAAAAAAAAAAAGGCTAGTGAGGTGTGTGTGTGTGTGTGTGTGTGTGTTTCCTGTGAGAGTTGGAGAAATATTAGGGGGGAAGTGGATGGGGAAGGAACAAACAAAATCCATTTTCAGGCTGAGCTTTCATATGCCAAGATTCAATCTACAGCAAGTTTTAATGGCTTTATAACCCCCTGAAAATGAGAGATTACTGTGGAATTGCTGACAGATCCTTAACTCTAGCAGTGCAAGTTTGTTGCATTATTATATTAACCCCCGGGATAGAAGACAATTTCAAGTCCTAGAATGTTGATCAAAGGATTGAACACAAAGTATACATTTTTATTTTAATAATTCCTTGCCTGGAGAAATATTTGAAAATGTAACACCGGAAGTAGAACAACATGATAGCATTGGTATTAGCTGAAAACAAAACTTTTTAATGTTTTAGAATTTCTAAGTCTTTGACACATATCTTCACTATTTTTTCAGTTCCTTAGGACACAGAGAATATCATAGGCCCTATGGGAGATCCATATATATATCTATACATCTATATAGATATATATATGGTTTGGCACTGTTTCTCAGACACCTTGCTTCTCAAAAACAGGTTAATGCATGAGATACCACAATCTAAATGTGATGCAATAACATTATCATTAGTATGTTTTCTGAGGCACTTAGAATTGGGGCTGAGGACTAAGGAGGCAAAAAAAAGATAGCTGAGGTAAAAGTTTTAGCACTGACCTTTAGCGCTTATTGCTTAATAATGCGTCCTCTAACCATTGTCCTCCAGTGACACCCTTCCCCCGATCTTTTTCTTTTTCTTTTTTTTTTTTTGTGAAAATAAGGTTTGAGGGCTTCCCTGGTGGCGCAGTGGTTGAGAATCCGCCTGCGGATGCAGGGGACACGGGTTTGTTCCCCGGTCCGGGAGGATCCCACATGCCGCGGAGCTGCTGGGCCCGTGAGCCATGGCTGCTGAGCCTGCGTGTCCAGAGCTTGTGCTCTGCAACGGGAGAGGCCACAGCAGTGAGAGGCCCGTGTACCGCAAAAAAAAATAATAATAATAAAAAAAAATAAGGTTTGAGAGAAGAAATTTTGACATATACTAAACTTGACCTAAACACGTCAAGTTCCTGTGTACTGAATTATGTGTATTATTTTAAAATGGTGTTAGGTGTCTTCCCTGGTGGCGAAGTGGTTAAGAATCCGCCTGCCAATGCAGGGGACACGGGTTCGAGCCCTGGTCCGGGAAGATCCCACATGCCGCAGAGCAACTAAGCCAGCGAGCTGCAACTACTGAAGCCCTCGCGCCTAGAGCCCATGCTCTGCAACGAAAGAAGCCACCACAGTGAGAAGCCCACGCACCACAAGGAAGAGTAGCCCCTGCTCAATGCAACTAGAGAAAGCCTGCGCGCAGCAACAAAGACCCAAGGCAGCCAGGTGTTAGGAAGGGGCTCTGTGGCGGGGAGGAGCTTATCTGGATTTAAAATTTTGCCAAGGATATGGATACAGAGAAAACTGGTAACATTCTTGCTTCAGGAGAAAAGAACTAGATAATGCCAGTTAGGGAAAAGAAGAAAATTTACTTTTATCTGTAATAACCTTTTGGAGAGTTTGAATTTTGTATCAGGTGCACAGTATTACCTATTATAAACAAAAGAACAAGAAAAACTTTGACAGATAATTACCCATTGTCTGTAAATTACTTTGCTCTTTTTTTTCTTCAGGTGTTTGCAATGGCTGCTACTGTGAACTTGGAACTTGATCCCATTTTTTTGAAAGCACTAGGCTTCTTACATTCAAAGAGTAAGGATTCTGCTGAAAAGCTAAAAGCACTACTTGATGAATCTTTGGCTCGGGGCATTGATTCAAGTTACCGTCCATCTCAAAAGGTACCTACCTGGATAAAAAGCTTGGAGGAAGTTTTGTAAAGCCTGTAGTAGAACAGTGTTAACATTTAGAACGTCTCGAAACAATCTCTCTGCCAAATAATCTTTCCTTGTGGCATGCAGAAATTTATAGTGTTCTTTTCTTCCTTCAAGCTTTCAGAGAACTGTTACACTATATAGAAAAGTTAGCTGGGAGTGGGGGATATTCTGTTCTACTACTTTATTCCTGTAGAAACCCACTTAAGATATATTTCAGTTTCTAATTCTTTATGATCAGAATATTTTTTTAAGCTGCTGAATGAAACTGTAACCTGTGTTATAATTATTCTCTAATGTTTTAGGGGCGAAAAATAAAAGGACAGGGATTTTGCAATGAAGTGAATTAAATATGTATAGGATAATGTAAGGAATAAAGGAGGTATAGATGAAATGTGAGAACTGTGTAGCTCCCATCATGATAATAACAAAGTGACCAAGCAGCTTTATGTGAAAAGAATATACATTTTGAAACCAGACAAACCTGTTTTAAATCCCAGCTTACCTCTTACTAGTGGTGATAGATAACATATCTTGAACATTTACTGTGTCCTAGGTACTTTTCTCAGTGGTATATGTGAATAATTAATTTTAATTGTGATAATGATCCTTTGAGATAGGTATTTTTTATTTTACAATAAGGAAATTGAGGTACATAGTAACTTCATTTCACCCAGCCTCTGTTTCTTTATTATTAAAATGAGGATAATAAGAACTACCTTACAAAGCTGTGAAAATTAAAAGAGATAAAGTATGTCAGCCACCTAGTGCAGTGTCTACCTGGTAATAATAGACTTTTAGTGAATGATAGCTCTTATTATATTCTCTAATACCTAAGACATTCTTTCAAACCTTTCTAAAGGTCTAGCCTTGAAACTTCGTGTCACCCAGGTCTGTGAACACCTAGATACCAAACTGAGAAGGAGAGGACAGAACTACATGACTAGCTCAGTCTAATACAGAATCTCAAACTCAAGACAGGGCCAAGTCCCAGACTCAGTGTCTGAGTGATCAGTGATATTTTGCTCCCAGCCTTCTTTGAAAGCTAGCTCTAGTATTCTCAAACCTTTTTATTGTCTTTTGAGTAGTAGAGCCATTGTGTCTTTCACCATTCTCATTCTGGTAGGTTCAAAGAGCTCAAGCCAACCAAATTAATAAAACTCAACAAAATATACTAACAAATTCATTCTGCTCTGAGTATTGATATAGGCCAAACAGGAAATTCCTATTATTACTAAAGAAGCAGTATTTTGAGATTCTAAAACAGAAGGAATTTCATCTGTTAAAGTACATAAGAGGTTTGTTATAATTAAAAAGCCTCCTGCCCTTAGGTTTCTAACTGGAAATGACTTCTCATGGTCAGTTTAGAGAAAATACTCTGCTAGGTGTTTTTAAAACACAGATTCATTTAACTTTAGTCTTTAACTGAACATTTCCATCTCTAGAATTGTGTGAGAATCACCTAGAAGCAGTGGTGTGCTTATAAACATTATCAACTGGGGATAATTCCAAGGAGCTACTAAATGCATAAGCTTTCTTTTAACAACAACAGATAACAAACATATATACATATCAAAGAGTAAAAATAACAAGGATTGCAAGTTTAAAACAGAAGGGAAAGATAAGCCACAAACTGAGAGAAAAGGTTTGCAGATGATGTATCTGATAAAGGACTTGTATCCAGAATCTATGAAGATCTCTTTATACTCGATAATTTAACAAATGCTTTAGCAAAGAAGGTAAATGTGTGGCAAATAAGCACTTGAAAAAAATGTTTAACATCATTAGCCATTAGGGAAATGTAAATTAAATCTACAGTGATATGCCACTACATACCTATTAAAATGTCTAAAATTAAAAAGATTAGCCATACCAAGCATTGGTGAGGATATGAGGATGTGAAGGAACTGGGACTCTCATATACTCCTGATGGAAATATAAAATGGTATACCACTTTGGAACATGGTTTGGCAGTTTCAGAAAAAGTTAAGCATAAACCTACCATGTGATCCAGACATTCCACTCCTACATGTTTATTCTAGAGAAATGAAAGTATATGTCCATATAAAGATTTGTACCTGAATGTTCATAATTTGTAATAGGCCAAACTGGAAACAACCCAAATGTCCATTAATAGGTAAATGAATAAACAAATCATGGTGTATTTGTTCAATGGAGTACTATTCAGCAACAAAAGAAATGAACTTTTGCTACACTCAACAACATTGATGGATCTCAAAATAAATATTGCTGAGTGAAAGAAGCCAGAAAAAAAGTATATACTGCATGATTCCATTTATGAAAATTTCCAGGAAATGCAAACTAATTTATAGTTGCAGAAAGAAGATTTGTGGTTGCCTGAGACTGGGTGGCTTAGTTTTTCTAGGATGTCTACCTCTAAGAGTGATTACAAAGGGCAACCAGGACACTTTGCGAGATGATGGATATGTTCCTTATACTGATTGTCGTGAAACCATAGAGCGAAACGTATCCAGTTTTACACTTTAACTAGGTGCAGTTTGTATATCAGTTATTCCTCAATAAAGTTGTTTAAAGAAGAAGGCAACACATTGGTCACTACATGATGTCTTAATTTTTAACTGATAGTTGTTCAGATTTATGATCTGTTTTTTTTTTAACAGTATATTAGATAGTCTGAATATTTAATTATGGGTATCTTTTTAATTTCACCTATAGGATGTGGAGCCACCCAAAATTTCAAGCACAAAAACTGTTTCCATTAAGCAAGAGCCCAAAACATCATCCAGTCTTCCTTCTGGCAATAATAATGGCAAGGTCCTAACAACTGAAAAGGTAAAGAAGGAAGGTGAAAAGAGACCTGCTGATAAAGTAAGATTTTGTTTTACTCTAGTAAATCAGTCAATGAATCAATCAGTTTATAGGCCAAAAAACGTTTTGTGCTTACTTTTTGTATATAGTAGTGGGTAAAAGTACATAATAACCACTCAGTAAATATATTTTGATAATTATGGGTGTTGGTTTTTTGAAAAATTAAAATTTAGAAACATTTTAAAACCATTTAGTGAAGTCGTTGTCAATAAATATTTGAGCTCTAGAAGATGTACTAATTTCATGTATAACTCAAGTATTCTAGGTGGAACTGTTGTTGAAAAGAAAAGATGGAGTGGAAAGAATACAGATGTAAATGACTAAACATGAAATTTGTTACAGAATGGTGTGTACCTTAACAGGGTTACAGATAACTCTTGGATTGTCTATTTTGAATGATTTCTGCACATAATTATTAGGATTTTAGCACTTAGTAAAAAATACATTTAAAAAAACTTCAGGAACCCCTGCCCTTAAGGTGGGGTGTTTTCATACTTTTTTCTAAATATTGGCTATTCATGAACTATATTGCATTGTTTTATATAAATTTAAAAGCACAGAAAACAATATAATATAGTTTATGAATAGCCAATATTTAGAAAATATATCTCTATTTTCCATATATATATATCTCATATATATCTTTTAGCAACTTTCTACTCAGCAATGTGCTTTTGAAATTTACCTATGTTGATACATGTAGATTTGAACATTTCTTTCAGCTAACATGTGGAATATTCATTCCATAAATAAACCAGTTTATCCATTCCCCTGCTGATGAGCAGTTAGCTTATTTCTCCTTTTCCTCTATTATGGTGGGGTTTCAGTGAGCTGCTTTATAAGTACGTCTTTGCCCACATGGTGGTAGTTTGTATAGGATGTGTACCTATAAGTGGATGTAATAGGATGGGTACATCTTCAACATTATTAGACATAGTGGATGTACTAAACTCATACTCTCACCAATAAGGTATAAGAATTCCAAATTCTCCATGTCTTATCAGACTTTTTAATTTTTGCCAGTCTGACCAGGTATATCTATAACATATCTTAAAGAGAGGGGCCAGAATTTGCTTTGAAGCAAGTATGGCAATGTGTTAAGCCTGAACGACTGGTAGAAGTTCATTATTTACTTCTTTTCAATATATATTAACTATCACTACTTCATTATTTAAAATTTTAAAATAGCCTTAAAAATAGCCTTAGTAGTACTATGGCTTCTCAATTCAAAGCATCCAATGGGGGGTTGGGAGGGCACTGTAAGTAAATCCACTGAACTTCCAGGATTCTTTAATGGATAAAAGAGTACAAAGAGAAATACAGATGCATGCTAAACTGTTCTGATTTATTTATTTCTACCTTGTTGGATTCTTTTAACATACTGATGATGAATTTATTATAAATGTTCTCCAGGTCTTTAGTGTGTACATCGCTCCCTAACTATGTGAAACTATCTGTTGAGTGGACTTGGTCATTGCACACTGTCTATCTTATCTTGTGATAGATGTGATAGATGTCTATCACATCTCTCAGTGATTTAAAGTTTATTCTAACGTGTTACTTTCTGATTGCGTGCTTTTTATAGATGAAATCAGACATCACTGAAGGAGTTGATATTCCAAAGAAACCTAGATTGGAGAAACCAGAGACACGGTCCTCTCCCATTACTGTCCAAACCAGCAAGGATTTAGCTATGGCTGACCTTTCCAGCTTTGAGGAGACCAGTGCTGATGATTTTGCCATGGAGATGGGATTGGCCTGTGTTGTTTGTAGGTTAGTTGTACCTTTCCACAGATTCTTTTGTTTCTTTGTAAAGAGCAAACAACTTAAAAAAAAAAAAAAAAAAGATCAATTGTTGGGTGGTTTTTTTTGTTTGTTTTTATAATTTGGAGGTAGGTAGGAGATAATTAGATCGATAAGTGGATAAACCTCCCATATGGCAATTTAGTGTCTTAAAAATTGTCATAATTTTATATTCTTGACAGGCATCTTTAATCAGTTATATTGTAGTAATATTTTCTGCGTTCTTGGCTTCTAGAGGGAAAGCAATTATTGCTTTATTTTTTAGTGAGAAAGAGTCTGTTCAGCAGATTTAATTATTTTCATCTTTCTTTTTTTTTTTTTGCGGTATGCGGGCCTCTCACTGTTGTGGCCTCTCCCATTGCGGAGCACAGGCTCTGGACACGCAGGCTCAGCGGCCATGGCTCATGGGGCTAGCCGCTCCGCAGCATGTGGGATCTTCCCGGACCGGGGCACAAACCCGTGTCCCGTGTATTGGCAGGCAGACTCTCAACCACTGCATCACCAGGGAAGCCCCTCATCTTTCTGTTTAAGACTACGTTGCTTTTTTTTTCCTGAAGTGTTGATAGTATTTATAAAGTTAATGGTTATATATCATTTGCTAAAATACCATTAAATCTTTTCCTAAGGATAATGGAAATGAAATTAATGGATCATGTAGGTTATTCTGAGTGTTGTTTTGAAACATGGATACATAATTATAAAAACATAGATAATTCTGCTTAGTAGAAGATGCATCTTAAAAATCAGAATAATTAAACTCCTTGATGCCAGGATCTATGTCTTTAATTGTTAATGACTTTCATTGCCTAGCACAACAGAAAAAATTACCACCTTTGTTGCTGTTTCCTTCATGAAAATGTTAAATTCGGGTGCATTGGGACTGAGTGCATACCTATAAACTTGTGAACCTTATAGAGAATCAGTTAATGTACTTCTGAATAGGATCATTTTGTTAGAGCTTCATTGTTTTAATATATATTTGTTTATTTCAACTTTAATCTACTATAAGAGTTATCATTTTTATATAAAGAAGTAAATGGTAAAGTAATAAAGGGGAAAGAACTAGTCATTGTAACCCTCCGTAAGGAGACTTGTTACGATAGTCTAAGGCTGTTGCTGTTGGAATTTATACTTTTTTGATACACATATTACTGCATTCTATTTAGTTGATTAAGACATTTATTTATTGAACACCCTGTGTCTGCGCAGTAATGTGCTAGGCCCTATAGTTAATTAGGTCCAGTTTCTAACTTTAGGCAACTCAAATATTAATGAAGAAGATAGAACAATATGTAGGCAGCAAATAAAAAGGAATTTAATAGAGGTACAAAGAAGATGTGATGAGACTGTTGGAGGACTAGCCAAAGTCTACGATATACCTTCTGGGAGAAAGAAAAAAATTGCAATGAGAAATGACAAGGAGAATATAGCCAAATTTAGTCTTTAAGTCATCTTATACATTTCTTAATGGCTGAGCATAACCTTTAAAAGAAATGAATTGTTTGTGCAGGCTACAATGTTGGGATTCGTTATTTTGCTCTTTGGCTTTTCTGGGGTTTTTACCCTCTTTAATATAACAAACTTTACCAGAACAACCCTAAAATGGCTTTAAATTGTTGCATTCAAATAAATTAATATTTAATGGTATATTTTCTTAGGCAAATGACAGTGGCATCTGGTAATCAATTAGTAGAATGTCAGGAATGCCATAATCTCTACCACCAAGATTGCCATAAACCGCAGGTGACAGACAAAGAAGTGAATGACCCTCGCCTTGTGTGGTATTGTGCCCGATGTACCAGACAAATGAAAAGAATGGTAGGAATCATTTTTCTCTATTTTAAACAATCTCTGTCAATTTTTTTGTTGATATGGGCTTTTTAAGATAAATATTTGAACATTTATGTTATTAAAGAAAATCATATAAGCTGATGATTTAAATGTTTGTGTATATGTGTGATTTTTGTGTCTATGCCTAAATGGACCAGACCATGTATATGCATTTTTCTCTGCTCAGCTTTTAATTTGTTCTATTATAAAAAAACAGAATTGGAGACCCACAAAATATAAATATTCCTTACTGGTATGTCAGTGTATTTATAAACATTTAGAAATACTACAAAGCACTGTGGGAAGTGGTGAGATACAAAGCCCCAGACTCTGCTGCGTCTGGTAAGGAAATATTGGAAATATCTATTCCTGAGTGAGTGTAAACCATCAAACTTACAAACTGTGTACAGAGGCAGTATTTGTATGTGCATTTCTGTTTTTCCTCCTGTGTCTCTCTCTGTTCCTCAGTCTTTCCTTCTCATTGTCTTCAAGTGACCATTTATCCTGTATTCCCCAGTACTTTCTCAGTTTACTGCTCACAAACATAACTGCCTTTAATTTCATGCTGAAACTTGTTTTCATTTGTTATATTGGATAGTTTCCTAACTTATTTAAATAGTAGATGGATGAATGTTACCATCTTCTTTTTATAGAAATCAAGTTGTTATTTACTTCAGTGACTTGTTTGCTTCCCCCATCCGCCCTCCCCTGCCTTAGATTAGGGACTCCTTTTTGTTTTGTTTTTTTAATTTTATTTTTCATTGAAGTATAGTTGATTTACAATGTTGTGTTAGTTGCTGGTGTACAACAAAGTGATTCAGGATATTGAATATCCCTGTGCTATACAGTAGGACCTTGTTTACTCATTCTATATATAATAGTTTCCATATGCTAATTCCAAACTTCCAATCCATCCCTCCCCCACCTCTCCCACCTCTTTGGTAACCACAAGTCTGTTTTCTGTGAGTCTGTTTCTGTTTCATAAATAAGTTGAATTGTGTCACATTTTAGATTCCACATATGATATCATATTGTATTTGTCTTTTTCTTTCACTTAGTATGATAATCTCTAGGTCCATCCGTGTTGCCACAAATGGCATTATTTCATTCTTTTTATGGCTGAGGAATATTCCATTGTATAAATATACCACATCTTCTTTATCCATTCATCTGTCAGTGGACATTTAGGTTGCTTCCATGTCTTGGCTATTGTAAATAGTGCTGCTGTGAACATAGTGAGTGCATGTATCATTTCGAATTGTAGTTTTCTCCAGAAGATTAGGGACTCTTGATAGAAGAGTTCTCATATTGTTAACCAAGTGAGTTTCTACGTAAATTTTTGTGACCAAATGTATCTTTTTAAAGTTAGAAGTACTTAGTTAAAAGTAAAAAAAAAAAAAAAATCAAGATACCTACTTTACTTTTTAATCACTCAAATCAGAAATAGATTATGTTTTATTCCTATGAAAAGTAGTAACATTTCAGTAGTATTTATACTTTCTGTTTGTAATGGGAAATTTCTTTGACATGGTACAATTGTTTTCTGCTCAGTCTGATTTTTATTTAGCTTATTACTTAAACTAGCCCCCCAGGACCTCAACCAAAGTAATTACGGGTGAGCACAACAGTGCATTCCAGTGCCTTGACACAAGTAGTCGCGAAGAATTGGTAGTCAAAATAAATAATTTGTGACAGTAATCTTTCTTTAGTATAGCTTCAAAGTTTATTATTATTTTATTGTAAGTCTCTTAATAAAGTAAGTACCATTCTCTCCTAAGTTTTTACTCCCTTACATTTTGTGACTTAGTTTACACCAGGTCTATATTTATAGTTCTAACCCTCTTCCTGGAATGAATTTTGGCAGCTGACCAGATATCCTACAGTTACTTTAAGTTCAATATTTTTAAAATTAAAATTGTTTTCTTCTCCACTCAGTATTTCCTCAGTTGCCTGAACTAGAAAACATTATCCTTGATGCCTCTCTTAATTCCACATCCCTTTGTTTACCAAACTTGTTAATTCTACCTCTTATGTATTTCACAAATCTGTTCATTTCACTTTTGTTACCCTGTCCCACAAACCCCTCATTTCTTGTCTATTGCTTTAGCTCCTTCAGTCCACTTTACACACTGCAGTTAGAATATTCTTCTAAAGTAATTATCTAACTTTATCTGTTTAAGTGTGCCCAGTGGCTCTCAATTACCTATATAATGAAGTTTTCCTTGTTAAGGTGGATGTATGGGCCTTCTCTCTTTGACCCAACTCTACCTTTGTATCCTTCTCTCCCACCACTTCATCATATACACCCACATACTGTGGCCATGCCAGAACAAATGGTTCATTCCCTGAGTATGTGGTGAACTTTTCGTGTTCCCATATGTCCTGCTTCTCAGCTTCTCCTCATCTGGGATACCTTTTATTCTTTATTAACTTTGCAAATTAAATGTCTAATTAATTTGTCATTAAGACCTAGTCTCATTCACTGGCAAAGCACCAGAGCAAAGCTCAGGACTGGACACATCCCACATTCTGTTCTCATTTTAAGATACATAAATGGAGGAAATATAGATTTGCACCAGAAATCAGCAGTCAGTAAGTTCAGTCTGTATGTCCAAGAGTCAAGTGCTGAATAAGGGGCCATGACTAATGTCAGAACATGATTAGATACACCAAGAGTGGACCTGGAGAAATACCCAAAGATGTGATCTGAAGTGAGCCTGAAGATTAGGATCTGGTAAACACAGTGCTTAGTGAGAGAAAGGAATTTGGAAATTGTGGGGATGCTAAATCCAGTCATTCTTACTATAATTGCTTTCAGTGAGGTTTTCATATGTGCAGTGGTTATTGGTCCAAGATATCTCAAAGATACCATAAATAACATCTTATACCCCCTTTCTCTTTGCACTAATTTCTTAACTAGGGCAGGTTCTGCAGTACACATTATTATAGGAAGATGGGAAGACAGAGTTAAGAATGGTGGGTGGCAGGGTCCAAGATTATTCTTCTGTTTTGTAATTTTCTGTCTACCAGGTAATGGGTTTTGCCCCAGCACTAGGTGAGAGACTCATGACTTACTGCAGTGGTTCTCAATCTAAGGTGGTAACACACTCCTACTCAGCAGTAATAGAAATACATGGTATTTTTGATTGCTGCCATACTGGCAACTATTGCCTTGAGTGGTGAATGTCATATATTCTGCACTATGTGAGTCAGTCACCCAGTGAAAACTTATAGTGCCTTTGTTGAGCAACACTGAGTCAGTGATAATATCCTAGTTCCCTAAACTAGTATTACCAGTGAAGGACAAAGGGTTTTGGGTATTTCTTACTCAACTTCTAAGATGGCTAGGTGAAACAGAGGAAGCAGAAAAAGATCCAAACATGATCTCCTAGGCAGAGATTCTTTCTGGGCTTCACTGTAATGAATCTTCATCTGCTAAAGCATACAAGTTAGGTGGGTCTTCACAGTCTAACCACTACTGATGTGCGTAGAGGGAAGTATAAGATTGAAAGCCATGGTTATGGAACCATGTATTTCTGATTTACTCTGAAGGCTACATTTTCATAACGTGGTTTGCAGTAGAGGGTAAGATAATCTTTCTTGGTCGTAAGAGATATTTTTATCATAGATATCTTCCAGCATCCTTAATAATATTCTTGATCTGAGTGTTGCTTTATAAGTGATGTCTGAAATGTGGAATGTATGTAATATAAAAAATGGGATGAATTGAGACTTAAGGCTGAAAATTATATTGTATGGCAAACCATAGCACAGGAAAGTCTAAACAGAGATAGAACAGCTGCATTCAAATTTCCAGAAATGAGAACACATTATTAATAAATTTTCTGGTATTGTCTTGCATGGCCTTATTAGGATTGTCAAGGACAATGGAATGGCAGGGAGCATCTTTACCCATCCAGTAGATATGGGTTCTTTCAGATTCAGTTTTCTTACCTTTTGTAAATAATGATGATGAATAAATAGTAACTATTATTGTCGGCACTTGACATGTGCCAGACACTATGTAAAGGCTTACATAATCACAATTCATTCTCAACCCACGTTTGAAACAAGATATTATCCCCATTTTGCAAGTGAAGATGAAACTTTTAGAGATTTACATATTTTACTTGAGGTAACATAGCTAGGGAAGTAGTTGAGCTGGGTTTTAATTCTAGTTCTGTTTGACTCCAAAGACTGTCCTCTCAAACACTGCACTATACTGTTTATATAGTTAATATTATCTAGCTGGAGAACACTAAAGAACAAACTGAAAAGTGATTAGAGTTCACAAGAGAGTTTAGTAAAGTACCTAATATAAAATAAAGGAAAAGTCAATTTTTGGTCAAAATAAAACTGAAAATGCTTATATGATTTTTTTTCTTTCTTTTATCAATTTGGTTTTGTTAAAATGACATTTAATTAACCCTAATCTGCATAATTTTTAAAGTTTCGTATTATCTTTACTGTTTAGAAACTAATAAAATCTATAAAACCATTAATTAATATGATGATACAAATAATTTGTCCAAGAATCTATATTTTCAGTGTCATCACGATATTTTTTTAATGTTCATCTGTATTTCAATTCAATGAGGAGTCTTGTGATAGATTTTATTGTCTTTTTGTGCATTTAACTAAGATTTTGTAGCTAATTTAATCTTATCACTGATTTTTGCAGGCTCAAAAAACTCAGAAACCACCACAGAAACCAGCCCCCACAGTTGTTTCTGTAGCTCCAGCTGTTAAAGATCCATTGGTTAAAAAACCAGAAACTAAACTCAAGCAAGAGTCAACTTTTCTAGCATTTAAGAGATCAGAAGTCAAGGTATAGTACATTCCATTTTTATCTAAGATTGGATTTAAATTTAGTTGACTTAATAGTTACTTGGAAAAAAAAATAATGTGAAACTTTGTATACTAAATGGCCATATGTTGGAAATTACGACTACGTTAAGACTGCATTACTATTAACATTAAGTAGAAAGAGAACATTTATGTAATTATTTAATCTTGAACTCTGCTATTTCTCTTTTTATGGTGATTAGGAACTGTTTGTGAGCATTCCAAGATAACATTCTTTACCATTCCTATGTAGTCAGCCACTTCTCTCCAATGGGAATTTGGTTTAAATTCTAAATACCTTTGTCCTCAGTAGCAGTAGTTTTGCTCCTCACACTACTTGTGCTGATTGGCCCCATAGCTTTTTCTTCCTGCTTATTGGCTATTGAAGTTTTCTTCTTTGTCTTTTTTTTTTCTATTATTATCATGAATTTTCCCCATGAATTGGCCCTCTCTTATTCTAAGGAGCCAGATTATCTAGTGAGAGTATCACCTTTCTCATTCCTAGATTTTCATCCTTGACATCATGCTACATTATTATTAATATTCTGGCATTTTGATATCATGGAATAAAATATTTTTCTAATCTAATTTTATAACAAAAAGAATGCTTTTATTGAGTTTCACATTCCAGTTTTAAGCAGAAGATGGAATTTTAAAGAAGGAAGAAAAAAAATGTTAGCCCCAAATTCTCAAAGGTTAACCCCAGAAAATTCTAAAGCTATTACCTTGTCCAAGTGGCTGTAAGTAGCAAAGATCAAGAATATTGGTTTGATGATAAAGAATATGAGTATAAAGTACTCTGAGAAGGATACTGATCATTTTATTTGCAGATCATTTTTAATTTAATTTACCAGGGAAGAGCTGATAACTAAGGGATATCCATTATTTTTTTTTTTTTTTTTTTTTTTTTTTTTTTTTTTTTTTTTTTTTTTTGCGGTATGCGGGCCTCTCACTGTTGTGGCCTCTCCCGTTGCGGAGCACAGGCTCCGGATGCGCAGGCCCAGCGGCCATGGCTCACGGGCCCAGCCGCTCCGCGGCATATGGGATCCTCCCAGACCGGGGCACGAACCCGTATCCCCTGCATCGGCAGGCGGACTCTCAACCACTGCGCCACCAGGGAGGCCCGATATCCATTATTGATTTGTCACATAGAAACTTGGTGAGCTAGAATAGAAGTAAGAATAACTTATTGAAAGTAATTAGAGTTGCTATATTCTATACTTAAATCACTTTTAGGTAGCTTTTTATACTAACCTGTTACTACTAAAGTTTATTTTTAGGAAACCAATATGAAATTATTTTACAGCAAATAAATTAAGGCCTTGGCTGTCATGTTTTTTCTGATTAAGAGGTTTTGATGTTTTTATGATAAAATACAATACATTTTTCCTATGAAAAAAATTGTTCCCATTTATATATAAAAAGCAATTTAAAAATAGCTTTCTAACTAGAACAGTTGTGAAATTTATTTTCTGCACTGGAATAGTAAGAAATTACTTGGTCTGCGTTGTTTGTGTTATTTTACTTTTTTGCATCCTGATAGTATTATAGTATTATAAGCCATCAGTTGAAAAGCAATACCAGTAACAGCAAACCATTAAGATAAAATGCCATACACACAGAACTTGCTTTGTACTTCATAAGTGTTGGTCTTTTTGATTACTTCAGATGGGTTTTCTTTTGTGAAGTTTGTTGAAAGATCATTTAGCCATATAACAGGCAGTTTTATGTTTAATAGAAAGAAAAGGAAAAAATTAGATTTCGTCACTGAAAATTAAAAGTTTGCTACACCTGTGTCCTTTTGCTTCCTTGACTAACTTTTTTTCATTACCTGTATACATATCCCTAGAAACTTGTTATTGATATAAAGTTTATCTTCTTTGCATAACCTTATGAGATAGTCATTGTATGATGTTACTGTAAAAAATCCTATCGTTTTTCAGAGTATGTGAACAATAATCTGGACCCTCCTCTGATAAAGACCTCAGAGCACTCTATTTACATTATTTTTACATTGGTTTAAAATGTTTAATGCAGACAATATTGATGACTACTTTGTAAGAACTAAAAACGTTTTTCTCAACTCATTCAGAGTTCAGTTCTAAAATATAACTGGGTATATTTTAAGCATGATAACTACCATATTTTAAAGTAAGATACTATTTGTAAGACTTTATCTTTTATGTATTTAACACTTTTGTGAATCTCAAGAATATGATGAAGGTAGAAAAAGTGCCAGTGAGAAATTCAGTCCATAATTAATTTGAACAAAGTACATTCTTCCCTAAACGTTAAGGTGAAAAAAATTGTTCTCATATGAATAAGAACAATATTTATGTAGTGACATTGGTATCACTGTTAGCTTTTGACTGGCCAAGGAAGTTAATTAGAGAAATTGAAGTTTTATACCTTTAAGAAATACATCTGGGAGTGAGTCAGACATACCCAAAATGTCACTATGCAGCTTATGAGGCAGTTAATTAAAAATCTTATACAGAAGCAGGGATCTCTTTGTGATAGTTTCAGTGGAAACATGGACAAATTGTGAAAATAAAGTCATGAGACCTTCTTAGTATATTTCGACCTTTAGAGTTGTACAATTCCAAGTAGTTAACATGGTGTATCTGTATATATTTTGCAATGCAGTAGCTATTTGCTCAAAATTTGGGGGGAGATTTTTTAAAAATAGGTTCAAAATCTTATATATTCACTCAGTATTTATTGAGTGAATCTCTTCATCTCAGACATCTCCTACATATCCTGGGCGTGAGCATTTTTGTCCATTAAGAATGGATTCTGTTTTTGAAATGATCCACAAGTCATTTGGAGCAAAGCCTAAAGAATTAGATGTTTTACTGAGCTAAATAGTAACCTTTTTGGGTGAAAAACAAGTTAAAGCATTAAATCTGATTTTCTGATATGACTTGTAACCAAATCTAGGAGCAGTCCTCAAAAAGGAATTCCCATATTTTTTTTTTCTGCAGTGATTAGAAGAAGAATATGACATCCCATAATTTCTGCTTTATAAATGGTAGCACCCATTAGCTATGGATAGGTTTTGTTGTATGTGTTTTTTCAGATCAGTTTAGCAGAACTTAATTTTGGTGCTGTGCTTTAAATTTCCCAGATCATTATTTTTGTATAAAAAGTTTTAACCATTAAACTTGTTATATATTTAAGAATATTATATTAGGTGTTAATTACACTTGGCTCTAATATTTATATTATGTTTTTTAGGCATCCACGGTTGTTTCAGGAAATTCTTCTAGTACCAATGTTTCCTCTTCAGCAACTAGTGGCCTAATTGGATGGGCAGCTTTTGCAGCCAAAACTTCTTCTGCTGGTCCATCAACAGCAAAATTGAGTTCAACAACCCAAAACAATAGCGGGAAACCTGCTACCTCATCAGCTAACCAGAAGCCCGTGGGTTTGACTGGTCTGGCAACATCATCCAAAGGTGGAATAGGTTCCAAAATAGGTTCCAGTAACAGCACTTCACCCACTGTACCACTGAAACCACTTCCACCTCTAACTTTGGGCAAAACTGGCCTTAGTCGCTCAGTTAGTTGTGACAATGTTAGCAAAGTAGGTCTTCCCAGTCCAAGTAGTTTGGTTCCAGGAAGCAGCAGCCAACTAAGTGGGAATGGAAATAGTGGGACATCAGGGCCTAGTGGAAGTACCACTAACAAAACCACTTCAGAATCAAGCAGCTCTCCCTCAGCATCCCTTAAAGGTCCAACTTCACAAGAATCACAGCTCAATGCCATGAAGCGATTACAGATGGTCAAGAAGAAGGCTGCCCAAAAGAAACTCAAGAAGTAATGTGGCCAAGTAGGTTTTTATATCATATTACCCTAAAGATTAAAATCTTATTATTAAGACATAAACTGTAGTATGCTATAATTTAATAAAAATCTTCATAATGGGGGCTTCCCTGGTGGCGCAGTGGTTGAGAGTCTGCCTGCCAATGCAGGGGACACAGGTTCGTGCCCTGGTCTGGGAGGATCCCACGTGCCGCGGAGTGGCTGGGCCCGTGAGCCACAATTACTGAGCCTGCGTGTCTGGAGCCTGTGCTCCGCAACAAGAGAGGCCGCGATAGTGAGAGGCCCACGCACCGCGATGAAGAGTGGCCCCTGCTTGCCACAACTAGAGAGAGCCCTCGCACGGAAACAGAGACCCAACGCAGCCATAAATAAATAAATAAATTTAAAAAAATCTTCATAATTAAATTTCTATTATTTCTATTAATTGATCCTGCTGAATAAGATGCCTTACAAAGAGCCAGGGATGAACCAACAATAAAGTTTTCTACTCTCCACCCTGCCATAGTCTGGATATTCATTGGCAGCCCAGCCTCATTTCAATTGATTCGTCCTCTCCCCCAAATATTTCATCTCCCCATTTTCAAAATTAATTTTTCATAATTGATTTCTCATATCCC
Source organism: Mesoplodon bidens (assembly GCF_964165515.1). Lineage (NCBI taxonomy): Eukaryota > Metazoa > Chordata > Mammalia > Artiodactyla > Ziphiidae > Mesoplodon > Mesoplodon bidens. The sequence continues at coordinate 73,092,143 of NC_138176.1, read as the reverse complement.
TGTATTATGTTTTTATCTTTTTGTCACCTCATATCAGTTATTTAGGGATTTATCTCTTGCAATAGATTGTGAACCCCCATGCTCTTTCAGTGCAATAGTTTTCTCACATTTCCCAGTTTCCTCACATTGCCAGTGTAACATATGCACATAGTATATGCTTAATAAATGTTGACTTGATTTTTCCTAGTTACACACAGGAAAATACCCATTCCAAGAGTCTTTGTGGATGGATAATTTCTGATATATTTACATAAAGGCAATTTTATTTTTACTGCCCAAAATATTACAGCAATTTACCTAATTTTAGTTAACATTGTATAAAAGAAGCTCCCATATAATGATTAATTCTTCAGATTCTTTTGAAGTGTGTGTGTGTACATTAACTCAGAAAGTATGAAGGGTCTGAGTTGTTGACTTGCAAGCTAGCAGATTATCCTGCTGTTGTTTTACATACATACTCTGACAGAAGACATGAGGCTTTCTGGATCAGAGCAGTAGCAAAATGTAGCAGCCATTTTTATATATTTTATACTTCATGAATACCTCATTTCATCCAGAAACTAGAAGGCCAGCAAATTCCTACATTCACTAGACTGAGCAGCCTTGTTCTTTCAGCTTTGATGTATGCTACTAACACTTCACTATAAACCTCTAATCTCAAACCCTTTCCTTTAATTCCTATATTTTCCTCCTGTCATTATTCTAAAATATATTGATAAATGATTTCTGTGAAGTTAAAGCTTTTTAAAGTAAATTTGGTCTTTTTTAAGGAAAAGATTTTTTTATAATTTGCAAAGCCCTTTTTTTAATTTTTTTTATTAGTTTCTATAACAAAGTGAATCAGTCATACATATACATCAGTTCCCATATCCCTTCCCTCTTGCATCTCCCTCCCTCCCACCCTCCCTATCCCACCCCTCCAGGCGGTCACAAAGCACCGAGCTGATCTCCCTGTTCTATGCGGCTGCTTCCCACTATCTATCTACCTTACGTTAGGTAGTATATATATGTCCATGCCTCTCTCTCGCTTTGTCACAGCTTTCCCTTCCCCCTCCCCATATCTTCAAGTCCATTCTCAAGTAGGTCTGTGTCTTTATTCCTGTTTTACCTCTAGGTTCTTCACATTTTTTTTTCTTGAATTCCATATATATGTGTTAGCATATGGTATTTGTCTTTTTCTTTCTGACTTCACTCTGTATGACAGACTCTAGGTCTATCCACCTCATTACAAATAGCTCAGTGTCGTTTCTTTTTATGGCTGAGTAATATTCCATTGTATATATGTGCCACATCTTCTTTATCCATTCATTCGATGATGGACACTTAGGTTGTTTCCATGTCCTGGCTATTGTGAATAGAGCTGCAATGAACATTTTGGTACATGTCTATTTGAATTATGGTTTTCTCAGGGAATATGCCTAGTGGGATTGGTGGGTCATATGGTAGTTCTATTTGTAGTTTTTTAAGGAACTTCCATACTGTTCTGCATAGAGGCTGTACCAATTCACATTCCAACCAGCAGTGCAAGACTGTTCCCTTTTCTCCACACCCTCTCCAGCATTTATTGTTTAAATTTTTTGATGATAGCCATTCTGACTGGTGTGAGATGATATCTCGTAATTTTGATTTGCATTTCTCTAATGATTAATGATGTTGAGCATTCTTTCATGTGTTTGTTGGCAGTCTGTATATCTCCTTTGGAGAAATGTCTATTTAGGTCTTCTGCCCATTTTTGGATTGGGTTGTTTCTTTTTTTGATATTGAGCTGCATGAGCTGCTTATAAATTTTGGAGATTAATCCTTTGTCAGTTGCTTCATTTGCAAATATTTTCTCCCATTCTGAGGGTTGTCTTTTGGTCTTGTTTATGGTTTCCTTTGCTGTGCAAAAGCTTTGAAGTTTCATTAGGTCCCATTTGTTTATTTTTGTTTTTATTTCCATTTCTCTAGGAGGTGGGTCAAAAAGGACTTTGCTGTGATTTATGTCATAGAGTGTTCTGCCCATGTTTTCCTCTAAGAGTTTGATAGGTTCTGGCCTTACATTTAGGTCTTTAATCCATTTTGAGCTTATTTTTGTGTATGGTGTTAGGGAGTGATCTAATCTCATAATTTTACATGTCCCTGTCCAGTTTTCCCAGCACCACTTATTGAAGAGGCTGTCCTTTCTCCACTGTACATTCCTGCCTCCTTTATCAAAGATAAGGTGACCATATGTGCGTGGGTTTATCTCTGGGCTTTCTATCCTGTTCCATTGATCTATCTCTTTTTGTGCCAGTACCACACTGTCTTGATTACTGTAGCTTTGTAGTACAGTCTGAAGTCAGGGAGCCTAATTCCTCCAGCTCCATTTGTCGTTCTCAAGATTGCTTTGGCTATTCCGGGTCTTTTGTTTTTCCAAACAAATTTTGAAATTTTTTGTTCTAGTTCTGTGAAAAATGCCAGTGGTAGTTTGATAGGGATTGCATTGAATCTGTAGATTGCTTTGGGTAGTAGAGTCATTTTCACAATATTGATTCTTCCAATCCAGGAACATGGTATATCTCTCCATCTATTTGTATCATCTTTAATTTCTTTCATCAGTGTCTTATAATTTTCTGCATACACGTCTTTTGTCTCCTTAAGTAGGTTTATTCCTAGATATTTTATTCTTTTTGTTGCAATGGTAAATGGGAGTGTTTTCTTGATTTCACTTTCAGATTTTTCATCATTAGTGTACAGGAATGCCAGAGATTTCTGTACATTAATTTTGTATCCTGCTACTTTACCAAATTCATTGATTAGCTCTAGTAGTTTTCTGGTAGCATCTTTAGGATTCTCTATGTATAGTATCATGTCATCTGCAAACAGTGACAGCTTTACTTCTTCTTTTCCAATTTGGATTCCTTTTATTTCCTTTTCCTCTCTGATTGCTGTGGCTAAAACTTCCAAAGCTATGTTGAATAAGAGTGGTGAAAGTGGGCAGCCTTGTCTTGTTCCTGATCTTAGTGGAAATGGTTTCAGTTTTTCACCATTGAGGACGATGTTGGCTGTGGGTTTGTCATATATGGCCTTTATTATATTGAGGAAAGTTCCCTCTATGCCTACTTTCTGCAGGGTTTTTATCATAAATGGGTATTGAATTTTGTCAAAAGCTTTCTCTGCATCTACTGAGATGATCATATGGTTTTTCTCCTTCAATTTGTTAATATGGTGTATCATGTTGATTGATTTGCGTATATTGAAGAATCCTTGCATTCCTGGAATAAATCCCACTTGATCATGGTGTATGATCCTTTTAATGTGCTGTTGGATTCTGTTTGCTAGTATTTTGTTGAGGATTTTTGCATCTATGTTCATCAGTGATATTGGCCTGTAGTTTTCTTTCTTTGTGACATCCTTGCCTGGTTTTGGTATCAAGGTGATGGTGGCCTCGTAGAATGAGTTTGGGAGTGTTCCTTCCTCTGAAATTGTTTGGAAGAGTTTGAGAAGGATGGGTGTTAGCTCATCTCTAAATGTTTGATAGAATTCGCCTGTGAAGCCATCTGGTCCTTGGCTTTTGTTTGTTGGAAGATTTTTAATCAGAGTTTCAATTTCAGTGCTTGTGATTGGTCTGTTCATATTTTCTATTTCTTTCTGATTCAGTCTTGGCAGGTTGTGCATTTCTAAGAATTTGTCCATTTCTTCCAGGTTGTCCATTTTATTGGCATAGAGTTTCTTGTAGTAATCTCTCATGATCTTTTGTATTTCTGCAGTGTCAGTTGTTACTTCTCCTTTTTCATTTCTAATTCTATTGATTTGAGTCTTCTCCCTTTTTTTCTTGATGAGTCTGGCTAATGGTTTGTCAATTTTGTTTATCTTCTCAAAGAACCAGCTTTTAGTTTTATTGATCTTTGCTATCGTTTCCTTCATTTCTTTTTCATTATGATTTCTTTCCTTCTGCTAACTTTGGGGGTTTTATTGTTCTTCTTTCTCTAATTGCTTTAGGTGCAGGGTCAGGTTGTTTACTCGAGATGTTTCCTGTTTCTTAAGGTGGAATTGTATTGCTACAAACTTCCCCCTTAGAACTGCTTTGGCTGCGTCTCATAGGTTTTGGGTCGTCGTGTCTCCATTGTCATTTGTTTCTAGGTATTTTTTTAATTTCCTCTTTGACTTCTTCAGTGATCGTTTCATTATTAAGTAGTGTATTGTTTAGCCTCCATGTGTTTGTATTTTTTACAGCTCTTTTCCTGTAATTGATATCTAGTCTCATAGCATTGTGGTCGGAAAAGATACTTGATACAATTTCAATTTTCTTAAATTTACCAAGGTTTGATTTGTGACCCAAGATATGATCTATCCTGGAGAATGTTCCATGAGCACTTGAGAAAAATGTGTATTCTGTTGTTTTTGGATGGAATGTCCTATAAATATCAATTAAGTCCATCTTGTTTAATGTATCATTTAAAGCTTGTGTTTCCTTATTTATTTTCATTTTGGATGATCTGTCCATTGGTGAAAGTGGGGTGTTAAAGTCCCCTACTATGAGTGTGTTACTGTCGATTTCCCCTTTTATGGCTGTTAGTATTTGCCTTATGTATTGAGGTGCTCCTATGTTGGGTGCATAAATATTTACAATTGTTATATCTTCTTCTTGGATCGATCCCTTGATCATTATGTACTGTCCTTCTTTGTCTCTTCTAATAGTTTTTATTTTAAAGTCTATTTTGTCTGATATAAGAATTGCTACTCCAGCTTTCTTTTGATTTCCATTTGCATGGAATATCTTTTTCCATCCCCTTACTTTCAATGTGTATGTGTCTCTCGGTCTGAAGTGGGTCTCTTGTAGACAGCATATATATGGGTCTTGTTTTTGTATCCATTCTGCCAATCTGTGTGTTTTGGTGGGAGCATTTAGTCCATTTACATTTAAGGTAATTATCGATATATATGTTCCTATTCCCATTTCCTTAATTGTTTTGGGTTCATTATTGTAGGTATTTTCCTTTTGTTGTGTTTCTTGCCTAGAGAAGTTCCTTTAGTATTTGTTGTAAAGCTGGTTTGGTGGTGCTGAACTCTCTCAGCTTTTGCTTGTCTGTAAACGTTTTAATTTCTCCATCAAATCTGAATGAGATCCTTGCTGGGTAGAGTAATCTTGGTTGCAGGTTTCTCTCCTTCATCACTTTAAATATGTCCTGCCACTCCCTTCTGGCTTGTAGAGTTTCTGCTGAGAGATCAGCTGTTAACCTGATGAGGATTCGCTTGTGTGTTATTTGTTGTTTTTCCCTTGCTGCTTTTAATATGTTTTCTTTGTGTTTAATTTTTGACAGTTTGATTAATATATGTCTTGGCGTATTTCTCTTTGGATTTATTCTCTATGGGACTCTCTGTGCCTCCTGGACTTGATTAACTATTTCCTTTCCCATATTAGGGAAGTTTTCAACTACAATCTCTTCAAATATTTTCTCAGTCCCTTTCTTTTTCTCTTCTTCTTCTGGAACCCCTATAATTCGAATGTTGGTGCGTTTAGTGTTGTCCCAGATGTCTCTGAGACTGTCCTCAGTTCTTTTCATTCTTTTTTCTTTTTTCTGCTCTGCAGTAGTTATTTCCACTATTTTATCTTCCAAGTCACTTATCCGTTCTTCTGCCTCAGTTATTCTATTGATCCCATCTAGAGTATTTTTCATTTCATTTATTGTGTTTTTAATCATCGCTTGATTCATCTTTAGTTCTTCTAGGTCCTTGTTAACTGTTTCTTGCATTTTCTCTACTCTATTTCCAAGATTTTGGATCATCTTTACTATCATTATTCTGAATTCTTTTTCAGGTAGATTGCCTATTTCCTCTTCATTTGTTAGGTCTGGTGGGTTTTTATCTTGCTCCTTCTCCTGCTGTGTGTTTTTCTGTCTTCTCATTTTGCTTATCTTAATGTGTTTGGGGTCTCCTTTTTGCAGGCTGCAGGTTCGTAGTTCCCGTTGTTTTTGGTGTCTGTCCCCAGTGGCTAAGGTTGGTTCAGTGTGTTGTGTAGGCTTCTTGGTGGAGGGGACTAGTGCCTGTGTTCTGGTGGATGAGGCTCGATCTTGTCTTTCTGGTGGACAGGTCAACGTCTGGTGGTGTGTTTGGGGTGTCTGTAGCCTTATTATGTTTTTAGGCAGCCTCTCTGCTAATGGGTGGGGTTGTGTTACTGTCTTGCTAGTTGCTTGGCATAGGGTGGTCAGCACTGTAACTTGCTGGTCGTTGAGTGAAGCTGGGTGCTGGTGTTGAGATGGAAATCTCTGGGAGATTTTCACCGTTTGATATTATGTGGAGCTGGGAGGTCTCTTGTGGACCAGTGTCTTGAAGTTGGCTCTCCCACCTCAGAGGCACAGCACTGACTCCTGGCTGCAGCACCAAGAGCCTTTCATCCACCCAGCTCAGAATAAAAGGGAGAAAAAGTAGAAAGAAAGAATTAGTAGAAGAAAGAAAGAAAGAAAGAAAGAAAGAAAGAAAGAAAGAAAGAAAGAAAGAAAGAAAAAGAAAAAGAAAAAGAAAGGAGGGAGGGAGGGAGGAAGGAAGGGCAGGAAAGAAAGAAAGAGAGAAGGAGGAAAGAAAGAAAGAAAGGGAGGGAGGGAGGAAGGCGGGAAGGGAGGATAAAGAAGATAAAGTAAAATAATAAAGTATGATATAATATAATAGTGTTATTAAAATAATGTAATTATTTAAAAAATTAAAAATTAAAAACAAAACAAACAAACAAAAAACGGACGGATAGAACCCTGGGACAAATGGTGGAAGCAAAGCTATATAGACAAAATCTCACACAGAAGCATATACCTACACTTTCACAAAAAGAGAACAAGGGAAAAAAATAGTAAATCTTGCTCTCAAAGTCCACCTCCTCAATTTGGGATAATTCGTTGTAAAAAGAGGAAAAGGGAAAAAATCATAGATCTTGTTCTCAAAATCCACCTCCTCAATTTGGGATGATTCGTTGTCTATTCATGTATTCCACAGATGCAGGGTACATCAAGTTGATTGTGGAGATTTAATCCGTTGCTTCTGAGGCTGCGGGGAGAGATTTCCCTTTCTCTTCTTTATTCTCACAGCTCCCGAGTCTCAGGTTTGGATTTGGCCCCGCCTCTGCCTGTATGTCGCCGGAGGGCGTCTGTTCTTCGCTCAGACAGGATGGGGTTAAAGGAGCAGCTGCTTCGGGGACTCTGGCTCACTCAGGCCGGCGGAGGGAGGGGCACGGAGGCGGAGCGACAGAGGCCGGCATGACGTTGCACCAGCCCGAGGGGCGCCGTGCGCTCTCCCGGGAAGCCATCCCTGGATCCCGGGACCCCGGCAGTGGCGGGCTGCACAGGCTCCCCGGAAAGGGACGTGGACAGTGACCTGCGCTCGCACACAGGCCTCTTGGCGGTGGCAGCAGCAGCCCCAGCGTCCCACGCCCGTCTCTGGGGTCTGAGCTTTTAGCCGCGGCTTGCGCCCGTCTCTGGAGCTCCTTTAAGCAGCGCTCTTAATCCCGTCTCCTTGCACACCAGGAAACAAAGAGGGAAGAAAAAGTCTCTTGCCTCTTCGGCAGCTCCAGACTTTTTCCAGGACTCCCTCCCGGCTAGCCGTAGTGCACTAACCCCTTCAGGGTCTCTTCCCGCCGCCAACCCCAGTCCTCTCCCCGTGCTCCGACTGAAAACCGAAACCTGAGCCTCAGCTCCCAGCCCCGCCCGCCCCGGCGGCCGAGCAGACAAGCCTCTCAGGCTGGTGAGTGCCGGTCGGCACCGATCCTCTGTGCAGGAATCTCTCCGCTTTGCCCTCCGCACCCCTGTTGCTGCGCTCTCCTCCGCTACTCTGAAGCTTTCCCCCTCCGCCACCCGCAGTCTCCGCCCGCGAAGGGGCCTCCTAGTGTGTGGAAACCTTTCCTCCTTCACGGCTCCCTCCCACTGGTGCAGGTCCCGTCCCTATTCTTTTGTCACTGTTTATTCTTTTTTCTTTTGCCCTACCCAGGTACGTGGGGGGTTTCTTGCCTTTTGCGGGGTCTGAGGTCTTCTGCCAGCGTTCAATAGGTGTTCTGTAGGAGTTATTCCACGTGTAGATGAATTTCTGATGTATCTGTGGGGAGGAAGGTGATCTCCGCGTCTTACTCTTCCGCCATCTTCCCCCCGACCCCAGGAAAAGATATTTTAAACTGCTTTGTTAAATAATGGCACTAAATTATTCATTGTAAATTACGATTCAATATTGAAATAATCCATTGCTTCCAAAGTGGGGTAAACATCTATTTACATGTTTAAAATCTGCCTGCAGATGTTTTTGTTTTGAGAAACTCAGATTTCTGTGGAATAAATATCAATTTGGCATCAACTCCAAGTCCCCTTTAGTGTCAAAAGACCAAAAAAAAATGTATATTCATCATTATTTGCTTATAGTTCAGGGCCAGTTTGGACTAAACTGGATAAAACGACAGTGTGACACAAGTTCATCTCAACAGCTATAACAGTTAATATAACCTCAGTACCTACAAGAAATTAAAGCAATAATGCAGACAGTTGCACATTGGCACCTGTAATGGAAAATTTTATCCCATCATAGTCAAAACATCTGCTGAATAGAGTTGAAAAGAGAAGCAATTATTTTACTTTCTATAGTATTTCAGAGAGGACTTTAGAAAACTTGTTTAGGAAGTAATTTAACTTTTATTGAGCATGGCTCTTTGTATAGATTATATATGTGTATAAATATATATTTAGAGTCTTCACATATGTGTAGGATGCATACACCTAGTAATGTATAACTCACTCAGTTTGGTATTTTATAGAGGTATATTTGGTATTAGAGTTTATCCTCAAGTAGCTCTTAGACCTTGATTTTACCGTATCATTATGTGAGCTACAAGGCTTTTTAACTGAGCATGTGATGAAAGTGGCCAGCTTTATATTAATCATATTTACCACTTCTTTTATTCTGTTATGTATCATTTGTTTTTCCCATCGAATTTAAATTGTGTGAGGGCAAGGATTTTGTTTGTCTTGCACACCATGGTATTCCCACTACAGCTTTTGGCTCAGTGAATGAATAGACAGATATATATAGCTGAGCCAAAAAGCAAGCTTTTAGGATTGTAAGTTCAAATCCCATTTTAGTAGAAATTTGGTCAATATCACTTTTCTGTTTTGTATATCGTGCTTTCCACTAGATTATTTAATCAGATATTTTAGTGACTTAAAGAAGATGCTAAAAGAACACTGGCTTAAAGTCAGAAGACCTGTTTTTGAATCCCAGTCCCTCCATGTATTATCTGTGTGATCTTGGTTTCCTCCTGTATGATAATAATGAATGAGATCAAATGAAAGACCTCTAATATTCAAAGGTTAGGTGATTCTGACTCTTAACAAGGATGTGGTAGTACTGTTTATTAGTAACATTATAAACTGTGATGACCATAGGTTATATAGGAAATACATCATTTTATAGAAATACACTTAGTGCAATAATTATAAAAATATAAAAATTATATAAGCAAGTAGAGAAAGCCATACATTTACATACCATAATATTTTTTCTTTAAAGTAAGATAAGCTGTATTTAATTAACTAAGAATACATTCCCTAGATTTTTGAACAAGAACATCTTGTTCTGGTATATACTAAAATGACTTATTTTCCTGAAAAATTAAAGCAAATTTTGTCTGTATCTAGAGTGTAATATTGTGTGTGCAGTAACTGGCTTACAGAGACTCAGCTTGAATTCCTGGAGTAAAGATTTTTATATTGGAATAATCTTGTAGATCACAGAGAATTTAATGACTGGCTTTATATATATATATATACTATTTAGTATATATAAGAGGAGGGAGATAATTTTTAAATTTTTTTAAATAGACTTTAAAAATAGTATCATTCTATAAGTAGTAGGATATCCCTAGAGAGTATAAAGTCTAGTGTCCTTCCAATCAATGAAATTTAATTCCTTCCTCATCAACTATAATGTAAACTTATATGCCTAATTTAGCTTAACTTTTGTGAGGTTTCTAGATGTACTCAGTATTGAACGGTGCACTGAGTGCCTTAAGAAACCGTAGTTATGACAAACAGGATTTAAATAAAGTGGTTTTGCCATCTTAGAATATGAAGATTTCCTCTCTTTACTCACAGAACTTTGAGAGGTTTTTGCAATTGACAAAAGTCCAAGAAGTTTATGGAAAAGTGAAGAGTTTTTAATTCCATGTTTACTAATTTTTGTAAATCGTCTAAATATTCATCACAAATAGTGACAAGCATCTCTGAAAATCCAAGTTACAGTTTAGGGAAGATATGGAATATACCAACACTTAAAAGTATTCCATGCAATGCTGCATTTATATGATTAACAATGTGCATTATATCTATTCTGCACAATTCCTCCTTCATAGAATTTTTATACTAATACTAAGACCAGATATTTTTCTAAAATATAAGGAACATTCATATAGTGGCCTTGTGACTTTTTCACATGACTTAAGCACCCATGGTAACTTTGTATTACTGGATTTTTTATAATTTCTAAGCTTTATTATGTGCATAGTTTAAGGCATCTGTATTTAAAAATAAATACTAAATAAAATGTATATATACACCTGTTTATTTGTTTTGTGAAGAAAACTAGCCACAAAAATTTCCCCTTCATTCTTGGTAAAAATACCTATTTCAGAGAATTCTATACTATATAATAACATTTAATTTTAAAGATATAAAGAAAGAATATATAATTATATTAGCATACCTTGCCTAAATTGTAATAATGTCACCAACAGTTTTATCTTTTTAAACTTCTTGAAGACTTATATACATCATAACTGTCTTGGGATTTTATTTCCCTTAGAGCCAACAAAATAATTCCTGACCTCAAAATTACAATTACTTGATTTTAAATCACATACTTAGAAAACGAATGTATCGCATAATGTTTAAAAAAAAAAGCCTAAATGGCATATGAAATGTAGGTTGTATTTTTTAAATAGCAACAATGTTGTTTTATAGTAATGGATGTTCCCCACAATAGTGGGGGACTGCAGAAGGTGGCTTCATTACAACTCTTGCTCAGCAACTAACTGCAGCTATGATTTTAGTGGTGTGGTGTCTTGTAAGGTCAGACTGGAAGCATCAATCCTAAGACCACACAGGTAGATGAAACTTCTCATATACATCTAGTCACTTATATCAGCCAGAAAAGCAGATATGTGTTACTTTTATAATTCTTCATTTTGGGGGTGGTGGGGGGAGTTTTTAGGTCACAGCTAATTTAAATTATATAAAAATTCCCCACGGGTTGTTGGGTATATTCATAGTTGGCACAAGTTAAAAGACAAAAAGTCCCTGTACATCCAGTCTGCTTTTGGTACCCAACTCAAAAAAATATTTTATGTATAAAACAACTATACCCCAATAAAAAAAAGTTTTAAAAATAAAAGAAATATGCCTCCTTCTGTAGTGAAGACAGCCACTGGACCTTTTGCTGGCTCCAATATGGGGCCTTTCCATGGGTGATATTCAAAATACTTAACAATAAGCATGGTAACATAAATTAATATATAAATCCAATATTTACATTTTTTTCTATTTTCTAAATCAATTAAATGATGTAGCATACAACTACTCACTAAGCAAAATAAATTGTGCAAATTATTCATCAAAAAAATTTTTATGCAGAAACAACTTATAAGTAGAACTTTATAAATCCAGGTTTAAATTAAGAATTTTAGAAACAATATCATAAAATATAAATCGGTCATGTAAAGCCTTATCATGAATTTCTGTGGTTATACATGTCATATGTATGCTAAAGTCAACAGCTCTCTGAGAAGCAGCATTCTTCATTTGTTTTTTGTATTCCTCAGTAATATATGTAATGATATATATTATAGAGATCAAATCTTTGAAAGTAATTTTAATTTTAATCTTAAAATTTAATGTATTAATACATTTTATATGGACAATGAAAATCCACCTTATTTTGGTGTTTAAAGGAAACCACCAAGTCAAATTTAATCTTTTTTCTGTTTCAAAGAAGCATCTTTAGTTCAATAAAATGTCTTGGGACAAAATATGCCTGAAATCTTAGGGGACAGTTCTGAGCTATTCCTCAATTAAAGTTCAGTGTTCGGGGACATTGTGTTACAGCAGATGTTATCCTCAATGCCTACCTTGTCCTCAAAGTACAAATCAGCAACTAAAAATATTTACGTCTTAGCTCAGAACATGGAACACACATTCCCCATTCATCATCTACATGACTGAGTGATCCAAAAATATTTTCTCATTAAAGTATCATTAGTGATCACGTAGGATAGTTTTTAAACAATTATACTTTCAAAAATGTTTAAGCAAAAAATAAAAGTAATAAACCTAGGTGCTTCCTTTTCTCTAGGCTTATCGTGGAAATTCCTATAGCCCTTGATTTTGAAAAACTTCTCAATACTTAAATATGGACCTAAGAGGAAAATGGTCCTCATCAATGTTCATTACTTTTATCACTATGTTCTTTGCTCATAGTAAATGTATACCTTGTAGTGGCTAGGGGTATGGACCGCAGAACCAGACCTGGGTTTGAGTTTCAGCCCTACCACTTACTAGCAGTGTAACTTGGGCTAAATAGATTACTTCACCTCTTTAGGCAACAGTTTCCTCATAATGTTGTGAGTATCAAATAAGTTACCACATATAAAGTGTTTATAACAATGTCCGGCGTGTGGTATGCATTCAGTAAATGTTAGGTATCACTATTATGTTATTCAGGTTTCTTTTTTTTTTTTTAAGTTCGAAACTTACATTAAAAAGAGCGTCCAGGGACTTCCCTGGTGGTCCAGTGGTTAAGACTCCACGCTTCCAATGCAGGGGCGTGGGTTTGATCCCTGGTTGGTGAGCTAAGATCCCACATGCACTGTGGTGTGCCGTGTGGCCAAAAAAAGAAAATAGAGGGTCCATATCAGACTTCTAGTTGACTGTTAATTAAGTATACAATTTCTATTCTTATGTCTTTTTAGTACACTCCCTGGTTCATGCATATGTGTATATAATCTATACCATATAGTACACATATATGTGTGTAAACCATGTAATGTATATGGTATATATTTGTGTGTATGTATATATGTGCATGCGTGTGCAAAAGAGAGAATATGAAAAACAAAAACATTTAAGGCAAAATATATAATACAGAAAAATAAAATACAGTAAATTGAAAAAACCTTGTCCTTAGATCCAACCTTTCATGACGATAAAGAATACATTTACCCTTTCAGAAGATCACTTTTAAGTAGTTGATAGTTGGAGCTTTGACTGTTTGTTTTGCTATTTGTTTAGTGTTTCCTTCAACATGTATTCTTCATAATACATTTTGAAATAATCTTGTTTGGAAGTACAGTCTTCCTTAAAACCTGGTATGGTATCAGTTCATGTAGTTTGGAGGTTTCTTGATTTCTAGGCCAACACTTCGTAATGTCGGTTTTATGAGGTAGTCAGTCAACAGCTTGCCAGAAAATAAAAGTCAAAGGCTTATTTTCTTAAGCATAAGTCATCTTCCCAAGGTAGTTAGCTGGAACATAGCCCTTCTGCCCTTGAACTTCAGCTAACCACCACTCTTTGTTGCCACTTAGGTCACAAAATCTAAGTATATGAACTCTTTGGTATTCCTGAAGGCTGAGTTCATGGTCACTCCGTGCCTGAAAGGCATGAACTGTATAGAAAATCTAGACGCAAGCAAATGACATTATTAGAAGCAGAGCCTAAAAATCTAGACAAACATAATAAAGACTTCCAAGCTTTTAGAAGAAATGCTGAAGTTTTCTTATTTTTCCAAAGTCACTCCCCAACTCCTTTGTTGGATTTATTTTGCTAAAGTATGGCCCAAGATGAAAATAGAGTGAAATTTCCATTCTTATTGTCCTGTTGGGAGGAGTCTAAACTGTTCATTCTTGAAGGCAATTAGGCACTTTCTATTAGATTTTTTAAATGTTAACTCTTTTTGATTCAGTAATAGCTCTAAGAGTCTCTTCTATGACATAGAAACATTGGCACAGATTATTGCATAATAATGTTACTGCAATACCGACTTACTTATAAGGTGAAAAGTGGGAGGGAAGTTGGAATAACACTAAAGGTTCAGCAAAAATTAAATTCTAGATGCTTACATGAAGGAAATTTGTAGTCATAAAAATAGTGTTTTCTGAGACTAATAATACAGGAAAATGCTTATGATAAAGTGCTCAGCCCCCCCCCCCCAAAAGATATAGAATCAGATGTGCAATATGTGTCTAATATTGTTAGATGGTTTTCTTAAAGTAGTAGAATTAGAGGTGATTTTCATTTTTATTTGTTGACTCATCTTATAAACTTTTATAATGACAATGTATTAAATTTATAATTTTAAATTATTTGAGTGACCTAGAGAGACTAATAAAATATATTTCAGTCAAAAGAATTTTTCTTTAACCTCAAAAGAGTACTTCATAATTATTAGATGCATAAGAAGCCTCTAAATAAGTGATTAGTCTCTCCTCCACTAAAATCATAAGACTGTTAATAAAAATGTTTAGTTATGGTATAAAATTTAGCAATCAACTAACAACATTTATTCATTCACTTATTTAGTTAGAAGTTATTAAGTATCTATTAATAACCAGATATTATGTTATCAGAGAACTTATAACCCAGCTAGGAAAAACAAATGCCAATAAAAAGGGACACATGAAAAAACAAAAAACAAAACAAAACAAAAAACACCGTACAAATGCAGGTGATATATATATCAGCTAATTGTGAGCTGTGTTTTGGAAGAAGTAACCTTTTACAGGTGACAAAGTTGATAAAGGGGTGGATATGTCTTATTCAAAGGTACAGAGATGAATACATGGAAACAGTATATGGGAAAGGCAAGCAGATTAACTTTCTCAGAATTGAAGGTCAATATAAAAAGGAAATTATGAGAAATAAGATGACTCCATTGAGCAGGAAAGAGACTGGGTAATGTGGAGGGGGGACTACAGTTGACCCCTGGACAACACCCAACTGAGTGGGCCCACTTATAAGCAGATTTTTTTCAGTAAATTATTGGAAAAATTTGGGGAGATTTGCAACTATTTGAAAAAACTCACAGACGAACCACATAGTTTAGAAATATCAAAAAAAATTAAGAAAAAGTAAAGTATGTCATGAATGCATAAAATATATATAGATACTAGTCTACCCTTACTTGCATAGGCATAAGATGAGTGATATTTAACATAAAAAATAATGTGTTCATTTTCTTGCTGTTTTATAACTTTACTTTCAAAGAATTATATTACTGTTCAATATGCCTCTTCCTCATAATTGGAGAGACTGCATATCAGCCTATCATCACAGGTAAGTGGTTTTTGTAAAACTAAACAATGTTTCCAATATTGTACTATGAATATGGCTATAATACTGTATGCCATAAAAATCTGATAATGATTCAGTCATTAATGTATAGACTAGCCTACCATGAAGCAATCATATTGATTACACTAGGCTACCATAAAGCAATCCTATTGCTGCTGCTTTGTTTTCAATGCATGAATCATTATACCTGTAAATAAATATGAATAGCTTTTTCATATTATTTTTTCATTTCTGATGTCTAGTGTTAGCAATACATTTAATATCTACAGTGTTTTGTATCATATAATACAATATTGAAGTTGGTATTAAATGATTCATTTTGTAAATAGATGACATAAACTTATAGTATCAATAAATACAGTACAGTACTGTAAATGTATTCTTTTCCTTATGATTTTCTTAATAACCTTTTTTTCTAGCTTACTTTCTTGTATGTATATATAATACATAAACATACAATATATATGTTAATCAAGAATTTATATTATCAGTAAGGCTTCTTCTGGTCAACAGTAGGCTATTAGTAGTTAGGTTTTGGGGGATTCAAAATTTTTTGTAGATTTTCAGCTGCCCAGGGGGTCAGCACACCTCACCCCCGAGTTGTTCAAGGGTCAACTGTATAGGTACAGTGTAAGCTATTCTTTAGATCTTGAACTATTTAGCTTTTGATGGTATTCTGATACCACTGACTTATATATCATCTCATCAACTCTAGCATGAGCTCCACCTCAGACAGAGGAACCACATTTCAACTTTGTTCCATTGACCACATCTGGTATACAGTAGGAATTCAAATATATGTTGATTTGATTTGAAAGTAAGGCTGAAGGGCTTGGATATCATACAAGAATATTCAAGAGATCATCTTGTGTCATACAAGATACATACAAGACAGATTGGTAGACATGGGTTATTTTGTAATTTTAAAAAGTAAAGAGAAAACAAAAAGGGAGATGCCATAAATTCTTGATCAATGGAGTGGTAGCAATAATGACCACCTTTTATAAGTCTCATAACAGTTTATATGTCAAATGTGCTTTATCCTCAACAACCCTGTGAGCTGTGACTTAAAGAAGTAACAAGCTCATAATCATAGAGCTAGTTGGTACTGCTAGGACCATATCTTCTAACTCCAAATCCTGTGCTTGGTCCATTTCTCATAGTACTTTAATAACCAAACACTTGTTCAGGCAAGGATGTGCAGAGTGTATTCTTGTGGAAAGAGACTGGAATCTCTAATATGTTTTGTTGTTTAGAAAGTGAAGACATTGAATATATCCACAAGAACAGAGTGGAGGATTTGGTTTGCAAAAGCTTTCAGGAATATCATGTATCATAACACAGCTTCTGAAATAATCTTAAGAGCCCACATTAGCAGTTGCTAGCCATCTTTTGCAATTTTTATACATAATGTATATTCTTAATCAGTGCAGCTATAGATTTTTTAGCAGGTCAAATTACCTGCTAATATATGATTCCTAAATATTTGTGGTGATCTTTCAATTTGGCACATATACTCTCAAGGGCAATATAAAATCTTCCACCTAGACCTATTTGGTATGAAATTATGGCAAAGCTTATATTTTAAACGCTCAATATAGATTCTCATAAAATTGTAAACTTAAAGTACAAAATTATATACTTTCAATACTTTAGATGATCATAGTCCAAAATTAATTTAGGATGAGCATTTTTCGGTTTTTATATATGTTTGTGCTTCCACTTAAGATAGATACTCAAAATGGAAGTAAGTCTGCTTTTCAAGAGATGATAGTCGATCACGTTAGACTACAGGCTAGAAGTTTTCAATCTGTTATGGATTTAAGAGCTAAAGGTTTTCTCTCTTTAAAAATTTTTTTTTAATTGTTCTAGGCTGTTGGACTTTCAATGTTATTATGTTTTGGTCCAGACACATTAAAATTTTGTCAGTTTAAGACATAATCATCTAATCCTTTTTTTCCCTTGGCATTTATGAAAATATATTTTATTAGTTGCTTCTTTGCAATCTGTAAAGCTCTGGCGCATTTTATGGACAATATTTTATGACTAAAACCCAGTTCTCCACAGCATTTACTCTTTTTAAATAACACTCTTTATTACTGGATTATTGACTCATACCCAATTTATTACCTACTGTTTATAACCACCAGCTCTTTCCTTGTGGTGCCATTGCCAGTTCAGCATTTCCTTATGCTATATTTGTGCATTTAATTATTCTCCCTTAGTGAGCCACATTACCTATCTTCACTGAATTTCATTTTATTGATTTCATCCCAGTTCTCCAATTAGCAACAACAAAAATCATAGTGTATTTTAATCTTTCTTTCCCAAACTAAAAAGCTACAAAACCAGCATTTACAGTATTATATCATATTAGCTCAGGAAGCCAAGATAGTTATATTGCATGAAAAATGCTCTTTCTTCTCTTTTACCCACCAGAAGCAAGCTTTCTTGTTCTTTAATTAACAATTATGAATTGTTATTACACAAGTAATTTTTGTAAAAAACAATTTTAAATAAAGGTAAACACGAAGAAATTTACTAATTTTTATTAATACCGTGTTTTTCTTTTATCCTTTCTTCCTTTTCTTCTTCCTCTTTTCTTTCTATCTACCTACCTACCTAAAGTGGTAATAAACATGTAATTATTGTATATGTAATTTTTGCAACCTGCTTTTTCACTTCAAAATATATTTTAAAATCTTTTCATGTCAATAAATAGCTCTCTAAAGCATCATTTAATGACTACTTAAATATGTTACAGCCTGCTGACTTTTGAAGCACTTTAAAAATAATGACACACTAGACATATAGCATTATCATCATAAGCAGGTGAAAAATGTCAAGAGGAGGGACCGGACAATGAATCTAGAATTAGTGCAAAACAACTTTTTTGATGTCAAAAATTATGTTCTCAGTATTATTTATGTGAAAAAAGAAAAGAGTACTGATTCTCACCCATTACTTCCCTCTAAAACTTGGTTTTAGCCATTATTAAACTTGGTCCTCTTCGAGAAGTACCAAAGATGATCACATTAGTTCAACATCCTGCTTGCCAAACAAGGCATCTTACATACTGTGGTAGGCAGCATTCTAAGGTGGACCCCAAGATTACTACCTCCTGCTGAACTTGTTCTGTATAATCCCCTTCGTGAATATGATGGGATTTCACTCCTGTGATTAGGTTACATTACATGGTAAAGGTAAAAGGATCTTACAGGGGTGCCTAATAAGGTCCCTAATAAGTTGACTTTGAGTTAGATGAACATTATCCTGAGTGGGCCTGACATAATCAGGTGAGTCCTTTAAAAGAGAGTCCAGTCACCTCTGAAGGGAAAGATTTGAAATCAGAGAGATGCTCTCCTGCTGGCCTTGAGCAAGCCAACAGCCATGTCGTGAACTGCCTATAGGGACAGCCATGTGGCAAGGATCTGAGCACAGCCTCTGGGTGTTGACAGTGGTCCTTGGTTGATAGCCAGCAAGAAAATGGAGACCTTGTTCCTACTGGAAAAAAGAACTAAGTTTTGCCAACAACCATGAGCTTGGAAGACAACCCTGTTTTTCAGAAAGAGACACGGCCAAGCAAACGTCTAGATTTCAGTTCTCTGAGATTCCAAGCAGAGCACCCAGCTAAGCTGTTGCCTGTACTTCTGACCATGGAAACGGTGAGATAATAAATTTATGTTTTTTTAAGCTACTTAATTTGTGACAATTTGTTATGCAGCATAGAAAACTAATATAGATCATGCCATTATTATTTGATCAGAAGAGACCTGCAATTTGGGTTCGGTTATTTCAACTCAAAGCAAAGGTATAGGGGATCCTATGTGGCCGCAGATCCAAGCTGCATTTTCTAATCCAGCTATATTTGTAATGATGTTTAGATTTATATCCCTGACACCAGGGTCTGTTTTGAATTGGTTCGAAACTCAGAGGAGAAAGAAAACAAATAGCACTTTATGGAGAGATATCATTAATATACTTTTTGTTTTGGACAAAAGAAAATTATCTCATGTTTTTTCCTCTCAGCAATGGAAACTTCTAATGGATCTAATTCTCATGATACATATTAATAGGTTTACTCAAAGACAATTACTCTGCAGTAGCAGCTAGTAGGCACTAGATGCAGTTTTAGACTACACAGTTCATGCTGAAAGAGCCTAAGTGAGGTGCTTAATCTAATAGTCCCCGTAAAGCCAAGTAAAAACTAGAACTCAACATCAAGCCAGCTTTAGGTCACCTTCACAAATTTGGGCCTCCAGTGTCTGTCTTAGGTTATTAAGATAACTTAGAAGGTTATCTTAGTAACTTAGAAGTTATTAAAAGTCAGCCAGAGCATTTAATCAAGTATATAGATTTCACTGATAAAAATTATTTTATTGGTTTGTATTTTAACATTATATTGTCTTATAGAAACTCTGAATAAACTAAGAGAGAGAATGAGTAATAGAAAAACAGGGTTTTTGAAACTTCAAGACAGAAAAGTGGTAAGAACACATAGTAATGTATAAATGAGTTTAGAATCAGTAGTGACTGGGAGAAAGTATTTGCAAATTATATATCTGATAAAGAACTCTATGCAGAGTATATAAAGAATTCTTAAAACTGTATAATAAGAAGGGAAATGGCCCAATTTTTAAAATGGGCAAACATTTGAAAAGACCTTTCAGCAAAGAAGATGCAGGAATGGCCAATAAGAACATGAAAGATACTCAATAGCATTAGTCATTAGGGAAATGTAAATCAAAACTACAATGAGACACAACTTCACTTCCATTAAGATGGCTGTGATAAAAAAAAGACAGACAATAAGGCAAGGATGTGGAGAAACTGCAATTCACAATCCTCATACATTGCTGTTGGGTATATACAACGGGGCAGTCACTTTGAAAAACAGCTTAGCAGTTTTTTAAAAACTTAATCTTACCAATAGCAATTCCACTCCTAGGGATCTACTCAAGAAAATGAAATTCACACAAAGACTTGCACACAAATGTTCATAGCAGCATTATTTATAATAGAAATTACCCCAGATGTCCATCAGTTGGTGAATGGATAAAAAAAATATGCTATATTCATAGAGTAAAATACCGTTAGGCAATGAAAAGCAACAAAATACATATACATACTACAACACTGATGAATCTCAAAAAACATGCTAAGTGAAGGAAGTTGGCTGTAAAACACCACATACTGTATGATTCCATTAATACAAAAAATACAAAGAAGGCAAATCTATGGAGGAAAAAAGTGATTAAAGATTTCTTGGGGCTAAAAGTGAGAAAGGGGAGGAGCTGCAAATGGGTTCAAAGGATCTTTTAGGGTGAAGGAAATGTTCTAAAGTTGGATTCAGGTAATGGTTGCAAAACCCAGTTAATATACTAAAAGTCAGTGAATTGTATATTTAAATTGCATAAATTGTATGGTATGTAAATAAGAACTTAATAAAACTATTTTTTAATGTATCAGTCATGAATTGGACAGCAATCAATGTATTGTTGAAAGAAGTTGAATAAAAATATTTTTGAAGAGCAGTATGACAATGTATATCAAGACTATATATCCTTTGACACTCCAATATTTTCAGGAACTTGCACTACAGATATACTCATATATAAGTATAAAAATAGATGAACAAGGATCTGGCCTGAAATATTGTTTGAAATTTTAAAACCCCCAAAATATTCTGAATGTTTATTATTATGGTAATAGTTACATAAATTATGATGTATCCAGATAATGAAATACTATGCAGAATTTTTAAGGAAGAAGGTAGATATTTAGGTACTGTTTTATCTAAGATATATTGTTAACTGAAAAAAATTATGTACCACGTATATGTTCCCACTCATCTAAGTATAAATTCACTCATGTAAATACAATATCTGAAAAGATATACCTGCATGTTGTCTCTGAAAAGTAGGACTGAGGAGAGAATAAAGACCTTTACTATTAATTTACGTATATCCTTCTACTATTTTAACTTTCCACAAAGAACATGTATTAACCTTATTTTTTAAAAAGAAGTTAAAATTAATTAATAAAAAGCCACTAGGGGTTTCGCTGGTGGCACAGTGGTTAAGAGTCCGCCTGCCAATGCAGGGGACCTGGAAGATCCCACAAGCCCATGCACCACAACTACTGAGCCTGTGCTCTAGAGCCCGTGAGCCACAACTACTGAGTCCATGTGCCATAACTACTGAAGCCCGTGCACCTAGAGCCTGTGCTCTGCAACAAGCCCCCGCAATAAGAAGCCTGCACACCACAACGAAGAGTAGCCCCTGCTCGCCACAACTAGAGAAAGCCCATGCGCAGCAACGAAGACCCAATACAGACCAAAAAAAAAGTCCACTAAAGAAAAAAAAAGCAAGTTTAAAAAAGGAACCAGTTAGTTGGTCACCACTTGGGGATTAACATTTCTGAGGTAGCAAAAAGGAACCCTATATTATAGTTAACTTACCATTTTGGGAAAGGGTTATGCCAATAGCCTTTGCACTGGTTAAGTGAGAGAAAAGTAGCTTTTAAAAGTTTCAGTATATATCAATAGTATATGTCATTATGCAAGAGATTAAAAATGACTGATTCATAAATAGCGCAATGAAGATACTGCTCTCAGAGGAACTATGGTCAATTTCCCACATGCTACTGATGGCGGTGATCTGTTCAGTATTGAGCTGTTTTCCTCTTATGGGGGAAGTATAAAGAGACCATCTTCACTTCACTCTAAGTAGTAACAGCTACTATTTATTCAGTGCCTACTCTGTGCTGGATACTTTACATATAAAATTATCTCTAATATCTCTAATATCTAATATCTCTAATATCCACACATCAACTCTGCAAAGTAGGAATTACTGTCCTCTTTTCTTCATTTGAGGAAACAGGCTCAGAGAATTAAATTCCTTGCAAAAAGGTGCACAGAGAGGAAGTGCTAGAGAGAAGTGCTACAGAGGAAGCTGACACTTCCACCAAGTCTCACAGTAAGATAGAACATCTTTCATGATTCCAACAGCCAAGCGTCTTTACATCAGGTTCAAATTCTTACCTGTTCATCTACCTCTTGAAAACTGTCAACATCAGTACCGTTTGTTTCAGACTTCCCACATGTTCCACTAAGAGATGAGCTGCTATCACTTATGCTACCTTCTGGGGTGCCTGTGACACTGTCACTGGCTGGTCGTGAAGAAACAAAGAGGCTGATGTTATCAAAATCATCATCACAGAATCTGTTCTCGGCGTCCACCTTCTGCACTTTTGCTGGATTGTAGGGTTTTAGAAAGGAGGAATACACATATCCTTTTATAACTGGATAGGAAATAGAAAGAAGAAACATGGTTATTTATAACTCTTTCCAAACAGTTGCATTTAGAGAAGGACACAGAGGCCCCCTGGGAAAATCTCAACTAGAAGAGAGGTGGAAGTTCTTTGCTTCTTATGCAAAAAACTTACTTCCTGTGTCAACAAGCCACCTGCTGGTACTCCCCAACGGATCCTTCTGTTCCATCACAGCCACCAACTCCCCTTCCAGAAGATTGATGTCATATTCTTGTGTAGCATTGCACTTGCGCTTAGCTTGGTAGAGTTCCTCTGTACTGTACGTGGATAGAAGTTTGCAGCGGTGAGTGTCATTCTGACGTGGCACTTCCGGCTGGGAGAAGTAAGGAGAGATTTTTGTTCAGATAGATGTATAATAAAATCCTCACAGATAAATATTGGTAGATATTTCTTCTCTGGAGATTTTTTAAATGTTGAAGCCATACATTGATTAAGGATTATTTCAATGTTGAGGCAGAGATCAGGTTATTATGTGAACGTATTTAGCTGAGTTATGCAGGGAAAGATTCTCTAGTTAGCACATGAGGGCAGTGTTGTAGAGAAAAAAGAAAATTCAGCTGAGAATACGAAGGCAGAGGTTCTAATCCTTCTTCGATGTTGAACAATTTTTTAATTCTTTGCCATGCTGTAGGCAATCACTTGTGCATTAAGCACTTGATAAATAATATTTAATTAAGTAAATTGTACATGTGCATGTATTTTTCTGGGAAATAATATCAGTAAATTAGGCAGGAGTCAAGAGGCCTGGTCCCTGTCCCAGCTCTGCCACTAAGTGACTTTGAGAAAGCCACTTCATCTCTGCAAACTGGGATTCCTTATCGAGAAAAATGAAAGGTTCGAACTGTAATGATTTTGCTCTATAAAATTCTGTTCACTCATCCAACAGATATTTATAGAGTGCCTACCTTGTGTCAAGCACCATTTAGGCACTTGTTTTGTACACATCATGTACAAAACAGGTAAAAAATCTATGACCTTATGGAGTTCATAGTATAGAGGCTAGAAATAGACAAGAAATTCTACATATAATAAGTAGGTAAACTATAGGCTATTAGAATGACATAAGTGATATGGAAAATAATATATTATGATTTGATCAAGGCAAAAAAGTGATAGTCATCATTGTTACTGAATGCTACCAAACTCACCAGAATTTGCACAGTCTTCTTCTTTTCAAAACTAAGTTTCCTCTCAATAAATGTAGCACTGTTATCCTTCACAAAATTCAGATTTTGAACCTCTTCTAGTACTCGATTCTGAATTTCAGAGATGCTTGAAGCCAACAGTGGTACCTGTAGGTAGAAATAAGACATTCCCAGATGAATACTTAACCATATTAGGTATTGAATTTAGTAGATCTGTGATGAACAGTAAAAAATTATACCATATTCCACAGCGAAAAATTAGGGCAACATTAAAACTCCTATATCAAAACCATCTAATTTGTTGTCTCCAGAAACCCCACAAAAATGACAAGGGGGCTTCCCTGGTGGCGCAGTGGTTGAGAATCTGCCTGCTAATGCAGGGGACATGGGTTCGAGCCCTGATCTGGGAGGATCCCACGTGCCGCAGAGCAACGAGGCCTGTGAGCCACAACTACTGAGCCTACACGTCTGGAGCCTGTGCTCTGCAACAAGAGAGGCCACGATAGTGAGAGGCCTGTGCATTGCGATGAAGAGTGACCCCCGCTTGCCACAACTAGAGAAAGCCCTAGCGCAGAAATGAAGACCCAACACAGCCAAATAAATAAATAAACAAACAAATAAATAAAAAGCCA
Source organism: Mesoplodon bidens (assembly GCF_964165515.1). Taxonomy (NCBI): domain Eukaryota; kingdom Metazoa; phylum Chordata; class Mammalia; order Artiodactyla; family Ziphiidae; genus Mesoplodon; species Mesoplodon bidens. Next base: position 73,067,708 of record NC_138176.1, on the reverse strand, counting down.
AGCATTTAAAAAAAAATGACAAGGATTTTTTTTTAAGTTCAAGCCTAAATAAAAGGAAACAGAAGAGAAAAAATTACAATAGCAATAAAGTTTTGGGAAGAAAGACTCAGTAATTGATGGTAGTAGTCCCCTCCAATGTGGTGGGGTGGTACAGTAGGAAGGAGAAAAAGGCTAAAACAAGAAACATTGGTTAAGATCCTGTGGTGGTTAAAACAAATAAGCAAATTATTTGATATGTTTCCCATCAAGAGGTGGAGTCAATGTCCTCTTCCCTCAAAATTGGGTGGGACTTTATGATTGCCTCAATGAATAGAATATTGAAATAAATAGAATAAAGGAAGTGATGCTGTTTGACTTTCAAGATTAGGCTAAAAAAGATCATGCAGTTTCTGCTGGTTTCTCTTGGGCCACTCACCTTAGGGAGACTTTAGTTGCTATGGAAGAAGTCCAGCTGCACTGTGTCCACCATATCAGAAGAACATGTTGAAAGATGGAGCAGAGAGTGGTGGGGGTGATGGTGGGATGGGTGGTTGTCTGTGGGGCCCCAGCTATTCCAGTCCCCAGCTGTTTGAGTCTTCTGTCATCTTCCCACCACCAATCTTAGAGGCCTGAGAAAGTCTTTGTGACCACTTCAGCCCCAGCTATTATCTGACTGAGACACTGAGAATGATTACCTGATCCCAGTGAACCCCAGAACTATGAGAAACAATAGTAAGAAATGACTATTGGTTTTTTCGTACCACCACGTTTGGTGTAATTTGTTATGCAGATATAGACAACTGGAATTGTTTTGAAGCAGTTGTATCCCCAGATTCTTTCTCCATTTCAGTGAATCTTGGTGATTGCTTCTTCCCTACCTTAGCAGAAGATGAAGTTTTCTTTTCTGCAAATGGTAAAACAGAGAGTATCTAGACTGGGGGCATGAGACACAAATAATGGTGGGGCACCCATGTTAGAAAGAGGGTAATTAAGTGAGTGGATATAGACTGGACCCAGAGACCCTGCCAACCAGACCTAGCAGTTGACCATTACCCTTTAGGCAGAAAACTTGAAGGGACATCTCTGGAGACTCTGACCAGCCTAAGAGGAAAGACCTAATGGTGCTATCATTAAGAGTTCCCAAATGAAATTGCAGTCAAATTGCTCTACACAGTAGTGGATGTTTAGGGTTTTCAATGCCTATCTAGGTGCTCAATGCTGCCAATTAGTCCTCAACTCTTTATCAGTGGTGAATGATCAAGTATATCAGACATCTAAGTCATAACTATAACAAGAAAGAAAGAGTCTTATAAAAATAAAGGCAACCTGTTTTCATCTTAAGAAAGCCAAAAAGAACTTTCAAAAATTAAAATCATGGGAACAGAAATAAGAATAAATCAAAAGATGGGTTTGAAGATTAAGTAGGAAGTTTTCTTAGGAAGTAGAGCAAAGCAATAAAGAGATAGAAAATAAGTGGAAAAAGATACAAGATTAGAGGAACAACCCAGGAATTTCAGAAAGAGAGAAAAGAGAAAGGGAAGAGAGAACAATCATCAATGAAATGTTCAAAGTTTCTAGAAGTGGAAGACATAAATTTTCAGGTTGAAAGGATCCCACACAGCATCTGACATACCAAGGTTCATCATCATTAAATTTCAGACTGATGAAGACAATAAGAAAATTCCATAAGCTTTTAGAATGGGATAGGGTGGGGAAAGTGCATACAAAGAATCAAGAACCAAAATGCCCCAGAGTTCTCAACAGAAACAGTGGAAGCTAGAAGACAATGGAACAATGGAATGCTTTCAAATTCAGGAAGAACAACTTAAAATTTTACACACAGCCAAACTATCAATTAAATATGATGATAGTATAAAGACATTTTCTGATATTTGAGGTGTCAAAATATTAACCTCCCAATTTTCCTTTTTTAAGAAACTACTCAAAAATTTGCTCCCCCAAATAAAGGCAGAAAGCAAGAAAGAAGGTCAACATGGGATAAGGAAATGTGAGATCCCACACAGAAGAGAGGTAAAGGGATTCCCCAGAATGATGATGAAGTGTAATCCCAGGATTACAGTTAATTATGAGATAAAAAGGATAACCAGTTCTCTGAGAGATTTCTGCAAGAAGACACAATTAATAGAATATATCACACATCTGAATGTCTTAAGAAGTGATCCAGTCAAATTGGCAGATAAAGTTAGGCAAATGAAAATTAAGCTGATAAAAGACAAACACAATTATTAACTTTAAGAAAAACAGAAAATCTATACGTAAAAGCAAAAGTAATCATAGTGTGGTATTGCTGAACTCTAATCAGCATTAACTTTGTGTGCTGAATATCTTTTGTTTGTTCTTTCAAATTTATTCTTTTTCCATTTCCATCCTGCTCTGTGCTCTGGAAGGCTGACCAGTATAGAGTGTATCAACAGCTTCCTTGCACTCTGGTTTTCAGATGGGTTCTTGCAATGAGAAGCACCCATAGGAAATCAGAATAAGGGAGGAAAGTGAGATAAGGAAATTTATTTCCCAATAAATTTCTTTAGTATTTATTACTTTCTGTAGTGTTGACTGATAGTCACAGATCCTGTCAGGTAAACCTTTCCACTTAGCTCTCTCTACACATTCCTATAGCTACTCCTTCCCCTTGTGCCTTTGAAGACTGGGTGTTTTAAGGCTCCTTCTTTTATTTTACTGTATATAATCTTTTAAGTTACACATCAACTTTAAAAGTTTAAAAATAAGGGACTGATAAGAGAAATGCAAATCAAAACCACATGAGATATCACTTCATACCCACTAAGATAGCCATAATAAAAAAAGACAGATGTGAGGAAATTGGAACCCTCAATCATTGCTGTTGAGAATGTAAAATAGTGCAGCCACTTTGAAAAACAGACTGGCAGTTATTCAAAAGGTTAACATAGAGTTACCATATGATCCAGCAATTCCACTCCTAGGTATATACCCAAGAGAAATGGAAACATACATCTACTAAGAACTTGAATGTTCATAGCAGCATTGTTCATAATAGCCAGAAAGTGGAAATAACCTAAATGTTCATCAACTGATGAATGGACAAATAAAATGTGACATACCCATACAATGTAATATTACTTGGCAATAAAAGGAATTAAGTTCTGAAACACAGTGCAACATGGATGGAACTTGAAAACATTATGCTAAGTGAAAGAAGACACAAAGAACCACATGTTGTATAATTCTATTTATGCCACATGTCCAGAATAAGCATATATGTAGAGACAGAAAGTAGATTGGTGGTTGTCTGGGACTAGGGAGGTTAGGGGGAAATGTGGAGTCACTGCTAATGGTACAGAGTTTCTTTTGGGGGTGATGACAATATTCTAAAAATTGATTGTGGTGATGGGTTTCACAACTCTTATGAATAACCATTGAGTTGTACATTTTAAATGGGTGGAGTGTACAGTATGTGAATTATATCTCAACAAAGTTGTTACCAAAAAAATAGGAGGCTGATTACACACTATTGTACAACTATGTAATGGACTAATATATAGCTGTAAAAGAAATGAGGAAGCTCTCTATGTACTGACATGGATGTTAAAAGCAAGTTGCAGAATGTACTATAGTTTGCTAGTTTGTGTAGGAAATAAAAATATATATTTGCATTTACTTTTAATGGCACAAAGAAACTCTAAGTATATAAAAATGAACTAATATCAGTGGGGGTGAGAGCAGGAGTTGAAGTGGTTTGGACACAGAATGGGTATGGGACTGCTTACTTATTTTTATATAGTTCTTCCTTTTGAGCCAAGTAAATGTAGCACCTCTTTATTCACCTTAATTTAATTCAGAGGATAAAAGTTAATTAAATATACAATAAAAAGTAAAGTAGGGACAATTAATTTTCCTCCAAATGTTGTCCATTAAATATCACACGAGCTGAATGATAAGTAATACACTTGAAATGAAAGGAAGTAATACACTTGAAGCTGATTTTTAAAAAATTGATATTAGTGGGAAGCAGCCGCAGAGCACAGGGAGATCAGCTCGGTGCTTTGTGACCGCCTGGAGGGGTGGGATGGGGAGGGTGGGAGGGAGGGAGATGCATGAGGGAAGGGATGTGGGAACAGATGTATATGTATGACTGATTCACTTTGTTATAAAGCAGAAACTAATTAAAAAAATAAATAAATAAACTTTAAAAAAAAAATTGATATTAGGTTGTAAATATCTTTTTTCCTCTTCAGAAAAAAATTATAAGGACTTCCCTGGTGGTCCAGTGTAAAGAATCCGCCTTACAATGCAGGGGATGCGGGTTCAATCCCTGGTCAGGGAACTAAGATCCCACGTGCCGCAGGGCAACTAAGCCCGCGCGCCACAACTACTGAGCTCTGGGTGCTTCAGCGAGAGAGCCCACGTGCTGCAAACTACAGAGCCCACGTGCCACAACTACAGAAGAGAAAACATGCATGCCACAGCTAGAGAGAAGCTCGCGCACCACAACAAAGAGCCCGCACGCTGCAGCAAAAGATCCTGCATGCCTCACCGAAGATCCTGTGTGCTGCAACTAAGACCCAAGGTAGCCAATAAATAACTAAATAAATAAATAATAAATAATAAATCTTAAAAAAAAGAAAATAGTTCTAAAATCATATCCTAATGGAAAGCTAAGATATATACATATATTTATACATATATATATATATTTTTTTTTTTCCCATACACAAATCAGGCTTCTCTTTGGAGGAAAACAAAAGCAAAACAAAGACTGGTTTGACTGATATCCTATTTCTGTCATTACGCTGAGATGGCCTTATTTTTGGATCCATGTCTCAGTCATGGTTAACATTTAAAAATGGTTGAATGGGAAGAGAATACAAAATATGAGTTGATAAGCTTCAAAATAGCATCAGGCAGATGGAGCTACATTGGTTCCATCAATGAGGGGAGCAAAGCTGAAAGATGTTTGGTGCTTGAAAAGGAATTTCCAAAAAGAGCTCCAAGGGTATAAGTCACAGCAAACCAGCACTAGGAAAATTGATTTTACCTTCCTGTGCAGAAGAGGGATAAGGAGCAGAACACCCTCTGACTGGCTTCAGCTAAAATAGAAGCCACACACATACACTACACTCAGGTATGCTATGAGCAGGCTGCTGTGCATGCTGTGCTTTCTGACAGATTCCGTAGGCCAAGGTAGCCAAGTGCTGGTGCTGTGCTTACCGGCACCACCATGGAATAAACCCTCTGGACCATGAGCATCAGGTCCCTGAGGAGGGTGATGAAACTACACAGGCAGTTCAACAGAATCTTCCGCGCGGCCCGGTTGAACACCTGGAGCTCTTCCACAAGCTGGGCATTGAGGGCCTCATATTCCCTTTTGGCCAAGTCTGACTCATCCGCCGCCACCCGCTGCAGGTAGCTGTTGTAGTCCAGCAGTTTGTCATAGCGTTTCTGGATTAGCTTCTGGGGCCCTGGGAATAGGGATAGCAGGGCTGACAGGGGCGTCAGGACAAGCTTCTGTAAATGAGCTGCCTGCCAAAAGAGCAAAACAATCCCATCACAGAAGGAGGAACACCCAATACCACGTCTGGAGTTGTTATCAATAAGCTTACTTCCTCCCTGCAGGAACACAAAGGAAGGCAGGAAAGTATCTAGACAAGTTGAAAAAGCATGGGATCATTCTTTTGTCTAGCTAAACCTGTTCAAGGACTTAAAACAGCAACTCTAGACTCTAACGTTGAACCTGAAGAGTGAACAGGAAGAAGAATACAAAAGTTGAAACCTGCACACCCAAACTATGCTCCACCCTTCTCTCTACAGCCATTGGTTTTGTCAGTGAGGTCACCTCCCTCAACACTTTCCCCTTCCCCTTCTTTCTAATCCCAGAGCCAACTGGAGCTTCTCCAGAACATGGGCTAGGGGGTAATCTCCACCTTTGACTACCAAGACTGCATAAGTTATTCACATATCATTCCCTTCCTTTGCTAGTAATAAAAGGAAGACAATTGGCCTTAGGAGAGGCTGTGTCTCATTCCTCCCACATCTACCCCAATTCCCTGGCTACCCTGGTGGCTGATTTTGGTAGTGGAAACCTATCCCCTATACGGATAGTACCCCTTATTACAGGTATTTTGTTCCTGTTATAGAAATGACCAGAGAGTTATTGCTTCCTCTTTAAATACTTTGAAGGATTAAGCTGATGCTGATTCTGTGTCCTAAATTGTTATATTTTTAGGTCTGAGTCATTGAAAATGAACATTGTATTAATGCCTAACTCCATGCCAGCAACTGAGCACCCTAGATTTAATTTCTTCTATTTCTCTTTCCTCCCCTCTATTCTGAAGTACACTAGTATCCTATGTTTGCTGGCTGCCCAAATTTATCATATATGCTTGAGTGTCATGATTATGTTATGCCAATTTGGAAGTAGTTTTCTCTTTTGTACCCTGAAAGATGTTCTAGGGAATCAGCATCTGAGCAGCAGCTTGTATTAATTAAGTGACCTCTAGTAACTTTGTCTGAACTCATGGGAAATCTAGAAGAGGAGGGAGACCAATCTCTTACTGGCACCAGCAATAGCCAACACAGATTAAATTTGATGTCTAGCTTATAAAATAATCATTATATACCTGCAGACTATTTAATGAGTCCTTCAACTAAGCAAAGAATCTGTTTTCTGTTCTGGGATAAATTACTGTGTTTGGTACATACCTGAATTCCACAGGTAATCTAATTACAAAATTACAATATAATTACAATATATAAGTCCTATGACCCACAGACATGAACCAGTTCATCTGTACCTGGGAATTATGGTTGGAACGAATAAGAATCAGATTTTATTCTAATATTCTGTGCTATACAAAATGTGTAGATAGGTACCTCTCATGATTAGATAAAAACAATTGCTCTGCCTTTAGATAGATTGGAGCTCTTAATATTTGATTTTTAAAAACAGTTCAGGGGCTTCCCTGGTGGCACAGTGGTTGAGAGTCCGCCTGCCAATGCAGGGAACACGGGTTCGTGTCCCGGTCCAGGAAGATCCCACATGCCGTGGTGCGGCTGGGCCCATGAGCCATGGCCGCTGAGCCTGTGTGTCCGGAGCCTGTGCTCCGCAACGGGAGAGGCCACAACAGTGAGAGGGCCACGTACCGCAAAAAAAAAAAAGAGTTCAATATACCTTACCATAAAAAAGTACTTTTATATTGAGCTTTCTGATAATTATTTTAATTTAGCATAGTTTATCGTCCTGTGGTTTTATGCAAGGTAGGAAAGGACACCTTCTTTTTCATTCTGTCAAGTTCTGGGGCATGCTTGATGAAGGAGAAGTTATATACCATGCTCTTCATGGTGTTCAATAAATAGCTATTACCTTAACTAATGTCAGAATTAAGCTAGAGAGCAAACGCTTAAGGACTTTTCTAAAATGTGCTTAGTGTAATTAAGCCCAGAAAACATATAAAGAACTAGGCACACTTCTTCTATTTAACATGTTGTAAAAACGGACTTTCTCCTTTCTCTCTCTCTCCCTCTCTCTCTCTCTCCCTTCCTCCCTCTCATCCATCTAATCTACCATGTTAGTTCAGATGTAATCGTGACTTTCCATTCCCCAGTGCCAGGAAAGCTAGATGCTTCTGGGTATTTTTCTACTGGAGTGGGCACTGTCGCAGTACCCCTTCCCAGGATTTGGAAATATGAGATGGGGACGTTACTGGGATTTAGAGCCTGGTAGGAAAGCTAAACATCCTCCAACACAAGGGTCACTCAATGAAGATTTGTCTGACCCCAAATGCCAATAATACCATTACAAAAATGCCAGTTTTAAGGATCTTCAAGATGATGGAGTCTATTATATCTTTTATATAATCCTTGAAATACTACTATGAAATAATAATACCTATGGAACACAAGATACTAAATTTAAATTAGTATTACTCAGACTGGTTTGCCACCCAAATACTTTCTTGGCTCAAGCATGTTTTTAATGATTCCCAATCTATGTTTTATGATTCTGTATATTTTACAGAACTCTTAGAAAACAAATATTTTACCACAGAACAGAAGATATAATATATGACTCAAATAAAGCACTTTCTGAAGAGGAAGGCCTTACTTTCCAGTGAATAATATGTTAATAAAAGTCACATCCTCAGAAAGTATCTTTGCTCCTCATGTAAAAACTCTAGGCGTTTCCAGAGACTCCTCTAAGAAATTCACATCTTTCTAACTTAATAAATCCCTGATACACCATATGCAGACTTAAACTAAATATTGATTTTAAAAGCTACACAGACACTGACTACCCTAGAAACACAGTCTGGAGCCCTCTTAAATTTTGATTATAGTAAAAGCCTCACTAATCCACTTCAAAATATTTAGTGATTAAAAAATCTCCTGTTTAAATCTACTAATTTTAACATTAGTATTTGCTTTAGTGCATGTTTTATTTTTAACTCCAAAAAGTAAAAGAAAAGCAGCTTTTCTCTTAACCCTACTATTTCATTTGCATTCATCTGCGGGTATAAATAACTTACAAAGTCATCAGAGGGATTTGGGGCATTACTTGGAGCCTCTGAATAGCCCCTCTTGTCCTCATCTTTGTTGTGTGAAATCTCTTGGAGCTCCATTACACTCTGCAGAGCTAAAGGCATGGCATCCTGAAACCCAAGAACAAAGTTACCAAAAGGGCAAAGTTCTGAAGTCAGTACAATTAAATGTATCCCCAAAGTGCACTTCATCAACATAACTATTATCACTGAGAGAAAAAGAAAAAAAGGAAGGAAAACATTTTATGAACACTTTGTACAATCAGGTTACCTATAACAATCTATTTCCTTACTTTTCTCCCCTGTCACTTTCTCATGCTGCTCCGTAGGTATGACACCCTCTTTTTTTTTTTTTTAACATCTTTATTGGAGTATAATTGCTTTACAATGGTGTGTTATTTTCTGCTGTATAACAAAGTGAATCAGCTATATGTATACATATATCCCCATATCCCCTCCCTCTTGCGTCTCCTTCCCACCCTCCCTATCCCCCCCTTCTAGGTGGTCACAAAACACAGAGCTGATCTCCCTGTGCGATGCAGCTGCTTCCCACTTGCCATCTATTTTACATTTGGTAGTGCATATATGTCAATGATACCCTTTAACTTCGTCCCAGCTTACCCTTCCCCCTCCCCGTGTCCTCAAGTCTATTCTCTACATCTGCATCTTTATCCCTGTCCTGTCCCTTGACACCCTCTTTTATTAAGTGAAGTCCATCTTAAATTCCCTCTTTGGCCATTCTTCATCATTCAATTCTTACAGATCTCTTATTTTAAAAATCACTCTTCTTTGTTTTATGTCTTTAGTTTTCCTTAGTGAATTTAATCTTCTCCTTAAGAGAACATGCTCATACTTTTTCTGAATCAATTAGTGGAAATGGAAGACTTTTCTGTAGATATTCCCAAGAGGCACTGACTCCTTGAAAAGTATATCAAGGACAGGGTTCTCACTGCCCTCTGGATGTTATACCTATGTTTTTGTTTTCCTTTCACAGAAGGCAGTGCTTTAGGAAGAGATTAGCAAAACTGACTTCAAAATCAGGCTTTGCATCAGTTAATGAATAAGAAAAGAATGTGGCTTGTTGGTTATGTGACATAGAACCTTGTCTCCAAATCACTATGCCTGTCAACTTAATCTTCTGTTGGTGTGATAGTCTATCAAAGAATGCAAACATCTTCCAAAACAGACATCCAAGAGAAAAACTGGAAAATAGAAAGGAACAATTTATTAACTAACTTACATGTAATTCTACTAACTTTCTATGTCTCATAGTCATGACCATTGTCAGGATGTTGTTAAGGACACTATGTCCCCTTTATGAGATCCATCAGAAGAAACTCCTGGTCTTTCTACTGAATATAATTATACTGTACTCCAGCTGGTTTGTCTAAGTCAGTGATTCTCAACAAGGGCAGGAAAACCTAGGGGACTGGAAATTTGTGGAGGTGTTTTTGTCTTCTACTCTGATTGTGTGGAGATATTTGCATACTGTGTTCATAATATTTTGTTAGAACATGTTTTCCTTGATATTGATTTTCTTTTATGTATAGCTACCTACCTAAGGTTAAATTATCTATGAATTTCATTCAGAACTGTAAAGGGGGCATTACAAAACACTGGTTATAAAATAAATAGAGGTGTTTTGTTTGTCTTAGAATTGTGTGATCATATACCCCTTTTTGGGTTGGCTGCTAGGTAGCCTACAGCTAAATTTAAGATGCACATGCAGGTTTTTGCGGGTTTTACAGCATTTATATTATGCACTTTTAACTTTTTAACTCCTCTAATTTTATGTTATGTCTCCTGTTGATTTTCTTTTTTCCTTCAGTGTTACTCTTAAATTTGCAAATATGTGTTTCAGGTACTGGAAAAAGATATGTTAGTATAATCAAACAAATCACATTTCTGCCTTGTCTGCCATTTTGTGTTAATTAACTCATCTCTTTTATAGAGAAAACATGCTGATGGTCCAGCCCTACGTGGCAATCATATGAACAAATGTCCCACCATATGGCAATTTGGATTGGGGGAAGGATGGAAGAGGTAAGGGAACAAAGAGCAAAACCCAAGTCTTTAGATTGGATTCCTTCACCAGCAGCTTGCAGCCTCCCAAATTTGATACAATAAGCGTCATCATATAAATGATGAACAGTCACATTTACTCTTCACAATAACCAGAGACATCAAGACCTTTCTGTGGAAACATTGAAAACAGTTGTGTCTTACCCACCTGTACGTGTTGAAGACAGAATGAAATGTTCTTCACACAGTGCCTCACAGTTTTTTCTAAAGATCTAAATAGTTTTTCTTCTCTATTAAAGGTATTGTCTTTCACCTAAAATATAGATGAAATTATTTATTTTTATAACTCAAAGGAATCTGGTATTTAAAAAAATCAGAAAGTGTATTGGCCCAGCACATTACAAAAAACTCCTTATTGAGATGAAAACTTTTCATGATACGCTCATTTTTAAAAACATCTTTATTGGAGTATAATTTCTTTACAATGGTGTGTTAAGTTTCTGCTTTATAACAAAGTGAATCAGCTATACATATACATATATCCCCATATCCCCTCCCTCTTGCGTCTCCCTCCCTCCCTCCCTTATCCCACCCCTCTAGGTGGTCACAAAACACCGAGCTGATCTCCCTGTGCTATGCAGCTGCTTCCCACTAGCTATCTATTTTACATTTGGTAGTGTATATATGTCCATGCCACTCTCTTTCTTCAACCCAGCTTCCCCTTCCCCCTCCCCGTGTCCTCAAGTTCATTCTCTACATCTTACGCTGACTGTCTTAATACAGAACTTTTGTGTCCAGCACATGGCACAACTGATGTTCAAATAGTGTAACAAAACCGCATTGTGCCACTTAATTTGCTGTTCCGTTTTCACATTGCTTCACTTATGTCACGGTAGCTGTGGGATGTAAAACTTTTCTCTGCAGTTTTTAATAGCATGTATTATGTGTGTACTCAAATGACACTGCATTTGTGGCTCTATAAAATAATTAATAAAATTAAAATGAAAAATTAAATTAAAAATTTGATCTATTGATTAGAATTTATTGTTTTGCTGATATGACTCATCCCAATTTATTTCACAATGGTTATTTAGAAAATATTCTTAGGGTCTTGGCTAAAGAAATATGATAATTCTTTATCAACTCAAATTTGAAAGATGATGAAAAATCTTAACAAAAACCATTCTTCTGTTAGGAAACTGCAGTTAAGATAGTGATCACATGCGTTCAGTTATTTTTTTTGTTATCTTACATGTATACCTACTAGCATTCAGAATAATATGCTTTTTTATATGCTTGTGGCAATTTCTAGGAAGACACATTATTCTATCAATGATGAGAAGTATTTCTTGGTGTTCACAAAGGCTACAAAATATCAGAACCAGCTTTGTGTTGGCAAAATCTGTGTGAACACACACCTATTTTGTGGAATATGTTGTGTATTCTTCAGTTTGGTACTGGCTAATCACCGTAGCTGTTCTCAGTTCCTACATTTGTTAATTTAAGGTGGTTGATCTTAGAACTGAATGCATAGAAAATGGTGACATTTTATTTTAGTAGTTTAAAACCCCTTAATATTATTTATCTAGAAAGCTTTTCATTAAATAGACAGCATAGTTCTTTGTAATCCACACAAAATTCATCACCCTCTGCCTTAGCATCTCTATGCTCTGACCCAGTTTGAGGCATATAACAATATGCTGGGCAGAGTTTTTAAAAAGCAGTTTTCAATGACCAGCTATTTTACTTTGTATATCTTGGCCGAGACCTACATGATGCTAAAGTAAGAGGTTCAAGGATCACACGATGGAAAATACTGCCTAGTTCTACTTCTTTATTGCCAAGCCTTCTCTTGTTGCTTTATTTTGCTGGAATATGCTGCTGTCCCTTTTCTGCCCTGCAAAATCCTGTTTATTATTTTTTTTTAAGGACTTGCTCAACTGTCACCCCTGCTGCAAATCCTCCCTCTAGTTCCTATTCTTTCCACTCCATAAAATTAATTGTACCCTCCTATGTTCTCTTACAACACTAATGATTTAAGTAATTTTCTCCACTGATGGATTAAAAACATTGGAGATGAAGTATTTTTTCTTAATATAATAATCACTAACATTTGTTAAACACTAACTATGTCTTGGACACTTGTGCTAAAACCTGTCTTCCATTTTCTCATTTTAATTCTTTTTTTTTTTTTTTTTTGCGCGGTACGCGGGCTCATTTTAATTCTTATACAGGGGCTTCCCTGGTGGCGCAGTGGTTGAGAGTCTGCCTGCCAATGCAGGGGACACGGGTTCATGCCCCCGGTCCGGGAGGATCCCACATGCTGCGGAGCGGCTGGGCCCGTGGGCTGTGGCCGCTGAGCCTGCGTGTCCGGAGCCTGTGCTCCGCAATGGGAGAGGCCACAACAGTGAGAGGCCCGTGTACTGCAAAAAAAAAAAAAAAATTCTATACAACCCTATGGGTTAGATGCTATGATAAATCCCATTTTAGAGATAAAGAAACAGAAGTTTCAGGAGGTGTGGCAGAGATTGTGAACATTCCTGCTATTGACCTTCTACCAGTGGTACCTGCACCTCTAGTTTAAGATGGACACGGCTGCCCTGCTAGAGACAACCCTTTCCAGACTCCCTTGCAGCTGGCTCTGCCTTTGTAACTGGGTTTGGGCAAATAAGTTGTGAGTGAAAGTGATATGTTTCATTTCTGAATCTTGGTCTTAGAACATTTCCCTTGGGACTTTGAATGAAGACATGGCAGTGACCCAGCTTCAGTGAGGCAGATGAAGACCATATGTTTAGGGGACATCGCAGTGCAAAACTGGGGCAAACTGGGTTCTTGAAAGATCTTGTACAGCACAGCCCATCTGCACTATTTTAAGAGAGAGAAATAAATGACTATCTGACTTAAGCTGCTATGTTTTGGAATCTCTTTGTGACAGAAGCATGGCCTTTATCCTAACTAATATAGAAAGTTAAAGAAACTTACCCATGTTAATAGTTAGGTCCAGGATTCCAACCCAAACCATCTGAATTTAGAACCTCTCTGCATTTGCAGTCTCTAATAGTGTCGAGTAAGAGTTCAATACATGTGTGATGAATGGAATAGAATCTTCCTCTTGGGTAATAGTTTTATACCCTAACTCCACCAAATATTTCACTTGAGCTGCTGACAAGTGCAAAATTGACTGATTTGAGATCTATCTTTTCTACAGTCCAGCCTATGCAGCTGATTTTCTGATTAACAGTGAAATGCTTCATTGCTGACAGGACATCCTCTCCAAAGATTAAGGGGAAAAATCTAATTAATATCCCTTCAGGCTACTTTAACTACAATTCACTTTTAGTTCACAATTGAAAAATATCAGAAGCTGATGATAAATACATTAAAGACTGTAACAGCTTCTACAAGAGCCTGCCCAGAATTAAGACCTGCCTATTGTTCCTCAGTAGTATTGTCTTGGGTCAGAAGCAACATCCCAAAGATTAGGGGAGAATTGTTTAGACTACATTTACCCATGCCCATGGAGGCTACAATCTCTTCTTCGAATGAATTCCCAATTCAATTTTATTACTGTAGTCTTTAGTTGAAACGTCTGGATTTTCCTTTTCCTGATCTATGACCACACACCACAAATGTCCCAAGCTTCCCACATTATAGTTCTACATTGAGAAGAGGAGTCTGGAGTTACCTCCTCTATACAGTAGGCCCAGTGAGCCCCTAGAAGTATATCAACAAGTAAGTACAAGAATCATACAAGCCATGTGTTCTAAGAATATCCATACTGGGTATGGTATGGTACAGACAGTACAGCCACAGGAAGAAAAGAGAGAAGCCTGGAAGAAATTTATTATTCTCACAGGTCCTAGATAGGGGGTCACTGCATGTCATGCAGGGCCACAGGGGAATCACTAAGGTCTGGTCATTTGGCAGAAAGGAGCAAGGGAAAAGTCAAGGCCAGAGCCTTTATTGGAGTTTCTGTGAGAAATCCCAGAGAACGGGCTGGGGCAGGGTAAAACGTTTAGGACATTTGAATAATTCCAGCAGGCTTTGGGCTATGGAGGTAGTCTCTGGTTGCCTGGTACCTGGCCTTGGCAGGATTTAGGGCAGAGAATATTGGCTTCACGTGTGAGAGTTAGATAAGGAGCTGGTTGGGGCTATCGACCCAGGATTGGTTGGTTTGCAAATGAAAGAAGTGATTCCAGCTGAGTCCTTTGCCCTCTATAAGAGTGGGCTAGCCCTACAAGCGGTGTCTTTCTTTGTCCAGGAAGCTTTTTTAAGATGTCAAAACATCATAAAATACAGAAAGTAGAAGATACGATTAATACACCATGCATGAAGAAGTTTTTATCCACGTGGGAAGTAAGAAGTCCTCACATTAAAAGGTAAATAACAATATTTTATATACAATATAAAATAATGATGATGATGCTAGCCAATATACTGAATGCTTACACTGTGTTAAGTCCTTTCTTTATAAGCATCATTTCATTGAATCCTCACAACCACTTCATGTGTTAGGTCCTACTATATATCCCAGTTTACAGATGATTACATTGAATTTAAGTTATGTGCCCAAAGACAAATATTTGTTAAGTGGCAGAAGTGATATTCAAACCCAAATCTGAATGACTTCAGAAACTTTGCTCTTTTTTATTTTTTATTTTGTGCAGTACACGGGCCTCTCCCATTGCGGAGCACAGGATCCGGACGCGCAGGCTCAGTGGCCATGGCTCACGGGCCCAGCCGCTCCGCGGCATGTGGGATCTTCCCGGACAGGGGCATGAACCCGTGTCCCCTGCATCAGCAGGCGGACTCTCAACCACTGCGCCACCAGGGAAGCCCAGAAACTTTCCTCTTAATTTCTGTGATGACTCCCGCAAATATTAACAGTGCCAAGACTGAGATACACTAAGTGTGTTAGGCATTCAGAGGAGGAAGAGTCCACTTCTAGATTAATGGTCCAAAAGCAGCGAAGACTTAATGAAAAGCAAAAAGACCACAGCAGCCAAAGGGTAAGGTAGATAGGAAGAGCTATCTAAAAGCAGAGCTGAACCAGTTGCCTCTAGTTCAAAGTAAAAACCTTTGTTAGAGATGTTAACATAGCAAAGGATGAAATCACTCACGAGAAGGGGGGCAAAAGTACTATATAGTATCGTAAGAATTGTTCTGGGCTTCCCTGGTGGTTCAGTGGTTGAGAGTCCGCCTGCCGATGCAGGGGACACGGGTTCGTGCCCTGGTCCGGGAAGATCCCACATGCCGCGGAGCGGCTGGGCCTGTGGGCCATGGCCGCTGAGCCTGTGTGTCCGGAGCCTGTGCTCCACAACGGGAGAGGCCACAACAGTGAGAGGCCTGCCTACCGCAAAAAAAAAAAAAAAGAATTGTTTTGCTTACTTTTGGTTAGAAGCCCACTGTATTACCACCTCTGGACCATGAACTTACTATCTTGTGATTCTCAAAGTGTGTTCCATTGATCACTTATTTCCAGATCAATTAGCTTAAAAATACTTGTAGTCTTTGTAAAAATACAGATGTCTAGGTTGCACCTTTGAACCAGGTAGAACCCTGGAATCTGTCTTTTAGCAAGCTCCTCAGGTGATTCTTACACACATTAAAGTTGGAGAGGCTTTGCTAATCCATTCATTGTTTATTAGGGGTGAGATGAAAATGGTTCAAGCTAGGCTAAACAGCTGACACCAAAGAGTTACCCAGTAATATAATGTGCACCTGGGGCTAGGGGAAGAGGAAAGTGATAACAGGTAGGAAAAGTCATGCTAAGGTATGCATCTAAACATTATTTTCATAGGTGAAGTAAATATAAGATGACCATCAAGGGAACTAAAAGAAATGAGTTTTTTTAAAAAGCAGAAATAATACAGGGATGAAAGGAGGACATTTTCATTGCCTTGGGTGAGAGTATGTGCTAATTGATGGTGTCAGAACTCCTGGGGCATCCCTTGTTGATCCCTGTCCTTATGTCTTTACCTCTCCTTTGTCCTCTTCCTGAATGGAAGCACCACAGCTAAGACAGTGTCAGAACAACCCCCACTCAATATCCTGCAAAACGGAGGGGGAGAGAGAGAGAGAGGGAGAAAGGAACAGCATCGAGGGCAATTACCTCGATTCTCAGTGTGTTCTAGAAACAGCTCGGATAATGATAAAACAAAATCTCACAAAAACGTCAGCATTCGTGTTCCCCAGGAAAATGTATGTGGCCCAAGAAGAAAAATTACCTGTGATTCTCCTCTGGTCAGAATCTTTAGATGATTTGTCACTCTTTTTGATTTCTTGCTAATTGAATGAATATTTAGTTTAGACAATTTATCTTTAAGTGATTCATCCTCATCGTTCTTCTTGTATTTTAGAACTGAAACGGAAGAATGCAATAACATATCTGAACATGTGAGGCACAGGAAGTGTGTGTTCCATCCAAAGTATTCAAGATTGATATTTATATTTAAGATAACACTCTGTATGATTTTCGGACCTCTGGTACCGATGCAATATGCTCCAGCCCCTCTGCCCAGTCACAGCTTAGACGCCCACCCCACTGACCTTCAGAAACTGTCCTAGGACTTGAGCTCCTCAAAGCCCAGGGTTCATTTACCTCGCACATTAAAGAAATTCCTGATACTGGAAAAAACTCTCTCTTCTCAGACAATACACTTGTTATCAGGTCTCTAGAATGAAGCATCAAGACTTAACTAATGGAAAGACAACTGCAGCCAACATAAGAAGACCTTGGATCCATCCCAGGGTGGTCTCTCCACTAGCTGAGAGATTTGGGGTAAGCTGAGTGACCTCTCTGAGGTGTACTTTTTTATCTTTAACATGATTTTCACCTCTCATATTGTTCAAAATGTTAAATATTCCTAACATTCTGTTTTGGTAATGGTGTGGAGACAGGAGCATTCTTATACGCTGTTGACATGGATTAAATCAATATAGTTTTTGTAGAGAAAAATTTGGCAGAGTCTTATAGAAGTGAAAATATTTATAGTCTATGACCAGGAAGTCCGTGTAGGGAATCTGCTTTCCATAATGAGGCATACAAACTTTTGTTTGCTATAGCGGTTTTTTCTAAGAGCAGAATGTTGGAAACAATCTAAAAGTTTACTCATAGAGGTATTGTTTAATAAATTATGATACACTCATGAATGGGATACTATGGAACCATGAAAAAGAAGACCATATTAACCTGAAGAATGTTCATGATATAAAATTAAGTTTTTAAAAAGCCCCAGCAAACTGTAGTACCATTTGCAAAAGGAAGGAAAGAAGGAAAAAGAGAGAAGAAAAAAATAGAAAAAAGACATAGAAAGTCTGAAGAGAACTTAACTAAAATGTTAGCTATGTGAACTGGAATCATGGGAGTAGAAAAAATTTCCTCTTTAAAACTTTGAAATTTAAGTTTAAGCAAACAGAAAAGTTAAAATAATATTACAGCTATTGTCCATCTCCCCGCTTTGTCAAATCTTAACATTTTGCCTTGTTTCCAATCTTTTTATTTTAAAAAAATCGCATAACAATTGAAACTTCGCTGAGCTCCATCTTTGATCCCTAAAGGGATCTGTGATCCAAAGTTTTGGGGTTTATTATATCTGTATCTATTTTCATGCCTTTACTTTGTAGGTATGTAGTCATACAGTGTATAATATTATTTTCAATCCTTATAAAAATGGAACCATATTGCATCCATTCTTCTGTCACTTGCTAATTTACTTTTTAAAAAACTCAACATTGTGTTTTTGAGATCTGTCTAATTGATACATGTACTTTAATTAATTTTATGTTTTCATGGTATCATAGTGTATAAAACACAGTTTATCCATTATCTGGATTAATATGCAAGCCACTATCCATTTCTTTGTTTGCTTGTTTCTTTCTTTTGTTTTCCTTTTTTTTCTTTTGCTATTACGAACAATGCTAGTTACTAGTATACCTCTCCACAAGCATCTGAGCCAGTTTCTCAAATATCTAGAAACTGATTTTCTGTATCTTGGGTATGTGTATCTTCAATTTAATAGGTATTTTCATATTGTTCTCCAAAGTGGTGTTTCTAATTTACATTCTCACCTGCAAACTGAGATTCAGCACTTACATTATCCACTAAAAATCTTATTGCCAATCCGGTAGGCTGGGAACACTTTGTCATTGTGATTTTAATTTGCATTTCCCTGATTATTAGTGAATCTTAGCATTTAAAAACTTACTGGTCTTTCTGTGAATTGCTCATTTTTATTATTAACCTTTTTTGTATTAGAATGTTTTTACTGATTTAATATCAATAATTATATATTCTAGATAGTAATCCTTTGTCTATGGGCTATCTTTTCATTTTGTTTATGGTATCTTTCACTCTACACCTTTCACTTTTCTTTATAGTTACAATTTATTAATACAAATATATACAATTTTTAAAATAAAAAATTAGAAAATACAAACAATAAAAATAAAGAAGTGGTTGGATCAATTAGCTCCACAGTTCTACCATTGCTTTTACTGTTGAATTGAGATTTAACGTTAGAAGTACGAAGCCAATCAAGAACTTATGGACACAAATCACCCTGAGAGAGGACCCATGGTCTATCCCAATGCACTACTACATCTGAGATGATAGGAGCCATCTAATTGTGCTTCCTGTTTTGAAACCTACGTTCTACTTTAGAGGTGAACTTTACACCTAGGTAACAAATAGTTAACAATAATTTGTTAATTTGAGAAAGAAATATACTTTCTTCCTTCAGTGGAGCAATTAATTGCCAAAAAATACCCATTCTTTGTGTTCCATTCCAGAATCAAATAAGCCTGATGTGTTAGCTGGGCCATCTTACCTGTGTCTGCCCTTCTCACCACCCCTTTTCAGCTCTAGCTTTTCACTGCTCCCAGCTACCAGGCCATGCCTCCTTCCTACCATGCATAATGCCAAGAACAGGAGGATCATATGCTATGGGTGTCTTCAGCCCACAGTATGTCATCGGGCATGCAGTGGTCAAAAGAGGTTGAGTATAGGGTTTTTCAATAAAAAGTTGTCAATCTTTTGCCTCATGATCTTCTCCTGAAGTTGGCTGGCAAGGCAAAACCATCCTCTCCTCCCTAGCCTCTAACTTTAAATATCAAATGATCATTATCACTGCAACTGCTGTAACTACTGAGACATTCTGATTCTCCGAAACATGAACAGAATATTCCAACGCTGGAAAACCCCCAACTGATCATATCTCCTCTTACCTAAATCCT
This sequence comes from Mesoplodon bidens, assembly GCF_964165515.1. Classification (NCBI taxonomy): domain Eukaryota; kingdom Metazoa; phylum Chordata; class Mammalia; order Artiodactyla; family Ziphiidae; genus Mesoplodon; species Mesoplodon bidens. Next base: position 73,047,939 of record NC_138176.1, on the reverse strand, counting down.
TCCGTCTTTTAAGTTCATTGATGTTTACATTAATATCTTTCACTGCAGCAAAGGCATCCTCCAGTGCTCTAAAGTCTGGGTGAGAGGGAGGGGTGGAATTCCGGAGTTCACAGAGTAATAGGGGGTACTTCATCACTCTCTGAATTGGTTTGATCATCAAAGAGCCTATGTCCAGTAAGTTTGGTTTGCCTCTGCAATAGAGATAAATTAATATCTGTTTCACAAACATTTGTCTTATAATCTCCTTTTTATTTTTGTGATTTTAATTTTTTTTATGATTACTCCTGAAACTGTTTTTCACCCTTTTCCCCTTCCATTTGGCTATGTTCAGTTTCTAAATGAAAGCATGGGCAATGGGTGGCAAAAAGAAGCAAGGCTGAAAGATCCTACTACTAAAAAAATTTAAAAGAAAATAAGTATATTTGTCTACTTTCAGGTGGACAAATATACTTATTTGTCTATTTAGGACTCAAAGCATGATTTCCAACCATGTTCCACTTACAGTTTTTTTAATAACAGGTTTTATAATAATAGTGGGAAACAATTCTAGAATGCATTTCCCATGACAATGAATAAAAATGCATTTTCCTGATGGTATTTTTGTGATTATTAAGTGAGGAGAATAAGTTCATCATTTAAAAATCTAAACATAGGGCTTCCCTGGTGGCGCAGTGGTTGAGAGTCTGCCTGCTGATGCAGGGGACACGGGTTCGTGCCCCGGTCAGGGAAGATCCCACATGCCACGGACCGGCTAGGCCCGTGAGCCATGGCCACTGAGCCTGCGTGTCCAGAGCCTGTGCTCTGCAGCGGGAGAGGCCACATCAGTGAGAGTCCCACGTACCACACACACACAAAAAAATCATAATTTGTCCTCTTTCTTCTACCAAATTGAGAAGTTGAATTTATAGTGTTTCAGAGGTTGTATCACACTCCCCAAAAGAGATTTATAATAAAAGCAACATTCTCTAGATATTGTTAATATCATCACTATCACTAATCATTGGTATTACGCAATGACTTTCCATGACTTTCCATGTGGAATTCTTCTTAGCCCACAGATCTTCAAATGGCTACACAAAAGTGAGCACTCACCCCTGACTCTTCCTTTTGGAGCTTCTGAGATGAGACTAGAGCCATTCCAACTGGCCAAGTAGTTCACAGGAAATAAAAAAGCTACCAGCTTGGTCATGCCGTTGTCCAACCCACTGTATTCAATTCATTCAGCCAGAAAGCAGTGATGTCTAGCAGCCTCTTTATGCAAGAGGCAAATAAAGAGATACTGTAAATGGAACATGGATGAAAATTGTGTTTTGAGTCCCTTCTGATACATGGATACACTCATTTGTTTTCCTTTGGGTTTTTATTTAGAAGAGAGAGAATATAGACACTGTTTTCAAATTCTGATGGGTGGATCTTTCATTCTTCAATTACTATGATTCAAGTACTATATGGGCAGACAACAGACCACATAATTGAAATGGTGAAACGGATCTAAAAAGCATTGAACAAAATTAGAAAAGTTGCATCATTAGAAAAGATCTGAAGGCACCCTAGAGAGCATGTTTGAACTCTTCATTTGATAAATGAGAAACTAAAGAACTTTGATTATCACATGTAAGTGCACACATGCAGACATACATACACACACACACACACTCCAGTCACTCTGTCACATGTCCCCATTTTATTTTCATTATAGCACTTACCACTATCTGGAATCATCCTTTTTCTTTATTTACCAGTTTATGTTCAATTTCTCTGTCACCACTATATCTCCAGCATGACAAATAGTATTCCCTCAATGAATATTTGTAAACAGAAGTGACAGATTTCTCATATTTTCTGTAATGTGCTGTTATTTTACATTCCACACTTTAAAAAAAATTGCACAGTGGTCCTGAATTTTATTCATATGTTGAGAAAATGATTATACTGTAATAGAGACAAAGACTGAATCAAACCAAAAGGCAACATTTTTCAAAGGAAAATCAAAATAAATGATAAAGGTTTGTGAGGGAGTAAAGAGTTGCTTTTTTTTTAAGTTAAAAAATTTATTGAATAGTTGATTTACAGTGTTGTACTAATTTCTGCTGTACAGCAAAGTGATTCAGTTATACATATTCTTTTCCATTATGGTTTATCACAGGACATTGAATATAGTTCTCTGTGCTAAACAGTAGGACCTTGTTATTTATCCATCCTATATATAATAGTTTGCCTCTGCTAATCTCAAACTCCCAATCCTTCCCTTTCACCTACTCTCCTCCCCCTTGATAACCACAAGTCTGTTCTCTATGTCTGTGAGTCTGTTTCTCTTTCATAGATATGTTCATTTTGCCGTATTTTAGATTCCACATATAAGTGATATCATATGGTATTTGTCTTTGTCTTTCTGACTTCACTTAGTATGATAATCTCTAATTGTATCCATGTTGCTGCAAATGGCATTATTTCATTCTTTTTCATGGCTGAGTAATATTCCATTATATTCTATATATACCGTATATACCATATATATTCCATGTATACCATATCTTCTTTATTCGTATATTGATGGACATTTATGTTGTTTCCATGTCTTCACTATTGTAAATAGTGCGTCTATGAACATAGGGGTGCATGTATCTTTTCAAATTATAGTTTTGTCTGGATATATGCCCAGGATTGAGATTGCTGGATCACATAGTAGTTCTATTTTTAGCTTTTTGAGGAACGTCCATACTGTTTTCCATAGTGGCTGCACCACTTTACATACTCAGCAACAGTGTAAGAGGGTTCCCTTTTCTCCACACCCTCTCCAGCATTTATTATTTGTAGACTTTTTAATGATGGTCATTCTGACTGGGGTGAGGTGGTACCTCACTGTAGTTTTGATTTGCATTTCTCTAATGATTAGTGATGTTGAGCATCTTTTCATATGTCTATTGGCCATTTGTATATCTTCTTTGGAGAAACGTCTATTTAGGTCTTTTGCCCATTTTTCGATTGGGTTGTTTGTTTGTTGTTTTTTCTTATTGAATTATATGAGCTGTTTGTATATTTTAGAAATTAATCCCTTGTCAGTTGCATCATTTGTAAATATTTTCTCCCAGTCCATAGGTTGTCTTTTTGTTTTGTTTACGATTTCCTTTGCTGTGCAAAAGCTTATAATTTTGATTAGGTCCCATTTGTTTATTTTTGCTTTTATTTCTATTGCATTGGGAGATTGACCTAAGAAAACATTGGTATTATTTATGTCAGACAACATTCTGCCTATGTTCTCTTATAGGAGTTCTATGGTGTCATGTCTTATATGTAAGTTTTTAAGCCATTTTGAGTTTATTTTTGTGTATGGCATGAGGGTGTGTTCTAACTTCATTGATTTACATGCAGCTGTCCAACTTTCCCAACACCACTTGCTGAAGAGACTCTCTTTTCTCCATTGTATATTCTTGCCTCCTTTGTCAAAAAAGAGTTGCTTTGATAGACTTTATCTTGTACTTCCTACCCATTTGCACTAAATATACTAAGGAAGGGGGAAGGGAAATAAGGAGACAGGGTGACAAAGAGGAAATGAGGGAGAGAGGGAGACAGAGATATTACTGGTTTTCCAAGAAGACTGGGTGAAGTGGTTGGGAAAAAATGTAAATCTATTATGAATACTGAAAAAATAATGATTAAAAACATATTTTCTCACCAATGGTATATCAGTAGCCAAACCTTTGAATATGACAGGGAACATCTTTCTATATCTTAAACATAAATTCTTCAACAATTTAGACACTTAAGTAGAAATAATTCCTTAAATAAGAACAAGTCAGGAATATGGAAGGTATTAATTTGATTAGAGGAAATCATTATCCTTATGAATAAGATCAGATTTCTTCTGAGTTTTCCTTTTTACTATCAGCAAATATCAGTTTATTTAGTCTTATAAAAATCACTGAAAATACCATCAAAATATAGATGTAATCACACAATTCAATCAAACAAAACTCAATTTTAATAAGATAGCTTATCCATGTGGCCTACTGTTATATACATATTTAAAAACTTTTAATTACAAAAAAATTCCCAGATATATTAAAGAATATACTTGTATCTTTGAGCTGCTCTCCTTTCTTGCTTATCAGGATCCGTCAAAAAACCAACCTAGAAAACATAGGCAGAACACTCTATGACATAAATCACAGCAAGATCGTTTTTGACCCACCTCATAGAGAAATGGAAATAAAAACAAAAATAAACAAATGAGACCTAATGAAACTTAAAGCTTTTGCACAGCAAAGGAAACCATAAACAAGATGAAAAGACAACAAGAATGGGAGAAAATATTTGCAAATGAAGCAACTGACAAAGGATTAATCTCCAAAATATACAAGCAGCTCATGCAGCTCAATATCAAAAAAACAAACAACCCAATCCAAAAATGGCCAGAAGACCTAAATAGACATTTCTCCAAAGAAGATATACAGATTGCCAACAAACACATGAAAGGATACTCAACATCACTAATCATTAGAGAAATGCAAATCAAAACTACAATGAGGTATCAGTTCACACCGGTCAGAATGGTCATCATCAAAAAATCTACAAACAATAAATGCTAGAGAGGGTGTGGAGGAAAGGGAACCCTCTTGCACTGTTGGTGGGAATGTAAATTGATACAGCTACTATGGAGAACAATATGGAGTTTCCTTAAAAAACTAAAAATAGAACTACCATACGACCAAGCAATACCACTACTGTTCATATACCTTGAGAAAACCATAATTCAAAAAGAGTCAGGTACCACAATGTTCATTGCATCACCATTTACAATAGCCAGGACAGGGAAGCAACCTAAGTGTCCATCGACAGATGAATGGATAAAGAAGATGTGGCATGTATATACCATGGAATAGTACTCAGCCATAAAAAGAAATGAAATTGAGTTATTTGTAGTGAGGTGGATGGACCTAGAGTCTGTTATACAGAGTGAAGTAAGTCTGAAAGAGAAAAACAAATACCGTATGCTAACACATATATATGGAATCTAAAAAAAAAAAAAAGTTCTGATGAACCTAGGGAAAAGACAGGAATAAAGACACAGACATAGAGAATGGACTTGAGGATATGGGGAGGGGGAAGGGTAAGCTGGGATGAAGTGAGAGAGTAGCACTGACATATATACACTACCAAATGTAAAATAGATAGCTAGTGGGAAGCACCCGCATGGTACAGGGAGATCAGCTCGGTGCTTTGCAACCACCTAGAGGGGTGGGATAAGGAGTGTGGGAGGGAGATGTAAGAGGGAGGGGATATGGGGATATACATATGTATATAGCTGATTCACTTCATCATACAGCAGAAACTATCACAACACTGTAAAACAATTATACTCCAATAAAGATATTAAAAAAAAAACACCCAACAACCTAGGCCCTTTAGTTCTGTCCAGATCTTATTATTACTTCTTTTTCTATCACTCTTTGGCATCAAAGTTCTATTCTCTCCCTTTTACGTTTCAAATGACAATAATAACAATAATAAATGATGACTTTCTCTTAAAAGCATTACAGATGCGAATATTAAAAAAGTTTTTCTCAAAAATGAGAAATCTCCCAGACACCTTTGTCTTCATATAAGCATGGTGGACAGTTTCCCAAGTGATGAGCAATGATGTTCTGACATCTACATCACACAGACAAACAATATGGTAGAAAAGATAGAGGATGTGTTCCTAGATAATGACACTCCAGGCATTCAGTGCCACAACGCTCACCCCATCTAATCCCTTCCAGTAAGACTGAGTTCTGACAACTGTGCCAGGCAGATGAGTCTTATGTGTGATATAACCCAGTTCAGCCAAGTAACCAATTATCACATGCCTCTCCTGCAAAAAAGTAACCAAATGTATAACAATTCCCCATACATATTGTGCTGAAAACTAAGGTAGTTCTTAATTTGTAATTCTGTTTCATATTCCTCTATCTTATCATGAATACTTTGGTAAATATTTAGTACCGAAAGTAGCTACACTAATCTCACTACAAATTATTATTGGAACATTACAAAGTCAAATAAACACAGCTGGCTTTGTTTTAGCAGGATCCAGTTTTGCTATAAAGAGCTTTGCATCAAGTACAAGAAAACAGTTGCACAATGAAAAGTAAAATGATATTTAAACAATGTAAAGACTGTGATGAAAACAGAAAATATCAGATATACCTCAACATTGGGGTATATCTATATTTCTTAATTTGAGGGAGAAAATGAAGGAAAACTAATCATGTAACTATTGATCATATTACTTTGAATTTCCTCTATTTTATGGCCGCAATATCTTAAATTTAATATTTAGTTTATAGAAGCCACAAACCATCTATACTGTTATTGAATTGTTTTTCAATTTACTCTCCTTTTAAAATATCACAAGACAACTTTAGAGGAAACTGCATATTGCTATGCAAATAATAAGGAAATAACACTTGTCATAATTTTAAAATTTCTTTGAAAACAAATACAGAACTACTAACAAATTTTAGAAGCTGTAAAGGAGATGAGCAAATGGTAATTGATATAGCAGACCAGAAAGAACCAATAATATGGAGAAGCAATTATTTAATCACTCCTCCAAAGGTTCATTAACTAGAGTCCTTGAGACCTATGGAAGTGAAGGGAGAGGGGCATGGGAATTAGAAGAAGAAGGACTAGTTAAAAACCTGGTTAAGAAACAGCATAATTCTTAAGGTGCTACACAAATGGCACCTTGAGATCATTTGGAGGACTAAGGAAGAGCTCTTGGAAATTAAGAGGATAATAGCAGAAATAAAAACTCAAAAGTGTTGGAGAAAATGTTCAGGAACTTTCCAGAGAGAAGAGCAAAAATACAAAAATGGAAGAAAGTATAAGAAAATTAGAAGACCAGTCTAGGCGTTCCAATATCAAAATAATAAGAGTCCCAGAAAGAGAGAACAGAACACATGGGGAGGAAATCATCTATGAAATAATTCAAGGAACATGAGTTAGCAGGTTGAAAGAACTCACTGAGTACACAGCACAATGGATGAAACGGACTCACATTGGAATCCATAAAACTGCAAGTTATCGGGGACAAAGAGTAAAGCCTACAATCCTTCAGGGAAACATATAAACTAAACAGTTAAAAACAAACAATTAGGAATCATTTTCATTTCTTGTAGCAATACTGAAAGTTAGAAACAATGAAGAATTACCTTTATATTCTGAAGATGAATGATTTTCAAATTAGAATTCTATATGAAATCAATCTATATAAATCAAGTGTGAGGGTAAAATAAAGACATTTTTGATATAAAAGTTCTTAAAATTTTCCTCCCCATGCATTCTTTGATGAATAGGGGAAACTATTGCAGGATGTCCTCTACTAAAAACAGGAAAGAGGCAAAGAGAAAGTCTAGATGATGGGAGGGGAGTTCCTAAAAGACAGTAACGCCCAGTGTCAATCAGTCCAAACTCAAAAGGTCAGAAGGCTCTGGGAGAGGCTTTTACAGGGAGATGAAATTGATAGCATACAAAATTCACCTGGCTGTCTTCAAGATGACTGGCTGTGAGTTCAGCATTAATGGTTAGTACAAAGAAAATTAAGGGGGAATAAAAGGCAATAGTTAACTCCCAGAAAAACAAGTAATCCATTTATTCCAAGGTTTAGTTCTGAAAAGAAATTTATTCACGTATAATAATTCAAGCACTGATTATTGTTCCAATTCAAATTACAATGTAACTACATAGGGAGAATGGTGAGATGGGATGTGTGTGTGTGTGTGTGTGTGTGTGTGTAGAGGAGATCGGGTAGGGAAGAGAGAAAGATTCTTGTCTTCCATAGGGGGAAGTCAATACATAATACCTAAAAAGGAAGAGCCAAATTTTTTTGGAGTCATGAAGATAAATACCAAAATAGTCAACTCAGATGTGTGAAATACAATGTTGTGTTAATTTCTGCTGTACAGCAAAGTGATTCAGTTATACACATATATACATTCTTTATTATATTCTTTTCCATTATGCTTTATCCCAGAATATTGAATATAGTTCCCTGTGCTATACAGTGGACTACTATTTTTCTTAAATCCTGTAGAACTATTTGGCTTTTTAAACCATGGGTAGATATAATTTTAACAAAAGAGAAAGTTTTTAAAGAAGGAAACATTCAAGAATATTCAAGAAAATTCTGAAAAGGAATAATACTGAGCTGAGATTAGTTATACCTGATATTAAAATATAAAGCTGCAAAAATGAAAGCAGTTTGGTATGGGTACATATATGGGCAAATGGAAATCAAACACAAAATAGAAAATAAAGAAATAAATACAAGTATGTATGGAAATTATATGGTAAATATGACATTCCTACTCAGTGGAAAAAAGGAACCATTCAATATCAGGTATTGTGATAATTAGCTTGTCAAATAAAAATGGATTCTTTACACCAAAATAATTTCTAGATAGATCAAAGATTTAAATGTTAAAAATGAAATTATACAAGATCTTGGTGAAAACATGGGATTACGGTTTAAAAACAAACTCGGGGTTTCTAAGTGAGATACAGAATCCAAAAGCTACAATAGAAAAAAGTGATAAATCTATTTTAAAATTTAGCTCTGTAAAACTGTATGGATAAAAATGAAAACAGAAGCAACTATACACTATGTTAAAAGTCAAATGATAATCTGGAAAAGTTATTCACAGTGCATAAGATAGAAAAAAGGATAATACACTTGCTAATTAAAGAGCCATTATCAATCTTTTAGAAAAAGATAAACATCTCGGTAAAAGTGAACAATCAATAAAAAAGATAATTCATTAGAGGTGAAATACAAATGGTTAAACACAAGATTATTTTTAATGATAATGAAAACAATACAATGCTACTTTTGGCCTATTACATTGCCATAAGTTGTAAGGATGCAAACATTAGTTTTATCTAGTGCTAGCAAGTAGTAGATAAATGGACAACTCATATATGGTAGTGGGACTATAAATTAGTTCAACTTTTCTTAAATTATCTGGTAATAAGTATCGAAGGCCCTTTGATCTAGCAATTCCACTTTTAGAAATCCATCCAAAGAAAATAATTAAACTATTATTCAAAGATCATGTATAAGAATGAACACGTAAAGTCAATCTTTGCAAGACAGACACACTTCAAGTATCTGTAAGGGTTTGGTAAACTAAATTATGGTATATACATCAGATAGAGTAGTATGCAGTCATAAAGCAATGTGGATTTATGTTTACTGACAGAGAGATGCTCATGATGTATTGATAAAGAGGTAGCAAGTTGACATACAGGAAATAGATAGCCGTCCTATTTTAGTCAACATGTGTCTGTGTAGAGAAAACAATTGCAGGGAAGTAAGGGACTCTTGTGATGTTAAAATAGTTCACTCTGGAATGTGACTACCAATTGTCTTCTGTGTCCTCATTTTGATTTTCTATGTTTTCAGTGTTTCTTGAATAATTTTAAAAATACAAAACTTAAGAAAAAAATAACATAACATTTTGAGATTGATTGAAACACTGAGATCCAAAGGTGGAAATGAAACCCTGAGATCCAAAGGTGGAAATAACTGGTCAGGCAGAGAAGCATATAGAGGAGTATAAATATTGAAGATAAAACAGTATATTTCTGGAGGTACATTTAGAATAGGTATATTTTTCTTGCTTTAGAACATGGGACTTGTATCCCACGCTTCGGGGGAGACCTTTTGGTGGAAGATTCTATGATTCTTGTCACTTTGATACTGTTTTGATGTTTTCATAAGATTATAAACATTGTAGAAATTTTAAATGTCTTTGCCTTTCTCTGTACTTTTTAAAATGCAGATTGTGAAAAAAAGACAGTTTTCAGCTTCCATAAGTAAGACATTTTTTTGAAGCCATTTTAAAACCCACATCTCATAAATGCACTACTCTAGCTGCGACATTCTTGGCCTTAGCTACTAAGGGGTCCAACAATTACATAGCATTTGACATTGCCTTTTGCTCTTTTAGGTAGCAGCGTCTGTGCCTCCTGTCCTGAATGAGAGAAACAGGAAGGAAAATAACTCATGGTTAACGTGGTTTTGATGTTCATGCAGCCACACGCTATGACTCTTCTTCCTATTTTCGAGTTCTTGATGTATAGAATGGGTTAGAGGGGGGCATAAGCAGCCTGCTAACACCCACACAGCAGGACTGCTGCAGAAGCCAGTGCAATTTCTTAAGAAAGAATTTCAATACAAGGTGCTGTTTGTTTTAAGTATTCTGTATGTAGGAGCCTGTGCATGCTAATGTATTAAAAGATTTGCTCACTTTCCTTCTCTGAATCTCTCTTTCTGTCTGTCTCTGTCTCTCAATCTTTGGTTATAAAGACCTAAGCTCTAGGAAAAGAAATCTAAGTATTGGGTTGGCCACAATGTTGGTTTGGGTTTCTCCATAGCACTGTTATGTGTAGCATACATCATATGTGTAGCATACATCGTATGTGTAGAATAGATGTGTAGCATATGAAGTTCTTCTCTCATCCCCCAGCTCTGTGAATCTCCAGTCCTAGGCACAATGCCAGAGCCACAGGCTTTATAATGAGACAGCAATCCCCCACCCCTCCAATACCATCAACTGTCATTGAAGAGAAGCCAGGAAAGCTCTGGTGTGTGAAAGGACCAAAAGGCCCTATTCTATTATGCTCCTCTTCAAATTCAAATGGTCTTGAACAAATCTAATCATATCTGTTTATACTATAGGATATTGTTTTCCTTTTGAAAGAAAAGGCTTATAAAGTGAGAGAACTGGGTGCTTGTTTGGTATGCCAAAAACTAACTTCTCAGCTTGGCTGGGGTATAAAACCTTAGTCTACAGGTCTCCTGTATGATGCCGGATTCTTCCACCTCACCCTGGAATTCTGTCTTTCCTCAAGGTTGCTCTGCACCAAAGCATGAATGGCAGATATTTACAGCTTAAATTAATATAATTTTTATTTTGTAAATTTTGTATTTCTTGTTGTAAAGTTTCAGGAGTTTAGAATGTACACATACACACACACACACACACACACACACACAAGCAGACTAGGAACTCAGGACTTTAGATAGTTCCTGACCATGCTAAGGCAAACACGTGCTTTTTTAAGTACTGGTAAATTTGACTTCATATTCAAATCAATATCATCTTTTCAATATTAGTCAGACTGGACATGCTGTTCTTCTATAAAAATGGACATCTTGCAAAGTATGTGTATGTGTGTATTGCTTTTATAAGATAATTTCTATATTGTCCTAGTAATCAATTATTTCATCGTAATATTTCATTTTTATGCTATGTATGTGTGTATATGATTTTTTTCTCTGTAAATCAGAGTCCAAATCAGAAGAAACAGAATATTTTACTGTAATGTATAAGGAAGCTTTTCTTTTATACATTAATCTATGTAACCTTCAAAAACATTATGGTATTAATCTGAGACTTTTTAGACTAATGTTGTCCTTAGGAAGAAACATTTTTGGACACATTAAAATGATTCCTAAACATATGTGTGATAAGCAGTTCCCAAAGAGTTCCTGGCACCAACAAACTAGTGATTTAAGTAAATTATACCCCAAGATTCTTCTAAAAAGTTTAATAAGGTACACATAATTTAATATGTAAGATCATCTCAGGCAAATTGGAAATAAATGCACCAATAATATCTAGGGTAAATGTCTTTGCAATCTTGACTTATTGAAAGCAATGAACAACATTGTAAAAACTAAAAATTCTGATTTGCACAGAAATATTAATCAGCTTTTCCCCATGATTTTAACATTTGATATCTATTATTTAAACAAAAGTACTTACTCTTGCATGTATATTTTCCTGTAAGAAAAGGGAAAAAAAATAAATTCATGTAAATATAGATATTTGAGGTAATAAGCAAACATTATATAAGTTTTAAAATTTTATTAGGTAAAATAATGTAATAAGTCATTTTCATGAAGATTTTATAGAATTAGTTTTATAATATCCCTAAAACTTTATTTTAGTATGTATCCACCATATTTGTTTCACACTTTGTATAAGGTTTAAAAACTGTTGATTCAGATTATAGTTAGTAAATTTTAGTCATTTGAAAATGGATTTAAATGTTAATCTTTGTTTATATTATGAAATAAAAATCTATTAAACATAGTAATTAGGAGAAATTGAGATAAGATTACAAAGGAAAGTGTTACTGACTTGCAGAAAACTACTATCAAGTGCTTTATAATATCTCTGTTTATAGTGTTTTTTATATATATAGATAGCTAGATAGATTATAAACAATTCACCTATTCAATTAGATAATTCCCATAAAAACATTCACTCGGCATTACTAGCTTTTGTGGCTTCCAGTTTGCTCAAGCAAAACTAAAGTCCTTCCAAGGCAACGCGATCTGCCTCTACTTCCACGTCTTCTCTACCTCATTTCCCATAGTTCAGCTCCTCCCTCCATCTGTGGCAACTGCGTGCCTCCTTGTTCTTTTCAAAGCCTGCAGGCAGGCTCCTGCCTCGAGGTTCTTGCGCTTGCCTGACTGCCCTTCCTCCAGATATCTATATGGCTCCTTCCTTATCTCCTTCAGGTCTTTGTCCAAATGCCCCTGCCCAGTGACGCTTTCCCTGACCAACCTCTTAAACATTGTACCTGCCTCCCATTTTACTCCTGATTCTCATTCCCTGCTTTATTTCTCCCCATAACGCTTTGTCACCTTCTAATATACTATATGCTTATTTGGTTTCTTGTCTATCTCTCCGCTCCCCGATGCCAAGGAGGGCAAGGATTTATCCTTGCTTTGTTCTCCATTGTAGCCCCAGTACCTGAAAAACGGACTGGCACACAGTAGCACAAAATGTATTTGTCAAATTAATTAAGTTAACAATAAAAAAGTGGAAATCTTTCAAGTTAAATTTCAAGAATAAAGGAGGTAGGAACTTCTCTCTGAAAGCCTCATGTGGCTATAGAGAAATAAAGTAATAACCTGTATTAATAAACTGATCACCTTGACCTCTGGTTTCCAGTCTTCTGGAACACAATAAATGTTTTCAATACAAAAAAAAAAATGTCGTGATCCCATCACATCATAGTAGATGGTTTTTTTCATATTCAATGATTGAGAAAAAATTCAATAACTACCTATGCTGAATTTCATAAATTTTCATGGGCTTAATTAAAAAAAATTAATCCCAGTACTTTATATATGTGGAAAACAATGGTATACAATGGTATAACAAGTATCCCTTCGCTCTCCAGACAGTGTATGAATGGATCCCTAGACATCTTGAAATAACTAGGTATTGCTGAATCCAAGATCTCCCAGTTGGGAATCCAACAGAGGATTATAAATTTTTAAAAATCAGCAGGTGCTACAATTTCAAACAATTATTAACTGTTATTTGAAGAACTCTTCTTTCTCAATGAAAGAAAGTACACCACCACTACCCTCCTGCCCAGTATTTCTTTCCATTTATTTTCTTTAAGCTCACATTCTTTCCCCAATTTCTGTCCCCTTCTATTAAGGAATTTCCTTTTCTTATTTTGCTCTGCAAGTCATAGATCAGAAAATTTGGGACAGAAGTTGAATAAAAATAAGAATGCAGTTTTCTATCAAAACAAACAAGTGAAAGATGCAATCACTTTGGAACCAAAACACATACTTTGAAGTTGAAAGAAAAGATTGTTGTTCTTCTAACTCTTAGAGAAGACATGGACATTTTTTTCTCTTTCTATTCCATTTACTTCAACCAAATAAAACCTACATATTATAACATATATTAAACACTGTGTTTAATGTAAATATAACATTTTATGAAAAGGAACCTGAGGTTTTCCAACAGTGGAATAGTGGCATTATGTTATAACATCTCCTTTTTATTTGCTTATCATTTTAAAAAAATCTCCCTTTTAGGCTAAAACTTTCCAGAAGTTAACCCCAGCCAAGGACATTTCAGGAAGGACAAAGTTAAATTGGGTCCACTTACCCCTTTGGGGGGTAAAGTAACAATATATCCACCACCCCACCTTACACCCTCATGGGGTCATTATAATTTGATTCACAGTTAACAATAGTTTTTTCGTGACTATTCCGTTAAGGATTATCATCTTTGTTCAAACATGATGTCATGTAATAAAGAACTGAAAGAGTTTCCAAAAAGGGTTATTTTAATTTTTACTTGGAACACCCCACTGGAATAATATTAAGAAATATAAACTGCGGTGGACAAATTGAAATCTATTCCTTTGATGTCATGTTGCATGAGCTTTTAGCTTCCCTGAATGGAAAAGCTATAGCAGTAATATGAGCAGCCAAAGCACCCAGATGACTAGAAGTTAGAAGTTTTCCTCCTGAGGATGGTGGCCTCAGTTAGGAGGAAGAAAAACGTAGATAAATTTATAACAGCTAGACATGAAGTTAGAAATGCATCTTCCAGTTACCTACCAAAAAACTTGGAAAAGCCTCTTCATTCTTTTCCTATTACAAATAAACAAATCTCTAGGGCCTCTGAAAGGCATCAGGGATTTGGTGGTATTTATAACTAGAAAAACAGATAAAGGAGGCTGCAGACAGCCTATTCTAATTATAGCTACACTTGCATTCACAGCTATTCTATTTTTCGCTTTCCTCATGCAGAGCAGAAACCTTAAATAACCCCAAAGAGGCCAAGTAACTACGTATTTAGCAAATAATTTCCATAAGTTTAGAAACTGTATTAAATCAGTATTTCATGTAATCTTACAGGTCACTAATGTGACACTGTAAATACTCCTTGTTGAATAAATAAAAAACTTGCAGACTTCCAATTTATAAGCTGTAGATGCAGATGTGGGATTGTGCTTCTGGATTGTTTTAGTCTTTTCTTTCTAAGGTTTCTAAACCCTGAAATTACTGCTTAGATTGTATCTATAGTCATGAAAACAGCCTATGTGCTTCAGGGAAAGCAGTGAGTGGGTACCATGGGCATGATTTCTCCTTCTAAAGTAGGTCTTCACTGGAGTGTATGTCCATGATCAACCAGGGGTGCTTGTTAAAGTGCAGATTCGTGGAGTGGACCCCAGCAATCCTAATTTTTTTGGTCTAGAGCAGAGCATAGGCAGTTGCACATCCCTGGTGGGTCCAGTGCAGGGAAACTCACACACCAAGAAACACTGCCCATAAGTTTCAAAGGGATTCAAAATTATTTTCTGGATACCAATATTATTTGCTCTTTTGAAAGATAATGGGCTTCAAAGAATAGCCAAATGTTATGAGCTCAAGTCTCTTGGTTACAGAACCAGGAAATCTCTCTACTCTCCTTTTGGAAGTTAGTCTTGAACCTCACCGTGACAGCTTCTGCTGTGTTATTTAAATTAACTCTTGTATTATTATTAAGCTTTCCAGATGGTTTTGTTTATCTACCAACTAGAAGGTATGTTCCCAGGAGGCAAGAACTATGTTTATATATTTGAAAAAAAAAGATATTTTCAACATTATCTAGTATCTATAATAAATATTTATTAGGCCCTCAATAAACATTTTAATTCTGGATAAAATGCAACTTCTGTTGCTTTAAAATCTGCTTTAACTTCTGAGGCATGGAGCCACCTTCTTCATGGATACTGCTTCAAATCCAGTTGTTCCAATACCCCCCAGCATGGTAGAAAATGGAGGCCACACCTAATATTCATTAGAAATTGGCAACTGTGCTTGGGTTCTGTTATTTAGCCACAAGGAAAAGGCAGAGCCCCAGTAATAGCTTTGACTGATTACTTGGCAAGGGAAACCAAGCCCTTGGGGTGTTCCAGACTCTCTTTGGCCTATAAACCTGTTTGAAAACCTGTTTCTCAGAATTTAAAGCTTAACTCAACTGAGGTCAGTATCATAGTAATGTCAATAATTCTCCTGCTTTCAGTTATCAGGCAGACCAGTACAATTCATCATTAACTTTATTTTCATCGAAAGGCAACTTTGGGAAAAATAGCTCTAATTTAAACTATTTTATTTTGACTTTCTTTCCCTTAAGAAATAGTCTTGCCAATATTACTTCCTTTGGATTTTGTGTTTTCCTAAACCTTAGCACCCTCCAATGCCTGAAACGATTCCCTAATAGCAGAATGGGGCAGAATATACAATATTTGGGACATCACCAGGACAAGAACTTAAGGCTTTCAGGAAAAGATCAAATAAGCCTTTGGGTGTGAAAGGAATTTTCAGTAATTGGGATTTTATGAAGTTTCCAAATTACTTCTGCTTTAGCTGTTTTAGCGGGGTATGGTACTGAGCTACACTGCCTGATGGAATATTCTGGCACGGTTAATTTCTTTCTCTTAGGAGTCAACAGCTTAATGAATAATAAACTATTGTTCATCTCCCTCTGAACAGACAGCTCCACTTCTGGTCAGCTGTCAGAAGCACATGCCAAAATAAATTAACTACATCCTCTCCCTGTGTGGACCTCTAGCTCTGGGGCTGGGGTTAGAGTGATGATTCAAGGTTCTACTTGTTCACTTGCTATAGAATTTCTCTCTTTTATTTCTGGAAACTGAAGAAGGAAAATGGCTCAAGATAGACATTAATTAGATTAGATCTTGCCACTAGTTTAAGGTAGGAAAGATGTTCATTCACACCCTGGATAACACTATTATTTCTTCCTTGGAAAAAGCACCTGTAAATTTAGAAGATGTTGCTTCTAATATATGAATTTATTAAGATGGATACAGCTTCAAACTTTATAGTTTATCTAAATTGATTTGCTAACATTGAACTAAACAGCAATAATGGAGAAATAGTGCACTGGAACTACTCATCACATATTATCTTTAAGAATCACCTGATCATATTGAGCTGCTTGTGGGCACGGTTTAAGTATGATTTATTTTTGTATTTTCAAGACCCAGATCTATGCGTATTACAGCACAGGTGCTAAATAAGTGCTTGCGATTTAGTGACTTGAAATTGTCACTTTTCCATAGCATGAAAATTGTTGAAGAACTGCAGTAACTTAATGGCCAGTAGAGGGCGATAAAGTTAATTTTAAGAAATTTGTAGAGTCCAGTTTAAACCCATCTTCAGTCCCAGCTCTAGCCTGGAAAGGCTTTTCTCCAGAGTAGTCTCATTTAGCCTCCTGATTTCACTTTAATTCAGTTGTACCACATTAGACCCCCCTTTCTGCCCCCCCCTGCAATAGAGTATATAAAAGGGGAGGATCAGACTGGTTGGTGTGTGTTGATTTACACGCCATAGCTCTCTCTGCTTGGTTAATTCTTAGCTTAATCAAGACCATTTGACAATGGATAACCTTTAGAAGTGAAAAACCACAATAGAACCACTGGGTAAGATGTGGAGTAGGGAAGACATTTTGGCTTTAAGCTTCATTCGGTAGAAAACTAGAGATACAGTAAGATACTAATTCCATTTAAAAGAACCCAAACACATGTTCATATTTATGTGTATAAATAAGATTAGAAAAAAATGCAAACTATGTTTTTTAATTCATGGTTAGCAAGGAATTAATACATGGAATAGTAAGGGTTTTTATCTTATTCAAGCTTTCTTATATATTTTTTCAGATTTTTTTTTTTTTTTGGCCCGTACACACGGCTTGCGGGATCTCAGTTCTCTGACCAGGGATTGAACTGGGGCCACAGCACTGAAAGCCCAGAACCCTAACCAGCAGGCCACCAGGGAACTCCCTTTTTCAGATTTTTATAGTGAATAGATATTTCTCCCAGATTAAAAAAAATTACATTAGGTAGCACTTCCCACCAACAATTTAGAGATGAGGAAGGAAGGCGTGACTAACTTTCCTGAAACTAACTTTAACAGGGCCTGACTTGTCTTTGCCAATCTCTCCTCCTTCCCCACAGTGAGTTTGGGGGATGGCAAGGGCCATTCAGAGGGTCATGGGACATCCCACTAATTTTATTATTCCACGTGCTCCCGTGACCACGGTGACACAGGCTGTTTCACATATTCCTTGACCTAGGTGGGAGCAGGCAAGTAACAACAGCTTTAAGAGGGGCTTTTCTTCTACATTTCATTTTTTGATATTGCATTTTTCTATCTCTACAGAGCCCCATATCTTCCCCATGTTATTTTTAGTCATCCTTGCGGGGAAAAAAACCAAGTCAATCAGGGTTTCTGGCAAGTCAGATTTTCATGAAGAGAACACAAAGTAGAGCTCCCAGCAAGCCTCATAAAACATAGGATTTATGGGATAACTTTCATCTACATCCAGTTAAAATGTTCCCTGCTAGGTGACTGAGAGTGCATGGAAATCATTTGAAAAGGCCTTACTTTAAGGACTGAATACAGAGGCTCAAATATTGCTTCAGTTTCTCTTCCTTTTCATAGGACTCCAGTACACTGTGTGCTTCATCGTGGTGATAGCAGTAGGTTTTATAAATATCTTCCAGTGGCCCTTTAATTTGCAAGAATACTTCTCCTGATAAATGCAAAACAAAGGCAAGATGACATCAAGTCAGACCAAACTGGCACTTCACATATTTATTTTGTGACAACATTGATTAGTGTTAAAAAGTTGGATGGAAAAAAAAAAAGTTGGATGGGCCCCATTTTATACCTAGATTGTTGGGGGGGGGACAACAACCTAGTGGATGATGCTGAGGGAACTTCTTTCCTCCCTTTTCTTCCTTTTTTTCTTTCCACACTCCTCCTTCCCTTCTCCCTTTTTCATTCCTTCCCTCCTGTCTTTTATGAAACAAAGGATAATGAGCTTAATGGAGGTGGGCAGGAAAAGAAAGCTGGTTTTCTTAGATTATGCCCTTGGTTAGTGTGCAGGCTTCTGGAGCAAACAAAGATAAACAAAGAAAAACAAAGGGCATCGCTCACTACCTGGTTCTATGAGGGCTAAGTCATCACCCACTGCAATTGCCCACCCTGAGAGGAATTCAGGATGAAAAACAGGATGAGGCACTCGTCAATTTGGATAAACAGACCCTCAGATGGTTGGGTGTATATCTCAGGAAGCCTTTCAATCATCCCAGATTCTTACATCTTCCCATACAGAGAAAAGCACTAAAATCATTAACTTGGGATATCTGTTCTTTGTGACTAGGAGTAATCTTTCAGCAAGATGTGTGTTTGATTGTGTGTATTTCCTAGCCCCCAAATCGTATATACTGGCTTCTCCTCCACCTCTTTGGAGTCGTTTCCTCAGAGCCACTGAGAGGTCATCTCCTTATAGCCCTCAGTAAGTCCCTGAATAAAATTTAAACTCACAACTCTTACACTGTGGGTTTTTCTTTGACACCAGTTAAAGGCTGTACTTTAGAATCAGTCTGTATGGGTTCAGATCAGGCTGTGCTACAGACCTGGACAGATTATGACTTGGACAAGTTAGTTTTTGCTCTCTGAACCTGTTTTCTCATCTATAAAATGTGGACAGTAATAGATCCAGTTGCACAGGGTCATTATAAAATTAAAGAGGTAGGGTATGTAAAGTTCAGATTATAGTACACACATAGTAGATGCTCAAAATGGAGCAGTTATTGTCAATTTGTTAGAGGCATGAAGAGTGAAATTTCGGGTTCTAGGTAAATTATTTTTCGCTATTTATTTTACTAACATTTCCTGAGTTTGTCTGAAAGGCAAGCAGTGGGTTTGAGGGAAATACAATTTTTTCTTTTATGTGATAATAGAAAGAACTGGTCATTATTCCTGTTAAAAATCAACTGGATAATACTATGAACCAGTGTTATGACCGTTCATAAAGCAACCTGGGCTAATTATGTCCAGGTATTTAAGGAATCCTTTTTGATATATGATAAAATTGGGTCTATAACTGATGACTCAAGTACATATTGGAGAATAGTTTGATTTAATCACCACTTCATCACATAAAAATGCATCCACTATCCAACCCAGAACGTGTTAAGATGATTTGGGAGACACAGAAGAAATATGTGATAGATCTGCTCCCCAAAACATTGCCAGTTTGGGGTTGATAATGATCTGGGACTGAACTGATTGAAAGTGATAATGGACCTGCTAATCTGGGTCTATTATAGTAACAAGTCATTCTTCCTACAGATATAGAATTGTGCTTTATATTTTCAACAAGTTTTGCATATATTGAATGCTTAACTCCTTATACATATGAGGAGATAAGAGGTTATTTATCCATATTAAATAAGGATGGACAAATCTGACTTTAAAACAAAGAAATGATTTTTCCAAAGTCCTGTCAGGAGATGGAGAGCCAGGATTAGAGGCCATATTCTCCTCATTGTTCCCTTAGATTTTAGCCCTCCCCACATCAGAGTTCTGCTGGACCCTGGACACAGTGATGCAGTTGCCTGGAACACTGGACTCAGAATCAGAAATCACTGTCATTTAGGATTTGTGAAGTAACTTCGGGAATGGCTTTTAAAAAAAATTCTTTGAGCCTCAAATCTCTCATTTGTAAAATGGAAGTAATAGTTACATTTGAGATGAATTTGAGAATTAAATGAAATGTGGACATTAAATCTCCTGGCACTGACAAGTTCCTCAATAAATGTCACTTGCTTTCTAATGCTTCTCTACTATCTCCAGAATTATAACACTAGTACTTTTATTTTTTCATTTTTTAAAATTTATTTTTAAAGATATTTTTTAATGTAGACCATTTTTTAAGGTTTTATTGAATTTGTTACAATACTGCTTCTGTTTGGCTTTTCAGCCACAAGGCACGTGGGATCCTAGCTCCCTGACAAGGGATTGAACCCACAACCCCCATGTTGGAAGGCGAAATCTTAACCAATGGACCGCCAGGGAAGCCCCATTAAATTTTTACTGGAGTATAGTTGATTTACAGTGTTGTGTTATTTTCAGGTGTACAGCTAAGTGAATCAGTTATACATATATATATATATATATATATATATATATATATATATCCATTCTTTTTCAGATTCTTTTCCCATATAGGGTATTACAGAATATTGAGTATAGTTCCCTGTGCTGTACAGTAGGTCCTTGTTAGTCATCTATTTTATATATAGTAGTGTATATGTGTTAATCCCAATCTCCTAATTTATCACTTCCCCCACATTTCCCTTTGGTAACCATAAATTTCATTTCACGATCTGTGAGTCCATTTCTGTTTTGTAAGTAAGTTCATTAGTATCATTTTTTATTAGATTCCACATATAAGTGATATCATATGATATTTGTCTTTCTCTGTCTTGCTTAAAATTAAAAATTTTTAAAAATTAAAAAGTAAGTACAAATAAGTACTTACTTACTTATTTGTTTTCTCTGGATATATCCCCAGGATTGCTAGATCATATGGTAGTTCTATATTTAGTTTTTTAAGAAATCATCATAGTGTTCTCCATAGTGGCTGCACCAATTTACATTTCCACCAGTAGTGTAGGAGAGTCCCTTTTTCTCCACACCCTCTCCAGCATTTACTCTTTGTAGATTTTTTGATGATGGCCATTCTGACCAGTGTGAGGTGATACCTCATTGTAGTTTTTTTTTTTTTTTTGGTGGTACGCGGGCCTCTCACTGTTGTGGCCTCTCCCATTGTGGAGCACAGGCTCCGGATGCACAGGCTCAGCGGCCATGGCTCACAGGCCCAGCTGCTCCGCGGCATGTGGGATCTTCCTGGACCAGGGCACGAACCCGTGTCCCCTGCATTGGCAGGCGGACTCTCAACCAGTGTGCCACCAGGGAAGCCCTCATTGTAGTTTTGATTTGCATTTCTCTAATAATTAGTGAAGTTGAGCATCTTTCATGTGCTTTTTGGCCATCTGTCTGTCTTCTTTGGAGAAAGGTCTACTTACATCTTCTGCCCATTTTTTGATTGGGTTGTTTGTTTTTTTGATATTGAACTGCCTGAACTGTTTGTATATTTTGGAGATTAATCCCTTGTCAGTTGCTTCATTTGCAAATATTTTCTCCCATTCTGTGGGTTGTCTTTTTGTTTTGTTTATGGTTTCCTTTGCTGTGCAAAATCTTTTCAGTTAAAATTAGGTTCCATTTGTTTATTTTTATTTTTGTTTTTATTTTCATTAAAACACTAGTATTTTTTAAGTATTACATTATTTTCTAATTTCCATCCAGCCAATAAAAGATGTTTCTTTCCTTTCATTTATGGGATTTCTCTGTGATTAAAGTTAGACGGTGTGTGTGTGTGTGTGTGTGTGTGTGTGTGTGTGTGTGTTTTGCTTGGTTGGTTTTTGTTTTAGTGCTTTTTTGAACTTGTAAGGAAACACAGTGACTGTGAAAATTTTTGGAACTGAAGGGATAAGGGATTCTTGTTAGGTTCCTGGGATTTTACTGAATTGATCCTTCTGCCAGTGGAGGTCTTACGCATTCACTCTTCACGACAGTTAGCAACACAAATAGTGAGAAAGAGAGTAGTTACAAGAGGAGAAAATAAAATAGGACAGTGGCTAAATTTAGGGTTGGGCGTAAGAGGAGGTGAGCCTCCCACTCACAGAGGCAGGTAGTAAATGAGAGTGAAGGCTTTGGCTGGGCAAGGGAGTCAAGGCTCAGATGAGCTCAGCAGGAAGTCAGGAAGAGAGGATCTGAATACCCGCATCCCAACACGAGATGAAATTGTAAATATGTGTGTTCACTACAAAGCAGCTCAGAGTAGAGACAAAGGATGAAAGAGGTCTGGACAACCTCATAAATCCACAGTAGGATCAAGTCAGATAGTCAAAACACAAAGGACAAAGGCATTTATTTTGCATACAATGAAAACATTAATTGTAAATTCCCTTATATTTTCTTTAACAGAAGTGGTCTAGTTTGAAAGAATTTATAGCTCTCTCTTGAACAGCAGAGTTGAATTTTTTACTCTTTTCCAAGTAAAATTCTGTTGGGCCTCTAATAACAATGATTAAAGTTAAAAGATATTTAAGCACTCTAATTGAAAGTCATTTATTCACCCAGAGGCCAAGTATAATACTGGGGGGCAGAATATTTGATTCCCCTCCCAGCCCTACCAATGTATGCTGCTTCATAATAGTGCAGATGAATTGATATGTCTTGCAGCAAAAAAAAAAAAAAAAAAAATTTA
The DNA here is from genome assembly GCF_964165515.1 of Mesoplodon bidens. NCBI lineage: Eukaryota > Metazoa > Chordata > Mammalia > Artiodactyla > Ziphiidae > Mesoplodon > Mesoplodon bidens. The sequence continues at coordinate 73,024,939 of NC_138176.1, read as the reverse complement.
TTCTGTTTCCACGGTAACGTAACTCTCAGCTGCATTTCTTCAGTGGTGAAGGACAACTGTTCTGTCTACTGTATGTGGGTTTGAAAGAATGATTAGGATTGGAGAAGGGCCTGAGCCAAGACCAGCTCAGGTAATTTCCCTTCTGGCTGCCTGTCACAAAATCACCAGAATCCTCTGAAATAAATCTAACTATCGTGTGCTTCTTTTTCAAAATTCTACAACCCAAGACTTTCTGCATTGGCATCCCCCCAGAATAATTGCCATACAAAAGGAGGGGGAAAAAGTGCACCTTTTAAATGCCCTTAGTTCCCTCCTTTAAAAACAGCTTCCAGGGATATTGAACACATTTTATGTCCTGGCATCTAATGTAAACTGTCACTAATATAAACATATATATGTTCCTCTTCTTGGCCCACCTCTTCTTTACTTGCAGACCCTCATGTCCATCCCCAAGGTGGACCATACCAAATGATAGGCTTCTATATTATTCTGACCCAACTACAAGATGAACTTCCCCTACAGGTAATTAAGCCGGAGTGAAACCAACAATATCCAAGAGATCTCCCTGCAGTAGGCCTTGTTTAGGAAAATGGCATAAAAGGTAGTGAAGTAATTATAGTCTTTATTTTGTTCAGCCTTATTTGATAACCATTTAATGAGTGACTATTATGCACTGCGTACTTTGGTAAGTACTTCAGACACAAAGAATGAACACTTCCCTCAGGTGACTTATGGAGGCCAGTAAGGGAGAGAGAAGAGTAAATTCTCATTTCCCATGCTGTGTGAAGAGTATGACAGTAGCTATAAAACACAGAGGGTGATCCATTCTGCTCTTGAGAAACTTTGAGCTATTTCCATAACAGTCTGCCCTTGAAATAGGAGTTATGAGTGAGTGCAAAAGCACAGAGATGCATGGAGGGAGCAGGTTCTACTCAAAAACTGCAAGTGGTCTCGGATGGCTGGCTGCTTCTGAGGTCTCAGAAGAGGCTATATAGGTGAGTAGGGGCCAGATCATGAAAGACCTTGTGTATAATTAAGAAGCTGGAACTTTAGCCTGAAGCTGATGGAGAAGCGCTGATGGATTTTAGGCAGCAGATTAATATGATTAGATTGTATTTTAGAAAGTTTACTCTGGGGTTAATCATATGAATGATGGAATTTGGGGGAGGAGTTAGGGAGACTGGAAAAGAGAAACCAGTTGAAAGGCTTCTATAATAATGTAAGAAATAAATAATGAGGGCTAAAACAGAAGGTTACGGCAGTCAAGAGAGAGTACTCTAAAATCAACTGCCTGGTTTCAGATTTTGGTTTTACCATTTACTGTTGTGACATTTGGGAAAATTACCTGATTTCTCTTTTCCTTAATTTCTTCATCCAAAATATGGAATAATCATAATGGTAGGGTTGTTTGAAGATTAAATGAGTTAAAATATGTAATGTAGTTATATCAGAAGGTGGCATGTGCAAATTCTCATTAGATGTTAGTTTTAACCACTAAAGCAAAAGCAGGGAGGATGGAGAAGAGAGAGAAAAAAATAAGGACATTGAACATGTGAAAGATGAAGAGGATAACTCCAGGCATATCTCAGGAATTCAGTTTCAGTAAACATGTGGATAGACAATGAGGGCAAAATAGAGTGTTTTAGTGGGAAGACAATGAGTTTAATTTTATATGTACTGAGTTTGTCACCCATAGTATATTCAAGTGGAGGGCCCTTCATGAAATTGGATATATGAGTCTGGGATTCAGAAAAAAAAAAAAGATCTGGAAGAGAGATGTAGGTATGTAAAACCTGAGTAGTAGAAACCATGAATTTGATATGGTCATGCAAGAAAGTCCATGGAGTGAGAAGAGAAGAGGGCATGAGGACCAAATGCTGGGAATACTAACACTGAGGGGAGCCTAGAAGAAAAAGAGTCTGCAGAAAAGTTTGAGAAGTTACAGCCAGAGAGAAAGGAGAAAAACTAGGGTGGGTGTCAGCAAAGCCAAGGATAAAATAATGAGAAATACTGCAGAGAGAGTGAACAAGTTTGTGAGTGACAGAGCCTGTTATTGTCCCCCAGTATCAGTACTCTCCCTTTTCAATAACGATGAATTTGGGGCTGTCCCAAATAAAAACTACATTTCCCAGCCTCTCTTGTAATACTAGTGGCCATGCAATTAAAGTCCACCAATGGGATATATGGAGAAGTGTCCTATGACGATATCCAGGAAATTTCTTTATGACGTAGCTAGCTCATCCTTTACCCCTTCTTCTCCATACTTTCCTTTGTTCTGCTACCTGGAACTTGAATACTACCTTGTCCATGAAGGTAAGGCTGAGTGGAGCTGTGAGCCAGAAGAAGCTTATATCCCAGAGGACTTTGTGGAGCAGAGTTGCCATTCAGGCCTAAAATACATGCCTTTATTTACTTATTTATTTTTTAAATGCAAAAGCTATTTATTGAAAACCACAACAATAGAACAGAATAATTTCTAGCTAAAGGAAAGGGAAAAAAGCAAACATGCCTGTTCTTAAGTATTAAATCATCATGAGTTATTTATGTTGCTTTTCTTGTTTTTTTAAAAATTTTATTGAAGTATAGTTGATTTACAATGTTGTATTTAATTTCTGTTGTACAGCAAAGTGACTCAGTTATACATATATATTCTTTTTCATATTTTTTTCCATTATGGTTTATCACAGGATATTGAATATAGTTCCCTGTACTATACAGTAGGACCTTGTTGTTTACCCATCCTGTATATAATAGTTTTCATTTGCTAATCCTAAAGCCTTTAGACTTTTACATAATAGAGAAATAAATATCTATATTATTTAAGGTAGTAAAGTTTTGTTTTGTTTCCTGTTTCTCCCAGCTGGACTTTATTCTAATCAATACAGTTTTTCTCTTCTCCTGTAAAAAATGACTATATATTTTGAGAGACACTAGCTGAAGGCCCTCCTCTTTACCATAAAATTTTATTAAAAAATTCTATGAAAATATTAAATGAGCTGTTGCATATGAAGAGTGTTATGAACTGAATGTTTGTTTCCCCCATAAAATTCATATGTTGAAGCCTTAACCCCAAATGTGATGGTACTTGGAGGTGGAGACTAGGGATGTAATGGACAACATGATAAATATAATTAACACTGTTGTATGTTATATATAAAAGTTGTTAAAAAAGTCCTGTCAGGAATAAAGACGCAGACATAGAGAACGGACTTGAGGACACGGGGAGGGCGAAGTGTAAGCTGGGATGAAGTGAGAGGGTGGCATGGACATATATACACTACCAAATGTAAAACAGATAGCTAGTGGGAAGCAGCCGCATAGCACAGGGAGATCAACTCTGTGCTTTGTGACCACCTAGAGGGGTGGGATAGGGAGGGTGGGAGGGAGACGCAAGAGGGAGGAGATATGGGGTTATATGTATATGTATAGCTGATTCACTTTGTTATATAGCAGAAACTAACACATCATTGTAACGTAATTATACGCCAATAAAGATGTTAAAAAAAAGTCCTGAGTTCTCATCACAAGGAAAAGTTTTTTTCTATTTCTTTAATTTTATATTCATATAAGATGATGGATGTTCTCTAAACCTATTGTGATACTTCACGATGTATGTAAATCAAATCAGTATGCAGTACACTTTAAACTTATATAGTGCTATATGCCAATTATGTCTCAATAAAACTGGAAGAAAATATTCTCAAGCATCATTTATGATCTAAGATATATCCCAAAGAAACTTCTGTAGTTCTAAGTAAAACTTGATTGTCAAGACAGAGCATTCAGAATACAGAGAAGGGGGTGCGATGACTCTGAGGACAGAGGGTAGGTATGACCCACTCCCCGGAAAGAGGGTCTGAGATCTGGGCAGTGAGCCTCTGGCTGTCACTTCCCTGAGTGAGTGAATATGCCATCCTCAAATGAAAGAGCCTTCCTGGCAGCTTTCACCCAGACTGACTAGGAGAGCTCCCCGTGGTCTGCCTCTCCTCCTTGGATGGGAGCCCAGCCTTCTTGGATGGGACTAAACAAGGCAGCAGCTCAGCCAGCCAAAATGCCAGATCATGTACATGTTTTCTTCCTTTCATTCTTAGCCTCCTTCTGTTCTCCAGGGGAGGGCAAAACGAGGAGGGATGTGAGAAGAAAGAGGTAGGAAGAGTAAATGCTGCTTACAGAAGCCACTATCCTTTGCCTTCAGTCTCATTTAGTTCCTGCCTCACTTGGGGATAACACTGGCTACTAAGGGATACTCAAGGGACCCTGGTTAGGGTTATGAAATTCAAACCAAACCCAGGTGCCAAGTGGAACATGCTGCCAAGGGATTAAAACAAGCATATTCCTTGAGTATCAATTTTATGAAGATATTTGAAGAAAAATTATTTTCATGTGAGAAAATAGAATGGAAAATTTACGTGAATTCTTAAGACAAAATAAGACTCCAAATTATTTCATGCCTGTGGCTGGGGCTTTGGGTCAGAACTCCACGTTCCCTGAGGCTCATGATATTTCTCTTTTGGCTTCAGGAATCTTTCGGTAAAAATTTTTCAGACGCACTACAGTAAGATAAATTCAGAAAAATGTGTTCATTGGATTTGACATTTCTGAGGTCTCTGGTGACATGCTAACAGCAATTTCAGAGAAGTGGTTTTAGGAGGGAATGGTGTGAGACCAATAAGGGTAGCTCGACCATAAAAAAAAGTGAGAGAGAGAAAGGAAGGGAGCCAGAGTGAACTGTGGGGTCCTGTCCCATGACCACTGCTGTGTCTAGTGCCAGGGAGGAAAAAGTCATAATTGTGGTGGGTTGTCTCAAAGGAGAGGCTATTCTATCACTCAGGCACTACCCACCCAGCACATTGGGAGTAGCGGGTGGCCTGGCAGCTGGGCAGGACAAACTGGGGAGCATTAGTGGGTGGCAGAGATGGACAGTGTAGAATACATAATAAGACCTGTATTTGGAAGAGCTGGGGTCCCCTTCTGTGTCCAGAATTAGTGATGCTATTTGGAGAAAATCAGGCTCTTACCTTTTTCGTCTGAACAATGAGGTGGTTGGATTGGGTGCTCTTTAAATACTAGTCAGGCGCCAACATTCAAGAATAAAGCTGTTTATCTTGATGATAACTCGTGGTCTTTTCAGGAACATTTTTGAGTTCCTGGATATTTTAACTTCAGGTGGGAATCTTTATAACAACCAGCACATTAAGAAAGCACTGGGGGCTTCCCAGGGGCTTCCCTGGTGGCACAGTGGTTGGGAACCCGCCTGCCAATGCAGGGGACATGGGTTCGAGCCCTGGTCTGGGAAGATCCCACATGCCGCGGAGTGGCTAGGCCCGTGCGCCACAACTACTGAGCCTGCGCTCTGGAGCCCACAAGCCACAACTACTGAGCCCGTGTGCCACAACTACTGAAGCCCGCGCTCCGTAACAAGAGAAGCCACCACAATGAGAAACCCACACACCGCAAAGAAGAGTGGACCCTGCTCGCTGCAACTAGAGAAAGCCCGCGCACAGCAACCGACCCAATGCAACCAAAAATAAATAATAAATTAATAAAAAAAAAAAGAAAGCATTGGTTCTCTGAGAGTTGAAAGTTAAAAGATTTCCACTGGCTAGATTGGAAAAAGGTACAATAACTTTTCCCTCCTCAAGATTTACAACGCTGAGGACCCCGTTCTTAGACCAACTCATGACACCCCATTTATCGACCTTAGTAAGTATCTCTCTTAAGAATGCTTGCCTCTACCAGTTGCTCTACACTACCTACCAGCCTCTGGAAGTGACACGGGAAAAACCACAGGCAGACCTGGTAACAAGAGCAAGGACAATTTCTGCGTTCCCTCGGCATGCCAGCCAGTGTCCTGGGTGCCTATCACTGTCTCTGTCATTCATTTCATTCATTCAGGAAGTACTTATTGAGGACACTGCTCTAGATGCTGGTGATACAACAGTAACAAAACAGACAAGAATACCCCCCTGCCATTGGAGCTTGTGTCTTAGAGGTGTATACCCTCTGTCTCACCCTTCTGCCATGGAGGGCTGGCCATCCCCACTGGAAAAATGAACAAATGAATCTGCCTTCTGTTGCCAGTTGCTTATCCATTCTTCCATCTTCCAAACTAATACAATTTGGACCAGCAATGCACTCAGTTAAAACTACTGACCTTTCTCCCAATATCTGGCAGTTAGAGGTGGTCAAATGTGTGTGTGTGTGTGTGTGTGTGAGAGAGAGAGAGAGAGAGAGAGAGAGAGCAAGAGAGAGCGAGAGAGAGAAATGGAATAATGTGTGTGTAAAATGATATCATGAGATATAGGTAGAAGTCACTGGGAAAGATTTCTATTCTCCCAAAATGAAAAAAGCCTCAGGAGGAGGTGGTTTTGCTCTCACTACCAGCAGGAAGCACGCTTGGCAGTGGACTAACCATCTTGAGGCCATGAAGCCAAACCCCACAAGTTAAGTACTAGGAAGGAAGAAGCTGGAAGGAGCCAATAAGCAGCTGTCTCAGTCCTGGACTATTGAGTGATGGATTTCTTGTTATGTGAGAGAAAAAGTCTTCTTTTGGTTAAGTCCTTTTGGTGAAGTTCCTATTCCAGGCAGGCAAGGGCAATCCTCACGGATCCAAGTGACCTGCCCCAGCCATGGAGGTAGCGGTGACAGAGCCAGTGTTAGGGCACAGATCGGTCTCCCTCCAAAGGCCGAGTTCTTGCTGGGCTCTTGGGCACCCTGAAGTTCTGCATTCCTGCTAACAACTTCTCCTTCTGGCTTCCTAGCAATTGGGAAAATGTTCAGGGAGTCACAGGACTCTTACACTCACAAGATTTCTTTCTTTCTTTTTATTTCTGGTCTTTATGTGTATTCTGTGCAGTATCTGACTTTTCACAGCTCCATTCAAATCTGACTGCACAGCTCAACCACTGACCCCGAGGAGCCAGCTCCACATGCTAGAACTTCACTTTCTCCTCAGAGAACAGCACTATAGAAGTTGTTACTAAGCCACCCTGGTTTTCTTTTTATCACAAGAAATAAGTCCTAGGAGTGCTGGGACCCAACTTGACCTCTCTCAGGAGACTGGAGGTCCAACCTTCAAATTGTATCCTGGTGACTTTCTTCTGCTGATTTTTCCTTTCCTGTGTGGATTTGTGTATACTTGACCTTGAACCCCTCACCCTTTTTTCTATCATGTTTTCTAAAGCTGACAGCTTTCCTGTTACTGCCAATATTTGGAATAAAATGCCCTGACCTTTCACTGCTGTGTCTGGGTCTCCCTCATGCTGGCCTCACACATTCCAGTGAGCAGGTGTGAAGCTCCCACCCTGCCCTCGCTGGTCAGGATGAAGGAGGCCAAGCCAATCTGTGTCCTGTGTAAAACACACACACGCGCGCACACACACACACACACACACGTGTGTACAATATAACAATACTAGAACAGTGATTCAGGTGAGCTACTTTGTGGCATCTCCCACATGGCATAATTGTCAGTGACTAATCTGTTTTCACAAAATCACCGCTAAAGGCACAGATTCCTGCTTCAGGGACATACAAGAGACACTGCTTTAGGAGAACAAAGGACTGCCACAAAACAACAGTGCATCACCCACTCCACCTTCAAGCAACAGAAAGCTCTAAATTGTCTTTGTCTCCAAGGATAAACTCACCCTGAGGAAAAAGCATGTGAGAAACTAATTTCTGTACCTTAAGCTTCTTTCTGTTCTGGTTCTTTTCACGGTGTGTGTGAGGTAAGCAGGTAAAGTAGACTTAAACATATTCATAACTCAGTCTTTTTAAAATACTTTGAGATGTAACATTGTTGCAGATGCATAGAGGAGGACACAAGCCCCATTTTAGTTCTCTATCACTATGTGACAAACCACCCTAGGGCTTCCCTGGTGGCGCGGTGGTTGAGAGTCCGCCTGCCAATGCAGGGGACACGGGTTCGTGCCCCGGTCCGGGAAGATCCCCCATGCCGCGGAGCGGCTGGGCCCGTGAGCCATGGCCGCTGAGCCTGCGCGTCCGGAGCCTGTGCTCCACAACGGGAGAGGCCACAACAGTGAGAGGTCCGCATACCGCAAAAAACAAAACAACAACAACAACAAAAAAAACCACCCTAAAATTTAGTGCCTTATAACAACAAGCATTTTGATTTTCTCTCATGATTCGGTGGGTTGGCTGGTATCACCTCAGTGGTTCTGCTCTGCTTGATGTTTGCTGGGGCTGCAGTCATTCAGGGCTTAACTGGCTGAACGGTCTGAGATAGCTCATTCCCTAGTCTGGTGCCTTGGAAGGGACAGCTAGAAGGCTAGCTCAGCTCGTAGGCTGGGACAGAGGGACCACTTTCTCACTAGGTGGTCTCAGGTCTAATCTCTTTCCACATGATATTCCAGCAGAGTAGCTGGATTTCTTAAATGGTAGGCTCCCCAAATCAAAAAAGTAGAAATGTCCGGCTTTCTTAAGGCTTAGGCCCAGTCACTGGCACAGTGTTTCTTCCACTACATTGTATTATTTGGTGAGTGTCAGGGCCAGTCCAGGGTCATTATGGGACTAGGCTACATGGCAGCATGAATACCAGGAGGCAGGGTTCATTGAGGGCCGTCTACTGGAATTGCTGTTCACTTTGTCAAACGTGGAGATGATACTTGATATCTCAAATCACCCTCCATAAGAGAAAACATGTCACCATATTAGGTAGATGAATCATCAAGATGCACACATATTGGGAACACCTAGAAACCACACACGCCCGTGAACCTGATTTGTTTGAAAAACATGATCAGGACCTCTAAAAAAATTCACGTTATTCAATGATTACATACATAAGAAATCAACATTTGATAATGGATGGGTACATTTAATATTATCAGGAAAATAAGTTAGTAATACCATGTGTTGGATACTAAGGGTGGGCACTGGCTATCATTATTTATACATGATTTTATTTAATCTTCATAAACGCTCTGTGGGGTAGGTATTATTGCCTCAAGATTTCAAGATCTGAAGTTCAGTGAGGCTTTGTAACTTGCCTAAGATCACACATTTAACAACCGATGAGCCAGGATGTAAACTAAATCAACCTGAGACTGAAGCCTGTGTGTTCTTAAACTCCTCTACACTGTCATCTTACTTGTTTTGTCCTTTCTCACTATTCGATTGTTACAAAATGATCTTCAGTTTAAGTGGAAACAAGAGCCACTTCTCACACTCCCATCCCTAAAGACTTAGAACCCATTTCCTATCTAGGCAGCCTGCCTAAATCAAGATTTTAAAATCCAGTTTCTATCTTGGCATGATAGTCTAGACAATTCCCCAGAGCTCTCAGACATATGCCTCTGTGCTTAAACTTGAGCCTCGACCAAACCCCAAGGATTTTATTGAGTAAAATTCTCCTCCTGGCTGATCTAGGTATCAGGAAAGTTTCCCCATTGGCACTAGCACTGTGAATCACAAACTCATTCGTGCCATCTAAGGACAAAAAATGGAACACCTGTGCTTTTCATTTTATGGCAACATGATTTTGGCAATCTTACCCCAAATCAGTTTACCTTATGAAATGTAAGATGAAAGATTTAGTGATGGAAATTGCCAGTGAACTCCATTGATACGGCTACCCTGTATGGGTCATGGATATACTCCTTGTCACTATGCTCCAGCCACGTTGAATTGCTCTCTTTTATAAGAGCTTCCCTCACTCTCCTGTCTTGAGGCCTCCGTGCCATTTGTCATTTGAGAAGTCTTTTGCTCAAATCTCCACCTTTTTAAATCTTTCAAGTTCAAGTTCAAAAGTCACCTTCCAAATCAAGTTTTTCTTCATCATCTGAGTTGAAGTAATTAATCTCTTCTCTGTGAATCTGTATTAGTTAGCTATTGCTACAGAAAAAAAAATACCCCCCTCCAAAAAAACCTTAAAGGCTTAATACAACACTGTTTATTTGTTCCATTTGCTCACGATTCTCCAGGTTGATAATTTGAGTAGAGCACAGCTGGGATGGCTTGTCTCCATGTGGTGTTAAAGGGGTTTTATTGATACATTTGTAGTCTGTAGCATGAGGCCAGCTGGCTGAGGAGGGCCTTACTCGCGTGTCCAAGGCCTTGACTGTGTTGTCTGGGATGACTGGGTAGTTTGAGCCTTCTCTCTCCCTGAGCAGAGAGTGGCTGTCACAAGGCTATTGTAGAACATCATTTTGCCACATTTTGTTGGTCAAAGCAAGTCATGAGGCTAGGCCAGATATAAAGGGTAGGGAAATTAAAATATGCCTCCAACTTTTTCAAATATGGCCTTACTGGCTTAATTTTTTCCATAAATTTTCTACAGTCTTCCTCAATATTGCAATTTATAATTAGAAACTTGAAATTGTGAGCATCTTCGATTGCGTTTTCTCTACAAGCCTTAATAATTAAAATGTTTTAGATTAATTTTTGCTTATAAGAAAGTTGCAAAAATAGCACCAATAGTTTCCAGATATCCCTCACTCGTCTTCCCCAGTGTTAACATCTTACATCACCATAGTACAATTGTCAGCAAAAGGAAATGAACTTGCTGTAATACTATTAACTAAACTGAACACCTTGCATGGATTTTGACACTAATATTCTTTTACTATTCTAGAATCTACTCAGGCCCCCACTTGCATTTATTTGTTACTCCTCCTTAGTCTTCTGCAGTCGTTAAGAGTTCCTCAGTCTTACCTTGTCTTTAATGACCTTGGCATTTTAGAACAGTGTTGGTCAGTTATTTTGTTGAGTGTCCCTCACTTGAGTTTGCTGTTGTCTAAGGTTTTCTCATGACTGGACACAAGTGCACATATTTTGCACAAAAGTACCACAGATATGATGTGTCCCCCTCAGTGCATTGTATCACAAGGTTCTTGATGTGAATGTGTGTTATTTCCTGATACTGCTGATCTTGATAACTCACTTGGTTAAGGTAGGCTTTGCCTGGTTTCTCACTGAAATGTTACCATCTTTCCCTTTGAAGTTAATACTTACTTAGGAGACACTTTGAAACTATGAAAATAAATTTCTCCTCAAACTTTCATCCACTAAATCTAGTATTGATCAGTGGATTTTTCTGTAACAATTATGACTATATTGTTTACCTAATGGTAATTTTCTATTTTCTTCTATATTTATTCATTGAAATTTACTGTCTTCCTTTCTCCTCATTTATTTATATCTGTATGGACTCTATTTTATTCTATGGGTTAAAATCCAATACTAGCATTATTTATTTGGCTGCTCAAATATATAAACCATAATACTTTTAATCGTGAAAATACTCTCCTCCTAGGACAGAGACACCTAATAAGCTCAGAGAAAATTCTACTAAATGGAAGATATTAAAATTCTGATTATATATCTCTCTATATTAAAGTGTATAAATATTTGAGCTTAAATATTTTCAAAGCTATTGTCTTCTTGCCTTCATTTTTATTTTTCCTTTCTTTTACAAAATAAAGTTCATCAGGGCTTCCCTGGTGGCGCAGTAGTTGGGAGTCCGCCTGCTGATGCGGGGGACGCGGGTTCGTGTCCCGGTCTGGGGGGATCCTGCATGCCGCGGAGCGGCTGGGCCCGTGGGCCATGGCCACTGGGCCTGCGCGTCCGGAGCCTGTGCTCCGCGGCAGGGGATGCCACGGCAGTGAGAGGCCCGCATACGGCAACAACAACAACAACAACAAAAATCTCATCAAATAAGTTGTTTCTATTTATAATTTTTTTTTTTTTTTTTGCGGTACGTGGGCCTCTCACTGTTGTGGCCTTTCCCATTGTGCAGCACAGGCTCCGGACATGCAGGCGCAGCGGCCATGGATCACGGGCCTAGCCGCTCCGCGGCACGTGGGATATTCCCGGATCAGGGCACGAACCCGTGTCCCCCACATCAGCAGGCGGACTCTCAACCACTGCGCCACCAGGGAAGCCCTCTATTTATGATTTTGGAATATTTTTCCAAATATAGATATTGTAAAATCTGGTACAGGATATAACTTTATCCTATTAAACAGGAGCTCTGTCTAAAGCTTCTTTACATAAGTCAAGTCTTCCAAAATACAATTTAAAAATTTCAAAATTAAATCTTTTACACAATACGAACTCTCATTGTTTAATTATTTTTTAGCTAATTCCTTGTTTTCATAGGGATAAATTTCAGTGTCTTCCCATCTGCAGTTTTGTTTTCAATAACTGCAATTATAAAGACTAAAAAGCTGAAGTTACTTTTCTGTTTGTTGAATATCTTAACTAAAGACTTCTAGCTGATTCTGAGCAAAATACAATTTCTAAAAGCTGATTAGTGACCAACACCAAAAAAAGTGTGCATATCCTCTAAATATTATATACAGTTCACTCTAATTTTTGTATATGTAAAACTATGTGTGAATTTTTTTTTTTAAAGGAATTTTGCCTCTTTTTTTTAAGATTTTATTTATTTATTTATGGCTGTGTTGGTTCTTTGTTTTTGTGCGAGGGCTTTCTCTAGTTGCGGCAAGTGGGGGCCACTCCTCATTGCGGTGCGCAGGCCTCTGACTATCGCGGCCTTTCTTGTTGCGGAGCACAGGCTCCAGACGCGCAGGCTCAGTAATTGTGGCTTACGGGGCTAGTTGCTCCGCGGCATGTGGGATCTTCCCAGACCAGGGCTCGAACCCCTGTCCCCTGCATTGGCAGGCAGATTCTCAACCACTGTGCCACCAGGGAAGCCCCACTATGTGTGAATTTTGACTGCATTTGAATTAATAGAATATCACGGCGTATTACATATGCACCACAATCAATCCCAAGCACATTTCTGCTCCATAGATTTCTTACTTTAGTAAAAGCATTCTTTTACTGTGATGCTCCACCAAAATATGTATTTATATTATAATTTGCATTCCTAAATTTAATTTTTAAAGTTATAGTAGCATTTACAATACAGTCAGAAAATTCACCTTTGATACCATAAACTTCCAAAAGCTTTTCTTTGATTCTGTGAATTGGATTAAACATTTTGAATCAGAATTGGAATCAATTGATTTTCTGTTTAATTCATCTGCTCACACTATTATAAAACTGTCATAATTTAACTGTTTGCAAAATCTTCTGCTAATGGTATCAACTCATTAATAGCCATTGCTCACAGGCCCAAGGAAACTTGGAATTAAAAATGAGAGAAGTTAAGTTAGGATAACTGTCATTTGACACAAATGAAGCCATGCTGCATGGAGTGATATGTACTTGGGCTTAAAGGTATAGGTCAGATTTCAACAAGTAGGTTCGGGTTGGGAAGAAGGTTCCAAGTGGAAGTAGCAGCATGAACAAAACCATGGACAGCAAATGCCAAATGCCAAGTACAATCGGTCCTCCATATCCACAGGTTTCTGATCCATGGATTCAACCAACCTCAGATAGAAAATATTCAGAAAAAAATCCAGAAAGTTCCAAAAAGCAAAACTTGAATTTTCAGGCACCAGCAACTATTTATGTAGCATTTACATTGTGTTAGGTATTATAAGTAATCTATAGATGATTTAAAGTATATGGGAGGTTTGCATAGATTATATGCAAATACTGCACCATTTTATATAAGGGGCTTGAGTATCCGAGGATTTTGGTATCCAAGAAGGTCCTAGAACCAATCCCTGTGGATACAGAGGGACTACTGTATGTTTTAAAATAATGAGCATGGTTTTTTAAGAATAATGACTAACTTTGTATGTAGATGTTGCTACTTCTTCTGCAGATTTCTGTCTTTGACTATCTTATGGGTCAATGACAGCATTAATGACCCCCTTGTGAATGGTATTTTCTGTGTTATATGTTGACCATCAACTTTCTTGAGAAATAAAAAATAAATACTTAATTTTTATTAAATGTGCATACATTAAACACTTACTTTTGAAAGGGTTTGTAGCAAAATAAGATAAGCATAACCAGACAATAAAAAGGTGATAGATTTATATCATACAATAAATAACCAAACTGCTGTAGCAACAGCATCCACATACTCTGTAGCAGGACAGTTCAGCCTCCACTTCCCACACATATTTCACTTGCACTTAATCTTTAATTCCCTACATGTCCCACTAAACCTATTGACTGTCACCCTTGTGGCTTCCTGCCTCCCACTGGTCATGGCATGGGCCACCCAGCATGGGTCATGACATAACTAGCTGCTGTACTGTGGACAGAAGGATTTGTAGCATCACATACATCTCCCACCACCATCAAAACAGGAAGCAGCTAGCTGTTGCTAGTTGCTCATGCCCAAAGTCATCATTTTATCAGCCAGTACCCTGTATGCCATACTTCTAAGGAAGATGTAAGTACTGTTGAGACTAGAAAGGTCGGAAAAGGAGAAACGGGCTCTCTTTCAGAGGTTACCATGTGAGAACTCTGGCAAATGCACCTGCCTTTTACTCTCTGCTAAGAGAGGCCATGTCAGAAATTGAAGTACGATATAGAGGTCTTACCGAATCTCTTGTGATGCAACTATTAATAATGATCCTCCTCTAAAAAGGAGAAAATCCAGGACAAATGCTAAACTGGACTGAATGCTTGAATAGGCTAAAACCAGAATGTTCTAGGCAAATCAGGCTACGTGACTCCTTAAACCTGGAATTGCTTTTGACTCCAGCAAATACAACCAACCCCTACATTTTGTTTGTGCTTTTTCCCACATTTCTCTTGAGTCTGATCCCGTTTTCTATTCTCACTTTATCCACCTTAGCCTAGATGCTTGTTACCACATGGCTAAATTATCTATAATAATATATTTACTCATTTTCTCCTTCCACCCATTCTCTTCATACCTACCATAGTTTCCTTTCTCCAAAAACTTTTGTGTCTCATTACATCCTTGCTGAAAAATGTTTTAATGGCTCCTCATTACCTGCAGAGTAATTTCCAAACTTGGATTCCAAGTATGGTCTCTCCCTATTCTATACTTACAGATTCATTTCTTATTCCTCCCTTACATGAGTCCTTCACTCCAGCTTGACTTGGTCACACACCATTTCCTAAACACTTGGCACTTCCTGTCCATGGTTTTGTTCATGCTGTTACTTCTACTTAGTCTTCCCAATCTGGACTTCACTTGCTGAAATCTGACCTATACTTTAAGCCCAAGTAACATCTTTAAGAATTCTTCTCTGATTCCCCATCTAGAAGTAGTCTCTTTATCCCCTGAAGTTCTGCAGTAGTGTAGAAAATACTCTGATCATGTATTAAACAAGTGTATTCAATTCAAGGGGCTATTTGCAAACTTTTGGAGGAAACGTGATCTCTTTCATCTTTTAATCCCTAGTAATGTCACACAACACCTTAATTATTGCACACACTGCTGCTTGATAACTATTCATTGAGTGAATAAATAAATGAATGGCCAATGAATCCACCCTAGAGTGATAATGAAGAGTCCTTCCTTTAGAAATTATTTTTGCAATTTTTTGGAAACTATATAAGTCAGCTTGGGCTATCATAACAAAATAACATAGATTGAGTGGCTTAAGCAACAGACCTTTATTTCTCACAATTCTGGAGACTGGGAACTCCAAGATCAAGGTGCCAGCAGATTCAGTTCCTGGTGAGGACTTCCTTCCTGGCTTGCAGACAGCTGCCTTCCTGAGTCCTTACATGGTGGAGAGGGAACTCTGGTATCTCTTTCTCTCCTTATACGGACACTAATTCCATCATGGATCAACCCCCTCATGACTTCATCTAAATATAAAGTACCTCCCTAAGGTCTCACCTCCTAATACCATCATGTCAGGAGTTAGAGCTTTAACATATGAATTTGAGGGGAACACAAACATTTAGTACATAATCACAAGAAATGACTGAATTTAAACCTGCCAGTGGGAGAAACTTTTTGAGTGGGCTGGCCTTTGGGCATGTAAAATACTACAAATAGCCAGGTCGTTTCACCTTTGTATAAGATCAGCTTTGCTTATTAAATTTTGGGTCTTCCTTAAGTATGAAACAAAATCAATTTCATGCCATTTTTATACTCTGATTCCCATTAACAAACAAAGACATAATGAGGGTGAATAAAGATATAAGGTGTAAATGTGTGTTTGTGTCTCTGTGTGCATCTCAAAGAAAGGATCCACATCAAACCGATAACAGTGGTTACTTAAGGGGATGTTAGTCACATTGGAGGGGTGAATTACACTGTGTACTCCAGAACTGTTTTAATATTTTGTAATGAGCATATATTGAGTATTATGTGTGAAATAGAAAAATGATTACAACATGTTTTAAAGAATTCTTAGCCTCCATGGCACTGTGTCTGTGATATCTTGGTTGCGGCAGCTGCCTTCAAGTTCACAACACAGTATTCCCTTTGAAGCTCCCAAGAATCATCGCACATACTGCTGCTTAATAGCTATTCACTGGGTGAATAAATAAATAAATGGCCAATGAATGGAGAAAATGGAGAGAACAAAAATTTGACCCAACACTTTTCCAGTAATTTCTTTATATTTTTTTCAAAATCTTATCAGAGTGAGAAAATAATCTATGACTGTCTAGAAACATATTTGGAAAGCAAATAATACAGAGAAAAAAGGAAAAGCATGGAAGAAGTAGTTGTTAAGTGTTTGAATGATTGTATAAACTTCCCATGCAAAAAAATTACAATCCAAAAATCAATGGATTCCTAATCATAAGACGAATAAGAGACATTGTGGCGGGCTTTCCTGGTGGCACAGTGGTTGAGAGTCCGCCTGCCGATGCAGGGGACACGGGTTCGTGTCCTGGTCCAGGAAGATCCCATATGTTGCGGAGCAGCTGGGCCTGTGAGCCATGGCCACTGAGCCTGTGCTCCGCAACAGGAGAGGCCACAACAGTGAGAGGCCCGCATAGCGCAAAAACAAAAAAAAGAGACGTGACTAAAATCAGTAAAGTTATTAAAGTATTTAAATGTTTAATTCTTTAAGAAACAAGTAAGTATTAGCCATGAAAGCAAATGAGAGAACATCTGGAAGGCAAAGAGGTTGAAAGATTGGAAATTAAAAAGCAAATGGTGTGCTTAGTGTACTGAGGGACTTCAGCAAATGGATATAAACTCATCCGAAAATAAATACAGAATTTGTATAATTACAATGAGCCTGAAGATGGGTTTAGCATTTATATATATCCTGGGAAGCTTGGTGAGTCAGAAACATAAAACCAAAGCAACAGGAGGCCATTAAAATATTATTTCCTGTCACATTGGAGAACTCGAGAAGAGAATAAACATACCGATTACTTGCATGGCCGGTTCCACATCTGTCGTGGCCTCTTCCAACAATGACAGCAGCTTGGCTGATATCTCATGCACCGATTCAATGTTGCTAAACAAGCTATCCATGTCCAGCTGATCAATCTGAAGAAACACAAACACTGAACACCAGCTGATGGAGAGAGATGCACAGTATTTAGGATGTTTTCTCCTGCTAAACCGTAAGCGTTTTATATGCTAGCCCATGCTGTTTCCATCAACCATTTCTGTGAACATTCTTATTTGGGATTTCCAGAGGAAATGTGCAGTTTTTCATGCAAGAAGTTGGATGGTGCATCTGTTGTTACCTCCTTCTTTTTCTTTATTTTGACTAAGTTTTTTTTGTTTGTTTTTTTTTGTTTTTTGCGGTACGCGGGCCTCTCACTGTTGTGGCCTCTCCCGTTGCGGAGCACAGGCTCCGGACGTGCAGGCTCAGCAGCCATGGCTCACGGACCCAGCCACTCCGCGGCATGTGGGATCCTCCCGGACTGGGGCACGAACCCGTGTCCCCTGTATCAGCAGGCGGACTCCCAACCACTGCGCCACCAGGAAAGCCCTATTTTGACTAAGTTTTAATGAGTTGAGTGTACATCTGCATATTCCTGTAAAAACCACAGTGTGAAGAAGATTTGGGTTCCCTAATCGGTATTTTATTAACTGCCCTCTATGAGGGTATGTACTAGTGCATATGCATTTAGAATGCCTTACTGCTTATACAGCAGAAGTCAGAACTTACTCTATGTAAGTGACTATTTTCAAAGCTGTTTTAAAACCACAGATGTTCTTAAAGTGATGACAAGTAGATTTGCTGAGTTTTTTCCTGCTTTTTTTTTTCTGAAAGAAATGTGAATGGAAATCTTCACCAAACGTATTCTACTAATTAAAGATACATCATATTTGATAACTTGATGCATACCCTCAAAAACCAGTGTAATCATTCCTAGATCTTATAGCTGGTGTTTATAATAACTTATTCATTCACCCATCCTTTCACTAAATAATTCCTGAAGTCCTTCTACATACCAAGAATTGTAGTAGAGACCAAACTCTGTCACAGGCATTGGATGATTCGTAGAGGGTTGGCCAATGATCCTAAGCCATCCAAGAAGAGTATGATGAGCTATGTGCCCAGATTTTGCTGGATCTTACTCAGAATCTTTCTCCTGAGTTTAAGTCAGATCTCCTTTCATAATCAAACAGTGTCTAGTGGGTCATGAACAGCTTGGTCCAGGCTCCACTGGGTTGCCACAGGGAATAGGAGCAGGTGCCTTTTATTCATGACTTATTGTGCATGAGGTCCTAGGTGGGTAACCAAATCATCAATAATCGTCATGCAGAAGCTTCAGAGATGAAAAGCAGAGTTACTGGTCCAAAACGAGGTTGGCAAAATTAGGGGTGAGAGAGAGAGAGGGAGTTCAGCTAAAGATCAGAAAAAAGGAGCCAAGAAATTAAGGGAAGTTGGGCACAAGGTATATAGGATAAGAGACAGACCTGGAAGAAATCTGGAGATGAAGGCCAACAACTGCAGCTTCTTTTATTAGGCTCTCAGCTAGGTCTATTTAGGAGTGGGGGAGTGTCGTGGTCTGATTGAGGGTTGGAAAAGAATTTCCACACATAAGGCAAAATGTAAAGAAGATAGAATTTATTAGAGGGAAAGGTCGCTGCTGGAACAGCAGGCTGACTTCCTAGTAGTCTGGGAGAGTCCAGACCAAACGTGTGCTATTGGTCACTTTTTATAGCCAGAAAACAAAAGAATGGTCCGAGGTGAAATTTTCAACTGATTGGTCGAGGCACATATACCTTCCTTCTATAGGGTTGGAGTGGGACAGGACATATGCCTTTTCTTATTTGGGACAGGTCCCATTACCCAGGTGGGCGTCGCCCATGTGGGAGCAGGGATTTCATAGCCATCGCAACATGGTGAGGAGGGCGATTAGGAGTCCGGTAGGGGGTGTGACGCTGAAACTTTTTCAGGGAGGGTCGTCCTTTGTCCTTGAAACACCATTGACCTTGGAGCACCACAGGGCAGAGGCAGGCTGCTCATTATTTTTTTTATCCCGACCTTTTTTGACATTGACCCTATTCTTGACGTTGTTCCCCATACTGGACATGGCTATTATTTTGATCGGGGTGTTCTGTTATTCAACATGGAAGCAATACGTCACATTGTACCTTATTTAAAATTTTGCGACTGTGTCAGCTGTTTCCTATGCAATATAGTCTGGCTGGATATATGTCCTTCAACCATCTTGGGAAATTCCTCACCTTCCTGTCATCAGTCTGGTTCTCAAGAAAACTCCGAGCCTCATTTGTAATCAAATGCTGTGTGATTGTATGTAGTGGGTTTATTTATAGGACTGCACAACTTTTTTTGTTCAGTTTTTAAAATGTATTCTGAAATTATCTATATAGTCATACTTCATTAGTAATAATGAAACATTATTAGCTCTTAGGGTCTTTAACCCAGTATCTCACAGAATGTTTCTTTGTTAAGCACTCATTCTAACAGGACAGGGCACACATGGCTCTTCTGCCTAAAATCTACGGATTTTCAAGACTTCTAATTTCTGTGTTAGTAAGTATGTTTAGTATTATAGACACAAAATATCTAAAAGGTAGATAACAGTTATATGGCTCTTTTTGTTTATCATAATTTTAAATGGCTCAAACGCCACATATCTCTGAGCACTACTGACTTAACACATTATTTTCTTTACGTATTGGGTATTAATTAAATCACAAAGGCATAACTTTGAATAGTGCAAAATACGTTTTACAAAAGTTTTGTATGAGTCAAATTTTTCTAGATTGATTTATTTTAGATGTGCTAGTTTAATAATTTTTAAAATCATATTTTGAAATGAATCCTTCTAAAGTATAAAATTTCATCCCTAATTTACTTGCTTTGTAAGCAAGTAGTTCATATAGTATGCCCTATTATTATTTCATTTTGTTGTGGAATCTTCATTCTGAGGAACTTAAAGTGCTTCATATTTATTATATCATATACAATTCCATCTTCTCTGTAAAACATGAACCAGTTTGAAGATAGGGAAACTCATGCAGAGTGAAGAGAGGTACCATGCCCAGAATTATGAAGTTCAAAACAGAGGTGGAGCTGGAAACTGACCGTTTAGTCCTATGTCATAGTCCATTACCAGCAATAACTAATAATAGAATACTTTGCCATCTTTGTTTGGACTTTTTAATTTGTTCCTGAGTTTTTCACTAGGTGGTCAGTTCTACAATTTATTTCTCAAGGTCAGAATACTGTATATTTGTCTAATTTATATTTTAAATTCATTTAGCAAGGATCTAATTCTGTATTCTATCTATAATCTTAGCACAATGCAACAAATACTAAATAACAAAAACATAGGCTTTGATTTCTTTTCTTTCTGAAGGACAGAAAGGATTAAAACATCAGTTGGCCTGGTTTCAATCACCCGTATCACCACAGGCCCATGGGGATTCTGTGAATCATGAAATGAATTCACATTTAGTTACTGATATGCCAAGGAACAAATGTCTCATCCAAATAAGATTTTAAAACTGGTAGATGATTTTCTAACTATTGATGTAAATTCAAGGAAGCATTTACATACATTTATTAATTATTTACTAGAAATGGGCAATACTCAGCTTAGGTTGAGTTATATTTTAAATGAAAATAAATTCATTTTTTTGTAAAAAGATTTCTTTTAAGTATACATTATTCTAAGCAAAGTCAATATATAATAATTTGAAAGTACAAAACAGAAAAATTAAAGGTCAGTATTTTGGGTGACAATTTAATTCTTTGCTTCACAAAAGTATTCACAGGATATACTTCAAATAGCAAGTTCCCATTGCATTTAAATAATTGCTGATCTTACAGTTGTATGTATACAAAACTCCCAAGGCACAAATGTCTAAGTAAAAGAAAACACACCTATAAAATTTTATCAATTCAGAGACTGTACTCATTGGTATCGAATTACTCTGTTACCACCAGCACCTTATACTCACTGTTTTCAAAAGCTTTCATTGCATTTTCCTGTATTCACATCCCAGCCCAAGCTCTTCCCTTTGCTTACAAATGCTTTGCCCCCAAATAACTTAAAACATTCTACCCATCTGAAATGGAATATGGTAATGGTAGTATCTGTCCAGTAGTTTTGCCCATCTTTCTGTGCTTTCTGTTGCTTTTTTTGGGAGAAGACACAGCTCCCCAGCTCTACCTGATCTGGTGGAATTGTCACTCATGGTGCCTGACCCCTCCCTCCTCCCTCCAGTGGTGGGCATGTGACCTGCTGGCCACAGCAATTGGCCTAGGATGACAGGTGCCAAAACATAGTAAATGAGAAGCTTCACTGATTTTTTAAAATGGTTGTTGGGAAACAAAAGGGCCTTTACATACAAAAATATGTAAATTTCTGTCTTCAGCAGTCATCTTTGTGGAGAGCTTGACTGTAATAAAGTCAACACAGAGAGGGAAGCTAAGCCTGACATTGTCATGTGAGCTCCTGGGTCTACCTTGCCTAAAGCAAGACATCCTTATTACAGAAAGTAATAAACAGCCTTTTCTTTTTTTTTTAAACCATAATGTATTTTATTTTATAGATCTTTATTGGAGTATAACTGCTTCACAATACCGCGCTAGCCTCTGTCTCACAACAAAGTGAATCAGCCACATGTACACATAAATCCCCATATCCCCTCCCCCTTGAGCCTCCCTCTCACCTTCCCTATCCCACTCCTCTAGGTCCTCGCAAAGCACCGCGCTGATCTCCCTGTGATATGCAGCTGCTTACCACTAGCTATCTATTTTACATTTGGTAGTGTATATATGTCAATGCTACTCCCACTTCGCCCCAGCTTCCCCCTCCCCTCCGTGTCCTCAAGTTCATTCTCTATGTCTACGTCTTTATTCCTGCCCTGCCACTAGGTTCTTCAGTACCTTTTTTTTTTTTTTTTTTTTAGATTCTATATATATGTGTGAGCATACAGTATTCATTTTTCTCCTTCTGACTTACTTCACTCTGTATGACAGACTCTAGGTCCATCCACCTCACTACAAATAACTCCATTTCATTTCTTTTTACGGCTGAGTAGTAATATTGCATTGTATATATGTGCCACATCTTCTTTATCCATTCATCTGTTGGTGAACACTTAGGTTGCTTCCATGACCTTGCTACTGTAAATAGTGCTGCAATGAACATTGTGGTACATGTCTCTTTTTGGATTATGGTTTTCTCAGGGTATATGCCCAGTAGTGGGATTGCTGGGTCATATGCTGGTTCTATTTTTAGTTTTTTAAGGAACCTCCATACTGTTCTCCATAGTGCTTGTATCAATTTACATTCCCACCAACAGTGCAGGAGGGTTCCCTTTTCACCACACCCTTTCTAGCATTTATTGTTTCTAGATTTTTTGATAATGGCCATTCTGACCGGTGTGAGTTGATACCTCATTGTAGTTTTGATTTGCATTTCTCTAATAATTAGTGATGTTGAGCATCTCTTCATGTGCCTCTTGGACCTCTGTAAGTCTTCTTTTTTTTTAACAATTTTATTGGAGTATAACTGTTTTACAACGCTGTGTTAGTTTCTGCTTCATAACAAAGTGAATCAGCTCTACATATACATATATCCCCATATCTCCTCTCTCTTGCATCTCCCTCCACCCTCCCTATCCCACTCCTCTAGGTGGTCATAAAGCACTGAGCTGATCTCACTGTGCTGTGTGGATGTTCCCCACTAGCTAGCTATTTTACATTTCATAGTGTATATATGTCCATGCCACTCTCTCACTTTGTCACAGCTTATCCTTCCCCCTCCCTGTGTCCTCAAGTCCATTCTGTACGTCTGCATCTTTATTCCTGTCCTGCCCCTAGGTTCTACAGAACCATTGTTTTTTTTTTAGATTCCATATATATGTGTTAGCATATGGTATTTGTTTTTCTCTCTCTGACTTACTTCACTCTGTATGACTGTCGCTAGGTCCATCCACCTCACTACAAATAACTCAATTTCATTTCTTTATACGGCTGGGTAATATTCCATTGTATATATGTGCCACATCTTCTTTATCCATTCATCTGTGTATGGACACTTAGGTTGCTTCCATGTCCTGGCTATTGTAAATAGAACTGCAGTGAACATTGTGGAACATGACTCTCTTTGAATTATGGTTTTCTCAGTGTATATGTCCAGTAGTGGCATTGCTGGGTCGTATGGTAATTCTATTTGTAGATTTTTAAGGAACCTCCATACTGTTCTCCATATCGACTGTATCAATTTACATTCCCACTAAAAGGGTAGGAGGGTTCCCTTTTCTCCACACCCTCTCCAGCATTTATTGTATATAGATTTTTTGATGATAGCCATTCTGACTGGTGTGAGGTGATACCTCATTGTGGTTTTGATTTGCATTTCTCAAATGATTAGTGATGTTGAGCATCCTTTCATGTGTTTGTTGGCAATCTGTATATCTTCTTTGGAAAAATGTCTATTTAGGTCTCTTGGATTGGGTTGTTTGTTTTTTTCATATTGAGCTGCATGAGCTGCTTATACATTTTTGAGATTAATCCTTTGTCAGTTGCTTCATTTGCAAATATTTTCTCCCATTCTGAGGGTTGTCTTTTGGTCTTGTTTATGGTTTCCTTTGCTGTGCAAAAGCTTTGAAGTTTCATTAGGTCCCATTTGTTTATTTTTGATTTTATTTCCATTTCCCTAGGAGGTGGGTCCAAAAGGATCTTGCTTTTATTTATGTCATAGACTGTTCTGCCTATATTTTCCTCTAAGAGTTTTATAGTGTCTGGCCTTACATTTAGGTCTTTAATCCATTTTGAGCTTATTTTTGTGTATGGTGTGAGGGAGTGTTCTAATTTCATTCTTTTACATGTAGCTGTCCAGTTTTCCCAGCACCACTTATTGAAGAGGCTGTCTTTTCTCCAATGTATATTCTTGCCTCCTTTATCAAAAATAAGGTGACCATATGTGTGTGGGTTTATCTCTGGGATTCCTGTCCTGTTCCACTGATCTATGTTCCTGTTTTTGTGCCAGTACCATACTGTCTTGTTTACTGTAACTTTGTAATATAGTCTGAAGTCAGGGAGCCGGATTCCTCCAGCTCTGTTTTTCTTTCTCAAGATGTCCTTGGCTATTCAGGGTCTTTTGTGCTTCCATACAAATTGTGAAATTTTTTGTTCTGGTTCTGTGAAGAATGCCATTGGTAATTTGATTGAGATTGCATTGAATCTGTAGAGTGCTTTGGGTAAAATTCAAGCTACTTGGAATTTTACTTGTTACCTCTAACCAACAGGAGACTAATACACTTCTCTATTTCTAGCCAAAATCTCACTTCCTCTAAGAAAACTTTCTTGCTCCCTTGGTTGGAATTAACCTCTCCGTCTCCTATGTTTCCACGACTCTAGTTTTGATTACCCAATGCTTATATTGAAGCCCATTTTATACATATGAGTTATTTATTAATTTATCTGTATTTATGTATAAACTGTGAGTCCCTCCAGGACATTGTCTTTGTGAGTTATTTGAATAGCCCCCTGTGTCTAATACAGTGCAAGGCTCACACCTAGCACTCAATAAAAGTTTGACAGTTTGAATAGAACTGAATCACTATAATTCAAATGATATATTTTGTCTGTGGGAGCCATCAATAAACATTTTTGTTTTTTACTGGGCTCTGAATAACAAGTATGAGGAGATCAAAAGTGGTTTAAAGAAAAAAATCAAAATCACCTAATTTCGTTGTTCAGAATATCACATTAAGTAGATATTTGATAATTTTCTGCTTAATTTTATCCACAAAAACAAACTGTTGTGCTCAGTTTGGCTGTTAATATACCGAAGATTTGCTGACAAAGGCTCCAATTCCCCCTTCATTTACACTTGGGAAACCCCTGTTTACTGTGTTCTGCTTAATGAGCCTTGGGACACTCATCCTAAACCTAGTCACAGACAGGAATCACCAAACATTCTTAGGTATTGTGCAGACCCCAACCACAAACACCTTTAAAAGTGGACATTGAAAAGAGGTTGAGAAACAAACTGTTTAAAAGAAATAAGCTACTGGGCTTCCCTGGTGGCGCAGTGGTTGAGAGTCCACCTGCCGATGGAGGGGACAAGGGTTTGTGCTCCGGTCTGGGAAGATCCCACATGCTGCAGAGCGGCTGGGCCCATGAACCATGGCTGCTCAGCCTGTGCATCTGGAGCCTGTGCTCTGCAGCAGGAGAGGCCACAATAGTGAGAGGCCCGCATACCACAAAAAAAAAAAAAAAAAAAAAAGCTATTTTCATAAAAGTAGTTCATGTTTATTGTAGAAAATTAAAGATAGGTAGCTAAGTAAAAGAAAGAAAATACAATTGCGTATTATTCTACCACACAGAAATAACCATTGATATTGTGAGGTATGTCCTCCTTAATTGCTGTTCTCTGTGTGTGTGTGTACATCTGTACAACAGATTTATATACTTCAAATAATATTTAAAAATTTTCATTTTTTAACTTAGCATAACATGAACATCTTTTCATGTCATTAATTTTCCTCAGTTGCAACATTTTAAATGTCAATATTATGTGGAAATACTGTAGTCTAATTAACCAGTCATTCAATATTTGAAATCTAGATAAACTGCCATTTTCACTATTATAAGCAGCTCTCCTGGCTAAAACCTGTTCACACCTATGATTATTTACTTATGAAATTAGGAATAAGTGTAATTGTTGAGCTAAAGTTATTAATGTTTCTTAAGGCTTTTAACAAGTCTTGGTAAATTATAGCAGCAATTGCAAACATTTTCTTCGAATAACCAATGGATTAAAAACCCTCAGCTGGATATTACTGCCCTGACCTCAATTTGGAAATACATTTTTAAGCTTCTAATTTGATAATCAAAATCACAGAACTTTAATGCTCCAGACATATATACAACAACTGTAGAAGAAGGAAGAAAATAAATAGCATTGCTTTTGAGGACCATGGTGATTCCCACCAAGCAAACTCTTCTCTGGAAATTGTTTCTAGAAAATACTTCAATATTTCTATTTGGTGTGGTTTGGCAGTAAGTCTAGACTCAATTTTGGACCCTCTATTAGAATTCATATAGAGGAAATCCACCTTGGACATCATCTGACTCATTCTAACAAAACCTGGGTCCCATCTATCCTTTCTATATGGCACTTCCATGCACAGCATTGTGGTGAGACCTGGATGTATTCACTAAATTAGTTTGCTCCATTATTAATGTTGAAACCTAAAAGAGCAATGATATTAAGATTTTAACTGTAACAAGTAAGGTTAGAGTGGAGGAAAGGTGAAAATGTATTAAACAAAACAAAACAAAACAAAACAAAACAAAACAACCCCAGGCTTCCCTGGTGGCGCAGTGGTTGAGAGTCTGCCTGCCGACGCAGGGGACATGGGTTCGTGCCCCAGTCCAGGAAGATCCCACATGCCACGGAGTGGCTAGGCCCGTGAGCCATGGCTGCTGAGCCTGCGCGTACGGAGCCTGTGCTCCACAATGGGAGAGGCCACAACAATGAGAGGCCCACGTACTGCAAACAAAACAAAACAAAACAAAAACAACCCTAAGAAGTGGGGACTCAATGGGGATGTTATGAGAGCGAAGAACCAGTTCTAGTTTTATTTTTTAGTGAGGCAACTGAGGAGAGGATGGCTTGTGAGACAGAAATTGCAGCAAGTGGGAAAAGAGGATGTTGGCAGAAGGCCCTGGCACCCACTGGGCTAGGATAATTATCTAATTACGATGGCATTCACTGAGACAGTTGGCTTGTAGATTACAAAGCTTTTCAGGGTAAACTAGCCATTATTTCATCAGTTTTCTCTAAACTACTGATTTGTCTGTGTGAAATTTCCTGCTGTGAAACTAGATTCTAAACTGGCTAATTGAGTCAAACTGCAAGTTGAATCAATATCACAGCTAGACAGCAAGTCTTTTAACCAATCGTGCAGCTAAATGCCCAAGTAGGGGGAACCGTCAAGATGGCAGAGGAGTAAGACGTGGAGATCACCTTCCTCCCCACAAATACATCAAAAATACATCTACATGTGGGACAACTCCTACAGAACACCTACTGAATGCTGGCAGAAGACCTCAGACCTCTCAGAAGGCAAGAAACTCCCCACGTACCTGGGTAGGGCAAAAGAAAAAAGAAAAAACAGAGACAAAAGAACAGGGACAGGACCTGCACCAGTGGGAGGGACCTGTGAAGGAGGAAAAGTTTCCACACACTAGGAAGCCCTTTCACTGGCAGAGACGGGCAGTGGGCGGCAGGGGGGAAGCTTTGGAGCCACAGAGGAGAGCACAGCAACAGGAGTGTAGGGAGCAAAGCAGAGAGATTCCCGTACAGAGGATCGGTGCCGACCAGCACTCACCAGCCTAAGAGGCTTGTCTGCTCACCCGCCGGGGAGGGTGGGGGCTGGGAGCTGAGGCTAGGGCTTCAGAGGTCATATCCCAGGAGGAGGACTGGGGTTGGTGGCATGAACACAGCCTGAAGGGGGCTAGTGCACCACAGCTAGCTGGGAGGGAGTCCGGGAAAAAGACTGGACCTGCCTAAGAGGTAAGAGATGATTGTTTCGGTGTGCGCAAAGAAAGGGGATTCCTTCCCCATCTGTCCAAAGAAGGCAGAGCACTGCCTACACGAGCCCTGAGCCACGGCTATCAGCTCAGACCCCAGAGACGGGCATGATACACTAACGCTGCTGCTGCAGCCACCAAGAATCCTGTGTGCAAGCACAGGTCACTATCCACACCTCCCCTTCTGGGAGCCTGTGCAGCCCATCAGTGCCATGGTCCCGTGATCCAGGGACAAGTTCCCCGGGAAAATGCACGGTGCACCTCAGGCTGTTGCAATGTCACATCAGCCTCTGCTGCCACAGGATCGCCCCGCATTCCAATTAGAACTACATTACCCCTCCCACCCCCCAGCATGAGTGATCCAGAGCCCCCTAATCAGCCACTGCTTTAACCCCATCCTGTCTGCGTGGGAACAGATGCCTGAGGGTGACCTACACACAGAGGTGGGGTCATAACCAAAGATGAAACCCCAGAGCTGTGCGAACAAAGAAGAGAAAGGGAAATTTCTCCATGCACCCTCAGGAGCAGCGGATTAAATCTCCACAATCAACTTGATGTACCCTGCATCTGTGGAATACCTGGATAGACAACAAATCATCCCAAAATTGAAACGGTGGAATTTGGGAGCAACTGTAGACTTGGGGTTTTCTGTCTGAGACTAATTTCTTTCTGATTTTTATGTTTATCTTAGTATAGTTTTAAGTGCTGTTTATCATTGGTGGATTTGTTTATTGGTTTGGTTGCTCTCTTCTTATTTTTTATTATTATACTTTAAAATTTTTTAAATTTATATTTATTTATTTTATTATTATTATTTTTTCTTTCTTTTTTCTTCCTTTTCTTCTGAGCCGTGTGGCTCACAGGGTCTTAGTGCTCTGGCCTGGTGTCAGGCCTGAGCCTCTGAGGTGGGAGAGCCGACTTCAGGACACTGGTCCACCAGAGAACTATGGCCCAACATAATATCAATCAGTAAGACCTCTCCCAGAGATCTCTGTCTCAACGCTAAGACCCAGATCCACCCAACATCCAGCAACCTACAGTGTTGGACACCCTATGCCAAACAACTAGCAGGACAGGAACACAACCCCACCCATTAGCAGAGAGGCTGCCTAAAATCATAATAATGCCACAGACACCCCAAAACACACCACCGGACTCAGTCTTGACCACCAGAAAGACAAGATCCAGGCTCATCCACCAGAACACAGGCATTAGTCCCCTCCACCAGGAAGCCTACACAACCCACTGAACCAACCTTACCCACTGGGGGCAGACACAGAAAACAACAGGAACTACAAACCTGCAGCCTGTGAAAAGGAGACCACAAACACAGTAAGTTAAGCAAAATGAGAAGAGAGAGAAACGCACAGCAGATGAAGGAGCAAGGTAAAACCACACCAGACAAAACAAATGAAGAGGAAATAGGCAGTCTACCTGAAAAAGAATTCAGAGTAATGATAGTAAAGATGATCCAAAATCTTGGAAATAGAATGGAGGAGATACAAGAAATGTTTAACAAGGACCTAGAAGAACTAAAGAGCAAACAAACAATAATGAACAACACAATAAATGAAACTAAAAATTCTCTAGAAGGAATCAATAGAAGAATAACTGAGTCAAAAGAACAGGTAAGTGACATGGAAGATAAAATAGTGGAAATAACTGTTGCAGAGCAGAATAAAGAAAAAAGAATGAAAAGAACTGAGGACAGCCTCAGAGACCTCTGGGACAACATTAAACACAGCAACATTCGAATTATAGGGGTCCCAGAAGAAGAAGAAAAAAAGAAAGGAACTGAGAAAATATTTGAAGAGATTATAGTTGAAAACTTGCCTAACATGGGAAATGAAATAGTCAATGAAGTTCAGGAAGCACAGAGAGTCCCATACAGGACAAATCCAAGGAGAAACATGCAAGACACATATTAATTAAACTATCAAAAATTAAATACAAGGAAAAAATATTAAAAGCAACAAGGGAAAAGCAACAAATAACATGCAAGGGAATCCCCATAAGGTTAACAGCTGATTTTTCAACAGAAAATCTGCAGGCCAAAAGGAAGTGGCAGGACATATTTAAAGCGATGAAAGGGAAAACCTATAATCCGTATTATTCTACCCAGCAAGAATCTCATTCAGATTCGATGGAGAAATTGAAACCTTTAGAGACAAGCAAAAGCTAACAGAAATCAGCACCACCAAACCAGTTTTGCAGCAAATGCTAAAGGAATTTCTCAAGGCAGGAAACACAAGAGAAGGAAAAGACCTACAAAAACAAACCCAAAACAATGAAGAAAATGGAAATAGGAACATACGTATCGATAATTACCTTACATGTACATGGATTAAATGTTCCAACCAAAGGACATAGACTGGCTGGATGGATACAAAAACAAGACTGGGGGCTTCCCAGTGGCGCAGTGGTTGAGAGTCTGCCTGCCGATGCAGGGGACACGGGTTCATGCCCCGGTCCGGGAAGATCCCACATGCCACGGAGCAGCTGGGCCCGTGAGCCATGGCTGCTGAGCCTGCGCGTCTGGAGCCTGTGCTCCGAAACAGAAGAGGCCACAACAGTGAGAGGCCCGTGTACCGCAAAATAAAAACAAACAAAAAAAACTAAGACCCGTATATATGCTGTCTACAAGAGAGCCACTTTGACCTAGGGACACACACAGACTGAAAGTGAGGGCATGGAAAAAGATATTCCATGCAAAAGGAAATCAAGAGAAAGGTGGAGTAGCAATTCTCATATCAGACAAAATAGATTTAAAATAAAGACTATTACAAGAGGCAAAGATGGACACTACATAATGATCAAGGGACCAATCCAGGAAGAAGATATAAGAATTGTAAATATTTATGCACCCAACATAGGAGCACATCAATACATAAGGCAAATGCTAACAGCCATGAAACGGGAAATCCACAGTAACACAATCATAGTAGGAGACTTTAACACCCCACTTTCACCAATGGACAGATCATCCAAAATGAAAATAAATAAGGAAACACAAGCTTTAAATGATATATTAAAGAAGATGGACTTAACTGATATTTATAGGACATTCCATCCGAAAACAACAGAATACACTTTCTTCTCAAGTGCTCATGGAACATTCTCCCAGATAGATGATGTCTTGGGTCACAAATCAAGCCCTGGTAAATTTAAGAAAATTAAAATTGTATCAAGTATGTTTTCTGGCCACAATTTTGTGAGACTATATATCAATTACAGGAAAAACTCTGTAAAAAATACAAACACATGGAGACTAAACAATACACTACTAAATAACTAAGAGGTCACTGAAGAAATCAAAGAGGAAATCAAAAAATATCTAGAAATAAATGACAATGAAAACACGATGACCCAAAACCTATGGGATGCAGCAAAAACACTTCTAAGAGGGAAGTTTATAGCAATACAGTCCTACATCACGAAACAAGAAAAATCTCAAATAAAAAATCTAACTTTACGCAATTAGAGAAGGAAGAACAAAAAACCCGAAGTTAGCAGAAGGAAAGAAATCAAAAAGGTCAATCAGAAATAAATGAGAAAGAAATGAAGAAAACAATAGCAAAGATCAATAAAACTAAAAGCTGGTCTATGAGAAGATAAACAAAATTGCTAAACCACTGGCCAGACTCATCAGGAAAGAAAGGGAGAAGACTCAAATCAATAGAATTAGAAATGAAAAAGGAGAAGTAACAACTGACACTGCAGAAATACAAAGGATCATGAGAGATTACTACAAGCAACTATATTCCAATAAAATGGACAAGCTGGAAGAAATGGACAAATTCTTATACACGCACAATCCTCCGAGTCTGAACCAGGAAGAACCAGAAAATAAAAACAGACCAATTACAAGCACTGAAATTGAAACTATGATTAAAAATATTCCAACAAACAAAAGCCCAGGACCAGATAGCTTCACATGCTAATTCTATCAAACATTTAGAGAAGAGCTAACACCCACCCTTCTCAAACTCTTCCAAAATATAGCAGAGGGATGAGCACTCCCAAACTCATTCTACGAGGCCACCATCACCCTGATACCAAAACCACACAAAGATGTCACAAAAAAAGAAAACTACAGGCCCGTAACACTGATGAACAAAGATGCAAAATACCAGCATGTACCTCAACAAAATACCAGCAAACAGAATCCAACAGCACATTAAATGGATCATACACCATGATCAAGTGGAGTTTATCCCAGGAATACAAGGATTTTTCACTATACACAAATCAATCAATGTGATGCACCATATTAACAAGGATAGGATAAAAACCTAAACCTATCCTGAAGGATAAAAACCACATGATAATCTCAATAGATGCAGAAAAATCTTTTGACAAAATTCAGTACGCGTTTATGATAAAAACTCTCCAGAAAATAGGCATAGAGGGAACTTACCTCAACATAATAAAGGCCATATATGACACACCCACAGCCAATATCATTCTCAATGGTGAAAAACTGAAACCATTTCCTGTAAAATCAGGAACAAGACAAGGTTGCCCCACTCTCACCACTGTTATTCAACACAGTTTTGGAAGTTTTAGCCACAGCAGTCAGAGAAGAAAAAGAAATAAAAGGAATCCAAATCGGAAAAGAAGAAGTAAAACTGTTACTATTTGCAGATGACATGATACTATACATAGAGAATCCTAAAGATTCTACCAGCATACTACTAGAGCTAATCAACGTATTTGTTAAAGTAGCAGGATACAAAATTAATGCACAGAAATCTCTTGCATTCCTATACACTAATGATGAAAAAGCTGACAGAGAAATTAAGGAAACACTCCCATTTACCACTGCAACAAATAGAATAAAATATCTAGGAATAAACCTAACCAAGGACACAAAAGACCTGTATGCAGAAAATTATAAGACACTGATGAAAGAAATTAAAGGTGATCAAAACAGATGGAGAGATATACCATGTTCTTGGATTGGAAGAATCAACATTGTGAAAATGATACTACCCAAAGCAATCTACAGATTCAATACAATCCCTATCAAACAACCAATGGCATTTTTCACAGAACTAGAACAAGAAATTTCACAGTATATATGGAAACACAAAAGACCCTGAATAGCCAAAGCAATCTTGAGAAAGAAAAATGGAGCTGGAGGAATCAGGCTCCCTGACTTCAGCCTATAGTACAAAGTTACAGTAATCAATACAGTATGGTACTGGCATAAAAACAGAAATATAGATCAATGGAAGAGGATAGAGAGCCCAGAGATAAACCCATGCACATATGGTCACCTTATCTTCGATAAAGGAGGCAAGAATATACATTGGAGAAAAGACAGCCTCTTCAATAAGTGGTGCTGGGAAAACTGGACAGCTACATGTAAAAGAATGAAATTAGAACACTCCCTCACACCATACACAAAAATAAGCTCAAAATGGATTAAAGACCTAAATGTAAGGCCAGACACTATAAAACTCTTAGAGGAAAAGACAGGCAGAACACTCTATGACATAATTCACAGCGAGATCCTTTTTGACCCACCTCCTAGAGAAATGGAAATAAGAACAAAAATAAACAAATGGCACCTAATAAACTTAAAAGCTTTCGCGCATCAAAGGAAACCATAAATAAGATGAAAAGACAACCCTCAGAATGGGAGAAAATATTTGCAAATGAAACAACTGACAAAGGATTAATCTCCAAAATTTACAAGCAGCTCAATAAGAAAAAAACAAACAACCCAATCCAAAAATGGGCAGAAGACCTAAATAGAAATTTCTCCAAAGAAGATATACAGATTGCCAACAAACACATGAAAAGATACTCAACATCACTAATTATTAGAGAAATGCAAATCAAAACTACAATGAGGTATCACCTCACACCAGTCAAAATGGCCATCATCAAAAAATCTATAAACAATAAATGCTGGAGAGGGTGTGGAGCAAAGGAAACCCCCTTGCACTCTTGGTGGGAATGTTAATTGATACAGCCACTCTGGAGAACAGTATGGAGGTTCCTTTAAAAACTAAAAATAGAACTACCATATGACCCAGCAATCCCACTACTTGGCATATTCCCTGAGAAAACCATAATTCAAAAAGAGACATGTACCACAATATTTATTGCAGCACTGTTTACTATAGCCAGGACATGGAAGCATCCTAAATGTCCATTGACACATGAATGGATAAAGAAGATATGGCACATTTATACAATGGAAATTTACTCCGCCATAAAAAGAAATGAAATTGATTTATTTGTATTTAGGTGGATGGACCTAGAGTCTGTCATACAGAGTAAAGTAAGTTAGAAAGAGAGAATCAATTACTGTATGCTAACACATATATATGGAATCTCAAGACAAATGGTATGTGATGAATCTAGGAGCTGGACAGGAATAAAGATGCACACATAGAGAATCGACTTGAGGACATGGGGCGGGGGAAGGGTAAGCTGGGACGAAGTGAGAGAGTAGCATGGACATATATACACTACCAAATGTAAAATAGATAGTTATTGGGAAGAAGCCACATAGCACAGGGAGATCTGCTCGATGTTTTGTGACCACCTAGAAGGGGTGGGATAGGGAAGGTGGGAGGGAGGCAAAAGAATGAGGGGATATGGGGATATATGTATATATATAGGTGATTCACTTTGTTATACAGCAGAAACTAACACAACATTGTAAAGTAATTATATTAACATTTTTTAGTAAAGATGTTAAAAAAAAAAAGGAAGGCAAGCTAACAACAACAAACAATTCCCAAGTTACCTGATACCTGCCTGGAAACGTTCCAGGCCTGTATCAGTGCAGGGATGTCCATCCATTTGTAGAAAGTAAGGCTGGGACCCTGGGACAGACTTCTCAGCATGAGCAAGAGGAGGAACAGAGCCAAGAGAGGTGAATGAAGGCCAGACCAGAGATTGTGGTCAAATCTGATAACTTCTGGAGCCCTCTGAAAAAGGAAGAGGATTGAGAAGTTCATCCCAAACTCTGTTTTGACTAATAGAAAAGGAAGGTGCTTATATTGATATCCTCGGATAAAAGGTAGAGAGTAGACCAAGAGTCCCTTCTTTGTTTCTCTTATCTGCCTTAACTCACGGACAGGCAGGAAAGAGTTCCTTGGTGGTGGTTGAAGGTGGTCTTCGGGCTCCCTGTCCTTTCCTACTTAGAATTTTATATGAAATGCTCAGAAGACAAATAGTACTGCTAAGAATAGCCCTTCTGAGTTGAAGAGTCAGTAGGTTTTGTGACCCTTTAGAAATTCTTTTAGAATAAACCCTGAGTTACATTGTGGAAACACAGGAAAAAATAATTTGGAAACGGTTTGAAACAACCAATGAGATTATAAGTAAAATATGTAAATTTTTTATGCACCCAAGTCACCCACAAAATTATATTTAAGGGCTCTGGCTGAGCACAACAAATGGGTAAACATTTTTGTGTTTGATCACTTGAGTATTTATTGTGTGTGTGTATTACTCATGTGTGTTTATCCTTCCTCTCCCTGCATACTCAGACTCAGAGCTTATGAGGTATAAGAACAAACCAGACCAAACCAACCAACAAACCAAACAAAACTGTTATCCTTTTCAACAGGACATCTATTTCCTTCAGATATAATATCTTGAAAAAAAAACAGTGATATTAGAAAGAACTGGCTCAACATTTACCAATTCTTTTTTTAAAATTTTTATTTATTTATTTTATTTTTGGCTGCTTTGGGTCTTCATTACTGCTCATGGGCTTTCTCTAGTTACAGTGAGCGGGGGCTACTGTTTGTTGTGGTGTGCGGGCCTCTCATTATGGTGGTTTCTCTTGTTGTGGAGCCTAGGTTCTAGGCACACGGGCTTCAGTAATTGTAGCACGTGGGCTCAGTAGTTGCAGCTCATGGGCTCCAGAGTGCAGGCTCAGCAGCTGTGGTGCACGGGCACAGCTGCACTGCAGCATGTGGTATCTTCCCGGACCAGGTATCAAACCCACATCCCCTGCATTGTCAGGTGGGCTCTCACCCACTGCGTCACCAGGGAAACCCTGGACTGAATTAAAAAAACATTTGTTTTCCCCATTTACTAGTTTGGAAAATGTGTATTCTCTTTCTTTTTTTAGTAGTAGTTTTTTTTTAATTTTAATTTTTGAATTTTATTTTATATATTTGTTTACACAGCAGGTTCTTATTAGTCATCAATTTTATACACATCAGTGTATACATGTCAATCCCAATCGCCCAATTCATCACACCACCATCCCCGCTCCCCCACAGCTTTCCTCCCTTGGTGTCCATACGTTTGTTCTCTACATCTGTGTCTCAACTTCTGCCCTGCAAACCAGTTCATCTGTGCCATTTTTCTAGGTTCCACATACATGCATTAATATATGATATTTGTTTTTCTTTTTCTGACTTACTTCACTCTGTATGACAGTCTCTAGATCCATCCACGTCTCAACAAATGACTCAATTTTGTTCCTTTTTATGTCTGAGTAATATTCCATTGTATATATGTACCACAACTTCTTTATCCATTCGTCTGTTGATGGGCATTTAGGTTGCTTCCATGACCTGGCTATTGTAAATAGTGCTGCAATGAACATTGGGATGCATGTGTATTTTTGAATCGTGGTTTTCTCTGGGTATATGCCCAGTAGTGGGACTGCTGGATCATATGGTAATTCCAGTTTTAGTTTTTTAAGGAACCTCCATACTGTTCTCCATAGTGGCTGTATCAGTTTACATTCCCACCAAAACTGCAAGAGGGTTCCCCTTTCTCCACACCCTCTCCAGCATTTGTGGTTTGTAGATTTTCTGATGATGCCCATTCTAACTGGTGTGAGGTGATACTTCATGGTAGTTTTGATTTGCATTTCTCTAATAATTAGTGATGTTGAGCAGCTTTTCATGTACTTCTTGGCCATCTGTATGTCTTCTTTGGAGAAATTTCTATTTAGGTCTTCTGTACATCTTTGGATTGGGTTGTTCATTTTTTTCATATTGAGCTGCATGAGCTGTTTATATATTTTGGAGATTAATTCTTTGTTCATTAATTCATTTGTAAATATTTTCTACTATTCTGAGTGTTGTCTATTCATCTTGTTTATGGTTTCCTTTGCTGTGCAAAAGTTTTTAAGTTTCATTAGGTCCCATTTGTTTATTTTTTGTTTTTATTTCCATTACTCTAGGAGGTGGATCAAAAAAGATCTTGCTGTGATTTATGTCAAGGAGTGTTCTTCCTATGTTTTCCTCTAAGAGTTTTAAAGTGCCCGGTCTTAAATTTAAGTCTCGAATCCATTTTGAATTTATTTTTGTGTATGGTGTTAGGGATTTTTCTATTTTCATTCTTTTCCATGTAGCTGTCCAGTTTTCCCAGCACCACTTATGGAAGAGACTGTCTTTTCTCCATTGTATATCCTTGGCTCCTTTGTTATAAATTAGTTGACCATAGGTGCATGGGTTTATCTCTGGGATTTCTATCTTGTTCCATTGATCTATGTTTCTGTTTCTGTGTCAGTACCATATTGTCTTATTAGTGTAACTTTGTACTATAGTCTGAAACCAGGGAGTCTGATTCCTCCAGCTCTGCTTTTTTCCCTCAAGACTGCTTTGGCTATTCGGGATCTTTTGTGTCTCCATACAAATTTTAAGATTTTTTGTTCTAGTTCCGTAAAAACTGCCCCTGGTAATTTGATAGGGATTGCATTTAATCTGTAGATTGCTTTCGGTAGTATAGTCATTTTCACAATATTGATTCTTCCAATCCAAGAACATGGTATATCTCTCCATCTGCTGGTATCATCTTTAATTTCTTTCATCAGTGTCTTATAATTTTTTGCATACAGGTCTTTTGTCTCCCTAGGTAGGTTTATACCTAGGTATTTTATTCTTTTTGTTGCAGTGGTAAATGGGAGTGTTTCCTTAATTTCTCTTTCAGATTTTTCATCATTAGTGTATAGGAATACAAGAGATTCCTGTGCATTAATTTTGCATCCTGCAACTTTACCAAATTCATTGATTAGCTCTAGTAGTTTTCTGGTGGCATTTTTAGGATTCTCTGTTTATAGTATCATGTCATCTGCAAACAGTGACAGTTTTACTTCTTCTTTTCCAATTTGTATTCATTTTATTTCTTTCTCTTCTCTGATTGCCATGGCTAGGACTTGCAAAATTATGTTGAAAAATAGTGGTGAGAGTGGACATCCTTGTCTTGTTCCTGATCTTAGAGGAAATGCTTTCAGTTTTTCACCATTGAGAATGATGTTTGCTGTGGGTTTGTCCTATATGGCCTTTATTATGTTGAGGTAGGTTCCCTCTATGCTCATTTTCTGGAGAGTTTTTATCATAAATGGGTGTTGAATTTTGTCAAATGCTGTTTCTGCATCTATTGAGATGATCATATGGTTTTTATTCTTCAATTTGTTAATATGGTGTACCACATTGATTGATTTGCATATATTGAAGAATCCTTGCATCCCTGGGATGAATCCCACTTGATCATGTTGTATGATCCTTTTAATGTGTTGTTGGATTCTGTTTGCTAGTATTTTCTTGAGGATTGTTGCATCTATATTCATCCATGATATTGGTCTGTATTTTCTTTTTTTTTTTTTTTAATTTTATTTATTTATTTATTTATTTATGGCTGTGTTGGCTCTTCGTTTCTGTGCCAGGGCTTTCTGTAGTTGCGGCAAGCGGGGGCCCCTCCTCATCGCGGTGCGCGGGCCTCTCAGTATCGCGGCCTCTCTTGTTGCGGAGCACAGGCTCCAGACGCGCAGGCTCAGTAATTGTGGCTCACGGGGCTAGTTGCTCCGCGGCATGTGGGATCTTCCCAGACCAAGGCTCGAACCTGTGTCCCCTGCATTGGCAGGCAGATTCTCAACCACTGCGCCACCAGGGAAGCCCTGTATTTTCTTTTTTTGTAGTATCTTTGTCTGGTTTTTGTATCAGGGTGATGGTGGCCTCATAGAATAAGTTTGGGAGTGTTCCTCTGCAATTTTCGGAAGAGTTTGAGAAGGATGGGTGTTAGCTCTTCTCTAAAGTTTGATAGAATTCACCTGTGAAGCCATCTGGTCCTGGACTTCTGTTTGTTGGAAGATTTTTAATCACAGTTTCAATTTCAGTGCTTGTGATTGGTCTGTTCATATTTTCTATTTCTTCCTGGTTCAGTCTTGGAAGGTTATACCTTTCTAAGAATTTGTTCATTTCTTCCAGTTTGTCCATTTTATTGGCATAGAGTTGCTTGTAGTAGTCTCTTAGGATGTGTTGTATTTCTGCAGTGTCTGTGGTAACTTCTCCTTTTTCATTTCTAATTTTATTGATTTGAGTCCTCTCCCTCTTTTTCTTGATGAGTCTGGCTAATGGTTTATCAATTTTGTTTATCTTCTCAAAGAGCCAGCTTTTAGTTTTATTGATCTTTGCTATTGTTTTCTTTGTGTCTATTTCATTTATTTGTGCTCTGATCTTTATAATTTCTTTCCTTCTACTAACTTTGAGTTTTGTTCATTCCTATTTCTCTAGTTCCTTTAGGTGTAAGTTTAGATTGCTTACTTGAGATTTTTCTTGTTTCTTGAGGTAAGCTGGTATAGCTATAAACTTCCCTCTTAGAACTGCTTTTGCTGCAGCCCATAGGTATTGGATCATCGTGTTTTCATTGTCATTTGTTTCTAGGTGTTTTTTGATTTCCTCTTTGATTTCTTCAGTGATCTCTTTGTTATTTAGTAACATATTGTTTAGCCTCCATGTGTTTGTGTTTTTTACATTTTTTTCCCTGTAATTCATTTCTAATCTCATAGTGTTGTGATCAGAAAAGATGCTTGATATGATTTCAATTTTCTTAAATTTACTGAGACTTGATTTGTGACCCTAGATATGATCTATCCTGGAAAATGTTCTGTGCACACTTGAGAAGAAAGTGTCATCTACTGTTTTTGGATGGAATGTCCTATAAATTTCAATTAAATCTATCGTGTCTATTGTGTCATTTAAAGCTTTTGTTTCCTTATTTATTTTCATTTTGGATGATCTCTCCATTGGTGTAAGTGAGGTGTTAATGTCCCCCACTATTATTGTGTTCCTGTCGATATTCTCTTTCATAGCTGTTAGCAGTTGCCTTATGTATTGAGGTGCTCCTATGTTGGGTGCATATATATTTATAATTGTTATATCTTCTTGTTGGATTGATTCCTTGATCATTATGTAGTGTCCTTCCTTTTCTCTTGTAACATTCTTTATTTTAAAGTCTATTTTATCAGATATGAGAATTGCTACTCCAGCTTTCTTTTGATTTCCATTTGCATGGAATATCTTTTTCCATCCCCTCACTCTCTGTCTGATGTGTCCCTAGGTCTGAAGTTTGTCTCTTGTAGGCAGCATATATATGGGTCTTGTTTTCGTATCCATTCAGCGAGCCTGTGTCTTTTGGTTGGAGCATTTAATCCATTCATGTTTAAGGTAATTATCGATATGTATGTTCCTATGACCATTTTCTTAATTGTTTTGTGTTTGTTTTTGTAGGTCCTTTACTTCTCTTGTATTTTCCACTTAGAGAATTTCCTTTATAATTTGTTGTAGAACTCGTTTTGTGGTGCTGAGTTCTCCTAGCTTTTGCTTGTCTGTAAAGCTTTTGATTTCTCCATCGAATCTGAATGAGATCCTTGCTGGGTAGCGTAATCTTGCTTGTAGATTCTTCCCTTTCATCACTTTAAATATATCATGCCACTCCCTTCTGGCTTGTAGAGTTTCTGCTGAGAACTCAGCTGTTAACCTTATGGAAGTTCCCTTGTATATCATTTGTCATTTTTCCCTTGCTGCTTTCAATAATTTTCTTTGACTTTAATTTTTGCCAATTTGATTACTATGTGTCTCAGCATGTTTCTCCTTGGGTTTTTCCTGTGTGGGACTCACTGCACTTTCTGGACTTAGGTGGCTATTTCCTTTCTCATGATAGGGAAATTTTTGACTATCATCTCTTCAGATATTTTCTCTGGCCCTTTCTCTGTCTCTCCTCCTTCTGGGACCCCTGTAATGCAAATGTTGTTGCATTTAATGTTGTCCCAGAGGTCTCTTAGGCTGTCTTCATTTCTTTTCATTCTTTTTTCTTTATTTTGTCCTACAGCAGTGAATTCCACCATTCTGTATTCCAGGTCACTTATCCGTTCTTCTGCCTCATTTATTTTGCTACTAATTCCTTTTACTGTAGCTTTCATTTCAGTTATTGTATTATTCATCTCTGTTTGTTTGTTCTTTAATTCTTCTAGGTCTTTGTTAAACATTTTTTGCATCTTCTCGATCTTTGCCTACATTCTTTTTCTGAGGTCCTGGATCATCTTCACTATCATTATTCTGAATTCTTTTTCTGGCAGTTTGCCTATGTCTACTTCATTTAGTTGTCTTTCTGGGGTTTTATCTTGTTTCTTCCTTCATCTGGTACATAGCCCTCTTCCTTTTCATTTGTCTATCTTTCTGTGAATGTGCTTTTTGTTCCACAGGCTGCAGGATTGTAGTTCTTCTTGCTTCCGCTGTCTGCCCTCTTGGTGGATGAGGCTATCTAAGAGGCTTGTGTAAGTTTTTCAACATTTACCAATTGTTTTTCCACTTAATATCACAGTTGCAAAGTTCTAATTTTCAATAGCACAACCAAAGACTAGGAGCACCCCATCAAGCAGTGTCTAACAGGAATTTGTAGATGAATACCCCACACATGGGACAATCCTCAGGTGTGTTCTGTATAGCATCCTCCACCTCCCAGTGTGTTATGAGCCCCAGGTGGCCACAAAGGTAATCTGCTCACAAATATACCCTATCTTGTCTTCCTTTCCTTCTCTGTCCCATTTCCCCATTCCTTTATTGCTGCTCCAGGGGTCATCTCCCCAATAAATGACTTGCTGTAAAATCCTTCTATCTGGATCATTTTCTGAGGGGAAAAAGACAGTGTAAGACAGAGTGAGGTGGCCAAGGAATATTTTCCTGAGTAAAGGCTTGAAGGAGGTGAAGGAGCAGGCCATGAAGTTACTTTGGGGAGGAACATTCAAGGCAAAAAAAAAAAAACAACCCAGCAAGAGTACAGGCTTGAAACAGTTGGTGCTTCTGGTTTGTTTAATGAACACTGAGAAGGCCAGAATGTGGAAAAGGGTGTGGTCAGAGAAAATGAGGGACCAGCTCATGTAGGACCACACAGGTCACATAAAAATGTTAGGTTTTGATCAGAGTGAGATGAGAAGCAATTTTGGTCGATTTTGAGTAGAAGAGGGACATTATCTGACTGACATTTTGAAAAGAATCACTCTGGAGGCTTGATTGTGGCAAGGGTGGAGAAGAGAGATGGGTCAGGAGGCAGGTATAATAATCTAGGCGGTTATTGATGGGTTTTTGAATCGGAATGGGAGTAAAGGAACAGGTGAGAAGTGGCCTGATTCTGGATAAATTTTGAAGGCAGAGCTAATAGAATTTGTTGATAGATTCGATAGAGGGTCTGAGAGGAAAAATCAAGAATGACCCCAGATTTTTTCCCAAGTAACTGTAAGAATGGAGCTAAAACCTAAGTGTCCATCGACAGATGAATGGATAAAGAAGATGTGGCACATATATACAATGGAATATTACTCAGTCATAAAAAGAAACGAAATTGAGTTATTTGTAGTGAGGTGGATGGACCTAGTGAAGGTAGGTGTAGGAAGTGAAAAAGAAAAAAACA
This sequence comes from Mesoplodon bidens, assembly GCF_964165515.1. NCBI lineage: Eukaryota > Metazoa > Chordata > Mammalia > Artiodactyla > Ziphiidae > Mesoplodon > Mesoplodon bidens. The sequence goes on along the minus strand of NC_138176.1, from coordinate 72,982,442 downwards.
AATACTGTATGCTAACACATATATATAGAATCTAAAAAAAAAAAAAGGTCATGAAGAACCTAGGGGCAAGATGGGAATAAAGACACAGACCTACTAGAGAATGGACTTGAGGACATGGGGAGTGGGAGGGGTAAGCTGGGACGAAGTGAGAGAGTGGCATGGACATATATACACTACCAAATGTGGAATGGATGGCTGGTGGGAAGAAGCTGCATAGCACAGGGAGATCAGCTCAGTGCTTTGTGACCACCTGGAGGGGTGGGATAGGGAGAGTGGTAGGGAGGGAGATGCCAGAGGGAGGAAATATGGGGATATATGTATATTTATAACTGATTCACTTTGTTATAAAGCAGAAACTAACACACCATTGTAAAGCAATTATACTCCAATAAAGATGTTAAAAATAAAATGGAGCTGAGGTGAGAAAGACTGCAAGGGGAGCAAATTTTAAAGGGAAAAGTAGGAACTCTGTTTTAACATGTTAAATTTAAGATGGCTTGTAGACAATTATGTAGAGGTTTGAGTGGGGAGCTGGATACAAGCAAAGAGAGCCTTCAGGGAAAATGTCCAGGCTGGAGGTACAAATTTGCCAACCATTAGCATGTAGATAGGATTTAAAGGCATGAAACCAGATCAGATCTTCAACAGAGTGAAGGGAGACAAAGGAAAGAAGAGGCCCACAGACTGAGCCCTGAGCTATTTCAGTGTTTACAGGTTAGGATCAACCAGCAAAGGAGATGGAGGAGGAGCCATTGGAATACTAGGGGCCAAACTGGGTTTATGTGCAGTCCCAGGACACAGAAAGAGAAAGCTTTTCTGTCAAATGCTGGTAACAGGTCTGAGAAAGGAGAGCCTCCTTCTGCTAACGTCTAAAGCAGTTATTTGCTGCATAAGTAATTAGCATAACTAATCACAAACTCCCTTCTGTCGTGATCATTTCTAGCAACACCTTGAAATGTATCTTTGATTGTTACTTGGCTTTTTATGTGTTTATGAGTCATTTTCTTGACCATATTATAAACTATTTTAGGGCAGGACCATGATATAAATTTCTATGATTTCCACTTAGAATTTAACAAAGGGCCTTGCATACAGTAGACACTTGACAAACATTTAATCTTTTAATTTGCATATTTAACTAAAATATTACATTCTCCATGAAATATTGACTACTTAATCTATCTGAAGTGATCTGTCCCTTCTGTGAACTCCAACTACATTTATTGTCTGCACTTATCAATTGTTGCTTTGCATTACAAGTTATCTTTTCATAGCTATGGGTCTTGTCACCGCTAACTAGGGATTTTTAGTCTTTTAATGGCAAAGGATGAGTCTCCCATGTCTTTGTGTCCTCCAAATGGCATAAGATTAATTATTAATTAACTCATGTAATCAATGACTTCTCTGTATCTAAAGAGCCCTAAATAAGTGCTTGTTAATAAATATGTGTTTCCCCGTTATATGCTTCCTTTCTGACCTAGTATTTATTCTTTGGAGTCCAGGATTCATGGCCCTGTACTGAAATGCACAGCAATGTTCATCTATGCTTAGTTCATCTATGTGTAAGTTTGCACCACATGTCTGGCATTTCATTAGAGAGGTTTATAGCACCATTATAATAATCACAGCTACTGAAATTTTGTTGCTTATTTTTACAGATAAAAGCAAATTAAAATAGTGGTTTGTGCATCTCAGTTCTGAGAAGTGAGATGATGAGCACGATCTTGTTACCCAGGCTAAAGGGATGACTTTCCTAGATATTAAAACAGATTTGTGTATCACATCTCTTTTTTTTTCAATTTTGAGCTTTCCAACCCCTGCACTGAAATGGAAAATGCATTCATTTATCTCCTCACTTGGCCCAGCATTTTTTGACCTGGACTATAGATTATACAAATTAAAGAAAAATGGAGTCGTCCTGAAAAGGAGATTATGAGGTACTTACAAATGTAACAACATGGGGGAGAGTTTCCATTATAAAACTGTAATTCAAGGAGTTTTAAAAATCCCTTATTTTTTGAGCTGAGGCCTTCTGAACAAGCAAAGATAAGAGATTTTCTTACCTATAAAAAGAAGTTTCACATATTAGAATATTGATGTATCATTTCTATACCCAACTTAATCTGAATCCAATCTGACAGCAAACTGTCTTCCAAGATGACAAAGCAGAAAATTCCCTCCCAGAGGAAATCAGAACATGAACAGAGATGACTCAATGTCACTTACATCTTGTATATTAACACAGTGACAGTGATGACTCAATGTCAGTTACATCTTGTATATTAACACAGTGACATTGTGCTTGGCAGCACCATTTACTGATATGATTTTTATTTTTAAATTTAATGTTCCACAACTATAGACTTTTCCAACCTGATTGGCAAACTTTTTAAAAAGTAAGGAAAACGTCATTGAGTTTGCCTTTTTTTTTTTTACTTTTTTTTTACTTTTCTAATGTAACATCAATTATTTGACCTTATAATGGAGGAACAATGGCTCAGACTATGTAATAAATGTAGAGATTCCATTTCCAAGTGAAAATGAAGTATTTGGTCTTAAAAAACATGGAGTTCTAACCTGGCCATATAAATCATGGGATTCTTCATTGTGATGTGATGGTAGTAACCATGAAATTCAGTATTTTTTTGAGGATTGAAGAATATATGTATCAATGTTTCAAGAAGGTTTCCAGCAAGAGTATAGTATTTTAAAGTCAGCACATTAGCTCAGAAAAGTCAGTACAAAGCAGAATCAGAAATTCAAGTGTATTTCTGAATCATTGCTCCCAGCATCTCAATTATAGTTAGCAGGAATTGCTTTGATTTTTTCCAGACTTTTATTTAATATAGCAACTAAAATAAAGTGCTATGCTTTCTGACTTTCTGGGCAGCATTTGTTTTCATATTATCAGCCTGGCTTTTATCTCTGCACTCACTCTGTGAAGTCCTGTTACTGAGAAGTTTGACCACAGGAGCTGCTGGACTCTGCAAGGGAAAGGACTAGATTGAGAAGGAGGTGGAAGTGGAGAGAGGGACTTAGTCGGTTTTTTCCTCCATTTGTTTTACAATCCAGAAAGATTTCTGGTATTCTAAGCATAGCACAAGAAAGAGCCAAGATACTTGGGAGATTATTATATACTACAAAGTTTCTTCTAAACAACTTAATGTGTATCCTTATACTAAAAATGTAGTCTCTTCCTCCCTGAAAGCACAATAAAAAGAGAATTAATTGGAAAGTTTGGCAGAATAAACAAGGTAGAGTCATAGGAAAGGTTTTCATTCTTGCATATAAAATTTTACATGTATATTTAAAAGGATAATATAGTTAAGGAGAGAAAGGAAGAGAGAAAGAAAAAATAAGGACATTATAATTTTAAATTAAACTTTTTATTTTGAAATAATTGTAAATTCACATGCAGTTGTAAAAAAAAAAATTAGAGGGATCCTGTGTCCCCTTTACAAGTTCCTCCAACTGCTGCAATATCTTGCAAGACTATGTGTGCATTGAATTTTGATATGATATTATAGAACATATTATGAATGGAGTATGGTGATTGCTTGCATAAATGAGACATGTCTGTGAGAAATCAACATCTTGATTCCACTTAGTTCACAGCAATTTCATGGAGGAGACAGGGTTGATTTTAAGAAAGTTACGCTTAGTGAACTAAGGTGGAATATATTTGAGGCATAGAATACAATCTGAAAATTTTGGAAGTTAACAGAGACAGAAAGAGTAGCTGGGTGAATCTATGAGACCAGAATTATCTTAATACCAAAACCAGGCAATGACATTACAAGAAAAGAAAACTATGGACCAGTATATCTAATGAATAGAGATGTAAAAATCATCAACAAAATATTAGCATATTAAATTTAAAAATGTATAAAAAGAATTATACACTATGACAGAGTGGGATTTATCCCAGGTATGCAGTGACAGGTCAACATTCAAAAAGCAATTAATGTAATCCATCACATCAGATTAAAAAAAGAAAACATCACATGATCATATGACAGATACAGAAAAAACATTTGACAAAATCCAGTGCCGATTCATGATTAAAAAAAACTCTCGATAAACTAGGAATAGAGAGGTATTTCCTCAACTTGACAAAGAATAACTACAAAAAACCTACAGCTAACTTAACGGTGAGAAACCTGAAGCATATTTGCTAAGGTCAGGTACAAGGCAAGGATATTCCCTCTCATCACTCATTTTCAACATTGTACTGGAAGTTTTAGCTAATGCAATAAGACAAAGGAAATAAAAGGTATACAGATTAGGAAGGAAGACATAAAACTGTCTTTGCTCATAGATGACACTATTGTCTATGTAGAAAATACAAAACAATCAACAAAAAAACCTCCTGGAACTACTAAGTGATTATTGCAAGGTTGTAGGTTATAGGGTTAATAGACAAAAGTTAATTGCTTTCCATACCAGCAATGAACAAGTGGAATTTGAAATTACTAACACAACACCATTACATTAGCATCCCCCAAAATGAAATATTTAGATATAAATCTAACAAAATATGTACAAGACCTATCTAAGGAAAGCTTAAAACTCTAATGAGCAAAATCAAAGAAGAACTAAATAAGTGGAAAGATATTCCATGTTCATGGATAGCAAGACTCGATATTGTCAAGATGTCAGTTCCTCCCAACTTGATATATAGATTCAATGCAATCCTAATCAAAATCCCAGAAGTTCTTTTGTGGACATTGATTAACTGATTCTAAAGTTTCTATAGTTTATATGAAGAGACAAAAGACCCAGAATAGCCAACACAATATTGAAAGAGAAGAACAAAGTTGGAAAACTGATAATACCTGACTTCAAGCCTTACCATTAAGCTACAGTAATCAAGACAGTATGGTATTGGGAAAGGGACTGACAAATAGATTAATAGAAGAGCTCAGAAGTAGATCCACACAAGTATAGTTAACTTACCTTTAACAATGGAATAGAGGAAGTACAATGGAGCAAAGATAGTTTTCTCAACAAATGGTGCTGGGACAACTGGACCTCCATGTGTAAAAAAATGAATCTAGATACAGACTTTATACCCTTCACAAAATTAACTCAAAACGGATCACAGAACTAAATGTAAAATGCAAAACTATTAAGAAAAAAACCTAGAAGATAACATAGGAAAAAATCTAGATGACCTTGAGTATGGCAATGACTTTTTAGGTACATCAACAAAAGCATGACCCATGAAAGAAATAATTGATAAGTTGGACTTCATTAAAATGAAAAACTTCTGCTCCATGCAAGACAATATCAAGAGAATGAGAAGACAAGCCACAGAATGGGAAAAATATTCTCAAAGACACATCTGGCAAAGGACTGTTAAATATACAAAGAACTCTTAAAACTCAATAATAGAAAAACAAAAGACACGATTAAAAAATAGGCCAAAGATATTAATGGACACCTCACCAGAGAAGATATACGGATGACAAATAAACATATGAAAAGATGCTCCACATCATATGTCACTAGGGAAATGCAAATTAAAGCAATGAGACACCATTACACACCTATTAGAATGGCCAAAATCCAGAACACTGACAATACCAAATGCTGGTGAGGATGTGATGCAACAGAAACTCTCATTCATTGCTGGCAGGAATGCAAAATACTACAGCCACTTTGGAAGACAATTTGGTGGTTTCTTACAAAGCTAAACATATCACCGTATGATCCAGCAATCATGCTTCTTGGTTTTCACTCAAGTGGAATGAAAACTTATGTCCACACAAAACCTGCACATTGTTGTTTGTAGCAGCTTTATTCATAATTGCGAAAGCTTGGGAGCAACCGTGATGCCCTTCAGTAGGTGAATGGATAAATAAACTGTGGTCCATCCAGACAATGGAATACTGTTCAGCCCTAAAAGGAAATGAGCTATCAGGCCATAAAAAGGCAAGAAGGAACCATAAATGCACATTACTAAGTGAAAGAAGTCAATCTGAAAGGACTACATACTGTGTGATTCCAACTATATGACATTCTGGGAATAAGAGAGGATTTTTAGGGCAGTAAAAATACTCTCCACAATACCATAATGATGTGTCATTATACATATGTCAAAACCTATAGACAACACAAAAATGAACCATCATGTGAACTCTGGACTTTGGGTGATAACAATGTGTCAATGTAGGTTCATCAGTTGTAACGAAACTAACACTCTGGTGGGGGATGTTGATAATGAGGGAGGTTATACCTGCGTGAGGCCAAGGAATATATGGAACATCTCCCCTCAACTTTGCTGTGAACCTAAAAGTGCTCTAAGAAAATAAAGTCTTAAAAAAAAAAGAGTAGCTGGGTACAGTAACAGAAAAAACAGGAGGGCAAAAATTGCATGGTTGCCTATTAAGCAAAAATGAATGACTATTATTTCTGACAACAGTAAAAGTCTTTTAGTGAAGGTGACAGCTAGAGAAGACAATTTTGACAGGAGTCCTTCTATGACACTTAAAGATTTATGACAATAGATATTTTCTCACCTATGATTTCCTCTATTTGTTATGCAGGCAAAGTTTTAGTAAATAGCTTTGAGAAACCTAATTTATCTACCTATCTATCTATAAATGAAAGCTGGGTATATTTTAATAACTACTAGATAAAATATTTCTGCCTTGGTTCTTTTATCTTGTATTTCAGTGAATTATCATGACTGTAATTCTGTTCTTTGTTCAGTGAGATTGGCAAAGTTTCATTTCACTTCATTATCTGAATTCCTCTTTTGGAGAAGTGGGTGTCTGAGAGCTGGGCTGGGGAGGGGATTAAGGAGGCGATTCAGACAGAACTAAGAGTAATCTCAGAGAGTGCATCCAAGGAACAAAACTAAAATTGTGTGACAAGCAGGCTGTCCAAAGGGTTTGCTGCACAGCCTCTGTGCTCTGTATAACTCCTGGGAGCAGCTTTCAAGTAGAAAGGCAGCCAGGCCCTGGATATTGAGGTAGAACCCAGATTTGAGAGGTCAAGACAGACACCAGGAACCTCAGATGAGAAGGCAGAAAATGGAAGCCTGAGAAATTCCCAGAACATGTGCTGAAGCTACAGTCCCCTTTATATAAGTCAGCTATGGACTCATTCTGGTGAGGAGGGAGCCATTTAAAATACAGCAAACTCCTAAGGAAAATAAAAATCATTCACTAAACTAAAATGTAGTAACTATAGCTTAAAATTCATAGGACATCAATTGGGCCATGGCCATCTTTCTGTTATATACAGATTTTCATGGCATTACAGTATTTGAACAGTATTTTTATTATCATTATGTACTTACACCCTCCTCCTCCCTGTCCCCCTTCAAAGATACTTTGATCTGCTCCGTGCTCTCTCCTCACACATAAGCTTCTCTATCAAGGTTGATATCATAGTTTAAGCTATAGCAACTTCACTCAAGTAGGGGACAGGAGCAGGAAACTGATTCCCTGGGCCCTGTGGTCCCTTCCCTCCCTTGCCCCTTTGAAAAAAAAAAAGAGGACAAGTTAAAGTTTTGTCCTCTCTAATTCCCTGTCTTTCATGTTCTCCTATTCCAGGCCTCCCCTCACCCACTTTGGATACTGAGGGAGAGGGTTTTTGTAGGATGTCAATACGGTGTACTATAGGTCACATATATCACACAGAACAATTGCCATCATGACACATATACTTGCATGATAATACTTGTGGGCACCATTTTCAATCAAGGGGCTCTGCATACAGAGAGAGCTTGATATTGTTCTCCTCAAATTTATGGTCCCTCAATAAAGAAAATAAAATATTTTCCATTTAAATTACTTTTTATTATTTATGGCTTAAAATAAAACACGTAAATATATTTTTCAGGGGGAAGAGGTTCCATAAGGGTATGATTACAGTTTCACAAAATATTTGGGTATATCTGTATATACCTAGACAATAAACCAAAATATTTTCTTATTTCTTATTTGCTTATTTCTAAGTGGTAAATTTATAGGTGATTATTTTCTTCTATATATTTTTTTCTAATGAAAATTACTTACAAAATTGCTGCCATAAACGGTGTCCAAATTTTAACAGAAAATTCCAATTGAGCTCTTGTCAGTACAAAATTATTTGTCCTTTTTTCAGAAAAGACAAATGTCAAGTATAATTCACACAATTAGATCAAATATGAGTAAATCCAAAATAAATACATATAACTTTCTTATTACATAGATAGAAATTGACTAAATGTGTATTCAAATATATATACATAAATAGAATACCCTTGGAGGGGTAAAAATAAGCTGGTAATGGTGTTTGCCTCTAGAAAAAGAAACTGAATAGCTATAAGATGTTATCGTGTCCTTGAGATCTTTGGTATTTTTGTATTATGTGAATTTTACAAATAAAAAAATAATTAAACACTAAGAAAAGTAAAAACATGTATTTAAATTCCTGTAACTATTATTTTCAATCACTTTTTGGTCCTTTCCTTACACATAAAACCATTTTCCATGGTTAGGTTAATTTACTCTGGTTTTGACTTAGTTTGACTTACTGCCAAAAATGTAGAGTCTCTTCTATAGCCCTATTTGGATAATAAATAATAGGACCAGTTTCCCACCAAATATCTCTACACTGAATGTTGTGGATAATTTTTGCCTTTTTTGCAAAATCTCTCACAATGCTGTCACTAAAGAAGATGTAACTGCTGGATTTGACCTTGCCTTCAGTTAGGTGAAGTTTTGTTTATAGAAAAGCCTTGAAATAAGATCAAGTTTTGTAACTACAATTATCACAAAACAGGTGTCAGTCAAGTGCTGGGCTGGGTCCAGACATTCATTTGTACCCTGATTCATTCATGCAAGTTCACTCAGAACAGTGCTTTTCTCAGTTTTCAACTTCCTTCTTCCTGTATTCACTTTTATAAACTGACTTGTTTCTTCTGGGACTGTAAAGACATGGATCAATTGCATAGAAAGAAGACATGGAGGAAATACAATGCAGAAAAGACAGTCTTCTCAACAAGAGAAAAGACATCCATCAGATGACATCCCAAAGTCCCTTCCAGCTTAACCTGTACATGTAAAATATTTATTTATGTTGCCTCTGGTTTAGCTAAGCACGGTTTGCAGACCATTTCCATGGTAACATGAAAACTGTATGTGTTAATTTCTAAATTTTGACACTAACTGATGACAGGTGGCTTGTGTGCAAAGCCAATGGTACTGAAATGCTTAGGAGGGAAGGAGGACATGAAAAATTAATGAACAATGAAAAGGTGGTAAAGTTAATGGACTGGGGCATAAATTAACTATCTCAGCACGCATATAAATGTTTATAAGAATCATCTGAATTCCTGAGCATTTATTTACTTAACCAAAGCTTAAAAGCATTAAGAAGTGGGGAAAAGGTTGATCAGACGTGAGACCTCAGAAACCTCCCACTGATTGCTATTACAACACTAGTGGAGAGGACATACAGATTACTGGACTGAAGTTAAATTCCACAAGGAGGAAGGCAGAGAGCACTGAAAGATAACTAAACAAAGGGAAGTGCCAGATGTGAAAAATCAAGAAGCTATAAGCAATCCCAATAGCATAACAAAGGAAATATGAGTTAGAGTTACGAGAACGGTAATTCAAAGTATTGAGAGCCAAAGTTAAACATGCCAAATAAATAAACGACATGTCACCATAACGGGAACATTTTATTTTACATGGTCTGAAACACCAATTCTTAGAAATGCTTCTAAGAGTTACATGGGAAGCAAAAAATAAGAAAGACAACAAAAGTGAAAATACAAAAATTAGAGAGCATACACAAGAGTGTAGCTCAGCAACGGCATGTATATTGATGACACCAGTTTAACGCACCAGTGTAGTAGATGGTGTAAAATTGAGAACATTTCCATTCTGAATAAACGTCTTATTCCATTTGATACAACAATGGATTATGAATTCCAAGGAAGGTATTATATATGTAGTCTTTTTTATATTGATCATTAACTCATCACAGGGGCAGAATTTTGGTAAATTGTGCTTATTTTGAAACATATCTTAATCACCTTTGTTTTTATACATATTTTTTATTTTTATTTATTTTATTTTATTTTTTATTTTTTGCTTTATAACAAATTTAATCAGTTATACATATACATATGTTTCCATATCCCCTCCCTTTTGCATCTCCCTCCCACCCTCCCTATCCCACCCCTCCAGGCGGTCACAAAGCACCGAGCTGATCTCCCTGTGCTATGCGGCTGCTTCCCACTAGCTATCTACCTTACGTTTGGTAGTGTATATATGTCCATGCCGCTCTTTCACTTTGTCACAGCTTACCCTTCCCCCTCCCCATATCCTCAAGTCCATTCTCTAGTAGGTCTGTGTCTTTATTCCTGTCTTACTCCTATGTTCTTCATGACATTTTTTTTCTTAAATTCCATATATATGTGTTAGCATACAGTATTTGTCTTTCTCTTTCTGACTTACTTCACTCTGTATGACAGACTCTAGGTCTATCCACCTCATTACAAATAGCTCAATTTCATTTCTTTTTATGGCTGAGTAATATTCCATTGTATATATGTGCCACATCTTCTTTACCCATTCATCCGATGATGGACACTTAGGTTGTTTCCATCTCCGGGCTATTGTAAATAGGGCTGCTATGAACATTTTGGTACATGTCTCTTTTGGAATTATGGTTTTCTCAGGGTATATGCCTAGTAGTGGGATTGCTGGGTCATATGGTAGTTCTATTTGTAGCTTTTTAAGGAACCTCCATACCGTTCTCCATAGCGGCTGTACCAATTCACATTCCCACCAGCAGTGCAAGAGTGTTCCCTTTTTTCCACACCCTCTCCAGCATTTATTGTTTCTAGATTTTTTGATGATGGCCATTCTGACTGGTGTGAGATGATATCTCATTGTAGTTTTGATTTGCATTTCTCTAATGAGTAAAGATGTTGAGCATCCTTTCATGTGTTTGTTGGCAGTCTGTATATCTTCTGTGGAGAAATGTCTATTTAGGTCTTCTGCCCATTTTTGGATTGGGTTGTTTGTTTTTTTGTTATTGAGCTGCATGAGCTGCTTATAAATTTTGGAGATTAATCCTTTGTCAGTTGCTTCATTTGCAAATATTTTCTCCCATTCTGAGGGTTGTCTTTTGGTCTTCTTTATGGTTTCCTTTGCTGTGCAAAAGCTTTGAAGTTTCATTAGGTCCCATGTGTTTATTTTTGTCTTTATTTCCATTTCTCTAGGAGGTGGGTCAAAAAGGATCTTGCTGTGATTTATGTCATAGAGTGTTCTGCCTATGTTTTCCTCTAAGAGTTTGATAGTGTCTGGCCTTACATTTAGGTCTTTAATCCATTTTGAGCTTATTTTTGTGTATGGTGTTAGGGAGTGATCTAATCTCATACTTTTACATGTCCCTCTCCAGTTTTCCCAGCACCACTTATTGAAGAGACTGTCCTTTCTCCACTGTACATTCCTGCCTCCTTTATTAAAGATAAGGTGACCATATGTCCGTGGGTTTATCTCTGGGCTTTCTATCCTGTTCCATTGATCTATCTTTCTGTTTTTGTGCCAGTACCATACTGTCTTGATTACTGTAGCTTTGTAGTACAGTCTGAAGTCAGGGAGCCTGATTCCTCCAGCTCCATTTTTCGTTCTCAAGATTGCTTTGGCTATTCGGGGTCTTTTGTGTTTCCATACAAATTGTGAAATTTTTTGTTCTAGTTCTGTGAAAAATGCCCGTGGTAGTTTGATAGGGATTGCATTGAATCTGTAGATTGCTTTGGGTAGTAGAGTCATTTTCACAATGTTGATTCTTCCAATCCAAGAACATGGTACATCTCTCCATCTATTTGTATATTCTTTAATTTCTTTCATCAGTGTCTTATAATTTTCTGCATACAGGTATTTTGTATCCTTAGGTAGGTTTATTCCTAGATATTTTATTCTTTTTGTTGCAATGGTAAATGGGAGTGTTTCCTTGATTTCACTTTCAGATTTTTCATCATTAGTATATAGGAATGCCAGAGACTTCTGTGCATTAATTTTGTATCCTGCAACTTTACCAAATTCATTGATTAACTCTAGTAGTTTTCTGGTAGCATCTTTAGGATTCTCTATGTACAGTATCATGTCATCTGCAAACAGTGACAGCTTTACTTCTTCTTTTCCAATTTGGATTCCTTTTATTTCCTTTTCTTCTCTGATTGCTGTGGCTAGAACTTCCAAAACTATGTTGAATAAGAGTGGTGAGAGTGGGCGACCTTGTCTTGTTCCTGATCTTAGTGGAAATGGTTTCAGTTTTTCACCATTGAGGACGATGCTGGCTGTGGGTTTGTCATATATGGCCTTTATTATGTTGAGGAAAGTTCCCTCTATGCCTACTTTCTGCAGGGTTTTTATCATAAATGGGTGTTGAATTTTGTCGAAAGCTTTCTCTGCATCTATTGAGATGATCATATGGTTTTTCTCCTTCAATTGGTTAATATGGTGTATCACGTTGATTGATTTGTGTATATTGAAGAATCCTTGCATTCCTGGAATAAACCCCACTTGATCATGGTGTATGATCCTTTTAATGTGCTGTTGGATTCTGTTTGCTAGTATTTTGTTGAGGATTGTTGCATCTATGTTCATCAGTGATATTGGCCTGTAGTTTTCTTTCTTTGTGACATCCTTGCCTGGTTTTGGTATCAAGGTGATGGTGGCCTCGTAGAATGAGTTTGGGAGTGTTCCTCCCTCTGCTCTATTTTGGAAGAGTTTGAGAAGGATAGGTGTTAGCTCTTCTCTAAATGCTTGATAGAATTCGCCTGTGAAGCCATCTGGTCCTGGGCTTTTGTTTGTTGGAAGATTTTTTATCACAGTTTCAATTTCAGTGCTTGTGATTGGTCTGTTCATATTTTCTATTTCTTCCTGGTTCAGTCTCGGCAGGTTGTGCATTTCTAAGAATTTGTCCATCTCTTCCAGGTTGTCCATTTTATTGGCATAGAGTTGCTTATAGTAATCTCTCATGATCTTTTGTATTTCTGCAGTGTCACTTGTTACTTCTCCTTTTTCATTTCTAATTCTATTGATTTGAGTCTTCTCGCTTTTTTTCTTGATGAGTCTGGCTAATGGTGTATCAATTTTGTTTATCTTCTCAAAGAACCAGCTTTTAGTTTTATTGATCTTTGCTATCGTTTCCTTCATTTCTTTTTCATTTATTTCTGATCTGATTTTTATGATTTCTTTCCTTCTGCTAACTTTGGGATGTTTTTGTTCTTCTTTCTCTAATTGCTTTAGGTGCAAGGTTAGGTTGTTTATTCGAGATGTTTCCTGTTTCTTAAGGTGGGATTGTATTGCTATAAACTTCCCTCTTAGAACTGCTTTTGCTGCATCCCATAGGTTTTGGGTCGTTGTGTCTCCACTGTCATTTGTTTCTAGGTATTTTTGGATTTCCTCTTTGATTTCTTCAGTGATCACTTCGTTATTAAGTAGTGTATTGTTTAGCCTCCATATGTTTGTATTTTTTACAGCTCTTTTCCTGTAATTGATATCTAGTCTCATAGCATTGTGGTCGGAAAAGATACTTGATACAATTTCAATTTTCTTAAATTTACCAAGGCTTGATTTGTGACCCAAGATATGATCTATCCTGGAGAATGTTCCATGAGCACTTGAGAAAAATGTGTATTCTGTTGTTTTTGGATGGAATGTCCTATAAATATCAATTAAGTCCATCTTGTTTAATGTATCATTTAAAGCTTGTGTTTCCTTACTTATTTTCATTTTGGATGATCTGTCCATTGGTGAAAGTGGGGTGTTAAAGTCCCCTACTATGATTGTGTTACTGTCGATTTCCCCTTTTATGGCTGTTAGTATTTGCCTTATGTATTGAGGTGCTCCTATGTTTGGTGCATAAATATTTACAATTGTTATATCTTCTTCTTGGATCGATCCCTTGACCATTAGGTAATGTCCTTCTTTGTCTCTTCTAGTAGTCTGTATTTTAAAGTCTATTTTGTGTGATATGAGAATTGCTACTCCAGCTTTCTTTTGGTTTCCATTTGCATGGAATATCTTTTTCCATCCCCTTACTTTCAATGTGTATGTGTCTCTCGGTCTGAAGTGGGTCTCTTGTAGACAGCATATATATGGGTCTTGTTTTTGTATCCATTCAGCCAATCTGTATCTTTTGGTGGGAGCATTTAGTCCATTTACATTTAAGGTAATTATCCATATGTATGTTCCTATTCCCATTTTCTTAATTGTTTTGGGTTCGTTATTGTAGGTCTTTTACTTCTCTTGTTTTTCTTGCCTAGAGAAGTTCCTTTAGCATTTGTTGTAAAGCTGGTTTGGTGATGCTGAACTCTCTCAGCTTTTGCTTGTCTGTAAACATTTTAATTTCTCCATCAAATCTGAATGAGATCCTTGCTGGGTAGAGTAATCTTGGTTGCAGGTGTCTCTCCTTCATCACTTTAATTATGTCCTGCCACTCCCTCTGGCTTGTAGAGTTTCTGCTGAGAGATCAGCTGTTATCCTGATGGGGATTCCCTTGTGTGTTATTTGTTGTTTTTGCCTTGCTGCTTTTAATATGATTTCTTTGTGTTTAATTTTTGACAGTTTGATTAATATGTGTCTTGGCGTATTTCTCCTTGGATTTATTCTGTATGGGACTCTCTGTGCCTCCTGGACTTGATTAACTATTTCCTTTCCCATATTAGCGAAGTTTTCAACTATAATCTCTTCAAATATTTTCTCAGTCCCTTTCTTTTTCTCTTCTTCTTCTGGAACCCCTATAATTCGAACGTTGGTGCGTTTAATGTTGTCCCAGACGTCTCTGAGACTGTCCTCTGTTCTTTTCATTCTTTTTTCTTTATTTTGCTCTGCAGCAGTTATTTCCACTATTTTATCTTCCACCTCACTTATCCGTTCTTCTGCCTCAGTTATTCTGCTATTGATCCCATCTAGAGTATTTTTTATTTCATGTATTGTGTTTTTAAGCGATGCTTGATTCATCTTTAGTTCTTGTAGGTCCTTGTTAACTGTTTCTTGCATTTTGTCTATTCTATTTCCAAGATTTTGGATCTGGGAAATAGAATCTTGGATCATCTTTACCATCATTATTCTGAATTCTTTTTCAGGTAGACTGCCTATTACCTCTTCATTTGTTAGATCTGGTGGGTTTTTATCTTGCTCCTTCTCCTGCTGTGTGTTTTTCTGTCTTCTCATTTTGCTTATGTTACTGTGTTTGGGGTCTCCTTTTTGCAGGCTGCCGGTTCGTAGTTCCCGTTGTTTTTGGTGTCTGTCCCCAGTGGCTAAGGTTGGTTTAGTGGGTTGTGTAGGCTTCCTGGTGGAAGGTACTAGTGCCTGTGTTCTGGTGAATGAGGCTGGATCTTGTCTTTCTGGTGGGCAGGTCCACGTCTGGTGGTGTGTTTTGGGGTGTCTGCGGACTTTTTATGATTTTAGGCCACCTCTCTGCTAATGGGTGGCGTTGTGTTCCTGTCTTGCTAGTTGTTTGGCATAGGGTGTCCAGCACTCTAGCTTGCTGGTCGTTGAGTGAAGCTGGGTGCTGGTGTTGAGATGGAGATCTCTGGAAGATTTTTGCCGTTTGATATTATGTGGAGCTGGGAGGTCTCTTGTGGACCAGTGTCCTGAAGTTGGCTCTCCCACCTCAGAGGCACAGCACTGACTCCGGGCTCCTCAATTTGGGATGATGTGTTGTCTATTCATGTATTCCACAGATGCAGGGTACATCAAGTTGATTGTGGAGCTTTAATCCGCTGCTTCTGAGGCTGCTGGGAGAGGTTTCCCTTTCTCTTCTTTGTTCTCACAGCTCCTGGGTCTCAGCTTTGGATTTGGCCCCGCCTCTGCCTGTAGGTCGCTGGAGGGCGTCTGCTCTTCGCTCAGACAGGACAGGGTTAAAGGAGCAGCAGCTTCGGGGACTCTTGCTCACTCAGGCCGGGCGGGAGGGAGGGGCACGGAGTGCGGGGCGAGCCTGCAGCGGCAGAGGTCGGCGTGACGTTGCACCAGCCCGAGGCGCGCCGTGTGTTCTCCCAGGGAAGCCGCCCCTGGATCCCGGGACCCCGGCAGTGGCGGGCTGCACAGGCTCCCGGAAGGGCGGTGTGGGCAGTGACCTGCGCTCGCACACAGGCTTCTTGGCGGCGGCAGCAGCAGCCCCAGCGTCCCACGCCCGTCACTGGGCTCCGCGCTTTCAGTCGCGACTCGCGCCCGTCTGTGGAGCCCCTTTAAGCAGCGCTCTTAATCCCCTCTCCTCGCGCACCAGGAAACCAAGAGGGAAGAAAAAGTCTCTTGCCTCTTCGGCAGCTCCAGAGTTTTCCCGGACTCCCTGCCGGCTAGCTGTGGCACATTAGCCCCCTTCACGCTGAGTTCCCGCCGCCAGCCCCAGTCCTCTCTCTGCACTCTGACCGAAGCCCGAGCCTCAGCTTCCAGCGCTGCGCGCCCCGGCGGGCGAGCAGACAAGCCTCTCGGGCTGGTGAGTGCCGCTCGGCACCGATCCTCTGTGTGGGGATCTCTCCGCTTTGCCCTACCCAGGTATGTGGGGAGTTTCTTGCCTTTTGGGAGGTCTGGGGTCTTCTGCCAGCGTTCAGTAGGTGTTCTGTAGGAGTTGTTCCACGTGTAGCTGTATTTCTGGAGTATCCGTGAGGAGGAAGGTGATCTCCGCGTCTTACTCTTCCGCCATCTTACCCGGAAGTCCTGTTTTTATACATATTAAATACTTTGTATTCAACTTAAAAAGAGAAAGAAATAAAGATAGAGAATATAGATGATTCTTTTAGGATCAAGAGACAGTTTGTGTTTTTGTTTTTTAAGATAGCAGACAATGATGAGGAAGATCCAATAGGGAGAGTAAAATCAATTATGCAGGACAGAAAAAGGACACTGTCAGGACTAAAATTCTGGAGTAAACTTGAGGGGATAGAATCCTGCATTAGTAGAGAAGTTTTCTGGCCAGGTTATGTGGGTAGAGATGCAGGTAGGTTGGTAGACTTGGTGATGTAAGTGTGTGAACCTTCTTACTGTGTGTATTTTCTCAATGAAATGATGGAAAAGTGTGTTAACTGAGAGTTCAAAGAAAAGAGGGAGTGTTTGAGATGTGAGGAGTAAGAAAAAGATGTGAAAAAATACTTTCAGAGACATTACTGGGAGGCCCACTTGAAGGAAATGGTCATGAATTTTAAGAGATTGGTTAAGCTGAATTGATAAAGGTGGAAAGTAGGCAGAAAATGGAACTTCATGGAGGGCAGGTTTTTTCAGGCAAGTAAATGGAAAGAGAGAGCAAAAAGGGAATTGAGTTCATCTGCAAGGAGTGATTTTTAAAATGAAGGACCCATGGGAACTAAACCAGGTGTGGGCTTGATGAACATGTGAAAAGGCAGTGATGAGCTCGGTAGGGTGGAGGTCCTGGCGGCATCAGGAAATTGTTGGCTCTAGCAGCGAGAGTGAGCTGAAAGAGAGGACATGGGGGTTAGAGAACGGTAAGCCTGTAATTCTTATTCTGAGGGTGTGAAGTTATTGGTAATGATGGTTGTAGGATGTGGCCCTGGAACGAGTGGCTGAGATGGAATTGAGGAAAGATTGCTGGATATAAACCAGTCAAAGAACTGAGTGAGAGGCTGGGAGGCTGCATAGATCGTTTGCCTGAATGTTGAAATTACCAAAAATGGATGGCAAAATTAGGTAGAGAGAGAGAGAAGTTATGGAGACATGGAGATAGGTTTAAATTTTTTCAAAGATAAGAGTGACTGGTTAGAACTGTACCTTAAGGGAGGGTAGATAGTGGTAGAGTCTAATGCCACATGCATTTAAAATCAATATTTGAATAATTATGAATAATAATTTGAATAATAATAATTTGAATAATTATAGATATCTATTCTGGATATCTGCCAGAATAGAGGTTGCATCAATGCAGCTAGTTTATATTAAATGAAAAACACACCAAAATATTTTTATATATTTAGCAATGAAACTTGAGAGCAAATTTTTATCATGACCATGAATGTTATTCCTACTTTTACAGAATTACTAAGAAATTTCCAGATTCAGAAAGTTGCCTTCTAACTTGAGAACTGCAAGAGGATTAAATCAGAATATTAATGAAGTGTTTGAAACAGGACCCAACAAATAGTAAGTACCTAATAAAAAGTCATGAGGGAAGAAAACTAAAGATGACTCCCTATGAGGAAATATGCCAAGCCTGCTTTGCCACTTTTCTTTATACATTGTCCTAAACCAAACAAAGAAAAAAAAACCCTTTTATATCAAAGGTCACCTTGATCTACACTGGTTTTCCCTGATTTGTAGACCAGATACTTTTTCTATTATTTCTGAGAAGAGTCTTGTGCTAAGAAATATAAACTTTGCTTCTGGATGTTGTAAGTACTGGGGGAAAGATTTAATAATTGATGCTGGAACTATTGACTCATCGTATTTTTATAATCATGTGGTACATGTTAAGATGCCAAACCCAGAATCCACAAAGCTAGATATATCCGACCACTTAAACATGGCTAAGACAAACGAATAAACCACAAAGAAGGTTTTGACTTTTTAACCTTAATCAAGGTTAGAAGGCAAAGGACAAACTGAGAAAATTAGCTTCAACATGTGGGGTTGAAAAAGAATATCCCTAATGTAAAAAGAGGTTTTATAAAACAATAAGAAAAAGACAAGTCGTAATTTTTCTAAAGGGCAAAAGACATGGATATGAATAGGGATTAAATGAATAGAAATGGCTGATGAATATATAAGAAGATATTTGTCAGAAGAAATCGAAGGCACCTGGTCTTCATTGTTGTTTATAAAACCAATAATGCTCAGCTTTAAAGAGGCTGCAGAGAAGCACCCTCTCAAGCAATATTAATGGGAATGAAAATTAGAACAGTATCAAGTTTTTGGTTGTCAGTTGGCAATTTTTATCAAAATCCTAAATATGCATATCCTTTGACCCAGTAATTCCACTTCTAAGAATTTTTTCTATGCAGATAAGGTGACAGTACCCAAAATATGTGGCTCAGCATCAGTAACAGTAGAAAACCATTGCAAAGTGTTAGTGGTCATGAAAAGATACACCCAACAGACTGCTAAATGAAACAAGTATGTTACAAAGTACCATGTGTGGTTCTGATTACATTTATGTAAAAATATATATGTGTGTGTTGATATGTAAGTATCCAAACTGATGTCTGAAAGGATGTTCCCAACCATGTGAATAGTGATTATCTTTGAGTAGTGGAATTTCTGATCATTTTTACTTTGTTTATGTTTTTGTTTATGGTTTATGTTTTTTGTATATTGTTTGAATTGTATATGAGGACCACTTACTGGCCTAGTGACCATATATATATATACACACACAAATATCCTTGTACCTTTACTCTAATTGCCTGAAAGAAATTCCCTGAAAAGGCCTTGATTAAAAAGGAGGAGAATGATTAACATACAAACACCTCAAGTTTTGTCCGAGGCCAGTCCTATCAAAGAGAAATTTTTTATCTTACATTCAGGTTAATTTCTGTGTTGAATTTTACTTAGTTAATAGTCATAAGTTTAATTGAGCTCTCAATGTAGGGGAGAAAAAAAACCCCCACATTTTTCTCTTCTGAAACCTTGACTTCTTTGGATCAAATTAAGCGCGTTGTTCCTAAACTGCTAAAAACTCCTTGCTCACATTTTGTTAGCAGTTCCACAGGAATCCAAGAAAGAACACATTGAAATTTCAAAATGGCAAAAACTGGGTTTCCTTTCCCCCATAGTTTAGAATACAGTTTCCTTGACTCTGGGTGTCCCTGTGTTGACAGAAGTCTGAGTCTGGGGATGCCTCTGCTAGTCCACACCCAGGGCCTCAGGGGAGGAGGCCCATCACTCCACCATCGCTGTGGCAGAGGGTAGCCTGATGCACTTGAGAGCTGATTTCATGGTGCTGGTGATCCTATTTAGGATATGGGTGGCGGCAGGGGGGACCCTCAAAGTTGCATTTACCTGTTTGTTCCTCAAGGGCTGAACCACTTCTCGAATGCACAGGTCTAGATCATTGAGATAGTCCTTTTCCGTCTGTATCAACTCCTTGATGATTTTCGAACGCTTTGCCATCATTCTCTGATGTTTCTTCTCCTGAGTTAGGGTCTCAGCCATGGAACACCCAGCCTGTGGGGTCCTCTTTTCTGTTGAATGAAAACATGTACTTGTGAGGCATTCTGTTGAGATTTCTGGTTCCTTCATTACAAACAACGCCACTGCAGGATTATTGTTAGCAAGGGAAAAGGCTTAGAGTGTCTTCACGTGTGTTCTTGGGAAGTGATGTGTGGAAGTTTCCCTTAAGGTTGGAATCCTATGAAACTATGAGAAGGAAGAGGTGTGAGAATGAATACTTCTAACAGGTCAGTTAAAAAATATTTGACATGTCTAGTCTTTAAAATATCCCATTGCTACTATATTAGGTTATAAACCTAGTCTTCAGCTAGAGATAAAATGCATAAAATCATAGTTCAGAATTCTTTTAGACACATTTAAGTCAAGGGAAGATTTTTAATTAGTAAGTGGAACACCTTCCAATTTTGTCTCTATTATTAAAAATAATTGCCCCTCATTCTCAGTGGGTGGTACACAAATCTCCATGAAATGGAAAACAATTGTACATGATTGAGATTTGTCTTTCAGTTCACAGAATCTCTGAGGAGTGAGGCAGTGGTAGGTTAAACAAATTTCAACTAAGATTTTTCACAGCTCATCTTCAATGGGATGCATATCTTGTTATTTCAGAATTCTTGAGCTGCCAAACGGAAATTTTTAATTAAAAAAATCACAGTGCTGAGGAGATGTTGAGATAAATGGGAAGCCTCACATGTAGCCAAGGTTTTATATAAAGTAAAATGTAAGAAAGCTAAATATCTTCAAGGATGAGCTTCCCCACAGTGATGTAAAATTTTGGAAGCCACAGCTAGGTCACAGATGAAATCAGAGCAGTGACAGATAGTGGGGCAGTGTGTATGTGTGTGTGTAAATGGATTTGCTTCAAGCCTGATGCCATCACAAACGTAATTTTCATTGTAGTCTCTAGTTGCAGAAGTAATTTTATTTCCTTTAAAACTAATATGATTCTAGTAACTGATGTGTAAGACATCTCTAATGCTGACACTACTTCCTGAGAATGTAGAGCTTTACAAAAGGGCTTAGAAAGACTCTGTATGGGGGAAAAAGTGCACAGATCACACTTATGGAAATGGAAATAAAGAGAGGATGTTCTCTTGACTGACCCCAGAGCTAAGACAACTGGAGAACTACTATCATAGCAGAGTTAATGGTTCAATGTAAAGAGACTGCCCCTAGAATATGAAGAGACACTAAGAATAGTGAGCATTCCTCTGTCGCTGGCCCAGTCATTTCAGGAGTCCCGACAGAAGCTTCATAATCAAACCTCGGGAAGCATACTGTGGTGGTAATTAGTTTGGAAGGTGCACTAGATTGGCCTTTGGACAATTCTGACTTGCAGGTGAATATGCTTCTGGGTCATTTGCCTAGAAACTATTCTTCCTTCATCAGGAAAGAAGAAGGATTTGACCAATAGCACTTAACAGCACGTGGTTTTACAAGGTTTAGACCATTCAGTGCCAGAGAAATAATCTACATAAGTTATTGAAGAAGAAAATCATGTAAGGAGCCTTCATATCCTGATCTGTGTTATGAGAACTTGGGGGTTCTTCCTAATTTATGATACTTTTATTGGAAGGTATAAAAAGCCTGTCTCTCAGCACCCTAAATTCGACAGGAAGAGTTACAATTAGGCGTCACTGTTATGAACTCTTCTGGATATAAAAGAGAAAGGCAGGTCACTGGCAAGGAGAGATGCAGTGAACAGGTTGTATTCACAAGTGGACCTTGTGACCTTTGGGAGCCTACCTTTGGCTGCTCCTTCTAAAAGGTTGGGGGCTGGAAGTCAGAGGGCAGAGGGGGGAGTGATGGGGCTTCTCTTCTCCTGGGATATATAAAATAGCTCACAGACAGAAACTTCACTAGTAGAGAGCTGGCAAACCAGTATGGATAGTATTCAATTATTATTTAATATTACCTCAAAAATAAAAGGGGCACTGCTGAAAAACTGTTCTAACCGATGTCTGCTTTTCCAAGTTCTAAACATTTTGTGCCTTACAAATAAGGGGGGCCTAGCAAGGAGAAGGGAGTCTTTCCTGATCTTTGGCCAAGAAATATTCCAAAAATACATTCTCAGGTTCTTTTTAGTTCTCAATTCCAGGACTCAATTACTACATCAATTTAACTTATTTTACAGATTTCTCCAGTTGCTGCAATTTAAATGTACAATATCAGATTTTATTAATTAAAAATTAGATTTTCCAATCCTGCTCAATATCTTGTTAGGAATCAAGTTAGGGGGTCACAGGGATGGAAATAAAGTGTCAGTCAAGATATTCAACTTCAGAAACTTCTCCCTTCAGGGATAAAAACCTTCTTAGAGAATTCAGAGTGGAACAATCTTGAGAGCTACCTTTGTTTGTTCTTTTGACTCAACTTTATTGTGGGAACAAAGACTTCCAGTCATATTCCAATTGTTTCCGGAAAACAATCATTTTCCCATCTGGTCTTTAAGCACGGGTTCTGTTTGCATTTCTTAAACCAACAAACTCTCCGCAATGCATTGTGGGCACAAGCTTTGTTTTTATAAGATCCTTCTCAACCTTTAAAACTTTTACATTTCAGTTATACTACGTTTTTACACGTAAAACTACTTGTAACACACGAATATGACCAATATAGATCACCCAAATCAGCAGTCAGCCATAATAATCTTTTATTTCTAGATAAAGCAACAGAGGAGCTAAGTATTTAGGAAAGAAGGAAAAATAAAGCTTTAGGAATGAATATTTTCCAGTAGTTAGCATAAACTAAAAGACTGTGTCAAAACTAAAGGGAAATGGAGGCTAAAAGGACTTTTAGATAGTTTTAACCGAAATATGCTACTGTGAATGAAAACGGTACCACGTTAATGATCTCCCCTTGCCCAAACTCTTTCTTTTACCCTCGAGCTTTATTTTTCCAGCAGTGATGATAAATTTTCACTATTCTAGCTACAGATTTCATGAGTAACATATGTGGAAATTCCTGGCCAAGAAAGTTTATGTAAAAGGAGTTTGCTGCAGTTTGGGGAAAGGATAACTGGACTTAATATCACCTCTGTCACTGTTCACAGAGAGAACTTGGTGGATTTAAAAGAAAAAAAAAAGTACTTATTCTCACAGAGCCTCAGTTTCCTCTTCTGTAAACTAGGAATGAAAACCATCACAGGGTTATCATAAAGACTGGATGAAATGAGCAACAGTATGTGGAAGCTCCTTAAGGTCTTTAAAACCACATAAATGTTAGTTATTTCCACAGGCATGGGAATGACAGGGTTCTTTCTCTCAGCTCTTGAACTTTCCTGCCCCTTAGGGCAAACAGTTATCTCATTATTTTATAGTTATCAACTTGTCAAGAAAAATGCATGACTCCAAAGTGGGTGGACAGCTATGTTTAGATGGGAGAGGAAGAGAAGGAAAAATAGGGGCGTCGCTCATGGAGGAAATTCAGAATAGAGCTGGTGATTGGGATCCTGGGTAGCTCTCCTGGGCTGGGAGTATGTGTGGGGAGAACCCTGGTCTTCTAGAGAGATGAAAAAGCACCTGAAGGTAAGGGCATGGCTGGGGAGGACTGATGACAATCTTCACTGAGAGCCCACGTTTTGCTTAGAGTTCATGTACACTCTTTCTGCTTTGCTGTTGTTGCTATTGCTGCTGCTGTTTTGGGGTGGGTTTTAAGGCGAGGTAATTGATTTAATTCTATCAAGTTATAAAATTATATATATTTTCAAGGTTAAGTGCCTAGGCTTTGCACCACACTTCCTGGATTCAAACTCCACCTCTAACATTAGGTATGTGACCTTGAACAAGGTATTTAACTCTTTGTGCATCCATTGCCTCATCTGTAAATTAAGGGTAATATTAGTAAAATCTTATAAAGTGATTGTGAAGATAAAATGAGTTAATGTTTGTTAAACACAACAGTGCTTGGAAGAATAGTAGATATTGTGTAAATGTTTGCTATTATTATTAGATGCAATTCCTGTTTATTAGCTGTAATATAATTTTCACTGTATTTTTAGCTGCATTCCAGTTTAGTGTATAACCTTCCCAAAATATTTTCATGCACGTATATATATATACATATAGCAGTTAATTGTTTTTGGTTTTTTTTAACAACAAATACTCATATACACATTCCTCTACAACTTGCTTCTTCAACTTTAGCATTATATGGTGGTAATTTTGTTTGGTAAGCGTGTATATATATAATATATCTGTATTCTTTACAATAGCAATATA
Source organism: Mesoplodon bidens (assembly GCF_964165515.1). Lineage (NCBI taxonomy): Eukaryota > Metazoa > Chordata > Mammalia > Artiodactyla > Ziphiidae > Mesoplodon > Mesoplodon bidens. Next base: position 72,958,084 of record NC_138176.1, on the reverse strand, counting down.
GTTGTCAGACACTGCTCTTTGCCTGTCCAATATCTATTCTCCCATTTGTCTTTTATAAATTGAACCCTGAATAGATAAAAATGCTTACTTCTTAGATTCTTTTTAAAACTACGTCTCATTTATGGCAACAGAGAGATGTAAGCAAAAATCTCTGAGAGGGGTTTCAGGAGTCTGTAAAAAGGCGAACTTGGTTGGGATGCCCCTTCTTCTATCCTTCACCCCTTATGTTTCTTGCCTCTTTTTTATTGCCTGGAATGTGGATGTGAATCCTGGAGGTGTGGTAGCCATGCTGGAACCATGAAGTACTAGTCACAAAGATTAAGACCTATACACAATGGATGGCAGTGTATGGAAGGATGTAAAGGGCCTCCTTACTCCTAGACTTCTTGAATGAGACACATAAATTTCCATGTGTTAAGCCACATTTTTCTGTTGTTTTTAGGAAAGTTTATTAGTATATGACAGAGATTTTGGTATCTAGAAATTTAAGTGCTGCAAATAATGCAACCTGTAATGTGAAAGTGGTCTAGTGGGGGAGGAAGGATACCAGGAAGACATCTGTAGTCTGGAGAGTTGGTGACCATTACCATCAGTGGCAAAATATTTGGTAAATCTATATTACCAAATACTAAGGCATATAATTAGAGGAAATGGTAGAAAAAAATCAAAATGTTGGCATGTTCTGATTCTTCCTTGCCACGTTCAGCAAAAGCATAGAAATGAGATATGAACTCAGACCATGGCTAGGCAATCTATAAGGAGAGATAAAAGAAAACACCTAAAAAAGATATTCTGCTGGTGGCCTGTAATTTAAATAGGCTGAAAGCCCCAAAATTGGATTGAAAATGCCAACCACTTCCAACCTCAAAGGGAAGCCCAAGAGGTAGCTTTAGCAGGAGATAAGACTGGTGCCTCAGGGCTTCCTCTTCCTTGAAGAGTTTTCTGTCATTCCAGAGAGGGAAAGCACACCAGCCTGGATAAATTTGAGTGGTGTCTGAAAGATTACCAGTGGCTGTCAGGCTAAGGGCTTTCTATTAACATCAAATCCCACCTGCTTGAGCCTCAGCTGTGAGTCTGATTCATGGATATCTGCTAATGTCCTGTTGCATGTCTTCATGGAGAAACTTCTGGGCTTCAGAAAATATCTCTGGACATCAGTGGTCTTCATACCTGGACATTAGTGGTCCTGACTTCCCTTTCTACTATTAATACGCTTTCTCCTGGTTTCTATAATCTGGATTCTTGCTCACTGTTGTAGGCAGAAAATGGCCTCCCAAGGATGTCTACACCTTAATCCTTGCAACCTGTGAATATGTGACCTCACATGGCAAAGGAGACTTTGCTGATGTGATTAAGGTCACAGACTTTGGGATGGGGAGATTATTCTGATGGACCCAATCTAATCACATTAGCTCTTAAAAGCAGAAGAGAACACAAGGAGAGGTGAAGACTGGGAGGGACCTGACCCACCAGTGCTGGTTTTGAAGATGGAGGAAGAGGGGCTAAGACTAAGGAATGCGGGTGGCCCTTAGAAGCTGAGAACAGCCTTTGGTTGATGGCCAGCAAGGAAATAGGTACCAACAACCTGAAGAGTGAGGAAAGGCTTCCCCCCTCCAACCTCCAGGAAGGAGCACAGCTCTACTGACCCCTTGCTTTCAGCTGTGAGACTCTAAGCAGAGACTCGACCACTCTGAACTTCTGACCGACAGAAACTGAGGTAATACATTTGTGTTAGTTTAAACAACTAAATTTGTGGTGATTTGTTACAGAGGCAATAGGAAACCAATATCCCCACATAATCTAATCCCTGAAAGATCACAGTCATTGTTTAGATTGCCCCTCTTAAGAACTTGAACTACATGTAAGTTTCCTCCCACTTTTCAGTGTTCCTTAGTGAATCTTCCCAAGCTACTAGTCCAAGATTGCCTGTGCCACAATAGCTTGAGTTTCAGTAGTGAAATAAACATGAGATTGTCAGTTAGACTTTTTCTTTCAATATAGTTTTTTCATCTTTGCCTAATGTCTTGGTTTCCAGTACAGGCCTATTGGAGGATAGGTACAGGATTGTACAAAAGTTTTCAGTTAGAGAGACATCAATAATAAACCAGATAGTCCTTGTGTTCTAATGCATTATTGTCTTGAATTCAGTTTAATAGTTTCCCTAAGCAGCCACACAATAGCTCAAGTGGTAGTTCCAGCTGTGGCAGTGGCTCTGAAGATCATGGCAGTGACAACAGCAAAGAGAAGAAATAAACGACTATATAAGAAAGGCACACTGCTCCAGGTATATTTCACAAATCATGAAAAATGAATCCCAGCTTGACTGGTAGAGATTCAGAGACATTTAAAAACACCAGATAAAACATTTAAAAATATTTTAAATGAATGAATAAGGCTTCAAAAATGTGTAAAAAGTTATCTGAGGGCTGGAGTAAACTTTAAGTGCAGTCCAAGGAATTAAGTGAGGCTGAAACCACCAAATACCCTGGAGACATCTACAGACACTGGTGTCCTAAGAGGATGAGAACTTTGTGTGTCCACAACGAGGAGACAGGACATGGTGGAGATGAGATCTGGGTTACGTTTCTGAGCAGTGGGGAACCTGATTAGAGAAATAGCATAAAGTCAGGAACAGAAAGGAAACACACTCAGGAAAAGGTGAACTAGTTCAGTACAAATAATGCTCCAAAGGAGAGACGTCAGTAAAACTTGTCTCAGCCATACCTCTGGGTGATGATAAAAAAGCGGGGGGGGGGCAGGAGAGAAGTTTCCCTAATAATTCAGGGACAATAATTGGCTCTCATATGGGTTTGGGGCCTGGATTCATTGAACATTTCACAAATGATTATTAAGGGCCTACTATGAGCCTGAAAGTATTCTAGGAGCTGAGGATACAGCAGTTTAAAAAATATTGAAAAAAAAATCCCTTCTCTCATGGAGATTAAATTTTAGTGGGGAAAGAAGAATATAAATAAGTTATTTAGTATACTAAAAGGTAATAAGTGGTATGATAAAAAAAATACAGCAATGAGGGCCTCTAGGAAATGCCCAAAAGGTATGCAATTTTAAATAAGATGGTGGGGAAATTTTCAAATTAAGCAAACACTTGAAAGGAGACAGAGAGTCATGCAGGTGTCTGGGGTACATAGTTTTCCTCAGAGGAACCAGCCAGTGGAAAGCTTTAAGGTGAGAGTGTGCATGCCCTTTTCAAGGATCAGGAAGGAGGCCAGTGTGTCTGAGGTGGGTAGATAGCTGGGAGGGAGTAGGAGAGATTAGAGGAGAGGGCAGCTTTGCAAGTATTTTAAACATTTAAACATTTTTGTAGTGATGCAGAAAAGGTAAAGGCATTGGAGTAATTTAGATGTTTTTCAATTAAGAATGCATGTTAACATTCCAAGACCAATCATCACAATAATAGAAATAGTATGTAAATTTTCAAAACCAGTAGAGGCAAAAATGTAGTGAGGAAAAAAGTAATTCAAAAGAAGAAAAGAGAAAGACAAATATAAGGTACATCCAAATATATGAGCAATTATAATAAGTCGAATAGCCAGATTATCAAGCTGGATTTAAAATTAAAAAAACAGCTACAGTTATGTGCTGTTTACAAGACAGAGAACATAAGCACATAGAAAGTTTGAACGTAGAAAGTAAAAAATAATACTGAGCAAATACTAATGAAGAGAAAGATGGTAAAGCTATCTTTATACCAGACAAAATAAACTTGAGGACAAAATAAACTTGGAGGCACTCCATAATGATTAAATGTTCATCAGGACGATATGAAAATTTTAATTTTGTGTGTACTGAGTAATATGGTTTCAAAACACATGATATAAGAAGTGAGAGTTGTAAGCAGAATTTGACAAATCTTCCATAATAATGGTATTATAAACATAATTCAATGACAGGCCAGTTAGGATGGAAAAATGTGTGCTCAAGAATTGGAGATTTCACATTCTTTTTAAGGACAAACATAATCTTTACGAAAATACACCATATTGTAGACCATAAAATTTCAAAGAATCAGTACATAAGAATCACAACTACAACGCGATTAAGTTACAAGTAAACAACAAAAATAAAACGTAAGCTCATTTGTTTAGGAATGTTTTAAAAAAAAACCCTGCTAAATAACTAGTGGGCAATAGAAGAAATCACAAAAGCAAATAGAAGATATTTATTCTGAAAGATAAGAAAAATATTACATGTGGAATGTCACTTAAACATTGCTTATGGAAAATGTATAGCCTTAAATGTATATATAAGAAAGGAAACAAGACTGAAAATTAATAATTTAAGTAAAGAAGTAAAACAAGGGAAAATATATAAGCCAAAAGAAAACAAAAGAAAGGAAATTAAAACAAACTTTTAATGAAATTGAATAGGTCTTCAACTCAGGCTTCAAATAATTCCCACAGATATATTGCAAGGAATATGAGATCATAAAAAAAAATTCCTAAAATATACAAGGAAACGAGGTATCAAGAGTCAGATACAGGAAAAAAGGAGACACAGTTTTACCCACAAAGCCTTAAAATACTGGAATTGTTAGAGATATTTAAAAAGTGTATTTAGTAGGTCTATAGAAACAGAGTGGTTTGAACTTATAATCAAGAAACAAGAGACTAACTATGGAGAACAGTATGGAGGTTCCTTAAAAAACTAAAAATAGAACTACCATACGACCCAGGAATCCCACTATGGGCCTATACCCTGAGAAAACCATAATTCAAAAAGAGTAATGTACAACAATATTCATTGCAGCTCTATTTACAATAGCCAAGACATGGAAGCAACCTAAGTGTCCATCGACAGATGAATGGATAAAGATGTGGCGCACACACACAATGGAATATTACTCAGCCATAAAAAGAAACAAAATTGAGTTCTTTGTAGTGAGGTGGATGGACCTAGAGTCTGTCACACAGAGTGAAGTAAGTCAGAAAAAGAAAAACAAATACCATATGCTAACATATATATGGAATCTAAAAAAAAAAGTTCTGAAGAACTAGGGGCAGGACAGGAATAAAGATGCAGATGTAGTGAATGGACTTGAGGACATGGGGAGGGGGAACGGTAAGCTGGGACGAAGTGAGAGAGTGGCATGGACATATATACACTACCAAATGTAAAATAGATAGCTAGTGGGAAGCAGCTGCATAGCACAGGGGGTCAGCTTGGTGCTTTGTGACCACCTAGAAAGGGTGGGATGGGGAGAGTGGGAGGGAGACACAAGAAGGAGGGGATATTGGGATATATGTATACATATAGCTGATTCACTTTATTATACAGCAGAAACTAACACAACATTGTAAAGCAATTATACTCCAATAAAGGTGTTAAAAAAAAACCAAGAGGCTAGCTATAAAAATGATGTAGATTTTAAAAGAATGAAATAAAATTTTGAAAAGTAATACTCATAATAATTAAAATTTAACAGCTTAATGGACTACAAAACCCAGCGAAAGGGTAAGACAGTAAATTAGACAAAGCTGAAGAAATTAATGGAACCAAGCCAAAGAAATTATACACAATGCAACAGAGTGAAGTGAAGAGATATAAAATATGCAGCATAGGTTGGGAGACATTGAGAACTGGATGAGGTCTAACAAATGCTTAATTGGAGATCCACAGGGTATGACAGAGAATGTAAGGAAGAGGAAATATTCGACGTGCCAATTACCAAAGACTTCAGAAATTGTGAAAGACAGTAAGCCTCAGAATCAGAAATTTTAATGAATTCCAAACAAGATAGATAAAATTAGAAAACCACACCTAGACACAGCATTTTGAACTTTGAAACAATAAGAATAACTAGATCTTAAGAGCGTGCAGTAAGAAAAGACAGATTACCTACAAAGGGTTAACAATCAGACTAATAGCTGCCCTTACAACGACACTGACACAAGGCAGAACATAGTAAAATATGCCTTTAGAGAACTAAGAAAAAATAGCTGTCACCTTAGCCTAGCAAAACTTTCTCAAAAATAATGGTAAAATAAACACATTTTAGAAAAACAAGATCTTAGTTTACCACCAAAAGAGCCTCATAAAAAGTAATTCTAAAAGATGTACCTTACTCAGAGGGCAAATGGTCCCAAATGGAAGATTGAAATGCAAAAAGGAATAAGATGGAAACGAAGAGGGAAAGATAAATCATATGGAATATTAATCCAGGAAGAAGGACACCTGAACAGGTAAAGAGAAATAAGCATGTGTTAGAACAATAACCAATAAAATTAACAAAATTTTCTAGTCTTTCTAGTTCTGAATTATTTAATTGCTTTTACTCTTTACATGTCGTAAAAAGGAGCACACCTAAACATATTATAAAGAAATTTCTAAATAAATTCCAAGGATAAAGAGAAACTCTTACAAGCTTCCTGAAAGAAAAATTTCAGGTGAGACTAGGACTTGAATTAAATTTCTTATGTGCATCACTGGATGCTAGAAGACATTGGAATCATGTATAAAGAATTCTGAGAGAAAAAGATTTTGATCTTGACCCCCTTGTTATTTATAATTTAGGTTAAAAGACCACTGCTTTCAAGTATAGGAGAATTTGGCAAATAGCCACCCTTGTAATCTCTCTGAAAACATTACTTTAGTAAGAGTGCCAGTTAAATGGAAATAGGACCCAAACATCTCAGTATAGCAGAAGACAAGATATATAAGAAAAGAGGTTTCTTGTAGAGACTTACTCTCTCCAAACTCCCAAGGAAAACATTCAAAAAGTAACAGGATCCTGCTAGAAAGTTTAGAAATATTCGTGCTTTGAGGCTAAGAGCTCTCTGGAGAGAGCAGGGATGGATAAATACTCACTATTGCGTCTAGAGAAAAAACAAGTGTTTGGAGGAGCTTAGAGCAAAGACTGGAGATGAACAGCTCCTTCCGCTGCCCAAGAGGGTCCTATGTAAGTCAAGGAAGGGAAACTAAGGTGAGCAATTAGAGCTGGTATTTTATCAAGGCAGAAGTAATGCAAGAGATAAAAGAGAACATCAATAAGTATGAATGTAATGAGACTGAAACAGATGCAAATAGAACAGACACACACACAAGACTGCCTGGGTCTATTAAATGTTTTTTCTCAAAATTTAAAATTTATTATAGTAAATTTAAAAAGAAAAAGAGTTTCAATGTCAGAAGCAAGTCATCTTTCAAAATTCAAGATGGTTTGGATTTGGAGTGCAAGACAATTTAAACAAAACGGACCTTCTCTTAAAAAAAAAAAGCCTTATGGGAATTAAAAAAAAAACTCACATAAAAAGGAAAGCTTATAAAAATGAGAAGCTGCAGTATAAACAGCGTAACTGAATACATCTTTGTTCTAAATATTATACTGGTGATGGAATGACCTTCATAGTCAATTATATCCTTGTATCTCACTGGCGCTTGGCCTATACATCATGTGCAGTGCACATAACTAATGCACTTTAGCTTGGCTTCTTTCTATCATGTCCCACATGTGCACTGCATCAAACTTCCTGGCAAAAATGTTATTTCAAGGTCATGTGTATAATAAAATGTTCTCTTGGTGTCACAACAATATTTCTCCACTGACAGTATCATTAGAATGATTTCTACACTGATTAATACTCACCTGCCAATTCAAATAGAAACATATATTGTGGATAAAAATAAGTCATGCACACCTTCTCCCTCATAAAATATAAAGACTAAAGTGACTTCTTGGTGGAACTCAATATAAAACATCAAAATATTGCTGAAGAACCAGGAGCTAATCTGAAGACTGTGATTTTCATTTCAATCATTTTAATAGTAATGTTTTCCTCTTATACAAAAATGTTCTTTTTTCTCTTATTTTTTTATTGTGGTAAATATATGAAACATAAAATTTACCATGTTAACTATTTGTAAGTGTATAGTTCAGCAGCATTAAGTACATTCAGATTGTTGTGTAACCATCACCACCATCCATCTCCAGAAATTTGTCATCTTCTCTAATGGAAACTCCATATGCATTAAACAATAACTCCCCATCTCCTCCTCCCCCCAGCCTCTGGCAACCACCATTCTACTTTTTGTCTATGAATTTGGCTACTCTAGGTACCTCATATAAGCAGAATCAGAATATTTGTTTTTTGATGAATGGTTTTTTTCACTTAGCATCATGTCTTCAAGTTCATCCATGTTATAGTAGATGTCAGAATTTCCTTCCTTTTTAAGGATGAATAATGTTCCATTGTATGTATAGACCACACTTTATTTATAGAAGTATATATTCTTAAAAAATAATTTTGATATTAAAGCATTATACACTATGACTGCAGTTATACTAATTATATTGTGATAGTCTATGAGAGCAAGTTATCAAGCATCTATTATGTACCAACTTAAAAATATATACACTATCTATAATCTTCCTCATAACACTAGAAGTGGGATACCATACTAATTTTACAGATGAGGAAACTGAACAGAGTGAATGTGAGTAAAAGTTATCCAATGGCTCACAGAGTATAGAGAAGTGATGGGATTCAAACCAGACATGTTTAGCTCTGAAGCCTGGGCTCTCTTCCCTCCTCAACCTGTCTGCTTATGCTATGACCAGGGTACATTGTGTTGTATGTAGTGGAATTGTGCTAGACAGGCAAACATACAGTTCAATTCTGACTCTGCTATCCACTAGCTGTGTGACCTTGGCCAAGTCATTTGGACTCACTAAATTGTCTCATCTGTAGAGGGGGAATAAGAACAATCATGATAGTAATGATAATAAAACCTAACATTTTGAGTATGGTCAGCCCTCTGTACCTGCAGGTTCTGCACCCAAGGATTCAACCAACTAAGGATTGAAAATGTTTTTCTTTAAAAAATTCCAGAAAGTTTCAAAAAGCAAAACTTGAACTTGCTGCATGCCCCACAACTATTTACATGGCATTAACAATGTATTAGTAATCTAGATATGATTTAATGTATACAGGAGGTTGTGTAAATACTATGCCATTTTATATAAGAGACATGAGCATCTGTGGAGTTTGGTATCCACATGGGTCCTGGAACCAATTCCCCATGGATACCAAGGGATGACTGTTCTCACTTTGTGCTAAATACTGAGCCTGTCTGTATTAGCTCTTCAATCCTCACAAAAAAACACTACATAGATTTTTTTATTCCCTTCCTTTTATTTCCATGTGAAGAAGTGAAACACAGGTTAAGGTTAAGGCCTAAGGTCACACCACAGTAAGTGGATTCAAACCAGAAACTGAGTCAGTCTGGCTCCTAAACCTGCATTTTAACTATTACTCACTGCTAGGAGGTTGTAAGAATCCAGATAAAGCAGGCCAATTGCTGAACTCAGTGTCTGACACACAGAAACGTCTCAAAAAATGTGTCATTATTTTCATGACCATGATTTACTTGCCATTTTTCTATATCTGGTTCTGAATGGCAGCATCTGCTTTTCCTCCTTTTATTCCCTCTTGGAAATGTTCCAAGGGTGGGAGGAGAGATTGAGCATCCATCAGGAAACTATTCTTCTGGGCTCTGGACCTGCTCTAGAAAAAAAAGCACAAAACAGCAAGGACTTCTACAAAGTGGGTTCAATACCAGGCCTAATGTTCTTTCTTCTTACTGAGGCTGAATTCAAATTCAAATCTGAATACAAATTCCTTGTATGTTGTTTGACATAATAAAAAACCCTTGAATTTTTAAAAAATCTGATTCTTTCTCATTTACCCTGAAGCTAAGTCACCAGCACAAATAAGTTTCTGAGAAATGCACTGAAAATGTCGTGCTTCTCAAGAAAGTTGAAAAAGCAAGGTAACTAAAATAAGATACTGCTAACATACACAGTTTATTATTACTTTTAACATTCTAGGTCTTTATTTATTTGGATTAAAGTCCCTAGCTGATAGTATTCATCAATAGCTACCAATAAATAATCATGGATTTTGATTTCCATTATGACATTGAAATCTCACTTATCTCTTAATAAAGGAGATTTGGAACTAATATTTTCATGCACTGAGCTTAAGGTTTTACTTAATGCCTTGCTTACCAGCACCTGCCCTCACACCCAATCCTCACCCCTAAGACCAGATTATGCAAGCACACATACACCATTCAACACTTATTTATTGAGGAGATCGCTCGCAGAGTCATTTGACTGTGGAGAATACAAGGATAATACAGTGCAAGAACCTGACCCTAATTCATAATTTTCTCACAACCATATATATGTTCATTATTAAATAAGAGTAAGAAAAATCAGAATTTGAAGGTGAGCAATTTTATGAATTCCATAGTTTTTAAAGAAATCTTGTATCTAATTTACTATCAATTTCTTAAATTATATATTGGTTTTGAGTTGGGACTATTATTTATGTTGGATATATAATAGTGAATAAAATAACAGTCCTTTCTGTCAAGAAGTTTACAATCTAGATGTAAAGATAGGGTATTAAAATAGCAGGATAAATCAGTACCTTCCATTCCTTCCCTAAGACGTACCAACTGATGCCTGTGTACTTACTCACTTAATGATCAAATTGCATCTTCTCCAAGAAGTAGTTGTGTTCAACAGCAAACCTCATTATGTCAGTTGTACTTCTTATTGTAATTACATTAATTTAATTTAAACTTACATAAACTGATGACCTGTGAGTGTAAAAGAGTATGTGTGTTTCCATGAAAACTGCTCTAATGCTTTGAAATGATTTGATAAAGTTAAGTTGCCAGAACACTGCTGCTCTTTTAGGAGTTGAATGAGACAACTGTAAAAGAGGAGAAAATTATTTAGGAAGATTCTGTAAACAAACCACTTTGCAATTTAAAATATCAGTCAATATTTAAAAACTGATGTACAAATATAATTACAATAAACCATGACCTATATGCTGAGGAGTGCAGTCTAGTGGTCAGGCCTACTGGAGAGGACCCACCCGAATGAAATCTGAAAGAGAGTAGCACTGGTGAAGAGAGAAGCCCAGGGGTCCTGAGCCGAGGCAGCAGCATGTCCAAAGGCTTGGGGGCAAAAAAAGATTTGCAAAAAGCTTAACATGATGAAAATACAAATGTTAAAGAATGCGGTAAGGAGATGAGTCTAGAGAAATGATCAGGAGACAGATCTTGAAGGCCTTGTTAAGGAATCTGGAATTTTTAAGAAGAATGGGAAATCAGGGAGCCATTTTTTTTGTTGTTTTTTTTAACATCTTTATTGGAGTATAATTGCTTTACAATGGTGCGTTAGTTTCTCCTTTATAACAAAGGGAATCAGCTATACATATACATATATCCCCATATCTCCACGTGAGTGACATGATCAAATTCTCTTCCCAAGATCACTTTGGCCTCAGTAGAACCAGGTTTCGAGGAACAGGGTAGAGAGCAAGGATGAAGGCAAGGAGACAGGAAAGTGGCTATGAACCCAGAGGGTCTAGTTGCTAGGGGAGAGATGGAGGTAATTAAGCTTTGTCTAGTTGCCAATAGGACAGAGAGAACTGAACAGATCAAGAGAAATTTAGGAGATGAAACTAACATGAACTGGTGAGCAATCAGTGTAGGGGTAAAGGAGAAGAAAAGTCAAAGTTGACTCTCAGATTTCTCACTATTAATGGGACAGTGGTATCATTTAAAGAAATAGGGAACAATGGAGAAAGAACACGTAAGGGAGATAAGGAGATAAAGTCTATCCAATTCTATCTCATTATATAGAGAAGGAAGCTAATTTCTAGAGAAGGTAAGTATTTTACCTTAAATAACAGAGTCAGAAATTGAGTTCAGATTTTCTGACCATCACCCCTGCTGTCCAATCCCCTTTGTACCCATATAGTGCAAACACCCACCTATAATTCTACCTAGGGTTTTATTTCAAATAGATCATTACCAAACCCCCAATATGGTTAAACATGTTCTTTTGTCCCCCTCCATGCTGTATGTCGTATCTGCCCCCATAAACCTCAAAACCCTTGGCTTAGCATTGCATTGAACCCTACAGATTTAGTTTCACACAGTAAAATCTTTTATCAGCTTCAGTGGAAATCTGATCCACAGAAAGATGAATGGAACTGGCCTTCTGTGAAATAGGTTAAAAATAATTGCATGTCAGGCAGGTTTTGGAGAGGAGCCAGTATTAAGTATTAAGTGAAAATATGGAGGAGCAGACTCTCCACTGCTCTGAATTTGAAAACTCAAACACTGGGGCAGGGAAATATTTTCTTCTCATTCGAAGGGCGTGTGATTTATTTCCTCTGACTGCTAATTGCTACGGAAAGTAGAGAAGTGGATTTCAAAAGGGAACTCAACAAAACTTACCTGGCTTGAAAAAATGCTTAAGTGGCATTGGTTTGAATTTATAGGCCCCTTTGGTGATCAGCATAGGGCAGCCAAAACAATTAGAAGCTAAATAAATGGGTACTTTCTGGAAATGTCTTTATTTAAAGTCTTTAGCAGGAGAAAACAAGTGAAAGAGGACAAATTTTAAGCCCTGAATAGAAACGGAACTTTACTTGGGAAAGTCCTCTCTGTATTTAATTTTTCTGTTGTAATTGTTGTACTGCTGAGAAGGAAAACTTTTGACTGGATGAGATATACTGATTTTATCCATTTTTTTGTTCATTCAACAAATATTTATTTAGTGCTCATTGTGCCAGGCACTGTTTTAGATCAGTGGTTTTCAATCCCAAATTTTGCCTCCCCCTGCTGCCTGCCTGGGATATTTGATGTTTGGAGTCATTTATGGTTGTCACAATTAGGGGATGAGGGTGCTATTGGCATCTAGTGGGTAGAGGTGAGGGGTGGTGCTGATATCCTACAATGCAAAGGACAACACCCCGCAACAAAGAATTATCTAGCCCAAAGTGTAAGTAGTGCAAATGTTGAGAAATCGTTTTGTAGGTAATGTCAATACAGCAGTGAAAAAAATGAGAGAATCATCATCTCTTATGGAACATTTTAGCGATGGAAGAGAAACAAAAAAACAATTAATAAAGAAATATATAGCATGCCAGAACGTGGTAAGGCACTATGAAAGAAAATAAACCAGCTGGTGGGTAGTGGTTATTCCAGCATAGAGAGAAGTCAGAGAAAGCCTCACTAATAAGGGGACTTTTGAGCAGAACCCTGGAAAGAAGGAAATAAGGTCTGGGAGTGGGCACTAATCCCATCTTGCCTTTTTAAAAAACTGTATGTGTGCTAATCATGCATGAATTGGGGATAAAGATAATTTTAAGGTAATTTGTGGACAAATCATGGGTGTCATTGCTTTTTTCCTCTCTCTTTACTGCCAAAATCTTTATGCTGGTTTAGATATAGAGTACACCATTCTCCAATTTGTAAATATTTTAGACAAATGAGAAGGTTGCCATTCTTCACAACCAATTGAAACAGACTCTTTTAATTCAACTTAATTATTGCAGGCCACAGGTTCCAAGCAGCATATACAAAGCAGTGATCAGTGCAACATTATATATGTATACAGATTTATAAACAGCTCATGCAGCTCAATAGCAAAAAAACAAACAACCCAATCCAAAAATGGGCAGAAGACTTAAATGGGCATTTCTCCAAAGAAGATATACAGACTGCCAACAAACACATGAAAGAATGCTCAACATCATTAATCATTACAGAAATGCAAATCAAAACTACAATGAGATATCATCTCACACCAGTCAGAATGGCCATCATCAAGAAATCTAGAAACAATAAATGCTGGAGAGGGTGTGGAGGAAAGGGAACACTCTTGCACTGCTGGTGGGAATGTGAATTGGTACAGCCACTATGGAGAACAGTATGGAGGTTCCTTCAAAAACTAAAAATAGAACTACCATATGACCCAGCAATCCCACTACTAGGCATATACCCTGAGAAAACCATAATTCAAAAAGAGACATGTACCAAAATGTTCATTGCAGCTCTATTCACAGTAGCCCGGAGATGGAAACAACCTAAGTGTCCATCATCGGATGAATGGATAAAGAAGATGTGGCACATATATACAATGGAATATTACTCAGCCATAAAAAGAAACGAAACTGAGCTATTTGTAATGAGGTGGATAGACCTAGAGTCTGTCATACAGAGTGAAGTAAGTCAGAAAGAGAAAGACAAATACCGTATGCTAACACATACATATGGAATTAAAAAAAAATGTCATGAAGAACCTAGGGGTAAAACGGGAATAAAGACACAGACCTACTTGAGAATGGACTTGAGGATATGGGGAGGGGGAAGGTTAAGCTGTGACAAAGCGAAAGAGAGGCATGGACATATATACACTACCAAACGTAAAGTAGATAGATAGTGGGAAGCAGCCGCAGAGCACAGGGAGATCAGCTTGGTGCTTTGTGACTGCCAGGAGGGGTGGGATGGGGAGGGTGGGAGGGTGGGAGATGCATGAGGGAAGGGATGTGGGAACAGATGTATAAGTATGACTGATTCACTTTGTTATAAAGCAGAAACTAATTAAAAAAATAAAAAATAAAATAAAAAATAAAATATATATATAAAAATATATATATATATATATGTATACAGGCATACCTCAGTGATATTGCAGGTTCAGTTCCAGACCACTGCAATAAAGGTAGTCATGAATTTTTTCATTTCCCAGTGCATATAAAAGTTATGCTTATGTTATGCTATAGTCTCTTATGTGTGCAATAGCATTATGTCTAAAAAAATGTACATACCATAATTTTAAAGTACTTTATTGCTAAAAAATGCTGATGATCATCTGAGCCTTCAGTGGGTCATAATCCTTTTGCTGTGGATGGTCTTGCCTTGACGTTGGTAGCTGCTGACAGATCAGGGTGGTGGTTGCTGAAGACTGGAATTTTAAAACATTCCTTTTTTTAAAATTTATTTTTTATTGGACTATAGTTGATTTACAATGTCATGTTAGTTTCAGGTGTATAGCAAACTGATTAAATTATACATACATATATATATCTACTTTTTCAGATTCTTTTCCCTTATAGGTTATTACAAAATATTGAGTATGCTGTGCTATACAGCAGGTCCTTGTTGGTTATCTATTTTAAGTATAGTAGTGTGGATATGTCGATCCCAAACTCCCAATTTATTCCCCCACCCCCTTTCCCCTTTGGTAACCATAAGTTTGTTTTCTAAGTCTGTGAGTCTATTTCTGTTTTGTAAATAAGTTCTTTTGTATCAGTTTTTTATATTCCACATATAAGTGTATCATGTGATATTTATCTTTCTCTGTCTGACTTCACGTAGTATAATATAATAATCTCTAGGTCCATCCACGTTGTTGCAAATGGCATTATTTCATTCTTTTTATGGCTGAGTAATATTCCATTATATATGTATGTACCACATCTTTAACCATTCATCTGTCAATGGACATTTAGATTGCTTCCATGTGTTGGCTATTGTAACTAGTGCTGCTATGAACATAGGGGTGCCTGTATCTTTTCAAACTAGAGTTTTGTCCAGATATATGCCCAGGAGTGGGATTGTTGGATCATATGGTAGCTATATATTAGTTTTTTTAAGGAACCTCCATACTGTTCTCCATAGTGGCTGTATCAATTTACATTCCCACCAAGAGTGCAAGAGGGTTCTCTTTTCTCCACAGCCTCTTCAGCATTTATTGTTTGTAGACTTTTTGATTATGACCATTCTGGCTGGTGTGAGGTGATACCTCATTGTAGTTTTGATTTGCATTTCTCTAATAATTAGTGATTTTGAACATCTTTTCATGTGCTTTTATCTTTCTGTTTGTCTTCTTAGGAGAAATGTCTATATAGATCTTTTGCCCTTTTTTGATTGGGTTGTTTGGTTTTTTTGCTATTGAGACGCATGAGCTGTTTGTATATTTTGGAGATTAATCCCTTGTTGGTTGCTTCATTTGCAAATGTTTTCTCCCATTCTGAGGGTTGTCTTTTCATTTTGTTTATGATTTCCTTTGCTGTGCAAAAGCTTTTCAGTTTCATTAGGTCCCATGTGTTTATTTTTGTTTTTATTTTCATTACTCTAGGAGGTGGATCCAAAAAGATCTTCCTGCAATTATGTCAAGGAGTGTTCTGCCTATGTTTTCCTCTAAGAGTTTTATAGTATCCTGTCTTACATTTAGGCCTTTAATCCATTTTGAGTTTATTTTTGTGTGTGGTATTATGGTGTGTTCTAATTTCATTCTTTTACATGTAGCTGTCCAGTTTTCCCAGCACCACTTATTGAAGAGACTGTCTTTTCTCCACTGTATGGTCTTGCCTCCTTTGTCATAGATAAATTGACCATGGGTGCATGGGTTTATTTCTGGGCTTTCTATCCTGTTCCATTGGTCTATATTTCTGTTTTGTGCCAGGACCATACTGTTTTGATGACTAGTAGCTTTGTAGAATAGTTTGAAGTCAGGGATCATGATTCCTCCAGCTGTTTTTCTTTCTCAGGATTGCTTTTGCTATTCAGGGTCTTTTGTGTTTCCATACAAATTGAAAATTTTTTTGTTCTAGTTCTGTGAAAAATGCCATTGGTAATTTGATAGGGATTGCATTGAATCTGTAGATTGCCTTGGGTAGTGCAGTTATTTTGACAATATTGATTCTTCCAATACAAGAACATGGTATATCTTTCCATCTGTTTGTGTCATCTTCGATTTCTTTTATCAGCATCTTATAGTTTTCAGAGTACAAGTCTTTTGACTCCTTGGGTAGGTTTATTACTAGGTATTTTATTCTTTTTAATGAGATGGTAAATGGGATTGTTTCTTTAATTTCTATTTCTTATCTTATGTTGTTAGTGTATAGAAATGCAAGAGATTTCCGTGTATTAATTTTGTAACCTGCAACTTTACCGAATTCACTGATGAGCTCTAGTAGCTTTCTGGTAGCATCTTCAGGCTTTTCTATGTATAGTATCATGTCATCTGCAAACAGTGACAGTTTAACTTCTTTTCCAAGTTGGATTCCTTTCATTTCTTTTTCTTCTCTGATTGCCATTGCCAGGACTCCCAAAACTATGTTGAATAAAAGTGTTGAGAGTGGGCATCCTTGTCTTGTTTCTGATCTTAGAGGAAGTGTTTTCAGCTTTTCACCACTGAGTATGATATTAGCTGTGGTTTTGTCATATATGGCCTTTATTATGTTGAAGTAGGTTTCCTTTATGCTCACTTTCTCAAGAGTTTTTGTCATAAATTGGTGTTGAATTTTATCAAAAGCTTTCTCTGCATCTATTGAGGTGATCATATGGTTTTTATTCTTCAGTTTGTTAATGTGGTGTATCACACTGATTGATTTGCGTATATTGAAAAATCCTTGCACTCTGGGATAAATCCCACTTGCTCATTGTCTATGATCCTTTCAATGTATTGTTGAATTTAGTTTGCTAGTATTTTGCTGAGGATTTTTGTGTCTATGTTCGTCAGTGATATTGGCCTGTAATTTTCTTTTTTTGTAGTATCTTTGTCTGGCTTTGGTATCAGGGTGATGGTGGCCTCATAGAATGAGTTTGGGGGTATTCCTTCCTCTGCAATTTTTTGGAATAGTTTCAGAGGATAGGTGTCAACTTGTCTCTAAATGTTTGATAGAATTCGCCTGTGAAGCCATCTGGTCCTGGACTTCTGTTTGTTGGGAGTTTTTAAATCACAGTCTCAATTTCAGTACTTGTGATAGGTCTGTTCATATTTTCTATTTCTTCCTGGTTCAGTCTGGGAGATGGTGCCTTTCTAAGAATTTGTCTGTTTCTTCTAGGTTGTCCTTTTTATTGGCATATAGTCACTTGTAGTAGTCTCATATGATCCTTTGTATTTCTGCGGTGTCAGTTGTAACTTCTCCTTTTTCATTTCTAATTTTATTGATTTGAGTCCTCTCCCTTTTTTCTTGATGAGTCTTGCTAAAGGTTTATCAATTTTGATTATCTTTTCAAAGAACCAGCTTTTAGTTTCATTGATCTTTTCTATTGTTTCCTTCATTTCTTTTTCATTTATTTCTGCTCTGATCTTTATGATTTCTTTCCTTCTACTAACTTTTGTTTTTGCTTGTTCTTCTTTCTCTAGTTGCTTTAGGGATAAAATTAGGTTGTTTATTTGAGATTTTTCTTGTTTCCTGAGGTAAGATTTTATTGCTATAAACTTCCCTCTTAGAACTGCTTTTGCTACATCCCATAGGTTTTGGATTGTTGTGTTTTCATTTTCATTTGTCTCTAGGTAGTTTTTTAAATTTCCTCTTTGATTTTTTTCAGTGATCCATTGGTTGTTTAGTAACATATTACTTAGCCTCCACATATTTGCGTTTTTTACAGGTTTTTTTTCTTGTAGTTTATTTCTAATCTCATGGCGTTGTGGTCAGAAAAGTTGTTTGATGTGATTTTGGTTTTCTTAACTTTATCAAGGGTTGCTTTATAAACCAACATGTGATCCATCCTAGAGAATGTTCTGTGTGCACTTAAGAAGAATATGTATTCTGCTGCTTTTGGATGGAATGCTCTATAAATATCAATAAGACTATCTGGTCTAATGTGTAATTTCAGGCCTGTGTTTCCTTATTCACTTTCTGTCTGGATCAGCTGTCCATTGATGTAAGTGGGGTGTTAAAGTCCCTCACTATTATAGTGTTACTGTCGATTTCTCCTTTTATGGCTGTTAGCATTTGCCTTATATATTGAGGTGCTCCTATATTAGGTGCATATATATTTACAATTGTTACATCTTCTTCCTGGGTTGATTCCCTTGATCATTATGTAGTGTCCTTCTTTGTCTCTTGTAATAGTCCTTATTTTAGCGTCTATTTTGTCTGATATGAGTATTGCTACTCCAGCTTTCTTTTGATTTCCATTGCATGGAATACTTTTTCAATCCCCTCACTTTCAGTCTCTGTTTGTCCCTAGATCTGAAGTGGGTCTATTGTAGACAGCATATATACAGATCTTGTTTTTGTATCCATTCAGCCAGTCTATGTCTTGGTTGGAGCATTTAATCCTTTTACATTTAAGGTAATTATCAATATGTATGTTCTTATTGCCATTTTAATTGTTTTGGATTTGGTTTTGTAGGTCTTTTTTTCTTCCTCTTTTGTTCTCTTCTCTTGTGATTTGATGACTATTTTTAGTGTTGTGTTTGGATTGTTTTTCTTTTTTGTATGTGTATCTATTGTAAATTTTGGTTTGTGGTTACCACGAGGTTTTGATATAGCAGTCTAGATTTACATACAAGATTGTTTAGTTTGCTGGTCTCTTAATTTCAAATGCATTTCCAATATCCTGCATTTTACTCTCCTCTTCTCACAATTGCTGGTTTTGATGTCATATGTGTGTGTGGATGATTTCCTGCCTTTACTGTATGACAGCCTTTACTGGTGGGCTTTCCCATTTGTAATTTTTTTGCTTCTAGTTGTGGCCATTTCTTTTCTATCTAGAGAAATCCCTTTAGCATTTGGTATAAAGCTGGTTTTGTGCTGCTGAATTCTCTTAGCCTTTGCTTGTGTGTAAGTTTTGATTTCTCTGTCGAATCTGAATGAGAGCCTTACTGGTAGAGTATTCTTGGTTGTAGGTCATTCCCTTTCATCACTTGAAATATATCATGCCACTCCCTTCTGGCCTGAAGAGTTTCTGCTGAAAAATCAGCTGATAACATTATGGGGATTTTCTTGTATGTTATTTGTTGCTTTTCCTTTGCTGCTTTTAATGTTTTCTCTTTAATTTTTGCCAGTTTGATTAACATGTGTCTTGGTATATTCCTTCTTGGGTTTATCCTATATGGGACTCTCTGTACTTCCTGGACTTGAGAAAATGTTTCTTTTCCCATCTTAGGGAAGTTTCTGGCTATTATCTCTTCAAATATTTTCTCAGGCCCTTTCCCTCTCTCTTCTCCTTCTTGGACCTCTATAATGTGAATGTTGGTGTGTTTAATGTTGTCCCAGAGGTCTCAGACTGTCCTCATCTCTTTTCATTCTTTTTTCATTATTCTGTTCCATAGTAGTGATTTCCACCAATCTGGCTTCCAGCTCACTTATTTGTTCTTCTGCCTCATTTATTCTGCTATTGATTCTTTCTAGTGCATTTTTCATTTCAGGTATTGTATTGTTCATCTTTGTTTGTTTGTTCTTTAAATCTTCTAGCTCTTTATAAAACATTTCTTGTTTCCTCTTAGTCTGTGCTTCCATTCTTTTTGCTAGATTTTGGATCATCATTACTATCATTACTCTGAACTCTTTTTCAGGTGGATTGCCTGTCTCTACTTCACTTAGTTGTTCTTCTGGGATTTTATCTTGTTCCTTCATCTGGAGCATATTTCTCTGCTGTCTCACTTTGTCTACATTTCTGTGTTTGTGGTCTCCATTCTTCAGGCTGCAGGACTGTAATTTTTCTTGGTTCTGGTGTCTGCCCCCTGGTGGGAGGTTGGTGTGGGGATTTGTACAGGCTCCTGGTGGGAGGGACTGGTACCTGCTCACTGGTGGGTGGAGCTGAATCTTGTTCCTCTGGTGGGCAGAGCTGTGTCAAGGAGTGTGTTTATTGGCAGCTATTAATTCAGGAAGACTTTAGGTAACCTGTCTGCTGATGGGTGGGGCTGTGTTCCCACCCTGTTGGTTGTTTGGCCTGAAGCGTCCCAGCACTGGAGCCTGCAGGCTGTTGGGTGGGGCCAGGTCTTGGTGCCAAAATGGCAACCTCCAGGAGAGCTCATGTCAGTGAGTATTCCCTGGGGTATCCGCCACCAGTCCTTGCCCTCACAGTGAGCCACAGTTGACCCCTGTCTCCCCAGGAGACCCTCCAAGACCCACACTTAGGACTGGCCCAGGATCCTATGGAGTCACTGCTTTGCCCTTGGTCCCAGTGCACGTGAAAGCTTGTGTGCGCCCTCCAAGGGTGGAGTCTCTGCTTCCCCCAGTTCTGTGGAACTCCTACACTTAAGCCCTGTTGGCCTTCAAAGCCAAATGTTCAGGGGGCTCCTCTTCCCAATGCCAGACCCCCAGGCTGGGGAGCCTGACGTGGTGCTCAGAACTCTCACTCCTGTGGGGCAACCTCTGTGATGTAATTATTTTCCAGTTTGTGGGTCATTCACTCAGCAGTTATGGGATTTGATTAAATTGTGAAAGTGTCCCTGCTACCATCTCACTGTGGCTTCTTATTTGTCTCTGTGTGTAGAATATCTTTCTTGGTAGGTTCAAGTCTCTTGTTGATGGTTGTTCAGCAGTTAGTTATGATTTTGGTGTTTTCATGAGAGGAGGTGAGCTCAAATCCTTCTACTCTGCCATCTTACTGCTCCAGAAGCCTGAGGGTCAGTGTGATATAATGGCAAGCGTACTCTATTTGAAGACTTGGGGCCAAGTCTAGGCTTCCTTTTTACTTTCTCTCTGGCTCTGGGTAAGTCATTTAATTTCTCTGGGTCTTCCTCCAGTCTTAAAATATCACTGACTCTAAACAAAGAACTTTGGGTTGTGCACGCCCAAGCATGGCCACACAGCCTGGGCCTCCTCTTTGCTCCCCAAGGAGCAGTCACTACCTGCTCTGAAGGAAACTGATACCAGGCCTGGCAATTTCTTAAAATAAGACAATGATGAAGGTTGCCACATTGTTTGACACTTCCTTTCATGAAAGATTTTGCTTTAGCATGCAAGGCTGTTTGATAGCATTTTACCCACTGTAGAATTTCTTTCACAATTGGAGTTAATCTCTGCAACCCTGCTGCTGCTTTATCAACTAAGCATTTGTAATGTTCTAAATCCTTTATGCTAATTTCAACAATCTTCACAGCATCTTCACCAAGAGTAGTTTCTATCTCAAGAAACCACTCTCTTTGCTAATCCATAAGAAGCATCTCCTCATCTGTTGAAGTTTTATCATGAGATTGAAGTGATTTAGTCGCATCTTCAACCTCAACTTCTAATTCTAGTTGTCTTGCTATTTCTACCACCTCTGTAGTTCCTTCCTCTGCTAATGTCTTAAACCCCTCAAAGTCATCCATGAGGGCTGGAATTAACTCCTTCCAAAATCCTGTTAGTGTTGATATTTTGACTTCTTCCCATGAATCACAAATGTTCTTACTGGCATCTAGAATGGTGAATCCTTTCCAGAAGGTTTTCCATTTACTTTGCCCAAATCCATCAGAGGAATTGCTATTGATGGCAGCTATAGCCTTATGAAATGTATTTCTTAAATAATAAGACTTGAATGTCAAAATTATACCTTGATCCATGTGCTGCAGAATGAAAGTTATGTTAGCAGGCATGAAAACAACATCAATCTCATTGTACACCTCCATCTGACCTCTTGGATGACCAGGTGCCTTGTCAATGTGCAGTCATATTTTGAAAGAAATGTTTTTTCTGAGCAATAGTTCTCAACAGTGGGCTTAAAATATTCAGTAAACCATGTTGTAAACAAATGTGCTGTCATCCCGGTTTTGCTGTTCCATTTATAGAACATAGGAAGAGTAAACTAAGCATCATTCTTAAAGACCCTAGGATTTTTGGAATGGTAAATGAACACTGGTTTCAAGTTAAAGCTACCAGGTACATTAGCCCCTAACAAGAAAGTCAGCCTGTCCTTTGAAGCTTTGAAGCCAGGCATTCACTTCTCCTCTCTAGCTATGCAAGTCCTAGATGACATCTTCTTCCAATAGAAGGCTGTTTCATCTGCATTGAAAATATGTTGTTTAGTGTAGCCACCTTCATTAATTATCTTAGCTAGATCTTCTAGATAACTTGCTGTAGCTTCTACATCAGCACTTGTTGCTTCACCTTGCACTTTTCCTTAAACCTCATTAACCAAGCGCTGCTAGTTTCCAACTTTTCTTCTTCAGCTTCCTCACCTCTCTCAGCATTCACAGAATCGAAGAGAGTTAAGGCCTTGCTCTTGATTCGGCTTTGGCTTAAGGGAATGTTGTGGCTGTTTTGATCTTCTGTCTAAACCACTACAACTTTCTCCATCTCAGCATTAAGACTGTTTCACTTGCTTGTCATTCATGTGTTTACTGGAGTAGCACTTTTAATTTCCTTCAAAAACTTTTCCTTTGCATTCAAAACTTGGCTAACTGCTTGGCATAAGAGGCCTAGTTTGTTTCGATATGCCTTCTTCACTAAGCGTAATCATTTCTAGCTTTTGATTTAACGTGAGAGATGTGTGACTCTTCCCTTCACTTGAACACTTAGAGGCCATTGTAGGGTTATTAACTGGCCTAAATTCAACATCCTTGTGTCTCAAGGATTAGGGAAGCCTAAGGAGAGGGAAAGAGACAGGGGAACAGGCTGTCGATGGAGCAGTGAGAAAATACACAACATTTATAGATTGCTTGCCACCTTATATAGGTGCAGTTCCTGGCACTCTAAACAATTACAATAGTAACATCACAGCTCACCATAACAAACGAATAATGAAAAAGTATTACAATTTACTTTGTGAGAATTGCCAAAATGTGATGCAGAGACACGAAGTGAGCAAATGCTATTGGAAAAAATGGTGCCAATAGACTAGCTTGACACAAGGTTGCCACAAAACTTCAATTTGTAAAAAAATGGAATATCTGCAATGAACAGTAAAGTGAAGCACAAGAAAATGTAGTATTTCTGTATAGTTAGTAAACGTAATTGTGTAGTATATATACATATAGTACACCCAGTAAGTATATGAAAAGGCTCTTCCTACATGATATAATCTGAGAGTAGGAAAAGTTATCAGGGTTTGAACACAGACATAAATATAGAGAAGAATATTTTGAAAATAAGATCAAATTGTGGTTTGAGTGTTTTGTTTGGTATGATTATTTTTGTTGTTGTTGTTAATTTGTACATACATATAAGAATGTATAGAAGAAAAGATACAGGACCTTAGCTTCTCTGTTAGGTTTATCCCCATCCAAAATCTGATTTGATTTATAATTCATTGAAAAAAATTTTTAACTATAATTATATGTTGATTAAACTCTCTGTGTGAAGTGTCAAACACATAAAAATATTTCATTTGCAACTGCAATATAATGAAGCTTCAATTTTGTCAGAGAAATATTGGCTTTGTTTTCCAAGAATTTATTGATTAAAAGAAATCTAATTTCACATTTTAATTTAATATTTCACTTTTACACAGAAATACTCAGAATAAAGAAGCAAACATTCTATGAGATTATAATTGAATCATATAAAAAATGTTTCATTGTTTTGAATATTTTAAAAACAGTAGCACTCTTGTAACAGAATGTCCATTCTAAATGTCTGACTGGTGTGACATTAACAAGCAAGTCAAACTCTAGAAGAGTATTTATTTTCAAGCACACTATTTCTATTTTTTGATGTATAGATTTTGTTAATAAAAAAAGGAGGGGGGCTTCCCTGGTGGCACAGTGGTTGAGAGTCCGCCTGCCGATGCAGGAACGTGGGTTAGTGCCCCGGTCCGGGAAGATCCCACATGCCGCGGAGCGGCTGGGCCCGTGAGCCATGGCCGCTGAGCCTGCGCGTCCGGAGCCTGTGCTCCACAATGGGAGAGGCCACAACAGTGAGAGGCCCGCGTATCACAAAAAAAAAAAAAAAAAAAAAAGAGGAAATCACTCAGAATCTTCACTTAGTCCAGAATGAAAATAATTTAATTTCTTTATCTAAATCTGGTTATAAAAATGTAAGATTACATTTCAAGAGATAACATATACATCCTCCAGGATGAGGTAAGTCTGATTTTTGTATGCCCTTGCTAATGAGAACAGAATTGTAAAGGGTGACCAAGAAAACACAATATGAAGAAGATAAATATGCGGTATGATAAAAATTAATAAATAATTCCCTCATGTGAGTTAGATCCATAACCAAGACCTGTGACCCTGAAGTCAGTGATGTGATTTGGACCTGGCTTCAAGGGAGCCCACCATGGGGAAGGGCCTCCTGTATCCATTCTGGATGTTCACTGCACAACTGCCACACCATCTATTTATTGTTCATTAATTCATTCATTTACCCGCTCATTTACATCAGAAACAGGATTATTGAGTACAGGCCATCCTTTCCCTAGCTGCTGACGATTCCAATGCTCCTGTCCTTGAGAAGTTCAACCAAATGTAAGAGACATTGGCATGTGAAATACGAATATGAGAAATGTATACAGGATGGGACACTCAAATATATTTTGGGTGTAACAACAGAAAGATAGAATTGAAAAGGTAAATAGGGGGTTATAAAACAACCAAGATGAGGGAGAACACTCCAGGCTGAGGAAACAGCAGGTGTCAAGGCAAGACAAGCCGAAGTAAAACTGTCCCTCAGGCCAGACATGGAAAGATAGAGTCATGGTGTGAGAGGCCTTATACCCATTTTAATGTTATAACATGGGGTCTCCAACTTTATTAATTTTTTTATCATGGTAAAACATACAGAACATAAAATTTACCATGTTAACTATCTTTAAGTGCACAATTCAGCTTTAAGTACATTCACATTGTTGTGCAACCATCACCACCATCCATCTCCAGAAATTTTTCATCTTCCCAAACTGAAACTCTGGACCCATTAAACACTAACTCTCTACTCTCCTTTCCCCCCAGCCTCTGGCAACCACCATTCTACTTTTTGTCTCTATGTATTTGACTATTCCAGGTACCTCTTTTAAGTGGAATCATATAATACTTGTACTTTTGTGTCTGGCTTATTTCGCTTAACATGATGTCTTCAAGATTCATCCTGTTGTAGCATGTGTCAAAATTTCATCCCAAACTGTTTTGTTCATGGGTCAGTTAAACTGTTTTGAGGAAGTACCTCCAATGCATGGGTAGTATTAATGTATCACATACATGATAAAGAATATACAAAATAGATATTTTCAAAGGATAAGACTAAAATATTAACTTATTTTTTTCTTTCATAATGAATTTTCTTGAAACCCCCCTCTGGGCTGCCTGTACCTCTGTTTGGACACTACTGCTAGAGAACATGGAAAAGCATTGCAGAATATTAAGCAGAGGAACAATATAGTTTGACACTATGACCCAGTTTTCCATCAGACATTCTCCTCCTTCTGTGTATGCAGCCTATTCCTTAAGAACAAACCACAAAAGAGGTACTACTAAAATCTGGGGTTAGAACAACAGAGACTGCATAGTGGTTGAAAAAGCATGGAACTTGGAGTCAGGTAGACCTCAGTATAACTCTGACGTTACTGCTTACTAGTTGCATAATGCTGGGCAAGTGTCTACACCTCTTGTAACCTTAATTTTATTATCTATAAATATTTGACAATAACTTCTTAGCAAAGTTGTTAAGAGCATGAAATGATGTAATGTACCCACATGCCTAGTACAGATGCTAGTTGGTATTAGTGTCATCTTTTTCAGCTATGAACCCCAGACAGGAAAACCAATTTTATTACCTTGTTCCATGAACTAGGACATGTTTAATCCCTCTTTCTGGAATGCCCTCTTCCCCCCAGAAAAAATCCAAACTGGATTTCAAGATTCAGATTTCAGTGTTTCTTATTTTGACATTTTAGATGTCCAACTAAGCTCTTTCTCATCACAATTCCTATATTGATTTACTTGTGTCTCTAATATATTAATAACCACTAATTTCAGGTCAGTGCTGTGATGAGCTGACCAGTTCCCCTTCAGAAAAAAAAGGACTTCTTGCCCCACTGCTGGGAGTGTCACCAGCAGACAGCTCCTTTTCAGAAATTATCTCAGATGAGAGCACCTCTCAGGGCATGTTCCCTTTCCAAGGTGGCCCCATCCAATAACCTGAAGGGTGATGATATAAGGGCCCAAGTTCTTCACAGCACTGTGACAAGTCCAAAGGATCATCTCATCTTCAGAACTTGCCTTAGAGTTGGCTAAGGCTTTCACTGAGACCAGATCACAGCTCAAGCTCTCTCTCTTTCTCCCTATCTTCTGCCTGTCCCTTCTCTTCCCCAGGTGGTGATCATAAGAACATTCCCTAATAAACCTCCTGCACCCAAATTTCCACCTCAGAATCTGCAACCCAGGAACCCAAACTGCAGCCTTACCTCAGGCACTTATTGCTACAATTATTGGTTCACTGCCTGCCTCACTCCATAGGCTGGGTTCACTTCTGGTTACTTTTATGTTCTCAGGATCTAGTTAATACCTGGTTGGTATTAACCAGGTATTAACTTGTTGGATAAATGCTTGTTGGATAAATTCATTAAAACTGAGATTTCATTTTCTTTGGCCAAGAAATTCTATTTTCTTGTTTAATTAAGTTTATTTATTTATATTCTCTATTTTTACAGAAAAAGAAGTTAGAGGAGTTAACTCAAAAATTGACTCCAATTAAATAGTGGGGAAACGGGAATGACAGAATTGTAAAAGCCAATATACCAATGATACAGATCAATATAGTTATAATGAGTCATTGAATAGTTTTAAATCATTGAGTAAGTAGTCTTTGAGCTGAGCATCTACCATATACCAGGCACTGCTTAAGTGTTAAAATAAGACTAACTCTCTACTTCCAAGGAAAATTATGTTCAAGTGGAAGAGAGGGGCAAAATAGAATAGAAAAGCATAATTCCAGAGAGCAACAGGTAGTATGAAGGTCACTGAAAGGGATTAGAAAATACCATCCCAAAATATACCTCTCTGGCATGTACTGAAATAACCCTTATATTCCATTAATTTCCACCATATGTTTCCTGTTCACTTCCCCACAGTTTAATACCCTTAGCTCAAACCCCCTTTTCCTTTGTCTTGCCACATTTCCACAAGTTATCACTCTTTGTTAAAATGATATATAAGCCCCTGGGTCTAACTGCTTTGGGATTCTTGCTTCTTTCTATGAAACCCTCTGTGCCATGTACAAATATTAACATCAAATAAAATGTGCATGCTTTTTCTCCTGTTATTCTGTCTTTTGTAAGTTCTACTCACATGTCCCAGTCACAGAACCTAAGAGGAGAAAGGAAAAGTCTTTCCTCCTCTACACCGCTGTAGGTAGAATGGTCAGGAAGGACTCTCCCAGAAGGTGAGCAGAGATCTCAGTGATGAGAATCCATACTTGCAGATATTTGGAGGAAAAAATTTGGGGGTGGGAGGGAAGTAGCTAATAAAAGGCCAGGCATTAGGTACAAAACTGACTCTAAGTTTCAGGCAGCTAAATATATACACTAAATTGCTTGTTTTTATCTGGAGAGGGGACATATTCTAATTCTTCAGAAGAGCCAAAGTTTTTCCTTGAATAAAACTGGATGGCACTGAGAGAAGTAAACAATGTCTTCATCAACGATTTCACAACAAAGACAGAAGCAGAAATCTGTGCCAACTTTTATAGTGACACTGGAGACCTAACATTAAAAAGCATTCAGGAAAGACAATTTCTGTGAGGGGTACAATGGCTCAGTGTGCTTAGAGCAACAGCTAGATGACGTGACCTTTAGGTTTTCTTCTTTACGTAAGAGCTGGATGTCAGACAGTCAAGATTATATTTGCTCTCAAGGGCCTCAGTCCAGGTATCACAGAGTATTCATTTCTTCTCTGACTCATTAATCAAGAAAAAAAATTGTTCAGAACAACTTGGGACAAAGGCTTTAATCATAACACTCTATTTTTCTGCTGCATTTAAGACTCACAATTTAGGATGACTTCATAGAATTCTATTGAAATATCACCTACCTAGATAAAGAACTACTTGTTTCCAGTATATAATTCCATTCTTTTCATTTGCAAATGTGTACACCACCATCACCACCACCCATTGCTATAAAATAGGGTTTTCAGTTTTGTGGATGCATGTTAAGTTTTATTGAGATACCAATAAATGACAACAGGTATAAAATTAAGGAAATAGTGTCAAGGTATCCAAGGAAGTGGGAAATGGAGATGATTAAGCTATTACAATAGGGCAGGTTTGCTTAACCTAACTTTGTAATTTTGTTTCCTGGCAATTAAACCAAAAAATAGCATTTATTAAACAGCAACAACACACCAGCAGAGGCATGTCACAATAATGCCAGAGAAAGAACATGAATTCCAAAGTAAAAAATTTAGCAAGTCGAGTTTTATCATAGTAGCAGAGGAATGTCATCACATCACAAAACATGTATTGCAACCCTCAAAGAAAGTGCTTTGACTTCTCATTACTGATATACCCTACAGATAAAATACTTACTAAGTCAATGAATGAGTTGCATTTAATTTTGTAAATATTTAAAGCACCTATGATCAAATCCAAGCTCTACCACCTGAAGGAGTTTAGGACATGCCACCCCCAAATTTGTTACTTTGGTACATTGATCATTTTGAGCTGAAAGCACTTGAAAAGCAGCAAATGAAGGGAGAGGCTTTCTCTGCGCTCCCTTATTTGCCTAGAGACAGATCCTCCAAAAGGAGCTCAACCAGGGGACATTGACTCCTCTCACAGGACAGAAGACTAGAAGTGACACCACAGCCAGACAGACTTTGTCACCAACTATTACGTATCCCTGCGATTCTTCTAAGGACCCATTATCTTTCCTAAAATTATTTACTCTCCCCTAAGTGGCCTACATTTCTCCTCTCCTTCCCCTATTAAGATAGTATATAAGCTCTCTAATCCTAACCTTTTTTGAGTTATTCACTTTTTTTTTCCTGTGATGCTCCCTGGCATGTAATATTCAAAATGAATACCCTTGTATACTTTTTCTCCTGTTAAGCTGCCTATTGTTTGTTTAGTTCATAGGCCCAGCTATTGAATGTAGGAGGGTAGAGGGAGAGTCATTTCTCCTTTATATACCTATTTTTTTCAACTATAAAACCCCAACTGAAAAGGTGTTGGGATCAAATAACAATGTGTGAAAGCCCCTGGCTGACACGGCTTCTGGCGGATGACAGTCACGATGTCTTTCCTTCCCTCCGCTTCCCTTCCTTTCCTCTTTCCACAACCTAGTATAAAAGGAAGGCTATATCCTGAATGTAGATAACAGTCATAAGTAGCCTCCTTTTTGGGCCTGGAGCAAGTGTATAAACAGAGGCTGCATACCTTACCTACATATTTAAAAGTTGTAAGTCAAGCTGGCAAACTGTTAAATAAAATATGTTATATCCTTCCATCTTGATAAATATACCTTCATAACAATCTGGAAAGCCAAGTTCAAGATTAGATCTCTCAGGTCCCTCAGAGTTTCATGCCAAAATTTAGCAGGAGGCCCTGGGCACAATCCCTCTCCCCAGTCATGAGGCCTGTATCCCTACCCTTCCCTCTACCAGCTCCTCCACCCACAAAGGGCCTGGTAGGCATGGTGTGAACACCCCAGCATGATCGAGCTCCAGACACACCTCCATAACCAACTGGCCCTGGAGCCAAAGGGTGTGCCCACCAGCAACCATAGTCTGACCTAAGGAGAAAGGGATTGGGAAGAGGTCCCAACAGGCCTTGGTGGCGGTGATTAGGGCCAGTTGAACAGAAAATTCCATGGTCCCAGATGCCCTGAACTTAGTCTAGAAATGAGGTTAAGGATCGCAGGCAGCCAGGAACCTTGGCCCCAAGGACTCCTCACCTGCTTGGTGGAGAGGGGGCCACAGGGGGCGCTCTAAAGCTCCACCTGAAGCCAAGTCTTGCCTGGTGCTCAGGGTGATACTGCTGACAAGTTTAGCAATTCTTGCAATAATCCACCATCACCAGGAAATCAATATCCACAAAAATACTGAAGTTAATATGATTAGGGTATCAAGAAAAAGTAATTCTATAAAAAGACCGTTTTCCCTTTTCCTGTAAAACAGAAGCAAAGATGAATGTAGCTTGAGTGCTTTTCTCTCACTCATCTTTTCCCCAACTATATCACTATTTTAAGGTTCATTTCTATCTGTGCTTAGCACATCTGCATTTTCTCTCTCCCTCTTCCTCTCCTTCCTTTCTTCCATTAGCTCATCCCTCCCTCTTGATTTCTCATTTTGTGTTTTGATAAACCCATCTTTTTTATGGACAAAAAATAGAATTAGAAGCTGTGTTTGTTACCTTTAAAAAAGTTATATCTAGAGGTACATCAGTTAAATATGGAAGGAATAAATTTTCCCAATCACAATGTGGTAGTAGTGAGATAGCTCAAACTTTCTTGATTTCTGGGACTCACTTTATTTGATCCAATGTGTCCTCTAAAAACTGCAAAATACTCTTACTGGAAAAGAAAGAAAGTAAAATATCATGCTTCTTTTGGGTTTCTATGCATGCAACGAGAGAGAAGTTAATTAGCTTTAACAGTGCCTTTACACTCTTAATGGTCACATTACTGATCCAAGTACTTCCCGTTTCACTAAAGGCAGGTAAAGGAGTTACTTTTACAATACTCAAAGAACAGGCAGGAACAAAAAGGACTCATAGCACCAGGAGAGAACCATGCACGAACAGCTGGACAATTACTTTTATTCCACCCTTCATTACCCCTTGAACAAAAATCACCAAATCTTCCAGTGTTAACAGCTCATCCTCCTTACTTACAGATTAGTTTGTATTATTAAAAATCATTACAAATTAACTGTTCCCATAATCTGACCAAGTCTAACTTCGTCTTTGAGCCATTTGTCCTCATACTGCAAAATATCTTATTCCCTATAAAGTCCATGCAGGAGAGTGGTTCATTTATTGTCACCATAGTGAGAACATTTCAGGATTTCATAAAAACAACCAATCAATCCTTTCATAATGAAAATGATATGATAGCCTTTGCAAAAAAGAAAATATCACAGACCTAACATGAATTGGAGATGTGATTTTTTTTTTTTTTTTTTTTTTTTTTTTTTTTTTTTTTTGCGGTACGCGGGCCTCTCACTGTTGTGGCCTCTCCCGTTGTGGAGCACAGGCTCTGGACGCGCAGGCTCAGTGGCCACGGCTCACAGGCCCAGCCGCTCTGCGGCATGTGGGATCTTCCAGGACCGGGGCACGAACCCGTGTCCCCTGCATCGGCAGGTGGACTCTCAACCACTGCGCCACCAGGGAAGCCCGGAGATGTGATTTTTTGTTGTTGTGTTATCTGCAGCTGTAAGGATATTTAACCCACCCACTCTCACTCTTTCACCTGACACTAGCAAAAATATGCATTGGCCAAAAAATTAACCAGAAGCTTAGCGTGGCCATAGAGGATAAAAGTAACTGACCAACTATCTTAGTCGATTTGGGCTGCTGTTAACAAAAATACCATAAACGGGGTGGCTTAAACAACAAACATTTGTTTTTCACAGTTTTTGCAGTTGAGAAGTCCAAGATCAAGGTTCAAGGTGCTGGTAAGGACCCCCTTCCTGGTGGACAGATGTCAGACTTTTCAAATCCTCACATGGCAGGGAGCAGAGAGGGAGGAAACAAGATCTCTCGTGTCTTATGAGGGCACTAATCCTATTCATGTGTGCTGGCCACGATTCCAAGGGCAAAGATGGAACAGTTAACGAGAAAGATAGGGTGCCTTTCATGGACTGGTGGGGGTGGGCGTGAGAGATGGGAGGGGAAATGGGTCGATAGTAGACAATAAATAAGGAAACAAACAACATAATTTCAGACAGAGATAAGCCCAGTGGAGATGTTAAAATACCCTTCTCTCCCCATTCTGCACCTCCACCTCATCCCCACTTATCATCTCTGAACGACAATGTTTTCTGACAACCTCTCCACCCAATCCTGAATAGACCATTTCCTCCTTCTGCGGATGCCCTGATCCCATGTCTACCTCTCGCCTGCACCTTTATTGTATTTGTTTACCTGTCTTATCTTTCCCTACGAGACTTCAGGCCCCTTTGGAGTAAAGGTCAGACACTTTTTCTTAATGATTTTGTAGTTGTTATTCCTGGCACATATTCTGGTTTTTGCTCACCGTATAACATATTCAATAAACGCCAATTAACTGAACGAACCTGTTGAAGGAATAAGGATGCCACTAACTGTAGCTAGCATTGAACTATTATTGTGAACTTGAGGCTTAGTAGGAATGACTATATTGATGTGATCACAATCTTTTACGAAGATTTTATGATACTCTCATTAGAATCATGTTCTATTGTTTAATTTAGTAGCTCTCACCCCCTGTACCATTTAAAAAATATTACAGCTTAGGATTCACATTACTAAAGCGACGTCGGTCAGAAATTGAATGAAACAGATAAACTGTATAGTTAAGAGGTGAGCCCAGGGACACCGAAGACCGGTGTAACATTTCCCAGAACCCTAGAGAACTTGCCTCCAGAGACAGAACAGTCAATTGTATTACTCAGATAGCAACACAGCACTGAAGGACAACCAACTAAATAATTTGAGGCTGCTTTCCAGTATTGGAAAGCACACTGTGACCTTAGGGCCATCTGTCTGAGGGCTCTAACTAGCTCAGGTCTTTATTCAGTGCCTCCCAGGGAACTGCCAGTTCCAAGGTAGGCAGAGGAAAAACTCTTGGCATTGCAATAATAAAGAGCCTCTTAAGGTGATTTAGGACTCATCTGCATGATAAAGGGTAGAGTACGGATGAGAAAGTGCAAACCACAGAACTGATTGCTTCCAACATTAATGAGAAAATGCCTTCTATTGTTGCTAAACCAGTTACAGAAGAATCATACTAAAAGCTCTATTAGGCATTAGGTATCAGCCTTGGACTTTATTAAGAGTTACATCTTTAAAATGTTACTTATCAGGAGGCCAGCCTATCTTTACAGCTCTGATGTGCCCCTCTACGCTCCTTGATGATTTTTCTCCAGCACAGTCAGGTCTAGGACCATGGATTAACTCCTGCGTCTTTCCTTCCACCTTCAGAGACAGGATCCAACTGAGCACAGGAAAACCACAAATCCAGTGGAGTACATAAGAAGCCTGAAGTCTTCTGCAAAGTAACCAACAAATATCTACTGTATTCTGTGGTCACAGACTTATTTTTTTTAAAGCTAAGTTTAGGAAGAGAATAGCAAAAAGTATTCCCATTTTTATTTTACTAATGGAAAATCTGGATCAAAAAGATGCTGAATTAGTGAATCTCGGCAAGAAGGAACATGTTATTAGGGATAAAGCAGTAGGCTTTTCCTGAATTTCTTATTTGTGGTCTCTTCATCAAAAGACAGAAAAGAGTTGAAACAGATTAGTAGATTAGTACATTTGGGCTAACACAAGGCAAGTCCTGTTCTAACATTATGGTACCCATCATTCCTAAAATTAAAAATAACTACTATTTATGGAGCACATGCCATGTGTCAGCCAATATTCTAGGTGTTTCATGTACTTATCTAATTTCATTCTCCCAATAACATTGTGTGGTAAGTATCATTATCCTATTTTCACAGATAGAGAAACTGAAGCTCAGAAATTTTAAGTGATTTGCTCAGTCTTATAGGTAGTAAATTGAAGAGCCAGGATTGGAAACCAAATATGCGTGACTTTAAAATTTGCATTTTTTCCAATTTATACGTGGCCTTGAGAAAATTAATTTCAAAGCTCAAATAATACCCCTTCCCCATTAAAAAAAAACAATCTTTAAGGACAAGACTTGACTTTGCATTTTAATCCTGAGCTATCAGGATTTTTAAAAAGCATTAACTCATAGTAGGAAGCTTTAAAGATTTAATTTAAATGCATTTAACTTACTTAATTTAATTAAGCTGCATCACTAAGTCCAAGCACATTTTTTGAGGAAAGAGACCTTCTAAGTACAAGCTTGTGCCATTGGTCTCTCTAGCCTCATTGTAGTTTTTCAATACGGAATGACAGCTCATGGTAGGATTATGAGGGCTTAAACAAAGTGTGCCTCAAAGTGGGAGAGACAGGTTCTGGGGGATCACATAACAGGTACTGCAGTGGCTACTTAAAACGTTGCACAGCATCCACATCAAAATGACGTTTACTAGAACAAATGACCTTTGAGAGAAAGGGAGAAGTAAAGGAGAGGGTGGATGGGAAGGGATAGCAATTCAGGGCCTGAAACAGGACATGTTATAATAACTGTGCCAATTATCTTACGACCATCACAAAATAACTGAAGTTATTTCCTCAACAGTCATTCAATCTAAGCGTGCTAAACATCTCTTACCATATTTGCATGTTATTCAATTCACTCTAAAGGAATGAACAGCTATGTGATTTTCAAGAAATCCTATTATACTATCCGATGACTATAACATCCCTTATTTTCCCAGACATAATTGTAGTTTCAGGCCCCTATTTAAGATAACCACAATCACAGTTCAGTACAATTACCTAGGTAGATCTCCTGGTGTGACATCTCACACCTGTCTATTGAGATAAACTATCTTTTGTAGGTTTCTAAATCATTTGCTTTCTAGTGCTTCCCACATCTTAAATTGGGTGCAGGAGGGAGAAGGAAAGAGGGATGTAGCAGGAAAAAAAAAAGACATGGCAATATTAAGAATAATTCAGAATTGGCTTTTTTGGGGGTTTTTTTGGTATGTGGGCCTCTCACTGCTGTGGCCTCTCCCATTGCAGAGCACAGGCTCCCGATGTGCAGGCTCAGCGGCCATGGCTCACGGGCCCAGCCGCTCCGGGGCATGTGGGATCTTCCCGGACAGGGGCACGAACCCGTGTCCCCTGCATCGGCAGGCAGACTCTCAACCACTGCGCCACCAGGGAAGCCCCAGAATTGGCTTTTTAACTATGGAAGTACATAATAAATTTCTCCTACAATTTGTGAATTACATTTACTTTCATTTTCTTATTTTCTTACTTTCTTCCTTATAGAGGAAGGTAATGTTTGATTTTCTCCTCTGCCTTAATTGCTTCCTTTGCAAGTGGAAGAGTAAGAGGAAAAGATCTGGGAGGGCAGGAACCGGGGCCATGGCTTTCTTGTAGGTTACCTTGTAATTTCTGGTTGTACTCGGTCCTGTGAGACTGGCTCCTCGTCAAGGTACCAGAGTGGTCCCCAGGAACACTGCTCTCAACCACAGGGTCAGTCTTCCTTCTCTCCAGCATATAGAGCCTGGGCCTCGGGAAGGGCAGACTCTTCTTCCTGGTGCCCATAGTTTCTCTCCCGGGGGCTTCTTTGGGCTCCATCGGAGGCAGAGACCAGCTCTAGGGGCCAGCGGGCAATGGCTGGCCGCTAAAGGGCCTCAGGGTAAATGTTAAAGCCGCCAGCCTGAGGAGCTTAACTGCCCCCTTCTAACCAACCGGCTTCACTCCAGGGTCACCTAGCTGTGACTGCCACCTCCACGGAGTCCCAGGGCTCCACCCCTATGAGGTCATTCTTTTTTATACCTAGAATCCAACAGGGGAAGCTGCCACCTGTTACCTGAGAGACCTGCCGAACCGAGCTAGGCAAAGCAGGGACTGCGCTGCAACATGCTGCTGAAGCAAACAAACATCCCATTGTGTGGGCCGAGGGCTGGGAGTCGGGGGAAAGGAAAGCGAACAAGGTGAGGCGGGAGGAGGGGAAGCGCGCGTGTGTGTACCCTGCGGCTTATGGGTTTAGTGTGGGCCGCTGGGTGTGTACAGGTGCGCTGGGACACTGCGTTGCTGTTCTGCTGCCCCGAGCCAAACGGGGCTCGGGTGTGACTCTCAGCCAGAGTCGCCCACACGTGACCGCAGAGCTAGTGTGGAGCCATGAGAGCTTGCATTTGCATCACAACAGTGGGGACAGGGTCATTTTTTAAGGATTACTGTGCGCCCTCAAAGTCGTGCTTCCGCCTTTAAACACCGAACATTCAGAGAGTATTTGCTAAAAACGTACTCGCCAAACCCTGATCCGCATTCCTGAGGAAACAAGGGTTTGCACTGGAGAGGGGCTCGCGGCGAGAGGAGGGAAAGGCCTAGAGCCTCTCCGATTTCTTGCTCTCCACGTGCTGCCCTAGCCTGAAATTAGTCTTTTCATTCCCAACTCCGTCCTTCTGGGTCCTGATCCTTGGGAAAATAAGCACTGGGCCAGGGTGTGATTTCTGTAAGATCTTTTCCCGACCCTTTCGCAGATGGAGTGCCCGAGAAAGGCAGCCCACCTTAGGAAAATAAGAGGAGGGAAAATGTTTGAAACTGAGAAGAGACTCTAGACAGTGGAAAGGCCTGGGGGGTGGGGAGGAGGGTAGAAAGGCAAATAGTGATGGGCCTTTCATTAGTTTTTCTGAAGTTGTTGTTCCTCGTATTTACTGAGATTTCTCAAGGGGAAAATTCTCAGAAGCTCTGGGAATGTGCCAAGTGTTTTGTATGCCCTCCTTAAAGAAAAGAGACCCTGAGGAGGAAAATAGATTCTTTTTTATTGCAGTGGGACTGCCAGAATCTAGCTTTGTGCTGCCCATTCTGAATCATGGTTAACTCTTGTTAGACAAGGTTTATAAATGAGGAAAAAGAGGGAAAAACTATTTTTCCAACTCAGGATGTGTGGGCTGAATACAATTTGCATAATTAGAAGATAAATGACAAATCTTCACCCACTCTAGAGACACCTATATATAGCTTGGCATATTGAATGGCTTGTATTTAATATAATTGATAGTCTCTTTTTTTTTTAACAAGTCCTCCCAAATACATTTAATAAATGCTTTTCAAGGCACATTCTCTGTGAAGATGTAAAATCAGCTTTTTTGGTTCACATTAAAAATGTCTCAATTGTATTCTAATATTATATATACATATATGTATATGATATGTTTGTGTGTATTTGCCTGGTTACTAACAGACATATACTCTTAAATATAGTACTACTGCAAAATTGTGCAATTAAAAATACAGGACTTATGGGAAATATGGGGTTAGGGTTAAAGCACTCAAAAACTTTGTCAGTGACCCATTTTTTAAAAAAATATAAAAAACTAAAAAAGATGGTAGCACAGTTTTACATGTGACAAATGGTTAAGAAATACACAAATATTACAATAAATATGGCACTTTGTGTTGAAGAAGCACTGAAGTTTGCTTGTGGAAGTGGTTATTAGAAGGGTTACAGCTTCTGAGTCATAATAAAATGATGGAAGAAGTGATATTTGAAATCAGATGGAAATGTACATCACCAGATGTGGATGGGTGTGGCTAGTCCCACAGGCCATGAACTGAAGTCACTGGTAATCTTGAGGGGTGTTCACGTGTGGGTTTTGTGTCCTCCCCTGTAGCTCAGGGAACCTGGGTACAGTTTTCTGCATTCACCTAGTGTTTCAAGTAGATGAAATCACACATAAGCAAATGTGAAATTGTGTTGTGCTCAAACAGTTCCCTAATATTACAGTTTTATTGGAACAAACTTATGTTTTCAAAACAAGCATTATAGCAGAACTGACTGTAATAGCTTTATTATATTTTAGAAACTTCATCAATTGAGAAGATACATAATATAGCTACCATGAATTCAGTAGTAAATATATTTTTCAATATATTCACAATAGTTTCTATGTTAACTTTAAAAAGAATAGATAAATTCTTTCAAAACCACCTTTTAATCAATCAGTGAATGGCGCAGACCTCGTTAGTTGTTTTGTCAGTATTCATTCCTACCACCTCCCACTCCATGCCATTCGTGGCCAACAGACCCTTATTTTGTTCAGGGTAACATTAGTCTTGGCCAATCATAATGATAATTTTGTGTCCATTTTCTAGTCTCTGTTGTCACTAGAGGTGGCCATGTAATCCTAGTCCTGGCAAATGAGACCTCAGTGGTGGTCTGCTAGAATGAGGGTAGGAGTTGGTTCTGGGAAAGCTTTTGCTTGTCTAATAAAAGGTGTAGAAACAGCTGGTTTCAACCTTCCCCCTTTGTCCAAACTTGATCACAGGTGTAATGCATGGAGCAGTTGCAGCCACCTGTGTCCATAAGAAAAGATGGGAGAACCATGGGCTCTGATAACATTGAGCTACTGAACCAATATTAGTGGCCATCCACCTTTAGAGTTTCTGTTAAGAGGATAAAAAAGAACCTCCTGTCCTAAAGCCACTATTAATTGGAATTCTTGTCAGTACATTTCTAAGGAATTCAACAGAGAGTGCTTGGTATAAAATGAATTCACAGTTCTTTTGCTTATGTATTTGACACAGTTCAAGCCAATGTGTTTAGAATCACCAGCATAAAACATGGTTTACATTTGCTGCCAATAAAAACAGCTGGGTTAAAAAGATTTTGGGTGTTTTGTCACTGAGGCATTTTCTAGAATATGAATGAGACTGGAGGAACAAGGCTTCTAATTTGTCTGCTTTATATTTTATGACAGAGGTACAAAAGTATGTCCATACAAGGATTTTATGTTACTTAATAAAATATTGATATTAAGACTCTTAAATTAATTTTACTGGAAGTAAAGAGCAAGCAGTTCATGGCTCATTATTTTAAAAAATACTAGGTAGTGAATCCAAGACTCAGTTTTAATTTTGGCTAAATCAGCTTCATGACATTACAAGTGACCTAGTTTCTCTCAGTCCCAATTTCTTCATCTGCAAAAGTTAATAATGAGTTAGCCATTAGTGCTATTCACTGAATATGTTCACAGAGTGCTGCACTGCCCTGTACCCTTTCAACTTAGGTGTGGCCGTGTAACTTGCTTTAGCCAAAGAAACTGATTAAAAGTGATGTGTGACCTAAATGAGGAGGAAATCCAAAAAAGAGGGAATATAGGTATACGTATAGCTGATTCATTTTGCTGTGCAGTAGAAACTAACACAACATTGTAAAGCAACTGTACTCCAATAAAAAAATTTTTTTAAAGTGATATGTGTTACTTCTGGAAAAGCGTTAAGAACAGGTGTGTGATTTGCTACAGCTTTCTTTCCCTTGCCCGTGGTGGCTGGCAAGATTCCAAGCAGCGGATGAGTCCTGGAAGGAGGATGATTTGGAGCAGAGCCCCAGTCACCCCATAATGGTTGTGTAGTTTGAGCATGAAAGAATTCTTTGCTCCTTTAAGCTACTGAGACTTGGGGCTGTATTTTTCTTTTTTTTTTTTTACTACTTCAACATAAACCTAGGCTATCCTTATTGATGTAGGGTGTGGAGTAAATGATACATAAATCTTTTTCTGATCTGGCATTATATGATTTCCAGATTCTAAGATCCAGTGCTATTAGGTTGTAAAATTCCTAATTCCAAAACAGAAATCACATCTCTTGAATATAGTCATAAATAAATTGGACTGGAGAAAGGAAAAGAACTTACTAGTTTAAGTTAGGAACTTATTATAGGAGTACAGGCAAGAAATGCTTGGACTAGGGTAGTGGTGGTAGAGATGGAGAAATGCTGATGGATTCAAATACATCTTAAAAGTTGAGCTGACAAAACTTGTATATAGTTGATTGAGGCTAATGAGTAAGAAGAGGAATGAAAGGTGAATTCCAGGTTTTAATAGTGACTAATTGAGAGGATATTGTTGCTATATGCTAAGACAGGAAGAAAGAAGGACAAGAGGAAGAGGAAGTTTGGTGGGGTTGTCAAGAATTTCATTTAAGAATAGACTAAGTTTAAGATGGCTGTAAGATATTCAAGAGAAATGTCAGGTAGACTTTGGATTTGTAAATTTGGTGTCACTATTTAGATGTTAGATTAAAAATTGGGAGTCATCATAATATATATAATATTTAAAACCATGCATTGATGAGACCATTTAGGAAGAAAATATATCCAGAAGAGAAGGACCAAAATCAAGCCCTGAAGAACTCTAAGTTTGAAGGTAGGGTTGGAGGAAACCCAGCAAACAGGGAGACTAGCCATTGAGGTGGGAAAAAAGCAGGAGAATGTTGCATCACAGAAGTCTGAAAGCAAGTTTTTCCAAAATGAAGGAGTAGTCAGTCTGCTGAAAGGCCAAACAAAATGAAAATAGAAAATGATTCTTTGAATTTGGCACAACGTTGGTCATTTACAAACTTTTCGAAAGCAGTTTCAGTAATGGGGTAGAGGTATAAGCCACAATGGAAGGGACTCCATGAAAAGAGGTAAGGAAGTTGAAACACATGGGAATAACACTTCTGAAGAAGTTTGCAATAATTTGTTATTATTAGGTAACTACTATATATAAGGATTATACCTAGGTAAAATAGTGAGGAAGGAAGAATCATATCCATATTTACAAAATTGGAAACAGGTTCAGAGAAGTTGAACAATATTCCCAAGATGACACAACTCATAAATAATGGAGTAAAGACTCAAATTCAGGCCTTTCTTTTATAGTAAAGCCTGAGGTCTTAGCCACTTTGCTACATGTAAAGTGCCAGCAAACTGCCTGACATACAGCAAGTACACACATGCACTTTTCAGCATTAGAGGCATCTAGGAACAATTCTCACTACCTATCCCTTATTCTTTGGGATGAATCTGA
Source organism: Mesoplodon bidens (assembly GCF_964165515.1). NCBI lineage: Eukaryota > Metazoa > Chordata > Mammalia > Artiodactyla > Ziphiidae > Mesoplodon > Mesoplodon bidens. The sequence goes on along the minus strand of NC_138176.1, from coordinate 72,917,013 downwards.
GGGATCTGAAATCTTATCAACATCTCAAGTGATTTTCATGCACAGTTAAACTTGGACAATTCCTGCAAGCATTCTCCTTGTCTCCAGTGTCTCTCTACTCCAGTTCATCTTGCCCAATACCTCTTGAATTTCCTTTCTAAACCATAACTCAGATCAAGTCATTCTTCAGATGAAAAAGCTTGATGAATGGTTTCCCACCGCATGTAGAAGGAAATCCAAACATTCTCTAGGCTTCAATCAGATTGTCTAGTTTCAATTCCGATTACTTACTATTCTAGTTATTGATTGCTGAATAACAAATCACCCCCAAAACAGTTGCTTAAGGCAATGATTGTCATTGTGTTAGCACTCACAATTTCTGTGGGTCAGGAATGAAGGAAAGGCTCAGCCAAGCAGTTCTGGCTCAGGTCTCTCATGTCCTTGTAGGTAGATGTTGGCAGGAGGTGAAATAGCAGGCAGTCAGAACAGCCGCGGGTTGACCAGGCAGACTTCTCTTCTCATGTGATTTCAGGGCCTCTTTGATCTCTCCACATGGCTAGTTTGGGCTTCCTTCCCAGCATGGCAGCCTTAGGGAAGTCAGATTGCTTACACTGTGGCTCAGGGCTGCAAAGGGGAGAGTGTCCACTCTTAAGACATATCCTATGAAGTCACATAGTGTCACTTCCAACCTAGTCTCAGAGCCTACCCAGGTTCAAGGAGAGGAAACACAGACCCTACCTTCTCAACAGGAGGAGTATCAAAGTCACGTTATAAGAAAAGCTTACAGAAGGGGAGAAAGTGCTGTGGCTGTCTTTGGAAAATGCAATCTGACTCATACATACCGATCACATTCGCCATATTCTAGTCTCTTTTAGGATTGATTTTATTCAAGCTGTTTCTTTTACTTGGAATAGCTCTCCCCATCCTGTGAAGTCCTACTCATCCTTCAAGCCCCAGCTTAAATGTCCCCTCTTCTGTGACATTTCCCTTCTGACCCTTAAGAAGAGTCACTCACACTAGCCTCTGGAATCACATAGCAGCATACCTCTATCATAGCAGAGGGAGCTGTGTATATTCTGTGACTTGTTAGATTATGAGCTCTTCAAGCTATTTGCCTTTGAAATCTCATGACTAGCAATATGAGATCAATGGATGTTTGTTGCTGTGGGGGTCAGGAATAGCAGCTTAAGGTCTTGTGCAACCTGCTAATTCATGGGGAGAGGCTTAGCTGTGAGTCACAGTATTTTTTTTTTTCTCTCTGTCTGATTCGTACTTTCTTTCCCAGGAAAGGAGGATATAGATCTGGAGACAAAGGAGAAAATCAGGGAATATTACTTCCTCAAAGATGAGGTCATTAATGCATTTGTGAGATGACCATAATGCCAGTTTTGAGAGCTCCCTATTCAACTATAAATTGTTCATAGTGACCCGGTTATCTTGTAGGTGTGTTTTTATACCCACCTCTATGCTTCCTGAGAGCAACAATTTCTGTCAATGCACTGACCAAGCAGCAGCATAATGATCCTGTCAGCAAACAATGGATGGGAGCTGAGGTTTGGAAGGAGGTAAACTTTCTAATGTTTTTATCCTTTTGACTGAAGTAATTTTAGCAATGATATATGATCACAGTTGGGCCTTTGTCTCAGCTGTAATGAATCATCCATTACAAGATTTTCAAGGTTGTCAGGGGGTAAATCTATCTTGGGAAAGGGAAGAATCTTTGCAAGTGCCTGAGATAGCCTGGTTATGATCAAACCCAGCTGCATAAGCAAGAAAAAGTGTCAGTGGAATCTTTGAAAACCATCTATTTAGTGATGCCAGAATCTAAGTCAGAGCACTGGGTTAAATTTCCAACAGTCCATGCTCTTCAGACTACATCTAACAGTGATTCCAGCAGAAGAGCAACTTGGGTCAAAACAATCGATACACGAGATAAGCTGTCCTCATTTTCCAGGGAGAATCCAGAAGATTTTTTTTTTTTTTGCCCCTCTTTCCAATTTCTCCCATCCTTATTCCCTAAAATCTGGGCTTAATTGGTGTTAACTAGCTTCTAAGTATGAGATAGTACTATAGAGAATTTTAATTTTTGTTGTAAGCAGCCAGCTTTCTGTTTCTTTAATGTAAATATGAATAATTCAGAAACCATTTATTGAAAAATAAAATCTTGATATTATATTTGAATATTGAAATTTACTGTCATGGTACCATGTTTCATATGCAGGACTATAGGCTGCAGATTCATAATACATGGCCATTAAATGATCATAGAGATTCAAGTTAAAAGAAATGATCTTTTGTTCTTCTACCTCCAAGGCATTTTCTTTTTTATTTCACTTGTTTTTCATTTGTGCAGAAACCTGTTTGTTGTAAGAGCTCAGTATATTGACTCCAGGCAGCTGCTTGTGCTTTCTTAGTTTGGAGGTGAAAAGCAGTAGTGGTAGATAGCTAGGAGAAAGAGTGTATTTTTAAATTTTATTTTTATTTATTTATTTATTTATTTATTTATGGCTGTGTTGGGTCTTCGTTTCTGTGCGAGGGCTTTCTCTAGTTGCGGCAAGCGGGGGCCACTCTTCTTCGCGGTGCGCGGGCCTCTCACTATCGCGGCCTCTTGTTGCGGAGCACAGGCTCCAGACGCGCAGGCTCAGTAGTTATGGCTCACGGGCCTAGTTGCTCCGCAGCATGTGGGATCCTCCCAGACCAGGGCTCGAACCCGTGTCCCCTGCATTAGCAGGCAGATTCTCAACCACTGTGCCACCAGGGAAGCCCCAAGAGTGTATTTTTAATAAATGTATCAAGGACTCACATAAATCAGTTAAGCTAAGAAGCATTTTTTATGGATTAAGTGACTTTTAAAAGTACATTGGCCACTGAACTATCCAGAAACATTAGCCTCATGAATTCTGAAATTTCTCCATGACTCTTCCAGTTTCTCTCTTGCCATGGGATAAACCATTCAGCCTCCCTAAGTTTCTTCAGCTTTCAAGGCTGAGATTCAGATCAAGCTCTGCATTTTATGGATCTGTATTGCTATTCCTTCAGAGAATATTATTAAATTCAAAATTATAGTATCCATAGCAACCATAACTAGGTCAGTTTGCACTTGGAGTAACAAATAACAGCAGAGCTTCTATATCCTTTTCTAACCAGCCTCTGTGCTTGCAACTTTGTTAGGCTGCTGAAAGTAAGTGACTTTGCAAGAAAAGGGCCTACTAGCATCTGGGAGAGTTATTTTCTTATTTGTGATCCACACACTCAGAAAACTTCATGCAAATTAGACACTGTGTATATGATTTTACTTCACTCAACCAACATGATTCTTTGAAAAATGAGTTTTAGTTGTGAAGCTTTATTTCTTTTAAAATATTGTGATTAATGTCTAATAAAAACAACACCTGCAGAATTCTTGTAAAAAGAATTGGAGTAACATGGGGGTATCTTCTTTCCACTTTGGTCACAGTTAATGTTTTACCCCAAAGCTACTGTTTTCTTATTAAACCTAGAAATAGTCATTGTTCCTTCCCATTCACCATGCAAGTATTTTTATCTAACAGTATATATAATGTGATATATTTTTATGAAAGAAAGCAATTATATTTATGTACATATAATTACACATTTGGAAAAATCTGGACAGATACATACACAGACAGTGGACCTGGAAGGGAGAAGAGGAGAAGTTTCCCTTTTCACTTGAAGCATTTAAGCATGTCTGTGTTGGACATATTTTTAAAATTTTATTGAAGTATAGTTGATTTACAATGTTGTGTTAATTTCTGCTGTACAGCAAAGTGATTCAGTTATACAAATATATACATTCTTTTTCATATTCTTTTCCATTATGGTTTGTCACAGGATATTGAATATTGGTCCCTGTGCTAGAAAATAGGACCTTGTTGTTTATCCATCCTATATATAATAGTTTGCATCTGCTAATCTCAACTCCCAATCCTTCCCTCCCCCACCCCCCTCCCCCTTGGCAACCACAAGTCTGTTCTCTATGTCTGTGAGTCTGTTTCTGTGTCTTAAATAGGTTCATTTGTGTCTTATTTTAGATTCCACATATAAGTGATATCATATGGTATTTGTCTTTCTGACTTACTTCTCTTAGTATGATAATTCCTAGGTCCATCCATGTTGCTGCAAATGGCATTATTTTGCTCTTTTTTATGGCTATGTTGGATATTTTTAAACAACCTACTAGTTACTAAGTCCTTTATAGCACTGAATTCTTCAAGTCACGCTCACTATTAAAATACTATCTTCTTTCAGATCAATAAGCTGACAACAGTACCAAGACTAGCTACCATTCCTAGAGCACCTATTATGTGCATGTTATTTGCATACTATAACTCATGCACTCCTCAAAACAGTCCTCAAATATTGTCATTCTTGTTACACAGATGCAGACCTGAGACTGAAGGAAGTTACATAACTTCACTCTAGAACATCTGGGAGAGGACAGAAATAAGATTCTAGCTCAGAAGCATCAGGCTCTCAAACCTGTGCCTTTCCCATCAAAGTACATTTTTCTTCATAAAAAGAGAACTCTTCACTTTTTCTGTAGTCTCTGGGTGGGTGATTCCAAAAGAAAAATAAGGCCTGATTGCCAGAGCCAGTGAATATTGAATAGATTTTCAGCTTTAACCTACATACTTCACATCTTAGGAAACTGATAACCAAAACCCTTAAGTGATTGTGAAAGTTCATCCAGTCGATTAGTTGCAAACCCAGAACTAGAACGAAGTCTCTTGATGCCAAAACCATTTTCCCCCTTCCTACAACCTGTTGTTAATCCAGACACAATTTCTCCTCTAATTCACAGTTGCGAACTGTGGTTTATTTGGCTTAACTCTTGAAGAAAAATGGCTCATTTTGTGGGCATTCTTTGCACAGATATTTCCCTCCTCCTTTCCTTGTCACAATATATATGTAGATTAGGAGTAACCCAGAGCAGCCAGAGACAAACTTAAGAACAAATATGCCATTTGATTTTAAACGTGCTAAGTGCTGCCCTAATATTAGTATGAATAATGTATAAACAAAATGTGCAGACCACTTTGGGGTAGGATTATAAGGCTGGAAATCAGAATAGTAAAGAAACAAAAAGTTTTTAGAATGCAAGTGGCTTGAGAAAATAGAAGGAACTTTCAGAAGGCAATAATAAGAGAGTTTAGTGAGACCATAAAGGCAAGAAGGGAGAAATGGCTCAGAAACTCTGAAATGGGACTGTGTACACCCCAAGAGAGAAGTTTGTGCAGGGAAATTCAATAAGAAGACTATTCAACAGGATATTTAATCCAATCTTGGGCAGACTATGGGATAGCTGCTTCAACCTATTACCAAGGAAGGAAGCTTCATGGAAACAGAAGGAATCTTGACTCCTCTGGCAGGTTATAAGAGAAACATTGAGTATATAATTATGGCAAGATGTAGGACTGTGTGTATATCGAGAGGAATAGGAGGAAAGTGAGGATGCTCAAGAGTAGATAGAAAGACGGGTGTGACAATTCATGTGATGATTTAGAAAAAGTCACAAGAAGTAGTAATTCTAAACTTGCAACAAGGTCAATTAACCAACAGGTATCTATGTACTTTATCTTATCACTTTTACTGAGACTCATTTTGATTTTAGTTTCAAGAAGTTATTTATGTCATTTAAATAATTTATTCTGAAGGTAAATTAAGATGAAAGGTGAAGTCACAAATTCAGTCTCTGAATACTTACCAAGTACCTCCAACTTGTCTCCACCCAAAGTGGAGATAGGCGAGATACCCAATTTTATACAAGTTCTATTAACTGGTTTTTGCCTGCTTGCTAATAAATGTTGTTTAGTAAATGTGTGTGTGTGTGTGTGTGTGTGTGTGTGTATGTTTGAGAGAGAGAGAGGGAGAAAGGGAGAGAATTTGGTGTAAGATCTGTTTTCATTATAAACATTTCCACTTCTAGTTATTGGTAACCATAGAAACTGAGAAAGAGCCTAATAGTTTTAGATGATTAAATTTCCTTTAAGGTATATTTTTTAAAGTTATTTGACCTGTTAAAGTAAACACACAAAATGGGGTACATCTAACTTTACCAGTGAATATGTGTATAACCCTCATATAAGACATTTCCAGAGGTGTATTGTTATATTAAATTCAAATCAGTACCTTTCTTTTAGTCAATAAAAAGCTTGTCTTAAATATAAATGCTGAGTTACCAAGTTTCATTTCATATTAAAATATAGATTTTAATTTTAGGAATTCCCTTCTTTGGGATGATTTATTTCTCAGAGTACAGTCACCCAGGTCTCACTTCTTCCCTTTAATAATGTAGAAGAAGGCACTGTTTTAACTGTAAATGGAATAGAGAAGAAAATAGTTATCAAACTGGTAGCTTCTCACTTCATCTTGTGACTTGAAGACAGGTACTCTACATATTTATGCACAAAAAGGACAATAAATAGACTTACATATAAACTCAATGGAAAAATAAATATTTTCTGAAATACCATCTGATTTGAGTCCTGGACAAAAGCAATGATAGGTATTAGGACAATTATGAAAGTTGAGATAGAGAGAATAGAAATGAAAGCTTTTCATTCCTGAAAGTTGGTATCTCAGTTATCTTACTACATGAAAGCATTGTAAAAAAAAAAAAAAAAAAAGAAAAAAAAAGAAAAAAAAACGATCAGTAAAGAACAGCTTTCAAAGCTCTCATCCTTTTTGTCAGTCTAAACATTCCAGATAAAAGAAAGACGGTGTCTTCACTATGGCTTCAGGACCCCCTAGAAAATAATGGCTTCAAGTTGGCACCTGAACTGCAGTTTCTTAGACCAGAGTATAGAATTTATTTATTATGGTGTGGAGTGGAGGTTAGGGTAAGTTTTTTTCCCAAATAAAATTTCCTGTGCACACAGTATATAAAACAAATAGAAGAGTAGAATGGATCTCTAGGGCAGGCTAAAGTTTTGTTTTGTTTTGTTTTAATTGGTGGAAAAGAGTCCATTGCTGCAGAATCCAGGAGCACATTCTCAGAACCTTGAGTATCATACTCAGAACTGTCCCATATTGAGTAAGTTCAGTTTGGATGGTTTGACAATGTTAAATCTTATAGCCCAGATCTAACTGCTTGAGAAAAATCACAAGAGCTTTTAAACTTGCCAGAGAATGTTAATGTCTTACCTTTTCTGGTTAGTACATTGCATACAAAAGAGTGAGAAAAGATATTCTGTAAGCACATAATGGAATAAAAGAATCAAAACATAAATGGAGGGCTTTATGCTTCTTTCTATATTAGATGGCAAACGTGCTATGGAAAAGTATTGCTAGTTAAGATTTATTAAGCGTTTACTATATGCAAGGTACTAAGTGCTTCTCATGGATTGTGGCACTTAATTCTCCCAAGAACCTCATGAGGTAGGTACAATGACTCTTGTTTTACAAAGAGGGATACTAAGGTTAGGGAGTTTAAGTAATTTCCCAACATTATAAACAGTAAGTAATGGAGTCAGAATTCAAACTCAGGTATAAGTTTCTAACCATTATGTCACATACTCATAACATTATTGAAAAAGAACTTATCTTTTAAAGAAATTATATTCTAATTGTTTTGGCCTAATTAACTTCTCATAATTATACCTCCCTCAACACCTGTGTGACACTGACACATAATTAATGACAAAGAAATATAGTTAGTACTATGATTTTCAACAAATCAATACATCACATCTTCACTGATCACATATTTGTCATCTGTGAAAGAAGAGAATAACTTTTAAAATGTTAGAACTTTACTTTTAAAATCAGAACAGGAGCTAACAAAGACAAATTTTGATAGCCCATTTCTAGGCAACATTACTGACAGAGCAAAGGTCACCTTGATTGATAAATGCTAATCTGTATCTGACTGCTAAACTGTAGTACAAGAGTAGCATACAAAAAAGTACTCCTTAAACCAATAATAATTCAATCTTAATTATCCATCACAGAAACCTTTTAAAGTTATGTCTTAAAGTTCATCCAAAGGTGAACACATTTAATTCAAATTATGTGCTATGCTTTTAAAAGTTGTTTATTCAAAATTGAAGGCAATAAAATATTTGACACTTTGATTGCAAGCAGAAGTGCTTGAATCTGTATAACAGTTTCCCTTAGTTTTTTCAAACGTTTATCCAATAGATTAAAATCCAACATCATGGCTCTCCTTTATGAGACAAGCAGGCATTCTTTGTATTTAGCTTTGACTTTTCATTTAGAAACCAAAAATTAGAGTTGAAATTCTGTAAGTCCATTAAACTATTAAGGGATATTTTTATTTTCCAACCCCTGCAGCTGAAATTTACTGTGGTTACAAAATGAGACATGGTTACAAAATGGTTACAAAATGAGACATGGTTTCTTATGGTTACAAAATGAGACATGTTCATTATAGACAGTATTGAAAATATGGGAAGAAATAATAAAAATGAACTGCAATTCTGGAACCTAGAAAAAATACTGTTTTTTCATGTATAGTATATGCTTCTGATGATTTCTCTCTATATATAATTCTATACAAATATGAAACCATACTTTGCAGATTTTTGTAACCATTTCAGTTAAGAATATATATCTCTCTATGTCACATATTAATATGTGTAATTTACATAACTAGTTGTCTCAAGTTAGAATTTAGGTATTCCCATTTTTCTTTATTATAAATGATATGACATTAAACATCCTTGCACATAAATCTTTGAGTGCATGCTCTTCTTTTTTCTTTCCACAGATTAGAGATATTTTTCATAAAATTAAAATATGATTCCAGAAAAACTAATCCATTAACCCAATGATATTTTATAAGTTACTTATTTATATTTATAGTTCCAGGGCATCCTTCTTCTGAGCATTTTGAGAAGTTTTATATACATTAAAACTTACTTCCTATTGTTTGATGGGTCAGTTTTTTAAAATGACAGGATGGAAAGAAAGTGGCAAGAAAGTTTAGCGAATGACAGGACAGAGAAAGAAAAAAGGGGAAAATTCTTTTGTGCTTCATTCTTTTACTTACTGTTTCCTTTTTCTAGAATACTTGTCCCTGCCTTGTCTATCTAAATAAACTTTATGCAGCCTCCTAAATTTTCTTGCAACTGTAACATCATCTCCCATGTGTACGTAGCAGTTCTATGTGTGAGTTCTCTTAGCCACTTTTTACAAATCCTGGTTCTTTCCTTTATATATATTATAATATGTTTGACATCACTGGCAATAATATTTTGTAGCTCAGACTTGTCCTCCGGAAGGGACTCAAAGGTGAGACCTGTATTCTGTTCATTTCTGTATCTCTGGTGACTAAAAGACAGCTAGTATATAAAAATTACTTTATAAATGCTTATAGAATGAATGAATAAGTGAATGGCAAAGTCTACCATTTCCACAAAGTTATATTCACTGTTCTGGGAAAAGGGGAAAAGGTTAGGAAAATTTATTGCCTAGACTCCTGGACCTTGAGTCCCTGAAGGGAAGGGAGGAAGGAAGGAAGGAAGGAAGGAAGAAAGAAAGAAAGAAAGTAAGAAAGAAAGAAGAGAGGGAGGGAGGAAGGAAGGAGGAGGGAGGGAAGGAATGAAAGAAGGAAGAAAGGAAGGAGGGAAGGAGAGAAGGAAGGAGAGAGGGAGGGAAGAGAGCGAGGGAGGGAGGAAGAAAAAGAGGGCGTTCTATACCTACAGTCACAAAAACAGACTACAATGGCTCTCATTGTGTGTGTCCAGGGACCTGATATACTATATGCTCAGTTAAGCAGACATAATACAAACCTCAACAATACAAACAAAATTCATCATATTAGCAAATGTATGGAGGTTTTGAACCTAGGTAAAAAATTGTTGATCTGGGTCGTTTGGACAAATTTGTTTCCCTTTCATCTTCTCACAAAGAAAACAAAGACCAGCAAATACTAGCAGCCCAAAGCTACCCTATATCTGCTTTTGTGTACCTGCCAAGTTTTAGAGTGGTCCCTTGATTGCAGAAAACAATGCGTTGTATGATATTGTAGAGATTAGTATTAGAAGGCCCATTAATGCTTTCTTGTGGAAACAGCTGTTTGGTGGGTTTGTGTTTGCAGACGAACTTGTATGAATAAAGTTATGTTAATATAGATTTCCATAATACTTTTCTTTTTAATATGTTTATTTATTTATTGGCTGCATTGGGTCTTTGTTGCTGCATGTGGGCTTTCTCTAGCTGCGGCCAGTGGGGGTTACTCTTCGTTGAAGTGCATGGGCTTCTCATTGCGGTGGCTTCTCTTGTTGCAGAGCACAGGCTCTAGAGTGCAGGATCAGTGGCTTTGGCACACGGGCTTAGGTGCATCGCGGCATGTGGGATCTTCCTGGACCAGGGATCGAACCCATGTCCCCTGCATTGGCAAGCGGATTCTTAACCACTGTGCCAACAGGGAAGCCCCTCCCTAATGCTTTTTAATGAGTTTGCTATTTGTTTTTATGGACAACTGGACAAATCATGTCTGAAACAAAGGGTCGGATCATATTGTCCCTTCAGTCACCAAAATACTTTGCTAAACTTTCCATGTAAGTTCTAGATCAGTGCGATTTCCTCTTGATTTTAGGCAGAAGGGGCATGGGAATTCAACAGAGGCAACAAGCCTCCCTTTCTCTTCTCCTTTAAATCCAAAACACCACACCATCCTGGAGAAATGAAAATCTCTATTGAAAAGACACAGATACACACACAATCTTAAACAACGCTATAAACAAACTGAGAAGGCATGAAAAGGGGAGGATGTGTTGGTTTAAATCCAGGAAGGTTTTTGCATACCATGTTATCCTGCTCTCTGCTTTGTGCTTTATGCCTGTCTGTATTGTTTGAATTTGTTATAAGGAACATATATATTATATTTACAATAAAAACAAAGACTCAGAAATACAAAAATAAAATCATAAGACAAATGAGAAGCTGGGAGAAAATTAATCACAAAAATGAAAAAGAGGAGGAGGAACCAAGATGGCAGAGTAGAAGGACGTGCTCTCACTCCCTCTTGCGAGAACACCAGAGTCACAAATAGCTGCTAGACAATCATCAAGAGGAAGACAGTGGAACTCATCACAAAAGATACCCCACATCTAAAGACAAAGGAGAAGCCACAGTGAGATGGTAGGAGGGGCACAATCACAGTAAAATCAAATCCCATAACTGGTGGGTGGGTGACTCACAGACTGGCAAACACTTATACCACAGAAGTCCACCCACTGGAGTGAAGGTTCTGAGCCCCACGTCAGGCTTCCCAACCTGGGGGTCTGGCAACGGGAGGAGGAAATCCTAGAGAATCAGACTTTGAAGCCTAGTGGGAATTGATTGCAGGATTTTGACAGGACTGGGGGAAAGAGAGACTCCACTCTTGGAGGGCACACACAAAGTAGAGTGCACATTGGGACCGAGTGAACGGAGCAGTGACCCCAGGGGAGACTGAACCAGACCTACCTGCTAGTGTTGGAGGGTCTCCGGCAGAGGCGGGGGTGGGGGGGTGGCTCTGTTTCACCGTGTGGACAAGGACACAGGCAGCAGAAGTTCTGGGAAGTACTCCTTTGTGTGAGCCCTCCCAGAGTCCATCATTAGCCCCACCAAAGAGCCCAGGTAGGCTCCAGTGTTGGGTTGCCTCAGGCCAAACAACCAACAGGGAGGGAACCCAGCCCCAACCATCAACAGTCAAGTGGATTAAAGTTTTACTAAGCTCTGCCCACCAGAGCAACAGTCAGCTCTACCCACCACCAGTTCCTCCCATCAAGCCTCTTAGATAGCCTCATCCACCAGAGGGCAGAAGCAAGAAGAACTACAATCCTTCATCCTGTGGAGCAAAAACCACATTCACAGAAAGATAGACAAGATGAAAAGGCAGAGGACTATGTACCAGATGAAGGAACAAGATAAAACCCCAGAAAAAAAACTAAATGAAGTGGAGATAGGCAACCTTCCAGAAAAAGATTTCAGAATAATGATAGTGAAGATGATCCAGGACCTCAGAAAAAGAATAGAGGCAAAGATCAAGAAGATGCAAGAAATGTTTAACAAAGATCTAGAAGAATTAAAAAACAAATGAACAGAGAGGAACAACACAATAAGTGAAATGAAAACTGCACTAGAAGGAATCAATAGCAGAATAACTGAGGCAGAAGACCAGATAAGTGACCTGGAATACAAAATGGTGGAATTCACTGCTGTGGAAGACTAAAGAAAAAAGAATAAAAAGAAATGAAGACAGCCTAAGAGACCTCTGGGACAACACTAAATGTAACAACATTCACATTATAGGGGTCACAGAAGGAGAAGAGAGAGAGAAAGGACCCGAGAAAATATTTGAAGAGATTACAGTAGAAAACTTCCCTAACATGGGAAATGAAATAGCCACCCAAGTCCAGGAAGCACAGCAAGTCACATACAAGATAAAACCAAGAAGAAACACACTGAGACACATAGTAATCAAACTGGCAAAAATTAAAGACAAAGAAAAATTATTGAAAGCAGCCAGGGAAAAACAACAAATAACATACAAGGGAACTCCCATAAGGTGAACAGCTGATTTCTCAGCAGAAACTCTACAAGCCAGAAGGGAGTGGCATGATATACTTAAAGTGATGAAAGGAAAGAATCTACAACCAAGATTACACTACCCAGCAAGGATCTCATTCAGAATCAATGGAAAAATCAAGAGCTTTACAGACAAGCAAAAGCTAAGAGAATTCAGCACCACCAAACCAGCTCTACAGCAAATGCTAAAGGAACTTCTCTAAGTGGGAAACACAAGAGAAGAAAAGGACCTACAAAAATAAACCCAAAATAATTCAGAAAATGGTCATAGGAACATACATATCAATAATTACCTTAAATATGAATGGATTAAATGCTCCAACCAAAAGACACAGGCTTGCTGAATGGATACAAAAACAAGACCCATATATATGCTGTCTGCAAGAGACCCACTTCAGACCTGGGGACACATACAGACTGAAAGTGAGGGAATGGAAAAAGATATTCCATGTAAATGAAAATAAAAAGAAAGCTGGATTAGCTATACTCATATCAGATAAAATATACTTTAAAGTAAGGAATGGGGTTCCCTGGTGGTGCAGTGGTTGAGAGTCTGCCTGCCAATGCAGGGGACATGGGCTCATGCCCCGGTATGGGAAGATCCCACATGCCGCGGAGCGGCTGGGACCATGAGCCATGGCTGCTGAGCCTGAGCGTCCGGAGCCTGTGCTCCCCAATGGGAGAGGCCACAACAGTGAGAGGCCTGCGTACCGCAAAAAAAAAAAAAAAAAAAAAAAAGAATGTTCCAAGAGACAAGGAAGCACACTACATAATGATCAAGGGATCAATCCAAGAAGAAGATATAACAATTATAAATATATATGCACCCAACATAGGAGCACCTCAGTACATAAGGCAACTGCTAACAGCTATAAAAGACAAAATCGGCAGTAACACAATAATAGTGGGGGACTTTAACACCTCACTTATACCAGTGGACAGATCATGCAAACAGAAAACTAATACGGAGACACAAGCTTTAAATGACACAATAGACCAGATAGATTTAATTGATATTTATAGGACATTCCATCCAAAAACAGCAGATTACACTTTCTTCTCAAGTGTGCATGGAACATTCTCCAGGATAGATCACATCTTGGGTCACAAATCAAGACTCAATAAATTTAAGAAAATTGAAATTATATCAAGCATCTTTTCTGACCACAACACTATGAGATTAGAAATGAATTACACAGAGTAAAACGTAAAAAACACAAACACATGGAGGCTAAACAATACTTTACTAAATAACCAACAGATCACTGAAGAAATCAAATAGGAAATCAAAAAATACCTAGAGATAAATGACAATGAAAACACGATGATCCAAAACCTATGGGATGCAGCAAAAGCAGTTCTAAGAGGGAAGTTTATAGCTCTACAAGCCTACCTCAAGAAACAAGAAAAATCTCAAGTAAGCAATCTAATGTTACACCTAAAGGAACTAGAGAAAGAAGAACAAATAAAACCCAAAGTTAGCAGAAGGAAAGAAATCAGAGAGATCAGAGCAGGAATAAATGAAATAGAAACAAGAAAAACAATAGCACAGATCAATAAAACTAAAAGCTGGTTCTTTGAGAAGCTAAACAAAATTGATAAACCATTAACCAGACTGATCAAGAAAAAGAGGAAGAGGACTCAAATCAATAAAATTAGAAATGAAAAAGGAGAAGTTACAACAGACAACACAGAAATACAATTCATCCTAAGAGACTACTACAAGCAACTCTGTGCCAATAAAACGGACAACCTGGAAGAAATGGACAAATTCTTAGAAAGGTATAACCTTCCAAGACTGAACCAGGAAGAAATAGAAAATATGAACAGACCAATCACAAGTAATGAAATTGAAACTGTGATTAAAAATCTTCCAACAAACAAAAGCCCAGGACCAGATGGCTTCACAGGTGAATTCTATCAAACATTTAGAGAAGAGCTAGCGGCCATCCTTCTCAAACTCTTCCAAAAAATTGCAGAGGGAGGAACACTCCCAAACTCATTCTAGGAGGCCACCATCACCCTGATACCAAAACCAGACAAAGATAGTACAAAAAAAGAAAATTACAGACCAATATCACTGATGAATATAGATGCAAAAATCCTCAACGAAATACTAGCAAACAGAATCCAACAACACATTAAAAGGATCATACACCATGATCAAGTGGGGTTTATCCCAGGAATGCAAGGATTCTTCAACATACACAAATCAATCAATGTGATACACCATATTAACAAATGGAAAAATAAAAACCATATGTTCATCTCAATAGATGCAGAAAAAGCTTTTGACACAATTCAACACCCATTTATGATGAAAACTCTCCAGAAAGTGGGCATAGAGGGAACCTACCTCAACATAATAAAGGCCATATAGGACAAACCCACAGCAAACGTCATTCTCAATGGTGAAAAACTGAAAGCATTTCCTCTAAGATCAGGAACGAGACAAAGATGTCCACTCTCACCACAATTTTTCAACATAATTTTGCAAGTCCTAGCCACAGCAATCAGAGAAGAGAAAGAAATAAAATGAATACAAATTGGAAAAGAAGAAGTAAAACTGTCACTGTTTGCAGATGACATGATACTATACATAGAGAATCCGAAAAATGCCACCAGAAAACTACTAGAGCTAATCAATGAATTTGGTAAAGTTGCAGGATACAAAATTAATGCACAGAAATCTCTGGCATTCCTATACACTAATGATGAAAAATCTGAAAGAGAAATTATGGAAACACTACCATTTACCATTGCAACACAAAGAATAAAATACCTAGGAATAAATCTACTTAGGGAGACAAAAGACCTGTATGCAGAAAACTATAAGACACTGATGAAAGAAATTAAAGATGATACCAACAGAGGGAAAGATGTACCATGTCCTTGGATTGGAGGAATCAACATTATGAAAATGTCTCTACTACCCAAAGCAATCTACAGATTCAATGCAATCCCTATCAAATTACCAATGGAATTTTTTATGGAACTAGAACAAAAAATCTTAAAATTTGTATGGAGACACAAAAGACCCCAAATAGCCAAAGCAGTCTTGAGGGAAAAAAATGGAGCTGGCGGAATCAGACTCCCTAGCTTCAGACTATACTACAAAGCTTAAGTAATCAAGACAATATGGTACTGGCACAAAAAGAGAAACATAGATCAATGGAACAAGATAGAAAGCCCAGAGATAAACCCATGCATCTATGGTCAACTAATCTATGACAAAGGAGGCAAAGATATACAATGGAAGAAAGAGTCTCTTCAATTAATAGTGCTGGGAAAACTGGACAGCTACATGTAAAAGAATGAAATTAGAACACTCCCTAACACCATACACAAAAATAAACTCAAAATGGACTCAAGACCTAAATTTAAGACTGGACACTCTAAAACTTTTAGAGGAAAACCTGGGAAGAACACTCTTTGACGTAAATCACAGCAAGATCTTTTTTGATCCCCCTCCTAGAGTAATGGAAATAAAAACAAAAATAAATAAATGGGGCCTAATGAAATTTCAAAGCTTTTGCACAGCAAAGGAAACCATAAACAAGACGAAAAGACAAGCCTCAGAATGGGAGAAAATATTTGCAAATGAATCAGCAGACAAAGGATTAACTCCAAAATATATAAACAGCTCATGCAGCTCAATATTAAAGAAACAAACAACCCAATCCAAAAATGGGCAGAAGACCTAAATAGACATTTCTGCAAAGAAGACATACAGATGGCCAAGAAGCATGTGAAAATCTGCTCAACATCACTAATTACTAGAGAAATGCAAATCAAAACTACAACGAGGTATCACCTCACACCAATTAGAATGGGCATCCTCAGAAAATCTACAAACAACAAATGTTGGAGCGAGTATGGAGAAAAGGGAACCCTCTTGCACTGTTGGTGGGACTGTAAATTGATACAGCCACTATGGTGAACAGTGTGGAGGTTCCTTAAAAAACTAAAAATAGAATTACCATATGACCCAGGAATCCCACTCCTGGACATATACCCAGAGAAAAGCATAATTCAAAAAGACACATGCACCCTAATGTTCATTGCAGCACTATTTACAATAGCCAGGTCATGGAAGCAACCTAAATGCCCATCGACAGATGAATGGATAAAGAAGTTGTGGTACATATATATAATGGAATATTACTCAGCCATAAAAGGAACAAAATTGAGTTATTTGTTGAGACGTGGATGGATCTAAAGACTGTCATACAGAGTGAAGTAAGTCAGAATAGAGAAACAAATATCGTATATTAACTCATGTATGTGGAACCTAGAAAAATGGTACAGATGAACCAGTTTTCAGGGCAGAAGTTGAGACACAGATGTAGAGAACAAAAGTATGGACACCAAAGGGGGAAAACCGTGGTGGGGTGGGGATGGTGGTGGTGTGCTGAATTGGGTTATTCGGATTGACACGTATACACTGACGTGCATAAAATTGATGACTAATAAGAACCTGTGGTATAAAAAAAGAAAGAAAAAAAACATAAAAAACAAGTAATACTAAACTTTCTTTGGGTTATTTGTATGAAAATATGTTAATATAAATGTTTCCGACATTACATGAAATTTCTTTTTTTAAGATTAGATAGGTATAATATTTATTATATATACTTTTTAAATGGAAGTATAGTTGAAATATAACACTTTGTTAATTTCAGGTCTACAACATAATGATTTGATATTTGTATCTTTTGAAACGCTCACCACAATGAATCTAGTTAGCACCTGTCACCATACACAGCTACAATTATTTTTTTCTTGTGATGAGGAATTTTGAGATCTATTCTCTTAGCAACTTTCAAATATACATACAGTATTATTAACTACAGTCACCATGCTGTACATTACATCCCCACGACTTAATTATTTTTATAACTGGATGAAAATATACATTTTGATGCTAGAATTATTGCTGAAAGAGGTGTGGTTTTTTTAATTAGTTTCTGCTTTATAACAAAGTGAATCAGTCATACATATACATCTGTTCCCACATCCCTTCCCTCCTGCGTCTCCCACCCTCCCACCCTCCCCATCCCACCCCTCCAGGAGGTCACAAAGCACCAAGCTGATCTCCCTGTGCTATGCGGCTGCTTCCCACTATCCTTCTACCTTACGTTTGGTACCGTATATATGTCCATGCCTCTCTTTCGCTTTCTCACAGCTTACCCTTCCCCCTCCCCATATCCTCAAGTCCATTCTCAAGTAGGTCTGTGTCTTTATTCCCGTTTTACCCCTAGGTTCTTCATGACATTTTTTTTCTTAAATTCCACATATATGTGTTAGCATACGGTATTTGTCTTTCTTTTTCTAACTTACTTCACTCTGTATGACAGACTCTAGGTCTATCCACCTCATTACAAATAGCTCAATTTTGTTTCTTTTTATGGCTGAGTAATATTCCATTGTATAGATGTGCCACATCTTCTTTATCCATTCATCCGATGATGGACACTTAGGTTGTTTCCATCTCCGGGCTATTGTGAATAGAGTTGCTATGAACATTTTAGTACATGTCTCTTTTGGAATTATGGTTTTCTCAGGGTATATGCCTAGTAGTGGGATTGCTGGGTCATATGGTAGTTCTATTTGTAGTTTTTGAAGGAACCTCCATACTGTTCTCCATAGTGGCTGTACCAATTCACATTCCCACCAGCAGTGCAAGAGTGTTCCCTTTTCTCCACACCCTCTCCAGCACTTATTGTTTCTAGATTTCTTGATGATGGCCATTCTGACTGGTGTGAGATGATATCTCATTGTAGTTTTGATTTGCATTTCTCTAATAATTAATGATGTTGAGCATTCTTTCATGTGTTTGTTGGCAGTCTGTATATCTTCTTTGGAGAAATGCCTATTTAAGTCTTCTGCCCATTTTTGGATTGGGTTGTTTGTTTTTTTGTTATTGAGCTGCATGAGCTGCTTATAAATTTTGGAGATTAATCCTTTGTCAGTTGCTTCATTTGCAAATATTTTCTCCCATTCTGAGGGTTGTCTTTTGGTCTTGTTTATGGTTTCCTTTGCTGTGCAAAAGCTTTGAAGTTTCATTAGGTCCCATTTGTTTATCTTTGTTTTTATTTCCATTTCTCTAGGAGGTGGGTCCAAAAGGATCTTGCTGTGATTTATGTCATAGAGTGTTCTGCCTATGTTTTCCTCTAAGAGTTTGATAGTGTCTGGCCTTACATTTAGGTCTTTAATCCATTTTGAGCTTATTTTTGTGTATGGTGTCAGGGAATGATCTAATTTCATACTTTTACATGTCCCTGTCCAGTTTTCCCAGCACCACTTATTGAAGAGGCTGTCTTTTCTCCACTGTACATTCCTGCCTCCTTTATCAAAAATAAGGTGACCATATGTGCGTGGGTTTATCTCAGGGCTTTCTATCCTGTTCCATTGATCTATCTTTCTGTTTTTGTGCCAGTACCACACTGTCTTGATTACTGTAGCTTTGTAGTATAGTCTGAAGTCAGGGAGCCTGATTCCTCCAGCTCCGTTTTTCGTTCTCAAGATTGCTTTGGTTATTCGGGGTCTTTTGTTTTTCCAAACAAATTTTGAAATTTTTTGTTCTAGTTCTGTGAAAAATGCCCGTGGTTGTTTGATAAGGATTGCATTGAATCTGTAGATTGCTTTGGGTAGTTGAGCCATTTTCACAATATTGATTCTTCCAATCCAGGAGCATGGTATATCTCTCCATCTATTTGTATCATCTTTAATTTCTTTCATCAGTGTCTTATAATTTTCTGCATACAGGTCTTTTGTCTCCTTAGGTAGGTTTATTCCTATTCTTTTTGTTGCAATGGTAAATGGGAGTGTTTTCTTGATTTCACTTTCAGATTTTTCATCATTAGTGTACAGGAATGCCAGAGATTTCTGTGCATTAATTTTGTATCCTGCTACTTTAACAAATTCATTGATTAACTCTAGTAGTTTTCTGGTAGCATCTTTAGGATTCTCTATGTATAATATCATGTCATCTGCAAACAGTGACAGCTTTACTTCTTCTTTTCCAATTTGGATTCCTTTTATTTCCTTTTCTTCTCTGATTGCTGTGGCTAAAACTTCCAAAACTAAGTTGAATAAGAGTGGTGAGAGTGGGCAACCTTGTCTTGTTCCTGATCTTAGTGGAAATGCTTTCAGTTTTTCACCATTGAGGATGATGTTGGCTGTGGGTTTGTCATATATGGCCTTTATTATATTGAGGAAAGTTCCCTCTATGCCTACTTTCTGCAGGGTTTTTATCATAAATGGGTGTTGAATTTTGTCGAAAGCTTTCTCTGCATCTATTGAGATGATCATATGGTTTTTCTTCTTCAATTTGTTAATATGGTGTATCACATTGATTGATTTGCGTATATTGGAGAATCCTTGCATTCCTGGAATAAACCCCACTTGATCATGGTGTATGATCCTTTTAATGTGCTGTTGGATTCTGTTTGCTAGTATTTTGTTGAGGATTTTTGCATCTATGTTCATCAGTGATATTGGCCTGTAGTTTTCTTTCTCTGCGACATCCTTGCCTGGTTTTGGTATCAAGGTGATGGTGGCCTCATAGAATGAGTTTGAGAGTGTTCCTCCCTCTGCTATATTTTGGAAGTGTTTGAGAAGGATAAGTGTTAGCTCTTCTCTAAATGTTTGATAGAATTCACCTGTGAAGTCATCTGGTCCTGGGCTTTTGTTTGTTGGAAGATTTTTAATCACAGTTTTAATTTCAGTGCTTGGGATTGGTCTATTCATGTTTTCTATTTCTTCCTGATTCAGTCTTGGCAGGTTGTGATTTTCTAAGAATTTGTCCATTTCTTCCAGGTTGTCCATTTTATTGGCATAGAGTTGCTTGTAGTAATCTCTCATGATCTTTTGTATTTCTGCAGTGTCAGCTGTTACTTCTCCTTTTTCATTTCTAATTCTATTGATTTGAGTCTTCTCCCTTTTTTTCTTGATGAGTCTGGCTAATGGTTTATCAATTTTGTTTATCTTCTCAAAGAACCAGCTTTTAGTTTTATTGATCTTTGCTATCGTTTCCTTCATTTCTTTTTCATTTATTTCTGACCTGATCTTTATGATTTCTTTCCTTCTGCTAACTTTGGGGTTTTATTGTTCTTCTTTCTCTAATTGCTTTAGGTGTCTGGTCAGGTTGTTTACTTGAGATGTTTCCTGTTTCTTAAGGTGGGATTGTATTGCTATAAACTTCCCCCTTAGAACTGCCTTTGCTGCGTCCCATAAGTTTTGGGTCATCGTATTACATGAAATTTCTAAAAATCTTATATGTTCTTGTATAATGCTATTAGTCATAACTAGTTATTACTTTAAAATGTATATCTCAGAAATAAATAATTTCCTTGCCAGTTGCATTATTATGAACTTTCATCAAATCTTTACCTGTGGTCATTTTAAAGTCTTTTGTTATTTACAGACAGTTCTGGCTGTACTCTGATGCTTTTGCAAAAATGTTCCTATAAAAGGTTTCCATCTTTAATGAATGCATGGAAAAGACTCTGACAAGTACAGGTTTCTGGTAACTGACTATACTGCTGAACTGAATGAATAAGCATTTTCAGAACTCTAATGGAAAACTGATGAATTCATAAAAGTTCTAAGAAAAGATCAAGATGAAGAAAAAAATTAATTACATGTGACTGAGTGAAATGATGAGGGTGATTATAATTTTTGTGACTTTCAGTTTGAATAATAATAAAAAAATCCCACAAGGACTCAGAGGCAAAAAATATACAGATCAATTATCACTGCAAAGTAAAGGAGCTGTTACATTGGAGGATTACTGGACTGATTGTCAATATTATGACATAGTATGAGTGTGTTTCGTGTTTGGTAATTGCAATCGTTGTTTTTGTTGTGGTCATCCATTTACAATGCTTGGTGTCAGTTTATTTATCTCTTGTAAAAATAAAATACATTGTGTGTGTGTGAAAAAAATGAGAAAGAATTAAGATCATTAATAATACTTTAATGGAAAGAATTCAAGCAAATTGATAAGAAGGACACTAGCACCTCAATAATCAAATATGGGCAAAGGTCATGAACAAACATCTCACAGAAAAGGAAATGCAAATTGTCATTCTGCTACAACTGTGCTCTCTTTAATCTGTCCTCCCAATGAACAGCAGAGTAATTTTTCTAAAACAGGATCATGTTTACTCCATTGCTGAAGTTTTTTTCTCCATTTTCTGTGAGCTTATTTTAAGTACTTTTAAACTTTTGTAAGAAGAAGTGAGTTATACTATCACAAATTGAGAGAATGTTCATTAGAAAGCAGTCTGTGATTGGTGAAGATTGAGCATCATTTTCAGAAGAGTAGAGTGACATGAGCCTGATTTCAGGGGCTTATAGAGAGAATTGTGGGAAACAACTGCAGGATAAACATTGTCCACACATTCAAGAAGCTTGTCAAGGAAAGGGAGTGAAACATGACAATAGCTAACAAGGGAAATGGTTATTAACCTACCCATGTGTGGAACAGATACTGACTGTAGATCTTGTTTTGACTTCTTACCTTCCTGTTTGTTTGTTTCTGTTCTTTTGTAGAGGGATCATCAATGTAAAATTTGAGAAGTACAGATAAGTGTAAGGAGATAGAAAAGGCATCATCCCAAGGCCCCACCACACAGAAACAATAGTGATATTTTAGAGAATTCCTTTTCAACACCATTTATAGGATACCTTTGTTTTTTAATATGTATGAGATATTATATTTCTCTATAAATTTGAGGTAATATAAGGCCTCTTTTCATTTTGTGCTATTTATATCCCTTTTCATCCAAACTGGTGGTGTATCTGCAATGCAATTCTCCTAAAATTTTTTTGTCTCCCATGACTCTCATTGAAATTTGGCTCATTAGACAAAAGCGACACACAAATCTTTTTGAGATAAACCTTTTTCTACTTTAAGCTTCTGCTAAGACTGCCTAAGAACAATACTATGTGCTTCTTAAAAGCCTATTGTTCAACAGAAATATTCCCCTTAGACTTTTCTGAGGTTTTACCAAAAGACTTTACATTCGCACCCTTAATTTTTAAAATTAATTAATTAATTTATTTATTTATTGGGTCTTTACTGCTGCGCACAGGCTTTCTTTAGTTGCAGCGAGCAGAGGTTACTCTTCGTTGCAGTGCACGCGCTTCTCATTGCGGCAGCTTCTCTTGTTGAGGATCAGGGGCTCTAGGTGTGTGGGCTTCAGTAGTTGTGGCATGCAGGCTCAGTAGTTGTAGCTCATAGGCTCTAGAGCGCAGGCTCAATAGTTGGGGAGCAGGGGCTTAGTTTCTCTGCAGCCACCCCCTCAATTTTATCTTTAGAACATGTTTTACTGAGACTGATTTGGATTTGATATTTGCCCAGAAGCTAATTCCTAATTTTGGCATCATTTTAAAAATCATAGTTATCATTATACGTCTATTATTGTTATATATATCCATTGATATTCTATTATATACATATTTTCTATATACATATATATGTAAAATAATTAGTGCTAAAAAAATCCAGTTTCCCATGTCATCAATATTTCATAAACAACATTTTGATTGACTTTTTTAATCTTATATGCTGTTTTTCATCTAATCATTCCCCAGATGTATACACGGGGGTGGCTGTTTCCAAGTTTTGTATTTATAAACCACATGTTGAACAACTTGGACATGGATTTTTTTTCAAATATTAAGCTTTTTCCTTAAAATTGTTCTTAAATGTAGAATAACTGGATCAAAGGGTATTAATACTTTCATTATTTGTTAAATATCACAATACTACTTTCCAAGGACATTGAATTATTTTTCACCTTTGCTTTCTTTCTTACTTCAGCCTTATTACTTACATGTCATCCTTTTTTTTTTTTCCCCTCAAAACTCTTCCTACTTTCAGCCTTTCTCTGGTTGTTTATTTTTCTGGTTCTTTTTTTTTAAATTGTGATAAGAATACTGTTTCTCTGGTTATTCATATTCTCTGTGTTGCTCTTCTTTTCAACTAAAAAGTCAGTCACCACTTCCTTTAACCCAATAAATATGTATCAGGAGGGAGCCAATATTATGCCTTGGTCTCTTCTATTTCCTCCAATGTAGGAAATAGGGTAGGTACTTTTGGGGGTTTTTTGGTTTGTGTTTAATGGCATAAACACACTTTAGTTTATAGGAATTGTCATTCTACTAAATTGGTTTTGATTTCATTGAGTGAGATTATTTTCAATATGCCATAATATATGTCCACTTAGGGTCACCTTGAAAATGTAACATTTCAAGCTTTAGTCATATTATTTCTTTTTTACATTCACCATTTCCACACTACAGCCAAAAGCTTTCTCAGCATTTGCTTTGATTTCAGTGCATTTCTGACTGCTTTTGCAGAGATCTGTGAGTTTTAGATGTAGCTGAGCCCCACCTGTTACCAACTCATCCACTGTGATGTCATGACAGCACTAGTGTGTCGGCCCAAATCAGGAAGATATATTCAGTGGTGGTTCAGGCATCCATGTAGCCAATCTGTTGGAAGGTCAGGAGCTGGAAAAGTCAATAATAACAAAAACAACTCTTCTTTAGTTGAGGCTAATAGAATGGTAAATTATAAGTGCTTCAGTGAAACCTGATAAAGTGACTGGTCTATATTTAGGTGTCTTTAGTGTGTTAAATTTGCAAATAAGAAAGCATAATAGTGCTTCCCTAGTGGCGCAGTGGTTGAGAGTCCGCCTGCCAATGCAGGGGACACGGGTTCGTGCCCCGGTCCGGGAAGATCCCACATGCCATGGAGCGGCTGGGCCCGTGAGCCATGGCTGCTGAGCCTGTGTGTCTGGAGCCTGTGCTCCACAATGGGAGAGGCCACAACAGTTAGAGGCCCGCATACTGCCAAAAAAAAAAAAAAAAAAAAAGAAGAAAGCATAATAGATTTAGACATTGAGCATCAATGACTGTAAACATCACAAAAGGAGAGAGAAACAGGAAATATGTCTTCCTGATGGAAGAAAACAATTTGTCACACAAAAAAAATTTAACATAAATCTTGTTCAATTTTTAGGAAATATTGATGACAGAGAAAAATATTGAATTACACCAGCAATCAGGAAAATAAGGACTTGATTTATTTAACAAAAGAATTATAAGAAAACACAAATTAGAGGAGAAACCTAAAAAGTTAAAGAGACTTAGAGGATATATTAACTAATGCAATGTTGTAACCTTATTTGGATCTTGATTCAAAAGAACTGTTAAAAATTTTTGATGTATATGAGATGGCTGACAATCTGACCACTGACTAGATATTTGATGATTTTAGGGAATTATTATTAGTTTTGTTTTGGTTTGCTGTGATAATAGTATTGTGATTATGCTAAAACAAAATAGTCCTTAACTTTTAGAGATACATACTTAGATATTTACAGATAAAATATGATGTTAGGCATTTGCTTCAAAATAATATGAGGGAAGTGAATGAGTAAGGGTATAGATTAGACAAGACTGATCTTGAATTGATAATTGTTGAGGCTCAGTGATGTGAATGTGGAAAATTGCTCAGAAGAATTATGTAAATAAGATTGAAAAGAATCTTGCCATTGAAACTCAAGCAGAATTTACATTTCTCTTGAGAAAAAAGTGACATCTTTCAAGTTTGGTGGAGAGAAGGAACTCCAGAATGAATGTGCCTGGCTCAATGGTGTTTCAAGAGTGAGAGTAAAATAAGGATTATCTAAGTGCATGACAGTTACTGCAAGGTGTACTTCATGAAGAAAAGTATAATCTAGAGAGAAGGAGAGGCATATAAAAATTTCCAGCAATGAAATAAGCAAAGTATTTATAAATATAATTAAAATTTTATTGTAAAATATGATAATTATTTTGTGTTTAAAATGTTCAATGACAAAATGGCACTAAAATGATAAGGAATTAGGAGTGTTGAGTGGGTAATTAAAGTATATTAAAGTCCTCTTTTTCAGAAGGAGAATAGAAATAATGAATAACTAGAATGTATTGGAAAACTGATATTTGAGTTTCTTAGTTAAAAATCTAAGGGTAATTGCTATAAGTACATAATTAAATCTATATATTTGGAACCAACAGAGTGGGAAAAAATGAAAGATTAAAAAAACTTTATTAATGTAATGGAAGGCAAGGGAAATTTTTTAAAATGAAACAAATAATATATATAGTAAACAGAACAATAAAATAAGATAATGGATAAAATCCCAAATATATCAGTACTCAAAAGGTATTAAATGAAAATTTACCTATTAAGAGATAGAGATTATTACCCAGTTACTAGAAAAAAATTGGTACGAGCTCCTTATAGTATGCCCACTTGGAAAAACCACAACAACAACAAAGAATTGTTGATTATGGAGGAACGGGGAAATATACACATCAACAAAATTATAATCAAAGGGTAGATAATGAACCTCTGTTTTTGGTAATTTGCAGTTTAGATAACATGTAAAATCTTCTGCTACAAAATATCTGGAAATGATAGATAAAATATGATAAACAATATTTTAAATATATATCTCAGTTTACAAGAAAGAGAAATACTCAAGACCTTAAATAAAAAAGAATAAGGAATAAAATGTTACATATGTGGTTGTTTCTAGAAAAGTCGCCAATCTCAGTAACCAAAAACCAAAGAACTTGAGTTTCAATCAGATGAAAATCTTAAATTCAAGAAAGGAGAGTTGGTATGCAAATTTGAAACCCCATCTCCACTCCACTCACTGTCTTACATAGAGCTGGAACTAGAATAGCCACACCCATTGGCAAAGAAAGACAACGGAAAAGCTTATGTGTCTTGGCCTGGACTCCGACTTAGAGTTTTCAAAGTCTCCTTTAAGAACTTGACATCTCAGTTTAACCTCAAGGAAACTTGGGGTTTAAATTTACTCCCAAACTGAGAAATTAAGATAAAAGGTGGATCCAGGTGGCAATACCCTTGGATGACCAAACAGGAGCAAATGTAAGACCTCTCTGGGAGTTCGTGCGTAATTCCAGTAGTCTCCAACAGGACTGCCACAGAGATACCCTACATAAAATGAAATCAGTTTTTCACTGATCTTTCCAGTTCAGTTCTCTCTAGTACCCAGAAGCCAGCAATCTTTCAACCCCACCAGGATCTCTGATCCATTGATCCCATCACCTTACCACAATCCCACACCCCCTAGATATCTGAATCATTCCTCTCCTTACCCAGCTTAAATCATGGACAGGCATTACATTTAGGTATATATTGTCAACTCCATCGCCTCTATCTACCTTTATGGTATTCACTAGGCCGTCAAATCCACCTGTCTTCTCTGCACCTGCACGTTAAAGCTGAACATGGCTGAGAATAATGCTGAAACACTGACTGGCTCCTACTTTAAGTTAATAACCAGAGCCTCCAGTGACCTAGTACTGCCGAGGAATCTGACTATACATCCTAGTCCGTTCTCCATTCTTCCACTCTCCTACTCCAATGTTCTGTACCTTCTATCTTTGAAAACCCTCGGTACCTTTTCTCCCATCCTCTCAGATGATGACCTTGCTTCCTACTTCTCTGGAAGAGTTGTGACAGTCAGAAAAATAATTGCCACAAACTTCCATCATCCTATCTACTCATACTTGTCAGATTACCAGCCTTCCTTCTCTAATTGTAGATGAAAATTTGTGTCTTGATCTCAGACTAACTCTTTGAATTATGCACAAGACACCATCCCCTCCTGATTAAATACATCACTTAAATACTTTTCCTTTCCCTCTCCCACACCTTCAGTTTTCCACTCTTCACGGTGACTTTGAGGAGCAAATTTGGTATCTCTCCTCTCTTAAAGTGCACACACACACACACACACACGGAAAGATCTCTTGACTCTACTTTTCCCTCCAGATCCTGACCCCTTTTTTCTGCACATTTTTGGCAACTAAGCTCCTAGAAAAAGTTGTCTTTACTCACCTGTTCCAATTCCCCTCTTATCATCCGGCTTTTGCTCCAACTGCTCCATCATAACTGCTCTTATGGTTACTTGTGGTCCCCCATAACTAAATCTAAGTGTCAGTTTTCAATCCTCATCCTACATTACCTAACTACAACATTTGATACAGCTGGGCATTCCCACCTCCTGGAAAGACTCTCCACTTGATCCCAGATTCCACTCTCTCCTGATTCCTTTCTTATCTCTCTGGCTTCTCCTGTTCATTTCTTTTGCTAATTCCTCCTCTTCTACAGTCAACCTTAACATGGTAGTACCCCAGGGGTCAACATTTAGACTTCTCTTCTCTGTTTATACACACTCCCATGGGGAGCTCATCTAATCCCTGGTTTGATATTGTCTATATGCCATGACTACCAATTTTAAATCCCTAGCCTGCACCTCTCCTGTGAACTCCACACTTATATTTTGAATTGCTCATTTGAAATCTCCACTTGGATGTCTAACATACATCTCAAACTTAACATGTTCATTACTGAACTCCTTTCTCCTCCACCCTCAAACATATTCTATATAGTTACTTAATGGAAATTCCACTTTTTAAGTTGCCAGGCTCAAAACTTCAAAGACATTACTGACTCCTCTTTTCTCTCATACCTCACATCCAGTACTTTAGGGAATCTTAATGGCTCTACCTTTAATATAATCTTTATTTGATCAATTCTTATCATCTCTGCTGTTTCTACTTTGGTTCAAGTCATCATCATAATTAGGTAACAGCAATAGTCTCCTAAATGCCCTCCATGCTTCCACTGTCAAACCCTTTAATCTATTTTCAAATAATATTCAAAGTCGATATACTTACTAATGCTTACAAAGCCCTACATGATCTGCCTACCCATTATACCCACTCCATTCTCTAGCCTCTCCTACTACTTTCTCCAAACTCTCTTTTCTACAGTAACACTGGCCTCCTTGCTGTTCCATGGAGATGCCAGTCATGCTTCCCCATGAGGGCTGGAAAAGCTCTTCTGGAGATCCATGTGGCTCACTTTCTCACTTCTTTTAAGTCTCTGCTCAAATACCATCTTTTAAATGAAGCCAAATGTGACAGCTCATTTATTTTGCAAGCACTCCCACTATCACTGTGGACCTACCAAATCTACTTGCTCTGCTCTATATTTTTTCCATATGACTTATCATCTTATAAAATATAATAAAATTTACCCTATTTATTATGTTGTGATTCCTACCACTAGAATGTAGACTTCATTGAGAACAGAAAATTGAATCTGTTTTCCCCACTGATATACTCTCAGCCCCAAGCAAAAGACCTGCCACTTATAAATAAGAACTCAGTTAGTATTTGTTGATAGAATAAATAAACCTAAAATTACAAAACATTTGGGGATTTTAAGTTATAGAATAGTTGAAAAGCAACTACAAAATAAAGCATGTTTAAACTGATTAAAGACACAAAATGGGGGGAAAACAAATGCAAAGAATAAGAAAAATGATATAGTGCTATCAATATCAGACATAATAGTATTTTTTAACATCTTTATTGGGGTATAATTGCTTTACAATGGTGTGTTAGTTTCTGCTTTATAACAAAGTGAATCAGATATACGTATATCCCCATATCTCCTCCCCCTTGCGTCTCCCTCCCACCCTCCCTATCCCACCCCTCTAGGTGGTCACAAATCACCGAGCTGATCTCCCTGTGCTATGTGGCTGCTTCCCACTAGCTATCTATTTTACATTTGGTAGTGTATATATGTCCATGCCACTCTCTCACTTCATCCCAGCTTACCCTTCCACCTCCCCGTGTCCTCAAGTCTATTCTCTATGTCTGCATCTTTATTCCTGTCCTGACCCTAGGTTCTTCAGAACCATTTTTTATCATTTAAATATAAATAGAAAAAAATATACTACCTTAAAAAAAAGTCCAAAAATAAGATCATACTACATGAACTTGTATGCACCAAACAATATAGTTTTGAACAATTAAAAGCAAAAATGTGCAGGACATAGGAAGGAATTAACAATTACATAATTGCAGAAAAATTTTTATAAATTTCTGTTAGAAAAATACTGATAAAGGAGATGAAAAAGTTAATTAAGATATGGAAGAGCCAAACAACAAAATTATCAGGTTTTATCTAATTTTAGTATATTCTCTACATATTATGCACTATTTATAATATATAGTATTCTCATATATTTATGCTATTTAAATTATGTATTAAATATATTGTTGATATTATTAATAGAATATACAATAATGTATTATATTACATTACAACTAGAATATATAAATATACTATTTCTATATATTTACCTATATAGAAAAATGTGCAGTCAGCAAATAGCATACATAGATCATTATTTTAAATGACCACATACAAAACCATAAATTGTTTTGAAAAGTTGATAAGATACATACCATACTCTCCAATTTCAATGCAATTAATTTTTTTTTTTTTTTTTTTTGCAGTAAATGGGCCTCACACTGTTGTGGCCTCTTCCATTATGGAGCACAGGCTCCGGACGCGCATGCTCAGCGTCCATGGCTCATGGGCCCAGCCACTCTGTGGCATGTGGGATCTTCCCGGACTGGGGGATGAACCCATGTCCCCTGCATTGGCAGGCGGACTCTCAACCACTGCAGCAGCAGGGAAGCCCTGCAATTAAATATTTTTAAAGTTAAAAATCCTTCTTAAATTTTGGAAACTAAAATATGAAAAACTTAAAAACAATCTATATAAATGTGTATGGGGTAAAGGAAAAAAATGTAAATTGCAAAAGAGAACTGATTGAAAATATTAGATGTCAGACCTTATGGAGTACAGCTAAACTATTTCTAAGGATGAAATGTATAACCTTAACTACATTTCTTTGAAAAAAAATGAGAAACATTTAAGATAAATTAGTTAAGTATTCAAATCAAGAAGGTATAAAAACAGCAAAAGAGTAAACATAATTAGAAGGAAATCATTTTTTAAAATATACAAACAAGAATTATTGAATAATAGATAAACCTTTAAAAAGTTGATCAACAAAACCAATAGTTTTTTAAAAGATTAATAAAAATAATTTGCTACAGATAATCAAAAGAATAAAGAAGCTACAAATAAATACTTTCAGAAAAATTGAAATGAATAGATGTTTTTAGAGTCACAAGAGAGTACATTGAACAACTTTATGCCAATAAATTTGAAAATGTTCAAATTTCATTTTTTCTAGAAAATATAAATGATAAGAATTGATTCAAAAAGAAATTAAAAGTATACATACCAATGGCCATTAAAATTAAATCAGTAGTCAGAAAATCTCTTACCCAAAACTGAAACTAGGCAAAGATGGTCATAGAAGTGAATTTTACCAAGTTTTTGAGAAAAAACAGATGTTCTATAGCTCATTTTAAAAACCTTTAAAGAGTAGAAAAAGAAGGAAAATTACCTTGTTACAAAAACTGGCTAAGGACAGTACCAGAAAAGAAGATAATGGGGCAATCTCATTTATGAATATAAATGCAAAAGTTCCTAAATAAAATATTAAGAAATAAATGTCAACAGATGTAGCCAAATAATAATATATCATGAAAAAGTGGAGTTATCTGAAGAATGAAATGATATTTAAACATCAGAGTTTATCTATATAATCCACCTCATTAACACATTGAAATCCTAATCTCCAGTGACTCAAAATATGCCCTTATTTGGAAATAAGTTCTTTGTATAGTTTGTATAGTTAAAATGAAGTCATTAGGGTCAACCCTAATCGAAAATGACTTGTGTCATTATAAAAAGGAGAAATTTGGACACAGAGACAGGTGTGCACAGAGGGAAGATAATGTGAAGAGATGCAGGGAGAACACTATGGAAAGAAAGAAGAAAGGAGAAAAACCAAAATAATCATTTTAATAGAGATGCTGAAAAATATTTATTGGTCTAAATTGGGTACTCACTTATGCTAAAATATTTTGGAAAACTAGAATAAAAGAGAACCTCTTTAACTTGTTAAAAAGATATTAACCAAAAAAAACCCCACACACTATAATTAATGGTGAAACTTTATAAGCATTTCCTTTATTTATTTATTTTTTAAAATAAATTTATTTTACTTATTTATTTTTGGCTGTGTTGGGTCTTCGTTGCTGTGTGTGGGCTTTCTCTTAGTTGCGGTGAGCGGGGGCCACTCTTCGTTGCCGTGGGTGGACTTCTCATTGCGGTGGCTTCTCTTGCTGCGCAGCACAGGCTCTAGGCGCGCGGGCTTCAGTAGTTGTGGCTCGTGAGCTCTAGAGCGCAGGCTCAGTAGCTGTGGTGCATGGGCTTAGTTGCTCCGCGGCATGTGGGATCTTCCCAGACCAGGGCTCCAACTCGTGTCCCCTGCATTGGCAGGAGGATTCTTAACCACTGTGCCACCCGGGAAGTCCAAGCATTTCCTTTAAAATCAGGAATGACAGAAAAATTATTAAAAATTTAGAAACAGGCAAAAGAGAATAGTAGGTATTCCTTCAATGCAGTGCTGAGTTTGCATCTTTGATTTTTCTATTGTCTGTGTTGTTTTACAGCTGTGTAGATGCAGAGGTTAACTTGTAGCTATTTGTCTGGTACAGGTGAAAGTAATTTCTGTCCAGTATAATGCCATCCCAAAGTATAGTTTATTGCTCTGTAGGATGTTAACCAGTTCTGGACCTAACCCAGCAATCTTATCCTAAATTTCCTTTATTAAATGAACTCTGAAGTATCCTTTGAACCAGTTTTAATATATTCCTGGTTCCCTCATTAATTAATGAGTTAAATAAAATCCTTGACATACATCCATTTTACATTTGCATGAGAGCTATGATTTACCCTTTTGACAAGTACACTTGAACAAGAAGAAGTCAAGGATGGCTGTAATTACTGCTTCTATTCATCATATACTAGAAGACTTAAATAAGTAACTAGTAAAAATAAATAATATGAGTATTGGAACAGAAGATTTAAAAAATGCTGTTATTTTCAGATACGGTTGTCTATATAGACAATCCAAAAGAATTCAAAGCAAATATGTGAATTTAACTAGCTTGCTGAAGACAGAAAAGCTAATAGTCTTCCTATACGTTTAGCAACATTCATTATAAAATTTAACTTGAAAAGATACAAATTACAAAAGCAACAACAGCCAAAAATGTACCTAGGAATAAACTTAATAGAAGGTGTGCAAGATTCCTTTGGAGAAAATTACAAAATATTATCGAAAGATATTATAGAAGACCTAAATTATATTATGCCAATAAATACTAATGGTCAAATCAGAAAACTGCCTATTCTGTGAATTACTCTGTAAGTTAAATTAAGTTTCATTAAAATTCTGTAGAATACTTTTTGTGGAAATAGATTTTAATATTTACATGGAATAATAAAGCATCCAGAATAACCAAGACAATTTTGAGAACTTGTCTTTTCAGATATCAAGAGGATATCATAAAATTTAAAAGACAATGTGACATTGGCTCAGAGACAAGCAAACAGATTATTGGAATAAAATAGGAATTCCAGAAACAGATGGAAGCATATAAGGAATTTGGTATGTCATAGAGGAAGCATTACAAATCAAGGAGAAAAGTGTTAGTGTAATTGGTTTATTATATGAAAAAAATAATTTCCCTAATTTACACATTAAGAAAAAAAATAAATTTCAGATAGGTTAAATATTTAAAAGTGAAAAACAGCACTTTAAAATTATTGTGTTTTTTAAAAAGGAGAATATATTTATTACATTGGGGTAGGGAAGGAATTTTTAACTAAAACCAAAACAAGGAAAAAAAAAATACTGCTCTACAATGAAGAACTTGTAAATAGTAAAATTTACCATAAACATACTTGAAAGATAATTGTCAGAGAAGGAAAGACATTCATGGCATAAAAAATGAAGGATTAGTATCAAACATATATGATAAATTATTACATATAAAGAAGAAAAAATATTTTTAAATCCACCCCCCCAACCCAGAGTTGGCAATAAGCAATGGATTTGAGCAGATGAGTCCTTAAAGTGTAAGAAAGCATACTGATGATTAAATACATAAAAAGATCATAATGTCACTAGTAATCTGGGCAAAAATATTAAAATGATAAGAAAGAATCATTTCACATCCAACAGATTAGCAAAAACGTAAAACTTCTAATAATTCCAAGTGTTAACAATGATGTGGATGAATGATTACTCTTTTAGATTATTGGTGAAAGTATAAATTGGTACAACTACTTTGGAAAACAATTTTATAATGCATAATAATTTGAAAGTTTGCAGCCATTTTGGAAAGAAGGGAGTTTGGCACTATCCAGTACACTATCCAGTACACTTGAAAATGTGCATACCCTGTGACCATCAATTTCTTGTTTAGGCCTGTTATCATAGAAGAGCTCTCAGAGAAGACATAAACAAAGATGTTCACTGAAGTATCATTTAATAATGAAAACTGGAACCAACGCAAATCTCCACTAATAGGTGATTGCATAAATAAGATGTGGTATCTTCCTTTGATGAAAAACTATGCAGCAGTTAAAATGAATGAGCTATCTATATAGATTAACACTGGTAAATGTCAAGAACACATATGCTGAGTGTTAAAAAATAGGTTGCCTAATATTATATACAGTATAATGTTTTTGCATACATTTTTAAAACCATACAAAAGAATATTATCCTAAAAACTTGGTTTGCCTAACATGGCAGGTAATGATAATAAATTTTTTTGGATAAAAAGAGGGAAAAATTAGGGAATATGCAATACAAATATACATGGATTTATGTGGTTTTCTGTATTGTTTATTATAAAAAAGAATCAATGAATGAAGAAAAACAGTGCATAATAAGTGGAAGAAATCAACTAATATAAGGTCCCTTGACAGCATAATTACTTCTTACACATTCAGCAAATACCTGAGGCATCTAAACCCTACCGGCACTATACTGACTGAGTATAAATTGGTATACAAGATAGATACAATTGCTGCTTAAAATTTAAAAGGATACAGACTAGTGAATTGATAATCACAATACCACAAGAAAAGTGCAGACATAGGGAAGTACATAGTACTAATACAGGTACATGAGAAGACCACTGTGCTGGTCAAGGTGTCTTTGGGTGTAAGTAACAGAAAAAAGCTTACACAATTACAGGGATGTATTGATTTAAATAACTGGTAAGTTTAAAGATAGATCAGGATAGGTTTGAGTCAGCAACTAAAAAACATCATCCAAGAGCAAGTTTCCCTTCCTCAATTCTACAATTCCCCGGGGGTCAGCTCAGCTTCACTCTACTGTTGGCTCCCTCTTGTGGGGCCACATGGTTATCAAATACTCTAAGTTCAATGTTTCTCCAGTTCATGACCAGGGAGAGACACAGAAGGCTTTTTTTTTTTAACATCTTTATTGGAGTATAATTGCTTTACAATGGTGTGTTAGTTCCTGATTTATAACAAAGCGAATCAGTTATACACATACATATGTTCCCATATCTCTTCCCTCTTGCGTCTCCCTCCCTCCCACCCTCCCTATCCCACCCCTCTAGGTGGTCACAAATCACCGAGCTGATCTCCCTGTGCTATGCGGCTGCTTCCCACTAGCTATCTATTTTACGTTTGGTAGTGTATATATGTCCATGCCACTCTCTCACTTTGTCACAGCTTCCCCTTCCCCTTCCCCATATCCTCAAGTCCATTCAGAGAGAGTGTGGAGAAAAAGGAACCCTCTGGCACTGCTGGTGGGAATGTAAATTGATACAGCCACTATGGAGAACAGTATGGAGGTTCCTTCAAAAACTAAAAATAGAACTACCATAGGACCCAGCAATCCCACTACTGGGCATATATCCTGAGAAAACCATAATTCAAAAAGAGTCATGTACCAAAATGTTCATTGCAGCTCTATTTACAATAGCCAGGACATGGAAGCAACCTAAGTGTCCATTGACAGATGAATGGATAAAGAAGATATGGCACATATATACAATGGAATATTACTCAGCCGTAAAAAGAAACGAAATTGAGATATTTGTAGTGAGGTGGATGGACCTAGAGTCTGTCATACAGAGTGAAGTAAGTCAGAAAGAGAAAAACAAATACTGTATGCTAGCACATATATATGGAATCTAAGAAAAAGAAAAAAAAAAGGTCATGAAGAACCTAGGGGTAAGATGGGAATAAAGACACAGACCTACTACAGAAGGCTTTTTA
Source organism: Mesoplodon bidens (assembly GCF_964165515.1). NCBI lineage: Eukaryota > Metazoa > Chordata > Mammalia > Artiodactyla > Ziphiidae > Mesoplodon > Mesoplodon bidens. The sequence goes on along the minus strand of NC_138176.1, from coordinate 72,881,336 downwards.
TAAGAAATGAGGAAGCTTCTTTCTTTAGAAGCCTCCAGAAATCTCTTTATCACAGCGCCTGTGTACTGCTGTATTCCCAGCACTGGGTAAAGTGGAGGCCTTCGATTAAAATTGTTCAACTGACCTGAATCTCCACAGATAATAAATTCACAAAACACTTAGCAGGATATCAAAAAACCCAATATTTGTTAAGAACAAAATACTTTTATCTTCATAAATATTAGCAAATATATGCTAATTTATTCACGTGTTTTCTAAATTTGCACTTTTTTTTTTACTAGAAGTATTGTCTATTTCTCCAATGATGCTTTTTAAGTATTTCTCCATTTTGAAAGTTATAATCACAAATTACATATTCTACTACTATGTTACTTGGAAATTTATAGTGATTTACTAGAGAATAAATGTGTAAGCAAGATTCTTTTTAAATATGAACTTACAATGAAAAATGAAAAGAATAAGATGATAGGGGGAAATATGGTTAAATAGTTTTATAACTCAGTTGGCAAAATTCTACCTAAGCCTGACATAAAAATCAAAAATTATAAAAGGGATAAATTTAACTACCTAGAAATTAAAATCTATGTGTAAAAAATACCCTAAAGAAGGTAGATATAGAAGCAATGAATTGGGAATTAATATTTTAACATAGGGACTTCCCTGGTGGTCCAGTGGTAAAGAATCCACCTTATAATGCAGGGGACGCAGGTTTGATCCCTGGTCAGGGAATTAAGATCCCACATGCCGCGGGGCAACTAAGCCCGTGTGCCACAACTACTGAGCTCACACGTATCAACTAGAGCCCACACGCCCTGGAGCCCATGCACCACAACTAGAGAGAGAAAACCTGCATGCCACAGCTAAAGAGAAGCCCGCACACCACAATGAAGAGCCCGTGCGCCGCAACAAAAAAAATGTTCCCGCATGCCTCAATGAAGATCCTGCGTAGGTAGCCAAAAATAAATAAAGTAAATAATAATTAATTAAAAAAATATTTTAACATATGTGATTGACAGGTTAATTGCCATAAATTACAAGGAATTCTACAAATCAATACCAAGTAATCAAACAAAATAAGGAAAAGGCAAAATTCATTTTAAAAAAATCCAAAGAAAAAGTGCAAACAACCACCAAACATATGAAAAGAAGTTCCAGCTGACTATTAATGAAAGAAATGTGAATTCAAACAATGAGATATTTTTCTCGTAAAAAGATTAAAATCAGTGATGATCTTAGTGATGGAAAAAGACCATTTTAGGAGATGGGAGTGTAAGTACAACTTTATCAAAAGAAATTTGAAACAATCTATTTATAGTAAAATCAAATTCAAAATTAAGATATTGAAACCTTTAGATTCAGAAACTCTATTTCTAAGAATTTTTCCTGAAGAAATAATTGCACAGATGTAGAAAGAAGCATGTACATAGGTATTCATTGCAACTCTGTTTTCAGAATAAAAAATTGGAAACCACTTAATTGTCCATTAGTTGTAATCTAGTTAAAAAAATAATACTAGTCATCTATGGAATATTATACAATTCCTAAAATAATGTTACGTCTATACCTAGTGACAAGGAAAGATAAAGATAACTACATAAATGATTTTTTTAATTGCCAAAATGTGATATAACGTGATCACATTTTTGTGAAATACATTATATAGATGTTTGAACATGTATTTAAGAAATCCAAAAGAGAGTGTATCAGAGGAAAACCTGTGATTATCTCTTGGGGGTGGGATTATGGAAGAGTAACATTCTCAACCTTGTACATTTTATATTGCTTAGATATTTTACAGTAGGCATGTAACACTTTTGTATCAGAAAAATATATAATTTTATTTTATATATTTAAAATATAACACATAATTTTAAAGAAAGAAATTAGTACTCTTAATGCTGTTGAATAACTCATATTAATATATTTACCTGACACGTCATTGACAGCTAACTGAGTAACTCAAAATTGTTTAAATGTTCATTTCAAGTTATTTGTAGGGTGATATATTAGTAGAAAATATGGGAAATAGTATACAAGAGTAGAAATTTCTAAATGAAGGGAATGAAGGCAATAAAAAATAGAATATTGAAGAAAGGTGATTATTTGGGAAAGCTGAATGGTTAAAGAAAGTGGAAAATGTGACATTCAAGGTAATTTATAACATCAGTGCTTAGTACACCCCAATTTGCTTACTGATGATTCCCCAAAATTTATAAAAAATCAGCACCAATCAACTTCTGTGGTTCTCTATGATCAAGTAACCCATATTTCTTGTATCAAATAAGAAAAGATGTTCCATTTAGTGATGGATATAAGAGAAACCAAAACTAGCTGAGTAATTCCCCTCAAAAATCACTGTTCTTCTTTTTTTCCTCCTTTAGCCATCTTTGATACTGTGTCTGGGGCTGAGAATCCAGGGATAAATAACATGTGTACATGCCTTCTCAGGAACTTGAACTCCAGGTGAGAAGTCAAACAAGCAAATGAAAAAGAAATGGAAAAACAGTTCTAATACATTGAAATAAGGTGTCGCGTAAGGCAGTGTAAATAGGATTCTGTGTGTTGGGAGTGCTTAAAAATAAAGCTGGCCTCCCCTGTATTTAAGGGTGGAGATTAGAGGTCAGTTTTAGATAAATCTTTATTCTGTGATAAAACACCTATTATAGTTATCCCTTGGTTATCAAATTAGGATGAATACACTCAGGAAAACTGGAGTTTGCAATTTTTTATGGAGAGCTCAGAAAGTAATACTGTACACAGTACAACAATTAGGAGGACGAAGTATAGGAGTCACCCAGAGAGTTACCATGATTGGAGGGACTGCAGGCAGCCCAGGTACAGTGTGTGGTTGACTGTGAACTTCTCTGGATTCAGCTATTCTGACACAGCACTGGACGTTGAGGAAAAATACCTGAGCCTGGATATAAGCTAAAAAGTGATAAAATTGGTGTCCAGAGTTGACCCTATGGGACCTGGCCATTGAACTGACCCAAGAAGGGCATTCTTGTAGTATATGACAAATTGACAGGACATGTCCTCAAATGGTTACATCCTGAGCTGATAAGAAGAAACAGCATGAGTGGCTTGAGGTGTGGACTACATGAATCTGTGGAATCCCTGGACAACAAGGAATTAGAGAAGTTAATAGGCATATGGATGTTTTGAGATTGATTGGAAAAAAATTAAACAAAGTGACGACATTTGCCAACTGTTACTCGATCTAAGAATGTCCAAACAATGGCAGAAAATGAGTAGCTGAAGAATAAGGGAATCGTAGAGTGAAAAGAGATTTGGACTAGGATTCGGAAGATTTGGGATTAAATATTACTTTATTTGTTATCATTATGCCAAATAATTGTTTTACAATGTGTGTTAGTTTCTGCTTTATAACAAAGTAAATCAGCTATACATATACATATATCACCATATCCCCTCCCTCTTGCATCTCCCTCCCACCCGCCCTATCCCACCCCTCTAGGTGGTCACAGAGCACCGAGCTAATCTCCCTGCGCTATGTGGCTGCTTCCCACTAGCTATCTATCTTACATTTGGTAGTATATATAAGTCCATGCCACTCTCTCACTTTGTCGCAGCTTACCCTTCCACACCCCCATGTCCTCAAGTCCATTCTCTGTCTGCGTCTTTATTCCTGTCCTGCCCCTAGGTTCTTCAGAACCTTTTTTTTTTCTCTTAGATTCCATATATATGTGTTAGCATACGGTATTTGTTTTTCTCTTTCTGACTTACTTCACTCGTATGACAGACTCTAGGTCCATCCACCTCTCTACAAAAAACTCAATTTCATTTCTTTTTATGGCTGAGTAATATTCCATTGTATGTATGTGCCACATCTTCTTTATCCATTCATCTGTGTGTGGACACTTAGGTTGCTTCCATGTCCTGGCTATTGTAAATAGAGCTGCAATGAACATTGTGGTACATGACTCTTTTTGAATTATGGTTTTCTCAGAGCATATGCCCAGTAGTGGGATTGTTGGGTCATATGGTAATTCTATTTTTAGTTTTTTAAGGAACCTCCATTCTCTTCTCCATAGGAGCTGTATTAATTTACATTCCCACCAACAGTGCAAGAGGGTTCCCTTTTCTCCACACACTCTCCAGCATTTACTGTTTATAGATTTTTTGATGATGACCATTCTGACTGGTGTGAGGTGATACCTCATTGTAGCTTTGATTTGCATTTCTCTAATGATTAGTGATGGTGAGCATCCTTTCATGTGTTTGTTGGCAATCTGTATATCTTCTTTGGAGAAATGTCTATTTAGGTCTTCTGCCCATTTTTGGATTGGGTTGTTTGTTTTTTTGTTATTGAGCTGCATGAGCTGCTTATAAATTTTGGAGATTAATCCTTTGTCAGTTGCTTCATTTGCAAATATTTTCTCCCATTCTGAGGGTTGTCTTTTCATCTTGTTTATGGTTTCCTTTGCTGTGCAAAAGCTTTGAAGTTTCATTAAGTCTCATTTGTTTGTTTTTATTTTTATTTCCATTTCCCTAGGAGGTGGGTCAAAAAGGATCTTGTTGTGATTTATGTCATAGTGTTCTGCTTATGTTTCCTCTAAGAGTTTTATAGTGTCTGGCCTTACATTTAGATCTTTAATCCATTTTGAGTTTATTTTTGTGTATGGTGTTAGAGAGTGTTCTAATTTCATTCTTTTACATGTAGTTGTCCAGTTTTCCCAGCACAACTTATTGAAGAGGCTGTCTTTTCTCCATTGTATGTTCTTGACTCATTTATCAAAAATAAGGTAACCATATGTGTGTGGGTTTATCTCTGGGCTTTCTATCCTGTTCCATTGATCTATATTTCTGTTTTTGTGCCAGTACCATACTGTCTTGATTACTGTAACTTTGTAGTATAGTCTCAAGTCCGGGAGACTGATTCCTCCAGCTCCGTTTTTCTTTCTCAAGATTGCTTTGGCAATTCGGTGTCTTTTGTGTTTCCATACAAATTGTGAAGTTTTTTGTTCTAGTTCTGTGAAAAATGCCATAGGTAGTTTGATAGGAATTGCACTGAATCTGTAGATTGCTTTGGGTAGTAGAGTCATTTTCACAATGTTGATTCTTCCAATCCAAGAATATGGTATATCTCTCTATCTGCTTGTATCATCTTTAATTTCTTTCATCAGTGTATTATAGTTTTCTGCATACAGGTCTTTTTTCTCTTTAGGTAGGTTTATTCCTAGGTATTTTATTCTTTTGTTGCAATGGTAAATGGGAGTGTTTCCTCAATTTCTCTTTCAGATTTTTCATCATTAGTGTATAGGAATGCAAGAGATTTCTGTGCATTAATTTTATATCCTGCTAGTTTACCAAATTCATTGATTAGCTCTAGTAGTTTTCTAGTAGCATCTTTAGGATTCTCTATGTATAGTATCATGTCATCTGCAAACAGTGACAGCTTTATTTCTTCTTTTGTGATTTGGATTCCTTTTATTTCTTTTTATTCTCTGATTGCTCTGGCTAAAACTTTCAAAACCATGCTGAATAATAGTGATGAGAGTGGACAACCTTGTCTGGTTCCAGATCTTAGAGGAAGTGGTTTCATTTTTTCACCATTGAGAATGATGTTGGCTGTGGGTTTGTCATATATGGGCTTTATTATGTTGAGTTTACTTCCCTCTATGCCTACTTTCTGGAGAGTTTTTATCATAAATAGGTGTTGAATTTTGTTGAAAACTGTTTCTGCATCTATTGAGATGATCATATGGTTTTTCTCCTTCAATTTGTTAATATGGTGTATCTCATTGATGGCTTTGCGTATATTGAAGAATCCTTGCATTCCTGGAATAAGCCCCACTTGGTCATGGTGTATGATCCTTTTAATGTGCTGTTGGATTTTGTTTGCTAGTATTTTGTTGAGGATTTTTGCATCTATGTTCATCAGTGATTTTGGCCTATAGTTTTCTTTCTTTGTGACATCTTTGTCTGGTTTTGGTGTCAGTGTGATGGTGGCCTTGTAAAATGAGTTTGGGAGTGTTCTTCCTTTTGCTTTATTTTGGAAGAGTTTGAGAAGGATGGTGATAGCTCTTTAAATGTTTGATAGAATTCACCTGTGAAGCCATCTTGTCCTGGGCTTTTGTTTGTTGGAAGAGTTTTAATCACAGTCTCAATTTCAGTGCTTGTGACTGGTCTGTTTACATCTTCTGTTTCTTCTTGGTTCAGTCTTGGAAGGTTGTTCTTTTCTAAGAATTTGTCCATCTCTTCCAGGTTGTCCATTTTATTGGCATATAGTTGCTTGTAGTAGTCTCTCATGATCCTTTGTATTTCTGCAGTGTCCATTGTTACTTCTCCTTTTTCATTTCTAATTCTATTGATTTGAGTCTTCTCCCTTTTTTTTCTTGATGAGTCTGGCTAATGGTTTATCAATTTTGTTTATCTTCTCAAAGAACCAGCTTTTAGTTTCATTGATCTTTGCTATCATTTCCTTAATTTTGTTTTCATTTATTTCTGATCTGATCTTTATGATTTATTTTCTTCTGGTAACTTTGGGGTTTTTTGGTTCTTCTTTCTCTGATTGCTTTAGGTGTAAGGTTAGGTTGTTTATTTGAGATGTTTCTTGTTTCTTGAGGTAGGATTGTATTGCTATAAGCTTCCCTCTTAGAACTGCTTTTGCTGCATCCCATAGGCTTTGGGTCATCGTGTATTTATTGTCATTTATTTTCAGGTATTTTCTGATTTCCTTTTTGATTTCTTCAGTGATGTGTTGGTTATTAAGTAGTGTATTGTTTAGCCTCCATGTGTTTGTATTTTTTACAGATATTTTCCTGTAATTGATATCTAGTCTCATAGCATTGTGGTTGGAAAAGATACTTGATAAAAGTTCAGTTGTCTTAAATTTACCAAGACTTGATTTGTGACCAAGATATGATCTGTTCTGGAGAATGTTCCATGAGTGCTTGAGAAGAAAATGTATTGTGTTGTTTTTGGATGGAATATCCTATAAATATCAAATATCAATTAAGTCCTTCTTGTTTAATGTATCACTTAAAGCTTGTGTTTCCTTATTTATTTTCATTTTGGATGATCTGTCCATTGGTGAAAGTGGGGTGTTGAAGTCCCCTACTATGATTGTGTTACTGTCTATTTCCCTTTTTATGGCTATTAGCATTTGCCTTATATATTGAGGTGCTCCTATGTTGCATGCATAAATATTTACAATTGTTATATCTTCTTGGATTGATCCCTTGATCATTATGTAGTGTCGTACTTTGCCTCTTGTAATATCTTTATTTTAAATTCTATTTTGTCTGATATGAGAGTTGCTACTCCAGCTTTATTTTGATTTCCATTTGCATGGAATATCTTTTCTACACCCTCACTTTCAGTCTATGTGTGTCCGTAGGTCAATGTGGCTCTCTTGTAGACAACATATATATGGATATATATGGGTCTTGTTTTTGTATCCATTCAGGCAGTCTGTGTCTTTTGGTGGAAGTATTTAATCCATCTACATTTAAGGTAATTATCGATATGTATGTTCCTATTACCATTTTCTTAATTGTTTTGGGCTTGTTATTGTATCTTTTCCTTCTGTTTTGTTTCCTGCCTAGAGAAGATCCTTTAGCATTTGCTGCAAATCTGGTTTGGTGGTGCTGAATTCTCTTAGCTTTTGCTTGTCTGTAAAGGTTTTAGTTTTTCCGTCAAATCTGAATGAGATCCTTGCTGGGTAAAGTAACCTTGGTTGTAGGTTTTTCCCTTTTATCACTTTAAATATGTCTTGCCACTCCCCTGTGGCTTGCAGACTTTCTACTGAAAGATCAGCTGTTAACCTTATGGGGATTCCCTTGTATGTTATTTGTTGCTTTTCCCTTGCTGATTTTAATATATTTTCTTTGTATTTAATTTTTGATAGTTTGATTTGCTGTTTGATATTATATTGAGCTGGGAAGTCTCTGGTGGACCAATGTCCTGAACTCAGCTCTCCAACTTCAGATGCATAGGCCTGAAACCCGCCCAGAGCACCAAGACCCTTTTGGGAAGTCTGAGGTCTTCTGCCAGGCTTCAGTAGGTGTTCTGTAGGAGTTGTTCCACATGTGGATTTATTTCTGATGCATTTTTGGGGAGAAAGTAGATCTCCACGTCTTATTCCTCCACCATCTTGAAGGTCTCCCTCCATTATGCCAATTTTAAATGAAGGAATAGAAACTCAGAAAGTTAACTAAATCAACGAAAGATACCTAGCTTCTGAGTGGCAGGAATGAGATTGAAATGCAAAGCACTGAACAACTCAGGTGACATTTCTCACTGCACATATCCAACTGACTTCTTGATATATCTTTTTGAAGTGTTACAGGCATCTTAAATTGGACTGGACAAAATAGAGCTTTGACTTTCTCTGCATGCCCTTCTAATTCACTTCCCCACAGATTTTCCCAGCCTCAATTATGGTATCACCCTCTCTGTCCAGTTGCTCAGGCTTCAAACTTAAGAGCCATCCTTGATTTCTACTAATTCACCTAATTCATGTAATTCATTGGTAGGATCTACAAGTTCTATAAAACATATCCTGCCATTAATACTGTTCAACTACCATTTTTTACCCCAACTATGGCAACAGCCTCTAAATTGGTCTTCTAACAGAACAAATCTTTAAGTATGGACGTCAGGTGCTGCTGAGAACTCTTGCCTCCTTAACAGTCCATCCTGCACACAGAAGCCAAAGTGGACTTTCTAAAGTCTGATTCATACCCTGCCATACTTCAGTTTAAAATCACCCAAGGCCTTCTGTTTATAACCTGGAAAAATTCCACTGTTCTTGCAGTGCCCACGCACTCATTCCCCTGCTCTCCACCCTCCCCTTCGTTCCCTACTCTGAGCCACGTTGGCTGTTCTGACTCTTAGACAGTCAGCTCCTTTCCATCTCAGGATTTTGACATCAGCTTTTCCTTTTCCACATATCTTCCTCCTACTCATCATTCCAGTAACAATCAAAATGTAACGACAAAGAAGTGACTACCTTAGTTAAAGCAACACCTTCACTCACTCTGAATGGCCTTTCCACATTTCATCTTCTTCTTAATGCTATCACTTCTTGAAATCCCAAGAGATTAAAGTCTCATTGAAGACATAGACTCTGTTTTACACACTTTAATATTTCATGCCCATAATGGTACCTGTGTATATTTGGTGTTTAACAAATATTGTTTGATTGACTGAATTAATGGGTTATTTTCATCCTAAGGTAGCTTTTCAGAAATGATGAACAAACTAGTGAAACAATAGAATATTCTCTTTCTAAATACAGGCATATGAACATATTGCGAGTTCAGTTCCAGACCATCTCTGTAAACCAAATATCGTAATAAAGCGAGTCACATGAATTTTTCGGTCTCCTAATGTATATAAGAGTTATGTTTACACTATATTGTAGTATATTAAATGTGAAATCGGGCTTCCCTGGTGGCGCAGTGGTTGAGAATCTGCCTGCTAGTGCAAGGGACACGGATTCAAGCCCTGGTCTGGGAGGATCCCACATGCCACGGAGCAACTAGGCCTGTGAATCACAACTACTGAGCCCACGCGTCTGGAGCCTGTGCTCCGCAACAAGAGAGGCCGCGATAGTGAGAGGCCCACCCACTGTGATGAAGAGTGACCCCCGCTTGCCACAACTAGAGAAAGCCCTCGCACGGAAACGAAGACCCAACACAGCAAAAATAAATAGATTAATTAATAAACTCCTACCCCCAACACCTTAAAAAAAATAAGTGAAATAGCATTATGTCTAAATAAACAATGTACATACCTTAATTTAAAAATACTTTATTGTTAAAACATGATAACGATCATGTGAACCTTTAGCAAGTCATCATCTTTTTGCTGGGGGAGAATCTTTTATTGATGTTGATGGCTGCTGACTGATCAGAGTGGTGGTTGCTAAAGGGAGGGTGGCTGTGGAAATTTCTTAAAATAAGACAATGATGAAGGTTGCAACATTGATTGACTTCCTCTCACGAGTGATTTCTCTGTAGCATTCAATGCTGTTTGATAGCATTTTACACACAGTAGAATTTCTTTCAATATTGTAGTCAATCCTCTGAAACCCCTGGTGCTGATTTATCAACTAAGTTTACATAGTGTTCTAAATCCTTTCTTATCATTTCAACAATCTTCACAGCATCTTCACCAGGAGTAGATTCCATCTGAAGAAACCATTTTTTTTTTGCTCATGTATAAGAAGCAACTCTCATCCGTTCAAGTTTTATCATGAGATTGTAGCAACTCAGTCACATTTTCAGGCTCCACTTCTGTTTTTCTTGATGTTTCCACCACATCTGCAGTTCCTTCCTCCCTGGAAGTCTTGAATCCCTCAAAGTCATCCATGAAGGTTAGCATCAACTTCTTCCAAACTCCTGTTAGTGTTGATATTTTGACCTCTTCCCATGAATCATGAATGTTCTTAACGGCATCTAGAATAGCGAATCCTTTCCAAAAGGTTTTTAATTTATGTTGTCCAGATCCATCAGAGGGGTTGTTATCTATGTCAGCTACAGCCTTATGAAATGTATTTCCCAAATAATAAGACTTAAAAGTTGAAAGTTCTTGATCCATGGGCTGCAGAATGGATGTTGTGTTAGCAGGCATGAAAACAACCTTAATCTCATTGTATGTCTCCATCAGAGTTCTTGAGTGACAAAGTACATTGTCAATGAGCAATAACAATGAGCCCCAAAACAATTAAAATAGTAACATCAAAGATCACTGATCACAAATCACCAAAAAAATACAATAATAATGAAAAAGTTGGAAATATTGCAAGAATTACCAAAATATGACAAAGAGACATGAAGTAAGCACATGCTGTTGGAAAAATGGTGCTGATAGACTTGGTTGATGCAGTTTTGCCACAAACCTTCGATTTGTAGAGAACACAGTATCTACAAAGAGCAGTAAGGTGAACTATAATAAAATGTGTTATCCCTGTAATGGTAAATAATAAGAAAATCTTTGTTAAACTAAAATCTGTGGGTATTACGCTTAGATTGCCTGTGATTGTTCAAAAGTAGGAAAAAAATGTGGGGATACATTGTGATGTATTGCTCAAGTTGGTACTTAGATTGTAACCATATAGTACTTATATCTTACAGTAAAGACCCACAGTCAAGAACAAATCACAACTCTACAGCAATTTTCAGTAATTGAAAGGCCAGAATCTTTCATTTCATTTCAAAGTCAGAGCCCAAAACACCAAGACTGATAACTCCTGAAATTATTCTTTGGAATTCCAAGAGAAATACTATGTTTACATACTGTACATACAATAATTTACTAAAGTTAGTATTTTCCACTCTTTGTTCTCATAAGAGGTTAGGCTGAGCAAAGAGTCACCAATTTTATTATTTTATTAAATAGAAATTTTAAAAATGGAAATTGTTGCAGCAATTGCTGCTGTTATGAATTAAACCAGCTCTTATTTTTAACAGACCCTCTAGATTTCTGAGACACTTTCCTAATCTGGATACATCATTCTCTCTCCCTGTCTTCTCTATCATGCTGGTTTTCACAGCAGCTTTTGTTAACTAAGCAAACTTGGGTCCGCTTGCCCAATGCACAGCAAAGCCAATCTACTGATACCAGATTGCAGTGAAGGAAAGTATAGCATTAATTGCAAGGCAACCAATGTGAGGCCAAGGAAGGAGAATGGGCAGCTCATGCTCAAAGGATCCAAACTCCTTGATGGCTTTCAGAGAAGGGTTTTTAAAGGCAAGGTGAGGGAGAGGGTCACAGGGTGACTGATCAACCCATGCACATTATTCATATTGGTTGACAGTGAGGTAACCCAGTGGTAGCTCAGGAGTCAACATCAACAACCTTCCAGTTCCAACCGGTCTGGGGTCTGTGTGTGGGTGTTTAGCATGCAGTTAATTTCTTCCACCTGGCAGGGGTTTTAGTATCTGCAAAACAACTCAAGGTTAGGGTTCAGGATATTCTCTATAGCCCTTGAGGGGGAACGAAAGGTCCTTGACTTTGTTTTATGGAGAAACTATGGTTATTTTGTCTTGCTTGACTATTTTCCTTTGTTTCTCCATTTTCTCACTTCTCTGATTAAATTTGCTCTTTGGAACTCAGGGAAGGCCTAGGATGTTGAAGATTTTTTACAAACAAGAGGCAGGGGACACAAGTGAGAGGTGTCTGTCCGTGGGAAGACCCCTCAGGGTCCTGCTTGTTTTCACTTCTCATAGTGGAAACATAAGATAGTGTTTGGGAATGGTAGGAAATGAAACCAGAGGGGCAAGGCTGGACCAAGTCTTGAGGCTGAAGGATCTAACCATGCTGAGGAGCTTGGACTTTATTGTGAGAGTTTATGTTTTGGAAAAGAAAAGGAGGAGAAGAAAAAGAGGAGAAGGGGAAGAAGAGAAAAGGGACTCTTGTTTGTCTCATATTACATTCTAAGTGCTATCCAATTTCTCTTCCTCTTTTTGCTCCCAAACTTCTCAAATGAGTCCTCTATACTGAGACCTATATAATAGGATGTGAAAGTAGGATAGTTGCTATTTTCTCAGCTTTAGTTGAGACTCTAAACTGGAGAACAAAATGTTTTATTATCCACAAATTATAAAAAGAAGTGACTAAAAAAAGACAGCCTAAATTTTAATCAGATAAATTCATCCTTAGCCTACATTGAAGATACTTTAAGGAGAGGCTTGAAAATTAGTAGAAATGGGTGAGTAGAACTTCCTTAGTGAAAGAATCATGAGAGACTGAATATACAAATGAACAGTGCCTAGATCATATATGTCAAAAGAACTCTCACCCACATCCTCTGCAGCAACCAGCCGAGAAAGCCAAACCACAACCTCTGTAGCAATCATCCAGAACAGTTAGGACTTGATCCGTGACTGCCAGCTTCCTAATTTTTGACCTTACTTCCAACTTAGAACAAGCCAGAAAAAATAAAAAAGCCAAATATGCTCCTCAAACCCATCACATAAGATGCTCTGCTTCTAGTTAGAGCTCCTCTGGCTTCCCCACACCAACAATCTCCAATCAGAGAAAACCTGAAGGCATTCCTCTTTCTATACTCTGGAGCTTTCCTACTCCCCTGCCTGCCTTTGATTCTCTGCTAAATGCAAGTACTGGTGATGACTTCCTTATTACAAAAGGCTCTGAACAAATAGCCTCAGTTCTCATTAAGGTGGTCTTTATTTATTTTCAGAGTGCTATGATATTTCTCCTCCCCTCTGCCTGGGGGACAGGACAGTGGCGCTTCCCCCTTACCTATAGCCAAAGACTCAGGGACCAACATGTTATTCAGTTCCAACAAACGTCTAAAGGGGAGGTTGGTTGAAGGGACCTGTGATGGCTGAAGAAAAAAGGCACAGCTATGATGGCACAATTTGGTAGGGCAGGGATGTATGCAGATATCACATAAACCAAGTGTGGATCAATTGGGCTATCTTGAAAGGGACCCTCCCAAGATGACTTCCTGGGAAAGTGATTTGACCCCAAGAGAAGGTCTCTTAAAAACCCACAAAAGCACCCAGTGAGAGAAATCATCAACTTTTTGATGGACCAAATGGGAAAAAACATACAAGTGAAATAACACTGTTTCTGCCTTTATTTCTTTTCCCTCCCGCAATACCATATTTAGAAAATCCGTGGGTAGAATAGTGAGTAGGAGAGGAAGTAATGAAATTTTCTTTTACCCTCAAATTTGATTATTTCAAATAGTATTTTATTGGAATATTATTTCTTTATGCCAACACTTATTTTTTTTTGCTGAGGCTTCTGAAAGAGTTGCTGAGAAAACTACCCTGCATCTCCTCTGCCGTGGGCCATGACACTCTTCTTGATTAAATTATGAGTAAAGAAGTTTTCTGTAAAATATTAAAAGCTTAATATTAGAGATAAATTTGACCAGTCTGCTTTCTCCCATTGTGTTATTCTAATGCAATTAAACAATGCAAGGTGAATTTGCTTTGAGGAGACCACAAATTAACTTGCAATTTTGAACAAAGCCCTGTGATTGTTCATCAGGCCACTGTTATACCCACCCATTAACCTCTACTGACTCCAGAAGAGAGAGGAGAAAAAATAATAATAAAAAATAAAACATAAAAACTTCACTGGCGTTCCATCGGGAACTTTAGATCAGGGAGCCCTACAATGCTTCTCATATCACTGACCTGACATCACCACCCCAAAGACAGGCCTCTCTGAACTTCTTCCTGAATTCATCCCCCCATTCTTGTCTTTCCAACCACTCAGTGGGCTGTGAATAAGAGCTGTGGTAAAGAGTAGGAAATGCTGGCAGTGAGGGGAGGGGTTTCTATTTTCCATAGAGTAATCAGGGGTGACCTCACTGAAAAGGTGATAATTGAACAGAAAACTTCAAGAATTCAGAGAATAAGCCATGTGGATGGGGATGGGGTGGGGAGGATGATAATATTTAAGTCAGAGCAAGTGCAAAGGATATGAGGACATAGGCTTGAGGATTCTAGCAATAGCAATGGACAAACATCACTGGAATGAAGTAAGTGAGACAGGAATTATGAAGAAAAAGAGCTAATGAAGTAAGAGGTAGTGTGTGTATGTGTGTTTGGGGGTGGTGGGGATTGTATCATATAGGGCTTTGTAGGGCATTGCGAGAACTTTGGCTCTTATTCTGTGTGAGATGAGAAGCCAGTGGAGGATGTTGAACAGAGGAGTGATTTCTCTCGTTCAGAGAGAAAGGATGACTCTTGCTGTTCTCCTGATAGAGGAGTGGTGGTAGGTAAGGACTGATGAAAAGGAGACTATTATAACAATACAGCAAGAACTGGGTGGTGGCTGGATCAGGGTAGGTAGTGACAAGGGGTTGAATTATGCATATATGTTGATACAAGCAGTAGGATTTGCTGGAGGATTGAATATGGGAAATGGGAGGGAAAAAAGGAGTCAAAGATGATTCAAGTATTGTCTTAGGCAACTTGTGGGCCATTTACTGAGAAAGAACTGAGAACACGTGGGGGGTGAAGTAGGAGTCGGTAGTTGGCAGTCCCTATGGGGGGTAGAAACAAAGAGCTAACATTCACAATAAGGAAGTAGAGACACTGCCCAAAGGTTCAGGAAGGATCCATAGGGTACACGCTTTTAAGCTATGCTTTAACGTATGGATGAGGTTTTCACAGAGGAGAAAGAAAGAGTATCCTTTTTCTTAAACCGGAAGAGCCAAGAGAAAGGAACTGGGAAAGCATGGGCCATTATTTGGAATCGTGATCATTGTGGTTTGGTTGCAACATACGATACACATAGGAAATTGCAGAGAAATAGTTTTGGGAAAGCGGGATGGAGCAAGATGGTGACGGCCTTGCATGCTTAGTTTAGGAGTTTGGACTTGACTTGCTAGGCAACTGGGATATGCTACAGAATTTTAAGCAAAGGAGGGAAATGGTGATATTAATCTCCACTTTAAGATGTCAGTGGAATGTGGGATGGATTGGGGGGGCAGGTGAGGGAATGGAGTTGAAAGCAGGAAAGTAATGTAGCCGTTGTGATGGACAGTTTCTATTTGCCCTTCCAGGTTCACTCTCTATCCTTCTTCAACCTGCATTGTGCCCCTGGAGTCTGACTGTTACAGACTGTTTATATAGGCTACCTTTACCCTCTAATTTATGATTAATTTGTCCAATAGGAAACACAGCAGGAGAAAAGAGAGCAGGTGTAGAGTGAGGCCAGAGTGACTGTTATCCTGAGTCACTCACTCCCTGCCGTGCGTGTCTGCTTAAAGATACAGCTCCTATCAGGAGGCCCTATTCTACAGAAACCTGGGGTCCAAAAACTGCTCTCTTCCTTTTTTAAAAATTTTTTTATTGAAATATAGTTGATTTACAATGTTGTGTTAGTTTCAGGTGTACAGAAAAGTGATTCAGTTATACATACATATGTACAAATATACTATTTTTCAGATTCTTTTGCATTATAGGTTATTACAAGATATTGAATATCGTTCCCTGTGCTATGCAGTAGGACTTTGTTGGTCATCTATTTTATATATGGTGATGTGTATATTTTAATCCCAAACTCCTAATTTATCCCTCCCCCCCACACCTTTCCCCTTTGGTAACCATAAGGTTGTTTTCTAAGTCTGTGAGTCTATTTCTGTTTTGTAAATAAGTTCATATATGTCATTTTTTTAGATTCCACATGTGACATCATATGATATTTGTCTTTCTCTGTCTGACTTACTTCACTCAGTATGATAATCTCTAGGTCCATCCATGCTGATGCAAATGGCATTGTTTCATTCTTCTTTATGGCTGAGTAATATTCTGTTGTGTATATATACCACCTCTTCTTTATCCATCCATCTGTCTGTGGCTCTCTTCCTTGACTCCTTAAGCCTAGAGAAAAAACAGGTTTCTTTGCAGTTGGTAAATGTGTTATAATGTTCCTTAACCCTGCTCACACCCTTGGAAAAATTCCCTTCACCAAACTGTCCTTAGTATCCCTATTCAAGCCTGCCATTCATTTGCCACTAAAACTGTAACTGTGTGCCACAGAAAAAACTCCAATCATGGTATTTAAAACTTGGTATTTTACTTTTTTTTTTAAATGACATCCAGGGCTAGTGTGGTACTTTTGTGGTCATGTGGTATCTTGGATTGTATAATTCTTCACCACACTAACACTGGCTACCACATGGCTGTGGGAACACTGCCCATCACTCCCACTCTACAGGCAGCAGGAAGGAGAACAAAAGGGGTCCATTTCCCAACAACTTCAAGAAGTCTTCCAGGAAGTCTCCTTCAATGCTTTTGTTTCCATCTCTTTGGCCAAACTTCATCACGTGGCTCTGCCAACCTACAAGTGAGACCGGGAAATGATTTTTCTAGCTGGGCGCGTTGCAGCTCTGAATAAATTTGGAGTTTTGTCATTAAGAAAGAAGCAGAAAATGATATTGTATAGGTAATTACAAGCCTCAATTCTGGTTAAATAATCCAAAAAATTGAATAGGTAACAAGGGCCAGAGAATGTGTTGAGGGAAAGGGGAAGTAGTTATGGATACTGTGAAAGATATACAAGATGTTAATGTTGGAATGACCCTGATTAACATCCTCTTTCTTTGACAATATTTTACTTAAGCCCTTTGATCTAATAAAATATTATTTATCTGAATACACAACTCTCTAAAATCTTCTTGTTGACACCTTTTATAGAGTATAACCAAGAAAAAAGAAATGGACTTAAGTCTGAAGAGAAGTGACTAGAAAACAAAAGAATATTGGCAATTTCCATTTCTACAACTTTGGTAATGTTAAGTAATTCTGGAACCATATCAAAGAACACAATGACAGAATTTCCATTGACCTAAATAACCTCCTGAAAATAAAGTGGTCACAAAATTAAAACTGTTGAATTATGATCATCACACATACTTTTTACAAAGCATGCCACTCAAAAGGAGCAAAGTTCAGTGTTACTGATAAACATGAACAACTGTTGATGTGTCAAAGGTCTAAACCTTTGGGACATAAGCTTCTTTGATGAGCTGAATCTTAGGAAAAGTAATAACTTAATTTTGTCTCTCAAACTTTAATTAACACACAACATGTTCCAAGATCTTATGTTTTTTTATTAGTTTGTAGAAAGTACAGAAGAACTATATTTCTTCTCTCTCTGAGAGTTTATATTCCTTGAGATATGAAACTGTACCTCTGAAAGCTGTGTGCATTTTATGTACAATATACTTGCACATATTTGCAACACATTTTTCTTTCCAAAGCCCTCATGGCTGAGCTAGTCACTAACAGAACATTGCTCTGAATGTCATTATATAGAAAAAAATTCCCACCTTTAAATACATTGTAATTTATGCAGTTGTTCTTGATTTCCAAACTAAGAAACGAATTTATAACTATGTGAAAAATGTAAACTGAATTTTTCATTGAAATATATATGTTAACACCATCATGGTTACCATCTTTTTGAATGAAGTGATAAACATATGTTCTAATTTAGTCCAGCAAGTGCTAGATTTGGTATTGGGAATCTTACATCTGTTCTTCCCAAGGAAACACACTGTCTCTTAATTTTTATCAACATTAACTTGTAATTTGCTAAATATAAGCTAGTCACATTGCTTCATTTGTAAAAAAAGTAATTAACATTCTAGGGTGGGGGGAAGGGATAGTTAGGGAGTTTGGGATTGACATGTACCCACTGCTATATTTAAGATGGATAACCAACGAGGATCTACCGTATAGCACAGGGAACTCTGCTCAATGTTATGTGGCACCTTGGATGGGAGGGGAGTTTGGGGGAGAATGGATACATATATATGTATGGCTGAGTCGTTTTGCTGTGCACCTGAAACTATCACAACACTGATAATCGGCTATACTCCAACATAAAAGAGTTAAAAAAAATTAACATTCTAACTTGTCTTCACTTTGCTATCCATCACGCTCTGTGGAGCCATTAGAAAATATACATTTATGAAACACGTCATGGCTTGTAAACCTAGAATTCTGTTTATAATTCAATTCCCTCTCCACAGTTTACCTTGTGTTATTTGTTTAACCAATATTTACCAGATTCAAAAATTTTTAAGACTTTTCCTAACTAGCCATGTCAGGCTCTGTGCTAGGAGCTAGGTGTTTAATATTGAGCTTTATGTATTGATTAGCTCTCTATAAATTTGTGGTTGATTATATGTCTTTAGATGCCCAGGAGTTTTGTCTATGGAGAGGAACAACCAAAAGTATTTTTACTTCATTTGATTTTCAGCTTAGTAAATCCATAATTTTACTTACTAGACTCGTATATTCATATTCATATTGATGGTAAATTTGGTTAACTAAATTTACTTTAAAAAGATAAACAGCAATTCCATATTAAGCATGCCTGAACACCTTAAACAGCAAATAGAATATGTATAAATACAAGAATTATACAACTTATTATTACATATACCTTTACATGTATTTTAAAATAGTAACATTATAAGGTTGGTTAACATCTTCAATATTCCTAGTGTTGTTGTATAATATTTTTACTCTACTTAATTTGATATCTGCCTAAGGTTTTAGTAATACTATGTTTAAATAGTGTTTACAGGGGTGGTGAATCTTTCCTGATTAAAAAAAGAAAAAAGACTTTTCCTAACTAGCCATGGTCACAGGATCTAGGTTATCAATCAGTTGATTATTGGATGGAGAATTTGGATATAGAATTTAGCTGCTTCTCTCAAGCAGATTAAAAGTCAAGAAAATTACTATCAGGCTATTTCCTTTTATGGTTAAGTTTTGCAACCATTTGTCTTTCTTATAAATGATGTATTTTGAAAGTTAGTAATTTCACCTATGTCTTGTCATCATAATATATTGACCTGGTCTGTTAGCATTATTACAACATTTTTTATTCCTTAACTAGTATCTTATTATCATTTGTAGAACCACATAACAGTTTCATCACATAAGAGATGCAAGAACAGGAACATACATTTCTCTTTAAGACATTTTGCTAATTTAAATACTTTTGAACACTCCTACTTTGTTATAATGTGCTCATTACTATTAGCACTATTTTCTACTTGATATTACATGTGGCTATGAGGGCTGATTAGTTCTAGCTGTTATTGATACAATACCTTTTATGTACCATGTAAAAATTGTCAAACTCTTTGCTAAAGTGATTATACCATTTTACGTTTCCTGCAGCAAGGTATGAGAATTTAACTCACATCCTCTCCAATACTTAAAGTTGTCAGACTTTTTAATTTTAGCCATTTACTGGGTATTGTAGTGGTACTTAATTGTGGTTTTCATTTGCATTTTCCAGATGACTAATAACATTAAGCATCTTTTCACGTGTTCATTAGTTATTTGTATATCTTCTTTTTTAAAGTATTTGTCCATGTTTATTGGGTTGTTGTTCAATTTACTATTAATAAGTTGCAAAAGTTCTTTATTTCAAATTCACATCTTTGTCAAATACATGTAACATGAATATATTCTTCACTCTGTGGCTTACCTTTTCATTCTCTTGACAATGTTTATCAAAGAGCCAACATTTTTTTTGTGTGAAAACCAATTAATCAATTTTTGTGACTCATGCCATCCCAGAGTAAAAAACATTTGTTCCTATGTTTTCTACTAAAAATTTTGTTTTATTTCTTAAGTTTAAGTGTATATTTAAGTATAATTTTGACATTTGGTATGAAGTAAGTGTCCAGGCTCACTTTTTTTCATATGCATATCCAACTGTTTGGGCACCATTTTTTAAAAGACTGTCCTTTCCCCATTCAATTACCTTAATACCTTTGTTGAAAACCAAACGGTCATATATATGTGGGTCTATTTCCGAACTTTCCATTCTGTTCCATTGATCTGTGTGTCTATTCTTTCACCAATAGCTCACCCTTGGTTAATTTTTTTTTATTATTAGTTTCTGCTTTATAACAAAGTGAATCAGTCATACATATACATCTGTTCCCACATCCCTTCCCTCATGCATCTCCCTCCCTCCCACCCTCCCCATCCCACCCCTCCAGGCGGTCACAAAGCACCAAGCTGATCTCCCTGTGCTATGCGGCTGCTTCCCACTATCTATCTACCTTATGTTTGGTACTGTATATATGTCCATGCCTCTCTTTCGCTTTGTCACAGCTTACCCTTCCCCCTCCCCATATCCTCAAGTCCATTCTCAAGTAGGTCTGTGTCTTTATTCCCGTTTTACCCCTAGGTTCTTCATGACATTTTTTTTTAATTCCATATATATGTGTTAGCATACAGTATTTGTCTTTCTCTTTCTGACTTACTTCACTCTATATGACAGACTCTAGGTCTATCCACCTCATTACAAATAGCTCAGTTTCATTTCTTTTTATGGCTGAGTAATATTCCATTGTATATATGTGCCACATCTTCTTTATCCATTCATCCGATGATGGACACTTAGGTTGTTTCCATCTCCGGGCTATTGTAAATAGAGCTGCAATGAACATTTTGGTACATGTCTCTTTTTGAATTATGGTTTTCTCAGGGTATATGCCTAGTAGTGGGATTGCTGGGTCATATGGTAGTTCTATTTGTAGTTTTTGAAGGAACCTCCATACTGTACTCCATAGTGGCTGTACCAATTCACATTCCCACTAACAGTGCAAGAGTGTTCCCTTTTCTCCACACCCTCCTCAGCATTTATTGTTTCTAGATTTCTTGATGATGGCCATTCTGACTGGTGTGAGATGATATCTCATTGTAGTTTTGATTTGCATTTCTCTAATGATTAATGATGTTGAGTATTCTTTCATGTGTTTGTTGGCAGTCTGTATATCTTCTTTGGAGAAATGCCTATTGAAGTCTTCTGCCCATTTTTGGATTGGGTTGTTTGTTTTTTTGTTATTGAGCTGCATGAACTGCTTATAAATTTTGGAGATTAATCCTTTGTCAGTTGCTTCATTTGCAAATATTTTCTCCCATTCTGAGGGTTGTCTTTTGGTCTTGTTTATGGTTTCCTTTGCTGTGCAAAAGCTTTGAAGTTTCATAGGTCCCATTTGTTTATCTTTGTTTTTATTTCCATTTCTCTAGGAGGTGGGTCCAAAAGGATCTTGCTGTGATTTATGTCATAGAGTGTTCTGCCTATGTTTTCCTCTAAGAGTTTGATAGTTTCTGGACTTACATTTAGGTCTTTAATACATTTTGAGCTTATTTTTGTGTATGGTGTTAGGGAGTGATCTAATCTCATACTTTTACATGTCCCTGTCCAGTTTTCCCAGCACCACTTATTGAAGAGGCTGTCCTTTCTCCACTGTACATTCCTGCCTCCTTTATCAAAGATAAGTTGACCATATGTGCATGGGTTTATCTCTGGGCTTTCTATCCTGTTCAATTGATCTATCTTTCTGTTTTTATGCCAGTACCACACTGTCTTGATTACTGTAGCTTTGTAGTATAGTCTGAAGACAGGGAGCCTGATTCCTCCAGCTCCGTTTTTCGTTCTCAAGATTGCTTTGGTTATTCGGGGTCTTTTGTTTTTCCAAACAAATTTTGAAATTTTTTGTTCTAGTTCTGTGAAAAATGCCAGTGGTAGTTTGATAGGGATTGCAATGAATCTATAGATTGCTTTGGGTAGTAGAGTCATTTTCACAATATTGATTCTTTCAATCCAGGAGCATGGTATATCTCTCCATCTATTTGTATCATCTTTAATTTCTTTCATCAGTGTCTTATAATTTTCTGCATACAGGTCTTTTGTCTCCTTAGGTAGGTTTATTCCTAGATATTTTATTCTTTTTGTTGCAATGGTAAATGGGAGTGTTTTCTTGATTTCATTTTCACATTTTTCATCATTAGTGTACAGGAATGCCAGAGATTTCTGTACATTAATTTTGTATCCTGCTACTTTAACAAATTCATTGATTAGCTCTAGTAGTTTTCTGGTAGCATCTTTAGGATACTCTATGTATAGTATCATGTCATCTGCAAACAGTGACAGCTTTACTTCTTCTTTTCCAATTTGGATTCCTTTTATTTCCTTTTCTTCTCTGATTGCTGTGGCTAAAACTTCCAAAACTAGGTTGAATAAGAGTGGTGAGAGTGGGCAGCCTTGTCTTGTTCCTGATCTTAGTGGAAATGGTTTCAGTTTTTCACCATTGAGGACGATGTTGGCTGTGGGTTTGTCATATATGGCCTTTATTATGTTGAGGAAAGTTCCCTCTATGCCTACTTTCTGCAGGGTTTTTATCATAAATGGGTGTTGAATTTTGTCGAAAGCTTTCTCTGCATCTATTGAGATGATCATATGGTTTTTCTCCTTCAACTTGTTAATATGGTGTATCACATTGATTGATTTGCGTATATTGAAGAATCCTTGCATTCCTGGAATAAAACCCACTTGATCATGGTGTATGATCCTTTTAATGTGCTGTTGGATTCTGTTTGCTAGTATTTTGTTGAGGATTTTTGCATCTATGTTCATCAGTGATATTGGCCTGTAGTTTTTTTTTTTTTTTTTTTTTTTTTTTTTGCTCTACGCGGGCCTCTCACTGCTGTGGCCTCTCCCGTTGCGGAGCACAGGCTCCGGACACACAGGCTCCACAGCCATGGCTTGCGGGCCCAGCCGCTGCGCGGCATGTGGGATCTTCCGGGATAGGGGCACGAACCCGTGTCCCCTGCATCGGCAGGCGGACTCTCAACCACTGCGCCACCAGGGAAGCCCTGTAGTTTTCTTTCTTTGTGACATCCTTGCCTGGTTTTGGTATCAAGGTGATGGTGGCCTCGTAGAATTAGTTTGGGAGTGTTCCTTCCTCTGATATTGTTTGGAAGAGTTTGAGAAGGATGGGTGTTAGCTCTTCTCTAAATGTTTGATAGAAGTCGCCTGTGAAGCCATCTGGTCCTGGGCTTTTGTTTGTTGGAAGATTTTTAATCACAGTTTCAATTTCAGTGCTTGTGATTGGTTTATTCATATTTTCTGTTTCTTCCTGATTCAGTCTTGGCAGTCTGTGCATTTCTAAGAATTTGTCCATTTCTTCCAGGTTGTCCATTTTATTGGCATAGAGTTGCTTGTAGTAATCTCTCATGATCTTTTGTATTTCTGCAGTGTCAGTTGTTACTTCTTCTTTTTCATTTCTAATTGTATTGATTTGAGTCTTCTCCCTTCTTTTCTTGATGAGTCTGGCTAATGGTTTGTCAATTTTGTTTATCTTCTCAAAGAACCAGCTTTTAGTTTGGTTGATCTTTGCTGTCGTTTCCTTCATTTCTTTTTCATTTATTTCTGATCTGATCTTTATGATTTCTTTCCTTCTGCTAACTTTGGGGGTCTTTTGTTCTTCTTTCTCTGATTGCTTTAGGTGCAGGGTCAGGTTGTTTACTCGAGATGTTTCCTGTTTCTTAAGGTGGGATTGTATTGCTATAAACTTCCCTCTTAGAACTGCTTTTGCTGCATCCCATAGGTTTTGGGTCATCGTGTCTCCATTGTCATTTGTTTCTAGGTATTTTTAAATTTCCTTTTTGATTTCTTCAGTGATCACTTCGTTATTGAGTAGTGTATTGTTTAGCCTCCATGTGTTTGTATTTTTTACGGATCTTTTCGTGTAATTGATGTCTAGTCTCATAGCATTGTGGTCGGAAAAGATACTTGATACAATTTCAATTTTCTTAAATTTACCAAGGCTTGATTTGTGACCCAAGATATGATCTGTCCTGGAGAATGTTCCATGAGCATTTGAGAAAAATGTGTATTCTGTTGTTTTTGGATGGAATGTCCTATAAATATCAACTAAGTCCATCTTGTTTAATGTATCATTTAAAGCTTGTGTTTCCTTATTTTTTTTCATTTTGGATGATCTGTCCATTGGTGAAAGTGGGGTGTTAAAGTCGCCTACTATGATTGTGTTACTGTGGATTTTCCCTTTTATGGCTGTTAGTATTTGCCTTATGTATTGAGGTGCTCCTATGTTGGGTGCATAAATATTTACAATTGTTATACCTTCTTCTTGGATCGATCCCTTTATCATTATGTAGTGTCCTTCTTTGTCTCTTCTAATAGTCTTTATTTTAAAGTCTATTTTGTCTGATATAAGAATTGATACTCCAGCTTTCTTTTGATTTCCATTTGCATGGAATATCTTTTTCCATCCCCTTACTTTCAATGTGTATGTGTCTCTAGGTCTGAAGTGGGTCTCTTGTAGACAGCATATATATGGGTCTTGTTTTTGTATCCATTCAACCACTCTGTGTCTTTTGGTGGGAGCATTTGGCCCATTTACATTTAAGGTAATTATTGATATGTATGTTCCTATTCCCATTTCCTTATTTGCTTTGGGTTCGTTATTGTAGGTATATTCCTTCTGTTGTGTTTCTTGCCTAGAGAAGTTCCTTTAGCATTTGTTGTAAAGCTGGTTTGGTGGTGCTGAACTCTCTCAGCTTTTGCTTGTCTGTAAAGGTTTTAATTTCTCCATCAAATCTGAATGAGATCCTTGCTGGGTAGAGTAATCTTGGTTGCAGGTGTCTCTCCTTCATCACTTTAATTATGTCCTGCCACTCCCTTCTGGCTTGTAGAGTTTCTGCTGAGAGATCAGCTGTTAACCTGATGGGGATTCCCTTGTGTGTTATTTGTTGCTTTTCCCTTGCTGCTTTTAATATGATTTCTTTGTGTTTAATTTTTGACAGTTTGATTAATATGTGTCTTGGCATATTTCTCCTTGGATTTATTCTGTATGGGACTCTGTGCCTCCTGGACTTGATTAACTATTTCCTTTCCCATATTAGGGAAGTTTTCAACTATAATCTCTTCAAATATTTTCTCAGTCCCTTTCTTTTTCTCTTCTTCTTCTGGAACCCCTATAATTCGAATGTTGGTGCGTTTAATATTGTCCCAGAGGTCTCTGAGACTGTCCTCTTTTCTTTTCATTCTTTTTTCTTTATTTTGCTCTGCAGCAGTTACTTCCACTATTTTATCTTCCATGTCACTTATCCGTTCTTCTGCCTCAGTTATTCTGCTATTGATCCCATCTAGAGTATTTTTCATTTCATTTATTGTGTTTTTAATCGATGTTTGATTCATCTTTAGTTCTTCTAGGTCCTTGTTAACTGTTTCTTGCATTTTGTCTATTCTATTTCCAAGATTTTGGATCTTGGAAATAGAATCTTGGATCAGCTTTACTATCATTATTCTGAATTCTTTTTCAGGTAGACTGCCTATTACCTCTTCATTTGTTAGGTCTGGTAGGTTTTCATCTTGCTCCTTCACCTGCTGTGTGTTTTTCTGTCTTCTCATTTTGATTATGTTACTGTGTTTGGGGTCTCCTTTTTGCGGGCTGCAGATTCGTAGTTCCCGTTGTTTTTGGTGTCTGTCCCCAGTGGCTAATGTTGTTTCAGTAGGTTGTGTAGGCTTCCTGGTGGGGGGGACTAATGCCTGTGTTCTGTTGGTTGAGGCTCGATCTTGTCTTTCTGGTGGACGGGTCCACGTCTGGTGGTGTGTTTTGGGGTTCCTGTGGCCTTATTATGTTTTTAGGTAGCCTCTCTGCTAATGGGTGGGGTTGTGTTCCTGCCTTGCTAGTTGCTTGGCATAGGGTGACCAGCACTGTAGCTTGCTGGTCGTTGACTGAAGCTGGGTGCTGGTGTTGAGATGGAGATCGCTGGGAGATTTTCGCTGCTTGTTATTATGTGGAGCTGGGAGGTCTCTTGTGGACCCATGTCCTGAAGTTGGCTCTCCCACTTCAGAGGCACAGCACTGACTCCTGGCTGCAGCACCAGGAGCCTTTCATCTACCCGGCTCAGAATAAAAGGGAGAAAAAGTAGAAAGAAAGAATTAGTAGAAGAAAGAAAGAGAGAGGGAAAGAAAGGAAGAAGGGAAGAAAGGAAGGAAGGAAGGAAGAAAGAAAGAAAGGAGGGAGGGAGGAAGGATGGAAAGAAAGAAAGGAGGGAGGGAGGGAGAATTGAAAGCAAAAGGAAGAGAGAATGGAAGAAGGGAGGGAGGGAGGGAGGAAGGAACGAAAGAAAGAAAGACAGGAGGGAGGGAGGAAGGAAAGAAAAAGAAAGTGGGAAGAAGAAGGGTGGGAGGGCGGGAGGGAGGAAAGAAAAAGAAAGAAGGAAAGGAGGAGCGGAGGGAGGGAGGGAGGAAGGGAAGGTAGGAAAAAAAGAAAGAGCAGGTAAAGTAAAATAGAATAAAGTATGAAATATAGTAACGTTATTAAAATTAAAAAGTAATTATTGAAAAAAAACGGACAGATAGAACCCTGGGACATATGGTGGACGCAAAGCTATACAGAGAGAATCTTACACAGAAGATTACACATACACATTCACTAAAAGAGAGCAGGGGAAAAATCAAAAATCTTGCTCTCCAAGTCCACCTCCTCAATTTGGGATAATTCGTTGTAAAAAGAGGAAAAGGGGGGAAGTCTTAAATGTTGTCCTCAAAGTCCACTTCCTCAATTTGGGATGATTCGCTGTCCATTTATGCACTCCACAGACGCAGGGCACATCAAATGGACCGTGGAGCTTTAATCCGCTGCCTCCGAGGCTGCACAGAGAGATTTCCCTGTCTCTGCTCTCACAGCTCCCGGGTCTCAGCCTTGGACCTGGCCCCGCCTCTGCGCGTAGGTCGCCGGAGGGCGTCCGTTCTTCGCTCAGACAGGACGGGTTTAAAGGAGCCGCTGATTCGGGGGCTCTGGCTCACTCAGGCAGAGGGGAGGGAGGGGCGTGCATTGTGGGGCGGGCCTGCGGCGGCAGAGGCCAGCGTGACGTTGCAGCATCCCGAGGTGCTCCGTGCACTTTCCCGGGAAAGCCGTCCCCGGGTCTCGGGACCCCGGCAGTGGCGGGGTGCACAGGCCCCCGGAAGGCGGGGCGGACAGTGACCCGCGCTCGCACACAGGCCCCGCGGCGGCGGCGGCGGCAGCAGCAGCCCCAGCGTCCCACGCCCGTCTCCAGGGTCCGCGCCTTTAGCCGCGGCTCGCGCCTGTCTCTGGAGCTTCTTTAAGCAGCTCTCTTAATGCCCTCTCCTCGCGCACCAGGAAACAAAAGGGAAAAAAGTCTCTTGCCTCTTCGGCAGCTCCAGACCCTTTCCCCGGACTCCCTCCGGGCTAGCTGTGGTGCACTAACCCCTTCAGGCTCTCTTCCTGCCGCCAGCCCCAGTCCTCTCCCTGCGCTCCGACGGAAAGCCGATACCCGAGCCTCAGCTCCCAGCCCCGCCCGCCCCGGCGGCCGAGCAGACAAGCCTCTCGGGCTGGTGTGTGCCTGAGGGCACCGATCCTCTGTGCCGGAATCTCTCCGCTTTGCCCTCCGCACCCCTGTTGCTGTGCTCTCCTCCGCTACTCCTAAGCTTTCCCCCTCTGCCACCTGCAGTCTCCGCCCGCGAAGGGGCTTGTAGTGTATGGAAACCTTCCCTCCTTCACGGCTCCCTCCCACTGATGCAGGTCCCGTCCCTATCCTATTGTCTCTGTTTATTCTTTTTTTCTTTTGCCCTACCCAGGTATGTGGGGAGTTTCTTGCCTTTTGGGGGGTCTGAGGTCTTCTGTCAGAGTTCAGTAGGTGTTCTGTAGGAGTTGTTCCACGTGTAGTTGAATTTCTGATGTATCTGTGGGGAGGAAGGTGATCTCCGTGTCTTACTCTTCCGCCATCTTCCCAAGCTCCACTGGTTAATTTTTTTTATAATAAATCTTAGTCCTCTAACTTTGTTCTTCCTTTACAAAATTACTTGATTATTCTAGGTCCTTTGCATTTCCATACATATTTTATAATCAGTGTGTCAGTTGCTGCCAAAACAACATGTTGGGATTTGATTTGGATTAGTTTAATCTATAAATTAATCTAGATACTGGGAGAATTGCCATTTTAACAGTGTTGGATCTTCCAATAAGTGAACATCATATATTCCTCCATTTATTCAGGTCTTTTAAAATTTGTCTCCGCAATGTTCTGTGGTTTTCAGTAAACATATATGCAAGCACATATTTTGTTATATTTATTCCCTAAAAATTTCATGGTTTTTGATACTTTTGTAATGGAAATGTTTTATGATTTATATTTCCAATTGTTTGTTGTCAATATATAGAAATGTGACTGATTTTTGCTCTGATTTGGGGACCTTGCTAAAACCACTCATTAGCAAGTAAGTTTTTTTTAGATTCTTTAAGATTTTGTATGCATATGATCAGTTTTCTTATAAATAGAGTTTTTATTTCTTTCTTTGCAATCTCTGTGGGTTTTGTTTCTTTTCTTGCTTAATGCACTGGCTAGGATCTCAGGTAAATGTTGAAAAGGAGTAGAGGGGGACTTCCCTGGTAGTCCAGTGGTTAAGATTCCATGCTCCCAATGCAGGGGGCCCCGGGGGTCAATCCCTGGTCAGGGAACTAGATCCCGCATGCTGCAACTAAAGATCCCACGAGCCACAACCAAGACCTGGTGCAGCCAAATAAATAAATAAATATTTTTTTAAAAAAGAAAGAAAGAAAAGTAGAGAAAGCGGATACATTCTTGTTATGTTCCTGATCTTCAAGGGAAAGTGTTGAATCTTCATTGATGCCCTTTATCAGGTTGAGAAAGTTTCCTCAGCTCAGTGAGATCTCTGTGCTTTGCTTGCAATCCCCCTATCAGTACAACCAAGTGGAATGTCTTCAGGCAAAAAGCCAGGTAATTGTAGGGCTCATCTCATTTGTTTCTCTCCTATATCAGAGATAATAGATCTACTGTTCCTGTTATCCCATGTCTGAAAACACTTTTTCTTATATTTTATCCAGTTTTCTAGTTATTTATTGTGGGCTGGCAAATCTGGTCTGGGTTATTACATTATGGTCCCACATTCAGAGGAGATAGACAAACATCCATATATTAATACTCTCTGTTTATTTAAATCAATAAAATTAAAAACAGCTCTGTATATTCATAATTTTTGTTGTGACTTTTATTATACACTTCAATTAATTTTTTAATTTTTTGTTTTTTAAATTTTTTATAGAAGTATAGTTAATTTACAATATTATATTTTGGGTATACAGCATAGTGATTCAATATTTTTATAGATTATATGCCATTTAAAGTTATAAAATAATGGCTATATTTCCCTGTGCTATACAGTATAAGTATATCCTTGTTGCTTATCTATTTTATACATAGTAGTTTGTATCTCTTAGTCCCCTACCCTATCTTGCCCCTCCCTTCCTTCTCTCTCCCCACTTGTATCCACTAGTTTGTTTTCTATATTTGTGAGTCTGTTTCTGTTTTGTTATATGCATTCATTTGTTTTACTTTTAGATTCCACATATAAGTGATAACATACAGTATTTGTCTTTGTCTGACTTATTTCACTAAGCAAAATACTCTCTAGGTCCATCCACGTTGTTGCAAATGGCAGAATTTCATT
Source organism: Mesoplodon bidens (assembly GCF_964165515.1). NCBI lineage: Eukaryota > Metazoa > Chordata > Mammalia > Artiodactyla > Ziphiidae > Mesoplodon > Mesoplodon bidens. Next base: position 72,851,534 of record NC_138176.1, on the reverse strand, counting down.
CTTTTTAATGGCTGAGTAATATTCCATTGTGTGTGTGTGTGTGTGCATACACGCGTGCATGTGAGTGTGTGTGAAGCACATCTTCTTTATCCACAAATCTGTTGATGGACACTTGTGTTGCTTCTGTGTCTTGGCTGTTGTAAACTATGCTGCTATGAACATTGGGGTTCATGTATCTTTTTGCATTAGTGTTTTCAATTTTTTTCCAGATATATAGCCAGGAATGGAATGTCTGGATAATATGGTAGTTTTAGTTTTAGTTTTTTGAGGAATCTCCATACTGTTTTCCATAGTGGCTGCACCAGTTTACATTCCCACCAACTACATACAAGGGTTCCTTTTTTCCATATCTTCATCAACATTTGTTATTTGTAGACTTTTTATGATGGCTATTCTGACTCGTGGGAGGTGATATCTCATTGTGGTTTTGATTTGCATTTCTCTAATAATTAGTGATGTTGAGCATCTTTTCATGAGCCTGCACTTCAATTAATTTTTAACTTTTGAATATCTATTCAATTTATCTATTATAAATTGAAGGCTTTTGAGTAACTCAGTCTCTTCAGTTAAACCTAATGATAAACAGAATAATCCTACAATGCATAGAATAACCCCTTTGTAAACATAAAGAATTAAATTCCAGGAAGTTCTGGGTTATCCTACTGATGGGCTGACTAAGCTTCGGTAACATTGGAGAAAGTCCTCAGAAAGAAAAGCCAAGAGACCAGAATCCTGAGATAGAAAGCTGATAGTTTATAAGAAAAGCATCCCATATAGCTTGTTAACCCAATGGTTCTGTCTCAATAGCTTCCTCTAAAGTCGAACTTCCATGCAGCTTGGGACGGTGTCTTCTTCTTGTCTGGATTCCAGCAGATCTAAGCACAGTGCTTTACACACTGTAATGCCTAGTACTGTTTACTGAATGAAATTGCAAAACTTTATAATGCATAGTAAAGCATCATTTTACAAGAAAACAAATTTTAAATGAATTGCGTAATCAAATTTTCACTTTTGGTAATTTAGATCATGAAAATTAATATTTTCAGTCAGTCATCCATATAACATTTACTGGGCACTTCCTATAGGGCAACAGATATTTGTCCATTATGACAGAAGTTGCCACAAAGTATCTATTCTCCCCTTCTTTTTGGCAATAGAACCCTGTAATTTTTGCTTGCACATTGTTATTTAGCTAAAAGACTGTATTTCAGTCTCCTTTGCATCTAGGTATGTTCATTTGACTTAGTTCTGGCCTATAAAATCTCAGCAGAGATTCTGTGGAAATTCTAGGAAGTCTCCTTAAAAAAGAGAGCATGTACCATTCTTCCTTTTATTCCCCAGTCTTCTTCCTGTCTTTGATGCAGAAGCTCTCCTAGCAATTTTAGGCCATTAAGACTAGGGTCATATCCTGAGGATGGTAGAGTCATGCACAGGAAAGAGCCTAATGACAGCAGAGAATCACTAAACGATTAGTGTGAATTGCCTGACTCTAGACTGCACTTACTGAAGAAAGTAAAATTCACTTTTGATTAAGCCATTGTTATTTGAGTTTTTCTATTATATGCATATGAATCAAATTGCAGCCAATTCAATTTGAAAAAAATATTTGAATATTCTACCTTTGTTGGTCTTTTATGAGACTGTATTAATCTGATTTTTCACTGTGATAGTACTGTATAACAGATAGCCCTCAATATCTCAGTGGCTTAAAACAGCAAAGACTTTTCTTGCTTATGAATTGGCATGTGGGCTGCTATTCATCTGATTTTGGACATGATGATGTTTGGCTGGGCTTGCTTGGACTCTAGACTCCAGCTGTGCTCCACATGTTGTCATCATCTGGGTCCAGTGGCTGCCTATCTATTTCTAATGATGCAATGGCAGAAGTGCAAGAGGATAAACCAAATCAGGCAAACACATTTAAAGTTTAAGCTAATATTTTATTGGAAAGTCACATAGCCAAGCTCAACGTCAATGTGATGGAAGAATATACTTCCACCTACTCTACTGAGAGGAATTACAATGACACCTGGTCATGTGTGGATGAATAATTTTTCAACAAGAAGAGAGTAAAGAATCCGTTACGGAGAACTTGGAAAAGTTATAGAGATCTTGGAAAGGTTACTTTGACCTCTCTGTGTCTCAGTTTTTTCATTTGTGAAACAAAGTGTCAGGTTAGATGACCTATACCTTTTAGTTTTAAAGGTTTGTGGCCATAATTCTAGATCATCTTATTTTCTTCCTGGTTCTTGAGAGACAGAGATATACCAAAGCATAATACTAAAGAAGACTTTTTATTTAAGTATAGATTAGGGTTATTGAACTTTAATATAAATGAACATAAAACAGATATCAGCAGGTATATCAGGGATTTTTCTCCGTGAAATATTTTGTTCTCTTCATCTCATCCTACCCTTAAAATAATAAAGGGCACAGTCCATATAAATGTTCAGATTCAGATGGTAAAGTTTTATTATCAGAAGGTCATTAACATTACATATCTTGACGGTCATATCTGGCTTGAGGGTATGGATATGCTGAGAGTCTTCCAAATTGGGACCAGGAGTGGAAATCCATAGGGAGGAGGAACCATAACCTTTCTATGTTTTCTATTTTGCTCACTGCTCAATACAGAAGACTCTTTTCCTTTTTGAAATGACTGTTTAAAGAGTACTTAGTTCAGTTAAATCATAACAATAAGCTAGAAAGAATTGATGACGTCTGAGCACAGATTAGCCCCAAAGTCATTCCCCAACGATTATGAATATTTTTTCTAATATTTAATATTCTACTTTAACAGAAATTCTTAATGCAAAGACTACAGACACTTAGGTCAGTGAACAACCTAAAATTTTAAGCAAATTTATATATATTGTGCACTTGGTGGAGGAAAGGGTCTATAGCTTTCATCAGATTCTGAAATGGGTCTGTGACTCAAAAAGGACTGACCCCGATTGACACTAAAACAAGCCATAAACACCCCTGATTTCTCTCCTTTGGGCTTCTTTCTGGCATTAAGAATCATATATGGTCTTAAAATTCATTCATTGCTAAATTTTTGTTGAGTCTGCTATGTGTCAGACTGTTTGAAGCACAAAGAATCTGGTGCCTAAATGTCTCCTCTGGGGATAGCAAGCCTTACAGCAAAGGGGCTGGTTTCAGTAACATGGGGAAATGCTGAAAGTTACATGTCAAGTTTTTGATATCACATCAACAGAAAGGAGAAAATAGCATTATAAATGTGCAAAAAGTTGAGAGACTCCTGCAGGGAAACACAAGACAAGGTTTTATGGAACATTGTTTGGAAAAATCAGTCTCATTTGGAGCAACAATATTAATCACTTGTGAACTATGGCTACTTACTCATCCCTAAGTAGTCAGAATGAAGAGATCTAATTTTTATAAATATTGGAGTCTCCCCCTCCCTGCCTCTAGAAGTCTCCTGATTAGCAGAAATCAATGAGGGAGATAACATTCCTGGCTTTCAGACTGCAAAATCAAAGCAGAGCTGTTGGAAGGCACCGACCAGTTCATATTTGCAGAACTACATTTGATACAGATGTAATTCTATCCCTACCTCTCTCCACCTCCCTCATCCTCCACCCCCTTCTACAAAATAAGTCCACATCCCCACAAGCAGATTTGCAGAGACTGGGGACAAATAATTTCCTTTATCCTTGGTCAGTAGGCTCCTCAGACAGGCTTGGGGCTCTGGAAAGAGAATATAAACATTTATTTTCTTCCCACAGATACTCCTGGCTGAGAAACAAAAATCAAAAGATTGCTCAGATCTCTGAGGAGAAAAATGCATATCTATTAGTTTTGTTTTGGGTGATGATTGGTGTCTTGGTGCGTTTGGGCTACTGTAGCAAAATACCACAGACTGGGTGGCTTATAAACAACAGATATTTCTCTCTCACAGTTCTGGAGGCTGGGAAGTCCAAGATCAAGGCACAGCAGGGTTGGGTTCTGGTTACAGCCCTCTTCCTGGTTCATATCCAGTGCCTTCTCACGGTGTCCTCACATGGTGGGAGGGGATAGGGAGCTCTCTGGAGTCTTTTTTTTTATTAGGACACTAATCCCATTCATGAGGGCTCCACAATCATGACCTAATCACCTCCCAAAGGCCCCACTTCCTAATATCATCACATCAGGCATTAGGATTTCAACATATGAATTTAGAGGAGACACAAAAATTCAGATCACAGTGAACAAAAACTTTTGGAAGAGTGCACATCATCTTGAGAACTCTTCCAAGAAATTAAAGTCCCTAAACAATGAAGTGGTGAAAGGGCTGAAATGAAGAATGACTTCAACATTTTTAAGGGGAAAAACCCAGAAGGCAAATCACTCTCCTCTTATGAAACAAGTTGCTGATTATAGACAGAGGACCTTAAGATTCATGTTAGATTAGACAGTGCAGGTGGTCAGATATGTGGGTGTGATCCCTGACTTCACTAAGGCTAATAGGTGTGACAGGGGAAAAAATTGGGGGTTCTGAACCCTCTGAACCTTGACACTGCTTGTTTGACTCAATGACAGCCACTTGCTTTCTAGGAAGTCAGGACTCGATTGCAAGTGACAGAAATGTAACTAAATCTAGGGTAATAAAGAGGGTGTATTGGCAGGGTACTAGTGAAACTCCCAAAGCCAATATAAGATGAACAACCACCTCTTGGAAGGTTGGTTCCAAATATAGGTTCCAGGTTCCAAATATAGATTATGGAATTATGGCTGTAAGATAAGAAGGCTGATTTTTCAAAAAACAAATTAGACTTGTAGAGGAGCTCTAGGAATTTCAATAACTGGAACAAAGCATTCAAATACCATTAAGACTGCCTCTGTGCCTCTTGCTGTTTCTGCTGCTCATGTTTGCGGACATGTTTCTTCATATTGTGGAGTGGTGGGGTATGACCCTGGACTCGCATATTTATTACTTACTGCTCAAGTTTTAACAATGTCAGGGAAGGACTCTGATTGGCCTGCTTGAGTCATGAGCCCACGTTTGGCTTCTTGTAACCCTGGAGACAAGATCACATAACTTGCATTGGACCATATGCTAGAGTGAGAGTGGGGACAGAAGAATCAGTCCCCCAGAGAAGAGGAGCATCAGACACTGATGACTGGGAAGATCATTGTGAACCAGATAATCACCCCGATTAATGTCTACTCCATCTATTTCCTGAAGATCCTCTATAAGTTTCTCTGACTGGAAGAAAATTACCTTTCCATGCTGATGTAATTCTAATACTCAGGAAGGAAGGGCAGAAAAATCTTTCAAGGTTCTAAATGAACAGCTGAAGATATAATCCCTACAAAACCTGAGTTTCAGATTATCCTCAAATTGGCTCTCAGAGAAAAGTCCTATCCAACTCAAAGTGAAAGGAGAAGGGCAGAAAAGTTGGGTCCTGGGTCACCAAAGTTCTGAATATTACATTATCTTCTCTTTATCCACCTCTTGGAGAGAACTAGCCAAGGTGACCAAGATTTCCTCAGGGGAAGGTGATATTTAAAAACTGCTTGTTATTTATAACATCTGTTTTTCTAAGAGGGGAAAAAGGATAGGAGTGAAGTCTGATCATTTGAGGACCTTTTGTTTACTTGCTACTGTTTGGAGTATAGAAGTTTATCACTTGGGAATTTTCCCCACAATTTTTTAAGTTGGAAAAAGGGCAAGTTTCTTTCTTAATTTTTTCTGAGTATGTTATGTAGAAAGATACATCTTCTAGTATATGATCTGTTTTATTGCAATATGTATAATTTACCTTCTAAGTCATGTGTACAGAGAGCTTAGTGTGATTTATTTAAGTAGAATAGACACAAGACACTCTTTGCTAATTTCATTTGTTTCTGTGATAAAAGGTACGTCAGGTCTGTATTAGTCAGGGTTCTCCAGAGAAACAGAACCAATAGGATACAGATATATATAGAGAGATTTTTTATGAGGGACTGGCTCATATGATTATGGAGGCTAAGAGGTCTCACGATCTGCCATCTGCAAGCTGGTGGTGTGGTTCCAGTCTAAACCCAAAGACCTGAGAATTCTGATGCTGATGGCTTAAGCCCCAGTCAGAATCGGAAGGCCCATCCAAAGGCAGGAGAAGATAAAGTCCCAGCTCAAACAGAGAAAGCATATGCACCCTTCCTCTGCCTTTTTGTTCTATTCAGGTCTTCAGCAGATTTGTTGATGCCCACCTGCACTGGTGAGACCATCCTCTTTACCCAGTCTACTGATTCAAATGTTAATCTCTTCCCGAAGTGCCTTCACAGACACATGGAGAAATAATGTTTTACCAGCTATCTGGTCATCCCTTAACCCTAGTCAAGTTGATACATGAAAGTTACTATCACAAGGCCTGTAAAGGCCTGAATTTTAGCCAACCGTGCCTCAGAAAAACAGAAAAATCCCAAGGTTTCACTGACTTGTCCAAATCATACTTTATCAAGAAAGGTCTATTAATGTGCTATATAACACTTGAGCGGAAGGTGAATATCAGTAGAAACTAATATTAGGCTGCTTTGCAATCATGGGTTATAAATTAGGCATATGGATATTAGACAATGTACTCAGTAATGATTATTGACAATGTTGAATCATTCAAAAGATGGTAATATATGTTCTGCTTTTACCATAAACTAGCCACTGTGACAAATGATTTGCATATAAAGTAGCCATTGAAGGAATTCTTTTACCACCACTCCCACCTTTTCTGGGCCTAGTGCCTCTTTCTAATGGAATCTACTATTCTCCTCTCTCTGCCATGTAGTATGTACAAGAGATGCCATCTTACAGACCATGCCCCTTGGCCACAGTTGGTTGGTTCAGGGTAGGTCACCTGACTCAAGAACATCCAACTAGAGCCCATCACTGAGAATTCTGAATTTAGGAGCAGAGAGAATATGGCAGTGGGGAGCACAAAATCTCAAACTCAGGAGAAATTAGCAGCCATGGTTCTGTTTTCCAGAGAAGCTGGTAAGGAAGAAGAAAACTGATATGTCAAGAAAAATGGGGGGAAAATTTGGGTAGAGAGCAAGAGTCCTGGACTTATTCAAAGATATGAGCTTCAATTGTTTTCAAGGACCAGCTGCATCCTTGTGGCTCAGTTGTTCAATATTTCCTTCTACTGTATGAGATATCTTGTCAACTAATTTCCATTTTTGCTTAGATTAGTTTGAGTTGTAGTCCTGTTACTTGTAACAAAAGCATGGAACTAACACTGTGGATTATCTCATTTAATTCTCTCCATAATCCTTTGTGGTAGGTCCTATTATTCCCTTTTTATAGATGAGGAAACTGAGTTTAGAGAGGTTCAAATCTTGCCCAGGTTAAGCAGCTTGTGAACAGCATAGACAGGAGTCACACCCCAGGTAACTCCAGACACACTTTCTAAAACACAGGATTAGTGAATTATGGATGTAAGAGAAGGCTGATTTTTTCAAAAAACAAGTTAGACCTTATACATAATAGTACATATTTTTATTTTTTGCTTGTCTTGAGAAGATATATATTTTCCAAAAAAATGTTGGTGTATCAATTAACCACTCCTGCAAAACAAATCACCCCAAAATTCTATGGTTTAAAACAACAATAATCAATTTTCCATGCTTCTGCTGGTAGGCGATATACTCTGTCTGGAGAACCACAAAAACATGTGAGAGAAGACATGGATACAGGGAGGAATAAAGAATTTGGAGCAGTTCATGCAATCTGCCATGCAGACAGTTATCACAACTGTTTTCGATTTTCCAAGTGATAGTGTTCTGGTTAATTATTACTCTGGATTAGGAACTGAGAAAAAGTTTCTCATGCAGTTGCAGTCAGATGATGGCTAGGGTTGGAACAGAGGGAGTGTTGAAGCCGATGGTGGCTGGCTGGGTATCTTGCTCTCATGGCCTGACCATGTAGTCTTACTATAAGACTTAGTTTGAGTTCCTTACTGCATGGTGGCCTCAGGGCACATGGACTGCTTACTTTAAAAGCAAGACTTTAAGAGCAGATATTCTAGCTTATAGCCTTGGAAGGCAATGTGACTTTACTTCTGCCACTGTATTCTATTAGTTACAAGTGCATCACAGCTGGTCTGGATTCAAAGGAAGGATAATTCTCTATTTCAACTTCACTTCTTGACAGGGCAGTAGCAAGCTTCTAGAGCATGTGAGATAACAGATATTGTTGGTGATTTTTATATTTTGGAATATATCATCTACCACAGGCATTATGATATAGCAGAAAATTGGACTTGTGCTGTAGTTCTGGTTTGGCACTTATTAGCCGTGTAACTTTAGACATATTCTCTGATCTTCCAGTGTTGGCCAATAGTAAGCATCACATAATATTTATCAAATGAATGAATGAATGACTTCTTCAGCATTCAGTTTCTTCCCCATTTGGGATTAATAATACGTAAAGAAAGTCATAAAGAATAAATGAGATGAGAGACTTGAAGATGTTTTGAAAATTTGAAAGGACAACTGTCTATGGGTATTCTTGTCTTTTTTCTTCAGTGCCTATGACATTCTCTTTGGAATATTCTCAATAATGACAATTTTTGTCCTCTGAATAATTTGACTTTTGAAAAGAGTCATTCGAAGCAGGGAAAGGACTTATGATTTCACTGAGTAATAGCATTTTGGGGTCTGAAATGAGATATCATCATGGTATGATAAGACGGATATTTTCAAAGTAACTGGTAACCTGGTCTGAATGACTTTTCTAAGAAAAGATTACTGAAAGTGTTTTAAGCAAAGGCAGTGGAATTGAAATAACCATATGATGGCTGCAAATAAGGGAAAATGTTCATTTGAATGTTTGTTTAAAAATAGGATTAAAAGTTTATCATCATCACTCTTGTCCAGTGTCTGAGGAAAGACTCAAGCTTCCTTTCTAAGATGGGGAAATTTGAATTTTACTGGTGATCAGTTAAAAAAAAAAAAGCCAGTAGTAATTAACTGAAATAATTGTATTTGCAGGTAAGGACCAGCTGTAGATTTCCAAAAGTTACATAAAAAGCACCTTAGTTCAGTCACCTCTATATTCATCTTCTCAAGGTTAAATTACCTTGCTATTCTTACTTATATGTGTTTTTTTCCTTTTATAATCTTGGTGATAGTGAATGGGAAGTTATTTTTAAGTATTACTTCTGAAGTTTTGTTTTTTTTTTAACTTACAAAAAGCAAATTGTTTCTCAGTCACTAAAGCAAAAATAATTAATAAGAAGGAAAATGATTTCAGCAAACAGGGCTAATCAGTTACCAGCAGTTTCTTTCTTAAAGACATATGGTAGTAGTTGGCTTTCTCTAGGGAAACCTTATTTATCTGTGATTAAAGTGGATAGCATTGTGCCATCAAAGTCAGCCAAGAAAACTCTGAGCAGACTACTTAGGTAATTTTGATAATATTTTCACTTAGAGTAAAGTTAAAAAAAATGTTCTAAGAGAGAGAAAATGTAAAAGAAAAAGATTTTAAAATAAAATTATATATAATAAATATTATTCTATATGTTATATATTTTTTATAATAGGAATGATATATTTTATAAGCATACATAATAAAATTAGGTGAAAGCTTTTAAAAGTATATATACTAGGATCATGCACTGGATTAACAGTCTAGCTGATTGCATACAGTCCTAAAAAGATCACCAAAGAACATTGCATGCTCATTTCTTCTCAAACCTGAAAGGTAGTGAACAGCTATCAGAGATTTTTTGGTGGCTTATAGTCTGCTTGACTTTATGGGAAAGGCCTCCACTTAACTTCAGTTATCCACTCCCCATTGCCCTCTTTCAAATGAGGCCAAACTCAGTCCTAAACAGTTCAGACAGCCCACAGGCCATTTTTGACTGAGCCACTGGCTGGTCCAGAAGACAAGGAGGATATTTTTGACATTAGCCTGAGAGTTATAAGCCCTGATTGGTCTTATTTGAGAAGGGCTGGGGAACACAGGACCCACAAATGGCTCTGATAAATGATGCTGGTTTCCATAGCATGAATAGGATGTACAATTGCTGCTGCCTTGTTCCAGATCCTTAGAGAGTACAGATGCTAAACTCAAGTAGATCTCTCCTTGAGGGGCTTCTAATGTGAGACCCAGGTGAGGCTGCAGAGAGTCATTCATTCCACAAAATTTATAACTCTGATTGTCTTTTAATTTAATTAAGTCATTCTTCTTTGTGTTAGAGGTATTAGTATTTATCTTGTTTGCAATGGAAAAGTCCCTTGTCTTAAAGAATACAATATTGTCTCTATGAGAAGAAAAATTTTTTTAAGTAGCTTAGAAGGTAAGTCAAGAAAGATACAATAAACTAGCTTCAGAACTATCTTCCTCAACTACAAATTCTGTTCAAATATGCTGCATCACACCAAGCACCACTGAGCAGATGTTACATAACTTTGATATTTTGTAACAAAAGAGATACTTTTTCAATAACAGGAAAATAACTGAAACCTGCTTAAACATAGCGGCAGATATTGGTTTTCCTAATTAAAAAGTTAAAGAGATATAATATTTAGCTTTTTAGAAAAGTGCACAATCATTTTAATTTTTTATTAATTGGTGCTCAGAGATATAGATCACTACTGTTTTATGGCCTCCAAATTATAGCCCCACTCATTTTCCTAACTTTTTTTCCCACGTTATGTTTTGCCTTATTCTTCCTCAGATGCACAGTTCTTAGTCCCTTTCTTCCCCTCCATGTCCAGTCATCTTTGTCCTTCTTTCTCTCAGACTCTCCCATCTTGCTGTGTGCTGGATTTGTCTCCTCCACTCTGGAAATCTTTTCCTATTTCAGCTTCTCTACCTTTCCTAGAGAAAAGGACCACAGGAGAGCCTTGTGTTTTCCACCATTTTTGCTGCCACTCCCACTGTTCCCATTGTTTCTTGCTTGGATTCTTCCATTGGCCTCCTAATCAGACCCCTAGGTGCTATACTTGCACCCCTCTAGTTGATTGGCCACACTTCAACCAAGGTGATAGCTATAAAACAAATTGAATCACGGCATCCCCTGCTTAAAACACCTCATTGGGTTCCCACTGTATTTAAGATAAATTCCAAAATATTTAAAATGACCCATAAGGCTCTTCATGATCTGTTTTCTACTCTCCTCTGTTACCCACTGTGATCCATCCAATGTGGGCTGTTTTTTGTCCTATCTTCTTCCTTTGCTTTCTTTCTGCCTAATTTTTTTTTTGGAAGGGGAGGGAGTCAGAGTGATGGTGATTCTTAATGTCTTAGGCTTATTAAAAAAAAAGAGAGAGAAAGAGAGAGAGATACTGTCCACATAGGGGTTGGATGAATCTCTGAAAATTGTTAGCTATTGGAGGGCTCAGAAAATGCGTTACTATAGTGGGAGGCATTACTTTTGCTGCAAGATCATCTAAAGCCTTTTAAAAATACTAAAATGATACATGCTATTGTAACAACAATGACGACTACTACTGCTACTCAGAAATAAGCTTCAGAGATGTCTTTCCACATCTTTCTCTACATTTATTAACATATACATAAACACAGGTAAGTTCTTTCTTGGACAAACAAACAAAAATTATAACTTCTCACCCCAAAATAGCTGAACCTCAGGATAGAAGGCTAGAAATTGAGATATTTTTATGACGAACCCCTATAAAATTTTCTGCTTGCTTTTCCTGTGGACTGTAGAGACAGTTAAGTGAATCAGTCCATTTAACAGTTTAATTTTCCTCTTCCCCCTGCCCCAACCTAGTGTGGAAATTCACCTTGGTTACTGCAAACTCTGATACACTATCTAACAGGGATGCTTCTTCACTGAGGAAGGTGTATCACGTTGAGAGGGACCATTGTTCAGGAATCCCGGGGTGAGCAGCAGTGTAACTAACCACACCTTCATCTGCTATGGGTATTATCATCATTAAACTCTTGACAATGCAATGCACAACAAAACAAAAGGGCTTCTCATTCTAGTTTGCATTTTCCTTGTTGCTAACAATGGCTGAGCATGTTTTTATACATTTGTTGATAACTTTTGATTTTTCTGTGAATTGCTTATTTTTGTCTTCTACTCTGTTGGTTATTGGGTTGTCTTTTATTGATTTGTAAAAGCTTGTTATAATATTGAATATTGTGATGGATGTGGAGATGTCCCCCACCCCAGACTCCCCCTTCAAGGAGGGGTTTGTTGCCTCAGCTGCAGAAAGTACTATTGGCAGAGAGCCTTCAGCTGTCAGGTCCTTCAGGGATGGCGTCAGCTGCAAAGCCACCCAGCTCAAAGTCACACTCTCACCATAGTAGCTTACACCCAAAGACTGACGTGAAGGATGGAAGGTTATAAAGGTCCAGCCATTCTGGCCCACTAGGAGACAATCCTGACAGGCCAGTTTACCTCTAGATCTCCCTGTGTGGTCAACCAGAGCTGTTTGGGTCTGTGTTGCAACTGGACTTTTCCCTTGGCCCAATCCTGAATCCTTCCCCTGCCTTCACAGGGATTGATCCTAAGGGCACTTCCTAATAAATATTATGTCTCAGGTTCTACTTCCTGGAGAATCTATCCTGCCAAAAATATATATTTCATATATTGTGGCAAATGTTTTCTCAGAAAATATTTTTCAGACAAATGTTGCCTCAGGACCTTTGCACATTCTCTTCCCTATGTCACTTTACCCTTGGCTCTCTCCTACTTACCCTTTAGGTACCAACTAAAATGTCACATTCTTACCAAGGCCTTCCCTGATTTTCAACCTAAATCAAGCCTCCCTATTATTTTCTATCATAGCTTCCTATATTTTCCTTCATAGCACTTATCTCAGCTTTTAATCCTAGTAATAGGTTTATGTGATTATTTGTTTATGCCCGAATTCTTCACCAGACTCTAAACACCATAAGGGCAATGATTTTCCTAGTTTTTCATCATTCTTCATCCAGTTACTATCATAGTTCCTGACACATGGTACATCTTTAGTAAATATTAGTTAATGAATGAAGGAGGGAGAGAAAGGATGAGTTCTCTTTCTAAAAACATTATTTTCAAACAAGGAAAACTCCACAGCTACTGAGTTTCTAATATAAGAATCATCAACTGAAATCATGAAACTATTCTGCATTCTTTTATTAGGCCCTGAAATTCTTTTGTGGTGTGAGCATGAGGTTTGATGTAAATTAATCCTGTCCATATTTTCTTGCAATGGGTGACTTTAAATTTATTTCAAGGAATTGCCTTTGGAACCCAGGGTTCTTTTGAATCCAATCGGAAAACTGTTATTCCATATAATTAGAATAACATAAAAGAGGAAAAAAATAAAGAAGTTCTATGGTTAAGCCATTTAAAAACAAAATTAATTCCCGCTGCTCAAGGCCTAAAGGGAAAATCTAGAAAGAGGACAGAGAAAATGGGTTGTCTGATTAGATTTTGTTCAGGACCTATTATTACCAATTTAGTAGCTCACCCTTGAATTGGATTAGAATATTACTATGATTACTAGATTTATAATATTACAAGGGATTTATAATGTGTCATTTGGAACTGAAATTTCTCATGATTATTTTAGCCTAGAAGCAGTAATAATACTTAATCAAGCAAAACTTTCTATTTCTTCATGCCATTTAACAATGCGTAGTTAAATCACATGTGATTCTTGTATGATGGATAAATTTTATTACATCCAATTTAGTAAATAGCCAGAAAGACTGAAAGTTTAATCTCGATGTATTCTGCACATCACTGGGACTTGGTTAAAAACAACTTGATTGTTTTCTACTCTATTTTTAAGAGGTGTATGGGCCTCAGGACATGGACTTATTTTCACATATATATGATCATTCAGAAAAGAATTTCTACATGTTAACAACAGCAACTTTTTTTGTTTTTTTTCAGACAAAGGGGAATAAAACTAATTTCTCATCTTTCAACCAATTATGTTTCTACTTGCTGGGTGAGTCTGCTTCTTGGGCCATTTGTTTCATCAAAACTTGGATCAATATCTTTTGTAAAATAGGAAAGAAAAACGTTAAAAAAAAAAAGAGGACAGACAGATGTCTCATCTGCTCTTCAGTCATGACAGTTTTAAAGAGGAATCCAATATAACAACATATTTTTTTCTTTGTCCTCTATTCTTCTATCCAGCTCTTCTTAACCACTTCTACCAAATTACTCCTAAGGGCAAAGGGGAGAGAATATATGCCCCTTCCCTTTACTAGATGTTTACCACCAGCAATTCTGAGGTAGAATTTAGGCGGTCAATGAACTTGGATTTTTAAAAAAAAGATTATGTCTTTATTTTCACTTACTTTAATTAAAATTTAGTATTTATGAATGTAGGCAACAAACCCTATAGTAGTGTTAGTATTATATATGATTTTTGCTTCCAATAGAAATGGCATATAATTGTTATATTATTTTTCGGATATTGCAGATGTCTCTAAATATCATTTATATCCGTCACTACTTCAAAATTAGGGTAGTTATTAGATCTATTTCACTTAATGCTTCTGTGAAGAAGCATGTATCTTATTAGATCACGATGTTTTTTCTAAAATATTTTTGTAAATGCATTTCAGTGTAATTGGTTTCCTTTTTAGCTATGTATTTTATTTTATGCATTTACAAACATCATTTTGAGAAGAGTTTCATAGGCCTCGTAGGTGGCTAGCGGGGTCCATTGAACAAAAATGGTCAGGCACCTCTAAAGCATTTATTTTCAAACTTATTAGACCTAACTTTTCCCTTTTTTAAAAATAGAGGTAAAATTGACATAATATACATTTAACCATTTTAAACTGTACAGTTCAGTGGCATCTCATGCAGACAAAATATTGTGCAACCATCACCTCTTTAGTTTTGAAATATTTTCATCATTACAGAAGAACACCACTTACCCTTTGAGTAATCACTCCCCATTCCTCCCTCCCCCAATCTCCTGACAACCACTAATCTTTTTTTTTTCTCTAAGGATTTGCCTATTCTGGATATAACATATAAAAGGAATCATACAACACAAGACCTTTTGTGTCTGATGTCTTTCACTTAGCATCAATGCTTTTGATGTCCAACTCGTAGAATATTTCAGAACTTCATTCCTTTTTATGGCTGAAAAATATCCATTTGTATGTATATACCACAACTTGTTTATCCAACTCAACAACAAAAAGACAAATAACCTATTCAAACAATGGGTAATGGACTTGAATAGACATTTTTCCAGAGATCTACAAATGGCAAAAAAAAAAAAAAAACAACCCACAGGAAAAAATGTTCAACTTCATGGTCATTAAAGAAATACAAATAAAACCCACAATGAAGAGACTTCCGGGGAAGATGGCGGAAGAGTAAGACGCGGAGATCACCTTCCTACCCACAGATACACCAGAAATACAGCTACACGTGGAACAACTCCTACAGAACACCTACTGAACGCTGGCAGAAGACCTCAGACCTCTCAAAAGGCAAGAAACTCCCCACGTACCTGGGTAGGGCAAAGCGGAGAGATTTCCGCACAGAGGATCGGTGCCGACCGGCACTCACCAGCCCGAGAGGCTTGTCTGCTCACCCGCCGGGGTGGGCGGTGCTGGAAGCTGAGGCTCGGGCTTCGGTCAGGCTGGCGGCAAGAACTCAGCCTGAAGGGGGCTGATGCGCCACAGCTAGCCGGGAGGGAGTCCGGGAAAACTGTGGAGCTGCCGAAGAGGCAAGAGACTTTTTCTTCCCTCTTGGTTTCCTGGTGCGCGAGGAGAGGGGATTAAGAGCGCTGCTTGAAGGAGCTCCACAAATGGGCGCGAGCCGCGGCTGAAAGCACGGAGCCCAGAGACGGGCGTGGGACGCTGGGGCTGCTGCTGCTCCCGCCAAGAGGCCTGTGTGTGAGCGCAGGTCACTGTCCACACCGCCCTTCCGGGAGCCTGTGCAGCCCGTCACTGCCGGGGTCCCAGGATCCAGAGACGGCTTCCCTGGGAGAACGCACGGCATGCCTCGGGCTGGTGCAACGTCACGCCGGCCACTGCCGCTGCAGGCTCGCCCCGCACTCCGTGCCCCTCCCTCCCGCCCGGCCTGAGTGAGCCAGAGTCCCCGAAGAGGCTGCTCCTTTAACCCTGTCCTGTCTGAGAGAAGAACAGACACCCTCCGGCGACCTACACGCAGAGGCGGGGCCAAATCCAAAGCTGAGACCCGGGAGCTGTGAGAACAAAGAAGAAAAAGGGAAATCTCTCCCAGCAGCCTCAGAAGCAGCGGATTAAAGCTCCACAATCAACTTGATGTACCCTGCGTCTGTGGAATACATGAATAGACAACAAATCATCCCAAATTGAGGAGCCAGGAGTCAGTGCTGTGCCTCTGAGGTGGGAGAGCCAACTTCAGGACACTGGTCCACAAGAGACCTCACAGCTCCACATAATATCAAACGGAGAAAATCTTCCAGAGATCTCCATCTCAACACCAACACCCAGCTTCACTCAACGACCAGCAAGCTACAGTGCTGGACACCCTATGCCAAACAACTAGCAAGACAGGAACACAACACCACCCATTAGCAGAGAGGTGGCCTAAAATCATAAAAAGTCTGCAGACACACCAAAACACACCACCAGACGTAGACCTGCCCACCAGAAAGACAAAATCCAGCCTCATCCACCAGAACACAGGCACTAGTCACCTCCAACAGGAAGCCTACACAACCCACTAAACCAACATTAGCCACTGGGGACAGACACCAAAAACAACGGGAACTACGAACCTGCAGCCTGCAAAAGGAGACCCCAGACAGAGTAACATAAGCAAAATGAGAAGACAGAAAAACACACAGCAGGAGAAGGAGCAAGATAAAAACCCACCAGACCTAACAAATGAAGAGGTAATAGGCAGTCTATCTGAAAAAGAATTCAGAAAAATGATAGTAAACATGATCCAAGATTCTATTTCCAAGATTCAAAATCTTGGAAATAGAATAGACAAAATGCAAGAAACAGTTAACAAGGACCTAGAAGAACTAAAGATGAATCAAGCATCGATTAAAAACACAATAAATGAAATGAAAAATATTCTAGATGGGATCAATAGCAGAATAACTGAGGCAGAAGAACAGATAAGTGACATGGAAGATAAAATAGTGGAAGTAACTGCTGCAGAGCAAAATAAAGAAAAAAGAATGAAAAGAACAGAGGACAGTCTCAGAGACCTCTGGGACAACATTAAACGCACCAATATTCGAATTATAGGGGTTCCAGAAGAAGAAGAGAAAAAGAAAGGGACTGAGAAAATATTTGAAGAGATTATAGTTGAAAACTTCCCTAATATGGGAAAGGAAATAGTTAATCAAGACCAGGAGGCACAGAGAGTCCCATACAGAATAAATCCAAGGAGAAATATGCCAAGACATATATTAATCAAACTGTCAAAAATTAAACACAAAGAAATCATATTAAAAGCAGCAAGGGAAAAACAACAAATAACACAAAAGGGAATCCCCATCAGGATAACAGCTGATCTCTCAGCAGAAACTCTACAAGCCAGAAGGGAGTGGCAGGACATAAT
Source organism: Mesoplodon bidens (assembly GCF_964165515.1). Taxonomy (NCBI): domain Eukaryota; kingdom Metazoa; phylum Chordata; class Mammalia; order Artiodactyla; family Ziphiidae; genus Mesoplodon; species Mesoplodon bidens. Next base: position 72,834,048 of record NC_138176.1, on the reverse strand, counting down.
TAAAGTGATGAAGGAGAAAAACCTGCAACCAAGATTATTCTACCCAGCAAGGATCTCATTCAAATTTGATGGAGAAATTAAAACCTTTACAGACAAGCAAAAGCTGAGAGAGTTCAGCACCACCAAACCAGCTTTACAACAAATGCTAAAGGAACTTCTCTAGGCAAGAAACACAACAGAAGGAAAAGACCTACAAGAACGAACCCAAAACAATTAAGAAAATGGGAATAGGAACATACATATGGATAATTACCTTAAATGTAAATGGACTAAATGCTCCCACCAAAAGACACAGAGTGGCTGAATGGATACAAAAACAAGACCCATATATATGCTGTCTACAAGAGACCCACTTCAGACCTAGAGACACATACAGACTGAAAGTAAGGGGATGGAAAAAGATATTCCATGCAAATGGAAACCAAAAGAAAGCTGGAGTAGCAATTCTCATATCAGACAAAATAGACTTTAAAATAAAGACTACTAGAAGAGACAAAGAAGGACACTACATAACGATAAAGGGATCAATCCAAGAAGAAGATATAACAATTGTAAATATTTATGCACCCAACATAGGAGCACCTCAATACATAAGGCAAATACTAACAGCCATAAAAGGAGAAATCGACAGTAACACAATCATAGTAGGGGACTTTAACACCCCACTTTCACCAATGGACAGATCATCCAAAATGAAAATAAATAAGGAAACACAAGCTTTAAATGATACATTAAACAAGAAGGACTTAATTGATATTTATAGGACATTCCATCCAAAAACAACAGAATACACATTTTTCTCAAATGCTCATGGAACATTCTCCAGGATAGATCATATCCTGGGTCACAAATCAAGCCTTGATAAATTTAAGAAAAGTGAAATTGTATGAAGTATCTTTTCTGACCACAATGCTATGAGACTAGACATCAATTACAGGAAAAGAGCTATAAAAAATACAAACATATGGAGGCTAAACAATACACTACTTAATAACGAAGTGATCACTGAAGAAATCAAAAAGGAAATTTAAAAATACCTAGAAACAAATGACAGTGGAGACACGACGACCCAAAACCTATGGGATGCAGCAAAAGCAGTTCTAAGAGGGAAGTTTATAGCAATACAATCCTACCTTAAGAAATAGGAAACATCTGGAATAAACAACCTAACCTTGCACCTAAAGCAATTAGAGAAAGAAGAACAAAAAACCCCCAAAGTTAGCAGAAGGAAAGAAATCATAAAGATCAGATCAGAAATAAATGAAAAAGAAATGAAGGAAACGATAGCAAAGATCAACCAAACTAAAAGCTGGTTCTTTGAGAAGATAAACAAAATTGACAAACCATTAGCCAGACTCATCAAGAAAAGAAGGGAGAAGACTCAAATCAATAGAATTAGAAATGAAAAAGGAGAAGTAACAACTGACACTGCAGAAATACAAAAGATCTTGAGAGATTACTACAAGCAACTCTATGCCAATAAAATGGACAACCTGGAAGAAATGGACAAATTCTTAGAAACGCACAACCTGCCAAGACTGAATCAGGAAGAAATAGAAAATATGAATAGACCAAGGACAAGCACTGAAATTGAAACTGTGATTAAAAATCTTCCAACAAACAAAAGCCCAGGACCAGATGGCTTCACAGGCGAATTCTATCAAGCATTTAGAGAAGAGCTAACACCTATCCTTCTCAAACTCTTCCAAAATAGAGCAGAGGGAGGAACACTCCCAAACTCATTCTACGAGGCCACCATCACCTTGATACCAAAACCAGACAAGGATGTCACAAAGAAAGAAAACTACAGGCCAATATCACTGATGAACATAGATGCAAAAATCCTCAACAAAATACTAGCAAACAGAATCCAACAGCACATTAAAAGGATCATACGCCATGATCAAGTGGGGTTTATTCCAGGAATGCAAGGATTCTTCAATGTATGCAAATCAATCAACGTGATACACCATATTAACAAGTTGAAGGAGAAAAACCATATGATCATCTCAATAGATGCAGAGAAAGCTTTCGACAAAATTCAACATCCATTTATGATAAAAACCCTGCAGAAAGTAGGCATAGAGGGAACTTTCCTCAACATAATAAAGGCCATATATGACAAACCCACAGCCAGCATCGTCCTCAATGGTGAAAAACTGAAACCATTTCCACTAAGATCAGGAACAAGACAAGGTTGCCCACTCTCACCACTCTTATTCAGTATAGTTTTGGAAGTTTTAGCCACAGCAATCAGAGAAGAAAAGGAAATAAAAGGAATCCAAATCAGAAAAGAAGAAGTAAAGCTGTCACTGTTTGCAGATGACATAGAGAATCCTAAAGATGCTACCGGAAAACAACTAGAGCTAAACAATGAATTTGGTAAAGTAGCAGGATACAAAATTAATTCACAGAAATCTCTGGCATTCCTATATACTAATGATGAAAAATCTGAAAGTGAAATCAAGGAAACACTTCCATTTACCATTGCAACAAAATGAATAAAATATCTAGGAATAAACCTACCTAAGGAGACAAAAGACCTGTATGCAGAAAATTATAAGACACTGATGAAAGAAATTAAAGATGATACAAATAGATGGAGAGATGTACCATGTTCTTGGATTGGAAGAATCAACATTGTGAAAATGACTCTACTACCCAAAGCAATCTACAGATTCAAGGCAATCCCTATCAAACTACCACTGGCATTTTTCACAGAACTAGAACAAAAAATTGCACAATTTGTATGGAAACACAAAAGACCCCGAATAGCCAAAGCAATCTTGAGAACGAAAAACGGAGCTGGAGGAATCAGGCTCCCTGACTTCAGACTATACTACAAAGCTACAGTAATCAAGACAGTGTGGTACTGGCACAACAACAGAAAGATAGATCAATGGAGCAGGATAGAAAGCCCAGAGATAAATCCACGCTCATATGGTCACCTTATCTTTGATAAAGGAGGCCAGAATGTACAGTGGAGAAAGGACAGTCTCTTCAATAAGTGGTGCTGGGAAAACTGGACAGGGACATGTAAAAGTATGAGATTAGATCACTCCCTAACACCATACACAAAAATAAGCTCAAAATGGATTAAAGACCTAAATGTAAGGCCAGACACTATCAAACTCTTAGAGGAAAACATAGGCAGAACACTCTATGACATAAATCACAGCAAGATCCTTTTTGACCCACCTCCTAGAGAAATGGAAATAAAGACAAAAATAAACACATGGGACCTAATGAAACTTCAAAGCTTTTGCACAGCAAAGGAAACCATAAAGAAGACCAAAAGACAACCCTCAGAATGGGAGAAAATATTTGCAAATGAAGCAACTGACAAAGGATTAATCTCCAAAATTTATAAGCAGCTCATGCAGCTCAATAACAAAAAAACAAACAACCCAATCCAAAAATGGGCAGAAGACCTGAATAGACATTTCTCCACAGAAGACATACAGACTGCCAACAAACACATGAAAGGATGCTCAACATCTTTACTTATTAGAGAAATGCAAATCAAAACTACAATGAGATATCATCTCACACCTGTCAGAATGGCCATCATCAAGAAATCTAGAAACAATAAATGCTGGAGAGGGTGTGGAAAAAAGGGAACACTCTTGCACTGCTGGTGGGAATGTGAATTGGTACAGCCACTATGGAGAACGGTATGGAGGTTCCTTAAAAAACTACAAATAGAACTACCTTATGACCCAGCAATCCCACTACTGGGCATATACCCTGAGAAAACCATCATTCAAAAAGAGTCATGTACCAAAATGTTCATAGCAGCCCTATTTACAATAGCCCGGAGATGGAAACAACCTAAGTGTCCATCATCGGATGAATGGATAAAGAAGATGTGGCACATATATACAATGGAATATTACTCAGCGATAAAAAGAAACGAAATTGAGCTATTTGTAATGAGGTGGATGGACCTAGAGTCTGTCATACAGAGTGAAGTAAGTCAGAAAGAGAAAGACAAATACTGAATGCTGACACATATATATGGAATTTAAGAAAAAAAATGTCATGAAGAACCTAGGGGTAAGACAGGAATAAAGACACAGACCTACTAGAGAATGGACTTGAGGATATGGGGAGGGGGAAGGGTAAGCTGTGACAAAGTGAAAGAGCGGCATGGACATATATACACTACCAAACGTAAGGTAGATAGCTTGTGGGAAGCAGCTGTATAGCACAGGGAGATCAGCTTGGTGCTTTGTGACCGCATGGAGGGTTGGGATAGGGAGGGTCGGAGGGAGACGCAAAAGGGAGGGGTTATGGGTACATATGTATATGTATAACTGATTAAATTTGTTATAAAGCAGAAAAAAAAAGAAAAGGAGCATATTCTGCCTAAATCAAAAAAAAAAACCCTCAATGAGATACCACTACACACCCACTAGGATGGCTCTAATAATTTTTTAAAAAAACAGGAAATAATTATGACAAGGATGTAGAAAAATAGGAATCCCTGTACATTGCTGGTAGGAATGTAAAACAGTGTAATTGTTATGGAAAACAGCTTGGTGGTTCCTCAAAAAGCTAAATATAGAATTGCCATATGACCCAGGAGAAATGAAAACATGCCTACACAGAAACTTACATAGGAATGTTTGCAGCAGTGTTATCTGTAATAGCCAAAAGATGGAAATAATCTAAATGTCTATCAATGGGTGAATGGATAAACTAAACTTCCCTTTTAATAAGAAATCTTTTGTAACAGCATCTTTCTTGAAATTAAATTGATAGATAATAAAACTTATTACACTGATAATTTTCAAAAAATCAATGTAATGCTTATCATATAAAAGACATAAAAGTAGTTTGTAATAAAATTATGCATATTCCAATATGCAAATACTCAGATACCAGTACTTGAGATTTACGAAGTAGTCCTATGTTTGCATCCACATATAGACTCACTGTGAATTAGGAGTTATAAGTGCAGACTGATACAGTATTAGAGATTCAAATATCACAAACATATTAAAACAATGCAAAAAACACTTTGCGTTATATACAAAATGACCTTAGTTTTTAGACGGAGATAATTTTGGAGAAAAGAAAGACCAGATTTGCAGATTTTGCACCTACCTGAATGATGGGAGATTTGAGAGCAATGAAGGGCATAGGACAATATTTTCTTGGGTAGGCCTATCTAAGTGTTGTAGGATGGTCAGCACCCCTGGGCCCCATACACTAAATGGCAGTAATGCTCCTCAATCACTGTGACGTCAGAAAACACCCTGACAATTTCAAAAATGCCTCCTTGGGGGCAGTACTACCCCTTTGAGAACATGTGACCCAAAGTTTACTCCTTGGATCTTGAAGTTTCTCTGAAGATTCATGTTTTATCCTTAAAACTGAACACATATCTGCATTCTATGATACAGTATAAGTGTGCCTGTTTAAAAATATATGTAACTCTCATGTATCTGAACTGCATGGAAGCCAGTCTCAGTATATTTCATCTTCCTTAAAACACTAACTTAACTCTGAAAGTGATAATGAGTAATATAGACGTCCCTGTAACCTTCAAAGGACGTCTCAGGAAAGAGTTACACTTCACCACTTATGGCAAAACTTCTTTAAAATCCGTTTTAAGACTCTCTCCTTTTTTCACAAAGTCCCTCTGTCTCCCCAGATGTCTATCCTTCAGCTTTTCCAGCCAGGTTGGCTTCAGATCTTTTCACAATTCTCTCTAAATATTTCACCTTAACATGCTCCACCAAACAGAACAAATATTAGACAATAAAAGCCAGTGACCAAGTTTCCTGGTCCCTCCCTCCAAATGGGCACAGACTCTGCAAGGAAATTATGATCATATTTGTCCTTTTGTCGCTTTACAGTAGAACAAGGAGTTCTGGCATTTGAGATTTTGTTTTAAAGGCTTCTGGGCTTTAGGAAGGGGCCTACAGGAACACATGGGCCCTCAGATCTGCTCTCTGCAACCCTGGCCCCGGCTTCCTCCCAAAGTGGCCCAGTTTCTGATTGTGCAAACAGTTGTGGTGTTGACAGCCCCAGTGCCTTCCTCCAAGTAGCTGCTTAACAATTGCTTTATAACAAATTGATTTGTTCTCAGGGACTCTTCTGAGAGTGTAGAGTTAGGAAAAAACTTTGAAACAGTGTCATTTCAGAAAATAAAACGTACAATTTGTGGTTAGGCATCCTGAGGTCTGAACCACCAAAACTGAGGTTCAGAGACCCACGCTTTGCTCTTGGTTAGGTGGTTAGATGTGTCACACACAATGGAAATCTCTTTTTCACTTAAACCAAATATATAGGATACTTTCTTTATTCAAGATACCCAGAGCTATATCCTAATATTTAGACATCAGCAGGCATTATCTCCACTTTTTCATATTCTTCCCTCATCTCAGTCCAAACGGCTTCCTCCACCTTCACAGGGTTATCAATGACCTCCTTGTCAAATATGAAGGTCAATTCTCGTAATAAATCAGAACGAGAGAATCCAGAAGAGAGCATTAAATAAGACACTTTTTAATTAGAGATTAAAACTTTTAAAGAAAATCAAATATTTCTGTTGTTTCATCTGTAAAAGTGCAAGCAAGAAGAGTAGTAATTTTATGTTGTACACCTGAAACAATACCTCAATAAATTTTTAAATTAAAAATAGATTGAAAAATAAAACGAGAAGAGTAGCAATTTTACAAGAAGGGGCAAAAAAAGTTCACTTATGATCTTTGCAAAAATTAAGTGAGTTTTAATTAAAAGAGAAGCCATTTTGAAAATAATAATCAAACTACTGTAATAAAAATTAACTAATAAATGAAATGTTAATAAGCACAATGAATACAAAAATTCATGAAAAATATAATTCTAACTTAAAATTCTGGCTCTTGCAAGAGAAGACAAACATCTTTATGTAAGTTATGTCAATTAATTTATAGTAATTAAGTCACAATTACAAGATCTGATCCAATTCAAACTAGTTAACCTCTCTCTGTTCCATGGTTACAAACAACATCCTCTGGTTATTAATGTTAACAAGATAGACAAGATTTTTAAAAATTGGTGGAAACAAGCTTTTACTCACAAAAATCTGAAAGCAGAAATCTTACCAAGAGGACTCTATAGTCATCATGTAACTTTATATAGAGAGGATAGTACTTACATCTACCTAGGCAGTGGTCAGGATTTTGATCAACACCAATGTCTGGAGGTAAGTGATACAGGGCTTTCCTATATGAGGGAGCCACATTATTTCTATCCTGTTGCTCTGATGTATTCGATCTCCATTGCTGAGGTAACCTTCATAGTTCAAAATGACTGCTACACCTCCAAGCATGGCATCTTCAATCTACCTAGCAAGAAAGAAGAAATAAAAGAAGGATGTATCGTTCTCTTAACAACCCATCCCAGAAATTGCATACACCACATATACTTGCATCCCACTGAGCAGCACTTAGTTGACTGTCCATAACTAACTATGAACTAGCAGTCTTTTTTCAGGGTGGTCATAAGCCCAGATGAAAATTAGGAGCCATACTACTACAGAAAAAATGGAAACTGAATATTGGAGAATAATCAGCAGTCTGCCATAAATGTCATTTTCTTTTCCTATATCCAACTTCCCTGGAAATGTCGGTGAAAGGTTTACATATTTCTACTCCAGTTGTGAACAAGGTTCACATTCTTGGGCACCTGAGTTCTTTCAGCATCTCCAATTATTTCATGACAGTTAAAATTAGGAGACTGGTTTACCCAAGTTCCCAAAAAGATCTCTAGGAGATATCATCACTAGTTAGTTACACTCCCTACTTAGATAGTAGATCCTAAAATGTTTTTGTCAACAGTAGTGGCTTTGCAATGTGTCAACCTGATTAAGCTAAAAACTGTAAGGCAGACTCTCCCATAAAAAAGAGGGAAATTTCTTTTGTGCATATACCATGATGGTTGTATCATTTTATTGTTTCCTGACATAGAAAAAAAGCTTCATTGTTCTTTTAACCTTTGAAATTCAGATGTTTCAACAAGACAAAATCCTATTGAGATAAAGTTGTGGGCTAATTTCTAACGATCTATATATTCTTAGAATGAGACCAAACATTCCAGGTGTCTGATTCTTAGACATATTATTGCTCCATAGCATTAAACACAATGACTTTCTTTTAAAAAAAAAATTGAGGTATAGTTGATGTACAATACTATATAATTTTCAGTTGTACAACATAGTGATTCACAATCTTTAAAGGGTATAGTTCATTTGTAGTTATTATGAACTATTGGTTATATTCCCTGTGTTGTACAATACATCCTTGTAGCTTATTTATTTTATACATAGTAGTTTGCATCGCCTAATCCCCTACCCCTATCATGCCCTTCCCGCCTTCCCCCTTCCCGCTGGTAACCACAAATTTGTTTTCTAGATCTGTGAGTTTCTTTTTTGCTATATTCACTAATTTGTTGTATTTTTTAGACTCCACGTATAAGTGATATCACACAGTATTTGTCTTTCTCTGTCTGAATTATTTCACTTAGCATAATGCCCTCCAAGTCCATCCGTGTTTTTGCAAATGGCAAAATGTCATTCTTTTTTATGGCTGAGTAGTGTTAAACAATGGCTTTCTTTAGAAAATGATGAAGAGAAGAATTTTCCCTGGAGAATTCTTCCTCAAATTAACACCATAAAGTTTCCTAGTACTTGTAGTTACCCATTGGGAGAATCCAGCATATAGTTCTAAGGGCCCTCTTGCCAATGGCTTTCCTTGACTCTGGCAACATATTTATTCGTAACTGCCAACAAGTTATGTGCATCCTGATTTGAGGAAACCGACAAAAATATTAAGCATTTTTAGAATATGAAATGTTTACTCAAAATGAAATATTGACACTTGTTATTTTGTAAATTACACTTTAGAGTGTTACCTAGTTTATCTTGCATTCAGAAAAGTAAGGAAGGAATTTTATTAAATAGGTTTTCACTTATTGTTAATCATTTAAATCCTCATCTTTCATTCCCTACAATTTACTGAATTATTTAAGAATCAGAATTAAGAGTGTGTTATAGCAATAAGAAGAAATAATAGGTAAACCAGGTTAAAGTTCTTTAAAGATTTTAAATATGCATTTCTGAAGGTAATATTTATTACATAATATTTAATTATTTCAAATTTAGCCCAATGATGGGCTTGCATCATTGACATCCCCTGCTATTGTCAGGCAGCAAGTCTCAATTCTAGGACTTTACAAGTTGGAGAGTAAAGACAAATACACACGAAACCATTAAACAACATTTCCAGAGTTTATATTGATAAAACACACCAGAGGTTCTTGAATAGAGAATTGATTCTATAAACTGATAGTTTAGGAAAACATTTAGAATAGCATGCAGGAGGAACCAGAATAGGAAGTAAAAGACAAGGTGTGTCTAGATATTGACAATGACTCAAATATCAGGTGATAAGGACCCAGACGTTAGTCCTGGCAGTGGATATAGAAAGGAATGTTGGATTCGAAAAAATTTACAAAATTTGATGCCTGATTGGAAGTAATGGAATAATGAGAGAAGAGTCAAAAAGAATCACTCAATTTTCTCTACAGAAGAAGAACAACAACAACAGCAACAAAAGAAAAAACATGTGATGATATTCTCAGATAAAAGGAAATAAAAGTGGGAGAGTAACTTGGAGATAAAATGATAAATTTGCCTTGGGACATGTTGAGTTTGAAACAGTGCAGACAGCTCTTATTGAAGATGGAATTCTTTTCACTGGTTGGATTCTCTGAAGAGCAGACTTTGAGATCAAGTGTGGTATGTACAGTGTTTACTAGGTTGCACCCTTGGGACTGGTACGTGGAAGTGAAGGCAAGAAAGTGATACTGGGTAGAGGGAGAAGTTGAGCTGTGATGCAGGCCCAGCAACAAGTTCAGCTGACCCTGCAGGACATCCTAGAGCTTAAAAGGCCAGTTAGATTCGCCCAGTGTAGGGTCAAAATCATCGGCCTTTATAACCCCAATGATTGGATGGGCTTCCCTGGAGAGGGGCATGACTTGGACAAAGCAGCTAAGGCTGTTCCTGGAGAGGCTGACAGCCAGAGCAAATAGCCCTTCATTAAAGGGGGCACATCCCAGTAACTCTCACAATTATGAAACTGTGGTGGAGATGAGAGTTGGAGCTAAAGCAAAGTTTGTTAATTAGTGAATCCAGTTCTGTTTCTGCTTCTAACATTGGTAAACATAACACAAAATCTACCATGCCTGTAGTTGTCATTTTCTGAAATGCTGGATTATCCTAGCAGGAAATAAAAGAATTTTAGAATTGTGGAGTAGTCATTCATGTGTTGACTTTTATAAAAGCACGTATGTCTCTAAAATGAATGATTATCCTTACCTACAACATAATAAATAAGCAAATTAAAAAACTGCTAATTACCATTGCTCATGCTTGCTAGCCAATAGCTAGCTTCGGGGGCTGGACCATGAAATACAGCAGTAGTCAATAAAAGGAATGATAATTTTAAAACAATTCTGAACATTTTCTAACTTATCTGTTTAGGGACACATAGACTGTGATAGTTCACTGGTTTTTGAATACTTTAAAGGGGTAAGTTTAAAAATATTTTTATGTTACCAAACGTTTAAATTTTTGTCATAGTATCAAATAAATGTTCACAAATATTTCTAAATATTATCTAGAGTTCATGTTCATCCACTATTTGTCAGCCACACTTTTTCCTTCTAAATACGTGTCAAAGATCTGTATCATTTCTCACTTAAATACTATTATTCTATTGAGAAACAAAGTTATCACCATGACAATACAAAAACTTTGTGGAGCAGAGCTGCCATACTTATCTAGTATACATACCTTTGGACTTTTACGTGCGAGAGAAATAAGCATCTATTTTATTTAAGCCACTAATATTCTTGTTTTGGTTTCTGTTTCTGGTTCTCCCAGCTGAACTTAATTCTAATCTTAATTTTTTTCTTCTTGTATAAGAAAATATTTTAGGGTAAGTTTTGACTAACATAAGGCCCCCTCTTTACTACCTATACAATTTTATTCAAAAATGCTGTAAAAATATTGCATGATCTGTCATTATGATGTATTTAAAGTAAGAAGTTATTTGTACTTGAAAGAAAAAAAATGTAATATGTTCAACTCTAAAAACCGACTAAGATAATACTAAAAGGGAAGTAAAGTTGAAATCTTAAGCAGACTGGCAGAAAATCTTTGCAAAACACACATCTAATATATGACTGGTATCTGAAATATGCAAAGAACTCTAAAAACTCAACAATAAGAAAATAAGCAACCCCATTAAAAAATGTGGGAAGATCTGAACAGATGCCTGACCAAAGATATACAGATGGCAAATAAACATATGAAAAGACGTTCAACTTCATATGTTATTAGGGTATTGCAAATTAAAACAACAATGAGATATCACTGCACACCTATTAGAATGGCTAAAATTCAAAGCACTGAGAACACTAAATTCTTCAAGAATGGAAAGCAACAGGAACTCTCATGAATTGCTGATGGGAGTGGAAAAATGCTAAAACCACTTTGGAAGACAGTTTGGTGGTTTCTTATAAGACTAAACTACTCTTACCATACGATTCAGCAATCATGCTTCTTGGTACTTACCAAATGAATGAAAAACTTATGTCCACTCAAAAACCCGCACATGGATGTTTATAGCAACTTTACTCAAAATTTTCAAGACTGAGAAGCAACCAAGATGTCCTTCAGTAGATGAATGAATGAATAAATAGACTATTACTCAGTGCTCAAATGGAAAAGAGCCACCAAGGCATGAAAAGACATGGAGAAAACTTAATTGCATGTTACTAAGTGAAAGAAGTCAATCTGAAAGGCTACATACTGTATATTCCAACTATATGAATTCTGGAAAAGATAAAACTATGGAGAGAGTAAAAAGATCAGTGGTTGCCTTGGTTTGGGGATGGGGGAGGGTTGAATAGGATACCAGTCCTTTATTAGATGTGTGTTTTGCAAAGATTTTCTGCCAGTCTGCTTAAGATTTCTCAATAGAATAATAGTATTTAAGTGAGAAATGATACAGAACTTTGACATGTATTTAGAAGGAAAACTATTCTTGCCTTCACTTCCACGTACCAGTCCCAAGGGTGCAACCTAGTAAACATTGTACATACCACACTTGATCTCAAAGTCTGCTCTTCAGAGAATCCAACCAGTGAAAAGAATTCCATCTTCAATAAGAGCTGTCTGCACTGTTTCAAACTCAACATGTCCCAAGGCAAATTTATCATTTTATCTCCAAGTTACTCTCCCACTTTTATTTCCTTTTATCTGAGAATATCATCACATGTTTTTTCTTTTGTTGCTGTTGTTGTTGTTCTTCTTCTGTAGAGAAAATTGAGTGATTCTTTTTGACTCTTCTCTCATTATTCCATTACTTCCAATCAGGCATCAAATTTTGTAAATTTTTTCGAATCCAACATTCCTTTCTATATCCACTGCCAGGACTAACGTCTGGGTCCTTATCACCTGATATTTGAGTCATTGTCAATATCTAGACACACCTTGTCTTTTACTTCCTATTCTGGTTCCTCCTGCATGCTATTCTAAATGTTTTCCTAAACTATCAGTTTATAGAATCAATTCTCTATTCAAGAACCTCTGGTGTGTTTTATCAATATAAACTCTGGAAATGTTGTTTAATGGTTTCGTGTGTATTTGTCTTTACTCTCCAACTTGTAAAGTCCTAGAATTGAGACTTGCTGCCTGACAATAGCAGGGGATGTCAATGATGCAAGCCCATCATTGGGCTAAATTTGAAATAATTAAATATTATGTAATAAATATTACCTTCAGAAATGCATATTTAAAATCTTTAAAGAACTTTAACCTGGTTTACCTATTATTTCTTCTTATTGCTATAACACACTCTTAATTCTGATTCTTAAATAATTCAGTAAATTGTAGGGAATGAAAGATGAGGATTTAAATGATTAACAATAAGTGAAAACCTATTTAATAAAATTCCTTCCTTACTTTTCTGAATGCAAGATAAACTAGGTAACACTCTAAAGTGTAATTTACAAAATAACAAGTGTCAATATTTCATTTTGAGTAAACATTTCATATTCTAAAAATGCTTAATATTTTTGTCGGTTTCCTCAAATCAGGATGCACATAACTTGTTGGCAGTTACGAATAAATATGTTGCCAGAGTCAAGGAAAGCCATTGGCAAGAGGGCCCTTAGAACTATATGCTGGATTCTCCCAATGGGTAACTACAAGTACTAGGAAACTTTATGGTGTTAATTTGAGGAAGAATTCTCCAGGGAAAATTCTTCTCTTCATCATTTTCTAAAGAAAGCCATTGTTTAACACTACTCAGCCATAAAAAAGAATGACATTTTGCCATTTGCAAAAACACGGATGGACTTGGAGGGCATTATGCTAAGTGAAATAATTCAGACAGAGAAAGACAAATACTGTGTGATATCACTTATACGTGGAGTCTAAAAAATACAACAAATTAGTGAATATAGCAAAAAAGAAACTCACAGATCTAGAAAACAAATTTGTGGTTACCAGCGGGAAGGGGGAAGGCGGGAAGGGCATGATAGGGGTAGGGGATTAGGCGATGCAAACTACTATGTATAAAATAAATAAGCTACAAGGATGTATTGTACAACACAGGGAATATAACCAATAGTTCATAATAACTACAAATGAACTATACCCTTTAAAGATTGTGAATCACTATGTTGTACAACTGAAAATTATATAGTATTGTACATCAACTATACCTCAATTTTTTTTTTAAAAGAAAGTCATTGTGTTTAATGCTATGGAGCAATAATATGTCTAAGAATCAGACACCTGGAATGTTTGGTCTCATTCTAAGAATATATAGATCGTTAGAAATTAGCCCACAACTTTATCTCAATAGGATTTTGTCTTGTTGAAACATCTGAATTTCAAAGGTTAAAAGAACAATGAAGCTTTTTTTCTATGTCAGGAAACAATAAAATGATACAACCATCATGGTATATGCACAAAAGAAATTTCCCTCTTTTTTATGGGAGAGTCTGCCTTACAGTTTTTAGCTTAATCAGGTTGACACATTGCAAAGCCACTACTGTTGACAAAAACATTTTAGGATCTACTATCTAAGTAGGGAGTGTAACTAACTAGTGATGATATCTCCTAGAGATCTTTTTGGGAACTTGGGTAAACCAGTCTCCTAATTTTAACTGTCATGAAATAATTGGAGATGCTGAAAGAACTCAGGTGCCCAAGAATGTGAACCTTGTTCACAACTGGAGTAGAAATATGTAAACCTTTCACCGACATTTCCAGGGAAGTTGGATATAGGAAAAGAAAATGACATTTATGGCAGACTGCTGATTATTCTCCAATATTCAGTTTCCATTTTTTCTGTAGTAGTATGGCTCCTAATTTTCATCTGGGCTTATGACCACCCTGAAAAAAGACTGCTAGTTCATAGTTAGTTATGGACAGTCAACTAAGTGCTGCTCAGTGGGATGCAAGTATATGTGGTGTATGCAATTTCTGGGATGGGTTGTTAAGAGAACGATACATCCTTCTTTTATTTCTTCTTTCTTGCTAGGTAGATTGAAGATGCCATGCTTGGAGGTGTAGCAGTCATTTTGAACTATGAAGGTTACCTCAGCAATGGAGATCGAATACATCAGAGCAACAGGATAGAAATAATGTGGCTCCCTCATATAGGAAAGCCCTGTATCACTTACCTCCAGACATTGGTGTTGATCAAAATCCTGACCACTGCCTAGGTAGATGTAAGTACTATCCTCTCTATATAAAGTTACATGATGACTATAGAGTCCTCTTGGTAAGATTTCTGCTTTCAGATTTTTGTGAGTAAAAGCTTGTTTCCACCAATTTTTAAAAATCTTGTCTATCTTGTTAACATTAATAACCAGAGGATGTTGTTTGTAACCATGGAACAGAGAGAGGTTAACTAGTTTGAATTGGATCAGATCTTGTAATTGTGACTTAATTACTATAAATTAATTGACATAACTTACATAAAGATGTTTGTCTTCTCTTGCAAGAGCCAGAATTTTAAGTTAGAATTATATTTTTCATGAATTTTTGTATTCATTGTGCTTATTAACATTTCATTTATTAGTTAATTTTTATTACAGTAGTTTGATTATTATTTTCAAAATGGCTTCTCTTTTAATTAAAACTCACTTAATTTTTGCAAAGATCATAAGTGAACTTTTTTTGCCCCTTCTTGTAAAATTGCTACTCTTCTCGTTTTATTTTTCAATCTATTTTTAATTTAAAAATTTATTGAGGTATTGTTTCAGGTGTACAACATAAAATTACTACTCTTCTTGCTTGCACTTTTACAGATGAAACAACAGAAATATTTGATTTTCTTTAAAAGTTTTAATCTCTAATTAAAAAGTGTCTTATTTAATGCTCTCTTCTGGATTCTCTCGTTCTGATTTATTACGAGAATTGACCTTCATATTTGACAAGGAGGTCATTGATAACCCTATGAAGGTGGAGGAAGCCGTTTGGACTGAGATGAGGGAAGAATATGAAAAAGTGGAGATAGTGCCTGTAGAAGATGTTTTCATAAGGTTTTCCGAAAAGCTGATAACCAGAATTTCATATGCTCATGAGAAAGATCTGGTAGAGAAGGAGTTCCAGGAACAATTTAACTCAACACAAAGGAGCCATTATCTATGCAAGACATGATGGATTTTGCATTCTTCAAAAATACTAAATCTCACGTTTAAGTGTTTGGCACGTAGACAATCCAGTGGGCCGGTCAGGGTGAAATGGGGAATAAAATAAGCTCACAAACATATAGGCACAGTACCCAGTGCCATTGTAGGAACGAAAATGTAAGAAAAAGGAAGGATAAATCACCTCTACTTGGGTTAAATAGAAAAAGGCTTCATGGAGGAGAAGGCATTTGAGGAAGTTATCGTTTTTTGGCTCTGTAAGTCACGTCAAGGTCAAGTCCTCACAAGGAGGCCTGATCATTATGTCTCAAAGTGATGTTTTTACGTGCGTGCATGCTTTTCTCCTACATTGGACCGTATCTAGAGCAGTGCTTGGGTCAGAGTAATCATTCAATATTAAATCAGTATAATAAAAACAATATTATGATAGTAAATACTGTCTGGATGAGTAAAGGAGTGAATGCATGGATGCATTAATAAGTGGCAGTGAGCTGCTCAGGGGCGGTGGACCTTGTTTTGATTATCTCTGAACCCCGGTCTCGCTGCGTGTAACGTGTGTATTACTGGCAATTCACAAGGCGCTCTAATTTCAAAGAGCAGTCTCCAGGGCCAGCCTGGCTGGGGCGGGGTTCCAAGCCCCGGGCCGGGAGCGACGACTCCGGGCGGTAGGGGGCGCCGGCGTGCGGCCGGGCCGGTTCCCCGGCACCACCCGCGCGAAGCCGGACCCGGGTCTACGCCATGCGCGTGTTGCTGCCACTGCTGCGCACCAGCTGGGCCTGGCGCTTGGGCGTCCCGGCTGCCGCCGCCGCCGCCGCCGCCCGCCTGCTGCGGGGAGCGAGCGCAGGGCCCGAGCCGCGCCGCGCCATGGCTTTTTACCGCACAGAGGAGCGCGGCCAGCCCCACTCTCCTGGTTACCGCCTCTTTTTCAGTAAGTAGCTCGCGGGGGTCCCACCGCGCGCCGCGCCGGAGGCTCGGGATGGGAGCGCGGCCTCCATCCCTCCCTCTTTCGGGCCCGCCGCGATCGCCGCGCGGTTCAGGTCACTTTCCCGCACGCGGGGGCCAGCGCCAAGCCATGGGAGCTGCCAGAGATGGGGGCGGCGGACAAAGTCCCTAAGCGCGGAGCGCGGAGACGCAGGGCGGCCGGCTGGGCCGCGTCCGGGTCACCCTGGGCGCGGCCAACCGCCCTCCCCGAGCCGCGGGCGGAGCGCGCGTGGGAGCACGCCCGGTTACCTGGCCCGGCCGGCAGCCATTAGCCCAACCCGCGTCACTATTCTGGGTTTGCGTTAACTCCGAACGCGAGGAGCAGAGTCCACAGGTTAGCCGCCCTCCCTTCCCCCCTCCCTCCTCCCCCTTCCCCCCTCCCTCCTCCCCCTTCCCCTCCCAGTGGATGTAACAAAACTCCTGCTGAGGGCCGCCCGCGATTGGACAGGCAGGCGGGACTTCGGAGATGCCGGGTCCAGCGGTTCTTTTTCAGGGCGGGGACTCTGATGAAGGATCTCCCAGCAACGTGAATTTATACTCACGAGTTTGCACCTTGAATGCGATCCACGATCAAGAGCCTCGCTGGTTGCAAAGTAGCTCATTCTCCTCCGCAAATTTAGCAAACCCAGAGGGCGAAGCGACTTGGGTCACTGACCTGGCCGACTAAGATGGGAAAACACCCAGGTCTCCATTATTCTCATTTTTCTTTGCACCCCGATATTTCACTGTGTAGGTTAGCTATGATGTGAAATAGCGAGGTTGGTTGAGTTGCTTTCATGCCTCACTGATTTCAGAGCCCCGAGGGGAGTAGTACCCTTTTTTTCTGTAAAGTCGACCTTGCCTTATCGCCCACCTATTAGGAACACCAGCTCTAGAGAATTTCAGATCTCAGCTTGAATCCTGGATTCTTTAGCTCTTAGCTCTGGGACCCTGGACGAGTTTCCTAACTTGCTGAGCCTTAGTTCTTCTCGTCTGTAAAATAGGGCTGTAAGACTTACATGGCATAGTGTATGCAAATGATTAGTCACCGGGGCTAGAATATAAATTCTATTGTTAATAATACTTGTGATCATTATTGATACCTGTAATTTATAAAATGTTTATACGTATCCTATCTGAGCTTAGGGCTGGGGAGTATTTTATGGGAGAGAAAGCTGAATTTGCATAGTTTTGTGGTTATAATGCAGTTGATACTAAAATTCCCATTTTCTTCAGAATTGACTCCATATTCTTTTCCATCCTAATTTGGTCAAGACTGATCAGGTAGAAAGGAACCATTAACAAGAAGACCCAAATTTCTGAACGGATTGTTCCAAAAGGTTACAAAGCAATGGTTTGAGGAACAGCTTTCCATAGAAACAGTGTTACAAAATGGCAGTCAGGTTTTTAAGTAGATAAATGCTGTCTAACTCATAAAATGGTGAAAGTAATACAGTAATAAATGATTGACCAAAAAGTCAATAAATATTTATAAAATGTGATGGACACTGTTAGGTGTGGCACTGAGGAAATTTTAGTTATGGGCCCTGACCTCAAGAGATTGGTAATATCAATATAATTAATTAAGGAAAGTATAAAAACACTAAAAAATTCAAATAAAATTATTTGAATGTAGGCTGAGAAAAAATAGTCTTGAGGATCCTGGAGCATATGGTGTAACCCACCGAGCACTGACTTTGGCATGGGGAGTCCTAGGCCTTGGTTCTCGCTCTGCTGTAACTCACTGTGTGCTGATTGGCCAGGTGATGGCTTCATTTCTTACATGTTCAGTTTCTTTAGCTGTAAAATGAAGCAGTTGACCTACCAGTGATCTTAAAGGTCCTTCTTAGTGCTGATAGTCCTTGGAGACATTGGATGAATAATAGACACTCTTAACATTATCTTTTGGGGCCGGGCCTCTATTATGCATTTTTGAGGCTTATATTGGCCTCTCGCTGTGGTTTGTTTCTTTAGCTGCAAGTGTATTTCAGACTCACGATTTTCTTAAACTGGAATGCCACAAATAAAATACATATATATTTTTTTCACTCAGTTGGAGCAAATGACAGAAAAGAAGAAAAAAGGTTTTACTGAGGTAAATGGGCAAAAATTGGAAGAAGGGAGAATGCGGTTTGCGGGAGGGGCCAGGTGGTGAGATAGTCATTGGAAGGTATTGTTGGGTTGAACAATTCCTGAACTAAACGCCAGATGGCATCCTTGGCCCAGGACTGTTTACTGCCTGCTGGAAGGGGTAGGACAAAATGAAAGGAAGCCCCTTTAGGATTAAGGGGTAAGGGGGAACAATGAACAATTTGCTCTTTATAAAGATGGTCACAAATTGTATACTTTATACTCTGGCAGCGTCTCTGTGCAGTAGTATGGTGCAGTTCACTCCCTTCAAAGAAGAACATGAATATAGCAACTACTTGGCTGGAAAGTATTATTTAGCATTATTACAGTGGAATCATTTCCCACATTTCCAAATATATCCCAAGCCTCTGAAATACGAGTGCAGTTGGGAGGTAGACTTTTTGGCATTTCATTTCTGTAAATGGTTCTCTTTACCATCATTCAGAAGAATTAGAATAAATGATAGATGCAATACTTTTCTTTTCCTTTTAATTGGTGTTGAACTTTGTGGGAACAGTATTGAAGTGAGACAGGGTGACAGAGGGGAAAAAACATCCTGGTGGGAATCATGAGGCCTCCTGGCCCTGTAATTAACTTTTTGTGTGGCGTTGCATGAGTAATTGAACCTCTCTGTACCTCATTTTATTAAACCATGGAAAGAGGAGATTGGACTTGATCATTTCCAAACTGCTTAGTTGAGCACAAGCATCCCATGGTGTGTTACTAGGCTTTCTTTAAAGGAAGAGCTTCATGGTTTAATAAATTAGCAAAACACTTATTTTATCACCTTGGGGAGTCACAATGTGCATATTAAAGTTGTTGGAAATTCTTATGTAAAGTAACTTGTCCCAAACTTTTGAATCCAAGAGCCCCTGTTTCTCAGAACATTTGTTGACATCTTAGTAACTCTAGAGTTTGATGGAATTCTATTTGAGAAGCATTGGGTTCTAGACTAATAGTCAAAACACTTAGGTTGTAGCCCTGGCTTGACTATTTTAGGCATCACTTGACATCCCTTAGCTCTGTTTCTCCATCTGTAAAATGGGGATAGCACTGATGATTTTATAGAATTGCTGTGGCAGATCAATGAGACCATGTTTGTAAAGACTATCACTGTCTCACACATGGCATATGCTTAATGTTTAATATGAATTATTTCTTTTTCCCTTTTGACTTTAAGACCAAAATTCTTGTTACATTTTGTGAAGGATGAGAACAATGGGATGTGGATAGAATTGCATACTTTGAGTAAGTCCTGATTTATTAATTCCAAGTCTTATAGTTTTCATGGATACCGACTTGCAGTCTTTTGAATTAGTTGTGAAATCATAACGAAGTAAGACTTTTTCATATGGGACCAAATAGCACTGCATGCCAATATTCTTTCGTAGTCTACATGTTTTTGTTTTGTTAATAACTTGAAAATTCATTATTTTAGATTTTTTAACTTTAACGAAAGGATGAGGAGAAGCTACACTTTCCATAGTTTGGATTTTTTTTTTTTACTATGGGGTAGGTGACTGATTCACTTATAGAGAAATAGTGCTGTAGATAATTCAGGTTGCTTTTATTTAGTGTGAGAACGAATCATGCAGTTCTTTAACAATGAATTTGTTTTATCAGTTGTAGTAAGACTATGCTTATGTTGAAATTACTATGTTTTGTTTTTCAAGCATGCCATTTGAATAGTAGGAGGAATCTGCCATTGAATGTTCCACACATTTGGACTTAATAAAATTTACTGAATTACATGAAACATGTGTTTGAGTCTTAAATATGAGTTCCTGTAACTTTTTTTTTTAATTTGGCCCATATCATAAAACTTGAATTGACACAGTAGATGATAATGGTTATTGTGTGGATATAGAAATGTTAGTTATATGTATTTGGTTTTTGTCATTGCTACAGCTTCCAATAAGAATCTCTATAAATGCTTTTAGTAATGATACGTAGTAGTATGTTGGTACTTAGCATACATGTAACTATTTGATGTGTATAACATATATAATCAGGTATAAGTTTTGCAATCCATTCAGTTTCCTCACTTGCTAATACAAATAATAAACTTTCATCCTGATACAACTTGCTGTTATAAGAGAAAAACATAGATTACTTACAAAATGATAGAATAAAATCTCATTTCAGTCCAGTCGAAGGGAAAGTTTTGACACTATTTGGCAATGTCTAATGTATATTGATGGGCCTGATAGAATTCATTAGCTTATGCCCAGTAGGTATGTAGTCTGATTTTTGACAAAGTGAAATACCAAAACAAGATGGTAGGGTGACTACAATTGTTTGTCTTATCTCCCTCCTCATAAATATCCTATTAAAGTGATAGTAGGTGGATAAAAAAGTATAACCCTGAAACAACAAATAAGAAGGAGCCATCAGAGCCGGTGATTTCAAGATATTTATAAAGGAAGAAAAGCAGATGGAGATGTGGTTATTGATGAAGCAGCACGGAGGCAGTCCCAGCTGAAGTCTATGTGCTGAGGGGGCTGTAGTTTCGGAAGAAGCTGAACTGCTTTGCAGAACCTTAGAGAGTTTGTGGACTTGTTGATGTCAGATTGGAGAGAGAGTGAGAGACGTGGAGCCTGACACAGGGGGAGCAGTTTAAGTTTTATTATGGAATAGCACACAGATGTTTACCATGCAGGCCTGGGGCTTAGGCGATGTGCTGGTGCCTTCTGCAGAAATTGAAGAAGGTATTTGGAGGTCAGTAGCCCAACCTGATGGTGTTGCTGCTCAGCAGAGCTCTGGGCTCTGTGACGTTTAGGGAACGCCCCAGTGTCACAGCCAGCTTCTTACCCACACATCTCCAAGGGAAGCTGGCCATTCAACAAGCCTGTCTGCGTGCACATCAGTCTTTTCTAGCCTCTTATTAAATATAAACCAAATTGTCAGGGATCACTTTCAGCCAGGTTTTCATCCTCTTTCTGCCAAACTGCTTTGCCAAAAGGTGTCCTCGGCCTGGTGCCAAGGCGGCTCTGATGCCTGCGGTCTCCACGGAAGAGGGAAGATGGCGCTTGATGGACCAGAACAGATGGAGCTGGAAGAGGGGAAGGCAGGCAGTGGACTCTGCCAATATTATCTGTCCAAGATTGAAGAACTCCAGCTGATTGTAAATGATAAGAGCCAAAGTCTCTGGAGGCTGCAGGCACAGAGGAATGAGACTAATGCAAAAGTTCGCCTGTTGCGGGCAGAGCTACAGCTGCTGCAGGAAAAGGGCTCCTATGTGGGGGAAGTAGTCTGGACCATGGATAAGAAGAAAGTGTTGGTTAAGGTACATTCTGGGGGCAAGTTTGTCATAGACGTGGACAAGAACATCGACATCAGTGATGTGACACCCGATTGCCGGGTGGCTCTCAGAAATGACAGCTACACTCTGCACAAGATCCTACCCAACAAGGTAGACCCACTGGTGTCACTGATGATGGTGGAGAAGGTGCCAGATTCAACTTAAGAGATGATTGGTGGACTGGACAAGCAGATCAAGGAGATCAAAGAAGTGATCGAGCTGCCCGTTAAGCATCCTGAACTCTTTGAAACGCTGGGCATCGCGCAGCCCAAGGGAGTGCTGCTGAAGGGACCCGCAGGCACTGGGAAGACACTGTTGGCCCGGGCTGTGTCTCATCATACAGACTATGCTTTCATTCGTGTCTCTGGCTCTGAATTGGTACGAAAATTCATTGCGGAAGGAGAAAGAATGGTGAGGGAGCTGTTTGCTATGGCCCGAGAACATGCTCCATCTATCACTTTCATGGATGAAATTGACTCCTTCGGCTCCTCACGGCTGGAGGGAGGCTCCAGAGGGGACAGTGAAGTCCAGCGCACGAAGCTGGAGCTGCTCAACCAGCTGGATGGCTTCGAGGCCACCAAGAATATCAAGGTCATCATGGCGACTAATAGGATTGATATCCTGGGCTCGGCACTGCAACACCCAGGGTGCATCGACAGAAAAATTGAATTCCCACCCCCAACGAGGAGGCCCGGCTGGATATTTTGAAGATCCATTTTTGGAAAATGAACCTGACCCGGGGGATCAACCTGAGAAAAATTGATGAGCTCATGCCAGGAGCGTCAGGGGCTGAAGTGAAGGGTGTGTGCACTGAAGCCAGCTTGTATTCACTACGGGAGCGGTGAGTCCACGTCACCCAGGAGGACTTTGAGATGGCAGTAGCCAAGGTCATGCAAAAGGAGAGTGAGAAAAGCTTGTCCATCGAGAAAGTATGGAAGTGAGGCACATATCCTTTGCGTGGATCCCTCAAATAAAGCTCTGTAGGACAGGAAAAGAAAAAAAAAGGTGACCTCCATGTGGCAAATTTAATGATCAATTTAAAATTCTCATCTCGTGAATTCTCAACAGTATTTTCACAATGAAGCCCTCTTTCTTCCTTGAAATGTTTTCTTTTTCCTTCTGGGACGGTACTTTTATCTTCTTTTGATGGCTTCTCCTTCAGCAGTCTCCCTTGCTGGATCCTCTGATCTGAACTCTAACCTTTGAAACGGCCCAGGACTCAGTTCTTAGCCCACTTATCTGTTCTCTCTCTAGAGCAGGGGTTGGCAAGCCCTTTCTGAAAAGGGCCAGATAGTAAATAGTTTAGGCTTTGCAAAACCTGTGGTTTCTTACAACTACTTAACTCTGCGTTGCAGGGCAAAAGCAACCAGAGAGTAAAAGTATGGGTATGGCTTTTGTTCCAACAAAAGGTTATTTATAAAAATAACAACAGGCCATGTGCTGGCTTTGGCCCATGGTCTGGAGTTTCTGTTGTTGCTTTTGCTGTAGATGATCCCATCCAGTCCTGTAGCTTGAGATACCATCTATGCCTCCCAGATGTGTAACATTAGCCCTAGTCTCTTCTTGAGCTCAAGATTTACAGATGCAGTAAATGTACTCTGTATTTCCACTGAAACGTCTAAGAAGCATCTCAAGGTTAACGTATACAAAACAGAGCTCCTGGTCCCCTACCCCCACCCAACTATTTCTTTCTGTTTTCTCACCTATAAGCCGTAACTTAGGAATCACTGTTGTGGCCACCACTACTCTTAGCCCATATCTAGTTCATTAGTTTCTCCCTTCAGTCCAGCTTTTGAAATGTATGCAGAAGACAATTCTCCACTCCCACCCTTGCCACTATATCCATGTCACCATTGTCTTTCACTTGACCAATTGCAGTAGCCTCCTGATTCTTCACCTTGCCTCCACCATTGTCCCCTGAAGTCTGCTTTCCACCAGAAGTCATCTTGATTCTCAAGATGTAAGTCTGATCATGCCAGGTTCTGCTCCTTGTATACAAGTTCTTGTGCTTCCCCTCTGAATTCATTGCTTAGCACTCTTCCTTTTGATCACTGTGCTCCAGCCATCCTGGCCTCCTGGCTGTTTCTCAGACATGCCGTGCATATTCTTGTCTCTGAGCTTGCTCTGCATGCAGTGTTCCTGTCTAGATGTCTGCTTGACTTATGTCCTCACTTCATTCAGCTCTGTGCTGAAGTGTTACCTGTCAGAGAGATCTTCCCTGGCATTTCCATATTTCTCTTTTTCCCTCTTTTCTTGCCCTGTACCTGCTAGAGTTAAAAACATCTTCATTGCTCCTATACATCGCCTCCCCCACCAGAATATAAGTTCCGTAAAAGCAAGGAATTTGTATACCTAGTACCTAAAAGAGTGCTTGGTATACTGTAGTTGCTCAGTAAATAATTACTGAATGAATGATTTTAAGAAAACTTTATAAGCTAAATGGGAAAAAAAGAAAGCAGAAAGGGATTTTGAATTTTTCAAAGTCGCATGGGTGTCCTCTGAGATTTCAGAAGCGATGGCAACCATTAAGAAGGAAGAGGAGGCTGTGAAGAAAAGGCAATCAAAGAACAAGAACTCTTGGAAATTAAAAATGTGATTGTTAAGACAAATCAGTGGATGGGGTAGTGGGTTGAATGGTGTTCTGTTGTTTTAAGCCACCAAGTGTGTGCTAATTTGGTATAGCAGTCCTAGAAGGCTGATACAGAGAAGTTAGAACATAAGGTAAAGAAATCTACCAGAAAGTAGAACAAAATGTCTGAGACAGCAAAAAACTGAGGAAGAAAGAAGAGACATAGAGATTTAATCTAGGAAGTCTAACATTTGGCTAATATGAGTTCCAGAAAAAAAAGAACAGACAAAATGAAGAAGAATTTTCAAAGGAATAGTGGAAGAGATCTAAGAATTTAAGTACCCAAGTGTTCTGAGTCCCAGACACTTTGTTGTGAAATCTCTGAAAACTGAAGCTTTTATAAAGAAGACCCTAAAAGTCCCTGGGGTTGGGGTTGGGGGTGGGGAGGGAGAACAGGTCACCTGCAAAGGACTGAGAATCAAACTGGTATATGACTTACCCAGCAGTGCTGAAAGCTTGGCAACTGGAGTAATGCCTTTGAAATTCTGAGAAAATGATTTTCCTCCTAGAATTTACCCAGGCAACCATTAATCTAGGGTGAAGACTGAATCAAGACGTTTCAGACGTTTAAGGACTTGAGAAATGTACCTCCCATGCATCCTTTCTTACACAACACATATTAGGGATATGCTTCTGCAAAACATGTAAGTAAACCAAAAAAGGTGAATGCATGGGATCCAGAAAACAGATCTAAGCTGGAAACCAACAAAGCAGAGTCTAAGGGTGCCAAGAAAACTTCCAATCCAGATTGCAACAGGAAGAATGAGATTTCCAAAGGGAGCTACTTGGGTAGAGAGAGAATTCCATAGTTTTTATGGAAGCTGTGAGACATTTGAATAATTGATAGATATGATTATGACTGCCAATGGAAGGAAGAAAATTAGAAGCACAAGTCATAGAAGCTGAACAAGAAAGGAAATTTATTTATGCCATTCTACCTGGCCAAAAATCAACACACAGACAGTGTTTCTTAAACTTCCCTGACTATATGAATTATTTGGGGGTGCTTGCTAATAATACAGATATCCAGATTTCTCTCCTTAAGATTCTGATTAGATATGGGGGTCCAGCGATCTGTTTAACAAGTAATTCAGGTTTTTCTTAATCTTAGGAAATATACTAACAGGAAAAGCATAGAAAACTCTGTGTGATTATAGAACATTTTATGAGCCTTGAAAAAATAAAAGTGCAGAAGATAAAATTAGAAGAGAGAAGGATGAAGAAAGAGAGGTAAAAAGCCAGTTAGCTGAGTCAAGAAATACTGTATGTTTGGTGGAGCAAGGAATAAAGCTGTGAAGTATTAAGATTGGCCAATAGAGAATTTAAAGGGAAAGGTTGGGGTCAAATCAACTAAACTTACCTCTCAGAGCTGAAATCAGTAGACAATATTCTAAAATTGTAAATTAAAAGCTAACCATATAAATATATTATTTAGGGAGATGAAGATAACATCCAGATCTAAAGTACGTTAAGGAGGCCTAAGTGGGTTGCTATAGAGTGGAGCTGGATTGGAGAGAGGTGGGGACTTTTTTTAACCATGCACATGCATTGCTTTGTTTAAACAACAACAAAATGGATATTTATAAAAGTAAATTGGCAACAACTTGGTTTCAATTGTAAAGAAGCAACCAGTCTGAGCTACAGATAATGAAGTTCAAACTTAAGATTTATTGCTAGTTTACTCTGAGGCTCTAAGAAAGGGCTATTTCTAATCTGTGCTTCAGTTGTATCTTTACAAGGTGATTACCACAGTGCTTGCTGCGTGTACCATGTCTCTCTGTCTATGCCTCATAGGTATAATATGGATTACCCCGTTCGTTTTATAGTTGATCAGGATAGGTAGTACAGGTTTCTCCACTATCCAGAAAGGGAGCAGTCCTATGAAACCATTCGTAAGCCGAAATGGCATAAAGCAAAGAAGCAATACCTTAGGATACATCTTGCTAATGAATGCACAGAATAAATGGAGAGAAAGCACAGGTGCTCACAGACACAGTTCAAAGCTATGGCAGCTTGCTGCTGAGATGATGAGTATATAGTTCCCAGGGAAGGGGCTTGACTGGGCCACTCTCACTGCTCAGGGGTGCTCGCTGCCCCTATAACAGCTGCTGAAGAACACACCGAATGCTGTTTTCGATATTTGCCTTTTTTTGTAAAAGTGAAAATCCTCTTCGGATTTCTTTCTTTAGCAAAAACAGGTACTAGTGTAGGTCTTTTGTAAAAGTGAAGTGGCGTAGAGCAAACTTTTCAAAAAGCAGGGGATACCTGTACCTATCTTTAAATCCACCTTTAGAGAATCTTAATACCCTTTAAGTGGAACCTAACAGCATACTTATAGCACTGACTCTAGAAAACTTTTAATGGATTCTCATCCTTCCTTTGTGTGTTAGGTCAATGGTTAGCTCTCTAATTGTGCCAGGAGGACTCCTTTGTTTTTAAATTTACAGGATGCTGCTGATCCTGATAACATGTAGTACTCGCCCTATCTTATCTGTGGGCATTGCTCACATTTTAGCACTTTTGTATTCTGGCATCTAGTATGTTGCCTTTTACATAGTACTAAATTGTATCTTGCTTAATTGAAGAAAATTGAGAAAATTAAGTTTCAGAGAAATCGAGTGACTTAATCAAGCTCAGCAAATAACATGGCAGATTCTTGGCCTCTGTATTCATTGCTCCCGTGCAAATTTATTGGTATGTTGCTCAAAGCATTATGATTATCAGATATCTAAGGCCCTATTTTATTTTCCCAGAAATTATTCTTTTTTTCTTTATTGCTATGTTTTTATTTAAACTATTTCATGATCCAAATGGCTTCTAGTAGGTTTGGTTATCTGAGTCAGACCATTCACTTACATTTATATTCTTGTTACCTTCCAAAATGGCAATTAGAAAACAATTTTGACGTATATATTGGCATTACCTTAGTGTTTGAATATATTTAGATCCCAATTTAAAGAAAGAGATATCTAAGCACACTTCTCACAGATCTTTAGATTTTAGTGATCACAGCCTAGTCTAGTCCTGTTTTTCCTCATACTTGAGCAGCATGTGCTCCTCTTAACATCTTAATAAGTTGTTGGGGCTTGTCCCCAGTTAACCAGAGCTTTAGGGAAACTTAACACAAAATCAGTGTGCCAAAGGTATCATTTACTCTTAATTACAAAGGCAGCCTAGCTATTCTGTCAAGTTTCCTGTACTTCATTAATTTTAATAACAAACTTTCCTGGTTTGTACAACTTCCTGAATTCTTAGAGCTGAGATTATTGTTAATTTCCATCACAATGACAGGTTCCAAATGTAACAACTGAAGTAATATGCTAAAGGATTACATCTTTCTTCTCTTCAAAATTCTGCCTTATCTTTGTGACTTAAAGTGGAGAAAAGGATCACAGATGGTTGATTGTTATTTGGAATAAGTGCTTCTATTTATATGTTAATATACTATATTTTTCTTAACTGCCGTCTTTTTTTTTTTTTGCTCCATATATACTTATTTTAAAAATTACATAGGATAAAATTCACTCTTTTTTTTGGTGAACAGTTCTGAGTTTTAGTAGAAATATAGATTCATTTAGACATCATCACAATCATGATACAAAACAGTCTATCACTCCCCAGAATTTCCTTGTGGCCCCTCTTTCAAGTCACCTCCACCCTCTACCCTCAACCTCTGGCAACCACTGGTCTGGTCTTTATCCCTATAGTTTTGCCTTTTCCAGATGTCATCTAAATGGAATTGTTTGAGTCTAGCTTCTTTCACTTAGCACATTGCATTTTAGATTTTTTCATTTTCTTGTGTGTATCAATAGTTCACTCCTTTTTATTATGGACAAATATACTATTCTGTAAAGTGCCATTGTGTGGGTGTAACAGAGTTTGTTTATCCATTTACCAGTTGGACATTGGGGTTACTTCCAGTTTTTGTGGTTATTGAGAAGCCACTATAAACATACACTTAGAAGTTTTTGTGCAAACCTAAGTTTTCATTTTTTCCTGGTTAAGTACTTAATAGTAGGATTTCTGGGTCATATGTTTAACTTTATAAGAAACTGCCAAGCTGTTTTCCAAAGTTGCTGTACCATTTTCATTTCCTACCACTACATTTTATTTTAATAAAAAATATGTAAATGTGACCCACTTAAGTACCCTTGTTATTTATAGAAAAGTAAATAATCAAGCAACAAACTGATAATTTTGTTCTTTCTGTTCTTGTGTTGCTCATAGAAGACTTTAAAATCAGGCACAGAATTTGAAATTTGATGTGGTATGCAAAAGAGAAGATTCTGTTTTTCAAGATGCATCCTTTTTAACTGATGGAAAAGAGCTTTATAGATCATAGTGAGTTTTATACCCTTTGCCACTTGTGTGCTTTTTCTCATCTTTATCCTACTTTGTGCACCGGGGTCCTTCATGAGTTACCTTGTTGCTAGGGTGGGAAAAGAAAAATTACATTAACAGCTTGTACAGGAAAATGAAATAGTAATAGAGGTATTTGCTCAGCAAATATTTACTGAATGCCTACTAAGTGCTGGAAACTTTTCTGGATGCTGGGGATCCAGTAGAGAGCATAACAGAGCAAACAACAACAAACACAACAAAAAAATCTCCTTGCTTCAAGAACTTTAGTCTATTGATAAGTGCTAAGGAAAACTCACACAGCATGAGAAGAGGAAATAAAATTTTGGTGGAGTGGAGGCCATTATTAAGTTATATACTTCTAATTTTATTGGGCCGAAGCCATGGCTTGTTTTTCGTTTGTTTGTTTAAATAAACTTTATTTTGGAATAGTTTTAGATCTGGCAAGGTTGCAGCAGTAGTACAGAATTCCAGTATATCTCTTACCATGTTTTCCCTAACGTTAACATCTTTCATTACCACTGTACATTTGGCAAAGCTAAGGAACCAACATTGGTACATACTATTAACTCAACTCCACGTTTTATTTGGGTGTCACTGGTTTTTCCACTAATGTCATTTTTCTGTCCCATGATCCAATTCAGGGTACCACGTTGCATTTAGTCATTATATTTCCTTAGTCTCCTGTAATCTGGCAACTTCTCAGTCGTTCCTTGTTTTTTGTTTTCTAATGACCTTGAAATTTATGAACAGTATTGGTTAGGTATTTTGTAGAATGTCCCTCAGTTTGGGTGTGTCTGATGTCTTTCTCACGATGAGACTGGAGTTCTGGGTTTGGGGGAAGAATACGACAGAAGTGAAGTACCCTTCTCATCATGGCATATCAGGAGGTACATGCTATGAACATGACTGGTGATACTAACCTTGATCACTTGGTTAAGGGTACTGCTTGTCAAGGGTTCTCCACTGAAATGCTTTTCCCCTTCCTATTCTTGGAAGTGAGCCACTAAGTCCAGTCCACAATTGGGGGGACAGGGTAAGCTTTACTTATTGGAGGGGAGGACATCTACATATATTGTTTAGAATTTTCCTGAAAGGAAGATTTGTCTCTTACCCCTCATTTATTTATTTATACAATCATTTATTTGTATTACTGTGGACTCATGTATATTTACTGTATACTTTGGGTTATGATTCAATACAGGCATACCTTATTTTATTGCAGTTTGTTGTACTTCGAAGATATTGTGTTATTTACAAATAGTTTTGTGACAACACTGTGTTGTACAAATGTGTTGATGCCAATTCCCAACGGCATTTGCTCATTCGGTGTCTCTGTGTCACATTTTCATAGTTCTTGCAATATTTGATATGGTGACATGTGATCAATGATCTTTGGTTTTACCAGTACGACTCACTGAAGGCTCAGATGATGGTTGGTGTTTTTTTAGCAATAAAGTATTTTTTAATTAAGGTATATATATTGTTTTTTAAGATATAATGTTATTGCACCCTTAAAAGACTACAGTGTAATGTAAACATAACTTTTATATGCACTGTGAAACCAAAAATTTGTGTGACTTGCCTCATTGTGATATTCCCTTTATTACAGTGGTCTGGAACCGAGCCCACAGTATCTCCAAGGTTTGCCCATACCCATTATTTATTTTGTTGCTCAACTTGTTCCAGCTCTGGCCTTTGGGAACTCTTTCAGGTTGGCTCCATTTCCCTTTGACATACCTCCAGCCTTTTGTTTTGAGCACTTGGTTGGTTTCTGGTACTACAGGATATTCCAGGCTCATCTTGTATATTCTTTGCCCCAGCCTTAGAATCAGCCCATTCTTCAAGAAGCCCTAGTTCTTTTCATTGGAGAATGGTATTTAGAAGCCAAGATTTGGGTGCTAGGTATACTCATTGCTACTGGAGTGTCAGCCAGTCCTCATTTTATTTATTAAGATATTTTTAAAGTCTAAATTTGAAAATTATACCAAAGAAGTAGCAGGCCAGAAGTAGAACATACCCTGACTTAGGAAATTGCAAAGGGAAAATTTTCTATGGCTGTATTAAGCCCAGCTTTTGGAAACATGCATTCCAACAAAAGTATGCATGGGGTTATTGTATTTTATTTAAATAATATATACTTTTAAAGGTATTTTATATATACATTTCAGTATGCAATGAGGATAAAATAGTTTCTATTATTGAAATTTTTGTTTTAAGCTTACCTTAATATTAGCATCCTTACCACTTTGAGTGGAACAAATGATTCGTTTCTTTTAACTTGGTAGGACCTTTAATCCTTTGTTCGTGTGAATTGTCGGTGGAAATTAGGAATTCTGTCGCTCGGTTTCTCTTGGGAAAATTGACCTCAGTCTTAATCCATTTCACTTATTAATCAGTCTCTTTTCGAAAGTAAGATTTTTCATATTTGGGGTTTTAGTCTAATTGAGACATATTTTGCTTTGGATGTTTAAGCCGCAGGAATAAGTAAATGGTTTCAGCAACCCAAATATGGTTGATTTGGTGTGTACAGCAGTCCCACTTGTCTGTGGTTTTGCTTTTCACAGTTTGTTACCCTTGGTCATATGTGGTCTGAAAATATTAAATGGAAAATTCCAGAAGTAAATATTTCATAAGTTTTAAATTGTGTGCCACACTGTTCTGAGTAGTGTGATGAAATCTGGTGCTGTCCTGTTTTGTCCTGCCTTGTCCCTGTCCTGGGCATGAGTCATACCTTTGTCCAGCCTTAGTAGATATCCCGGTTGTCAGACCCACTGCCCAGGCATCACAGAGCTTGTGTTCAGGTAACCCTTATTTTCCTTAATAATGGCTCCAAAGCTCAAGAGTAGAGATGCTGGCAATTCGGATATTCTCTTACTGTGCCTGATTTATAAATTAAACTTTATCATAGGTATGTGTGTATAGGAAAAAAAAAAACATATGTAGGGTTACTATCCACAGCTTCAGGCATCCATTAGGGTCTTGGAATGTATCCCCCGAAGATAAGGGGGGACTACTGTTTTTCTCTTTGGTCATCAGATTGGAGCAAGTTTTAAAAGTTGAATTAAACTTTAAATTGGGAGTTAAAGTTAATTTGAAAAATAACATTAAAAACTTGTTTAAAATTTAAAAGTGGGTAAGAGTATAATTGCTCTAAAGAACAGGATAGTCCATTGCTTTAATTCTGTGTTTTTGTTTATTTTCCTTTGCAGAGAATGTAGCTGGTCACTACATTTCCCCCTTTCATGATATTCCTCTGAAAGCGGACTCTGAAGAGGTATTGTTTTAACTTGTTTGGGGCATGAAAATATGTACTTCTCGTATCACCATAAAATGCTTTTTGGAAGCATCTTGAAAGGAAAGAATGTGGTTGGAAGCTGAGAAGGGCAATGGAGTTACCATAACAGGATTATAAGCCTCCTTTGTGAATTAGAATTTGGATAAGAATAGGATTCTTCCAGGAGGACTTGAGGAGAAAGAGATGTTAGTAATCGATAGAGCTTAGAATTTGGTCAGAAATAAAGATTAAGGTATAGAATTTAAGAGGTTAATAAGAGGCTTATTTAAGTAGTAGTAACAGTAGTAGTAGAAATAATAACATTTGTGAATTATTTTGTTTGCTAGCCACCATGTGAACATATGCCAGTTTATTTAATCCTTATGAGTTGCTATTATCATCTCTAAGGACACCGGAGCCGAAGGTATGTTATTGACTTGTCTAAGGTCACACAGCTGGTAAGTGCCAGAACCAGGTTTTGAACTAGCATTTCTGACCACAGAGGTCATGCTCTTTAACTACTCTACGAGACAGATGCTAGAAAGATAAAGTTGGGGGCTTCCCTGGTGGCGCAGAGGTTGGGAGTCCGCCTGCCGATGAAGGGGACACGGGTTCGTGACCCGGTCCGGGAAGATCCCACATGCCGCGGAGCGGCTGGGCCCGTGAGCCATGGCCACTGAGCCTGCGTGTCCGGAGCCTGTGCTCCGCAATGGAAGAGGCCACAAGAGTGAGAGGCCTGCGCACCACAAAAAAAAAAAAAAGAAAGAAAAAGTTGGGAAGATCGTAGTCTTTGAATAGTTATTCTTTTTTTTTTTTTTTTTTTTTTTTTTTTTTGCGGTACGCAGGCCTCTCACTGTTGTGGCCTCTTCCATTGCGGAACACAGGCTCCGGACGCGCAGGCTCAGTGGCCATGGCTCACGGGCCCAGCCGCTCCGCGGCATGTGGGATCTTCCCGGACCGGGTCACGAACCCGTGTCCCCTTCATTGGCAGGCGGACTCCTAACCACTGTGCCACCAGAGAAGCCCCTGAATAGTTATTCTTTTAGAACCTAAAATTACTTGACAGGTGTGAGGGTGGAAGGGATGTAAGTCAGGTCAGAGGGAGATCTGCTGCTGAAGGTGGAACTAAGAGGGGCTCGGAATATTGGAGCCCTCCAAGGACTCTCCTGACTAGCTGGCGAGATGGCATAATTGGCAGTGGATGTTAGTAGTCACCATGACGTTGGAAGTTCTTTTCTTGAAATCTGAGTAGTTACAATAATTGGCTGACTTCATCTGTTAAGTAACCAGGACTATGTTCCTGGTTGAGAGTCTTTGGGGCTAGTTAGTGGGGTGGGGTTTTCTAGAACTGTGGGGAGATCAGTGTGAGGGCAGAGGCCAGTGAAGAAGTGGGAAGCTGCTTCAGATGCAAGGCTGGTTTGACCTTTTTGGTGTTACCTCAGGGGCTGAATGTCAGGCATCATCCAGAGGTTCTGGAACTCTGCAGTAGGATTTATGCTGCCTTGCAGCCCTTCACAGGGCTGGACTGTCCATAACGGTGGCAGTGGGGAGAATAATAGCAAAGGTTTATTGAGTGCTTCTAGTGCTTAGCTAAGCACTGTGCCCAGAGCTTGACTTGCATTATTTCAAGATGTCCCGGGCTACTATTATCATCCTTATTTTGTTAATGAGGTTAAGTACCTTGCTCCACAGACTGTATCTTTTTTTTTTTTAAACATTTCTTCAGGCTTTA
Organism: Mesoplodon bidens; assembly: GCF_964165515.1. Lineage (NCBI taxonomy): Eukaryota > Metazoa > Chordata > Mammalia > Artiodactyla > Ziphiidae > Mesoplodon > Mesoplodon bidens. The sequence continues at coordinate 72,799,937 of NC_138176.1, read as the reverse complement.
TTTTAAATGATAGCAGGTTTGAGGTCAAGAAGACAGTAGGTGATGGTGACCTGATCTAGTAAAAAAAAAAAAAAAAAAAAAAAAAAGCAAAAGGAAAGGTATTTTATTCTAAACTATTATTTACAAACACATTTAAAACTATAGTCATTTCCTATTATGTCTGTAGAATTTTCTATAAGTAATTTTCCCAGAAAGAGCGAGGAAAAGGATGCTCAACAGCAGGGGTACCCTTTTCTACAAAGCCTGTATCTTAACTGCTCTTGTGTAATTCTTCTAGCTCATTACTTCTGAGGAGTATTCAGCTACAGGACAAGGAGTCATGTAATCTGGAGAGAGAAAGAAACCAATGAGAGGGCAGAAAGAACTCCACAGTACTGTGTGTGTGTGAATGTGTGTATGTGTATGTGTGTGTGTCCACATGTTTTGTTTTGTTTTGGCCAGTGAGCTATCCAACCTAGATATCTCACGTCTCCCAAAAATTCTCTTTGATTTTGGCCAAAAGTGTGTGCATTCATCTATTTATTTATCCATAGACTTATTCATTTAGTAAGCAGTTATTGCATGCTTATTAGGAGCCTGACAGTATTCCAAGCACTAGAGTTGCAGTGGTAAATAAAGTGAATATAGTTCCCACTCAGCCAGAGGAGACAAACAACCTGAAAATAAACAAGTCAATCCAATAATGTTATGTGCTCGAAAACTAGAATAGGGTAAGGAGGGTAGGAGTGACTGCTGGGTGCTGCTTCAGGTGTACTGTGACAAAATCTTTATACCTAATCACAGTAACAATGATAATAATAATATTCGGAGGAGTCATGTAGTAGGTAGGGGTGGAGGTGGAACAAAGAGTGGGCTTTAAACATCCCAGTGGGCATAATATTCTGCCCAAGGAGGATGGGTTTTGGGGGACATGAGATTTGGGGTTATGAAAAATTGAGGATAAGGCAGGACAAAGTATAACAGGCTATACTGGTGAATTCTGGGCCTTTTGGAGACTGGTACACACAGTGGTTATGTAAATAGGTTTCCCTGGTTCCCAGTCCTAATGGTTAGAATGGTTGCACCTTATACTTTGAGTGGTGGTATTTTAGGAACAGGAATAATGTTTCCGGGCCGACTTGGAATAATTGTTTTTCTGTTAGTTTTTGTTTCCTCCACTAGTTGTTTTGGTGTGTAAAAGTTACATATAATGTGTGAGCATTTCTGAATGGCATAATTTTTCTTCTCAACCCACCACACACTCTTAATTTAAAAGTGCTTGATGGAGGCATAGTAATCACACCTTGGTGGAAATCACAGGCAGGAGGTGCAGCCGAGTACTTTCATAGCTTGTTAGTCACACTCCCTGGAGTTTCATTTCAATAATGAAATGACTGTTTTAAGCATAGTCACTGGAAACTGCCAGTCTTTCCTTAAAGACTGAACAGAGCCTTTGCTTGTTTTATAAAAACTAGGAAAATATAACTTGAAAGAGATTTAGATTTTCTGATGATTTGTTTTATGAAACACTTTGATGCTCATGCACTGAGGATGCAAATGCTGAGAGAAAAATGAAGTGGGCATTTGGTGGATTCTCTGTTGAATCAGGTTCCTGGAAGCCTCTGTAGTGGAATGTTTATTCAACAGGCATATTTTCATTGCTCTGCAGTCAATGCAGCTGTATTCTTTCATGAAATATCACAATCATAAATACGTTCTTTTTTAAATTGAAGTATAGTTGATTTACAGTGATTCAGGTATACAGCAAAGTGATTCAGTTTTATATATATATACACACACACACACACAATATATATATTCTTTTTCAGATTCTTTTCCATTATAGGTTATTACAAGATATTGAACATAGTTCCCTGTGCTATAGAGTAGGTCCTTGTTGTTTATCTATTTTATGTATAGTAGTGTGTATCTGTTAATCCCAAATTCCCAATTTATCCCTCCCCCTCTTTCCCTTTTGGTAACCATAGGTTTGTTTTCTATGTCTGTGAGTCTACTTCTGTTTTGTAAATAAGTTCTTTTGTATCATTTTTTTTAGATGCCACATGTAAATGATACCATATGATATTTGTCTTTCTCTGTCTGTCTTACTTCACTTAGTATGATGATCTCTAGTTCCATCCATGTTGCTGCAAATGGTATTGTTTCATTCTTTTTTATGGCTGAGTAACATTCCATTATATGTATATACCACATCTTTATCCATTCATCTGTTGATGAACATCTAGGTTGCTTCCATGTCTTGGCTATTGTAAATAGTGCCGCTATGAACATTGGGGTGCATGTATCTCTTCGAATTAGAGTTTTTGTCTTTTCCGTATATATGCCCAGGAATAGGATTGCTGGATCATATGGTAGCTCTATTTTTAGTTTTTTAAGGCACCTCCATACTGTCCTCCATATTGGCTGTATCAATTTACATTCCCACCAATAGTGTAGGAGGGTTCCCATTTTTCCACACTCTCTCTAGCATTTATTATTTGTAGGCTTTATGATGATAGCCATTTGGACCAGTGTGAGGTGGTATTTTTGAATTGAATTTCTCTGATAACCATCTTTTCTTTTATAGGAAAATGGCATTCCTACAAAGAGAGCACGAAATGATGAATATGAGGTATATCTAAAGGTTTTTATTTGTGTGTCTCACTTACATTGTCTTTTAAAGACCTTGATGATAGTTTGCATTTGTAAAATGATTCTGAATTATTCTCCCTTGCAAGACTTTTGTGTGCATTCTGTTGTTTTTCTTCTTCTAGTAACTCTTTAAGGCAGCTAGGGACAATATTACCATTTTACTTTTTTTCCCTTGTGGTAAAATATACATAACATAACATTTAGCATTTTATTTATTGTACACTTTTTAAGTATACTTTAAGTGACATAAGTACTTTAGCATGTTGTGCAACCATCACCACCATCCATCTCCAGAACTTCTTCATCTTCCCAGACGAAACTCTGTACCCATTATGCAAAAGCTCTCCATTCCCGCTTCCATGCAGCCCCTAACCACTATTCTACTTTCTGTTTATGAATCTGACTATTCTAGGATCCAGGAACAACTCTTTTGGGGGTAGAGAAGAAAAAAAAAAAGTTATACCAACTATATGCTAAAATAAATACATTCTAAATCAATCTTTCAAGTATGTGACTGTCAAACTTTTAATATTTCTTGGCTTAGGATCAGAACATTTGACATATTTCTTGACTTAGGATCATCCCATTTCTTGCTGTTGATACCTTTTTATCTTGCTGTTTCCAGGCAGCTTTTCCTGCCACTTTCTTAGCCTTCTTTTCCCTTTCCAACCTTACTGCTATCTAGTCTCTCATCTGGCTGAAACTTATGTCCCCAGCCTTTGAATCCACTTCCAAACATAGCTGTGGGGCTCTTTAATTCCTGACACCTTTGCCTGCCCTCCATCTTGTATATTCCTAAACCGGCGTTTGTCAAAATGGCCCTAAGCCATCTGCATTGGAACTGCTTAGGGCCCTTGTTAAAATTTCTGATTCCTGGTGCATTCCATATCTATTAAATGAGAATCTCTGCTTGCTGGGGACTGGCTAGTCTACATGTTTAACAAGTGTTCCAGGGCATCCTATACACCTGAAGTTTGAGAACCATTGCTCTAGATGTTGGGTGAATAGACATTCAGGGGCTCAAGTCTTTATAGGTTCCCAGAGACTTTGAATGTTAAACTGGAAACAGTTGTTTCAGTGGGAGAAATGTATTCTGAGTACACACAGCCAACTTAACATTTAATTCTTAGTTACATAGTTTGTGTGTCAGAGACTACCTGATTTGAGGGTTTTTTTGTTTTGTTTTGTTTTTTTAAAATTCTCTCCTATTTCCCCCACCCCCTAGGCCCTGGCAACCACTTTTCTACTCTCTTTATGTGAATTCAGCTTTAAAAATTTTTTAAGATCCCACATATAAGTGATGCCATGCAGTATTTGTCTTTCTCCTTCTGGCTTATTTCAGTGAGCATAATACCTTCCAGGTTCATCCATCCTGTCACAAAGGGTGAGATTTCCGTCTTATGGTTGAATAATATTCCCTTGTATGTATACAACATTTTTATTCATTCATTTGTTGACAGGCACTTAGGTTGTTTCCATGTCTTGACTATTGTGAATAATGCTGTAATGGGCACAGGAGTGTAAATAGCTGCTCAGTATCCTGTTTTCATTTTTCTTTTGGATATATATCCCAAAGTGGGATTTCGGGGTTTTATGGTAGTTCTATTTTCAATTTTTTGAGGAACCTCCTTACTGTTTTCCATTGAGGCTGCACCAATTTACATTCCCACCAACAGTGCACAAGGGTTCCCTTTTCTCCATATCCTTGCCAATACTTGTTATTTCTTGTCTTTTTGATGATAGTCATTCTAACAGGCAATGAGCATCTATCTCATAGTGGTTTTGATTTGCATTTCCCTGATGGTTAGTGATGCTGGCCATCTGTATGTCTTTGGAAAAGTGTCTGTTCAAGACCTGTGCCCATTTTTTAATCGTATTGGTTTTTTTGCTGTTGAGTTACATAATTTCTTTATATATTTTGTATATTAACCCCTTAACAGATTTATGACTTATTTTCTTCCATTCCATTGGTTGCCTTTTCATTTTGTTGATGGTTTTCTTTGCTGTGCAGAGCTTTTTAGTTTAATGTATTCCCATTTATTTATTTTTGCTTTTGTTGCCTTTGCTTTTAGTGTCAAATCCAAAGTTTATTTGATATTTTAAGAGAAAGAGGATAGAAGGGTGATTTCCTCTCATTCTTTTCCCTAAGTATATAAAATCTATTGACTGCTTTTTCATCTTTTTTTTTTCCCCTGCAATAAAAATAGAAGGGAAAAATAGAAAGAAAAGAACTGAAGGAGGAAGTAAATGCCCCTGACCCATACTCAACTTTCTGAATTTGAAATGTGTCCCCTTGTATCTTTGTGATTTTCTAATAAATTTCAGCAGGCCATTTTTGGTTTGTAATTAACACTAATCCTAGGATAACCAGACTCACATTGGCTTTAAAAAATTACAGGTTGTATGCATTTTAGCCAGAGAGAAGAAAGACAGGCTGGAAATACACTCCTAGTGATCAGGAACAAATGATGAGGGAGAGTGTAGTTTGCAGGCTTAAAATTCAAACCTGATCCATTGTTCTTTTGGCTTAATTCAAGTCTCTCTGAGTGCTTTTGGTAGGTGTCGTTGTGTAAAAGGATTGTCACCAGCTTTGTCTTCTCTGTCACCTCTGAGTATTCATCTGCATGCATTTGTTCTCTTATAGCCAGACTTTCAGGGATGAATAAATTATGTGAACATCTGTCATTTCCTTAGGTTTTTCTTTTTAACAGCTACTTCAGACATATTTAAACAGGTGCTGGGGTACCTCATGAAAGAGCATAGAAAATGAAACATAACAGCAGGCCTGTGTATAAGGTTGCTAAGATAGGTATGAGACATACTTCTAAGGAGCAGTTGTTGAGAATTCATTCTCAGCTTTGTTCCTTATCTCGTTATGAGTATGTAGTTTTGTCACTGGTAAACTTAGTCTTATCTAGAAGAACTTAAAAACCATCATTATTTTTGTGGCTTGATTTATATTTAATTGTATAAATGGCATTCTTTGAATTAATAGCATTCACGTTTCACTAAGAAAGCCCCAGATATTGTTTAGCAGTGCTTTAAACCAGAGGTTCTCAACTCTGGCTGCATATGAAAATTGCTTGGAATGCTTTTAAAAATAAGCAATACCCTGGCTACACCTGAGAACCATTGAATTCAAATATGTAGGAGATGGGGCTCTAAAAATCTTTCTTTTTTTTACTCGGTTACAGCTCTCCAGGTGATTTTGCTGTGTGACACAGTTGAGAATAAGTATATTTAATCACTGCTTCTCAAATGATCTGTGGTGAAGGACAGTTTTTTTGTTTGTTTATTTCTAATCTGTTGTGAACTGATACTTTAAAAAATACAATCAAAATGAATTATTAGAAAAGTGTAATTCAAGTGCCAAATTTTTATTATTAGGTTCAACAGTCATAAAAAGTACTCTGTAAGATTGTTATAAATGTTTCTCAATGAACCAGTAACAGTCAGATTACAGATTAGTCCTGGTCCATGACCACACTTGGAGTAGGACTGTTTTAAACCATTGCTTTGATAAGTTGTTGGTTACTGTTATCAGAATGGCATGCAAGTCAACTTTACCTGTAAGGCTTTCTCTTTGTGAGGCTGTTACTGTAGGAAATTATTTTTATTCATCACTGATGTAGAGTCTCCTTTGTTTTAAGTACTCTGCAAAGTTCAGAAATGCCAAAAAGAAGCAGTGGTCCTTTTATAACTTTAGGGAACCAGAGATCACTAGATAAGCAAGCTAAGCTTTAAAACTCTTTGTAAGCTTTATAACTACCTATACCAATAGCCTTAATTTTATATTATGATCATAATAACTTGGATTTAAATATTGTTTTATAATTTTAAAAATACTTCATAATTGTCTGTATTTTCATTTAAAATATGTAATTCATCTTCACAACAACCTTGTGTCGGGTGAGGAAGGAGATTATCATACTTACTATGTAGTCTGGAAAAGTGACACATTCAGCTCTCACTCCTATTTTAGCTGGAAAATAAAAATTGAAACAAGTTTCCTGGCTCCATTCTGGTTCTTTCACTACCCTACAAAGGTATTTCCAGAAATGTAGCAACTCCTAACACTGTACAGTAGTGGGCAAGTGACACGATCAGGTTTAAATTCTGTTGTGTTTTAAACAACTTCTCTAATTTTTTAGAAGGAATTTAAGGCATAGGCAGACATATGATGCAGACGCTTAACATTTTTTGTGGGAAAAAAACTAAAACATTCTCATGCAGGAGATAAGTGAAAAGATGAAGGCAAAATTCTAAATTTTTTCTCTTTGTTGTTTTTTTTAAATTGCAGAATTTGTTTAATATGGTTGTAGAAGTACCTCGGTGGACAAATGCTAAAATGGAGGTATGGATATATCCTATTAATATCAAATGGAAATGATAATAATGATATAAAAACTTGGTTTCAAGTTGTTTGCCATAATATTTTGAAATTGGGATGGTTGACAAACTTCTTTATAATTTAAAGCAATGGAAAACATTCTTGTGAACTTATTTTGAATCTAATTTCAAAAAGGAAAATATTATTCAAAGCTGAATTTACACTTTAAAGAAAATGTTTTCCATTTTTGCCTCCCTAGTTTATTATACACGTATTTATTTAATTTTCCTTGACTCCTCTGTCTTTGAAAATGACAAATATTTTCAAGATTTTCTTAAATAGATTCTAAGATGTATTTTGTTCATAGACACAACTGAAACATATTATTTGGGGCTGATGATAATTTTGGTTTCTAAGGGCTTAATTTTCCTTTAGATTTTATTTTAGTCTACTAGGAATGAAAGCATTTTGCTGGCCAATTTGGTTTCTGAGCACTTTCTAAGAGCATCTGCTGCCCCCCTGGTTAGCTTTTTTTTTTTTTTTAGTTTTTCCATGAGACATGAACCTATCAAGAACTTCCCTTTTGCTTTTCAGAATTTTATGATTTCATCTTCAGTTAGGTAAGATCCCTTATAGTTCTGAATGAAATTTAATTTATGGTACTTAGTTTGTTTAGTTATTTAAGCCTTCTCCTACAACTTTGGATGTGATGGCAAGTATTATTTCAAATGTTTAAGGATTGTTATGTCAGTATATAATTCTCAGATTTTATATTTGGAGGATTGTCAGTAACTTCACCAAGTCCTGGTAGTATCTTTTTGTTGTTGTTAATATTTTAATAGGAAAAAGTAAAGATATTAGATTCTTCTTTTGTTCTTGCTTTAAATACAATGTTTTATCATTCTGGCTACTCTCTACCTCACTTGGGTATAGGATCAAGATTCTGTGAGATTCTGCCTAATTTAAGCAGTGCAGAAAGATGGCTTCAGTTATTTTTTATTGACTTTATAGGATAGTTTTTTTTTCTTTCTTTTTGCATGGCAATTTGGATATGTTTGATTGAAAGGTAACTCTGAAATGAAATCACTTGGTGAAAATCTTTAAGTTAACTTTATTATAAGATTGATGGTAGAAAGTCCGAGATTAGTAACAAACAGGAAGTTGATTAATCCTTATCCTCTTGCTGTTTCAGTAAGCTTTCTTATTTGTGTTAGAAATAATGAGTTCATAAGTAATAGAGTGCCTAAAAATATAGTCTGATGTTTCCCTTCCAGACAGTTTTTTTAATACAGAACAGTAAATTAGAAACAAGAACTGGCTTAATTTATTTTTAAAGTGCCTTTGATCAGTAAGTTGGATTATGAATACTTAGTCTGATAATGGCAAATTTAAAAAATACTATTTGATTATAGGATTAATTGTTTCTTATTCCCCACCCCCCTTTTTTCCATGACCTGCTTAGATTGCCACGGAGGAGCCATTGAATCCCATTAAACAAGATGTAAAGGATGGCAAGCTTCGCTACGTGGCAAATATCTTTCCTCACAAGGGTTATATATGGAATTACGGTGCCCTCCCTCAGGTAACATTTTTGTTATAATGGTAAAACTTCTCTGTCTTCTGAAAAAATTGCCTTGTAAATCCTGTGAACTACTTGAATTTAAATTGGTTCTGAGGACATGTCAGTGTGAGAGATTTGTGAATATAATTTTTTTTTTTTTTTTTTTTTTGCGGTACGCGAGCCTCTCACTGTTGTGGCCTTTCCCATTGTGGAGCACAGGCTCCGGATGCGCAGGCTCAGTGGCCATGGCTCACGGGCCCAGCCGCTCTGCAGCATGTGGGATCTTCCCGGACCGGGGCACAGACCCATGTCCCCTGCATCGGCAGGTGGACTCTCAACCACTGCGCCAGCAGGGAAGCCCTATAAATTTTTTTAATGTGGAGTTTTATTGTATCAATACATTTTTTTTTCAAAGTATATATATGTCTGTACTCAAGTTCTTAGAGTTAGGTATATAGAACAATCACATTTGGCATTTTGAATGTTATTTCTTTTTCTGAGCTTGGCTATTAAGAGTCAGTGAAAAATGTTTTATCTCCTTTATCTGCAGTCATTTCTTTGGATATGACAAGTTATGCTTTTATATACGTTCATATATGACAGCATGAATTTTGTTTTTAAAATTTTAACAGATGAACCTTTTAAATTGTTACCTCTTTCAGAACTCATTGTGAATTGAATAAAGCAACTTAATTATATACTGTTATGAATTTATAATTTTTAAGTGGGAAGCAATGGAAACAATGACTAAGTAATGGTAAAGCAGCATTCCTATTAGAGAGTAACACTATTTGCTTTTCTTCCTTTCTTCTCCCTTTTTGTTTTCTTCTCATGTTTCCTCACTCCTGGGAAGTGGTAACTCCTTCCAGATAATTTAGTGAGTAAAACTCAGAATATGCAGATTCAGAAGTCTAGGTTTGGGGACATAGAGAAGCATCTGCCTTTATGTTTATAAAAGCCGTTAGAGCATCTGTCTATCTGAATATTTAATTTTGATTATTTAAATTTTATTTATTAATTTTAATATTTTGCATGAAATTCCAAGATGCTTTTTGGAAAATATCTGAGAAAAGGAGGTCTTGCTTTATCCAACTCAGAAAACAGCTGCCCATGTAGAATAAACATTCACAGGAAAAGAAAAAAGAAAAATGTTTTCTAAAGAGTCAGGCTGTCTTTGATGCAGTTAGACCACCCAAGTAGATACATTCTTGGTTAAAACAGGCATTTCTAACATGGTGTGCTAAGAATGAGGATGTCTGTTGAAACCAAGAAGGCAGGTTTTCTGACTCCCTAGGTGCCTAAGTAGAGATCCTGTTTGACCTAGCAGTGAAAGAGCAAGAATATTTTTGTTAAGCTTGGGGGATAGGTCTGTACGAGAAGACATAGATGAGGGGAAGGCCAAAGAAGCCGTTGAATTAGAGAAAGACAAAAACAGAGCCATAAGAAGTATGTATTTGTTTATTTCATTAAACATTTGTTAAGGATTTATGTGCTAGTCTGTGTATTAGGTATTGAGTAAACAAAGAAAAATGAGAGATATGTATAAGGTCAAGGCAGCATAATAAGTGACTAAGAATGTTGATTTTGGAGCCAGCTTGCCACTTCCTAGTAATGTGACCTTGGGCAAGTTCCTTTGTCTTTGGGTACCTCACCCTCTTTATATGTAAAATAGAGATGATAAAGTACCTACTGCACATGGTCCTGTTGAGGTTAAATGAGTTATTGCACGTTTATGTTAGAATAGCGCCTAATAGATAGGGATCACAGTATTATTACTGTTGGTACTTTTATTATTATATGGTCTTTATATAGTCTCTTGGGGGTGGGGTGATCATCAACTAAACCAGCGGTTACAGTGGAGCATAATAAATGCCATTAACTCATCTTTTGTAGTTTATCTATTTAAAGTCCTGACAAATTTTTGTGCTCCTCTGGATGTGTTTGAATGTGCAAGATGCTCTTACTGCTATTATATTGGTCTGTTAGGTGTAGTGGTTCTTATATTAGAGCAGAGTTCGACTGCAGCTGGCTCTTTGCCCCCTGCCTTCACCACTGCCTACCGAAATTTCATACTCCACCTAGTATCCAAAATACCATTTTGCCCATAAGAGAACCTTTTAATGGTCTCCTGTTGCTAAAAGGATAAAATAAAAAGTTCCCTAACATGGCTCCCCAACCCTTCATGATGTGGCCCTGCTTCTCCAGCCTCGTTTTGCAGCCTTTGTCCTTCCTCACTTCCATCCCACCACAGCAGCTTCTTCAGTGTTTTGAGTGTCCCTTGGCGTTTCCACACCAGCCCTTCCTTCACAGAGCTGTTTATTCATTCTATACACATTTTTTGAGTATCTAACGTTTGCCAGGCCATGTTCTAAGTACTGGAGGTAAAGCAGTGATAAAAGGGACAAAAATTCTTCTGGGACTTGTATTCTGGGCAGAGAGACAAACGAAAAAATAAAAAGTAAAAATGTACAGTACATCAGATAGTGGTAAACGTGTTAGAGAAAAATAAAGCAGAGAATGGGGCTGGGGTGTGTTGGGATTGTTGCAGTTTACACAGGGAGAAGGCCTCAGTGAAGTGGTATTATCTGGGGGGAGACCTGAAGAAAGTGAGAAGGTGGTTATCTTAGTAAAGACCTGAGGAAGTGAGTGCCATCCAGGGCCATCTAGGGGAATTCATCAAGAAACAAGTATAAAGGTGCCGAGGCAGAAGGAGGCCTCGAGTGCCTGAGTAACAGAAAGGAGGCCAGTGTGGCTAGAATGGAAGTGAGGAAGAGGAAATCGACCTGTATTCTCTCTGCTGTTTTCAACCAGAGATCTTTACTATATTTTTACACCCAAACTGACGTTGTAGCGTGTGTGTGTATGTGTGTGTGAGTCTTCAGCAGAAGAATGTACTATAGGGCTTCCCTGGTGGCGCAGTGGTTGAGAATCTGCCTGCTAATGCAGGGGACACGGGTTCGAGCCCTGGTCTGGGAAGATCCCACATGCCGCGGAGCAACTTGGCCCATGAGCCACAACTACTGAGCCTGCACGTCTGAAGCCTGTGCTCTGCAACAAGAGAGGCCACGATAGTGAGAGGCCCATGCACCGCAATGAAGAGTGTCCCCCACTTGCCACAACTAGAGAAAGCCCTCGCACAGAAACGAAGACCCAACACAGCCAAAAATAAATAAATAAATTAATTTTAAAAAAAAGTAACAAATGGTCAAGTACAATTGGTGTCTTTAAAAAAAAAGAAAAAAAGGAATGTACTATAGACTGCATAGAGGTGAAACACCAAACAAAGATAGCTACATAGATTCATGTTTATAAAAAGTTGAAATTAGTCCAGTTGTTGATGGGCAAGGTACTGTACCCAATATCTCTTTGCTTCTGGTCGATGTTAAGACAGAGTGAGCCTGTTAAAATGCAAGCCAGCCCCCGGTTCCATTTATGTTTTTGGTCTCGTGTCTAGCTTCTCTTCCTGCTCTCCCACCTCCACACTGGCCTTCTCATGACTGCTCGACGCTCCAGGCACACTCCTGCCTCAGGCCATCACATTTACTGTGTCCTCCAGCCCGGGACACTCTTTCCCAGTGGTCATATGTCCTGCCTCCTTAAATGTTTGCTGGTCAGTTACCTCCTTCACGGTGTCTGCCCAGAACATCCTTTACAGCTTTAACCCACGTGCTCCCATTCCTCCTTCCATACTTTTTTTTTTTCCCTTTTCCATTACACCTACCAACTTCTGACATACTACATAATTTAGTTATTTATTATATTTATTTATTTATTTTTGCGGTATGTGGGCCTCTCACTGTTGTGGCCTCTCCCGTTGCGGAGCACAGGCTCCGGACGCGCAGGCTCAGCGACCATGGCTCATGGGCCCAGCCGCTCCGCGGCATGTGGGATCTTCCCGGACCGGGGCACGAACCCGTGTCCCCTGCATCGGCAGGCGGACTCTCAACCACTGCGCCACCAAGGAAGCCCTATGTTTATTTTTAATATCTTTTAGCTAGAATGCAGTCTCCGTGAGGGCAGGGATTCTGTCTGTTTTGTTCACTGATGTCTTCCAACTGCCCAGCTTAATGTCTGGCACCAAGTAGGTGATCAGTAAATATTTGGGGATGAATGAATTCATGAATGCACGGTGTATGTTGCATTTGCTTCGTAGGCATGTGTGGGTAATTGGATTTTGCTGTTCTCTTACGATTTGTCTTGTAACAGCAGGAAGTTTGTTCAGAGCAGTTACCAAGCCAACCACACTTGGAAGAACATTTAAGCAGCAGAATACTGTTTAAGTAGCAGCCTCTCCCTTTAGCTTGTAATCCATCTGGGTGCCCGCATTTCAGACCTTCATCTGCCTAGACTGTTTAACCCTAATGACTTCCCTTGCACCAGCAATAATGCCTTCCTCAGAGTTTGAGTTTGGACTGGGCAAGAATCATCTTTGTCTTCCCCCCGATTGTTCATATTTCCCACATATTATTCAAGTGTAATAACTTTCTGTGTAAATATTTAGAGGACCTGTCTGAATAATGTTAAAGGACTAGAATCACTAACTTCAAGATTTCTTCAGTCTTAATGTAATAGCATTGTATTTATTACTTTGAACTTCATTATAAATTTGGTTCAATGACCCCAAGTTTCATTTAGTATTGCTTCTTAGCTTTATAACCTGGGACCAGTGACTAAATGTCTCTAGGCCTATTTGTTCATCTGTATCCTCCTGCCACCTACCCCACAAGGTTATTGTGGATATTGAATGAGATGATCAAAGCAAGGTTAGCCCCGTAGTGAGTGTTCAGTAGTATTATCTCGATGATGACACTGTCGCCAGTGATTGATATTAGCTGCTAATAGTAAATAGCTTTTGCTCCAAATTGAAGCTGGTGAACTTCAAGTAGTGGTTGAGTAGATCTTACTTCCTTTGACTTGATGATAGGAATTCTGACTGATCAGGAAGTAGTTCTCAAGAAGCATCTGTATACCCAGCTCGGTACCATTCAGTGATTTTTTTGGAGAGACTGAAGCACCAGATCATGGTGATTACAGATGTATTGGTTAATATTTATAAGATTGTAAGGTAATGATCTCAAAGCCTTCATGAGGATGAGTAAGGTTTGTTTTAGGCTAGATCAATAATCTATGTATTCTGATTTTTTTTCACAGCTTTATAGCCATCCTTTGTATGAGTTTAGCATTATTTGTATTCCTCTTGATAGGTTTTTAAACTCTTTTTAAAGCTTTTCGTGGGTCCCTGCTAAAATTTTTCTATATACTTAACATATATACATATATACTACTAAGTATATGCCTGAGTCAGATTACTAAGTTCTGAGTTACATACCTATTTACTTGACTAGGTATTCCCAAGTTGTTTACAAAAGAAGTTGTAATAATATATACTCCTGCCAGTAGTAGTAGGGCTCCAGGTTTCTGACATCATTACCAGTATTTAGCATTATCAGATTTTTAAGTTTTTGAAATAGCATCTCATTTTGGTTTTAATTTGTATTTCTCTGATCAGACTGGGTATCTTTTCATATATTTGTAAGTCATTCACGTTTCCTCTTTGAATTACCTGTTCCTGTCTTTGACCCATTTTGTATTGCACTGCTTTTTTTCTTATTTAACTGTAGAAGGTATTTCTAAATTCTGGATCTAATCTTTTGTCACTTTTGTGAAACAAATATTAAGATTTGGAATTTCCTCTTCTGGATATTTCTTTTCTAGCCTGACTGTGCTTTTTCTAGTAGTTTCTCTGCCTAGTTAGATACTTAAAGCTTCACTTGAGGGCATAACGTTTTAAATTTGTCAGGATTTCCGCTCCTAGTGATTGTTTGAAATTATACTGTATTTTCAAGTTAAGTTAGAAGTCATTTAGTATGACTCTTTTTGTAGTAAAAAACTGAGCCCTGAAGGTATAGAGTGTTAAAGGCAGGACTAGAGATAGAAAGAACTAGTATGGTCTTTTTTTCTGGTGAGAGAAATCATGAACCACTGGCCCTAAAATTTACAGCTTTGTTATAGCTTAAGAATTTTGCCTGTATGTACTTATTTCCTCAAGAGAAGGAACTAAATTGATAGGCAATGTTGAAAGTGGCGTTTCTGAAGGGAATGTAGACCAATGAACCAATCAAAAAACAGAAACACTCACAAAAACCAAATGGAATACAACTTATATGAAGACAGTTTTTGTGTCAGTACCAGAAAGGACTTTTGTAAATATTAAATCCGACCAAAATGGGCTAAGTTATCTCATGAATTTGTGAGCTTCCTGTTCACTGGTAGTATTTATGTAGGTTATGAATGACCACTAACAACCATAGAATTCAGGGCTAGGATGTATCTAGCAATTGTCTTATTTAAGCCATTCTTTTTATAGGTGAGGAAACTGAGGTCTGGATGTTTTGGCCAAGGTAGTTTGTGGCTAAAGTGGGACTAAAATCTAGGTATCTTCCTTCAGGCTGGAGTGACTTCTAGCTTATCACATTTGTTCCCTTCTGAGAGTGGGAATAAGGTTAAGGAAGGTTCAAGAAAGGATTCCTGCATTAGGAAGGAAGAACCTCTTAGATAGTTTCTGATTCTGCCTCTGGGTTTTCTAATTCCACTTATACTTCACTTCCATCTTGGCTTCTCCAGCACATTAAGATTAATTTTGTAGCATTTGTGACAAATGCTACACCATTTATCAGCATGGTGTTCTTCAGGGTATTGACTGTGTCCTGTTGGTTTCTGTTCCTAACTCCTGGTCAAGAGTAGGTAATCAATAAATATTAACTCAATGAATGGATGCCTGGTAATAGAAAACAAGAAGCAGTAAGGGCAACCGTAGGAAAATATACTTAGGAGCTTCTGAGAGTAAGAGAATTTAAAAGAAGAGAATCATGAATAAGGTTATATCTGAAAGTAATTGCCATTCAATTACCAAATATTTGTTATCAAAATCTGGGCATCATAACATAATTTTTAATAGCATGTGGTCTAATCCCATTGCCACCATTTAGAATCTGAGCTTGGCAAGGTTAAACTCTGTGCTGCAGTTTACTTATCTGTACAATGGGGTTAATAATGGTACATTCTTCATGGGATACATGTATGTATATGTGTGTGTATATCACTGGGAAGGTATCTCTCACCTATAACCAATATGTAAGGTTAACAGTTATTTTTATTATCCTTATATTTTATTAGTAATGCTAGTATTGGGGGTAATGAAATGTTGTTAGTAGTGGTTTACTGATTTTGCTTTCTGGTAAGGATGGGTCAGTTTATTCCTGAATATGCTATAATTATGATCAGAAGGGAAATACTAGAGTTTATCTAGGGTTTAGCTGTAAATAGGGTTCATTTTAAATTATCTATATAAAATTAGAGGAGCCAATCTTGGATAATCTGAAATTCTAGGTAACATTCTTGAGATGACACAGTCTCTGCACATCTTATAAATCTGAGAGAAATAATTTCAGGGAACTTCTACAGTTCCATTTAGAATCAGCTAATTATGGAGCTTTTGGGGAAGGATAGTGCCTAAGGGATATTTAAGCTTGATAACGAATTTCCGTTATGCTGTTCATTTATAAAAATACTCAGTGTATATAGTTTATAGCCAACAGGGTATAATCTTTTCAGTAAACTAAAGAGTTGACATCTTTTCATGGTTTTGTCAAATTTTTGAGATTTGATGACAAAGGTAGAGGATTTTTAAAATGGAATGAGATGGGACAAAAATGGGGTTTTCTTTCGTAGATACTTGTTCTTTGGTTTATGAAGGGAAAACTGGGTTTCTTCTAGTAGAAGTTACTTAGAGTATAGGAAGTTTATTTTCAAACCTGGAAAGCCAGACCCAATGCTGTTCCATGTCAAAGGAAGCAGTGAGTAGTGGAAGCAGCAGTCCCGACAGTTAGTGGAAACAAGGGCACAGACAATGGGAACATCTGAACTGAAGCTCTAAATAAAAGTGAGCATGAATTTAGACACTGACTAAACTTGGAAGAAGAGTGTGTTTGTAAATACCACCCACTTTCAGATGTGATCATACAGACAAATGAAAGACAGAAGGGAGGAAATAGTATGAATCTGTTTTAATTATTATGATGCTTAGGGATGTACTGGCATGTTGGCATTGAGCCTATTTAATTTCTGAGAATTTTCCCCTCGGATTATGGCTATCTGTAAAACTTCATGGACATGTGGAAAGATTAAGATACATTATAGAGAGTATTAACCCATATTTCACCCCCGCCCTTCTGTTTTTTAGACTTGGGAAGATCCCCATCGAAAAGATAAGAGCACAGACTGCTGTGGAGATAATGATCCTATTGATGTTTGTGAAATAGGCTCAAAGGTTTGTTTCATAGACTGTTATTCTAACATGTGTTCAACTTTATTCATGCCATAAAATCTCAGTTCTCTTTGGAAGGCACCGATTCTTCAACTCTTCAAAGTTCTAGCCTATTCATCCCTCTGATATCAGTTCTTTTTTGTATCTTTACTTCCTTCTCTTAAACTAGGGGTTGGTAAACTATAGCTGGTGGCCGGTCAAATCCAGCTCGCCACCTGTTTTTATAAATGACACAGCTCCAGCCGTTCATTTACGTATGGTCTATGGCTGCTTTTGCGCCACAGCAGCAGTTGAGGAGTGTAGCAGAGACCGTACAGTCTGTGACGTCTAAATATTTGCTCTCTGACCTTTTACAGAATAAGTTTGCTGAGTCCTGTCTTCATCGTCCTTGCCCATTATCCAGACAGAAGTTCAACACTGATGAAAGCCAGCTGGTACTCTTTTTTTGTGCCTGTTTCCAGGCTGCCGGGTCCCACTGGGGACAAACAAAACCTGAGCTTTCATAGGTTACTGCTACCCATAGAATACTGTGTGTCTTTGCTCACATTCTTCCTTTTTCCTATTTTTACTGCATTTATTGCCAATATTTATTGTTCTCTGCAGACATTAAACTCCTTATACTTTGTTCTCACTCCCAGCAGAACATGTCGTCTTTAATTTTGTAGAGCTCGTAGAAACCAGCGTGTAGGAACCCCCTAACTTTCCCCGTTAGAGTACCAGACACTTGTGCCTGCAAACACTTCTTCTTCCCTTCCTTCTGTTACTCTGAGACCAGGGCTTCCCCCTGTGCTCTAGATCATGTCCCTTCTTGCCTCTTGAGTGACTCTATTTTCTTAGCTCTTCTCTGTCCTGTATTTACAACTTCTCTTTCTTTATTGGCTTCCTCCCTTATGCCTCCTCTCTTTTTCCTTTTCACAGGAAGCCTTGTAAAAAGAGTAAACACTGACCTCTATCTCCTCCTTCCCACTTAATCTTCAACCTATTTCAAAATTGTTTCCGTCCCCCCATTATTTCAGTGAAACTGCTCTTACTAAGGTTACTGGTAACTTTGTTTTAGCCAAATCCAACTGGCCTGTTTCACAGGTTTTGTCTAACTTGAATTTACCTTAGTATTTTATACCTTTAACCTCATCTTCCTTCTTCAAACAGTCTCTTTGCTTGGCTTTGATTATATCATAATATCTTGGATATCCTCTAATTCTCATTCCTCCTGGGTTTCTTTTGCAAGCTCCTTTCTTCTGCCTGCTCCTTGAGCATTGCTTCGCTTGAGGGTTGTGCCCTGGTTCACGTCTTCTTCACTTCGTGTGGAGACTCCCTTGGCGAACCAGTCCCAAGCATTCATGGTTTTGCTCTCAAATTAATGTCCAGCTCAGACCCACGTTCTCAACTACCTACACCTACACTTGGGTGTCTTCCACGCACCTCAAACTCATTGTATCCAAAACTGAATTTGTTGTTTCCTCCTGTCCACATGAAGGACGTCTCTCCTCCTTTCCTCCTCACCTCCAGGTTCTTGAGCCAGAAACTGAGGGGTCATCCTTGATCGTCCTTTGCTTCTCTTTATCCTATTAGTCATGAAATACTGATTCTATGTTCTAAATGGCCTTTAAATCTCTTTCTTTCCATTATCACTGCAGCCAGCTTTGTCTAGTCCTCAATTATATTGCACTTGAATTATTCCTACTACTGAGCAGTTTCCTTGCCAAGTCTTATCTTCCCTCCCGATTCCAGATTCTTTTCCGGCTCTACTCGTTTTGAGTCCCTGTCCCCTCCTATTCTGACTTCCTCTCCTGCCACTGTTCGTCTGCAGCTGTACCGAACTTCCAATTCCTATAATGTATCTGCCGTCACTCATGTACAGGCCTTCACACAAGCTATTCCCTTTATGTAGAATGGAATATTCTCTTATATTTTTTTATTTTTTGCGGTACGCGGGCCTCTCACTGCTGTGGCCTCTCCCGTTGCGGAGCACAGGCTCTGGACGCACAGGCTCAGCGGCCATGGCTCATGGGCCCAACCGCTCTGCGGCACGTGGGATCTTCCCGGACCGGGGCACGAACCCGTGTCCCCTGCATCGGCAGGCAGACTCTCAACCGCTGCGCCACCAGGGAAGCCCTAGAATGGAATATTCTCTTCCTTCACTTTATTTTACTTTCCCCTTCCTTTCACTTTACCTCCCCTGCTCATCCTTCAGATCTCAGCTGTAATATCACTTCCTCTCAGAAGTCTCCCTTTACCCTCCATACACTAACATACTTGCTCTTTGGTCTGTGCTTCCTCAGTACCAATAGTGCTGTGTTTTTTGTCTAACTGTCTCCTCTGAGATGGCAGTGAGCTCTGTGAGGATGGGACTCACCGTTACAGTGTGTAACTCAGTGCCTGGCACAGGGCATGTGCTTAATGTAAGACGTTCCAAATGCAGTCATTACTTGAGTCATATTCTTCTGGCTGAGATTAAATCGGTTTTCTCTGGAAACTCATATTAGCACTTTTCGGCTTCCAGAATGTTATTCAGTGAATAGTGCCCTCTGATTCTTTGTCACTTTGTTTATTTACTATGTTCTTCTGTTACTCTTCTTTTTTCTTGCTCGTCTTCTTCCTCATCCTCCTTTCTTATTCCTCCTCCTTTCCTCCTCTTCTTCATCCTCTTCTTCGACTTTCTATTCCTTCTGTTTTTGCTTTTTCTCCTTCTATTCTTCCACTTCCTTCTTTTTTCTTCCTTGTACTTTTATTCACCTCCACTGCCCCACCTTCCCCCTGCCCCGCTTCCCTGGCTTCTTTTCCTTCCCCCTGTCTCTTACTCCTTTCCTGCAGGGTAGATTCCCATCCAACTTAGATTTCTAGTTTACACTGAGATAAGGACAGATAGGGGCTAGAGTTCATGCTTGTGTGACCCTATAATTCCTTTATCTCTCCAGCAGAAATATGGCCAAATTGTTTGCTTTATTTCAAATTTAAGCTATAGTTTACAAATTTATTTTTTGGCCTTTTTTCTCCAGAGGGGGTAGTGAAGTGTGTAAAAAATGAATAGATTAGAAGGAAGAATATAAATATTTCAGTGAGTACCTCCTTTGTTCCAGATGCTATGCTATATACTTTGGGTCACTTTCCTGTGTCTTATTTTATGATAAGAAGAGTCACTAAATTAAATAACATTACATCGATGGAAAGGTTATATAGTAGAAAACCCTAATTCGTTTTATTTTATTGAAGTATAGTTGATTTACAATATTTTGTGTTAATTTCTGCTGTACAGCAAAGTGATTCAGCTATACGTATGTATACATTTCTTTTTTATATTCTTTTCCATTATGGTTTATCACATATATTGAATATAGTTCCCAATGCTATGCAGTAGGACCTTGTTGTTTATCCATTCTATATATAATAGCTTGCATCTGCTCATCCCCAAATCCCTATCCATCCCTCCCTACCACCCCTACCCCTTGGCAACCACAAGTCTGTTCTCTGTGTCTGTGAGTCTGTTTCTGTTTTGTAGGTAAGTTCATTTGTGTCATATTTTAGATCCCACATATAACAGATCATATCGTATTTGTCTTTCTTTTTCTGACTTACTTCACTTAGTATGATAATCTCTAAGTCCATCCATGTTGTTGCAAATGGCATTATTTCATTCTTTTTTATGGCTGAGTAATATTCCATTTTATATCTGTGCCACATCTTCTTTATCCATTCGTCTGTCAGTGGACATTTAGGTTGCTTCCATGTCTTGGCTATTGTAAATAGTGCTGCCATGAACATAGGGGTGCATGTATCTTTTGGAAATTACAGTTTCGTCTGGGTATATGCCCAGGAGTGGGATTGCTGGATCATATGGCAACTCTATTTTTAGCTTTTTGAGGAACATGTGTACTGTTTTCCATAGTAGCTGCATCAACGAACATTCCCACCAACAATGTAGGAAGGTTCCTTAGAAAACTCTTATTCTGAAGGTGTAATCCTTGGGGCCACTCAGTTTATATTAAGTGCAGATTATTAAGTTAATTTAAATCCTTATGCAGATATTAAGTGTAAGCGAAAAGATTAAATGAAAGTATCTTATTTTCACTGATGTAAAAATTTGTCAGTGAGTACATAATTAATGAGATTGGTAACTGGAAATCATGAAAATCTTGGTACCTGATAAACTGATTTGACTTTGTAACACTAAGTCATTATTGACAAAACAAGAGAACCTAAGAAAACTTGATATACAGGCTTTTAAATAAACGTATCAAAGTCACTAAATATGTGGAATAAAATTAAAGGTTTTAAATGTAAGTGATTTGTAACAAGGTATACATCATTAATCTTGAAAGTGTACTTTTGTATGCAGAGAGCAGTCCCTGGCTGACAGCCAGCAAGTTTAGGGGGACCTCAGTCCTACAATTGCAAAGAATTGCATTTAAGTGGGTTCTTCCTTAGAACCTTCAGATCAGAGCCTAGCCTGGCCAACACCTTGATTTTGGCCTTGTCAGGCCATAGGCAGAGAATCTAGCTGTGTTTTGCCTAAACTCCTGACCCATGGAAACTGTGAGATAATGTACACTATTTTAAGCCTTTTGATTTGTAATAACTTGTTACACTACAGTAAAAACCTAATACACAGGATAACAGGCTTTAAGCAGTTTTACTTTCCATGGTTTTTTATATTGATTGGGTCCAGTTGAAGTTTTACCCCTCATTCTTCAAATTCTAAATCAGCACAGAAGTTTTGTTGTAGACCACTATTACATTCTGCTCATTCCAGGTTCCCAGGAGTTAGCAGTTGACAAGTGTGAGCAGATAAGTACAGGTAGAGCCCAGAGAGAAAGAATGCTAATATCTGTGGAAGACCTTTTGTGTTCTAGTTCATGCATCTGTTGTTTCCTTTGCTCTTTATCTTTACATCAAGGAGTAAGTCATGTGATCTCCATTTTACTGTGGAGAAACCAAGTCCTAAAATATTGTGTGAAGTAGTTGGCCTCAGTCACCTCTAGGTGACTCCACCTCTATGGTGGAGGAAGAATTTGACCCCATATATTTGTGACTTAAAAATCCTATCTTTTTTTTTTTTTTTTTTTTTTTTGCGGTACGTGGGCCTCTCACTGTTGTGACCTCTCCCGTTGCGGAGCACAGGCTCCAGACGCGCAGGCTCAGCAGCCATGGCTCACGGGCCCAGCTGCTCCACGGCATGTGGGATCTTCCTGGACCGGGACACAAACCTGTGTCCCCTGCATCGGCAGGTGGACTCTCAACCACTGCACCACCAGGGAAACCCAAAAATCCTATCTTTTGAAATATTTTTATAATAGCTAGAAAAGTCTGTAATAACCCTAGTCTGATTCTGCCTGAAATCTTTGAGGCATACCTACATTCTTGTTTCAGAGTGTCAACTCATTTTTGAAACATGGTCAACTGTATGATTCCCAAGGAATTAGTAACAGAATCTGCTGTGTACATTAATTTCCTCACAGGGTAGACTGAGAGTTTTATAATGGAACTGAGGCAATAGAATTTATCTTATATCCAAAGCAATTTATTCTTTTAGTTAATGAGGCCCGAAAAAGTATTTAGTAAACATGAAGTAAGTACTTAATCACCATCTAAACAATAGGCCTTTGTTGGGACTACACTCCTTTATCTTGTGCAGGGCTATGCCTGGCTAGTCCTTAAATCATCTATAAGGAACACCATAGAAGAAAGCCTCTTTTAACACCACATATGTAAATGGGCAAAGGAAAAGGAGCAGAGTCCTGGAAGTTGTTAATAGACTTAGAATCACAGATACAGAAATTTTTAAGTTAAGTTCTTTGAGAAGTGTTATTCATTTGGTATCCAACATTATGTGTTCTGCAAAATTTGTTGAATTGCTTTAGACTGAACTGAATTGTGGGGTATTCAGAAGAATTTTACCATTTGTTTTTAAGTATCTTATCCTGAGTTTTTGGTTTGATTGAGAGACTTTCCTTTCCAGTTTTTAAAGTTATTGCAAGGCAGTGGTTTGTCTAATCCCTTTCTGTTGCTTATGAGGTCAGAGGGCATTTATCATTCTGATGAAACTTGATAATTCCCAGACATGCTTCCTGCTTGCCCTTGTAACCATAAAAGTCTCAATTCTGCTCTCACGTTGTATGAAATTTCAAAGTAAATTAATTCTTGTGAATAAAAATAAAACAATTTAGAAAGTGCCTTTAAAAACTATATATAATTCACAGTAATTCTGATAGACACCCCTGTCACCAAGTCTGCTGCAGGCTCCTCAGCTTTGGCACTATTGACATTTTGGGTGGATGATACTGTAATAGGAGACTGTCCTGTGCAGCATCCCTGGCCTCTTCCCCGCTAATATGCTAATAATACCCCCCAGTTGTGACAACCCAAAATGTCCCCAGGCATTGCCACATGTCCTCTAGAGGGCAAAATTGCCTCTGGCTGAGAAGCAGGGATGCAGTTCATCACTGAGTTAACCAATGGAGCCATCTTTCATTGACGATTATGTGATAACTTTGAACATTTTTGTTTTACAAAGGACCTCCTGGCGTGAGGTGTGTAAGTCTCCCCAACAAGATTGTAAACCTTTAAGAAAGGGGATGCTTTCTTTTTGTATACATAGTGTCTAATATAGTGCTGGGCACTAAATAGAGCCTAAACATGTGAGAGTCTGGCTAATATAATTGTGCATATTCTCCTAAAAGTGGTATTTCAGTTTAGTTTATACAGTCACATTAATCTGTTGGATAAACCAATTTCACCTTCATGCAGATTTATATTAAGATTTCAGATTCATTTTGCAAATGTTCTGAAAGGATTTATTTGACTTTATGGTTTAAGATCTGTTTTTTTCTCTCAAATAATTTCAAGATACAACAGTGACTTTCTTTTGCATACCTTGATTTCCAGATGTAAAGTAGAATTTTGAATCATGAAGGAATTATTCTGAAGCATGTGTTCAGATTTCAACTTATAGTGAAATTCTATAGCCGACTAAACCTTTAAAACTAAAAGGCTATAGAAAGAATGCATGCATATAAACTTGGCATTGGCAACTTGAGGGAACCACTGAAATAACTTTCTTTAGTACAAGGAACATCTGCTTCAACATCATGCTGTTTCTTGGTTTCACTTAAAATCTTTTTAAAGCATTTTATGAAACCTGCTTTGTCTCTATCTTTAACATTTTAACAATTCTTTCATTGTCATTCATTATCTTAAGGCTGTATTCAGATATGATAAAAATTTACTTTTCACTAGTAACTGATAAATATAGTTTGCAAAAAAGGTACTATAAAGCAGTTTCAAAGGATTCTCATGTCTTTTTACCCCCAAGTTTCAAAGGATTCTCATGTCTTTTTACCCCCAAGCAGCAGAAGCCAGATTTATATTATAACATGATATACATGACTTTATTTTCTGCTTATTAGTATGAGTTTCTACACCTAGTACATTAAATTTTAAGATCTATAAATAATTTCAGAAAGGGATCAAGACATCTTTTCTAAGAAGGATATCATAAAAGGCTTTATGACTGTGTTTACAATAATTTTAATTATTAAGTTTCAGTCTATAGTGCTTTTAATCTTTCATATAGATTTTTATGATATATGAGTAAATTTCTCCAAAGCCTGGCAAATGCTGAATTTCTTTTCTCTTTAAAGGTTCTTTCTCGTGGAGATGTTGTTCATGTGAAGATCCTTGGAATTTTGGCTCTTATTGATCAGGGTGAAACAGATTGGAAATTAATTGCTATCAATGTGAATGATCCTGAAGCCTCAAAGTTTCATGGTAAGTCTGTAACTTTCCAGAAACGGAAGTAAATCAGTGTGTCATTGGAATTCTTAGAATTTAAAGGAGGCTCATGTAAAACACAGTGTATATTTTGGGAGTTAAACTTATACGTTTTGTTTTTTAATTCTCTCTCCATGGACTATAAAGGGCAATTCAATATGATTGTGTCTGAGTTATGTCATACTGCTGGGAGGAGCAAGAGAACGAAAAGGAGTGCAGACA
Source organism: Mesoplodon bidens (assembly GCF_964165515.1). NCBI lineage: Eukaryota > Metazoa > Chordata > Mammalia > Artiodactyla > Ziphiidae > Mesoplodon > Mesoplodon bidens. The sequence goes on along the minus strand of NC_138176.1, from coordinate 72,775,100 downwards.
GACAGATGACACTTCAGATTAAGAAAGTGCAATCTATGGGTTCCCTTCCCCCTCACCTCCTTCCCTCCCGACCTTCCTTCTTATCTTTCTTAAGTCTCTCTTCTATTCATTTGAGTAACAGGAAAAATAAAAAACAAAAAGGGGAGTGTTCATCAAAGGCATAAGCTGGGTTTTTTGGGTTTTTTTTTGGTACGCGGGCCTCTCACTGTTGTGGCCTCTCCCTCTGCGGAGCACAGGCTCCGGCCGCGCAGGCTCAGCGGCCATGGCTCTCGGGCCCAGCTGCTCCGCGGCATGTGGGGTCTTCCCGGACCGGGGCACGAACCCGTGTCCCCTGCATGGGCAGGCAGACCCTCAACCACTGCGCCACCAGGGAAGCCCCATAAGCTGGTTTTATACCTAGTTTTTGTTCTGTCTTGTACAGGTGAAGGGAAAGATAACGGCCCTCTAACAAAATTTTGATGTCCCAGAAATTTAAGTTCCAGAAGTTTAGTATGATAAAGAGTTAACTTTCTTTGGTGTCAGACAGACTTCAGTTTGCGTTCTGGCTGTGCTACTTTCTACTTGAGTGAATTTGGATAGATCATTTAACCTTTCTGAATTTCAGTTTGCTCATCTAATAATGTAGGTAATTATACCTACCTGTGAGCTTGTTGGCAGTATAAGAGATGATTTACTTAAAGCATCTGGCTGTCATATGAAGTGTTGAGTACATGGCCACTATTATTATTCCTGACCAATTTTTTCCCCTAGTTTTCTAACCTTTTTCCTTTCAGTTTCATCCTTATTTGGGATCCTGGTCTTTTCTAGACCTCAATTCTTATCGCAATTTGAAAATATACCATTTCTGAATTGACTGAAACTCATTAACACTTACATTTTAAACTCTCTTAATTTATGTGCATTTAAAACCTTTTCTTCACCATGGAGCAGGAAGGAGAAATGCAGAGAGGGAAACTCCTTTTGCAGAAAACATACTTTTCAGACTTTCCAGTTTTACACAGAGCTGCACTAGCAAGAGGGATGTGTAAAAGCTGTTCTTAGGGATTTTTTTCCATTGTAATTGTGCATGCTCAATTTAACGTAAGCATTACCACTGATCAACATTGCTTTTTGAAATGCACCAAAATGTAAGCATAGCTGCATTTAATAAAGGAAGTGTTTTATTAAAAAACACAAAAAACTTTCATTGCACATGGAACAACAAGAGAGATTTTATGCCATTCTTGCTTGTAATTGAGAAAGGGAGGGGTCTGATCGGGTGAAGTACATGTAACCTCAGGGTCAAAACTAACACATGAAAACTATAATTAAAATATGAGACTCAAGCCCATAAACCATATATTTTTCTTATCTATTTCATTATTTTACACTGGATTTCTTTATTATCGTATTTCTCACATATATATGTATGCATGTATAGATGTATACATATGTAACAAGAGTAAATCAATACCCAATTTAAAAGTTTTTTTAATACATAAGCTGCTCCTCAGATGAGAACTGATAATTTAATGATGCAACAGCCAGCAAAAACAAACTGTTCAACTAATTCATTTGTGATGTGGCACACTAAAGTCATGATACTCTACTGAGGGATGTGCCTTTAAACTGGAGAGGCTGAGAGTCTAAGGAAACTAGTCTTTAGCTCAGTACTGTTGGAGATGTGATTTAACATCTCAAATTCTCTAACATATGTCAAACACTGGTGCCTGTCCTAGTACATATTATTATTCTTAATTTAGAAGAATCTCAAAGGATTTAAATAAATTGCCTAGGGACTTCCCTGGTGGTGCAGTGGTTAAGAATCCACCTGCCAATGCAGGGGACACGGGTTCAATCCCTGGTCCGGGAAGATCCCACGTGCCGTGGAGCAGCTAAGCCCGTGCGCCACAACTACTGAGCCTGCACTCTAGAGCCCGTGAGCCACAACAACTGAGCCTGTGCTCTAGAGCCCGCGAGCCACAACTACTGAAGCCCACGTGCCCAGAGCCTGTGCTCCGCAAGAAGAGAAGCCACCACCATGAGAAGCCCACGCACTGCGAAGAAGAGTAGCCCCTGCTCGCCGCAACTAGAGAAAGCCTGTGCAACAACGAAGACCCAACGCAGCCAAAAATGAATAAATAAAATAAATAAAATTTTAAAATAAATAAATAAATAACTTGCCTAAGTTTGCACATTTAGTAAATAGTGGAACCATGATTTGAACTCATTTCAGTCTGATGAGAAAGTCCATTGTCCATCTACTGTGCTATACTGCACAATTGTATTTGTGTAATTTACAGTATATGTAGCTAGCAGTATTGAAACCAGATTACATAGTATTAGTACCTTACTCCTACAGTTTCCTAAGGGTTAGAATGAAAAACTATAACTGTATTTTCACTTTTTTTCTGTTTATACCCCAAATGGAGATGGCTTGCACTTTGGGCATCCTCTTCTAGATTCTTGCTATGTATGCTTATACAGAGAGACATGCAGAAATACTGAAACCATGACATGCAGAAATATTGAAGCTTATTTTGGTTGAGATGAAATTATCAGACTAGAATAATTAAAATAAGAAATTATTGTTTTGAAAGGCAAAAAGGACTTTTTTTCCATTACACTAAAAGGGAACACATACATTATCTTCATCTTAAGAAATACAGCAGTGCTTCTTTATAATAACTTTTTTAAATCTTAAAAGACTAGATGAGTAATTATTGACATATTTTGCTCTGAAATGGTAGCTGACATTGTGCTTTGTGTTTATTTCCAGAATGAATAAGGTATACAAGGGAAAATGGATTATTTACTATAAGGATATTTGCATATTATTTACACTGAGTAGTTCCAATACATAAGTACTCTTATATCTAGATTTTGTAAGATAAGTTCTGTAGTTTTAAGAGTTATAAGTGTTTTCTTTTGTGACTTCTCATTTCTTTTACCTGCACGTTACTGTACATACTCCACATATTCCACGTTTCTTGCCTCCTCTTTTATTCGATAGAGACTGAATTAAAAAAATAGATGTAGGCACAAATTGAAAGGCTGAAGAGTCTGCAGTATACATTTTTTTTTAATCCTAAATCATGGAATACTAGGTAACCCTATGTAGCAGCTTTTATTTTTCATTGAAACTGAAGTTTGGTTTATATTTATCATATCTCTCTAACATCATCCAGCTCTCCTCTGAAACGATTTCAGACAAAAGACAGAGTTTCTGTTGTCCTGCTGCTCAAGCAAATATTAATGGACAGAAATCATTCCTAACCTTACTTTCTTTGTTCACTACTTAGCCTGGTGTGTTGTCTGTGTTTTCCTTTTTTTTTTTTTAAGTTTAATTTTTTTATTAGTTTCTGCTTTATAACAAAGTGAATCAGTCATACATATACATCTGTTCCCATATCCCTTCCCTCTTGTGTCTCCCTCCCTCCCACCCTCCCCATCCCACCCCTCCAGGCAGTCACAAAGCACCGAGCTGATCTCACTGTGCTCTGCGGCTGCTTCCCACTATCTATCTACCTTACGTTTGGTAGTGTATATATGTCCATGCCTCTCTCTCGCTTTGTCACAGCTTTCCCTTCCCCCTCCCCATATGCTCAAGTCCATTCTCTAGTAGGTCTGTGTCTTTATTCCTGTTTTACCCCTAGGTTCTTCATGACATTTTTTTTTCTTAAATTCCATATATATGTGTTAGCATATGGAATTTGTCTTTCCCTTTCTGACGTATTTCACTCTGTATGACAGACTCTAGGTCTATCCACCTCATTACAAATAGCTCAATTTTGTTTCTTTTTATGGCTGAGTAATATTCCATTGTATATATGTGCCACATCTTCTTTATCCATTCATCCGATGATGGACACTTAGGTTGTTTCCATCTCCGGGCTATTATGAATAGAGCTGCAATGAACATTTTGGTACATGTCTCTTTTTGAATTATGGTCTTCTCAGGGTATATGCCTAGTAGTGGGATTGCTGGGTCATATGGTAGTTCTATTTTTAGTTTTTTAAGGAACCTCCATACTGTTCTCCATAGAGGCTGTACCAATTCACATTCCCACCAGCAGTGCAAGACTGCTCCCTTTTCTCCACACCCTCTCCAGCATTTATTGTTTCTAGATTTTTTGATGATGGCCATTCTGACTGGTGTGAGATGATATCTCATTGTAGTTTTGATTTGCATTTCTCTAATGATTAATGATGTTGAGCATTCTTTCATGTGTTTGTTGGTAGTCTGTATATCTTCTTTGGAGAAATGTCTGTTTAGACCTTCTGCCCATTTTTGGATTGCGTTGTTTGTTTTTTTGCTATTGAGCTGCATGAGCTGTTTATAAATTTTGGAGATTAATCCTTTGTCAGTTGCTTCATTTGCAAATATTTTCTCCCATTCTGAGGGTTGTCTTTTGGTCTTGTTTATGGTTTCCTTTGCTGTGCAAAAGCTTTGAAGTTTCATTAGGTTCCATTTGTTTATTTTTGTTTTTATTTCCATTTCTCTAGGAGGTGGGTCCAAAAGGATCTTGCTGTGATTTATGTCATAGAGTGTTCTGCCTATGTTTTCCTCTAAGAGTTTGATAGTTTCTGGCCTTACATTTAAGTCTTTAATCCATTTTGAGCTTATTTTTGTGTACGATGTTAGGGAGTGATCTAATCTCATACTTTTACATGTCTCTGTCCAGTTTTCCCAGCACCACTTATTGAAGAGACTGTCCTTTCTCCACTGTACATTCCTGCCTCCTTTATCAAAGATAAGGTGACCATATGAGCGTGGGTTTATCTCTGGGCTTTCTATCCTGTTCCATTGATCTATCTTTCTGTTTTTGTGCCAGTACCACACTGTCTTGATTACTGTAGCTTTGTAGTATAGTCTGAAGTCAGGGAGCCTGATTCCTCCAGCTCCATTTTTCGTTCTCAAGATCGCTTTGGCTATTCGGGGTCTTTTGTTTTTCCAAACAAATTTTGAAATTTTTTATTCTAGTTCTGTGAAAAATGCCAGTGGTAGTTTGATACGGATTGCATTGAATCTGTAGATTGCTTTGGGTAGTAGAGTCATTTTCACAATATTGATTCTTCCAATCCAGGAACATGGTATATCCCTCCATCTATTTGTATATTCTTTAATTTCTTTCATCAGTGTCTTATAATTTTCTGCATACAGGTCTTTTGTCTCCTTAGGTAGGTTTATTCCTAGATATTTTATTCTTTTTGTTGCAATGGTAGATGGGAGTGTTTTCTTGATTTCACTTTCAGATTTTTCATCATCAGTGTACAGGATGCCAGAGGTTTCTGTGCATTAATTTTGTTTCCTGCTACTTTACCAAATTCATTGATTAGCTCTAGTAGTTTTCTGGTAGCATCTTTAGGATTCTCTATGTATAGTATCATATCATCTGCAAACAGTGACAGCTTTACTTCTTCTTTTCCGATTTGGATTCCTTTTATTTCCTTTTCTTTGATTGCTGTGGCTAAAACTTCCAAAACTATGTCAAATAAGAGTGGTGAGAGTGGGCAACCTTGTCTTGTTCCTGATGTTAGTGGAAATGGTTTCAGTTTTTCACCATTGAGGACGATGCTGGCTGTGGGTTTGTCATATATGGCCTTTATTATGTTGAGGAAAGTTCCCTCTATGCCTACTTTCTGCAGGGTTTTTATCATAAATGGGTGTTGAATTTTGTTGAAAGCTTTCTCTTCATCTATTGAGATGATCATATGGTTTTTCTCCTTCAATTTGTTAATATTGTGTATCATGTTTTTTGATTTGCGTATATTGAAGAATCCTTGCATTCCTGGAATAAACCCCACTTGATCATGGTGTATGATCCTTTTAATGTGCTGTTGGATTCTGTTTGCTAGTATTTTGTGGAGGATTTTTGCATCTATGTTCATCAGTGATATTGGCCTCTAGTTTTCTTTCTTTGTGACATCCTTGCCTGGTTTTGGTATCAAGGTGATGGTGGCCTCGTAGAATGAGTTTGGGAGTGTTCCTCCCTCTGCTATATTTTGGAAGAGTTTGAGAAGGATAGGTGTTAGCTCTTCTCTAAATGTTTGATAGAAGTCGCCTGTGAAGCCATCTGGTCCTGGGCTTTTGTTTGTTGGAAGATTTTTTATCACAGTTTCAATTTCAGTGCTTGTGATTGGTCTGTTCATATTTTCTATTTCTTCCTGATTCAGTCTTGGCAGGTTGTGCCTGTCTAAGAATTTGTCCATTTCTTCCAGGTTGTCCATTTTATTGGCATAGAGTTGCTTGTAGTAATCTCTCAAGATCTTTTGTATTTCTGCAGTGTCAGTTGTTACTTCTCCTTTTTCATTTCTAATTCTATTGATTTGAGTCTTCTCCCTTTTCTTCTTGATGAATCTCGCTAATGGTTTATCAATTTTGTTTATCTTCTCAAAGAACCAGCTTTTAGTTTTATTGATCTTTGCTATCGTTTCCTTCATTTCTTTTTCATTTATTTCTGATTTGATTTTTATGATTTCTTTCCTTCTGCTAACTTTGGGATGTTTTTGTTCTTCTTTCTCTAATTGCTTTAGGTGCAAGATTAGGTTTTTCATTTGAGATGTTTCCTGTTTCTTAAGGTGGGATTGTATTGCTATAAACTTCCCTCTTAGAACTGCTTTTGCTGCGTCCCATTGGTTTTGGGTCGTTGTGTCTCCATTGTCATTCGTTTCTAGGTATTTTTGATTTCCTCTTTGATTTCTTCAGTGATCACTTCGCTATTAAGTAGTGTATTGTTTAGCCTCCATGTGTTTGTATTTTTTAGAGATCTTTTCCTGTAATTGATGTCTAGTCTCATAGCATTGTGGTTGGAAAAGATACTTGATACAATTTCAATTTTCTTAAATTTACCAAGGCTTGATTTGTGACCCAAGATATGATCTGTCCTGGAGAATGTTCCATGAGCATTTGAGAAAAATGTGTGTTGTGTTGTTTTTGGATGGAATGTCCTATAAATATCAATTAAATCCATCTTGTTTAATGTATCATTTAAACCTTGTGTTTCCTTATTTATTTTCATTTTGGATGATCTGTCCATTGGTGAAAGTGGGGTGTTAAAGTCCCCTACTATGAGAGTGTTACTGTCGATTTCCCCTTTTATGGCTGTTAGTATTTGCCTTATGTATTGAGGTGCTCCTATGTTGGGTGCATAAATATTTACAATTGTTATATCTTCTTCTTGGATTGATACTTTGATCATTATATAGTGTCCTTCTTTGTCTCCTCTAATAGTCTTTATTTTAAAGTCTATTTTGTGTGACATAAGAATTGCTACTCCAGCTTTCTTTTGGTTTCCGTTTGCATGGAATATCTTTTTCCATCCCCTTACTTTCTATGTGTATGTGTCTCTAGGTCTGAAGTGGGTCTCTTGTAGACAGCATATATATGGGTCTTGTTTTTGTATCCATTCAGCCAATCTGTGTCTTTTGGTGGGAGCATTTAGTCCATTTACATTTAAGGTAATTATCGATATGTATGTTCCTATTCCCATTTCCTTAATTGTTTTGAGTTCCCTACTGTAGGTATTTTCCTTCTGTTGTGTTTCTTGCCTAGAGAAGTTCCTTTAGCATTTGTTGTAAAGCTGGTTTGGTGATGCTGAACTCTCTCAGCTTTTGCTTGTCTGTAGAGGTTTTAATTTCTCCATCAAATCTGAATGAGATCCTTGCTGGGTAGAGTAATCTTGGTTGCAGGTTTTTCTCCTTCATCACTTTAATTATGTCCTGCCACTCCCTTCTGGCTTGTAGAGTTTCTGCTGAGAGATCAGCTGTTAACCTGATGGGGATTCCCTTGTGTGTTATTTGTTGTTTTTCCCTTGCTGCTTTTTTTTTTTTTTTTTTCTGTATGTGGGCCCCTCACTGTTGTGGCCTCTCCCGTTGCGGAGCACGGGGTCCGGACGCACAGGCTCAGTGGCCATGGCTCACGGGCCCAGCCGCTCCGCGGTACGTGGGATCTTCCCGGACCGGGGCACGATCCCATGTCCCCTGCATCAGCAGGCAGACTCTCAACCACTGCGCCACCACGGAAGTCCCCTTGCTGCTCTTTGTGTTTAATTTTTGACAGTTTGATTAATATGTGTCTTGGCGTATTTCTCCTTGGATTTATTCTGTATGGGACTCTCTGTGCCTTCTGGACTTGATTAACTATTTCCTTTCCCATATTAGGGAAATTTTCAACTATAATCTCTTCAAATATTTTCTCAGTCCCTTTCTTTTTCTCATCTTCTTCTGGGACCCCTATAATTCGAATGTTGGTGCATTTAATGTTGTCCCAGAGGTCTCTGAGACTGTCCTCAGTTCTTTTCATTCTTTTTTCTTTATTCTGCTCTGCAGCAGTTATTTCCACTATTTTATCTTCCACATCACTTACGCATTCTTCTGCCTCAGTTATTCTGCTATTGATCCATTCTAGAGTATTTTTCATTTCATTTATTGTGTTTTTAATCGATGCTTGATTCATCTTTAGTTCTTGTAGGTCCTTGTTAACTGTTTCTTGCATTTTGTCTATTCTATTTCCAAGATTTTGGATCTTGGAAATAGAATCTTGGATCATCTTTACTATCATTATTCTGAATTCTTTTTCAGGTAGACTGCCTATTTCCTCTTCATTTGTTAGGTCTGGTGGGTTTTTATCTTGCTCCTTCACCTGCTGTGTGTTTTTCTGTCTTCTCATTTTGCTTATGTTACTGTGTTTGGGGTCTCCTTTTTGCAGGCTGCAGGTTCGTAGTTCCCTTTGTTTTTGGTGTGTGTCCCCAGTGGCTAAGGTTGTTTCAGTGGGTTGTGTAGGCTTCCTGGTGGAGGGGAGTAGTTCCTGTGTTCTGCTGGATGACGCTCGATCTTATCTTTCTGGTGGGCAGGTCCATGTCTGGTGGTGTGTTTTGGGGTGTGGCCTTATTATGTTTTTAGGCAGCCTCTCTGCTAATGGGTGGGGTTGTGTTCCTGTCTTGCTAGTTGCTTGGCATAGGGTGACCAGCACTGTAGCTTGCTGGTCGTTGAGTGGAGCTGGGTGCTGGTGTTGAGATGGAGATCTCTGGGAGATTTTTGCCGTTTGATATTATGTGGAGCTGGGAGGTCTCTTGTGGACCAGTGTCCTGAAGTTGGCTCTCCCACCTCAGAGGCACAGCAGTGACTCCTGGCTGCAGCACCAAGAGCCTTTCATCCATCCGGCTCAGAATAAAAGGGAGAAAAGGTAGAAAGAAAGAATTAGAAGAAAGAAAGAAAGAACGAAAGAAAGAAAGAAGGAAAAGAAAGAAAGGAAGGAAGGAAGGAGGGAGGGATGGAGGGAGGGAGGAAAGAAAGAAAGAGAAGGAAAGAAAAGAGGGAGGGGGAGGGAGGGAGGGAGGAGGGAAGGTAGGAAAAAGAGAAAGAGGGAAGATAAAGTGAAGTAGAATAAAGTATAAAAAATATAATAGCATTATTAATATAAAAAAGTAATTATTAAAAAATTAAAAATTAAAAACAAAACAATAACAAAAAACAACAAAAAAAACGGACGGATAGAATCCTGGGACACATGGTGGAAGGAAATCTATATAGACAAAATCTCACACAGAAGCATACACATACACTTTCACAAAAAGAGAACAAGAGGAAAAAAGTCGTAAATCTTGCTCTCAAAGTCCGCCTCCTGAATTTGGGATAATTCGTTGTAAAAAGAGGAAAAGGGGAAAAAATCATAAATCTTGTTTTCAAAGTCCACCTCCTCAATTTGGGATGATTCGTTGTCTATTCATGTATTCCACAGATGCAGGGTACATCAAGTTGATTGTGGAGCGTTAATCCACTGCTTCTGAGGCTGTTGGGAGAGATTTCCCTTTCTCTTTTTTATTCTCACAGCTCCAGGGTCTCAGCTTTGGATTTGGCCCCGCCTCTGCGTGTAGGTCGCCGGAGGGCGTCTGTTCTTCGCTCAGACAGGACGGGGTTAAAGGAGCAGCTGCTTCGGGGTCTCTGGCTCACTCAGGCCAGGGGGAGGGAGGGGTACGCAGTGCGGGGTGATCCTGCGGCGGCAGAGCCCAGCGTGAAGTTGCACCAGCCCGAGGCGCGCTGTGCGCTCTCCCGGGGATGCGGTCCCTGGATCCCGGGACCCCGGCAGTGACGGGCTGCACAGGCTTCCCGGAAGGGCGGCGTGGACAGTGACCTGCGCTCGCACACAGTCCTCTTGGTGGCAGCAGTAGCAGCCCCAGCGTTCCACGCCTGTCTCTGGAGTCCGCGCTTTTAGCCGCGGCTCGCGCCCGTCTCTGGAGTTCCTTTAAGCGGCGCTCTTAATCCCCTTTCCTTGCGCGCCAGGAAACAAAGAGGGAAGAAAAAGTCTCTTGCCTCTTCGGCAACTCCAGACTTTTTCCCCAACTCCCTCCTGGCTAGCCGTGGTGCACTAACCCCTTCAGGCTCTCTTCCCGCCGCCAGCCCCAGTCCTCTCCCTGCGCTCCGACTGAAACCCGAAACCCGAGCCTCAGCTCCCAGCACCGCCCGCCCCGGCGGCCGAGTAGACAAGCCTCTCGGGCTGGTGAGTGCCGCTTGGCACCGATCCTCTGTGTGGGAATCTCTCCGCTTTGCCCTCCGCACCCCTGTTGCTGCACTCTCCTCCGCGACTCCGAAGCTTCCCCCCTCCGCCACCCGCAGTCTCTGCCCTCAAAAGGGCTTCCTATTGTGTGCAAACCTTTCCTCCTTCACGGCTCCCTCCCACTGGTGCAGGTCCCGTCCCTATCCTTTTGTCTCTGTTTATTCTTGTTTCTTCTGCCCTACCCAGGTATGTGGGGAGTTTCTTGCCTTTTGCGGGGTCTGAGGTCTTCTGTCAGCGTTCAGTAGGTGTTCTGTAGGAGTTGTTCCACGTGTAGATGAATTTCTGTGGGGAGGAAGGTGATCTCTGTGTCTTACTCTTCCGCCATCTTCCCCCAGCTCCATATCTGTCTGTGTGTTCATTAGCACCTGTAAAGCGGGGAATTGGAGGGGATGAGAACTGAAAGATGCTCACCAATCACAGGGGTTGAAAGCTTCCTAAACTTGTGAAGGAATTTTTACAAAGTTAGTTTCTATGAAAAGTTTGGTGCTATTCTCTACTATAAATCTTTAAAAATTAATCAACAGTATTTAATCTGAAGCCAAGCAACTTTTAAACATTTTATTGTGTCCCTCCCACGTGTACCTTCTAAAATCACAAACGGAAGACTTTGGATGGCATTTTATTAATTATAAAATATAGTCATATATTTGGAAATAAAAACTCAGAAGTATAAAAAGGGTATATAAAATGAAAAGTAATGTTCTCCTTCCTACTTTTTCATCCCCACCCCCCTAGTCTTACTTCTCATATCTTCTTCCCCATATGTTTTTAGTTCTCAAGTGGTTGCTTCTGTTCTGTAATCAGTGTGCTCACACCTCTGTTTCTTTTCCCTGTTAACTTAAGTTGCTGCTTTCAGAGATTAGGAATTTAACATCTTATACCTCACTCAATTTTGTTACCATATTTCTTCTTCTGTTATCTTAATAACTCTAGGTATTACACTTTGAGCTGTATTTATTGCTTCATTAATTTTGAACGGTAACTCGTGGCTGCCCAGTGTAAAACCAGGGCATTCAGGTTTCTGTACTTCTTTCCTTCTCTGCCCCTTACAACCCAGCTTCCCTCAGCTACACTATGAGTTCTACAGTGTAAATATTTGTAATGTGTAGGTTCTGTTCTTTATCCATAACTGTTTTTCATGTTTTGTCTCTTGAATCTGAAAGTTGAAAACTAATAAATAACATTTACAGTATTTATGTGACTATCATTCACTTCGTTTATCATACTGTTTATTGAATGACTGGTTTTAGACAGGCTGTACCCTTGAGCCTGCTGCATAGCTATTATCATGGGGTTTCTTTTCATTTGCCTTTCTGGGTTATTAGTTCTAGTCTTTCTTAGATTCTTTGATGCCCTCTACTCTACTTTTCTTTTTCATTGTTGGCTGGTGTACATTTTCCAAAAATTTTTTCAGAAAATGCATGGGAGAGTCATTTCATACATGTTGGAGTCCATACATGTCAGAAATGGTTTGTTTTGGTGGTCAACTTCTTAAATGACTTTAAAATATCTAATGCAGTAACTTTAAATATAAATTACTGTATATGAGTTGAAATTTCTATCACAAAGGAGTGATTTTTTTAACAGTTTAAACATTTGTCATCTATACTTGGCATTTTTATTCAATAGGAAGAAGAATTAAAAACATGTATGGAAGGGTAACTCTGAAAATTCTTTAAAATTCTGTAGTTTTCTGAGGATGTGTGTAATACAGAAATTTATAGAGAATTTTTTTTATTATTTCCTATATATAATTGTTATTTTGACATTTAAAAAATAAGTCCCTCCTATTAATTTCTACTACCTTAAGAAAAAGAAGCTGTTTTTGACATAGTCAGTACCTATTTCTTCTTTTCTGAAAACAAAAATGTGTGTTTTAATTTATAGACAGTATGTTTTATCTATCTATATATCTTTTGGTGTATTAATTCAGACACATTTATATTTCTGTAAGGAAGTTCTGGGGTTGTGGGGTTTTTTAAAGCAATTTTTATTACGCTATAATTTTTATACATGTAGTTCTAGATGTATCATGTTTGAAGCATGATACCAATATTTTTAAATTAATTAATTTATTTATTTTTGGCTGTGTTGGGTCTTTGTTGCTGTGCGCAGGCTATCTCTAGTTGTGTGAGCAGGGGCTACTCTTCCTTGCTGTGAGCGAGCTTCTCATTGCAGTGGCTTCTCTTTTTGCAGAGCACAGGCTCTAGGCACATGGGCTCAGCAGTTGTGGCACGTGGGCTCAGTAGTTGTGGTGAGCGGGCTGTAGGGTACACGGGCTCAGTAGTTGTGGCTCGCGGGCTCTAGAGCGCAGGCTCAGTAGTTGTGGCGCACGGGCTTAGTTGCTCCGCGGCATGTGGGATGTTCCTGCACCAGGGCTCAAACCCATGTCCCCTGCATTGGCGGTTGGATTCTTAACCACTGTGCCACCAGGGAAGCCCTGTGGTTGTTTTATTTGTTAGGAAATAACTTCTTAGATCCTAATGAACATGTACAGACTTTGGTAGACTGTAATATCCTGTTTTAATGTTTATAGTTTTTTAAACTTTGACTTGACTGAACTAAAACTAGCCATTGCATCAGAGAATACATTTCAGTTGGAAGGAAACTGTGGTTGCTGGCTATATTTCTGTAGTTTTAACATTATTATTTAAATCTTCAAGTTTTGCCTTCTGAAAGTGGAGTAGCAACTTTGAAAATCTAAAAAAAGTCTAAACAGCATTTGAAAACAAATTCCTCATACCCCTGATAGAAAATTGGTCACTTTGGCTGGCTCATTAACACTTGGTGAGCACTAAGACCATTTAATGCACTGTAATTAGGTTCCAGCCCCTAATGCTCTTAACGGTACCTTAATGACCTGAAAGAGTTAATAAGACTCCCAGGGCACCTAAATTGTTACTAGAGAATGCCTTGGCTGTTAGGGATAATAACGCATGGTTCTGAAATAACCAAGTTCAGAGCTTTTTAAGAAGATGGAAATGCTAGGGCATATGCAATTTCTCTCTTGGTTAAATTAACCACCTTCTATAATATAGAGCTTCAGATATTCACCAAACAGATGTCTGAGCCTCTTCAGGACCGCCAGCGATGCTAAGGCCCTTATGTCAGGAGAAGTAATGTCATAAGGAGGTAATTTAAGCCTAGAAGCTATGTCAACTTGCAGAGCAATAAAGATTTCTTTTGATTGGTATTAAATAAATGAAAACTATTGTCTGATGTTCTGTAATAAATATTGTCTGAGCAGTGATGTTAAAGTTTTCAAAAATTGAAAATCAGAACAGTTATATTGATGTAGATACATTCTGGGATGAATAAATTACATGAGTAATAAGGGAATTATTTTAAATGAGGCAGTTGGGACTTTTTCAAAGGCCAGCATTGCACTTGTCCAGAAATTATCAGAATTTATATGTATTTCATATTTGTAGAATTTCAACTTACATTTAAAGAAATTTGAAAGTCAAATAAAACTATGTAGTTTCTTTTATTTTCTTTCAAGGCAGGAACAAACACATGGAAACCAAATCTATTTGACTTAAATTTTCATGTGCTAAATAAACAATTCTAGTGCCCCTGCAATTATTATTTTAAAAATAAGCCAAATTAATAAGGTATTTAAGTGCCTTACTTCCTAAAACACAAGTTAACCTTATCATTTAGGGAAAAAATAGGGCACAGCATAGTAATCTTAAGGGAAAATATTCACATTTAACCTTTGTAACCGGAAAGAATGGCGTTCCGTTTGCTTTCCTTTGCGTGTATTCTTTGGCACAGAAAGGGGCCGGCGTGTCACCATTGTCGTCCTAAAAGCTGTAACATTTCTGGAACAATTACTGTATGTCGAGGAACTATGCTGAGTGCTTCTTTTGGAATATCTGTTGAATGTTTACCTAAGGCCAAGCAAGATGTGCTAGTGTTCCCTTCTTTGTTTCAGATTGGGAACCTGAGACACTGGTGGTTGGGGGTGGGCGTTGGTTGGTGACTTCCCTAAAGGCTGCAGCAGCCACTGCATCACATTGACTCTCAGAAAAGTATTTGTGGCCTTGGACTATCTTGCGTTCTGGGAGTGCTGACCACTTTCTGTTCAATAGTTGAGGCATCAGTGGCATAATTATGATTAGAAGTCCCAGTAAAAGATGGCTCTTTTGATCTTCATTCCTTTGATTTCATTAATAGGTATGGCTTAATAGGCGTGGGTGGGTAGGGATGGGATGTGGGAGGAGGCAGTTGAGGAACGGGGACAAATCAAGTAAAATGTACTATAATTAAGAATAGAATTAAATTACTGGGAATCATTTACCTCTTTTTTGAACCTTGACCTCTTCCAGTGTTTTTTCAGGCTTCAGTCATATTCCTACGATGTGAAGAGTAGGGGAGGCCTAAATTCTAAAATCCTCTCTTGTATGTATTAGTTATCTGACCTTGGGAAAGTCACGTAACCTCTTTTTTTTTTTTAATTTCCTTTTTCCCTCCAGCACATGTTCCCAATACACAAATAAGCTTTTTCTTTTTTTTACAAATTTATTTATTTATTTATTTATTTATGGCTGAGTTGGGTCTTTGTTACTGCACGCGGGCTGTCTCTAGTTGCTGCGCATGGGCTTCTCATTGTGGTGGCTTCTCTTGTTGTGGAGCACAGACTCTAGGGCGTGCGGGCTTCAGTAGTTGTGGCTCGTGGGCTGAGTAGCTGTGGCTCACAGGCTCTAGAGTGCAGGCTTAGTAGTTGTGGCTCACGGGCTTAATTGCTCCGCGGCATGTGGGAATCTTCCCGGACCAGGGATAGAAACTGTGTCCCCTGCGTTGGCAGGCGGATTCTTAACCACTGCGCCACCAGGGAAGTCCCTCACATAACCTCTTGAAGCTTTCTTCATCTCTAAAGTTGTGGGGTTGATCCTCTAATCAGTAAATTACCCCTAGAGCTTTTCTTCTCTAACTCTTGGTTGTTTTAGGAATATTTCAATCCATTATTTAGACAGGCTAAAGCCTGTCTTCTTCTAAAATAGAAAGACCTAAATTATCTTCAGAGTTAGTGCTGAACGAAACGCAGTTTAAATTAAAGATCATTACATAGATTTCTTGGGGACATTGGTACATTTTTAGGTACTTTAGGGAAGCTGTTAAGTGGTGGAGCTTTCACTTTCAGTGAAAGTCTGGCTGACCCAAAGCCTAAGCTTTTAGCTGCTTGGTTATGTGGTTCTAGTTAAAATTAGATTAGAAAACCATTTGGATTTCTGTGTTACAGGGCACCTGGATGGTCTTCATTTTATTGGTCATGTAAAATTTCTTGTGAAATGGTAATAAATATTTATATTTTGGGAACGAAATCTACCAAGTCTTTTCCAAGAAGTTTTTCTGATACAATACAAATAGGCTTCTATCTCTGTTTGGTTTTAACTTATTTTGAAGTATATTTCCATTTTTCATGATGTTAACATATTTTTAGTATAGATGTTGATAAGTGTAGAATTTGTGGAAAAGGCGAATAGAGAAAGAAAAGGCAACTAAAATGAAGGATACTATTCATCAGTCTGTGTGCTATTAAGCATAGATATGCAGAACAGTGTGGAAAACATGAGAACCTTTTAGGGACCCCATGTAAGTGTAGCTATTAAAACATTTCTCTGAGCTGGAACCTCTATTTGTGATGATACAGTAAATATTATGGAACAGAACTGTTACTTCTTGTGAATGTTTATAAAATGTCATTAAAAACATATGTTCTCACTTCCCACAGACTTCGTTTGGAGGCCGGTCTTGCACACATTTAGCTCTGTGAGAGCAGCATCTACAGCATTGGAACGAGAGCTTTGTGCATTTATGTCACTTCCTTTGGTGGCATCCCTTAGAATTGGAAACTCCTTTTTTACTTTTTTTTTTTACTCTCTTTGGACAGAATTTCAAACATGAGCACATTTTCTAGTATCCTTTTTTTTTTAAAATAATATGAGCAAGGAGATATGGCACTACATTTGTGTTACTGTTTTTTATCTAAAAATAAAAACAAAAATCCTCAGCTGATTATATGCTTTCCTTACTTCCTGTTGTGATCTGGTGGAGATAATGCCAGTGAAAACATCATTTTCATTTTTTTTTTCCCCTCTGGATCATTTTCATGGAAGTACAGGTGGTTCTCTATATGGGGATGTGGATAGGAAGTTAATGATGTGACTGTATAAATAGTTTGATAAATATCCCTGGGTGACCCTGATGGGCTCCTCCAAGTTGAGAACCATTCTGTTAATCTATTCTTCTTTGCCAGTTGGATAATCCAGTCTTGGAACTAGAATAATTGATAACAATTTTGATATATGTTCAGTTAGGAGATGTAATCACCGAATCAAATTTGATGATGTTCTTCTCCCCACACATACCCTTGCCACCCCATATTTAAAGGTAGCGCAGGTGACCCTTGAACAACGCGATGGTTAGGGGCACCAACCTGGCACAATCAGAAATCCACATGTAACTTTACAGTTGGCCCTCCATATCTGCAGTGCAGGCATCCTCAGATTCAGCCATCCATGGATCACTAGTACTGCAGTACACACATTGAAACGAATCCATGTGTAAGTGGACCTGCACAGTTCAAACCCATGTTGTTCAAGGGTCAACTCTATATTGAGGTTACTCTATTCCCTTTAAGATCTTGAGCCAATTACTTAACCTCATGGAGTCCCAGGTTCCTAATTTAATAAAGGAAATAAATAATGCCTAATTTACAGGTTTTGAAGCCTCAATGACATACTATTACTGAGCCTTTAAAAGGTTTTTTTTGCCAATCTAATAGATGAAAATGGTATTTTGTTTTAATTTTACATTTTTCTGCTTAATGCTTGGATGGAGCATCTTTTTCATATATTTATTGGCTAGTTGTATCTTCCCTTCTGTGAATTGCCTATTCATGGTGCCCTCCATTTTTCTACTGAGTTGACATATTCTTTTGATATTTGGGAGTTGCTTAGATATTTTGGATATTAATTCTTTATTATTTAGGTTGCAAATATTTTCTCCCTATCTTCAGAGAAGCTGTGTTGCCTTTTGTCTTACAGACATTTTAAATTCTGACGTATTGCATTTTATCAATCATTTTTATGTGACTTTAGCATTTTGATTCTTATGTAAGGATTTCTTACCCCGTAGTCACAAAGTTGTTTTTCCTTATTTTTTTTATTCTTTTATGTTTTAATTTTTTTACACTTGGATCTTTAATCCATTTGGAATTTATTTTTTCCATATAAATAATTTTTTCATCACCTCTTAACAGAAAAATCTTTTCTCTTCCCCGTTTTTTGAAATATCTCCTTTATTGTATATTGCATTCTTATTTATACAGATAGTCTGCTTCTGGATTCTCTTCGGTGTCAGTGATCTATTTCTGTGCTAGTGCCACATTATTTTAATTACAACAGCCTCATAATAAAACATATAGAAGGCAAATCCTCCTTTTGTTCTGCATTTTCCAAGTTGTTTGGTTTTTTTCTAATGCATATATTCTTCTGGGCAAATTTTTGGAATTAATCATCAGGGATTTCTGCTATCTTTAAAATATTAAATTTTGCAATAATGAGTATGATATGTTTATATATTTCTCCAATTATTCAGGTTTTCTTGTTTATCTTTTAGAAAATTGATGTAGATTTACTAATGAAGGCCTTACATTTTATGTTCGGTTTGTTTCTAGGTATTTAATTTTTCCACTACAAAAGCTTTGTTCAGTGTCTGGCATGTTATAGGTGCTTGGTAATTTTTTTTTAATTGATGAATAAATGAATGTATGCATATATATATTGATAAAAACTGAATGTTTTGAACAAAGTTTGAAAATACCTTCAAAATAGTGTATTTTCACTTATTTTAAAGTGAGAAAACATTTGTACTTAAAATTTTGGCATTTTTAACAATTGTAGTTATGTTTCTTTGGAGTTACCTGTACATTGCTAAGGACAAGCATTTTTTGGTATTTTCCTTTCTCTTGCATAATGCTGTAGGGATTCATGCATATTGTGTGTGGTCAGTGTAGTTTGTTCTATTTTGTCGCTGAATAGTGTTCCATTGTGTAGATACACCGCAGTTTATCCATCCACCTGTTGACAGAAATTTGGGTTTTGAGTTTGGGGCTAATACAAATAAAGCTGCTATGAACATTCAAATATATAGGTCTTTGTGTGAACCTATGTTTTCATTTCTCTTGAGGAAATACCTAAGAATAGGGTTATAGGTCAGTGAGTAATTATATGCTTAACATTGTAAGAAACTGTCAAACTTTACTAAAGTGACTTTATATACCATTTTGCATTTCCACCAGCAAGTTGTATGAGAGATCCAGTTGGTCCCAGAACCTCCATACATCCTTTGTGGTTTGGTTTCATATTGTCTTAAACAATAAAATGCCTTTTAAAAAAATTAAGAGGAAAAACACACACACATATGTATTCTATTATATTTACCCATGTTTTGCCATTTTTTTACCCATATATTTTATTACTTCCTGAAGATCTGTAGTTTCCATCTGGTGTTATTTCCCTTCAACTTTAGCATTTTTTGTAGTGCAGTTCTTTTGGCGATGAATTCTCTCCACTTTCATTGATCTGTCTTTTCTTGTCTTTTCTTGCCTTTGTTTTGGAAGTATACTATCACTGGATATAGAATTTTGAGTTACAGGGATTTTTGTAAAGATTTTCCATTTTCTTTTGGCCTGCATTGTTTTTGATAAGTCAACAGTCAGTGTGTTGTTAACTTAGTATATAATATATTGTTTTTCTTAGACTGTTTTAAAGGTTTTCTCCTCATTTTTGGATTTCAGCAATTGTTCTGTGATATGCTACAGTGGTCTTTCCTTTATATTTATTTATCCTCCTTAGGATATCCTGAACTTTGCGGATCTGTAAGTTCATGTTTTTGCCACATTTGGGAAATTACTTACCATTATATTTTCACATTTTTTTCACCCCATATTTTTTACCATCATTCTGAGACTCATAACATATTTTAGACCACTTTAAAAATTATTATTATATAAATTTCAGGTGTACATCATTATAATTTGACATCTGTATTCACTACAAAGTGATCACCATGACAAGTCCAGTTGCCATCCATCACCAAACCATTGACCCTCTTCACCCACTTCAGTCACCCCTCAACCCCTTCCCCTCTGGTAACCATTAACCTAATCTCTGTATCTATGAGTTTGTTTTTGTTTTGTTTTGTTTAGATTCCACATGTCAGTGAAATTATACAGTATTTGTCTTTCTCCCTCTGACTTATTTACTTAGAATAATACCTTTGAGGTACATCCATGTTGTTGCAAATGGCAGGATTTCATTCATTTTTATGGCCAAGTAGTATTCCATTATGTTTATATACCACATCTTCTTTATCCATTCATCTGTTGATAGACACTTGAGTTGTTTCTGTATCTTAGCTATTGTAAATAATGCTGCAGTGAACGTAGGGGTGTATATGTCTCTTCAAATTAGTGTTTTCATATTTTTTGGGTAAATACCTATAAGAGGATTAGCTAGATCATATGGCTTTTCTATTCTTAATTTTTTCAGAAATCTCCATACTGTTTTCCATAGTGCCTACACCAAATTACAGTCCTACCAACAGTGCACAAGGGCTCCCTTTTCTCTACATTCTCTCCAACATTTGTTATTTCTTGTCTTTTTGAGAATAGCCATTCTAACAGGTGTGAGGTGATATCTCATTGTGGCTTTGGTTTGCATTTCCCTGATAATTAGTGATGTTGAACATGTTTTCATGTGCCTGTTGACCATCTGTATGTCTTCTTTGGGAAAATGTCTATTCAGATCCTCTGTCCAGTTTTGAATTGGGTTTGTTGTTGTTGTTGTTGTTGAGTTTTATGAGTTCTTGATATATTTTGGATATTAGCCCATTATCAGATATATGACTAGCAAATATCTTCTCCCATTCATTAGGTTACCTTTTCATTTTGATGATGGTTTCCTTTGCTGCACAAAAAAGCTTTTTAGTTTGATGTAGTCCCATTTATTTATTTTTGCTTTTGTTTCCCTTGCCATTGGAGTTAAATCCACAAAAACATCATTAAGGATGATGTCAGTGAGGTTACAGCCTATGTTTTCCTCTAGGAAGTTTAAGATTTCAAATGTTATATTCAAGTATTTAATTCATTTCGGGTTAATTTTTGTATATGCTGTATTTAGATCACTCTTAATTATCTCACAGGTCACTGAAACTCTCATGTCTTTTCAGTCTTTCTTCCTTACTGTTCTTTAGACTCCATGATTTCTATTGATCTGACTTCTACTTACCTGATTTATTTCTGCCATATCCAAGTTCTGCTATTAAATTCATGATTTTTCATTTCAGATACTCCCTCATTTGGTTTTTTTTCTTGATAATTTCATAGTTTTTATTCCTCAACTGAGATTTCCACATGTTCATGCATTGTGACCATATTTTCCTGAATGTCCTTGAACATATTCATAATAACTACTTTAAAATCCTTGTTTGTAGGGATCCTCTCAGGATTGATTTCTTTTGATTTTCTTTTGTACCAAGAAATTATTTATTAATATGTAAGAGTGTGTTTTTCCTTTATTATTTGTTTTTAATATCCAATATTTAATTATATCAAAAGTTGGGGGTACTGGGCATGGTTCTTTCTGGGTAGGCAAGAGAGTAATTTAAATTATTTAAAATATTTGATATTAATTAATTAGAATATTAATATTATATATTATTAATATAATACAATATAATATCAATAAATATCTTAAAGATATTTATTATAGAATGTGTTACGATTTTCTCATGATTAAAATTTCTTAATTTTTTTTGTTTTTGGTAAATAATTACTTTTAAAGTTCATTGTGTCTTTGATAAGTCTCCAGAGTAAAAATATGTCATAGGTTAGATATTTCTCTCTCTCTCTCTCTCTCTCTCTCTCTCTCTCTCTCTCTCTCTTTCTCTCTCATATTGTTCATGGGATGTATGTATAAAATGAGCCTTATCAACTGAATTTTTTACCTCATTTACATCATTACTGTTTGCTTATTTGGCAAAAAGAAAGTATTAAAGTGTGTTTAAGTCTGAAATCTGGGTAAAATGGAAGTCTTGACAAATACCTGTGATTAGAAACTACCTCTGGTATAAGAGAATGCATTTTTTTATAATAAATATTAAAAAGAAAGTCAATTATCAAACCTTTTTTTTCTTAATAGATTACAGTTTGTGATATTCAGTTACGTTTTAGAAACAAGTGAATTGGTTTATACTGAAAAGAAACTTGATTACATGTTGAAAGGTATACAGTATCTCTAATGAAAGAAAAAAATAAGTCATAAAGATTGCTTTTAAAACGTGAAAAGTGTTATGATCCTCCCACGTCTACAGAGATAAAGTGGTAGGTTTTGACTAAGATATTTTAGCTTAATTTCTTTGCTTTTATAAATTTCTAAATCAAAATTAGTTAAGACAAACTAAATTAAAATGGAGAGCTCTGGATTTTGAAAAGCCAAATTAAACTTTAAATTTTGTTATATTGCATCATTATTTTCTGTTTTGCTTTTTATCTAGCATTTAATAAAGAAATTTACAAAATTTCCAATGGTTTTATATAGAACTATGGTTATTTATAAATCATGTATTTTTAGTTTTAATATAAAAATTCCCTTGAGACTGTATATAATCTTTGTTAATTAAACTTTCAAATTTGGAAACAGCTGTTTTATAAAGTAAATCATGGCTGTACACTATTTGTCAGAAGTTATGACACCTTTTATGAAACTAAAAAAATAGGGTGATATATATTTAGGTGACTGCATTTAGTTGTATTATAATTTAAATTGCTACTTAATGTTACAGACTAGTCCTTTTTAGCTCTTTGATACTTTAAATTTTACGTAAGTCTGATCTTTACTGGGTTTTGTTGTTTTTAATTTTTTCTTTCACTGGTAATTCGTCTCAATTCTGCTTTCTAATAATGTCCAAAACTGACCATTTGTCACCACCTCCATACAACTACAATTATCAAAGCCCTCATCACATTTCGCCTCATATTGGATTTCCTGCTTCCACTTCTTCCTCTCCACGGTCTTTTCCCTACACGGCAGCTAGAATTCTTCATGAAACACGTACTCTGCCCAGAATCCTGTAGTGGCTTCTCATCGCAAAGCCAAGTCCCTAGTCTGGCCCTTAGACTCCTATGCGACTGCTTCTATAATCTCATCTCCTAATACTCTTACTTCACCCTGATCTAAACACAGGGCTTTCTTAATTGTCTTCCTCAAACGTTTGATTCACACTCCTACCTCAGAGTATTGATTGGCACAGCCTTCCTCCCAGGACTCCTCTTCTGCCTATGTGAATGAGCTGCTCCCACACTTCATCTAAGAATTTACTAAAATACTTTTTGTCAGAGGCTGTCCCTGATCTCTCATATCTAAAATCCTCTTCCCCACCTCATTTGCAGATCAATCTACATGTTTAATTGTAAATTTTTACATCTTTGTCTCATCTTTAACTTACCCAGGCCTACTTTGACAGCAGATTTTTTTTTTTTTTTTTTTTTTTTTTTTGCAGTTCCCGGGCCTCTCACTGTTGTGGCCTCTCCCGTTGCGGAGCACAGGCTCCGGATGCGCAGGCTCAGCGGCCATGGCTCATGGGCCCAGCCGCTCCGCGGCATGTGGGATCTTCCCGGACTGGGGCACGAACCCGTGTCCCCTGCATCAGCAGGCGGACTCTTAACCACTGCGCCACCAGGGAAGCCCCAACAGCAGATATTTTTAGCAATCTCTTTTATTGAATTCTTGTAAAAACATTCAAGTTACTTTCATAGAAACGAAATCTCATTTTTTTGTACTGATAAAGTCACTGCCTTATATAATTTTTATTAAATCTCATAATTAGAACAACAGATACAGTTGGCATGAATGTTTTGGGAATAAACATGCCTGCTTGCTAAGGCTAAAAGTTAACTGGTGGGAGCCAAGTGTGGGCTTCATTCTAGAGCTGTCTACCAGACTCAGCAGACAGACCACTGTGGACATCAGGCAGAATATTTACGCAAGTGGAGAGTCTTTGTTAATCGTCTGGGGAATTGATCAAGTAGATCTCGATTAAGAGAGTTTAATTGTAGTTAAAAACTGAAACTGAAATAAGCTTAGCTTGATTATATAAAAGAGCTCTTCTAGATTATTCTAACTTTTATTGTTGGATTAGTTCATCTTGAAAATAAATTATATAATTATCTCTAGTAGAAACTTTCATATAAAATTAATTCCAAGAGTGGAAATAAATGACTACTAGAGAATTGCTGCTTTTCTTAAAATAGCATATATTATAAAAAATATATCTAATGAAAAAATTCTGTAGTTGGATAATAATGATGGTTGTGCAACATTGTGGAGGTACTTAATGCCCTTGAATCAAACACTTAAAAATGGTAAATTTTATGTTATGTATATTTTCCCACAATAAAACCAAAATAAAAATACATCTACACATAAAAACTAATATAAATAAACCTGTGGCAAATTATTAATGGGCAATATAGAAGAAAAGTCAGAATTAATGGAATTAGAGGACTTGTATTTATATAATACTAGTTCTACCATGAATGAGTTGGCAACATTTTGACAAATCTTTTACATTTTCTTTTCTTTTTAATTAATTAATTAATTTTTGGCTGCATTGGGTCTTCGTTGCTGCGCACGGGCTTTCTCAAGTTGCGGCGAGCAGGGGCTACTCTTTGTTGTGGTGTGCGGGCTTCTCATTGCAGTGGCTTCTCTTGTTGTGGAGCATGAGCTCTAGGCGCGCGGGCTTCAGTTGTGACACGCGGGCTCAGTAGTTGTGGCTCACAGGCTCTAGAGTGCAGGTCAGTAGTTGTGACTCACAGGCTTAGTTGCTCCGTGGCTTGTGGGATCTTCCCGGACCAGGGCTCGGACACATGTCCCCTGCATTGGCAGGCGGGTTCTTAACCACTGCGCCACCAGGGAAGTCCCTTTTACTTTTCCTTAGTTGTAGTTTTCTTAAGTTTAATGTGAATTTACTTACTCCTCACAACTCTTGGGAGTTTCATGAGGAAGAAATGAGGTTATTTATATAAAAATCTTTTATGAACTGTGTAAGTCAGTTTATAGCCTTCAGGTGGAATTTTTCATATTTTTGGAAGAGTAATTCATTGAACTGACTGTTGGTATTGCATATAAGGTTTTGGCTTGAAGCATTTGCTATTGAGGTTTTAAAAATATTTAAATTGCATATTTAAAATGTTTTATTTTTTCGTGAAAATGCAGCTGTTTATTCCCCAGGGTTTAATTAATTGAGAATGGAAAAGTTTAGCTTATATTTGGAGAGTTACACTTCTTATTGGCATTATTAAATGTTCAGGTTTTTTATTATTGATGTCTTTTCTTAACAGGTTCCCTTCATAACTTCTGAAGGGAAAACCTTGCAAGCTGAGGTAGATACTGGATAACTTAGTTTTTCCTTTCTTATTTGAAATCAGTGTGTTAAAAAGCATTTATCAAAAAAAAAAAGGTTTATGCGGAACAGGAACAGTGGAACAGGAAATGGTAGACTGGGCAAGTATAATGATGTCATAAATCAGATTTAAGTAATAGAAAATTATTTATTTTGGACATTGATTAAAGTGCATTTCTGGTTGCTCACCTTCAGTGGACTAAGAGATATTTTTTTCCTCTGAGTAAGAAAACAGTGAGTTGGAAGAACTCAGTTAATTTCAGAGATTTCTTTTTGTAAAAATAGAGATAGGATGTAGGAAAATGGTCAATAGAAAGCTCACTTTAGAAAGAAGCTCTTTTTATAAGGTAAAGAAGAAAAATAATCAGAATTTAATTAGCTGAAATCTTTATTGAATGTTCCATTTGGGGCATAACAAAGAACTCTGTACCTAGGATACAATGTATAATATTAAAAAGATGCGGGGCTTCCCTGGTGGCGCAGTGGTTGAGAGTCCGCCTGCCGATGCAGGGGACACGGGTTCGTGCCCCGGTCCGGAAAGATCCCACACGCCGCGGAGCAGCTAGGCTCATGAGCCATGGCCGCGGAGCCTGTGCTCCGCAACGGGAGAGACCACAACAGTGAGAGGCCCGCGTACCGCAAAAAAAAAAAAGAATGAAAAAAAAATGTGATTTTAATCTTTAGAATTCACTGTTTTAAACGTCCTCCATCACTTACTTAACCTGTGTTCAGTTTCAAGTGATTCTTTTTTCCCTTAGTTAGTTGTAACATTTCTGCAGTTTGCTCCAGAATTACTTTAGATAGATATGTGGCCCATTGACATGTTTTAAAATTTTAGATTTGCATGCCTTTAGGCCGCATACTCAGTCTTTTATTTGCATAGTCTCTGCCATTTCTGTGGTCTCTGCCTTACCACACTTATTTCACTTATGTGAAACACCTGGCCTCTGGAGACATATGTCACTCTTGCTAAACCTTTACCTAAGAGGCACAAGTCAAGGATAAAAAGGAAAAGGAAAATTCCTGTCTGTTCAACCCATGCCTGCAAAGTTCTTACCTTTTCCTGTCATGCCTAGTGAGTGGGGATTCCCACAAGGCTTGGATGAGCATGTCTGAAACCAAGTGACCTTTAAATTATCCCTAAGCCTGGTGTCATCTCCTGGTTTTAGTTATAGCTTTCTAATGCTCCAAGTGCTGCTAAGTCTGTTTGTCATTTGACATAATATACTGTGAATAAAGGACTATGCTAAATTTCCCTTAAGCCACAGTCTAGTGGAGAGTAAATACTTCGAGTTTTATCTGGTTATTTCTTATACTTTTTGAATTGATATTTTTGGAAATGATACATTCCTTGGGGACCTCTTTTGGGGGAGGGGCCTATTACTAACAGTAGTATTTCCAATTACATTTAAATGAATGTCTTCAAAATGTAATGGTTAAGGTGTTTACGTGGTAATAGAACTTAAAAATAAATCCTATAAATCATTACTAATTTGAAATGAAAAACTCTGAATCTTCCAGGTATCACTCTGTTTAAAATTGCCCTGACCACATTCTCTGTCTTCCTTACTCTGATTTATTTTTCTTCATCAGACTTTTCACTGCTTAAATTGTGTATTTATGTCTTTATTTGTTGTCTGTCTCTTCCTACTATGTAAGCATGTGAGCAGGGACTTGTTTCTGATTCCTGTTCTATTTCACTGCTTACAACAGTGTTGAATACATAATGAGAAACTTACTAAATATTTGGTGTAAGAGTGCATGAAACCCTTCTCATCCACCTGTAGTATGTTCTTTTCTGGGTGCTGCCCTCTCCATTCTACTGTCAGCATCCTTTGGCTTAGTACATATAAAACACGGATCCTGATGTTGTAACTCTCCCTACTCGAAGCCCCCCATTGTCCTCAGAATGACATCAGTCCTTAAGTATATCTCACTTAATCTTCTCACTTTAATACAATTTGTTGTCTATCTGCCTGTTTTTTTTTTTAATTAAACCTTCGAGCTCCTTGAGGAAAAGAACTTTGTCGTCTTCATCGACTTATCCCTTACTCCTTATGTGGTATCTGAAGTTGCTCAAGAAATGTTTGTAAAATGAAAGAGTAACATTTTACATGGGGAAAAAAAGGCAAGTCCGGAGGTGATAGGATACATGACAATGAGTAGCTGCTAGCGAGCAGCAGGGTTAGACTGACTCCCTCAGGCCAGTGCTCTACCACTAATAGGAGTGGATTTTGATTTTTAACAAAAAGTATTTTTGTTTCTTCACTTACAGATATTGAAGATGTTAAGAAGTACAAACCTGGTTACTTAGAAGCTACGCTTAATTGGTTTAGATTTTATAAGGTACCAGAGGGAAAACCAGAAAACCAGTTTGCTTTTAATGGAGAATTCAAGAACAAGGTGAAGTTGATAATCTTTATTTTAAAATGTGCCTGTGGGCTTCCCTGGTGGCGCAGTGGTTGAGAGTCCACCTGCCGATGCAGGGGACACGGGTTCGTGCCCCGGTCCGGGAGGATCCCACGTGCTGCGGAGCGGCTGGGCCCGTGAGCCATGGCCACTGGGCCTGCGCATCCGGAGCCTGTGCTCCGCAACGGGAGAGGCCACAGCAGTGAGAGGCCCGCATGCCGCTAAACAAACAAACAAACAAACAAATAAATAAATCTATAAGCTGATATGCCTGATGAACATAAATGCAAAAATTCTCAGCAAAAGTCTAAATAAATCAATAAGGGTGTTACACATTGCTAAAAGAATGGAGAATATATATGATCCTTTCAATAGATGCAGAAAAATAAAAATAAAAAAATAAAAAATAAAATGTGCCTGTGATATCTGTACAATATTTCTTTCACTTTGGGGGATTTCATATGTGAACATTTGTATATAGTGTGATAAAAAATGCTTTTTACCGACTTTCATATTTAAGGACATTATTTTATCATTTTTATTTTTAAAAAAGTTTTAGGAGATCTCTCTAAGTAAATCAGTAAGGCTGATAAATACCTATATGCATCTGTTTATCTATCAATAAGTCCTTCGTCTCAGAAAATGAAGGATTTCCATGATCAGTCTAAGTCTGCAAATTGTATATGAAGAAAAGCCTTCCATTTACTTACTCCAGAGAAGAGGAAGTTACTTACCATTAATGTAGATACAAAGGGGCTTGCCTCCTAAGTGTTCATCCTACCATGGCTGAATTAAGCTGCTTAACAATTAAGACAACACTTGAATTATCTTACTGTCAGAGGATTTTTCTATCAGAAAACCACAAACTTACCAGAAAGTGGCTCTAATATGACACATATGGAGGAAATAGACCAAAGAGTTAAAGTCAAAAGACTATGTCTTTTAAACTTACTGCCACTATATAAATTTCACATTATAAACCAACCTTTAAGTGGTACTAATAAATAAAGTATGTTTTGCAGGTAGAGTAAGCCATGGTTGTGAAAACTTTAAAATTACAATAAGTATTTTGTTATACAAAAGTTTATTGCTGAACCCAGTATTTTTTAAAGGTACATTAAAAGAACCCTTAAGATCTTGAGGGCTTTGTCTAGGATTTTTAAATATAAATATAAAACTATTATTTTAGACTGTAATCTCTCACTTAAGGAAAATTAGGAACATTTTGAGGGAAAAATATAAAGAATTTTCTGCTTTGGAAAAATAAAGCAAGTTTTCCTTAGATGGTCTTACTAGATCTATATCTATTGTTGATTTTGCATTTTTAGACACTATATGAATTCATACTAAGAAAAAAATTAGAAAATGTCGAGGTTTACTACCTTCAGACAGTGGATAATCTAAAACGATTATGCAGTTGGACTACTTATAGCTTTATGATGATGAAATTAATAGGTATATGCTTATTTACAAGCAAGATATTGATAGTAGGCTAACCACTTTACATTCAACATCTTATTTATTCTTTCAACAACTCTATGATTTAATTCAGGGGTTGGCAAACTTTTTTGTGTAAAGTACCAGAAAGTAAATATTACAGACTTTGTAGGCCATATGGTCTCTGTCACAGCTACTCAGCTCTTCCATTGTAGCACTAACGCAGTCAGAGGCCATGCACAGATGAATGGGTATGACTGTGCTCAATAAAAACTTTATTTACAAAAACACATGGTGAGTTGGATTTGGCCCACAGGCCCAAGTTTGCCAACCCTTGATTTAGATGATCTTCATTACATTGCATATTATAGATGAAGAAAATTAATACAATGAGATTAAGTAATCTTCATAAAGTCACACAGCCGGTAAATAAGGATGTGAGAATTTATACTCAGGTTTGCCTGACTACAGAGCTCATGTTCTTAATAATTAACTGTCATACTATGACTAGTTCCATGTTAGTATAATGATGTGATTGCTGTGTCTGTTTTTGGTTTTTAACTAGGCTTTTGCTCTTGAAGTTATTAAATCTACTCATGAATGTTGGAAAGCATTGCTTATGGAGAAGTGTGCTGGAGGGGCTATAAATTGGTAAGGACTTGTCTTTTCTATGTAGAGTTATTTTATTACTAACTGGTACTAAAGAGCCATATGATACTGCTCAGATCTGATTGTTTTTTAAGAGAATTGAAATGTTTCTTCATTTAAAAAATGTTTACAGAGCACCTATTTGAAAGGTGTTACCAAGTGCTGGGCACTATGAAATTAGGAATTGACATGACCCCTTTTCCCAAGGAATTTATAGTTTAGTGGGGTATACTGTCAAGTAAAGAGGCATTTCATTATAATGCACTGTGAATATATGCAAAGGTGGATTTTCAGCGACTTTTCAACATGCAGACATATGATTAATTTATGTAATAAGTACCACATCATTTCTTGGTAAGAACAGTTAAAAGCCTTCTTATCCAACATGATCTGGGTCACCAGCTAATTGATTAAGGGGAACCAAACAATAGTAACATATATAACTCAAGCGTTTTATTTTACTTTAAAACATTTAAGTGTACATTCATTTATCAATCTGTGGATATAGGGCTAAGATCTTTTCTGTATAGATTACATATAGATTATATATAGCCTAACTTAATATATAATAGAAAGTAAAGATCAAATCCTGTAATCTTTAAACTCCTTACACTTAAAAACCCTTATTAATTTTTAGGGTTCTTTTTTTCTATCCTTTTACAGTTGTCTTACCACACCTAATTTGATACGAAGTTTTTATAGTGATTCACCTTTATGGAGGCTTTTTAGAGCCTCGATGGTGTGTACAGCCTCAGTGGTTTAAGAGCCTACTTGGTGTTCATAGAAACAGTTCTCTTTCCATACTCCCTTCATTGATGGGCGTAATTACAGCTTTAATTATGAAATTGTAATACCAAAGACCACTGACATAAAAAAAGTTTGGAGGTCTTCCCTGGTGGCGCAGAGGTTGAGGGTCCGCCTGCCGTTGCAGGGGACATGGGTTCGTGCCCCGGTCCGGGAGGATCCCACATGCCGTGGAGCGGCTGGGCCCGTGGGCCATGGCCGCTGGGCCTGCGCGTCCGGAGCCTGTGCTCTGCAACGGGAGAGACCACAACAGTGAGAGGCCCGCATACCGCGCAAAAAAAAAAAAAAAAGTTTGGAAACAAAAACAACTGACTCTTGGTAAGCCTAACTAGGAAGCAAAAGTACACAGTCGGGCTTCCCTGGTGGCGCAGTGGTTGAGAGTCTGCCTGCTAGTGCAGGGGACACGTGTTCGAGCCCTGGTCTGGGAGGATCCCACATGCCGCGGAGCAACTGGGCCCGTGAGTCACAACTGCTGGGCCTGCGCGTCTGGAGCCTGTGCTCCGCAACAAGAGAGGCTGCGATGGTGAGAGGCCCGTGCACCGTGATGAAGAGTGGCCCCCGCTTGCCACAGCTGGAGAAAGCCCTCACACAGAAACGAAGACCCGACACAGCCAAAAATAAATAAATTAATTAATAAACTCCTACCCCCAACATCTTCAAAAAAAGAAAAGAAAAAGGAATAGCAAAAAATTTCGAAAAAAAAAAAAAAGTACACAGTCTTTCTGGAGAGCAGAGTCCTACCCATCTTCATGTCCTCTTTGAATCAGGAGAAAGTGGGAAGCCATTTACTCTTCAGCAAATACTCATTGAGGGTCTACTGCCAAGTACTGTGCTGATAGTAGGGTTGCTGCTGTGAATACAATAGAGTCCCTGTCCTTCTGGGGCAAAAAGTCTGGGAATCAAGAGAGACATTAAAGAAATCATTAGAATAGAGTAATATGTAGTAAAGAATTAAGCAGTCTCAAGGAATATTTTATCCAAGTCATCAGAGGCTCATCTTGCAAATGCTTGGGCATTATAGCTTCCAATTCTGTTTCTCCTGAGTCTAGAGTAACACTGTGGACTCCATCTTCTCCTCCCATTTTTCTTACCTCTTATGTATTGATAGAATACTCTTTTTTTTTCAGCATAGTCATAAAATTTAGGTAATTGTTTCTAACATAAATAGTACAACTTACTAACAAGAAAACTGGGTGTAATGAAATGTCATCTAGCCCTCACTATCCTAGTAACTAATAGACTGAATTCTCCTTTATGGTCAAATATTCTAAGTCAGATATTAATGTGATGGGCTCCTCTAAGAAGAGGGACCTCTGATTGTCCAAAGAGGTATTTGCTTGCTGTTTGCTTTCCTCTCTTTCCTAATGGTACTTTCAGAAAAGCTTTTGCAGTCTTTAACGGGACTTGTATGGTTCCCAGGTTTCCTGATCTGCACAGCTAGAGAGCATCTCTGGTTAGATTTTCTATAGCTTGATGGCATTCCTTCTATGCTGATTCTAATTATCTTTACTGTGAAGGTAACTTTATTTCTATGCTCTGTGGAGTCATTTTGCTGTAGCCTCCTAGGTAATGATAAGGATTACATTAGCAGTAAGAATTGACATTTACTGAACTCTAGTAGTTTTCATGTTCTAAGAGTTTTATATGTATTATCTAATTAATATTCACCAGAACCCTATAAGATGTGTATCATTATTATATCCATTTTACATATGAGGAAATTGAGGCCATGTAGAGATTGTGACTATTGAAGGTCTCACTGTGTGATGGATTTAAGCCAGACTTCAAACCTACTCTCTCAACAGCTTTATTCTTCCTCTATGTTTTCAAAGAATACAATAAAATTAATTTTTTTAGCTTGAAAATTTTTAGGATATAAGTTTCTGGTTATAAATTTTACACATCTAGATAATTTCAAGTCAAAATGTTCAGGATTTTAACTCATTTTTGTCCATATTTTCTTTATTTTTTGCCACTACTTGATTTGTAAAATATATTTATATTAATAAAATTTTTCTTTCCTTTGTCTTTACCTAATGAATTGCTTCTCTCTCTCAGTTCCTTACAGTGTACTCTGTTATTGATTATCAAACCATTCCCCCTTCCTTTTTAACCTGTTATCCCCACGCAAATCAGTTTAGGTCTGAACTGAAGACATTATCACAGCAGTTCTCTCAAACAACGTATAGTACAGCACAATTACCCAGGGAAACCATTAGAAAATTCAAATGCGTTGTCCTTTTCTTTAAACCTGGCGAATTAGGATCTCTGAGGAGTAGAGTCTAAGCATCTGTATGTTTTAAAAGCTCCCTGGCTTCTGATGAGCTTCTCTGCTTCGAACCATTAAATCCAAACTTCTCTTAGAAGAACAAACAAGGCCTTCCAGGATTTGGCACTTGCTACCCGTCCAGCCTCATTTTCCATCACTTCTTGCCTCTTTTTTCATGTTCCAACAACTTAGAACCACTTGTCACTCCTCACAAACACCATGTTCTTATTGACCTCTGGGCCATACTCATTTTGTTTCCCTTTGCCATGATTTACTTCTCACTTCTTGAAATGGCTGACTTACTTATCTTTTAAGACTTGTTTTTGACTTTGTTTTCTCTAGGAAACTTTCCCTCATCCTAGCCTTGTGCTTGCTAAGGTGCCATTACACTCTATTCCTTGCCCCCCTGTGTAGTCCTATCACTGCATTTATTAATTAACTGCTTGTTTTATGAGTTTGTCTTCTCCTTTAGAGTATAAGTTCCTCAAAAGTAGATGAATAGGGCTTCCCTGGTGGCGCAGTGGTTGAGAAGTCCACCTGCCGTTGCAGGGGACACAGGTTCGTGCCCTGGTCCGGGAAGATCCCACATGCCGCGGAGCGGCTAGGCCCGTGAGCCATGGCCGCTGAGCCTGTGCATCTGGAGCCTGTGCTCTGCAACAGGAGAGGCCGCAACAGTGAGAGGCCCGCGTACTGCAAAAAAAAGTAGATGAATAAAGATGTTGTGTTCATCTTTATATTCCTTATCCCTGACATGTAGTAGTCACTCAATAAATACTTGTTGGAGTAATTGCTGAATAATATTTTAAAGCCAACAAATAAATGGTTTTTTAAAAATAAATTTATTTATTTACTTATTTATTTTTTGACTGCCTTGGGTCTTTGTTGCTGCACGCGGGCTTTCTCTAGTTGTGATGAGCGGGGGCGACTCTTTGTTGCAGTGTGCGGGCTTCTCATTGCAGTGGCTTCTCTTGTTGCGGAGCACGGGCTCTAGGCGCACGGTTTCCAGTAGTTGTGGCACACGGGCTCAGTAGTTGTGGTGCACAGGCTTAGTTGCTCCACGGTACGTGGGATCTTCCTGGACCAGGGCTCGAGCCCTTGTCCCCTTCACTGGCAGGCGATTCTTAACCCCTACTGTGCCACCAGGCAAGTACCTAGATGTTGTTTTTTAAATCCAGTAGTGACTCTACTGTTTCCAGGAGCCCTGCATTTATTAAATTATTTAATTGATAATCCTCTTTATCACAATAAATTTTGTCATTGTTATTTTTATTCCTTTTCCCCACTGCTTAATGTTTACTCTGGAAGCTACGTATTTTTTTTTAGCAGAGATAATTTTGTTATTTCTGTTTTTACCAAAAATAACTTTAAATACTTTGTAAGAGAAATACAGTTTTTTTTTTTACAAATTTAATCAGTTATACATATACATATGTTCCCATATCCCCTCCCTTTTGCGTCTCCCTCCCACCCTCCCTATCCCACCCCTCCAGGTGGTCACAAAGCTGATCTCCCTGTGCTATGCGGCTGCTTCCCACTAGCTATCTACCTTACGTTTGGTAGTGTATATATGTCCATGCTGCTCTTTCACTTTGTCACAGCTTACCCTTCCCCCTCCCCATATCCTCAAGTCCATTCTCTAGTAGGTCTGTGTCTTTATTCCTGTCTTACCCCTATGTTCTTCATGACATTTTTTTTCTTAAATTCCATATATATGTGTCAGCATACAGTATTTGTCTTTCTCTTTCTGACTTACTTCACTCTGTATGACAGACTCTAGGTCCATCCACCTCATTACAAATAGCTCAATTTCATTTCTTTTTATGGCTGAGTAATATTCCATTGTATATATGTGCCACATCTTCTTTACCCATTCATCCAATGATGGACACTTAGGTTGTTTCCATCTCCGGGCTATTGTAAATAGGGCTGCTATGAACATTTTGGTACATGTCTCTTTTTGAATTATGGTTTTCTCAGGGTATATGCCCAGTAGTGGGATGGCTGGGTCATATGGTAGTTGTATTTGTAGTTTTTTAAGGAACCTCCATACCGTTCTCCATAGTGGCTGTACCAATTCACATTCCCACCAGCAGTGCAAGAGTGTTCCCTTTTCTCCACAACCTCTCCAGCATTTATTGTTTCTAGATTTTTTGATGATGGCCATTCTGACTGGTGTGAGATGATATCTCATTGTAGTTTTGATTTGCATTTCTCTAATGAGTAAAGATGTTGAGCATCCTTTCATGTGTTTGTTGGCAGTCTGTATATCTTCTGTGGAGAAATGTCTATTTAGGTCTTCTGCCCATTTTTGGATTGGGTTGTTTGTTTTTTTGTTATTGAGCTGCATGAGCTGCTTATAAATTTTGGAGATTAATCCTTTGTCAGTTGCTTCATTCGCAAATATTTTCTCCCATTCTGAGGGTTGTCTTTTGGTCTTGTTTATGGTTTCCTTTGCTGTGCAAAAGCTTTTAATTTTCATTAGGTCCCATGTGTTTATTTTTGTCTTTATTTCCATTTCTCTAGGAGGTGGGTCAAAAAGGATCTTGCTGTGATTTATGTCATAGAGTGTTCTGCCTATATTTTCCTCTAAGAGTTTGATAGTGTCTGGCCTTACATTTAGGTGTTTAATCCATTTTGAGCTTATTTTTGTGTATGGTGTTAGGGAGTGATCTAATCTCATACTTTTACATGTCCCTATCCAGTTTTCCCAGCACCACTTATTGAAGAGACTGTCCTTTCTCCACTGTACATTCCTGCCTCCTTTATTAAAGATAAGGTGACCATATGTCCGTGGGTTTATCTCTGGGCTTTGTATCCTGTTCCATTGATCTATCTTTCTGTTTTTGTGCCAGTACCATACTGTCTTGATTACTGTAGCTTTGTAGTATAGTCTGAAGTCAGGGAGCCTGATTCCTCCAGCTCCATTTTTCGTTCTCAAGATCGCTTTGGCTATTCGGGGTCTTTTGTGTTTCCATACAAATTGTGAAATTTTTTGTTCTAGTTCTGTGAAAAATGCCAGTGGTAGTTTGATAGGGATTGCCTTGAATCTGTAGATTGCTTTGGGCAGTAGAGTCATTTTCACAATGTTGATTCTTCCAATCCAAGAACATGGTACATCTCTCCATCTATTTGTATCATCTTTAATTTCTTTCATCAGTGTCTTATAATTTTCTGCATACAGGTCTTTTGTCTCCTTAGGTAGGTTTATTCCTAGATATTTTATTCTTTTTGTTGCAATGGTAAATGGGAGTGTTTCCTTGATTTCACTTTCAGATTTTTCATCATTAGTATATAGGAATGCCAGAGATTTCTGTGCATTAATTTTGTATCCCGCAACTTTACCAAATTCATTGATTAGCTCTAGTAGTTTTCTGGTAGCATCTTTAGGATTCTCTATGTACAGTATCATGTCATCTGCAAACAGTGACAGCTTTACTTCTTCTTTTCCGATTTGGATTCCTTTTATTTCCTTTTCTTCTCTGATTGCTGTGGCTAAAACTTCCAAAACTGTGTTGAATAAGAGTGGTGAGAGTGGGCGACCTTGTCTTGTTCCTGATCTTAGTGGAAATGGTTTCAGTTTTTCACCATTGAGGACGATGCTGGCTGTGGGTTTGTCATATATGGCCTTTATTATGTTGAGGAAAGTTCCCTCTATGCCTACTTTCTGCAGGGTTTTTATCATAAATGGGTGTTGAATTTTGTCGAAAGCTTTCTCTGCATCTATTGAGATGATCATATGGTTTTTCTCCTTCAATTTGTTAATATGGTGTATCACGTTGATTGATTTGCGTATATTGAAGAATCCTTGCATTCCTGGAATAAACCCCACTTGATCATGGTGTATGATCCTTTTAATGTGCTGTTGGATTCTGTTTGCTAGTATTTTGTGGAGGATTTTTGCATCTATGTTCATCAGTGATATTGGCCTGTAGTTTTCTTTCTTTGTGACATCCTTGACTGGTTTTGGTATCAAGGTGATGGTGGCCTCGTAGGATGAGTTTGAGAGTGTTCCTCCCTCTGCTATATTTTGGAAGAGTTTGAGAAGGATGGGTGTTAGCTCTTCTCTAAATGCTTGATAGAATTCACCTGTGAAGCCATCTGGTCCTGGGCTTTTGTTTGTTGGAAGATTTTTTATCACAGTTTCAATTTCAGTGCTTGTGATTGGTCTGTTCATATTTTCT
Organism: Mesoplodon bidens; assembly: GCF_964165515.1. Classification (NCBI taxonomy): domain Eukaryota; kingdom Metazoa; phylum Chordata; class Mammalia; order Artiodactyla; family Ziphiidae; genus Mesoplodon; species Mesoplodon bidens. Next base: position 72,738,343 of record NC_138176.1, on the reverse strand, counting down.
ATTTCTTCCTGAGTCAGTCTTGGCAGGTTGTGCCTTTCTAAGAATTTGTCCATTTCTTCCAGGTTGTCCATTTTATTGGCATAGAGTTGCTTGTAGTAATCTCTCATGATCTTTTGTATTTCTGCAGTGTCAGTTGTTACTTCTCCTTTTTCATTTCTAATACTATTGATTTGAGTCTTCTCCCTTTTTTTCTTGATGAGTTGGCTAATGGTTTGTCAATTTTGTTTATCTTCTCAAAGAACCAGCTTTTAGTTTTATTGATCTTTGCTATCGTTTCCTTCATTTCTTTTTCATTTATTTCTGATCTGATCTTTATGATTTCTTTCCTTCTGCTAACTTTGGGGGTTTTTTGTTCTTCTTTCTCTAATTGCTTTAGGTGCAAGGTTAGGTTGTTTATTCGAGATGTTTCCTGTTTCTTAAGGTAGGATTGTATTGCTATAAACTTCCCTCTTAGAAGTGCTTTTGCTGCATCCCATAGGTTTTGGGTCGTCGTGTCTCCATTGTCATTTGTTTCTAGGTATTTTTTAATTTCCTCTTTGATTTCTCCAGTGATCACTTTGTTATTAAGTAGTGTATTGTTTAGCCTCCATGTGTTTGTATTTTTTACAGCTCTTTTCCTGTAATTGATATCTAGTCTCATAGCATTGTGGTCAGAAAAGATACTTGATACAATTTCAATTTTCTTAAATTTACCAAGGCTTGATTTGTGACCCAAGATATGATCTATCCTGGAGAATGTTCCATGAGCACTTGAGAAAAATGTGTATTCTGTTGTTTTTAGATGGAATGTCCTATAAATATCAATTAAGTCCATCTTGTTTAATGTATCATTTAAAGCTTGTGTTTCCTTATTTATTTTCATGTTGGATGGTCTGTCCATTGGTGAAAGTGGGGTGTTAAAGTCCCCTACTATGATTGTGTTACTGTCGATTTCTCCTTTTATGGCTGTTAGTATTTGCCTTATGTATTGAGGTGCTCCTATGTTGGGTGCATAAATATTTACAATTGTTATATCTTCTTCTTGGATCAATCCCTTGATCATTATGTAGTGTCCTTCTTTGTCTCTTCTAGTAGTCTTTATTTTAAAGTCTATTTTGTCTGATATGAGAATTGCTACTCCAGCTTTCTTTTGGTTTCCATTTGCATGGAATATCTTTTTCCATCCCCTTACTTTCAGTCTGTATGTGTCTCTAGGTCTGAAGTGGGTCTCTTGTAGACAGCATATATGTGGGTCTTGTTTTTGTATCCATTCAGCCAATCTGTGTCTTTTGGTGGGAGCATTTAGTCCATTTACATTTATGGTAATTATCCATATGTATGTTCCTATTCCCATTTTCTTAATTGTTTTGGGTTCGTTATTGTAGGTCTTTTCCTTCTGTTGTGTTTCTTGCCTAGAGAAGTCCCTTTAGCATTTGTTGTAAAGCTGGTTTGGTGGTGCTGAACTCTCTCAGCTTTTGCTTGTCTGTAAACGTTTTAATTTCTCCATCAAATCTGAATGAGATCCTTGCTGGGTAGAGTAATCTTGGTTGCAGGTGTCTCTCCTTCATCACTTTAATTATGTCCTGCCACTCCCTCTGGCTTGTAGAGTTTCTGCTGAGAGATCAGCTGTTATCCTGATGGGGATTCCCTTGTGTGTTATTTGTTGTTTTTGCCTTGCTGCTTTTAATATGATTTCTTTGTGTTTAATTTTTGACAGTTTGATTAATATGTGTCTTGGCGTATTTCTCCTTGGATTTATTCTGTATGGGACTCTCTGTGCCTCCTGGACTTGATTAACTACTTCCTTTCCCATATTAGGGAAGTTTTCAACTATAATCTCTTCAAATATTTTCTCAGTCCCTTTCTTTTTCTCTTCTTCTTCTGGAACCCCTATAATTCGAACGTTGGTGCGTTTAATGTTGTCCCAGAGGTCTCTGAGACTGTCCTCTGTTCTTTTCATTCTTTTTTCTTTATTTTGCTCTGCAGCAGTTATTTCCACTATTTTATCTTCCACCTCGCTTATCCGTTCTTCTGCCTCAGTTATTCTGCTATTGATCCCATCTAGAGTATTTTTCATTTCATTTATTGTGTTTTTAATCGATGCTTGATTCATCTTTAGTTCTTCTAGGTCCTTGTTAACTGTTTCTTGCATTTTGTCTATTCTATTTCCAAGATTTTGGATCTGGGAAATAGAATCTTGGATCATCTTTACCATCATTATTCTGAATTCTTTTTCAGGTAGACTGCCTATTACCTCTTCATTTGTTAGGTCTGGTAGGTTTTTATCTTGCTCCTTCACCTGCTGTGTGTTTTTCTGCCTTCTCATTTTTCTTATGTTACTGTGTTTGGGGTCTCCTTTTTGCAGGCTGCAGTTTTGTAGTTCCCGTTGCTTTTGGTGTCTGTCCCCAGTGGCTAAGATTGGTTTAGTGGGTTGTGTAGGCTTCCTGGTGGAGGGGACTAGTGCCTGTGTTCAGGTGGATGAGGCTGGATCTTGTCTTTCTGGTGGGCAGGTCCACGTCTGGTGGTGTGTTTTGGGGTGTCTGCGGACTTTTTATGATTTTAGGCCACCTCTCTGCTAATTGGTGGCGTTGTGTTCCTGTCTTGCTAGTTGTTTGGCATAGGGTGTCCAGCACTGTAGCTTGCTGGTCGTTGAGTGAAGCTGGGTGCTGGTGTTGAGATGGAGATCTCTGGAAGATTTTCGCCGTTTGATATTATGTGGAGCTGGGAGGTCTCTTGTGGACCAGTGTCCTGAAGTTGGCTCTCCCACCTCAGAGGCACAGCACTGACTCCTGGCTCCTCAATTTGGGATGATTTGTTGTCTATTCATGTATTCCACAGATGCAGGGTACATCAAGTTGATTGTGCAGTTTTAATCCGCTGCTTCTGAGGCTGCTGGGAGAGGTTTCCCTTTCTCTTCTTTGTTCTCACAGCTCCTGGGTCTCAGCTTTGGATTTGGCCCCGCCTCTGTGTGTAGGTCGCCGGAGGGCGTCTGTTCTTCTCTCAGACAGGACAAGGTTAAGGGAGCAGCCTCTTCGGGGACTCTGGCTCACTCAGGCCGGGCGGGAGGGATGGGCACGGAGTGCGGGGCGAGCCTGCAGCGGCAGAGGTCAGCGTGACGTTGCAGCAGCCCTAGGCGCACCGTGCCTTCTCCCAGGGAAGCCGCCCCTGGATCCCGGGACCCCGGCAGTGGTGGGCTGCACAGGCTCCCGGAAGGGCGGTGTGGACGGTGACCTGTGCTTGCACACAGGCTTCTTGGCGGCGGCAGCAGCAGCCCCAGCGTCCCACGCCCGTCACTGGGCTCCGCGCTTTCAGTCGTGACTCGCGCCCGTCTGTGGAGCCCCTTTAAGCAGCGCTCTTAATCCCCTCTCCTCGCGCACCAGGAAACCAAGAGGGAAGAAAAAGTCTCTTGCCTCTTCGGCAGCTCCAGAGTTTTCCCGGACTCCCTGCCGGCTAGCTGTGGCACATTAGCCCCCTTCAGGCTGAGTTCTCGCCGCCAACCCCAGTCCTCTCCCTGCGCTCTGACCGAAGCCCGAGCCTCAGCTTCCAGCACCGCCTGCCCCGGCGGGCCAGCTGACAAGCCTCTCGGGCTGGTGAGTGCCGCTCGGCACCGATCCTCTGTGTGGGGATCTCTCCGCTTTGCCCTACCCAGGTATGTGGGGAGTTTCTTGCCTTTTGGGAGGTCTGGGGTCTTCTGCCAGCGTTCAATAGGTGTTTTGTAGGAGTTGTTCCACGTGTATCTGTATTTCTGGTGTATCCGTGGGGAGGAAGGTGATCTCCGCGTCTTACTCTTCCGCCATCTTACCCGGAAGTCCGAGAAATACAGTTTTTTGCCATTTGGGTTTACTCTTCAACTCCTCTCACTCTTTCTTCATCATGGTTTATGTTTCTATTTTTTTTTTTTCAGGATTTTTTTTAACATCTTTATTGGAGTATAAATGCTTTACAATGCTGTGTTAGTTTCTGCTTTATAACATAGTGAATCTGCTATACATATACATATATCCCCATATCTCTTCCCTCTTGCATCTTCCTGCCTCTCACCCTCCCTATCCCACCCGTCTAAGAGGTCACAAAGCACTGAGCTGATCTCTGGGTGCTACGCAGCTGCTTCCCACTAGCCATAGGTTTTACATTTGGTAGTGTATATATGTGAATGCTACTCTCTCACTTTGTTCCAGCTTATGCTTCCCCCTCTGCGTGTCCTCAAGTCCATTCTCTACATCTGTGTCTTTTTTTTTAATTAGTTTCTGCTTTATAACAAAGTGAATCAGTCATACATATACATCTGTTCCCACATCCCTTCCCTCATGCATCTCCCTCCCTCCCACCCTCCCCATCCCACCCCTCCAGGCAGTCACAAAGCACCGAGCTGATCTCCCTGTGCTCTGCGGCTGCTTCCCACTATCTATCTACCTTACGTTTGGTAGTGTATATATGTCCATGCCTCTCTTTCGCTTTGTCACAGCTCACCCTTCCCCCTCCCCATATCCTCAAGTCCATTCTCAAGTAGGTCTGTGTCTTTATTCCCGTTTTACCCCTAGGTTCTTCATGACATTTTTTTTTAATTCCGTATATATGTGTTAGCATACGGTATTTGTCTTTCTCTTTCAGACTTACTTCACTCTGTATGACAGACTCTAGGTCTATCCACCTCATTACAAATAGCTCAGTTTCGTTTCTTTTTATGGCTGAGTAATATTCCATTGTATATATGTGCCACATCTTCTTTATCCATTCATCCGATGATGGACACTTAGGTTGTTTCCAGCTCCGGGCTATTGTGAATAGAGCTGCAATGAACATTTTGGTACATGTCTCTTTTTGAATTATGGTTTTCTCAGGGTATATGCCTAGTAGTGGGATTGCTGGGTCATATGGTAGTTCTATTTTTAGTTTTTGAAGGAACCTCCATACTGTTCTCCATAGTGGCTGTACCAATTCACATTCCCACCAGCAGTGCAAGAGTGTTCCCTTTTCTCCACACCCTCTCCAGCATTTATTGTGTTTAGATTTCTTGATGATGGCCATTCTGACTGGTGTGAGATGATATCTCATTGTAGTTTTGATTTGCATTTCTCTAATGATTAATGGTGTTGAGCATTCTTTCATGTGTTTGTTGGCAGTCTGTATATCTTCTTTGGAGAAATGCCTATTTAAGTCTTCTGCCCATTTTTGGATTGGTTTGTTTGTTTTTTTGCTATTGAGCTGCATGAGCTGTTTATAAATTTTGGAGATTAATCCTTTGTCAGTTGCTTCATTTGCAAATATTTTCTCCCATTCTAAGGGTTGTCTTTTGGTCTTGTTTATGGTTTCCTTTGCTGTGCAAAAGCTTTGAAGTTTCATTAGGTCCCATGTGTTTATCTTTGTTTTTATTTCCATTTCTCTAGGAGGTGGGTCCAAAAGGATCTTGCTGTGATTTATGTCATAGAGTGTTCTGCCTATGTTTTCCTCTAAGAGTTTGATAGTTTCTGGCCTTACATTTAAGTCTTTAATCCATTTTGAGCTTATTTTTGTGTATGGTGTTAGGGAATGATCTAATCTGAAACTTTTACATGTCCCTGTCCAGTTTTCCCAGCACCACTTATTGAAGAGGCTGTCCTTTCTCCACTGTACATTCCTGCCTCCTTTATCAAAGATAAGTTGGCTATATGTGCGTGGGTTTATCTCTGGGCTTTCTATCCTGATCCACTGATCTATCTTTCTGTTTTTATGCCAGTACCACACTGTCTTAATTACTGTAGCTTTGTAGTATAGTCTGAAGTCAGGGAGCCTGATTCCTCCAGCTCCGTTTTTCGTTCTCAAGATCGCTTTGGCTATTAGGGGTCTTTTGTTTTTCCAAACAAATTTTGAAATTTTTTGTTCTATTTCTGTGAAAAATGCCAATGGTAGTTTGATAGGGATTGCATTGAATCTGTAGATTGCTTTGGGTAGTAGAGTCATTTTCTCAATATTGATTCTTCCAATCCAGGAGCATGGTATATCTCTCCATCTATTTGTATCATCTTTAATTTCTTTCATCAGTGTCTTATAATTTTCTGCATACAGGTCTTTTGTCTCCTTAGGTAGGTTTATTCCTAGATATTTTATTCTTTTTGTTGCAATGGTAAATGGGAGTGTTTTCTTGATTTCATTTTCAGATTTTTCATCATTAGTGTACAGGAATGCCAGAGATTTCTGTACATTAATTTTGTATCCTGCTACTTTACCAAATTCATTGATTAGCTCTAGTAGTTTTTCGGTAGCATTTTTAGGATTCTCTATGTATAGTATCATATCATCTGCAAACAGTGACAGCTTTACTTCTTCTTTTCCAATTTGGATTCCTTTTATTTCCTTTTCTTCTCTGATTGCTGTGGCTAAAACTTCCAAAACTATGTTGAATAAGAGTGGTGAGAGTGGGCAGCCTTGTCTTGTTCCTGATCTTAGTGGAAATGGTTTCAGTTTTTCACCATTGAGGACAATGTTGGCTGTGGGTTTGTCATATATGGCCTTTATTATGTTGAGGAAAGTTCCCTCTATGCCTACTTTCTGCAGGGTTTTTATCATTAATGGGTGTTGAATTTTGTCGAAAGCTTTCTCTGTATCTATTGAGATGATCATATGGTTTTTCTCCTTCAATTTGTTAATATGGTGTATCACGTTGATTGATTTGCGTATATTGAAGAATCCTTGCATTCCTGGAATAAACCCCACTTGATCATGGTGTATGATCCTTTTAATGTGCTGTTGGATTCTGTTTGCTAGTATTTTGTTGAGGATTTTTGCATCTATGTTCATCAGTGATATTGGCCTGTAGTTTTCTTTCTTTGTGACATCCTTGCCTGGTTTTGGTATCAAGGTGATGGTGGCCTCGTAGAATGAGTTTGAGAGTGTTCCTTCCTCTGATATTGTTTGGAAGAGTTTGAGAAGGATGGGTGTTAGCTCTTCTCTAAATGTTTGATAGAATTCTCCTGTGAAGCCATCTGGTCCTGGGCTTTTGTTTGATGGAAGATTTTTTATCACATTTTCAATTTCAGTGCTTGTGATTGATCTATTCATATTTTCTGTTTCTTCCTGAGTCAGTCTTGGCAGGTTGTGCATTTCTAAGAATTTATCCATTTCTTCCAGGTTGTCCATTTTATTGGCATAGAGTTGCTTATAGTAATCTCTCATGATCCTTTGTATTTCTGCAGTGTCAGTTGTTACTTCTCCTTTTTCATTTCTAATTCTATTGATTTGAGTCTTCTCCCTTCTTTTCTTGATGAGTCTGGCTAATGGTTTGTCAATTTTGTTTATCTTCTCAAAGAACCAGCTTTTAGTTTGGTTGATCTTTTCTATCGTTTCCTTCATTTCTTTTTCATTTATTTCTGATCTGATCTTTATGATTTCTTTCCTTCTGCTAACTTTGGGGGTTTTTTGTTCTTCTTTCTCTAATTGCTTTAGGTGCAGGGTCAGGTTGTTTACTCCAAATGTTTCCTGTTTCTTCAGGTGGGATTGTATTGCTATAAACTTCCCCCTTAGAACTGCTTTTGCTGCGTCCCATAGGTTTTGGGTCGTCGTGTCTCCATTGTCATTTGTTTCTAGGTATTTTTTAATTTCCTCTTTGATTTCTCCAGTGATCACTTTGTTATTAAGTAGTGTATTGTTTAGCCTCCATGTGTTTGTACTTTTTACAGATCTTTTCCTGTAATTGATGTCTAGTCTCATAGCATTGTGGTCGGAAAAGATACTTGATACAATTTCAATTTTCTTAAATTTACCAAGGCTTGATTTGTGACCCAAGATATGATCTATCCTGGAGAATGTTCCATGAGCACTTGAGAAAAATGTGTATTCTGTTGTTTTTGGATGGAATGTCCTATAAATATCAACTAAGTCCATCTTGTTTAATGTATCATTTAAAGCTTGTGTTTCCTTACTTATTTTCATTTTGGATGATCTGTCCATTGGTGAAAGTGGGGTGTTAAAGTCCCCTACTATGATTGTGTTACTGTGGATTTTCCCTTTTATGGCTGTTAGTATTTGCCTTATGTATTGAGGTGCTCCTATGTTGGGTGCATAAATATTTACAATTGTTATATCTTCTTCTTGGATCGATCCCTTTATCGTTATGTAGTGTCCTTCTTTGTCTCTTCTAATAGTCTTTATTTTAAAGTCTATTTTGTCTGATGTGAGAATTGCTACTCCAGCTTTCTTTTGATTTCCATTTGCATGGAATATCTTTTTCCATCCCCTTACTTTCAATGTGTATGTGTCTCTAGGTCTGAAGTGGGTCTCTTGTAGACAGCATATATATGGGTCTTGTTTTTGTATCCATTCAGCCACTCTGTGTCTTTTGGTGGGAGCATTTAGTCCATTTACATTTAAGGTAATTATTGATATGTATGTTCCTATTCCCATTTCCTTAATTGCTTTGGGTTCGTTATTGTAGGTATATTCCTTCTGTTGTGTTTCTTGCCTAGAGAAGTTCCTTTAGCATTTTTTGTAAAGCTGGTTTCGTGGTGCTGAACTCTCTCAGCTTTTGCTTGTCTGTAAACGTTTTAATTTCTCCATCAAATCTGAATGAGATCCTTGCTGGGTAGAGTAATCTTGGTTGCAGGTGTCTCTCCTTCATCACTTTAATTATGTCCTGCCACTCCCTTCTGGCTTGTAGAGTTTCTGCTGAGAGATCAGCTGTTAACCTGATGGGGATTCCCTTTTGTGTTATTTGTTGTTTTTGCCTTGCTGCTTTTAATATGATTTCTTTGTGTTTAATTTTTGACAGTTTGATTAATATGTGTCTTGGTGTATTTCTCCTTGGATTTATTCTGTATGGGACTCTCTGTGCCTCCTGGACTTGATTAACTATTTCCTTTCCCATATTAGCGAAGTTTTCAACTATAATCTCTTCAAATATTTTCTCAGTCCCTTTTTCTCTTCTTCTTCTGGAACCCCTATAATTCGAATGTTGGTGCGTTTAATGTTGTCCCAGAGGTCTCTGAGACTGTCCTCTGTTCTTTTCATTCTTTTTTCTTTATTTTGCTCTGCAGCAGTTACTTCCACTATTTTATCTTCCACCTCACTTATCCATTCTTCTGCCTCAGTTATTCTGCTATTGATCCCATCTAGAGTATTTTTCATTTCATTTATTGTGTTTTTAATCGATGCTTGATTCATCTTTAGTTCTTCTAGGTCCTTGTTAACTGTTTCTTGCATTTTGTCTATTCTATTTCCAAGATTATGCATCTTGGAAATAGAATCTTGGATCAGCTTTACTATCATTATTCTGAATTCTTTTTCAGGTAGACTGCCTATTACCTCTTCATTTGTTAGGTCTGGTAGGTTTTTATCTTGCTCCTTCACCTGCTGTGTGTTTTTCTGTCTTCTCATTTTGCTTATGTTACTGTGTTTGGGGTCTCCTTTTTGCAGGCTGCAGATTCGTAGTTCCCGTTGTTTTTGGTGTCTGTCCCCAGTGGCTAAGGTTGTTTCAGTAGGTTGTGTAGGCTTTCTTGTGGGGGGGACTAATGCCTGTGTTCTGGTGGTTGAGGCTCGATCTTGTCTTTCTGGTGGACGGGTCCTCGTCTGGTGGTGTGTTTTGGGGTGCCTATGGCCTTTTTATGTTTTTAGGTAGCCTCTCTGCTAATGGGTGGGGTTGTGTACCTGTCTTGCTAGTTGCTTGGCATAGGGTGACCAGCACTGTAGCTTGCTGGTCGTTGAGTGAAGCTGGGTGCTGGTGTTGAGATGGAGATCTCTGGGAGATTTTCGCTGCTTGATATTATGTGGAGCTGGGAGGTCTCTTGTGGACCCGTGTCCTGAAGTTGGCTCTCCCACTTCAGAGGCACAGCACTGACTCCTGGCTGCAGCACCAAGAGCCTTTCATCCACCCTGCTCAGAATAACAGGGAGACAAAGTAGAAAGAAAGAATTAGTAGAAGAAAGAAAGAGAGAGGGAAAGAAAGGAAGAAGGGAAGAAAGGAAGGAAGGATGGAAGAAAAAGAAAGGAGGGAGGGAGGGAGGAAGGATGGAAAGAGAGAAGGAAAGAAAGGAGGGAGGGAGGGAGGATTGAAAGCAAAAGGAAGAGTGAGTGGAAGAAGGGAGGGAGGAAGGAAAGAAAGAAAGAAAGACAGGAGGGAGGGAGGGAGGGAGGGAGGAATTAAAGCAAAAGGAAGAGTGAATGGAAGAAGGGAGGGAGGAAGGAAAGAAAGAAAGAAAGACAGGAGGGAGGGAGGGAGGGAGGAATTATAGCAAAAGGAAGAGTGAATGGAAGAAGGGAGGGAGGGAGGAAGGAAAGAAAGAAAGACGGGAGGGAGGGAGGTATTATAGCAAAAGGAAGAGTGAATGGAAGAAGGGAGGGAGGGAGGAAGGAAAGAAAGAAAGACAGGAGGGAGGGAGGGAGGAAGGAAAGAAAAGTGGAAAGAAGGGTGGGAGGGAGGGAGGGAGGAAAGAAAAAGAAAGAAGGAAAGGAGCGGAGGGAGGGAGGGAGGAAGGGAAGGTAGGAAAAAAAGAAAGAGCAGGTAAAGTAAAATAGAATAAAGTATGAAATATAGTAGCGTTATTAAAATTAAAAAGTAATTTTTGAAAAAAATACGGACCGATAGAACCCTGGGACATATGGTGGAAGCAAAGCTATACAGAGAGAATCTTACACAGAAGATTACACATACACATTCACAAAAAGAGAGCAGGGGGAAAAATCAAAAATCTTGCTCTCCAAGTCCACCTCCTCAATTTGGGATAATTCGTTGTAAAAAGAGGAAAAGGTCGAGAAGTCTGAAATCTTGCTCTCTAAGTCCACCTCCTCAATTTGGGATAATTCGTTGTAAATAGAGGAAAAGGGCGAGAAGTCTGAAATCTTGCTCTCTACGTCCACCTCCTCAATTTGGGATGATTCGCTGTAAAAAGAGGAAAAGGGGAGAAGTCTTAAATGTTGTCCTCAAAGTCCACTTCCTCAATTTGGGATGATTCGCTGTCCATTTATGCACTCCACAGACGCAGGGCACATCAAATGGACCGTGGAGCTTTAATCCGCTGCCTCCGAGGCTGCACAGAGAGATTTCCCTGTCTCTGCTCTCACAGCTCCCGGGTCTCAGCCTTGGACCTGGCCCCGCCTCTGCGCGTAGGTCGCCGGAGGGCGTCCGTTCTTCGCTCAGACTGGACGGGTTTAAAGGAGCCGCTGATTCGGGGGCTCTGGCTCACTCAGGCAGAGGGGAGGGAGGGGCGCGCAGTGTGGGCCGGGCCTGCGGCGGCAGAGGCCGGCGTGACGTTGCAGCAGCCGGTGGCGCTCCGTGCGCTTTCCCGGGAAAGCCGTCCCCGGGTCCCGGGACTCCGGCAGTGGCGGGGTGCACAGGCCCCCCGGAAGGCGGGGCGGACAGTGACCCGCGCTCGCACACAGGCCCGGCGGCGACGGCAGCGGCGGCAGCGGCAGCAGCAGCCCCAGCGTCCCACGCCCGTCTCCGAGGTCCGCGCCTGTCTCTGGCGCTTCCCCAAGCAGCCCTCTTAATGCCCTCTCCTCGCGCACCAGGAAACAAAAGGGAAAAAAGTCTCTTGCCTCTTCGGCAGCTCCAGACCCTTTCCCCGGACTCCCTCCGGGCTAGCCGTGGTGCACTAACCCCTTCAGGCTCTCTTCCTGCCGCCAGCCCCAGTCCTCTCCCTGCGCTCCGACTGAAAGCCGATACCCGAGCCTCAGCTCCCAGCCCCGCCCGCCTCGGCGGCCGAGCAGACAAGCCTCTCGGGCTGGTGTGTGCCCGAGGGCACCGGTCCTCTGTGCCAGAATCTCTCCACTTTGCCCTCCGCACCCCTGTTGCTGTGCTCTCCTCCGCTACTCCGAAGCTTTCCCCCTCCGTCACCCGCAGTCTCCACCCACGAAGGGGTTTGTAGTGTGTGGAAACCTTTCCTCCTTCACGGCTCCCTCCCACTGGTGCAGGTCCCGTCCCTATCCTATTGTCTCTGTTTATTCTTTTTTTCTTTTGCCCTACCCAGGTATGTGGGGAGTTTCTTGCCTTTTGGGGGGTCTGAGGTCTTCTGTCAGCGTTCAGTAGGTGTTCTGTAGGAGTTGTTCCACATGTAGATGAATTTCTGATGTATCTGTGGGGAGGAAGGTGATCTCCGTGTCTTACTCTTCCGCCATCTTCCTCCGGGCTGTATCTATCTTATTTTTAAGAAATCAGAACTGCACTGTTCATTTCACCCATTAATTTTATTTCACTAATCATTATTCCGATCCATTCGTCTTACAAATTTTTCAAGTTTTGACTGATTCTCAACTTTCCTTCTAATTATAAAGCTGCTTTAATTTCTTTATTCATAAATTGTTTTGCCTTGCAACTACTCTCCTGTTTAACATATTCTTTACAGTACTATCAGAATTATCTTTGAAAAATACAGATGTGACTGTCATTTTTAAGCTTAAAATCTTCTTGTGGCTCCCTTCAATTAATAGGATCTAATCCAGCTCTTCTATATATTAAACAGTGTGTCTAAACTGACTTTTCCAGCCTCCTGTTCATCTCCTCCTATTTCATTGTCTTTCCTCCATGAATGCTTGCTCATTCTTCAGGAAGCAGTTTAGATGTCACCTCTGCAAAGTATTTTCATTTCTTTTGGGCAAAATTAACTATACCCTCACCTGTGCTCTCATATCACTGCTAGGTAGAACTTGGAGTGTTTTATTACTTTTTTTATGCTCTAAATTGAGTTGGTACTTTAGCCCTAGTGACAGGACTTGGCATATAGTAGGTAGTTTAAACATGCTTACTAAATGAAAAAAATTATATAAATATGTATGAAGTTTTTCAAAATATGTATATATTTCAAATATATATATATTTTTTCATATATATATTCTTCCAAATTGTTTATGTCTTGAAGTTGTTTCTTTTACCTTTCTAGAGGAAGGTGTGTCTGATCCATATACGGATAGCTCCAGTTCTTTTAGCTTTGTATAGATTTACTTCAGTGTCAGTTTTCTTTGACAATCTCTGGAGGTTATGGACCCAAATCATCATTCTTATCTCTTTAAATTTTCTCTCTCCTTTTTTCCTGAGGACTTTGCTTTAGAATGAAAAACCTTGAGCAGTCTGAATCCTGGGCACTGTCTTTGAGGATTCTAATGAGTGTGGGCCTTTGTCTGATTTGAAATTGTCTTGAAGAAAATAATCTTCTCTTTACTAAAATTTCATATTGCTGGCCCTGTAAATTTCATCTTTTAGGTATCTGTTTATTATTTGCAGATAATTTTCTATTTCTGTTTCTTTTTATTTAATCACTTATTTTGCTCTTTATATAGCTATTAATATATCTTTATTATTTGTGAATGAAATTTGGTTGTGCATAGAAATTTTGGTATTGTTGATCTTTTGTTCTAATGTCATATCTGCTTATTTTGATCAGCAAGATTGTGTGTAGGGTACACAATGTTTATAAATTTAGAACAAAATATTTAGTATCTTATTATAAAAAGGAAAGCAGCACATTGTTCCCAGTCAGTATTTTTAATCTCATTTATAGTAGGCACCATCATCTTTCATTTAAGTTGTTATACTGCGTCTCCTCTTGTATGCCATAGTCATAGTTTGAAAGCTAGAAAGAACCCTAAATATTACAATGTTCATGAGGGCTCCATGGTCCAACATTGTATCCCCAGCATCTAGAAATGCCCCTAACACATGGCATAAGAATAATTTTTTGAATCAATAAATAATATGAGTCAGTGTTAACTATTTTTGTATAAGGGACAATTCAGATAAAATTAAAATGTTTCTTGATAACATGCCTTTTATTACACCTTCAAGCATTCAAAGTAAAAATCACTTCCTTAAATCCTGAGGAAAGTATATTGCAACCCAAATTTCATTCTTTATTAACTTAAAGGATATTAGTGAGGAGGATGGCACTGTTTGTAAAAAATAAAATGCTATAAAAAAAGGCGGGGGGGGGAGCTATTGGAGAAATAGTAACAAGGGGCTTTGTAATCTCTCCTCTTTTATATCTTATATATCATTCAAGAATCTTCTAAGTCCATTTGTATATACCTTCCATTTAATTCTTGAAACAGCCATACTAATAATTTGTCCAAGGTGAAAAATGACAGAGCTTGTTGGCTTCCTAGATTCTAGCTGGTTACTTGTCAAGATATTTTATTAGGGATATTTTAAAAGTTACTCAGTTTTTTTAAATTTACAGAATATTTTAAAAGTTACTCAGTTTTTAAAATTTACAGTGCTGGCTTTAATATTTTCTGTCTTTTCTAATATTTCTGTTGATGGTTTTGCTTTGTTGTGGGAATAGAGGATTACTTTAGAGATAGGTTATCAGATTTAACAGGTAAAAATAGAGGATACCCCCTTAAATCTAAATTTCAGATTTTAATGTAAATGTCTCATGGGACATACTTATACTAAAAAGATAGTTTGCTTGAGACATACTTATACTAAAAAATAATTTGCTGTTTATCTGAAGTTCAAATTTAACTGGGTGTTCTCTGTTTTATCTGACAACCCTATTTACAGGACTCCCTGTTCTCTCATCACCATTTTCCCAGAATTCCCAAGGAACGTTTCACTTTGGTGTAGTTTTAATGTTAAAAACATTGTGTGTAGCAGGGGCCCCCAACCCCCAGGCCACGGACCAGTGCCTGTCCGTGGCCAGTTAGGAACTGGGCTGCACAGCAGGAGGTGAGCAGCGGGCGAGTGAGCGAAGCTTCATCTGTATTTACAGCCGCTCCCCATCGCTCGCATTACCGCCTGAGCTCCGCCTCCTGTCAGCATTATGGTGAGTTGTATAATTATTTCATTATATATTACAAAGTAATAATAATAGAAATAAAGTACACAATAAATGTAATGTGCTTGAATCATCCCCACACCCCACCCCAGTCCATGGAAAGATCGTCTTCCACAAAACCAGTCCCTGGTGCCAAAAAAGGTTGGGGACCGCTGGTGTATAGCATATTTAGTATTATACACCATGTTTTCTTCAGAAGAGCAGCACTTAAGACTTTTCAGTGTCTGTTTTTTTGCCTTGTTCCTTTTAAATTTAGTTTTGACTTTCTTTAGAGAAACATCTAACTTATAAAGCCTTACCTTTTTCAGTTTTTAGCTTACTTAAACATGGGCTGTGAAAAAGAGAGTATAACATAGTTTAGTCTTAAAGATGATAATGCCACCTTTCATCAAACATCATCACTTATGCCAAGAATGAAAACAGATTCCACATTTTGAGTCTGCATAGAAAGCAAAATGACCACTTTCATAACTGCTATGTACCCAGTGTCTGATTATGGGCAGATGTAGCTGAAAAGATAAATAAATAACTAGACAGATCTTTTATCATATATATCCCAGCATATTTCACAAAGCCATTGCCAAAATAAATTTGATAATGTACATCCCTTAGATCCACTTGGAGAGCACACATGCATGTGCGTGGGTGTGTGTGTGCATGTGTGTGTTTCATCTATTATCTCCTTTAGGGATCTGCTAATCACTTATTTCTTCAATTCTGAAAAATTAATTTGGCTTTAATGCCCTTCTGTACTACCTTTTTCTGTATCCATTTTAATCTGATTTCTTTGATGAAATTTTTAAAACTCAGACTTATTACGTTTGAGGGGAATGATGCATTTTCTTTCATCTAGGAGGTAAGAAATACGTGGTGGGCAGCATGTTTGTGGAGATAGCATGTGTGGGAAGACTTTGGACTTTATAGAGCCTTTACTGGTCATGGGAGGAGCTGCTGTCTGTGCCTTGCTAACCTTCCTTACTTGTACAGAAACTGAGTTTTCATGTTCCTGTGGATTCCTCTCACCACTGTTAGCTTAGTCTTCCATACCTGTCTGAGAAAGAGATTCTACAACATCTTTCAGCAGCCAATTACAGTGTCTATCACCTCACTTAGAGGAAAATTCTTCCTCATGGTCGTCGTTCTGTGGGTCAAATTTGTTTTCTTTTCTTCAGTAAAGGTGAAGGGTAGTGGAACAGCCCTTGATATATACCAGGAGATTATTTAAATTTGTATACTGTCATTTGATTTTTTTTTTAATTCTGGAGAGTGCAATGCTATGGAGCACTTTATGTTTATAACTTTGCCTGAAAGAATGTAGAAGACCCGAGTTGTCCTAATTTATATTCATCCAGGTCCTTTTTCAGGGTATCTTAATCACATTTCTGCAGTGCTCTAGCATTCTGCATTAGAAGGTCTCTCGTCTCCTTTTGAGTGAGTGAGTGAGAGACAGAGAGAGAGTGTGTGTGTATGTGTTATTATCCACTGAGATCCAGAGACTCAGTAACTGTTGGCTGGGATCATACACTCAAATGTAAAGTATTTGAGAGCTGGTTTTCTTTTTGGTAATTGCTCCTTTTTTTATCCTGTTTAATAATACTGTTCTCTTTTCCTCTCTAGCACAAATGTGCAGGTATGTGATAGCCCTTTCCATTGCTCTCAAGAGGAAGCAAGATCATTAGTTGAATCGGTAAGGAACAAATATTCAAGGCATCCTTTATTCTTATAAACGTCATGGAGAAGTCTAGCAGAAATTCTGAAAAATCTAGCGATGAAATGTATCAAGCCTTTTGGGGAGCATAAAGTTTAAAAATAACATTAAAATTATTTTTTCATGCAGGGAACTTAGATTAAAAACCTTAAAACCTTTTAGTTGTATTTCTATTTTCTAAAGTACATTAACCATTTAACTGATTTCATATGATACTATTTTTCACCAATTTATTGTTGTTTGAATGCATTTGCTCTCCTCTATACTGACCTGTTCCCATGAGTTATCCACAATCCAGTGTCTAAATTGTGACTGGCTGCTGGCACAGGTGCATTTTGGCTCAAAAAAATGAAATAAATACATCTCTTTTCCTTTTTTTTTTTCCCATTTAGTTTGGTTACCTCACAAGCTTTCCTTCTCTTAACTAAGAAGATATCCTCGGATTTTTACATGTCTTAGTGATAATGCTGCTTGGAGGCAACTGAATTTATTAGCAAAGTAATGCTTGATTTGGAAACCACTAAATAGGAAAATTCAAATTCAGATAATTAAGTAATGTTGCTGTGTAAAGTGTGTTCAGGAGTGATCTTAGGCTAGAAATCCCATTTATAAATTAAGGGTTTTGGGGTTTTTTTTCTCTTAATTATCAGATAGAAACTAGTGAATTTAGATCTTTACTTAAGGAACAACAAAAATGTTTGCTCACAATGGCTGCTTTGAATTTTTTTTCCATTAATTAGTCAGTTATTTAATTATTGCCTGCTACGTGTGGTTAGAATCTAGGTGCTGGGGATGCAGTATTAAAAGACACAAAAACCGCTTTCCTCGTATAGCTAACATTCTAGTTGGGGTGATGGATAATAAATAAGTACACAAGTGAAATATATAGTGTTTGTGAATGCGATAAATGCTATGATGAAAAATGAATGAGGGAAGAGGAGACAAAATGCCAGGAGTGGGATGGGAGTTGTAGTGATTGAAAAGTAGTAGGGAACAGCCCCACTGAGGGGAGAACGGACCTGAGTCAAGTTTTGTAGAAGGTAAGGGACTGAGCCAAGTGACTATCTAAAGGAAGAGAATTCCATGCTGCAGCCCAAAGGCCATGAGGCAAGTGGGTACCTGACGTGTTCAAGAAATAACCGAGGAGCCACAGTGGCTGGTGGAGTAGAAAGAGTCTAAGGGAGAAAGGAGGAGATGAGATCAGAAATGCATGGATCTGGGGGTGAAAATGGAGGCAAATTATTATGAAAGACACTGTAAAATACCCTTAGAGACTATTTTAAGAATCTCATTTCTTATTCTGAATAAGAAGGAACCATTGAGAGATTTAAGCAAAGGAGTGATATGATCTGACTTAGATTTTAACAAGATCACTCTGGCTGCGTTGGTGAGAATGGGCTAGGGAAGCAAAGGAAGATGCAGGGGAGCCATGACAGTAATGCAGGCTACAATATCGTTGTATTTTTTTTCAAGTTTTCAATTTTATATCTGTGTCATTACATTCTGAACTTAGTTCTCTTCAATATTTATTATTAATTCTTTAAGAAAAAAATTAAGGAAAACAAATTAAAAACTTTATTCACGTAGTCTCCCACTAATCTCAGATTAAGACTATTTCATTTATTTTAGTTTGGGTTTTATAAATGGTAGATATAATAGATACTTGTCTTAAAATTAGCTGTAAGAATAAAGTTTCAATCTTACATCTTTTTAAAAAAGTTGTTTCCTACCATATTAGTAGGAAAAATCCTCGGAAAAAAATAATAATTGGAGAACATGGATATGATCTGGATAGTTTGATCTGGGGAACAAGATTAGAATTCAGAAACATTAACATCCAGCTTTAATTACATGGTTTGGTGGCTTTGTTTTGTTTCATAATAATGAAGAAGGTGCTATACTGATTTTTCACTGAGAAAACTATGGTAGAAAATCAAAATGCAGAGAAAGCAGCCCCTCGTCATCAGCTCTAGTGGAACTTACTGTACATGGGATTTCACCATTAAAAATTTGTAAGTCAAAGAATTGCTCTATTAGCAGCCTCATTAGTGATTCAGGAGCTCAGATTAGGTAACAATTTCTCCTGAAAATTTTATCAACTTGTAATAATGACATTCTTTGTAGTCAGAGCATTTTGACTTTGCATTTTATCTCTTCAGAACCACATTGAGATGTTTGACTCAGCATTACTTAGGTATATATTCCCAGATCTCTCTATTTTGCTATATATTGAATGTTGCACTGACTTCAAAGTACTGTCAGCTTTTGTTTGTCCTTTGCTTGCTCAGAATAACTTAAGACATTAAAGTCGTCCATCAAACTTGATCATATTCAGACCACATCAATCCTGGGCCTGTATGGAAACAAATTGTAACCCCAAGGTTTATTAGTGGACTTAGAATAAGTGAACTCATTCTAACAAGTTAATCAACTTAGGTAATATTATCTTAAGACAGATGTGTAGATGTTAAATGAGTCTGGAGACTTCCCTGGTGGTCCAGTGGTTAAGACTTTGCCTTCCAGTGCAGTGGTTGTGGGTTCGATCCCTGATCAGGGAGCTAAGATCCCACATGCCTCGTAGCCAAAAAAAAAAAAAAAAAAAAGGATATAAAAAGAAGCAATATTGTAACAAATTCAATAAAGACTTTAAAAATCGTCCACATCAAAAAAAATCTTTAAAAATAAATAAATAAATAAATAAGCCCGAAGTTATGCTTAAAACAAGGCCAGATAGTTAATATAAGTTTTCACTTTCTAGATGTATATTCACAGAATATTCAGAATGCTCGTTAATTAGGTGAGATTTTAGGATCAAGTAATTGGCTTTGGTGAACATACACTTTTAAAGTATACAAAGAAAAGAAATGGACTAATCTCTTGAGGGATTAGGAGAACTGTTGCAGGAAGCATATACTGGTGAACATATATTGATCAAAATACAATTAAATATAGTAGCATTGAGGCCTCCCCCCAAAATCATTAAGTAGTCACCCAACAATATGTACAGATCAATTAAATTAGGAAAAATAGTGTCACCATAACCAAGAAAAATAAAATAAAAGCCAACACCCTGATGACTATTGTTTGGATGCATTTTAGAAACAAAAGAGAAAATATCTACAGAAGTAATTTGTCAGACTTAGGTTAGAGATCTTAAGAAGGATAGCTGATCTGAGGAGGATAAGGAGAACTGAAATGGTCAGAAAGGTTATTGGATTTTGTTTATAAATAGAGATGTTTGAATTATATACAATCATGAAAGGCATGGCTGTGTCAAAAACAAGGTTTGCTACTTAGATCTGAACACACTAGGGATCCACAGAGGCAGTTGGTTACTCTGGGTGTCCGGGCTACAGTGTGTGGCCACCAGCAACAGGAGTAACTCTCAGTGGTAGTTCAACCACAGGACCACCCAATTACATTTTTTTGGATAGTGTGTCTTTTTTATAGCCAAAAAGGTAGGACTCTTTCCCAATTTTTGAAGACTATATGACCAGAAGTTGGAGCTTTATTTCAGGGAACAAGGTTCAGAGCCTTTATAGGGAACAAGGAATGTATGTTTGTGTATGTGTGTGCACACATGAGTGTGCATGTGTGCATACACATGTAGTTTTCCTTTCAGAACTAATATCAGTTGATATTTAATGACAATTGATTCTGGGATTTAAGATGCTAGTTTTAGGATTCTTTACTGTATATAAAGTATTATTTGGAAAATATATTGAGAAGATGGGAACAAAATTTACAAGCTTTATCTAATATATATAATTAGAGAATACATTGTTTTTTCTAGTATATGTGGACACTTCCAAAAATTGAGTATATGTTAGACCACAAAGAGTTGGAAAATAATACCAAAGAGTTGAGGTAATGCAGACCACTTTCTCTGTCAACAGTATAACAAAGTTGCTAGTCAGTTATAAAAATATTAAAAGAAAAAAACCCCAAATCTGTGTTGTTTGGAAACTAAAAATACTTCTCAAGTCATGCCTCAAAACAGTGAATTATGAAAAATTATAAAATATTTAAAATTGAATGACAACTAAATCACTCTATGTCAAAACTTGCATGATGCAGCAAAAAAGTTTTTGAGAGAAATTAACTGTACAGCAGAAATGAAGAAAGAAAATTGAGAGGCTGAACATTTAACTCAACAAGCACTCTGTTTTTTTCTATCTTTTTACATTATAAGAGAGAAAATTATAAAGAGTAGAGCAAATATTTAATGAAATGGAAAACAAGGAGATAATGAAAAGGATCAATTAAAATAAAAGCTGGGTTTTCTTCTTTTAAGGCTAATAATATAGACAAACATTACAGGAAAGACAGTGAAATAGAGAAGCATAAATAAAAATATCAAAAATTAAAATTAAGACATTATTACAGACACAGGAGATATATAAGTAATCAGAAAGGAATACTCGGGACTTCCCTGGTAGTCCAGTGGTTAAGACTCCATGCTTCCACTACAGGGGGGACAGAGGGCATGGGTTCAATCCCTTTTCAGGAACTACGATCCCATGTGCCACACAGTGTGGCCAAAAAAAAAAAAGAAAGAAAAAAAGAATATTCTAAATTGCTTTTGGCAATACCTTTCTAAACATAGATGAATTGACAATTTTTTAAAAAATATAAATTACAATGTCAAATCAAGAATAAACAGAAAACCCAAATAGACTTATCAACAGTTTAAAGGAATACTTAATTATGAAAATGACATTTTTTCCCATATTAATTAATGAAGTCAATCTGTTTTTAATCAGAATTTCAATAGGGTTTTCACTGAACTTGGTGAGATAATCCTAAAATGTATATGGAATATTAAAGGGCCAGGAATAACCTAGAAAAGACTGACAAATTTAAAGTTTTTTTTCAAGCTGTAAACAATTAAAGATACCACAAAATAAGTCAAAAGATAAGCCATTGATTGGGAGAAGATACTTGCATATAAGTGACAAAAGGATTAACAACTTATTCAAATCAACAAGAAAAAAATAACCAGTAGGAAAAAAAATGGGCAAAAGTATGAATGGGCAACTCACAAGAGAGAATATTTAAATTGCCAATAAACATGTGAAAATCTGCTGTATTTCCCCAGTGATCAATGAAATCAAATTAAGACATAGTGCAATTTCATAGTTATCAGATAGGCAAACGTTTACAAGTGTTTTTAAGCAAGTGGAGAAGGGAGACCACTCGTACTTGTTGATATGCTTTATAGGAGTATAAATTAGTACAGCTACCTTGAAGAGCAATTAAGTGATTTTTAGTATAGTTGAAGATGCTTATAACCCACTACTCTGAAGTTACCTTTCTAGATGTACATTCTATTGAGACACTAATACATACGTTTTTATGATCAGACATGGGAAAGTTGGAAACTGGACAAACATCTATCAATAGAAAACTGGGTAAATAAACTGTAGTATATTTGTACAGTGGAATACTATACCACAGGTAAAATATGTGAATTAGAACTATATGACTCTACATGGATAAAACCTTAAAGTGCAGTATTGGGTGAAAAAAACATTTGCAGCAGGATATAGTATGCATTGTTGAAGTAAATTTTAAAACACCCAAAGCAGCACCATATATTTTTAATGAATACAAAGAGATACATTGCTCACATTTTAGAAACACAAATAAGAACAATAAACACCAGTTTCAGCATAGTGGTTAGGAGAAATTACTTCTGAGAGGGAGTAAAAATAAATAAGGTCTTTATTTTTGATGAGTCGGGAGAAAAAGAGACTTCAGTTGTAACTTTTCTGAAATAACAATGTTAACTCTAAAAAAATCTAGAGAGTAGATATTGGTTATAAAGGTCTCTTCATTTTCTGTGTGTTTGAAGTATTGATATTTCATAATTAAGAGAATTTGTATGCCCAGAAAAACAACACAGAAAATTAATGAAACCAAAAATCGACTCTTTGAGACCAGCAAAACTGATAAACCCTTTGGCCAGAATGTTCAGGAAAGAAAAGAGAGAAGACAAATCTTTAATGTCAGGAATGAGACAAGTGGCATCACTACTGATTTAGGAGCTATTAGGAGAACAATAGAGAAATATTGTGAAAAAACTGTATACCAGTTCATTTCACAAGTTGGATGAAATGGGCAGATTCCTT
Organism: Mesoplodon bidens; assembly: GCF_964165515.1. Taxonomy (NCBI): domain Eukaryota; kingdom Metazoa; phylum Chordata; class Mammalia; order Artiodactyla; family Ziphiidae; genus Mesoplodon; species Mesoplodon bidens. The sequence goes on along the minus strand of NC_138176.1, from coordinate 72,715,787 downwards.
GAAATACATAAACTACCAAAACTCACTGAAGAAGAAATAGGCATAAACAACTTAAATTTGCACTTAAAAACCTTTCTGTAAATACAACTCTAGACCTCGGATCCCACTGCTTTTATTAAGCATTGTACTGAAGCTTCTAACCAGTGCAGGAAGGCATTGAAAAGAAGGAAAAGGCATCCAGGTTATAAAGGAAGATGGCATGAATGTCTATATTAAATATCCCATAAAATCTAAAGCTACTAGAATAAGTGATTTTAGCAAGGTTGCAAGATATAAGCTCAATATACAATAAACAATTGTATTTTTATATATTAGGAGGAAAAATTAACAAAAAATAAATACATTATTTTTAATTCCTTCAAAAATATGAAACACTTAGGAATAAATCTGGAAAAAAAAAAGTGAAGAACCTGTACCCTGAAAACTGTAAAACATTGCCCATAGATATCAGAGAACTAAATAAATGGGAAGATGTATCATGTTTGTGGGTTGGAAGACTCAATATTGCTATGTCAATTCTCAAGTTGATCTATAGATTTAATGCAGTATCAATCAGATTGTAATACGCTTTTTTGTAGAAATTAACAAACTCATGTATGTGAATACTAAGGACCTAGAATAGACTCAACAACTGTGTAAAGAACAAAGTTGGAATACCAACTCTTCCTGATTTCCAGACATTTTATACAACTACAGTAATCAAAAGAGTATAGTAATGGTGTAAAACTAGAGAAAGATCAGTTAAAACAAATCCAGAAATAGACCTACATATATGTGGACAACTGATTTTCAAAGTAATAAGTTTTCAACAAATAGTGCCTGAACAGTTAGTTATTCCGTACGGGGGCAATTAACATCAGTATATACTGTGGCCACCTCTTTCATCCCTAAACTTTACCAGCAATCTCATAAACGCATGTTGGCGTTTACATAACCAGGCGAAGGACTTTAGGTGAATCCATCATCAGAAGCGTCTGATGTGAGTCTGAGGCATTGTTATAGCTTAAAAGCAGTAGCACTTAAAAAATTGACACCAAAGCCATATTAACATTTTTTTAGAGGCCCACAACAAAGATAATCAATAAAGCAGCTAGTGTAGAAGTACACACTTTGGTGTTCTGTACTCTAATGGGAAGCTACCAACTAATGAATATTTTTAATTAGTTTCAAATATGAAAAGTAATGACCAGAAGAATAATGTTACAGTTCATTATAGTTGTTGGATAGGACTTTTAACAGCATCCTTCTCAGATCGTTTCCTTTGGGCATGTACTTCATCTCTGCTTAAAGCTATTGATGACAACAACAACAGTTTCCTTGCACATCTCAGAACAAGATGACAATCCTTGGCTTCTGGTTTTTGAAATCAAGCCAACTCAAAACTAAGTTCTGAAATCACTCTGGCTGGGATGCCCTCTTATTATCAGGGTTGCTTGGACCTCTTGGACTGCCTAGACAAGAGACCCTTCCCTCTGTGGGCACTCACTTTACATCTCCATCAAAGAGGACTGTGTTTCCCTTTAGAGTGGAACCTTTCTGTGGATGTGATTTTTCTAATGAGGTCATGCTACAATATTTATGCCATACAGATTTGTTTTATTTGTGACTCTGAAAATGAACATCTTTGTGGCAGTTTACTATTAAAAAATTTAAATAATGTATTTTCTTGATACATCAGGATCTGATTCTAGTATATCTCCCTCTTCCTTTCCCTTTCTTTCCTCTTAAAAGCTTCACTGCATTACCACTCAAAGATGGACAAAGGAGATGAAAGTAAAATAATTTTTTCCAGCTACTAGCCAATTGTAGACATTCTTGAAAGGAAGAGGAAGTAGATTAAACTAACATAAACCTAAAATACTCTTACAGGGATTTCCCTGGTGGTCCAATGGTTAAGACTCCACACTCCCAGAGCAGGGGGCTGGAGTTCAATCCCTGGTCGGGGAACTAGATCCCGCGTGCCACAACGAAGACCCGGTGCAGCCAAATAAATAAACAAAAAAATATTTTTAAAAAATACTCTTACATTTTGTTTATGGATAACTAAGAATTGGTCAAGTTTTGTTGATTTATAAAGCAGAAATCAGAAAAGGAATGTGAAAATAAAATGAATATAGATGAGGGGGATTAAGAGGTACAAACTTCCAGTTACAAAATAGATGAATAATGGGGATGAAGTGTACAGCAAGGGGAATGTAGTCAATAATACTGTAAAATCTTTGTATGGTGACAGATGGTAACTAGATTAATCATGGTGATTATTTTGTAATACATAGAAATACCGAATCACTATATTGTGCACCAGGAACTAACCTAGTGTGGTAGGTCATTTATACTGCAACAAACAAACTCCGAAAAAGAGATCAGACTTGCTGTTACCAGAGCGGTGGGTGGGGGGAGGAAGAATTGAATGAAGGCAGTCAAAAGGTGCAAACTCCCAGTCATAAGATAAGTAACTACTAGAGATACACGGTAGAGTAGGATAAATAGCATTCATGCCACTGTATGTTACACGTGAGAGTTGTTAAGAGAGTAAAGCCTGAGTGCTCATCACAAGGAAAAATGTGTTTTCTGTTTCTTTAATTTTGTATCTATATGAGATGATGGCTGTTCACTAAACATATTGTGGTCATCATTTCATGATGTAAGTTAAATCATTATGCTGTACACCTTAAACTTATACAGTGCTGTATGTCAATTATATCTCAGTAAAACTGGAAGAAGAAAAAAAAATGAATATAGAGTAACTGCCTTATAAACCATGGAAACATAATGTAGGGAGAGAATACCCAAGGTAATTTAATTCAACTAAAACCCTACTCACCTGAATGAAAAATCAGAAACTTTTTTCTCTTTAATTTTGAATCCTTATAATAAAGTAAAAGAACATCAATCCTCATATCATGTAGTAAAGCAAGCTTTTATGTTGGTTGAGTGTGTCATGTTTGTTAATTAATTTGAACAAATGTAACCTGCAGGTGAAAATGCTTATAGGGACCTGGTGGGGTTATTTGAAGGAGTACAAAACAGTTGTTTAATAGTTCATGTTCATTTAAAATACTGTTTACACATGAGTAGGGACAGAAAGAGAGTAAGCCTTCTTTGGTTGATAAAAGAGGAATACTTTGGTAATAAGAACACTAAATTTGTTTGAAAGAAATTAAAGATATGAATATTCATGAGAAGTATTTTTGGAGTGGGAGAGGAGAGGAGACAGCATTTTTAGAATGAGAGTATAAAGTAATACAATTTCCTGGAGAATTTATCTTGGATGAGTAGAGGGTGCCCACATTCATCCCCTACTGAGAAATTAGAAGTAAGTAACTGAAAATCCTTCTGTTTCGTACAAGGAAAATGTAATGATGGTGACTTCTGAGAGAGAGGGTTGGGATTAGGTCACTTTAAAATGCTGCTCTGTGTGTTTCTTTGTTCTTCCATTTTCTGTAAGCAAGTGTAATGTTTAAGAATCAGGAAGTCATTAACAGTAGGTGAAGAGTTAAATAGCTGATGTGTATCATGAACCCATTGTTGTTTTCAAATTTAAATGTTGGTCTCTTTTGACATATGTTAATATGGAGATGTGTAAAAAAAAAAAAAGAAAACTTCCAAACTTTCATAGTTATTTTATCTCTGTTAGATTTACCTGTGATGTTTGTTTTCTTTTATATGAGGCTTTGTACAGTCTGAATATATTCTACCAACCAAGAAATATATTTTAGGAATAAAGAAATAAAACATTCTGGGAATTATTTTTAAAATAAAATGTAATGATAAATGTTTTAGCTAGAGTAGTTTGTCCATTTCTTTTCTGTAATGCTTTTTAGGTTAATGAGAAGCTGATCGATTATTCTATTTCATATATCATACATTTTCTTCCCCTGAAATATTTGACAGCTCCAGCAAGAAGCAGCTGCTAATTTTAAGCAGGAAATCTAAAGAGCTACCTTTCCAACAAACTCTGTAATAGGCGTCCTGCACAATTTAAAGAGCATAAGAATTTCAAAGAATAAGCAAGTTATTCTGTTTTATAGTCTATTTAGAAAAACAGAGCCATCAAATCCCAAAGGCCTAATCTCAATTTTTATGTTGTAGTGTTACTTTCACACCCAGAATTATTTAAGTTCTGCCATCCTCAAAACCAACCATGGTTAAGCATTTTCTCTGTGCTAGGAAGCTGAATAGAATTTTCTTTCGGTTTTTTTTTTTTTTTTTTTGAAGTACTTGGAAAAATCTCAAGGATGTTTTACGTAAAATTTATACAGAGGTCTTCTTTATTTACATTGTTATATCATCATTTTGTATGATAGAAAATAAAACAAAGCATATTTGATTAACCTTTTTCTCAAAGAGTAGAAGGAAAAATAACTTTAACCCATTTATGATTCAGGGGAATGTATTAGCCAGCGTTTTTCAGAGAAACAGTCAATAGGAGATACATATGAAGAGATTGTTAAGGCTTGGTGATTCCAAAATCTGCAGAAGGGGATGGCCTGCTGGAGACCCAGGAAAACCAGGGATTCAGATGAAGTCCAAAGGCAGTCTGCTGGAGAATTCCCTCATGCTTGGGGAGGCTGGTCTTTTTGTTCTGTTCAGGCCTTCAGCTGATTGAATGGGGCCCACTCACATTATGGAGGGCAGTCTACTTTATCCAGAGTTCATCAATTTAAAAGTTAATCTCAAGCAAAACCAACCTCCAAGTTGGCACATTAACTATCATAGAGAATCTTTTAATATTGCTGAAATTTATATTTTCCTCCTAAGTTGTTCTTCAGGACTGTCCTTAGACCTAAGGAGGGCCCTGCTTTGGGTCCTTCTTTTTAGAGGGTCCTGCTTTGGCCTTCATCCAATCACGTCCCTCCTCACAGGGCAAGACCGAGGGACCAAAGTTGTGCATTCACCAGGAGCCCAAGCCCCCATTCTAGACCACCTTTTAGTTACTCAAGTCCCTGGAATTCCTTACCCAGATAGCTGCAAGCCTGTTTCCAGGGCTTACATGGGCATCTCCCCAAGTGTATGCTCATGACTGTGTGGACTCTGCTCACCATTACTTCTATAGGGGCCTGTGGGTGGCTGTTAGGAGGCAGGGGATGCCTAGATGTGTGAGCTACCCTTGTGCAGGTGAGGCCCTCAACACAGAATGGAGCCTGGGGTAGCAGAAGCAGGGTGGGACGAAGGCCATGTGCCTCTTTTCCTTACTCTGCCATGTTCAGGCAGTCTCTAAGGTGTCCAGAATGCTAAACAAGAGCTTCCAAGTCAGTGCAAAGGTATATTTATCAAGATAGTAGGATGCAACAGTTTTTATAGTCACTTTGTTAGCTTGATTTATAACCTTTAAATACTCAGGTGTATGATATATGGGTCTCCATTTGTACATCTGCCTCAGACCTCAAATATCAGAGGTAGATCTTTCCTACTAAAGCTGAGCAAATTCAGAGAATTAGAAGTTGATTATTAAATTTGAAATCTGAAAAGTGTGTTATAAAATCAGGGTGGTGGTTACACCTCAGGGAAGAAGAGGTTATGATTGGGGAAGTGCCTGGCATGTTCCATTCCTCGACTTAGGTGTTGGTTACATAGATGCTTATTCTGGTTATTCTTGGGCTTTGTGCATTCTCCTCTGTGGAGAATGGATCTCTCTTTAAATTTTTTTTAAACCTTTAAAAATGCATTATTCTTAATTAGGAAAAAATCTTATATCTCAGAAAAACTTTTCAATCTTGTCTACCACAGGTTATGTCTGTTCTAGGAATCTTGGCCCAGTCATCAAAATAGAAAAATTAATTTAAACACTTTAGAAGACAGCTAAATACATTATATAATGTGTCTCTGTGTGTGTGTACCTACGTACATGTGTGTGCATGTATCTATGAATGTGTGTTTTGGATTTTTGTTCTCAAGGCCTCAGCCAAAGAAGCAACTGAAAGAAAACCCCTCTCCTCTCTTCACATTCTCAGTAGTTCCCATGGGTTAATGACAGAAAATTTTTTCAAGAATGCTTTTTTTTCTTATTTGACTCTTAAGTCTGTGGTTTGTTTATCTGAAAGAATAGGCAATAACAATAAAAGGCAAAGAGGAGTATTCACTTTGTTCTATAATTTCATGTTAAAAAAAAAACATTCTGGATATAGTTTCCACATCTAAATGTTCGTTATAACAGAGACTGTTCTTATCTTTCAGGTGTCATTTTCACTGAATAAAGGAAGTAGTGAAGAAGGTATGGTATATGCTGGTTCTTGAGGAGCTAGATATGTAAATTTATTCATTTACAGTAGTGGACACCCCAAAAAATACAATAGATTAATTTAAAAATTATATAAACTAAGTAAAATACTTTTTTAGTCATTAAAGTTTTCAGATGAAATCAATTATTTCCTAATTTCAGAAAATAAGGAACACGATTATTACTTTTAGGCTAGAAAGTAGTTTGTGCAGTGACTGTTGGTGAAGCACTGAGGTTCCAGCTAGTTCTGATAAATTTTAAACCTCCAAATGTCTGCATTTGGGAGACTTCATTTATTATCTATCATCATTTTAATGAATCACTCATTTTAACTAAAGATCTTAAAATCAAAATTTATAGTAGGATTAAAAATAGCATTTTTTAAAATTACCATTATTTGAAGCTGTTTTGAGAAACAAGTAAAAATGTTCTGTAGTAAAAATCTCAAAATACAAGCATGTGCATGTATCATTTGCCTTTTAAAATATTGCAAGGCTTTTTTGCCTTTTTGTTTTAATATGAAACTTTAGAAGAATATTCAGCTTGCAAGTTTGGAGGAAAAATGAGAACTATTTACTATGAATCGAGTTGTAAGATGTTTAGAAAGGAGCAAATGTATAGACATGATTTCGTGGGAAAGCAAACTATATTCCTTATATGGGAAACTAACAGATTGTTTCTTTGCAATACTATCCCATTTTGGGTATTTGACAGACAGTCAGATTTTACAGTACAGGGTTTTCCTAGACCTTTCATGCCGTAGCTAGGACACTAGCTTCAGTACTATTCAGTAAAGACTAAAGTGACCCAGTAAGATGTAGGAAATAAAGTGGGAAAGCTCTAGACTATAAGGCCTTAGCCAAATGAGAGAACTTAGGATGAAAGTTTAAAGGTGAGAGGCTTTAAATATAGAAATGTGTCATACTAAGTTCTGATTGTTTTTATCTGCCTAAATCTTTCCGAAAGGTCTAAATTAAATTTGTCTTATCCTCCTTTCCTCCCCCACCCCCTCTCCACCCCTTCCCTAACACCCTGCTTCCCCCATTTTTAAACACAGATCAAGTATGGCACTTCCTTGGCAAGTGATGAGAACATTTGAAGTTCTACCATCAGGATTCCAGTCTCTAAAACTCCAAGACTCCATCTCCCCCAAGTGCTAGAAACAAGCAGATCTATGAGAATTTGCTAACTTCCTTTTGAAACTTCTTTTTTTTTTTTCAAAGTTTTTGAGATATGCAAAGTGTAAATAAACATTGAAATTTTTGAATTAGTCTCCTTTGGATATTTACTGATGTGAAAAGATGTTGAATTTCATAGCAAAAATTTAGAAGCATTGAGTTTCACCAGTTCCAATTTGCATGCCTGAAGGAACCCAATGATTTTATTAACTTTTATTTCTGTGAGTTAATATAAAAATGATAAATTTAGTAAGTTAATATGATTTTTATAGATATTATTGCTCTCATTTTCGTACCATATTATGTTTTTTGAGTCCATTGCTGGTGGAGACTTCATTTAGCCAACCTTTGTCCTCTTAATAGTCCTGTGTAAATGTGTTTACATTTATTAAGACTCTTTCCTACCATTTATTTTGTAGGTCCTAAACTCCATTTGATTCTCATCAAGTCCTCTTAGTTTTACTTCTCATCTCTATGGTGATCACTCCCAACTCTACAGTTCTCTCTCCTGGGGTCTATCTAGCGGACATCTCTTTAAATGCCTTGGATCCCTCTTGTCCCAAACTGAACTCATTATCTTCCCTTTTTCTTGAACAGCAGAATTAACATTCTCCTAGTTCCCCTGTCAGACCCTTGAAACCATATTGAATCTCCCTTCTCCTCTCTTTACTCATGAAGGTCATCTAAATGTTTCTTTGCCCTCTCCATTCCTTTGCACCCTTACTATGCAGGTTTTCCCCCTTATTTCTCCAGATTCTGTAACAGCCTCCTAGCTCTTCTCCATGCCTCCAGATCCATACCTCTGCCTCGTTCCCATTGCTCCAGCCCAATTTCATGCCCTCTTGCCTCCTAACCAAGTTGTTATCCTACCTCTGGCTTTCCTTCCTGCATATCATCTTCCACATTTCCAAATAGTTATGTTCCTAAAGCATGGGTAATGCCTTGTTAGATTTTTCTCAAAGTGCCTTCAATGGCTTTTCATATTCTTGAGAACAGAAATCAGGAATGCCATCTTTCAGCCATGTCATGTTACCCCTTCTCCAAGCACATCTTGTGTTTTTCACATTCCCAGTACTGTGCTTCTGTGGCCAGTTCTGTTCATAGTTTTTTTCTCCCCTTTTCTTTCTATTATCATTATGAACACATTGCATTTACATAATATGTTTTGTGGTTTACAAAGCACTGCTATAATAGCATTTCTTGAGCGTCTATTGCATGTTGGGCAGTGTTTCAGATGTCATGCATACATATACCCTATAAGGTGGAAATTGCCCATTTCACGTTGAGGCTCCGAGAAGTTTAATAACTTGCCAGAGGTCACAGAGATAGTAAGTTTCAGAGCCAGAATTAGGACTCATGACTACATGGCTCTAAATGCTATGGTTTTTTCACCCTGCTATGCATGCTGCTTCCCTCCTATAGCCACCTTGTGATGTGGGCAAAGCTCAGAGCATGCCTATTTTACAGATGAGGAAACAGGCGCAGAGTTTGTCATTAGCCCACGTGAAATAGTAATGTTCACTTGAGACGTCTTTGGGAATGTGTGAACCTCTTTGAGGGACATCAAAGAATGTAAGGAGAGAATCTATTTTTAATTTTATATATTGATAGCTTAAGCTGTGAAAATAATAAAGCTTATAGAAAGATATAAAATAGAGAACAACTATTATTTCAATTCAGTTGGCCGTTGAACAACGTGGGTTTGAACTGTGTGGGTCCATTTATATGCAGGCTTTTGTCAATGATAAATACTGCAGCACTGCACAATCTGCTCTGCTACTTGGTTTAATGCGTGGATGCGAGCCACAGGTATGGAGGAACCACGTATACAGAGGACGAACTGTAAGTCATACACAAATTTTCGACTTTGGGGAGGGTCTGCACTAAACAATAAGCAAATTATCAAAGGATGGATTAACGGCTTATGGCATGTGGCATATTAATCTCCTGTGAGTTGGAGAAGAAGCCATGTCTGGTGGGCCTCGTGTGGGGTAACTCACACCTCGTAGTTGGCTCCCCTCCTCCTAGCGGTCAGTGATACTTAGATGCTACCTAGTTAGTGAGCCTTGCTCACTACAGTACAGTTAATCACAATTGTCTTCATAGTATATGATTTTACATAGTTAGAATCTTAAATACATCATTTTGAATTTTAACTCATTATTATAAGCATCTTTCTACATTGCTACGTAGTCATCAGTATTATTATAGTGACAATTATATTTCAGCATCTATTTCATAATTGTTTCAGAATGTCTTCCAGACTAGCTAATCTGATCTTTGCTAGCTCATTCCCATGGAACAATTAACTTGAACACATACTTAGGAAAAATCCTGCAAAAGAATAAAAATGAATCTTTGTTAAAAATCACCTAAAACAGGGCTTCCCTGGTGGCGCAGTGGTTGAGAGTCCGCCTGCCGATGCAGGGGACACGGGTTCGTGCCCCGGTCTGGGAAGATCCCACATGCCACAGAGCGGCTGGGCCCGTGAGCCATGGCCGCTGAGCCTGCGCGTCTGGAGCCTGTGCTCCGCAACGGGAGAGGCCACAACAGTGAGAGGCCCGCGTACCGCAAAAAAAAAAAAAAAAAAAATCACCTAAAACAAATTAGGAAACCAAAAGTGATCCATGGGTGGGATTTTAGGTAACACCCACAGCTAGGTCCCATGGATATGAAAAATCAAAGGGGTAGACTGTCCAAGATTTATTTTTCTCAAATGTGCTTTCTGAAATTTTTGTGAGCTTTTCTTTTATTTTTCACATACAGACCAAATCATTTCTTACATGATACATTTAGTATCACTCCGTTGTTCTGCAGAAGAAACACACAATTTCATAAAATGCAGTTCTCCATCAAGGACTACATGCATTTTTAGCAGTTTGTGTACTCACTAATAGCAACATTTGATGATTTATTCCCAGGAGGGGGTTCACTGCCTTGTCATGACTAAGCATGTTTCTTGAGACTGCTGATTCATCTTTATTACTTACTGCTTTATTATACAGTGGATCACATCTTTAAGTTCTGGGTCAGGTATGTTCTTTTCATCCTTCTTTCTATATTCAGTCCAAGGTGATATCAGTGTTTGCCGGTGGGGTCTATGAAACACCTGCTCCAGAATCACTTAGAATGCTTCTTAAAATACAGATTTCTGGCTTTCCCTAAAATCTACTAAATCAGAATTTCCGGGGTTGGGGCCATAAACTTGTTTTCCTCCCACCCCCATAAAGTTTTAAACCCATTGGTTTAGATAGTTGAGGGGTAGATCATATTGAGAATTTCTTCATGTTAATGTTGTTTGAGGTTATCTTCCCCCTTAGAAGAAAGAAAACCAGATGTCTGCCTTCGTAGTGGACTCGTATATAATATCACTATTTCCTGTTAGAAAAAAAAATGAAAGGCAATAAAAGTTATATGAAGTTTAGTGTTAAATGTTAAAAGTGTTCTTCTGCATTTCAAATCAGAGAAAAATTTACACCTGATGAGAATCACTTGTGATTTCTAAGTTATCAAACTTACTAGATAAAGTGAGCCCATAATAATTGGTCACCCCCGCAGACCCACCCCTGGCTTCTGTCTTCCTAAGGCACCTTGAGAGAGAAGTGGCTGCTTCTCATGTGACAGCCTCGAGGTGTCGAAACGAGATGGCTCTGCTCCGACCAGGGTGGGGAAGACAGCAGTGGCAGCAGAAGATGGAAGAGCTCTGAGGAACGTGTGAGTCCTTGTCACGCACAGGCCAGGGTCTCTGTGGCTGACCTGACATTTACCCTACTTAGATCACCTGTTGGGAACAAACTCCACTTCTCAGATCATTCCCCACCTTAAAAGGAGCCAGGAACCCAGTGCAGCCAGGACAGAGGCATAAGCTCTTCTTTCCTTCAGTCAAAAAATATTTATTGAGCTCTCTTATGTCAGGCTGAACAATGCAGCTGTCAGTCCTTTCCTGAAGACCAAGACTCTCGAGGTATCCTGGTACCCCAAGAGGGAAGCTGCTGGTGCTTCATCTTCTCTGTTCAGATTCCCCAATGCAGAAAGGGCTCTTTCCCCTTGTTAAAGTACCTGGTTGCAAAGGGTTGAATCACGCAGAAAGATTAAGAGGTTTGATTACATCAGTCTAGAATGCATTCCATTACCATGATTTTCATCAGCCAACCCTCTGTTTTTAGACATGCTTCCTCCTTTTTGCTATTTTAAACTTCATTCATTCAACAGTTATTTACTGACTGCCTATGTGTAAGTGACAGGTACTAGTCCAAGTTTTTAGGATACACCAGTGCAAAACTGACAAAAATCCCTGCCCTTGTGGACCTCGTATTTTGTGTGGGGAAGACAGATCACAGACATTGTAAGTAATTTCTATAGTGCATAGGAGAGAAAGAGCAGGGAAAGGGGAAATCAGCAATCCCGCTTTTATTCAGGGGTAGGAATGTGAATTGGAGTTTTAAACTGAGTAGGTCAAGACAGGCCTCTTAGGAAGATGACAGCTGGGCAAAAGGTTGAGAGAAGCAGAGTGGGACCTCATGGGTCTCTGGCGGAAGAGAACTGAGGCAAAGGAAATACTCAGAACAAAGGCCCTAAGGTAGGAGTATGACCAGTTTGGAGGAACAGCAAGGAGCCTGTGGCTGGAGGGGAAAGAGCAAAAGAAGAGTGACAGAGATGAGGTCCCAGAGGCAGAAGGGAGGGCACAGGTGGCCTTGTCAGCCAACATAAGGCTTGGCCTTATACCTTGATCAAGTGAGGGTATAAGGGAGGGTCCTGAGCAGAGGACTGCGGTGATGAAAATAGATTGTGCTGGGGCTGAGTGTGCGGGGGACAGTGTAGGGCAAGGATGGAAACAGGAAGATTCCTTATGAGGTTTCTACAGTCATCAGATAAACGGTCAGAGTTTTTCCTTCTTTGAGATCATTTTCTCAGTATGCATTCCATAAGAGGGCATCACAGAATAAGAACATTTTATGGCCAAATAAATTTTCATAAAGGTTATTCCAGTTGTATTGCCACCCGTAATATGTGAGACTCTTAGTTTCTTCTTCCCTATCCTTCCTAGGGTAGGATATTTTGTTGTTGTTATTACTATAAGAGTTAATTATATATATATACATAACAGTTAATTGTATTACTAACTGTTTCCCTACATTTTTACTAGTTATAGTATCTTTTATGAATGTTCCATTTATTTTCTTTTCCTATTTATCTACTGGATCTTGATGTTTTTATCAATTTGTATAATATCCTTATTTTCAGATGCAAAATTTGGATCCTGAAGGCTGGATCCAAGTTTAAAGAGATTAGCCCACATTCAAAAATCTAAACCTGGGCCCTAAAAATATTTATGCAGAGCTAACCAGGGATGCATGGGGTAGTTCTACTAATTTTCCTGCTTTGAGGCAGGACTAGCTATAGGACTATCCTTGTTATGCTCCCTTATTACTGCTTCCTGTTCTCTGTTAAAAGTAAAAAATGAAAGATAAATTTTTTAAAGTTAACACCTTAAATGAAAAATGGATAAAATAGTACAACCAGTACAGTTTTAAAAGAAATCATGGAAGAATGCCAAACAATGAGTTTATCCAATTAAAGCAGCTAAAACTGGATGGTAGGCGTGCATCTATGCTCCTTGACTAGGAGAATTTAGCAGTTGGCAAGATCAGGGATTACCATCCTAAAGCAAGGGTTCTCACCATCCGGGGAGTAGAACATGAATACTAGGATTCAGGCCAGAAGAGCACTGCTATGCACAGGTGGACAAAAACGGCTCAGCCCCCAGTGAAAGCTGCAAGTAGATTTTGCTGTTCTTTCCTGTCTAAACCAACAGCAAGGCAGGCAGAGCCCCGTGCTCAGGGCCCTTCTTGTGCCGGAGATGCCTGCAGGCTTGCAGTGAGTGATGCAGGCAGGTGTGGAGCAGAACTCGGGCTGTCGACTCCAAGACTGATGCCCTTTCCACTGTATCTCATTGCTTCCTGCACTCTTTCTTATCCTCCAAGTTCAGCTCAAATGCTGCCTTGTCTGTGAAACCTTTCCCACTCTTCACGTTGAAATCAATCATTTTCTCCTGGGGGAGAGGATATAGCACTATTGATTTATTCCTCCATTACAGGATTTCGTTCACTATAGCGTATATCAGAATTGTTCATATTGCCTCTACTACTGGATTATAAACTCACTAAGAGCGGAGACTGTGTCATGACCATTTTAGCATTATTGTTTTACACATTAACAATTCATATTGGTTGTATTAAATTGACACTGCATCCTGTGAAGAAGACAGATATTCTTTCTATTTTACTTATTACATTAACTGAAGTTTAGAGGTTCCTGGAAATCACAGGACTTCTGCATCTGAGGACAGTGTCCTATCACTGCATGGAAAGCATTTTGAGGGTATCTCTGCTCTATTCCAAAGACATGTAAGATCTTTGAAATATAAGAATCTATTCCTTTTAGGGATATCCAAAAGAGGAGATTTAACATATCTAGCCTACATACCAGTGCTTTTAATTTAACTTACTTTATTTTTAATGTGTATGGACCTGATCACTGTACTCAGAAAACTCCTCATAAATCTTAAGGAATAAAATTAAGTATTAAATGTCTTTTTTTCTTTTTTTTTTTTTGCAAGCTGCGTAATTCTTGCTTCCTAAAATTCTACTCATCATTGATATTTTTCTTGAAAACCCTTCTATTTTACTGGGTTGTTTTTTGTTTGTTTGCTATGGAGCCCTCAAATGAATATAGTAAACATCTCTCTAGTGTAAAAAACCAAAACAAAACAACAAAAAACAGATACTTGTTATGAATTCCATATACTTTTTAATGCAGCCTAGAATATTTTGTTCTTTCCAAAGAAATGATTAGTGTTACCCATTTTTATGTCCCAAGTGAATCTAAAGGATATCCAGAAAGTAAGATTCTCTGGGAAGGATTTTATCTATTATTTGTATTTAAGGCATTTTGAGAGTTCTTACATGAGATTCCTCTAATGCCCCAGGGGAAGAAAATTCAACTTATATAAAAAACAATACCTTAATTGTGAAAATACTAAGGCTTATCATCACATGTTTACTGCTGCTCTTTTATGGAGTATGAGGCAAAAATAAACATGGAATACTTCAAAATAAAAATAGGCTCAGTGCTCAAAGGCCAAAATTCTTGTCCCAGAGTGGCTTCTTCATGGGTTTTTGGTTTAATTATTGATAATAACTTGCATGTTTGAAACTTGATCTTCTGAACTTGAAAGTAGAAGTAACATATTTTTGTTTTCAGATTAGGAACACCACAAGAAGCACCATGATAGAAAACATGAATGATCTCAAGAGTGGTAGAACAAATAAGATTAATATGCAGTGAGAAATGAGGAAAATGTAATCCATGTTGATCTAATATAAATAGTTCAGTTGATAAACTCATTAAAAAAAAAAAACCCTAAAACTCCACTTACTCTAAACTACTGTATTTCAGGGAATATTTTCTCACAGAAAAGTTAGCTTTTCCTACTCTTCCCACAATATCAAATGTCACTCCTCTGATTTCTCCTTTTATTTCATTTTTAAGAACAATTTGAAGATTTTAGAAGTTCTTGGTAGGCTTTCAAACCATAATTTGATTTTTATCCACCCCAGCCTCGATCCTTCTGCTCCTCAAAAGTCCTATAAATATAATTTACAGTAGTATTTGGACTATCTGTAGAATATACCTAACCACTTACAAATAGCTTTTCTGTAATTCAAATCAACCAAAAGCACAATAGGTATAGACTGTAGGTTGCTTTTCTGAATCTGAAGGGGGATTTAGAATATAGAACGTTTTGAACTGGAAAGAACCTTGCATGTAAGTTGAGGCAAGGAGGGCCCAGAGAGGTGAATTGCTAAAGCCACGCAGCTACTGAGTAAGGGAGACTGACCTGAAACTAGATCTTCTGAATCCAAGCCTGTTGTTTTGTTTTTGCTTTTGTTTTTTGTCATGCTTTCCTGTGTACTTTGTGGTCTTTAGAGTAGAAAGGTAATTTTTGCCCCCTTTCTGTGGTATGCATTGAAAAATAATTGTGTGACTGTGGAAATGAAGATACTGTCAACTGAAAAAAAAAAAAAGCACAGTGTGAGAGTTGTGAGTTAAGTTTTATCTGGAGCAAAATGAGGACTATAGCCCAGGAGACAGCATTTCAGATAGCTCTGGGAAATTGCTCCAAAGAGGCAGGGGGGAAGGTCAGCATTATCTATGATTTTAGTGAAGGGGAGGGTATGTGCAGTCAAGCACACATGTTGGCAGAGCCTTGCTGCTAGCCACAAGGAGCAGATGTCACCATTAATGACTTTGGTGCTTTTCTAGTTACAAGGAGATGCAAGAATTGGGCTCATAAAATCTTCTCCTGAAAATACCTATCTGAAGACCTGTTCTGCCAGTTCTTCCCAGAGCACAGAGGGCCTCATTCCTGATCTCCACCCTGAACTCCTCTCAGGGGGTATTGAAGGTCAGAGGCTTCAGCAGCTCATGATTTGATCCTTGTAGAGGTAGATGGCAGGTGCCAATTTGTAGTTGGCAATATGCATCATTTTGCAATTCTATGGTGTAAATTTTTCCCCAACTATTAGTCTTTAAAGTGTTTATGGTTATAATACAAAACAGCATTCTTTATATGGAAATTTCCTTTTTGTAATAGAACTTCTTGGCAGGCTCTCCAACCACAATTTGATATTTACCACTGCCCAACCTGGTAATATTTCTTGTAAATATAACTATGAATTAAAGATCAAATGTAAGTCCTAGAATACAATATATGGCTTAACATTTTACTTGTGATTGACTTACAACAACTTTTTTGGGCAAAATTGTGTTTAATTTTTGTGTGTGAGTCTGACAATATACTTTTTGCTCTTCTTTGGTGTGTTTCCATTCTGTGGCTCTCAGCATCCCATGCTGGGAACAGGAAGGAGATGAATGCAAATCTGTGGCTGTCTTCCCCTTAATGCTTATGTTAGACAATGAAAATGTGGATCAATCTTAAGTTTTTCATGATGTGTTAGTATGTTGAGCAAGTGGGAAGAACACAAACCAACTATGCTATTAAAAATACTGTCTTTGCATTTGCTAGCATCTGTTTGGGTGGATGTTTTTCCCGTGGTGAAAAACAAAAAGTGCAGCAAATTAGGTTTGCCACTCCTTAGTGCTTTTTTCCAATGTGCACGGTATGAAAGATTTAAAACAGAGACAGAATTCCAGAGAAAACAGGTGGTGTGAGAGCTGGACTTGATGTTGGCCAAATCCTCTGTGGCAGGGATTCACCCTCTCTAAGCAATTGTCCATCCCATGAAAGCTCTTTGCAATTGATTACAAGGAACATATTATGTGAGGAGTGTTGAGAGTTGGCCTCAGGGTTGGACACTTGGGAGGACTGTGACAAAGGATTATGTGCTGATACCTATGTGTATATGAAAAATTATCCATTTTATAATGTAATTTCAAGTTAGATTAGTACTTATTTCTTGGAAAAAGGAGGTACTGTTTATACTCAGATAGCATTTGGCTTTCTCCCCTTGGAGGGACGATCTAACTGGCAAACATGATTATACTTGACTGTGTGTGTGCATCCATGAGTATGGTTTAGGCAGTGCCTCTTGGAGAAAAAAGGGAGAAACAATGAGTCTTTGCTTATGGCCTTCACAAACGGAAATTTGGCAATTGCTTTACATAGGACATAAATCTTTGATGATAGGATCAGTGTAAAAATTCTGTTCCCAAGAAAGTAGTTCACAAAAACAATTATCTTCCTGTAATTTGTGAAAATAGGATTACAACAACTTCAAATACAAGGAAATAAGGTTATCATCAGGTGGTGGGTGCCCCTTTGGCTTTGTACTGTCACAGAGAATATGGTCAGTTTCTTGCTGGCTATTGGCTTGGGGCCTCTCCAACATGGCAGCTTGCTTCATCAAAGTGCCCAAGCCAAGAAGGAAATAGAGTCTCCCAGCAAGATGGCAGTCACAATTTCCATGAGCTAATCATGAGAGTGACATTGCATCATTATGCTGTATTCTGTTGGTTAGAAGTAAGTCACCAGGTTTAGCCTACACGTGAGGGAAGGGACTAAACCTAAGAGTAGATACCAGGAGGCAAGGATTATTAGGTACCATTTTAAAGTCTGCCTACCATAAGTAGTGGAAATTCAACATTGGACAATAGAAGGTTGTGTGTGAAGGGAGATCAATATTTCCTGTTCCAAGGGAAATGGACTTGCACAAGATTTGTGAGGTTTACCTGAGACAGATTTCCAGAAAAGTGGTGTTCTAGAAAATTGAGGCACAGGATGGGGAAAACTTTCCCCTAGAAATGGTAACAGCAGTCTTAAGGTGAAGGACATCCTGTCAAGGAGAAGGTGACATCCATAGCTTAGGCCAACAATCAGTAGTTATGTCCATCAGAAGCATTTTATGCTTTGGAATTTTTGTAGGTGTCTAGTGAGTCATGAAAAACACAGAAGATACAAAGGAATGCATGATTTAAAGGGAAAATAAAACAAGCTAATACATTTAACTGCTAAAAAACAAAACAAACTGAACAACTACAGAGATTTTGAAATACAACTGTCAAGGAACATAACCCTGGAAGTGCTGATAGCGTGGGTTTCTCACACGTGACTCCAGATTCCCAGGGGAGTTTCAGAACCCTGAGCAGCTGAACTGGAAGGGAAGTGCCAGGGCTGTTTGTGTGGATGCACAAAGTGATTGGAGAGGAATTTGCAGGATATGAGATATCAGGGATATTAAGTAACAAACATGTTTCAGAAGCAATCACATAGTATGGCCTGGTTGTTAAAAGCTCTGAAATCAAACAGAAACTTGCTTCCTGGGGCCATTACTTGCTTCGCTGTGTGATCTTGGGCAAGTTACTTAATTTTTTTGAGCCTCTATCTCCTTTTTCTATAAAATGGTTTTATCAATAGCATCTACCTCATGGGTTTGAGAATTAAATGCAATAATGTAGATGCCATTAAGTGGCACCCAGTAAATGTCCACTAAATATTAACTATTACTATTATATAAATTGATGACTGCACACAGAGGAGAGAGAAAGAGTTGAGAAAGGACGATACAAGGTTTCAGCTAAGGATGCTGAAAGAATGCTGGTACCATGCACTCACCCAGAGTAAAGGTTGAGGTGAGGGTGTCATATCATTTGGGTGTGGTATGATGAGTTTTGGGCTTGTTAAATTTGAGGTGGCAGCACGTGACGATATTGAGCAAATCTTTATGTGCTCAGGTAAGAGGTTAAGTCTGGAGGTGACGATTAGAGCTAACATGTTCTTATGACCACTTAGTCATAGTCGATCAACCCTAGGTGCACACTTGACCCTTTCCCTTGACTGGACCCACAGTCAAAATTGATTTATTCAAGACCCAAGCCTAAACTGAGCCAATCAAGATCTTTTCTTAAAGATTTGAGACTGAGACCAAGACATTACAGCCCAGTCTTCCTGGTCTCTGTAATGAAAGAGATGTAAATTCAATCTGCACAAAGGAAAATGAAATAGACACAAAGAAAAAGAAAACAAAATAGGCAAAAGAAACAAAAAAACCACATGTTTTGAGTCCCTAATACCAGGTGTTCCTGAGGCTTAGCTTCATTATTGTCTGGGATCCTTAAATATATTTTACATTTTTAAGCTGGTTCAAGTTAGGTTTCTAATATTTGCTACTCCCAACCAATCCCAAGAAGCCACATGTAGGTGATAATTGCAGGTATTTATAGTGAATGAACTCCCTGAGGAAATGGGAAGAAACCATGAAGGGAACAGTAAAGGTGCAGTTCAAGAAATGAGTACAAAACTAACCTAGCATTGTGGTAACCACGGGAACCAAGGCAGGGATGGGGAAGGATAGATGGACAGCCTCATCAAATGCTACAGAGTGGTCAAGGAGAATGAGATTGGAGGAGTGGTCACTGACCTTAGTTTTTAATTTTAATTAAAGTTTTTAATAAAAATTTAAGTTTATTGAGTTACCACTGGTAACTTTAAAGATGTCTACCATTCTCAACGGATTGTCTATAATGAAATCTCTAAGTTCAAACCTTTTTGAAGCTCGGCAAATAGTGTTTCCTCCTTTATAAATCTTCTTAGCACACATGTTGAGTATGTCCGTATTTAATTTAAAATTGTTGGGTAAATGGATTGACTGAATTAAATTGACTGAATTAAATCTACGTTGGTTATGGTTCAAAATGATCTGATCTTTAATGGCAAGGTTAAGGATTAGGGCTGAGTTACTTAGTCTTGAGCTTAGAAATCAGCTCAGAAGCAGCTGACAGTGACATCACTGTGGCCACTATAAAAGGCAGGAGAAGAGGGGTATTTCAGCCTGCTTCAGGATGGAGAGCTTCACAGAAGGAAGCAGTCCCCAGGTGGAAGAAATTATGACCCAGAAGAGTGGAGCTGATCAGAGACAGGCTTCTCTGAGACTCAAGAAAGACTCAGCACAGGTGCACTGAGTACACTGGAGCTTTTGGCAACTGAGTAACCGAGTAGCAAATTTTCTACCTTTTTAAACACTGAGACTTGGCTTAAAATAAGAGTGAATCCCCTTATAACTGTAAGGCCAAGGGATGATCAGCATTAAGCACATTGAGAAACATAGGATACCTCTTTTTTTCCTCCTTTTGTTTTTCGTGCTATTATGTGGTTCCATGTCTGTGTGTTTGACAAGGAAGTTAACTGATTTGTTTTGAAAAGTGTGTGTGTGTGTGTGTGTGTGTGTGTGTGTGTGTGTTAGGATAATTAGTAGGGCTTTGCTTGCCCATATTTACATTTCTACAGGCCTAAATCACTGTTTTTTCCACTAGCCGAAAGAGGCACTCAAGCCTTCTAACAACGCTGAGTGATGGTCTAGATGAGAAAAATTCAAGGATGTCCACTAACAGTTCCAGAGGTACCTCAAATCTCTCTGAGTCTTAGCTATGGTCAGAAGGGAGAAAACTCCATCTTAGATTTCTCTGTAACACATCTGGGACCTATCTGGACAGAAGATAGTGGCACACAACTTTAAGTGCTCATGGAAATTACGAGTTACCATTGGAACTGCATGTCTCCTACTGACCTGCATTGCCCTCAGGACCAAAAGCCTCATTGCCTTCATCCCCAGCTTCTTTATCTGTTGCTTTGGGACCCTAAATTAAGTATGAAGAAAACTACCAAAATCTTTTGCCAAGGAAGTGATGGGTGCATATTTACCCCCTGCCAGGCAAATGAAAAGCTGATAATATCCTGGAATCAGCTCTCCTGCTTTCAGTTGGGTTTTTGCTTGCATATGGCCAGTGCTTGTCAGCACTCATTGTTAAGGGGGGTGACCATGAGCTTGTCACCTAAAAGCTAAGTAGTTACCAGATTGAGAATTGTTTAAAGAAGTAACTGAAAAAGCTAAAAGTTTTTACCATCTAACATAGGTGATGTGGCCTCTCAAATGATAGTTTTACAAATTAGCAGTACAGAAAAGTGCTTCCTGACAAGTTAGGTGAAGGGAAACTAAATACAAAGTAGCATCTGTTATGATTAAAACTAGGTAAAAAATATACATGTGTACAAACAGAACACATTTTTTGTACTTTTTTTATGTAGACAAACTGAGGAGGGTGATTTATTAGAGTGGTGGGCATCTGGATGATTTTTTAAAATTCTTGTTGACGTTATAATATTATGAGTGTAACAAATTTAAAGTAACCAAATTTGATGGATTTGTAGCAAGTGATGGTTTTCTGCTTGAACAACAATAAAAACGTCTTAACCTAAACCATGCACGTAATCACTGAATCAAAGAGTGGCAGAAATCCAGATTCTTGTGAGCCAAGCAGTTATATGGGGTGATAGAGTGGGGAGGCCTCTCATCTCAGGAAGGGAGCCGAGGGAGCTCAGAAAGGGTAATAGGATGACTTAAGTGAGATTTCTTTCTCCATAAAGGAGAGCTAATAGCTAAACTCTGAAGCTGGGCTGTGCAGAAGTTACACAAGTAACTGGGTTCGTGGCTAGTTAAGAAGAGAAAAAAATATATGTCAATTTCTTCTGGGAAATAGTCCACAAAGCTAAACAACAAGGATGACTAGTAGTGATAAATTGTGCATAGAAAATTGACCAGAGGAAAACGAAACCTTTTCTTGAGAAGAGATGGGTCTAATTTACTGGAGGTATATGTGTTCTGCAAAAGCAATTAGAATTAGAGTCCTTGAGAGATGGCCAATTCAGCTAGAAAGCAGGAAGTTTCACTTCCCTTGACTTAATGATGTAGATGAAAATATGGGCCGTCTATGCCTGTCTGTCTCCAATGAGCATTAGTTTTTGCATATTAAACTTTAAGAAGACACAGCAATAACTCCTGAAATCACAAAGATTCTAGCTTAGTAGATTCAGATGGCTTTAGCAGTCCACAGTGTATGCTGAAATGGTTAGATCTAAATTAATCTAGTGGTGAAAAGCACAAACTTTGGAGTCACATGGACTTAGGCTTGAATTCCACTTTTTACTATCTGCATCATCCTGGGAAACATCTTGTTTAAACTCTCTGAGTCTCAACAAAATGGGGATAAGAATACTCTCTTAGAGACCACTGTGTTGCATGGAATGAAATCTACTCAAGGTAATTTAAGAAAGGAGAAATAATTGTAAGGATCCAGGCTGTCTCATGAACCAAGGACAGGACAGGAAGTGTGGCGGACCTCATAAGCAAGTGAATCCAGGAACTGAAACATAGCCAGGCACCAGCGGGAGCTCTGAGTCAGTCAGTCTCTCTTAAGACCAAACAGTCTTCATCTGCGTCATTCTTCATTCTCCCCCAAAGACTTGCAAATGGATCCAACATGGCTTCTCCATCAGATATTTATCTGTTCCAATGTTCAACAGAGACCAACCTGGTTTATCTATATCCAACTGCAAATTTCTAACAGTATGAATTAGATTGGCACAGTCTACCTACTGTCAGGTGTTTGGCTCTGGTCTAGTCCAGTGTGACCTAGTGGACCAGGATCTTGTCATATGAAAACCAACCCCTTCATGAAATGTGATGATAAGTGTGTAGGAGTAAAGAGAAAATGATAGACATCTCTAGAAATGAAACTTGAGGATCAAATGAGATAATGTATGAGAAGGATATAGAACAGTGCCTGACAAGTAACTCAATAAATAGAGTCTGTGAAATAAACACAGCTGATAGGCAAGGGCCGTAAAATCTCCTCCACTTAATCTTTGAAATCATATTTTGCTGCACCTGTCATCAGAGAAGGAAGCTCACAGAATCATTAATTATGTGAGATCTATGAAAAGTTTCTTTCTTGACCAAAGTGACCACTATAAGAAAGAGCTGCCCGAGCAGCTGGTGTTACTGGGATCAAGTTCTTCCAGCCTGGTGAATGTTCATATCCCACCTCCCATCTCTGTGCTCTCATTTGAGTTCCCATATATGTTTACTATAAGTATATGGCTACTTAAAAGCTACCTGGCAGAATGACTAAATTATTTGGATACTTTCCCTGAGTTTATGTAAAAGACATGTAGCCACTGACTAAATTTTTTGTTAAATTGTTTTCTCCTCCTGCATTGATTTTGATGAAATTATAAAGCATCTGAGGCAAGACATTGGGCCCAAATGAAAGCTCCTTACTTTAACACTGAAATGGTATTTACCTTTCACAAGCACCTCTTCTCTGACTCTGAGAAAAGTATCCCCATGCAGAAAGAAGCTTTCAGTCTCCCAAATAGCCAAGCTCAGCTGAAACACAAGCTCCTACCTGAGATGTGCTATTTCATTCCTGCTTAAATCAGGTTGCCTCTTTTTAGAATTTAAATATCCCCTTCAATTAAAGAAACATCATGAAATGGGTATGAATGCACTTTTTCTTCTGCACCTGCAGCAGTTGTTTTGTCCAGAGGTGGTGTTATTTATAAAAGAAAAATTATCCCAATAAACTTGAGTTCTGTACTTGATATTGTATATAAGGGAACTTTTTGAAAAATTCGAAAACCCAAACACACCGAATAGTTTCTCTTTGAGATGATTTGAATTTATTATTGTACCAAATTAAAGCAATGTCTTTCCTTGCAGGTTTTAGAAACCAAAAAATATAATTAAATGAAGAAAAAAGTTAACTTCTCTCTGAAAGATATTTTAATGATTTCATACTCGTGGAAGACATTGCTTAATACATTTCCTCCTTTTCTCACTTGAAGCTTTCATACTTTACCTTTCAGGGCTAAATTCTCCTTTAGTCTAAGGTCAGTATTTATTTCAGAAACAAGGGTACCAGTGAAGTTGTCAGGAAATGTCTCAAAGAAAACCATGATGCACAAGTTATGAGAAATGTACATCTTGCACATGTCAGTGAAGTGGCTGTGGCCACCTCTGGTTTTAGGCTGAAGGATCTGGGGGGAGAAGTCCAGTCTTCAACCTGGTTTAGGATCACAGCAGGAAGCTGTATTTGTCCTGCCTGGATCCAGCCCACTCTGGTGCAGACTTCCTAAAATTGCCCCAGATAGCCTTCATAAGATGGACTTAGAGGTCCCTCCACTGCTGGGGAGTAAAGATAATATGGTTTCATGGTGGATACATCACATCTCACTGACATGTTCAGGATTATACAAACATTGTGTAGGATATCAGAGGTCACCCTGGTTATTAAATGGATAGCATTGGATAGAGATAGAGTGAAGGTACCAGACCTTAATCCTGGTGCTGGAGGACACTGCCCTGGGCCTTGCCTAAGTGGCCCACTACCTTATCAACTCAAACTTTTTCCTGAGCCTGACTTGTGTATCCAGCTCCCTCTTAGACATCTCTAACTGGAAAAAGCACAAAGCCCAGCATGTCCAGAAATTGAACACATGGTTTTTTTCTTCCAAAACCATACATCTTCCATTGGTGAACAGGTTCCAGCCTCCATCCACTTGCCCAAGCTAGAAATCCAGGGGCTACTCTTTGAAATTCCTCTCCACTCACCTCCATATCCAGTTTCACTCAGTCATGTCAACTCTGCCTCCCAGTAAATCTTTGATTTTGTGATTTGTACTACTCTTGGGTTCCTTTTAAAGTCCATCAATTACAGTATTTTCTTCTCTCAATTGAAGTGATGATTACTTTCCTAAAAGTGGGCCATTAAAAAAAATACAAATGAATTTTTTGTAAGAAAAGCAACAGCATCAGAATTAGAATTATATATTCAAGTCATTAAGATAGAATAGTTATGCTGGAGTAATATGAATAATAAAAACAGTTTATAGAAAAATGAATATATAAAGTGTTTTTACATGAAAAAGAATGTTAATGACAATGACCTAACAAAATTAACTGATTTAAGCTCAGTCCTCCTCAAAGGCTAATGTGCTTACAAATCACCTGGTGATCTTGTTAAAATGCAGATTCTGATTCAGTTGGTCTGGGGTAGGGCCTGAGATTCTGTGTCTTACAAGCTCCAAAATGATGCTGATGCTGCTGTTCAGAAGCCCATATTTTCAGTAGCAAGACCTTAGCTATACGACTCTCAGTTATGTTCATTTGTATCTTAAGGAATTCTTGCCCCAAATCATCTGTCTTACTGAGGGATGTTTCAAACTTGGCTCTTAAATATTAATATTGTTCTGATGCTTTTCCTCTGGTGAAGCAGCTCCTCAGAGAGATGACCCATTCACATTTTTTCATTGTATGTGATAACCTCTATTTTTATACCAGGTGTAAATGCTTCAATTTGCATGAATCCCAGTGACATTAAATGTCATTTGACAGACACATAAACTCTTAAAAGATTAAAAAATAAGAAACAAGACCAGCATTAGATAAATACATGTGTTTATAGAGCATGGACCTAAAAACACCTCAATAGCAACTGAGAAATCACTTCGCATCATCCTTAGCCACTCTCAGCATGAGAACTTGTATTGCCAGCAGAAGTCTCCAAAAATGTTGTAGGGCAATATAAAACATGTTATCTTGAAAATAACACATGAGTATTTTCCCTAAAACAATTTTGAATTTTTTCATCACTTTATTCTGAAAATGTAAGGAGATATTTTAGGAGTTGCAAAATTTGATATTTTCTGGAGACAAAATTTTTATATTTTTTTACACAAATAAGATCATGCTATATATTCAATTCACTTTCTCCACTTAACAATGATCTTGGGCATCCTTATTTACTGGTACCCTATATTATTTTTAACATATGCTTTTTGATGCCAGTGTATCAAAACCCTTATTTTTGTGCATTTGTATGTATTCTGAAATTGAATTTAAAATCTGTCTGGCCTGAGGTAGAGGTTCATACCCATTAACTGAAAAAAATTAATTAGTTGCATGACTTTAGATTAAATTGTTTTGCTAAACACTTTCTGAATGCTTCCTCTGTCCCAGATACTGTACCAACTGCTTTACAAGCATTATTTCATTACATCCTGGGGCAAAATTTAAAGGAAGGTGTTTTGAACCTAATATGTAGATGTGAGTCACTGCTCCTATCCCCAAACCCATTCTGCTTTCATCCTCAGCTTTGTGATATCTTATTTGTCCTAGCAGATGCAGTAACAAAAACAAAACTTTATTTTTTATGAAATATGATTCTGTAAGAACTTTATACTTACTAGTTATTGCTAATGAGTAGATAGAGGTGAAGAAAAAGAAAATAGTCTAAGAAACTCATTTGGATAAAGAGTAGAATGTCATATTTGGCAGCGGTTCAGATAAACTAACTTTATCATTGTGAAAGGATTGCTATGGGCATTCCAGTTTGAGTGCAAAAACTGCTCAAGTGGAAGGGAAAGATTCAATAAAAAATTAAAAGTCATTATGGTATTTAGACTGGCACAGGACAAGAATCTTGAAATGGAAATGGAAAGTTATTTGGGAGAAAGCCAGGCACTTCTGTAGACACAACCATATTCATTCATTGGGAATTTGCAGGGACAATTTCCTTGTGAATGTCAAAGACCTGCTGTAGTGAATCTTTTGAATTGGCCTATTTCTCTCTGTCCCCTTGAGCACTAACCTAGTTCAAAGCCTTTATGATTCCTCATCTGGACTATTACAGTAGACTCCGATTTGGTCTCGCTGCCTCCAATTTTGCTGCTCACGCCTGCCCCAGCCCAACTAGTTTTCCACACTGGCAACAGAATCACCTTTGTAAAATGCAGATCTGACTCTGTCATTCCTCTCCAAACCCTTCAGTGATCGTCCATCAAGTACAGGGTAAAGTCTCCGCAGCCCATTTGGTGTACAAGTTCCCCACAGCCTGGCCTTTCTTTTCTCTTCACTCCCTCTACTCTAGTCCTTGACTCTATGCTCCTGAAATACCATGCTACACTTAGGTCCCCAAATATATGTGGCTACTTCATCCTTTGTGGGCCATTGCCTACACCAACCTTTTCACCTGGAATCACTAGGCACCATGGAAACAGTAAGCATCATGAGTACAGGGACCATCTGTCTTACTCTCAGAACCTGGCACAGACTTCCAATTTGTATGAAATAAATACCCCTTTATTTCTTCTATCTTCTCTGTGTTACTACCACAGCTGGCACACATCACAGGCAATGTGTCTTCCCCCACTAGGAGTGAAGGGGTTGAACCTTGTAACTGAAGACAGTTATTCATCTCTGTGGGATAACTATTTAGCACAGGGCCTAACAGGGCTCAGTAATTTTTTTTTATTATTCCAAATTATTTTTTTTATTCCGAATTGAGTCGGAGGTTTGTTACATATGAGATTAACCTGGAGGAAATTTATCCTTAATTAGGATGAACAATTGAGGCAAAATCTCTTCTCAAGTTTTCCTGATCTCATCAAGTGGCTTCTCAATGTTTTCTCATGTTCATGGATGATTTCTGACTTTAGGACATTTTAGTTTGCTTAACTGATGCTTTTTTAGTAATATTTAAGTCTTCTGGGTCTACTTTCCTCATTGTCACCTACTTTGTGAGCCACTGGGGTAGGAAATATGTCTGAGTGACAATCTCACATACACACTGAAAACACACCTTTTGAGTAATGGATTGAGGTGGGAGTCTTTTAAACAGAGCCTCTCTCTGTTTATTTCCACACAAATCCTGTGATGATAATAAAGTGTATAGGAGGCAGGTGGCAAGAAAGACGCACTGGGAAGGGGCAAAGGAAGGATGTGTCAGCTATTCCAGTCCTCATCATACTTTCTGTGTGGACAGCACATCATACTTGGCTGGGGCTGAAAAGCAAAATCCTATATTTAATGAGCCAATAAAATGCCTGGAGCACCAGTGGGCTTGGGGAGGCTTGACTTTTCACTAAGCTAAAAGCCGGTAATTGAGCCTGTGTGTCAGCTGAGACATGGAGGTTTCTGCTGAAAGAGCTGTGGCTTTCACATTTTTTTTCTTTTTCCCCTCTCATGTGCAGCCAGCTTCTGATGAGGACTTCCAATTCTCCTGGGAGTCCTATCATGTAAATTATTTTGATTAACCCTTACTCTGAGAGTCTCAATTTACTGACATGCCACATTAACGGCAATGCTCCTGTGTAAATGCCTGAGGGAGGAAGTGATAAACCAGGTCTAATGCCAGGGGATGAGGTTGAGCCTTCTTTGTTTTTGTTTTGTTTTGTTTTGTTTTTTTAAGCTTGAAATAGAATTGTAACTGTTTCTCCTTCACCAACACACAAGGAAGAGGAAAAGTGTAGCACCAAAGACCATTTTATATAATTTTAGGCTAATCTTCCCCCTTCAGGTGGTAAGTTTAGCTGTGAGATTGCCTTAGTGGGGATATTTTTTAAAACATCGAAGAGACTCCACTGCTTGATCATGTCTTTAAACAATTTTCATAATATATCTGGACCCTCATTCCCATAGTCCTCATTGTGTGCGTCCTGAGTTAGAGTTGATTCTTCTGGGAGTTTTACAGGAATGCTTTCTTGAGCTTTTAAGGCTGGTGGTAGAGAGATGTGTTGGGCATTTAAGAAACTTAAAACCCAACAAAACAAACATTATTGTCTTAGTCCATTCAGACTGCTATGAAAGTATACCACGGGCTTGTGGCTTATAAACAACAGAAATTTATTTCTGAGTTCTGGAGTCTTGGGTAGTCGAAGATCAAGACACCTGCAGATTCAGCAACTATTGAGAGCTTGATTCCTGGTTCATAGATGACTGTCTTCTTAAATATCCTCATATTAAGGGTCTCTTTTATCCCATGCATGAGGGCTCCATCCTCTTGACCTAATCACATCCCAAAGGCCCCACCTCCAAAATCCATCACGTTGGACATTAGGGATTAATATATGAATTTGAGGGGACAAAAACCTCCAGTCTCTAGCAATTATGATAGATTAGTTCAACTAGTCACTAGCCATTATGAAAAGCTAGTTCAACTACATTTGTGGACATAGAAGGCTAGTAATGTGATGACTTTGGAGCTTGATCCAGAACTTGGATCCTATGTTGTGAGATATGATAAAAGGAATCAAATGGGTGTGGCAGAAGGTGGTGGTGGTGGGATGAGTTGGGAGATTGGGATTGACATGTATACACTAATATGTATAAAATAGATAACTGATAAGAACCTGCTGTATAAAAAAATAAAATAAAATTCAATAATATATGTATAACCTGACATTATTCTACATTCAGTGAGATTCATCTTTTGAAATATCCAATAATATAATGGTTTGACAGAAGTGGAAAGTGAATACTTAATGTAGTATAAATAAATATAATTATAACTTAGTCAAACAGCCAATGAAATAACAACAACAACAAGAAAGAAACAAGAAATCAATTATATGACCAAAGTCTCCTGAGATTCTGGTAGATTTTTTTCAAGGTGTATAAAATGAAGTTCAAGGAAACATTTTATGAGTCATCTGTCAAGTTTAATATATAACTGTGATTGCACACCCCCAAATTTTATGGACAGTGGGCAAATTTAAGTGAAGATGGGCCATTACAACTTAGGTAAGTGTATTATATTATAGGCTAGAGCAGCTATGTCAATCTTTTGCCATTTCATTTGCAAAGAGGTTTTATGCCATATTCTTCTTTTACTTAAAAACGTCTGTAGAGCATTTAATATAGTTATGTAAGATAAAAGGGTTTGTTTAGCATATTTTTGCAGGAAATAATTCCCCTCTGGCCTATATTTTCAGACTGTATGTACACACTATCTGGCCAATTGGGAAACCAACTTAAAAACTCATTTTCTAGAGCCAGCTTTTGTTTTCTCTCCTTTTCTTGCCCCCGGTACCCCATTTCTCCTGCATAAATTTCACTTGAGAGTTAGAATTGAAATTTCAGGAGAAGCTAGAAGAAATGAAAAAACTGCAGATCAAGGAGGCAAATAATGATTAAGAGATGAGTGGAGCCTGCAAAATTCTTGTCAGGTCCTCCTAACTATCCAGAGTTAAAGGAGTTTCTAGGCTGCTGTATGGAGTTCCTCATGTGTTCTAAATTACACATTATCCTCTATGATTAAGAACTTTTCCCCTTAAACTAGACTCTTTTTCAGGAAGATACATACAAAAAACCTCTTGTTTAGGGAAAAAAAATTTCATTTGTATCCATTAAAAATTAAATTGATACATATGTATAACTGAATCACTTTGCTGTACACCTAAAACTAACACAACATTGTAAATCAACTATACTTTAATTTAAAAATAAAAAATAAAAGGGTTAAAAATAGTCTTATCACCACTGAATATAGCTGGAATCAGTAATAGTTGATGTAATTAACATAATCATTTATTATAAAAAATTTATTAAAGTAATTTCTTCCCAGAGATTCACTTTAAAACTGAGAACAGATTGCACTGGCTTAACTTTAAGTTTTGAAATCAAAACATGTGCTTGCTTTATATTTTTTTCATAAATTAAAAAAAAATCTTTATTGGAGTATAATTGCTTTACATTGTTGTGTTAGTTACTGCTGTATAACAAAGTGAATCAGCTATATGTATACATATATCCCCATATCACCACCCTCTTGCATCTTCCTCCCACCCTCCCTATCTCACCCCTCTAGGTGGTCACAGGCACCAAGCTGATCTCCCCATGTGATGCAGCTGCTTCCCACTAACTATCTATTTTACATTGGTAGTGTATATATGTCAATACTTCTCTCTTACTTCGTCCCAGCTTACCCTTCCCCCTCCCCGTGTCCTCAAGTCCATTCTCTACGTCTGCATCTTTATTCCTGTCCCAGCCCTAGGTTCTTCAGGACCTTTTTTTTTTTTTTTAGATTCCATATATATGTGTTAGCATACAGTATTTGTTTTCCTCTTTCTGATTTACTTCACTCTGTATGACAAACTCTACGTCCACCCACCTCACTACAAATAACTCAATTTCATTTCTTTTTATGGCTGAATAATATTCCACTGTATATATGTGCCACATCTTCTTTATCCATTCATCTGTTGATGGACACTTACATTGTTTCCATGCCCTGGCTATTGTAAATAGTGCTGCAATGAACATTTTGGTACATGACTCTTTTTGAATTATGTTTTTTTCAGGGTATATGCCCAGTAGAGGGATTGCTGGGTCATATGGTAGTTCTATTTTTAGTTTTTTAAGGAAACTCCATACTGTTCTCTATAGTGGCTGTATCAGTTTACATTCCCACCAACAGTACAAGAGGATTCCCTTTTCTCCACAACCTCTCCAGCATTTATTGTTTGTAGATTTTTTGATGATGGCCATTCTGACTGGTGAGAGGTGATATGAACATAGAACACTCCCTAACACCATACACAAAAATAAACTCAAAATGGATTAAAGACCTAAATGTAAGGCCAGGCACTATAAAACTCTTAGAGGAAAACATAGGCAGAACACTCTATGACATAAATCAGAGCAAGATCCTTTTTGACCCACGTCCTAGAGAAATGGAAATAAAAACAAAAATAAACAAATGGGACCTAAGGAAACCTAGAAGCTTTTGCACAGCAAAGGAAACCATAAACGAGGTGAAAAGACAGCCCTCAGAATGGAAGAAAGTATTTGCAAACGAGGCAACTGACAAAGGATTAATCTCCAAAATACACAAGCAGCCCACGCAGCTCACGCAGCTCAATATCAAAAAAACAAACAACCTAATCCAAAAATGGGCAGAAGACCTAAACAGACATTTCTCCAAAGAAGATATACAGATCGCCAACAAACACATGAAAGGATGCTCAACATCACTAATCATTAGAGAAATGCAAATGAAAACCACGTGCTTTAAACCAACACTTGTCACACTTGTCACAATTGTTCTCGAACATAAATGTATATGAATCAAAATCAGCTGACGGGCTTGCTAAAACACAGATTGCTGGGCCCCATTCCGAGAGTTCCTGATTCAGCAAATCTGGGGTGAGGCCAGAGAATTTGAATTTCTAAAAGTTCCCAGGTATAATAGGCAGAATTCTAAAGCTGTCTCACCTGTAATCCCATGCCCTGGTTACTCAATCAAACACCAATCTAGAAACCCTTGTGAAGGGACTTTGCTGATGGAATTCAGGTTACTAATCAACTGACTATAAGATAGGAGATTATCCTGGAGTATCTGTGTGGGTGTAATGTAATCACATGAGCCCTTAAAAGTAGAAGGAGAGGTCAGATTAGAGAGAGTTGAAGCGTAAGAAACACTCACTCCACCCTTCCTAGTTTTGAAGACGGAGGAAGGAGGCTGCAAGTCAAGGTTGTGGTTGGCCTCTAGAAACTGAGAACAGCCCCAAACAGCTCAAGGAAACAGGGGCTTTGGTCATACAAGGAACTGAATTCTGACAGCAACCTGAATAAGCTTGAAAGTGGACTCATCCCCAGAGCTTCTAGAAAAAGCACAGCCTTCATGACACCTTGATTTTTTTGCCTTGTGAGACTCTAAGCGGAGAACCACTTGAGCCACACTGAGCCCAGACATCTGACCTACAAAAACTGTGAGATAATACATTTGTGTTATTTTAATTATTAAATTTGTGGTAACTAATTACAGTGGCAATAGAAAATTAATACACATGGTAATACTGATGCTGCTGGTCCCAGGAACACAATGTGAGAATCATTGGTTCATCTTTTGTATTAACAATTTAGAGACTTCTGAAAAAGTTAAATCACTTTCCTTTTTTTCCTTATTTCAGAGAATAGATACAAAGCAGAAGGCTGCTATTTTATTATTTAAACTGAAAATAACATTTTAAATGTTTAGGAGAGTGCTTAGCCTTTGCTGAGTGTTCAAAAAAGAGTAGCTATAATAATAACTTTTATTAGTGGGTAGCATTTATTAAAATGCTCTGTGCCAGGCACTGTGCTAATTATTTACTACAAATTTACTGGATTTATCCTCATATTAACTCTGAAGTAGCATCATTGTTCTCATTTTATAGATGTGCAAACTGAGGCTAAGAGGAAACTTGCCCAGAATCAGGCAGTCAGAAAAAAATGGGGGTGAGATGTGAACCCAGACAGTATGACTCTAGAACCTAAACTCTTAATTGCTATTGTTAAAGAGTTTGACAACTAGGAAGGCTCTTGGAGGTCAGCTGTTTGAACTCTTCATCATTACACAGATGAAAAACTGAGGAATACAATTGCCCAACTGATTGATGGCAGAGCTGGGAATGGTACCTGTGTCTTCAGTCTCTTAGTCTAGTTCTTTTTCCTAGATATCTTGGATATGGAGGATGTTGACCGAGTGAGGGGCAGGTGAGATGTGTTAGAAAAACATGGTGGGTGGGGAGGATGTAAGAAATGTACAGGGAAGGAAGAAATGAAACAAGCAGGGCATCCTGCTGAGAAAAAGTACAAGAGGACATACCAAGCCTCAGGACAGTAGTGGGCTCATGCAGATAGGAGTGGTTCATGTGCAGACTGAAGTATGTAGCAAAGGGAATGGCACAGGTGTATATGCATTAGTAGGTGGGATAAGGAGAGAAAAATGTAAAACCAGTGCTTCTTTTTACTTTTTTTAACATCTTTATTGGAGTGTAATTGCTTTACAATGTTGTGTTAGTTTTTCCTGTATAGCAAAGTGAATCAGCTCTATGTGTACATATATCCCCATATCTACTCCCTCTTGCGTCTCCCTCCCACCCTCCCTATCCCACCCCTCTAGATGGTCACAAAGCATCAAGCTGATCTCCCTGTGCTGTGCAGCTGCTTCCCACTAGCTATTTTACATTTGGTAGTGTATATATGTCAACACTACTCTCTCACTTCGTCCCAGCTTACCCTTCCCCCCACCCCCGTGTCCTCAAGTCCATTCTCTACATCTGTGTCCTTATTCTATCCTGCCCCTAGGTTCATCAGAACCATTTTTTTTTTAGATTCCATATATATGTGTTAGCATACGGTATTTGTTTTTCTCTTTCTGACTTACATCACTCTGTATGACAGACACTGGGTCCATCCACCTCACTACAAATAACTCAATTTCATTTCTTTTTATGGCTGAGTAATATTCCATTGTATATATGTGCCACATCTTCTTTATCCATTCATCTGTCGATGGACACTTAGGTTGCTTCCATGGCCTGGTTATTGTAAATAGTGCTGCAATGAACATATTGGTACATGATTCTTTTTGAATTATGGTTTACTCTGGCTATATGCCCAGTAGTGGGATTGCTGGGTCGTATGGTAGTTCTATTTTTAGTTTTTTAAGGAACCTCCATACTGTTCTCCATAGTGACTGTATCAATTTATATTCTGACCAACAGTGAAAGAGGGTTTCCTTTTCTCCACACACTCTCCAACATTTATTGTTTGTAGATTTTTTGATGATGGCCATTCTGACCAGTGTGAGGTGATATCTCATTGTGGGTTTGATTTGCATTCCTCAAATGATTAGTAATGTTGAGCATTCTTTCATGTGTTTGTTGGCAATCTGTATATCTTCTTTGGAGAAATGTCTATTTAGGTCTTCTGCCCATTTTGAATGGGGTTTTTTGTTTTTTTGATATTGAGCTGCATGAGCTGCTTGTATATTTTGGAGATTAATCCTTTGTCAGCTGCTTTGTTTGCAAACATTTTCTCTCATTCTGAGGGTTGTCTTTTTGTCTTGTTTATGGTTTCCTTTGCTGTGCAAAAGCTTTTAAATTTCATTAGGTCCCATTTGTTTATTTTTGTTTTTACTTCCATTTCTCTAGGAGGTGGGTCAGAAACGATCTTGCTGTGATTGATGTCATAGAGTGTTCTGCCTATGTTTTCCTCTAAGAGTTTTATAGTGTCTGGCCTTACATTTAATGCATTTTGAGTTTATTTTTGTGTATGGTGTTAGGAAGTGTTCTAATTTCACTCTTTTACATATAGCTGTCCAGTTTTCCCAGCACCACTTGTTGAAGAAGCTGTCTTTCCTCCATTGTATATTCTTGCCTCCTTTATCAAAGATAAGGTGACCATATGTGTTTGATTTTATCTCTGGACTTTCTATCCTGTTCCATTGATCTATATTTCTGTTTTTGGGCCAGTACTATACTGTCTTGATTACTGTAGCTTTGTAGTATAATCTGAAGTCAGGGAGCCTGATTCCTCCACCTCCATTTTTCTTTCTCAAGATTGCTTTGCTGTTTGGGGTCTTGTGTGCTTCCATACAAATTGTAAAAGTTTTGTTCTAGTTCTGTGAAAAATGCAGTTGGTAGTTTGATAGGGATTGCATTGAATCTGTAGATTGCTTTGGGTAGTATAGTCATTTTCACAATGTTGATTCTTCCAATCCAAGAACATGGTATATCTCTTCATCTGTTTGTGTCATCTTTGATTTCTTTCATCAGTGTCTTATAGTTTTCTGAGTACTGGCCTTTTACCTCCTTAAGTAGGTTTATTCCTACGTATTTTATTCTTTTTGTTACAATGATAAATGGGAGTGTTTCCTAATTTCTCTTTCATATTTTTCATCATTAGTGTATAGGAATGCAAGAGATTTCTGTGCATTAATTTTCTATCCTGCTACTTTACCAAATTCATTGATTAGCTCTAGTAGTTTTCTGGTGGCATCTTTAGGATTCTCTATGTATAGTATCATGTCATCTGTTAACAGTGACAGTTTTACTTCTTTTCTGATTTGGATTACTTTTATTTCTTTTCTTCTCTGATTGCCATGGCTAAAACTTCCAAAACTATGTTAAATAATAGTGGTGAGAGTGGGCACCCTTGTTTTGTTCCTGATCTTAGAAGAAGTGGTTTCAGTTTTTCACCATTGAGAATGATGTTGGCTGTGGCTTGTCATATATGGATTTATTATGTTGAGGTAGCTTCCTTCTATGCCCACTTTCTGGAGAGTTTTTATTATAAATGGGTGTTGAATTTTGTCAAACTTTTTATGCATCTATTGAAGTAATCATACGGTTTTTCTCCTTCAATTTGTTAATATGGTGTATCACATTGATTTGTGTATATTGAAGAATCCTTGCATTCCTGGGATAAACCCCACTTGATCATGCTGTATGATCCTTTTATTATGCTGTTGGAATCTGTTTGCTAGTATTTTGTTGAGGATTTTTTGCATCTATGTTCATCAGTGATATTGGCCTGTAGTTTTATTTTTTGTGTGACATCTTTGTCTGGTTTTGGTATCAGGGTGATGGTGACCTTGTAGAATGAGTTTAGGAGTGTTCCTCCCTCTGCTATATTTTGGAAGAGTTTGAGAAGGATAGGTGTTCGCTCTTCTCTAAATGTTTGATAGAAGTCGCCTGTGAAGCCTTCTGGTCCTGGGCTTTTGTTTGTTGGAAGATTTTTAATCACAGTCTCAATTTCAGTGATTGTGATTGGTCTGTTCATATTTTCTCTTTCTTCCTGGTTCAGTCCTGGTTCAGTCTTGGAAGGTTGTACTTTTTAAAGAATTTGTTCATTTCTTCCAGGTTGTCCATTTTATTGGCATATAGTTGCTTGTAGTAGTCTCTCATGATCCTGTATATTTCTGCAGTGTCAGTTGTTACTTCTCTGTTTTCATTTCTAATTCTGTTGATATGAGTCTTCTCCCTTTTTCTTGAGGAGTCTGGCTAATGGTTTATCAATTTTGTTTATCTTCTTAAAGAACAAACTTTTAGTTTTATTGATCTTTGCTATTTTTTCCTTCATTTCTTTTTCATTTATTTTTAATCTGATCTTTACAATTTCTCTCCTTCCACTAACTTTGGCGGTTTTCTTGTTCTTTTTTCTCAAATTGCTTTAGGTGTAAGGTTAGGTTGTTTATTTGTGATTTTTCTTGCTTCTTGAGGTAGTATTTTATTGCTATAAACTTCCCTCTTAGAACTGCTTTTGCTGCATCCTATAGGTTTTGGGTTGTTATGTGTTCACTGTCATTTGTTTCTAGGTATTTTTTGATTTCCTTTTTTGATTTCTTCAGTGATCTCTTGGTTGTTTAGTAGCATATTGTTTAGCCTCCATGTGTTTGTATTTTTTACAGTTTTTTTCCTGTAATTGATATCTAGTCTCATAGCATTGTGTTCAGAAAAGATACTTGGTACGATTTTAATTTTCTTAAATTTATCGAGGCTTGATTTGTGACCCAAGATATGATCTATCCTGGAGAATGGTCCATGTGCACTTGAGAAGAAAGTGTGTTCTGTTGTTTTTGAATGGAATGTCCTGTAAATATCCATCTGGATATAAATGTCCATCTGGTCTAATATGTCATTTAAAGCTTGTGTTTCCTTATTTATTTTCATTAAAACCAGTGCTCCTTGAAGGTTGATAATTCTTCATCTTGTTTTTTCAGACTGTCTGTTTGAGCCCCAAATTTCCTCTGATGTAACTTTTCTTAATATGGGTTATGACAGTAGGATCTGGTAAATTTTGAGAAATCATGTTATTTTTGTGGGATTCCAAAGGGTTGAGAAGATGAACTGAATAATGCTTTTTTAAAAATTATTTTTCTCGGGCCTCCCTGGTGGCACAGTGGTTGAGAGTCCGCCTGCCAATGCAGGGGACATGGGTTCATGCCCTGGTCCGTGAGGATCCCACATGCTGCGGAGCGACTGGGCCCGTGAGCCATGGCTGCTGAGCCTGCGCGTCCGGAGCCTGTGCTCTGCAATGGGAGAGGCCACAACAGTGAGAAAAAAAAATTATTTTTCTCAAAAGCTTTGTTGGAATCACTGGAGTATACTGAATAGCTCCAAATAGTAAAATTAACTATGACAATGTTAACCAAAGGACCTTAGATACAGACGCAAATATGTGATTTCTACGGTCCAAAAGCTACACAACATTAGAATGCTTGGAAGTGATGATGGACAGAGGGTTGGAAATACTATTGAAGACTTTTGTATGTTCTCTAGTGCATTGAAAATCAAAGTACTCATTATGCTAAGGAATGCTTTTCCTTACCTCTCTGTTGTATAGTATTTTCTTTCTCAATCAGTACACAGTCTGACTTTACATGTGAATTGGTAACCTCCGCCAGATAATGAATATTACCCTATTTTTTTAAGTTTATTGCTTATAAGGGATAAAAACCCATTTAAGTTAGAGTAGAACATGAACATTTAAGAATAGAAAGTGATACAGAGAAAGGCAATACAGAAACTAGAACTGGAAATTCAAGATGTGAGGTGCTTCCTCTGTTATTTAAGTCTGCAAGTTCTTTTTATACCTGCTTCTGAACATCTCTTCCCAAACCTAAATGATTTTATCAACATGTGGCCCAATATGGCAGCCCCAACCCAATTCTACATGATCTTTCTTATTATTCTTATACCCATTATCATATTATTGGAGCCCTGTGTCTGACAAGTCAAATTCTTGAGAGGGAATCTGGTTTACTGTGCTCAGCTTACATCTTGGGTCCCTTTTAAAATTTTTTTAATTTATTTTTTATCTTTTGGCCACTCTGTGTGGCAAGTGGGATCTTAGTTCCCCAACCAGGGATCAAACCCTCAACCCCTGCAGTGGAAGCACAGAGTATTAACCACTGGATGACTAGGGAAATCCCTTGGTTCCCATTTAAAAAGTATCCACTGTTGGTCAAGTTAGCTGTGTCTAGAGAGGAAGGGAGCAGTGATGAAAACCTCTTTCTCTAGCAAGGGAATATGGTTTGCTGTTTCTCAGGAAAGTCCATGTGCTTGACTCTGTTGTATTTTTTTTCACACTCATAGTTTTGAAGAACAAACAAATCACACTTCCCAACTCGTTAAGCATTTCTCAGTAGTCTTTTGGTCTGGGATTAAGATTTTCTTAGTGAGCACTTAAGAAATTTAGAATTAGGATTTGAGATCTCATCAGAGAAGGTGAGAAAAAGTTAAAAACATGGGAATTGTGGGGCTTTGTTTCCTTAAGCTGTAAGTGGCAATAGCCACAATGCAGTACAGTTGTCTTTATGTCCCTGACTCTTTCACATGGCCTAAATTTAAAACAAAATCAGGGTAGGTTTTTAAAGAAATATGTATTTGATATGGTGAGAAAATACCCCTCCAAAATTAAAGCCAGTCTGAGAGAGTAAATAAAGTTGGGCTGCAGTGGAAGGATGTGCCAATTGGGGAGTGGGGATGAGGTTTTTTTTTTTATGGTCTGTAGGTTTTGATAAGTGGTGAAATCATAGAATTCCACTTGCTCTTTTGTGGAGATCTGAGAGCCTAATGCAAAGCATCAGTCATATCTCCTAGTAATATCTGCAGAATTTGGTGGATTATAAAGGTGCATTTTATTGATTACATTATGAGAAATAGATCCAAAAGTCACCCAGACCTTTAGCTCCAGGGTGCCTTCTGTAAACGCAATGCAGGCTGGCTGTTCATCATTAAGGCTAAAACTGAGTAGCATGGAGTGCCCCTTTATAGCCCTGGTGAGAGGATCTTCAGAGAAGTAATTGTGGTCTCCTTCACTACCTTCATGTGGCCTCAGAGTGAGGAGTCTCATCATTCTTTCCCAGGCTGTGACAGCAAGAGCACTAATGCAGCTCTCTGTAATTTTGACTTCCCCAGTTCTTTAGATTGAATCAACCCTCCCCCCGTTCATTAAATAAAACCATTTCCCACAGATGCTGAGCAGCTGTCCTCATCTGAAGATGCTCTGAGAAAAAGCAGAGGCTAGAAACCCTTCATTTCCTTTGTTCATAATAATCAGACTTGTTCATTGAAAACAAAACTCACCCCTAGGAAGGAAGAGAGCAGGAACCATGGGTTAAGGAGTGAACCAGAGAGAGGACAGGAGTGTAATGGAGGAACTTTGTCAGAAGCCCTCCTATGAAGGCGATATTCTTAAGGGCATCTGGCTCCCTTGTGCATGCTACAATTGAAAATGGCTAATAACGTGCCTTGGATCAAATAGATTTCTTAAAGAGATAGGACATAAGCATTATGGCTGTCACAATTTAACCTGTCTGCCAAAAAGAAAAAAATTATCAGAGCTGTCTGGGCAGTTTCTGATGTGTTTTCACTACTGCCTATTGACTTATTTTGATCTGCTAATATTTTTATGGTTTCCCATGTAGAACCTCCATGTGTAGAGAATGAGGTAGAAATAGCATGAGAATATAGTAAAAGAGAACCATGTTATTCTTTCTATCAGGAAAAGCTTTAGTTTTGCCCTATGTTTCCTCAATCTTCTCCTTTAGTCTGGAAATAAAACACAACAAGAGGAAAACAATGGGCAATGATGTCAATGTGTGCTTGGGTGGGAAAGATAGAACCCATGTGAATCAAAGATCAGCTGCTCAGAGATCCAGTCTCCTGAACTACAGTGGACTGGTAGGTCTGTTAATTTGGAACTTTGATAGGCAAAATATAATAGTATATATGATTCAATTTTCTATTAAAAATTTTAGGCTATAGATGATCCAGATTTTAGGTTTTCATGGTCAAAGAAATATCTTCAGTGCCTAAGTCCTGGATGTTTTTATTCCACCCAAAAGAAATAGGTTAGGCTTTCCTGGTGATTCTGCAATAATATATGAGAATCATTGCTGTAATGTGATCAACACATCTTTTACATTAAAATAAACCATCATCCAAGTTCCTAACAATGGAAATAGAGAACAGCTGATGAAAACAAGGTGGCCTGTGCAAGCAAGCTATGAGGAATTATTTGTTTGTTGTCAAAAGCAAACTTTTCTGGACTTTTTTTTTAAATTGAAATATAGCAAAAATAAAGTTTGGCAGAAAGGTTGCTATCTTAAAAGTAGGCAAATAGCTAAGCTACATTATCTTAGCTGTGATGAGTTTTGGTAGTGAGTGATGGGTACAAAACTGTCAGCTTCATTTCTTCATGAACAAATTATCAGTCTAAACTGTGGAAGACAAAATTGTCAGCTACATCTCTGGATGAGCAAAATTATGGGTTGCGTCCCTGGAAGGTGAAAATCCTTGGGAGTTAGAGAAAATTGTCAGATGCATATTTTCAAGACAGAATTGTTGTCCCTGTCAGTTAAATAACAGGTTACTATTATTTTACTGCTGAACTCTGAAATTTAGCATTTTTATCCCCTTTGCCATTCAAATTGACATAGTGAATGCCATCCAAATTGTCATGTGCCTTGGTACTTAACAAGGACAGATGTGCCACATGTGCTTTGGTGTTATGGCTGGAAAAACAGATACATATGGACAACCAACCAGGTAGTATATGATAAAATGTTGCTTGTGTTAATGGAGAAGGAGCCATTCTGGATTCCTTTAATGGGTGCTTCAATTCAAAATGAAAGGCAGCTAGGTCAGCATGAGGTAGGACAAAGGCACAGGGAGTGGGACAGTCGTTACTAGAGCACTATACTTAATGATATGGCTGGTGAAAGCCATTTTTTGTGCTAAGTCAATAATTCCCTTCTGAGTCATGTTGTTTGGCTCTGCGGTGTGTGTGTGTGTGTGTGTGTGTGTGACAGACAGACAGAGAGACAGACTATATTTCTACACTGACTTCCATTCAACAGGCAAGAGATGTTTCTGACAGAGGAAGTTAGCCTTAAGGGTAAAGAGCAAATAGATGAGAATGTCTTGTGTAAACCTATATAACAAGAGTTTTCCATTCTTATCTGAGAAACTAGCCTGATAACACTGCCAAAATGAGGTAGATTAAACTCCATTATTGGAAGAATTTGAATTCCCTTCCCAATTACTGAAATGCTAACACTGGGTGCATTTTATTTTTTGAGACTAGATGGTATGCTTCAACTCTCTGGGAATCTCTGAGATAAACTCAGAAATTAGTCATCAATTTTATTTTCATTCTGTGGGCTTGTGATTGTGGTTATAAAAGGCAGGTCCAACCTTGGGTCTAAATTAAGGAAGTTGAAAATGGATTCAGGATTCCCAAATTTTTTTCTTTAGCAAAACTAATCCATTTATATATATTGTGATACACTCTGGCTCACAAATTTTCAATAGCTTTCCAATGCCTACAAGATAAAGTAAATATGCCCTAGACTAGAATCCAACACCTAGAATTAACTTAATTTTTAGTTCTGACCATGATTCTTCCTATTTGAGTGTCTTGGGATCTAGAGCAAGGATATCTTTATGTCTGATGTTATCAAAAAGCACTTACTCCTTTGTACTCTGAGCAGTTATTGCCACTCTATATTACCAATTTGGCTCTGATTATATATTGCCTTTTATTGTTATTTATGTATTTCAATAATATTTTAAGGGCAAACTAAGTGTACTATATCTGATATTTGTAATACGATGGTAAATAAGACATGTGCCTAGTTTCTTGTCCATTGTAGTTCAATAAGGGAATCGGAGAAGAAACCAGGTGATTATAACAGGGGGCAGAAAGTGTTATGAGTGGGAAGTACAGGGCACAATGAGAGCAGACAGGAAGAACTCCTTATCCAGACTTAGGGTTCAGAAGGAGAAGTATTCCCTGTGGCAGTGACATTTAAGCTGACACCTGAAGGAAGGGAAGGGTCAGCCAGGCCCACAGGTGAGAGATCTTAGTTCTTGCAAGGAAACCATGGCAGGGTCCTTTATTGAACCAGTAAACTGAGTTAGTGCTCCCTATACCTCTATGTATCTCTTTATTCAAAGCAGGTTGGAGTCAACTATGTGAGAAGGGGATGTGAGAGGTGGTGGGGGGTACATATCATGAAGGGTGTTGTAAGCCATCCCAAGCTGTTTGAACCTTGTCTTATAAGGAGCCATTAAAGAGAGGGACATAAGGGGAGGGATAAGATCAAATTTGCATTTCAGAAACATCACTGTGGTTTCAGGGGGAAAAGATTGTAAGTTGGATAACCAAATAGTGTGGTTTGCTTGTTGTATTGTCCTGTCCATTTTAGCATTTGTCTTAGATTTTTCATCTTTTAACGCATTAGGAACTTCACTTTATTACTTCTAGCTTCTACCATGGGCTCTTCTTATAGTGTTTGAGATGTATGTCAGTGAACATAATTCTCACCTTAACATGTGGGTGAGTCTGAAGGGCACCTCCCTTTCAAGGACACTATGCAAGACATTCATGATAATAACAGCCTAATAGACAACTACATCTAAGTTCTTTAGATCTCAAGTAGTTGTGGGAGAAGTGTATAAAACTGCTGATGTGCCAACCAGTTGTGCCAGCTTGTGAGATGCAGGAAACCATCATGTCAGTGGAAAACAAGGGACAGTAGAAGTTAAATGTACATGATATAATGAGCATAAAATAGGATTTGGGTGGTCTCGCTGTAGCACATAAAGAGAGAAGTCCCATTTATTGCATGTCATAAATCTATAATTATTTGATTTTATTATTTAATGACCTTTTATTTAACAATAAACCCTTTCAGCAGCCATAAGTTCAAAAAAATCAAAAACACATGTTCAATGAAAAATTAAGTACTGAATATTGTCTCTTGAGAAAGTTGACGTTAATTGATCAACAGAATGATCAAACAAAATAATAGCACTAACCAAATAAAAACTAGAATACAGAAATCCTTGAAAAATCGTCTATTTCAAAACTTAGTATTTATAAGAAAGCTGTGTTTAATTACAACAATTTAATTTGTGTGGATACAGAAAGTGCATTTCCTTATCACTCTGAGAATATAATTTTTCATTCGATCAATTGATTGCTCTGTTCATCTTCAATTCCAAGTTTTCTTTTTTTTAAATTGAAGTAGAGTTGATTTACAATGTTGTGTTTCAAGTGTACAGCAAAGTGATTCAGTTATACATATATATATTCTTCTTCATATCCTTTTCCATTATGGTTTATTACAGGATATTGAATATAGTTCCCTGTGCTATACAGTAGGAACTTGTTTAGCAGATATAAGCTACTATATATAAAATAGATAATCTCAAACACCAAATTCATCCCTCCCTCCCCTTCCCTTTTAGTAACCATAAGTTTGTTTTCTATGTCTGTGAGTCTGTTTCTGATTTCCAAGTTTTGTAATACACATACAAATACAAGTGATAACTATTTGCTCCATTAGCAGAAGAGAATTCCACAATCAGTGAAATGATGATGGTTTTGTGTAATATTATCAGACGCCTGAAATAGAAAATCAGTTAATTCTAATAATTGTCCTTTAAAAAATATAATTCATGGAATCAAAGCAAACCTTTTGGATATTCATTTTGTTGACATGATTGTGGCTGTTATTTTTCAAGTTTAGTTTAAAAAGAAGTTCAACTTTGCATAATAAATACAAGTTTTGGTGAAACACAGACATGAGGTATAATTATTGTTTTCATAGTCAATTAAGAAACTTATGGAGCTGAATTCTACTTGGATTACTTCTAATGTATATATACTTTATAGCTGTAGCTAACTAAACAAGCTGTATTATTCTGCTAATTAGATACATTTTTATATATTCAAAGTTACTACAAATTTTTATGATGTTGGATACAGAAAACTTTTTTTTCATTGCAGAACTTACATTTCTTCTCCTTGCTACTCATTACTAATTGGATTTTAGAAATGCCTGAGTTTTTGAAGGACTCTTTGTAAATCAACCTAATTGACTTACAGTGGTTCTAAACTTTTGGAGACAATTTATTTAACTTTTTTGTATTTTGTTCAAAACAAATTGGGAATTTTAAATGCAAGTATTTAAAAAATGGAGCAA
The DNA here is from genome assembly GCF_964165515.1 of Mesoplodon bidens. Classification (NCBI taxonomy): domain Eukaryota; kingdom Metazoa; phylum Chordata; class Mammalia; order Artiodactyla; family Ziphiidae; genus Mesoplodon; species Mesoplodon bidens. The sequence continues at coordinate 72,671,432 of NC_138176.1, read as the reverse complement.
GCAAAATATAAGGTTTCAGCAAATCACAATTATTGAGGGGGTGGGTAGAACTTAGAAACAGGAAGACATTTATTTTATCCCTGAAAAAGCAAGAGAAGCATGGACATAATGAGGACTCAACTGGTACATGATATTTCATTCTGAAGTTTCAAAAATTTTTTGCAATATTTCTATTTGTGGGAAGAATCTTTTATGGAGCCCCTGTTTTTAAATGACTAAATTTATTTATTTTTTATTTTTTTTATTTTTTGTAGTACGCGGGCCTCTCACTGTTGTGGCCTCTCCCGTTGCGGAGCACAGGCTCCGGACGCGCAGGCTCAGCGGCCATGGCTCACGGGCCCAGCCGCTCCGCGCGGCATGTGGGATCCTCCCCAACTGAGGCACGAACCCGTGTCCCCTGCATCGGCAGGCGGACTCTCAACCACTGCGCCACCAGGGAAGCCCTAAATGACTAAATTTATGTTCCATATATCAAGATGGAAGGAAATGGAGGTTTATGACTTTCAGCATCTAAATTTAGTAAAACATTCAAAAGGATCATAGAGTCAACTTTTTGGCCAAATTTATTTTTTGCAAAAATATGTATCAAAGAAAGGCACTTTTCAGCATGGCAAAAAGATAGTATCTGTGAAAATATTTAAGCTGAAATATTTACAACTTCCATATGCAAAATTTAACATTGGTCTGGGCTTATCAGGCACTGTAAAGAGTATTTTCTCAATGAAAATATTAAGGACTACAGGGAAGAGTCAATTAACTGTATAAAAATCAAATTTGTTAACCATGACATGCAACTTTAAAGAAGATTTCAGATAATTTTATAACAAATTTTAATAAATTATAAAAATAACATTCAGTATTAAAATAGATACAGCTAAGAAAGTGTATTCACTTTGTTGTACAACAGAAACTAACACAGTATTGTAAAACAATTATACTCCAATAAAGATCTATAAAAAAAAGTAAAAAAAAGAAAGTGAATACAGCACATAAATATGTATAAGAATAATTATTCTACTAATGTGATTTTTAGTTTCAAATAACCCCATGTAAAGAATTTTTTTCTCTAATATACATGAATATGTTATTTTTTTTAGAATTATATTTATTGTGGTAAAGAATTAACAAAATTTGCCATTTTAACCATTGTCAATTCAGTGGCATTAATTACATTAACAGTGTTAGGTAACCATTACCACTATCTGTTTCTAAAACTTGTCATCAACCCAAACAGAAACTATGTACCCACTATTCCCTGTCGCTCCAGCCTCTGGTAACCTCTAATCTACTTTCTGTATCTATGGATTTTGTCTGTTTATTTTATGCAAGTGGAGTCATACAGTACTTGTCCTTTTGTATCCCGCTACTATCACTTAGCATAATGTTTTCAACTTTCATCAGTGTTGTAGCATGTATCAGAACTTCATTCCTTTCATACGTCTGAAGAATATTCCATTTTATGTATATACTACATTTTGTTTATCGTGCATCTGTTGATGGACCGTGAATTTTTCCCACCTTTTGGCTATTATGAGTAATGGTGCAATGAACACTGGTATACAAGTATCTGTTTGAGTTCCTGTTTTCATTTCTTCTAGATATACACCTAAGAGTAACATTTCTAGGCCACATGATCATCCTATGTTTAGTGTTTTGAGGAAGTGTTAAACTGTTTTCCACAATGGCTGTGCTATTTTACATTCCTAAAAGGAACATAAATACACACAAGGGCTTCAATTTCTCCAAATCCTCACCAGCACTTATTTTCTGTTTCTTAAATTTATTGGTTTTTTATTATTATCACCATCCTAGTAGGTATGAAGTAAGACCTCATTGCAGTTTTGAGGAATTTTACTTATAAAGAGTTTTTAAAAAAATCTATTTTATCAGTTCACCAATATAATGATATATATTGAAAGCAACTTGCCAACCAAATAAATATTTCAAGATATCATATATCAATTAAATAGGGGAGGGGCAAAACATAAAAGTAGGCAGACTGAAGGGCAGTTGTAGTTCAGGCAGTAGGTGATGAGGTCCTGAACTGGGGGTAGTGACAATATGAAGGAAATAAAGAGATTTAAGAAGTAGATATCAGGGCTTCCCTGGTGGCGCAGTGGTTGAGAGTCCGCCTGCCAATGCAGGGGACACGGGTTCGTGCCCTGGTCCGGGAGGATACCACATGCCGCGGAGCGGCTGGGCCCGTGAGCCATGGCCGCTGAGCCTGCACGTCCGGAGCCTGTGCTCCGCAATGGGAGAGGCCACAGCAGTGAGAGGCCCGCGTACCGCAAAAAAAAAAAAAAAAAAAAAAAAAAAAAAAAGAAGTAGATATCAAAAGATATTAAGCAGGTAAGATGAATGGACTTGAAGGTTGATTTGATTTGAGGGATAGAAAGAGGAAAGAGTTAAGCACGATGCTCAGATTTCTCACTTGGATAACAGGGTGGACAGTGGAGCAATTTTCCAAGATATAAACCCCAGGAGGAGGAAGAGGAGGTGTTGAGGTGAAGGTGGATAAAGATGATAAGCTGGATATGTTGAGTCTGAGATGTCCATGGAGCATCCAAATAGAGATACTTATCCAGCAAGCAGTTGGAGCTATGGGCCTGAAGTTCAGTAGAGAAACCTGGGTTGGTTGGGGAAAGTTTGGAACTACCTTTTTTTCTGTAGTCTTATTTCTGTAACAAGATGATAAGATCTTTGAGGACATTTCAAATATTTCCTTGTTTTTCAGTCATACAACAATTTTTAAAATGTAATTACTTTTTCTTTTTAAAAATTGCTCTATGACTGAAAAAAAGAAGTTTAAGGTATACAGCATAACGATTTGACTTACATGTATCACGAAATGATTACAGTAAATTAGTGAACATCCATGATCTCATACAGATACAAAATAAAAGAAAAAGGAAAAAGTTTTCCATGTGATGAGAACTCTAAGGATTTATTCTCTTAACAACTTTCATATACAACACGCAGCAGTGTTGATTATATTAATCATGCACATCCTATTCCTAGTACTTATTTGTCTTATAACTGGAAGTTTGTACCTTTTGACCACCTTTATTCAATCCCCCTCCCTCCACACCCTGCCTCTGGTAAACACAAATCTGATCTCTCTGCCTGTGAGTTAGTTTGTTTTTCAAGTATAATTGACTTACTACACAATGTTAGTTAGTGATTCAGTATTTCCATATATTACACAATGATCACCACAATTAGTCTAGTTATCATCTGTCACCATACAAAGATATTACAATGTTATCGACTACATTCCCCACACCGTACATTTCATACCAGTGACTCATTTATTTTGCAACTGGAACTTTGTATAATCTCCCTTACCTATTTTTTTCTTCCCTCCACCCTCTCCCCTTTGGCAACACTTGTTCTTTGTATCTATTTCTGTTTTGTTATGTCTTTGCTTGTTTATTTTGTTTTATAGATTACACATATAAGTGAAATCATACAGTGTTTATCTTTCTCTGTCTGACTTATTTCAATTAGCATAACACTATCTAGGTCCATCCATGTTGTCACAATGGCAAGATTTCATCTCTTTTATGGCTGAGTAATATTCCATTGTATACATCATTTTTATCCATTCATCCGTTGATGGGCACTTGGTTGCTTCCATATCTTGGCTGTTGTAAATAATGCTGTAATGAACATAGGGATGCATATATCTTTTCTAATTAGTATTTTTATTTTCTTTGGATAAATACCCAGGAGTGGAATGGCTGGATCATATGGTAGTTCTCTTAATTTTTTCAGGAATCTCTGTACTGTTTTCCAAAGTGGCTGCACCAATTTACATTCCCACCAAGAGTGCATAAGGGTTTTGTTTTCCCCACATCCTCACAACATTTGTTATTTATTGTCTTTTTTGAGGTTAGCCATTCTACTGACAGGTGGCAAAGAACACACTACCTATGTTTTCTTCTAGAATTGTTGTGGCTTTAGGTCTTACATTTAAGTCTTTAATCCATTTGATTATATATATATATAATATTTATAAAATATAATATAAATATATATAATATAATATATAATATATTAAAATATATAAAATATATATAAAAATATATAAAAATATATAAAATATATATTATATATATATATATATATATGGTGTGAGAAAGTAGTTTGGGGTTTTTTGCATATAGCTATCCAGTTTTCCCAATACCATATATTGAAGAGGTTGTCTTTTCCCCATTCCATATTCTTGCTTCCTTTGTCATAGATTACTGACCATATAAATGTGGGTTCATTTCTGAGCTGTCTCTTCTGTTCCATTGATCTTTGTGTCTGTTTTTATACCACACTATTTTGATCACTGTAACATTGTAGTATAGTTGAAAATCAGGGAGCATGATACCTTCAGCTTTGTTCTTTCTCAAAGTTGTTTGTCTATTCAGGGTCTTTTGTGTTTCCATAAAAATTTCAGAATTATTTGTTCTTGCTTTGTGAAAAATACCATTGGTATTTTGATAGGGATTGCATTGAATCTGTAGATATCCTTTGGTAGTATGGTCATTTTAACAACATTGACTCTTCCAATCAGTGAGCACAGTATATCTTTCCATTTGCTTGTGTCATTTTCAGTTTTTCTTTAATGTTTTACAGTTTTCCTAGTACAGGTCTTTTCCCTCTTTAGTTAGATTTATTCCTAAGAATTTTATTTTTTGGATGCAGTTGTAAATAGAAGCCTTTTCTTAATTTCTCTTTCTGATACTTTGTTAATGTATAGAGACACAACAGATATCTACATTATTAGTTTTTCATCCTGCAACTGTACTGAATTCATTGATGGGTTCTAGTAACTTTTTGGTAATGTCTTTAGGATTTTCTATATATAGTATCATGTCATCTGCAAATAATGACAGTTTTACTTCTTTCAAATTTGGATTCCTTTTTTCTTTTTCTTGTCTGATTGCTGTTACTAGAACTTCCGAAACTATGTTGAAAAAAAGTGGTGAGAGCAGGCATCATTGACCTGGTACTGATTTAGAAGAAATGCTTTCAGCTTTTCAATATTGAGTATGATGTTGGCTGTAGGTTTGTCATATATGGCCTTTATTATGTTGAGTTACATTCCCTGTATACCCACTTTGTTGAAAGTTTTTTTTCATAAATGGATGTTGAATTTTATCAAGAGATTTTTTCTGCATCTGTTGAGGTGATTATATGATTTTTAATCTTCAGTTTAAAGATTAATGTGGTGGGGCTTCCCTGGTGGCGCAGTGGTTGAGAGTCCGCCTGCTGATGCAGGGGACACGGGTTCGTGCCCCAGTCTGGGAGGATCCCACATGCCGCGGAGCGGCTGGGCCCGTGGGCCATGGCCGCTGAGCCTGCGCTCCACAACGGGAGAGGCCACAACAGTGAGAGGCCCGCGTACAGCTAAAAAAAAAAAAAAAAAAAGATTAATGTGATGGATCACATTGATTGATCTGTGGATATTGAACCATCCTTGCATCCTTGGGATAAATCTCCCTTGATTATGGTGTATGATCCATTCTAAGTAATATTGAATTTGGTTTGTTAATATTTTGTTTAAGATTTTTGTATCTATGTTCATCGGTGATATTGGCTTGTAATTTTCTTTTTTCTATATTTGTCTGGTTTTGGTATCAGAGTGATGCTGGCCTTGTAGAATGAGTTTAGAAGCACCCCTTCATCTTCAATTTTTTGGGAATAGTTTGAGAGGCTAGGCATTTATTTCCTTTAAATGTTTGGTAGAATTTACCTTTGAAGCCAATTGTTCCTGGACTTTTGTTTGATGGCATTTTAAAAAATTATTTATTCAACTTCATTACTGATAATTGGTCTGATCATATTTGGTATTTCTTCCTGATTCAGTCTTGGGGGATTATATGTTTCTAGGAATTAATCTATGTCTTCTAGATTTGTCCATTTTATTGACATATAATTTTTCATAGTAATCTCTTATGATCCTTTATATTTCTGTGGTGTTGGTAGTAACTACTTCTTTTTCATTTCTGATTTTATTTGGGCCTTCTCTTTTTCTTCGAGTCTAGCTATCAATTTTGTTTATCTTATTAAAGAACCAGTTTAGTTTTAATGATATTTTCTTTACTTTTTCAGTCTATTTCATTTATTTCTGTTCTGATCTTTGGGGGTCCTGGGGCTGGTGCCAGCATGTTGGTGGGTAGGTCTGGGGTCTTGGGAGACCTGGGGCTGGTTCTGTCTTGCTGGTGGTAGGGGCTGTGTACTAGAGTGACTAGCTGCGAACCCGTGGGGGTCCCAGGGCAGCTAGCTGTGGGGCCTGGATGATCCTGGGACTGGTGCTGACCAGTTGGGGGCAGGTAAGCTCCCAGTGCTAATAGACTAGAGGGAGGAATCCAAAATGGCATTTGCCAGCAACAGTGTCCTCATGGTAGAATAATACTTCCCCAAATGGCTGCAACCAGTATCTATGTCCCCAGGGGAAGTCCCAGTTGCCTCCTGCCTCTCTGGGAGGCTCTCCAAGATCAAGTGGGTCTGACCCAAGCTCCTTTAAAATTACTGCCTCTGGGACTTCCCTGGTAGTCCAGTGATAAAGAATCTACCTTACAATGCAGGTGACACAGGTTCAATCCCTGGTCAGGGAACTAAGATCCGACTGCCATGAGGCAGCTAAGCCCATGTACCTTAACTACTGAGCTCACGTCTCTAAACTACAGAGCCTGCATGTGGCAAACTACAGAAGCCATGCTCTCTGGAACCCACATGCCACAACTACAGAGCCCATGCACCCTGTAGCCTGTGCACCACAACTAGAGAAGAGAAAACCCTCACGCCACAACTAGGGAGGATCCTGCATGCTGCAACTAAGACATGACATAGCCAAAAATAAATAAATAATAAATAAATCTTTTAAAAAAATTACTGCCTCTGATCTGGGTCTTGGAGTGTTGGAGATTTTGCATGCATCCTTTAAGAGTGGAGTCTCTTTCCTACAGCCCTCCAGCTCCCCTGTGTGCAAACCCACTGACCTTCAGAGTCAGATGTTCTGGGGACTCACCTTACCAGTGCAGGCCCCCCTGGGTTGGGGAACCTGATGTGGGGCTTAGTCCCCTCACTCCTTGGGGAGAACTTCTGCAATTGTGATTATCCTCCCATTTGTGGGTCAACCTACCTGGGGGTGTGGGCCTCAACTACACTGTGTCTCTGCCCCTCCTACCTTTCTTTATATCTTTAGTTGTGGCAAATCTTTCCTGCTAGTCTTTAGGTTGTTCTTGTCAATAGTTTCTCTATAAATATTTGCAGTTATGTGTGCCCATGGGAGATGGTAAGCTCAGGGTCTTCCTACTCTGCCATCTTGGTTACTCTCTAGTCATACAGCAAAGTTTAATGGAGAATCTTTTATACTTGAAGCATTGTACTAGGCTTAAGACAAATTAGTTAAAAGATGAATAGGGTATAGTCCATGTCCTCAGAGAATTTATAATCTAGTAAGGGCAAAGTAAAATGTAAAAATAAATATAGAGATTAAGTGAAGTGATTTAAGGCATAGAGAAAAGTATTTATTCTAAGGATATCTTAGAATAAACTGTACTTAAAAAGACTTCAGTACATCTTTATTAATTGTATGATCTAATCAGGGTGGCTACATAATTTGTTGGACCTCTTGTAACATGAAAATCTGAGGCCACTTGTTCAAAAATCAGGGAAAAACAATTGCCCATTCAAGGTTCATATAAATTTCCATGACTCGGCAGGTTGTTTTCTATTTGCTATTTAATATTGTTCTAAGTTAAGAAAAATCAAAATCTTGAATTATTAGCATGAATTTACCATTTAACTTTATGTTGCACAATGCTAGGTTAAAATGCAAATATCAGAGCATCTTACTCATGCAGAATCACTGAAATTATACAATTTGAATTTCGTGGCTTGTTCCCTCAAAGAGTTCTTAAAACTGGCCAGGTGAGGTAAACACAACCCAGGCTCAGGAAGGTTGGAATGAGGGAGAGAGGATTCCCCGCAGGACACAGGGATGTTGGAGAGGCAAGTGCAGATCCTCACAGGTACCTGAGGCCCCTGCTCTGCCACGCAGGCTTGTTTCACTTCCTACCAGCAGCCAGACCTCTGAGCTATGCCTTGGCTGAGGGCCGGGTCTGGGGAAGTTGAGCCAGGAGCATCTCCTTTCTTCAGTGACACAGAGGAGGGCACTCAAGAACCTTGAAGCCTCCACTCTGGGAGGAATGTGGTACCTGGATCAGAACGGAATGGGTGAGGAGCTTCCCCTGCTGAGATGGGCACTGGCCAGCTGCTCACGACACACACCATGGTGCCTCCAGCCTCAGTCGTTTTCTGCCCTGAGATGTCACCTGGCGTGCTTGCCTGACCCCAGTTCTCATCCACACTCTGCCTAGGATGGAGGGCAGCTGGGGTCACAGAGTGGAGGGCAGGCAGGAGGCTGGGCAGGGCCAGGGCACCAGGGCTCCGGAGGTGGCATGAGCCAGGCTGCAAAGGCCCAACACATTTTCCATTGTCCCATCAGACTTCATTTACAAAAAATATTCAACGAAAAATTTTAAAACTTTCAAGAGAGTGACAGCAAGGGGATTAAACCCTAAGTATGGGGCCATCTGAACTTGGGGCCCTATGTGACTGCACTGATTGAGTGCCAGTGAAACCGGACCTGGATGTCATCAACTCATATAAAATGCAGCAGGTTGTTAGGTTTATGGCTCTGTGTGTCCCAGGCCCTTGACTGCACGCTACCTTTTTCAGAGAACCAGGACTAGGATCTCCATCACCCTGAAGGTGAGCATAAACATGCCCAGGTCCATATGGGGAAAAGTAAAAGTGGGAGGGGGTTACTCAAAAAGGAAAATGAATGCCCCTCGTCAGTCAATTTTTTCCAGTCCACTTACTGAGAGGAGAATTCCTGGAAACATGAGGTTACGTGCAAAACACCCCAGAACTGAACCTACGTGTTGGAATAGATGTGTGTTCACCTCCACCTCTCTCTTCTCTCCTTTAAGACATTTAATTTTTCCTAGTGGGGAAAAAATATAAACAAACCAGAAACACACATAAAATGTGCATATATTAAGTCTAGACTAAGCATTTTATTTGGAAGGAGGGAGAGAGGGAGGGAGGGAGAAGGAATTAAAAATAGCTCCCTTTCCCTACTAGGATGTTTTTAACTTCCTGGCTTCCTTGTGGGTAAAAGGAGCTATTTCTCTCTCTCTCTTTTTTCTCTCTCTTTCTCTCCTTCTCTTCCCCCCACTACTTCCTCCCTCCCCAGTTCCCTCATTAATCCTGGCAGCTGTAATTGGTATATTGAATCCAGTACACGCTTTAAAAGAGAAAATAGGTGGAGGAGTTTTCTGGCCCAGCCCAGTTCATTATTTCTCTCTCTGATTATCCAATGTAGATGCTATACACACTCAATTGTAAGGTTAAGTTCTTTGATTTCTGGGCTCAGCCTCTCTGAAACCCTGAGGTACAAGAACCTCTGCTGCTCTGAGTCTCGGGCCTTCTGGGAGTACTGCTGTCTTCAAAAATACTCGAGAAGAACATCAGCTTTGAGGAAACATGATTCTCCTGTCTCGTCTCCTCCTCCTCCTTCAGCCTTACCCACAGCCCTTCCCCACCTGCCGCCTCTGTGACCCCATTTCCAGGTTAGGTAGTGCTCTCTTGAGTCATTCTTTCTGTTTCCAGATGGCTCACATTAATAGTGACTCAGAAAAGCTGAACAGCCCTCTTTTCTCTGAAAGAGCTCATGGTTAGATTCAGTGAGTGGCTTCCGGGCATGTTTCTATCCTTCCGTTGCAGAGTGTCATTCTCTGCAGCCCCGGGGGTTTTCCCTCTTCTAAACTTCTGGCTGTGAATGGTTACCATGAGAGCGAGTGATTCACCACTGTTTAATAGACCAAGGGGTAGGCGAGGCTCTGTGACGTCAGGTGCCGGAGTGTGCTTGGAACCAGCCACACGCCCACCTACACCCACACTGTTTTGCTTTTGTCATTTAGAGCTGGAAGCGCTGAATGGAGCAGGACTCCAAGTATTGTAACACCACATCGCTGTGTAATGTTTTCCACTGACTCTTTTCAGAGAGTCAAAGAAATGCGTGGCCCATCTGGGGGTTATAATGTGGATGTGATGCATGCATACTCAGCATTCTAAGCTGTCATTGGATCTGAGGGCATTTTTGTTTTTCCGTTCCCCTCACCCCTTCTCACTGACCCAGATCCCTTTGCCAGGGAACAAAGAAATAGTGGACAGTGTTTCTTAGCCAGTTCATTAATGGAGCCCAGACAACATCCACAGGATTCCTCTCAGTCCCAAATGAGGCTAATTATACATGTGGTCACCAGAGAGCTCTATTACAGATTGGACACCAGGGCAAAGGGCTGACCTACTGAGACTCTGACTGTTTTGATTGGTCAGCCAGAGAGCCTATTGCCCAGATAAGACAATTCTTCACAATTCTTCACCTTACTTTCAACCAGGCTCTGGAGCCACTTATTAGCTCTGTGATCTTGAAAACATTATTTCAATTCTGTGTCTCAGTTTTCTCAACTATAAAATGGAGATAATAAGAGGACTTCCTTTAAATGGTGATTAATGAGTATTGAAAGAGTTAATCCATGTAAGACACTTATATCAATCTTTGGCCCATAGTAAAATTCTCTATAAATGTTAGTGATTATTAATATCCTTACTATGCTTATAACTTCCTAAGCTGCAAACATGTAATTAACATCACAGCCTACTTGGGAGATGAAAGCATAGCCTTTGGAAAGTTCTGTACCTGGACCTGAAAATACTATGACTGCCCATCTGAGTCATTCCCATCCATAAGCACCTGAGCACTCCATGAACATATTACCTGCAGTTGGACTTAAAGACACCTGTAGGGGCTAAGACTGAGTCATACTTAACCTTACTTCCAGCTCTCTTCCACAATGCGTGGCATGTTATATATGCTCAATTGAGTTGGCATTGAGGGCCATTATTTGGAATCTTTGCTGTGAAAATGCTTGGCCATGCAGTGCTGACTGCTTTGTCACAAGTGGAGGTTGATTTCAGGCACTAGTAGCTCCAGAATTCCTAACTAATATGATATACGTGTCCCAGAGAGCACAGAGGGTTTTGTTTTTATTTTTAAACTGTTGGATCTCCAGTGTCTAGAACAGTACCTGGCACAAGATCAATGTTCAAAGGTATAAATACATGAAGGTATAAATACATGAAGGTATAAATACATGAAAACATTGGAAGGGCTTCAGGAGGTAATGTGTTTAGAAGGCAGCACAAAGGGACCGACTTTAAGTCACATTTGTTAAAGTCCACCTTTTCAACTTAGGTTTTATTTTGCAATTTTTATTGTGATTAAATATACATAACAAAAAATTTACCATTTTAACGTTTTTAGGTATAGAGTTCAGTGGCATTAAGTACATTCACATTGTTGTGCAACCATCTCCGTTATCCATCTTCAAAAATGTTTCAGCTTCCCAGACTGAAATTTCCTACCCATTAAACACTAACTTCCCATTTCCCCCTACTCCCCAACCCTGGCAACAACTATTCAATTTTCTGTCTCTCTAAATCTGACTACTCTAGGTACTTCATATAAGTGAAATCATATAATATTTGTCATTCTGTGTCTGGCTTAGTACACTTAGTACAATGTCACCAAGGTTTATCCATGTTGTAGCATGTATCAAAATTTCATCCCTTTTTGTGGCTTCATGATATTCCATTGTATGTATATATACCATATATACATATTTTTCCATTTGTCTTAGTCAGTTTGAGCTGCTGTAGCAAATTACCATAGACTAGGTAGCTAAAAGAGTAAACATATATTTCTCATACTTCTTGAGTCTGGGAACCAAAGATCAAGGTGCCAGCAGATCCTGTGTCTGGTTGAAGTCTACTTCCTGGTTTGCAGATGGCTGTCTTCTCATTGTATCCCCACATGGTGGAAAGCAGAGAGAGGGAGCAAGCTCTAGTGTCTCTTCCAATAAGGACACTAATCTCATTCATGAGGGTTCCGTCCTCATGACTTAATTACCTTCTGAAGATGTACCTACCTACTGATACCATCGCACTGGGGGTTAGGATTTCAACATATGAATTTGGGAAAAGGGCACAAATATTTAATCCATAATACCATTCAACTGTCAGTGGATATTTGGGCTGCATCCACCTATTGTGAATAATGCTGCCTATGAACACAGGTGTACATAAATTTGTTTGAGTCCCCACTTTCAATTATTTTGGGTATTCACCCAGAAATGAAGTTGCTAGATGATATGGCAATTCTATGTTTGTTTTTTTTTTAAAGAAACCACCATACTGCTTTCCACAGTGACTGAAGCATTTTACATCCCTATCAGTAAAGCATAAGAGTTCCAATTTCTTCACATCCTCACCTATATTTGTTATGGAAATCCTGATGGGTGTGAAGTGTTATCACCTCATGTGATTGATTTGCATTTCTGTGATCATTACTGATGTTGAGCATCTTTTCATGTATATTGATCATTTGTATATCTTCTTGGGAGAAATGTCTATTCAAGTCCTTCACCCATTTTTTTTTATAGATGTTTATTGGAGTATAATTGCTTCACAATACTGTGTTAGTTTCTGTTGCACAACAAAGTGAATCAGCCATATGCATACACATGTCCCCATATCCCCTCCCTCTTGAGCCTCCCTCTCATCCTCCCTATCTCACCCCTCTAGGTCATTACAAAGCACCAAGCCGATCTCCCTATGCTATGCGGCTGCTTCCCACCAGCCAACTATTTTACATTTGGTCGTGTGTATATGTCGAGGCTACTCTCACTTCGCCCCAGCTTTCCCCTCCCACCCCATGTTCTCAAGTCCATTCTTTATGTCTACTTCTTTATTCCTGCCCTGCAACTAGCTTCATCAGTACCATTTTCTTTTTAGATTCCTTATATATGTGTTAGCATACAGTATTTATTTTTCTCTGTCTAACTTCACTCTGTGTGACACACTCTAGGTCCATCCACCTCACTACAAATAACTCAGTTTCGTTCCTTTTAATGGCTAAGTAATATTCCATTATATATATTTGCCACATCTTCTTAATCCATTCATCTGTAGATGGACACTTAGGTTGCTTCCATCTCCTGGCTATTATAAATAGTGCTGCAATGAACATTGTGGTACATGACTTTTTTTGAATTATGGTTTTCTCAGGGTGTATGCTCAATAGAGGGATTGCTGGGTCATATGGTAGTTCTATTTTTAGTTTTTTAAGGAACCTCCATACTGTTCTCCACAGTGGTTGTATTAATTTACATCCCCACAAACAGTGCAAATGAAATTAGAACACTACTTAACACCATACACAAAAATAAGCTCCAAATGGATTAAAGAATTAAATGTAAGACCTGACACTATAAAACTCTTAGAGGAAATACCCTCTTTGACATAAGCCACAGCAAGATCTTTTTTTACCTACCTCCTAGAGTAATGGAAATAAAAACAAAAATAAACAAATGGGACTTAATTAAATGTAAAAGCTTTTGCACAGCAAAGGAAACAAGACAAAAAGACAACCCTCAGAAAGGGAGAAAATATTTGCAAATGAAACAATAGACAAAGGATTAATCTCCAAAATATACAAACAGCTCATGGAGCTCAATATCAAAATAATCACCCATTTTTAAATTGGGTTTTGTGTTTTGTTGTTAAGATAGTTGTTTTACATTTTTTGTCTAGTAAATTTGATGCCTGTCATTTTTAAGGGATGTATTCTGCCAGTTTATTTTCTTCTTTGGAATGGGCCATATTTTCCTGTTTCTTTGCATACCTTGTGATTTTTTACTTGTTGAAAATTAGGCATTTGGAAAAACAGCAATCTCTCCCAGTCATTGTAGACTGGCTCTGTGCTGGGGTAGTCCTTCACTAATTAGCCAGGTGTGCTCTGGGCCTTGGGATAAGCCTGAGTTGATAACTAAAGGTCTTTTCTTAGCATGAGTTTTGTCTGGGCCCATGTGTAACTTTAAAAATCACCCCTCGCCCACACACACACAGGGTTGCTTTTGAATGTTTTACTTCTCCAAAGTGTCTCACCCAGCATCTGCGAAGGGCCTTTGAGGGTCTATTATATGTCTCCACCAGTAATCTCTGGCCTTGTGCACCTACTAATCTTGGTCTCCTTGTAGCTTTCATGAGCAGCTCTCATTCTTTCTCCCCACCTGAGATTTAAGTTAGATGAAACAGGTGTTCAGGTAGACCCCAGACAGGTTAGAATGTTGCAGGTAAGGTCTGCTCTGACCCTCTGGTTCATGGAAGAGAACTGGAAGCTGGGATGCTGCCTCTTCCAGACCAAGACTGTCTCATCCAAGGACTCTGCATCGCCCAGGAGGTGGTAGGGCGAGGGCAAGTAAAACAGCACAAAATTTCCTACCATTGTAAATGTGACTTTTTCTTGATTGGGTATTCTCTTGGTTGCTGGTAGACCTTTGACTTTTTTTCCAGCACTCCTATAAGGTTATTTTATTGTGTGTGTGTATGTTTCTGTGGGGAAGTGATGGCTTGGAGATACCTAGTCCACCATTTGTTGACATCACTCTTCATCTTAGGTTTTTAGACTTCATTTCGAGTAGCTTTGGGGGAGTTTTGATGGAAATTGATATTTTTTCTGTTGCCTCCTCACTGAAGTTACCCTTAGGCACTATGCCATATTTCAGTATTTTGAAGCCATGAATGAAACTACAAGGCAAAGTGAAGAGTGTATAGAGAGACATATTTGGAGTTGGGAGAAAGCCTTTCTAACGTCTACTATGAGAACATCACTGAGGGCGTTACTCACATGATCAACACGTGTTCTTTTTTTTTTTTTTTGCCTTTTTCATAAGCCCTGCCTTCCATGGCTGTTAGCCTCATTCTCCCATCTTCAAAGGCACCAATGTTGCATCTCTCTGTGCTTTTATTCAGTAGTCAGGACTTCCTCTGACCACAGCAGGGAAATGTTCTCTCTGATTTTATTTATTTATTTATTTATTTATTTATTTATTTACTACTTACTTACTTATTTATTTATGGCTGTGTTGGGTCTTCATTTCTGTGCGAGGGTTTTCTCTAGTTGTGGCAAGTGAGGGCCACTCTTCATCGCAGGGCGCGGGCCTCTCACTATTGCGGCCTCTCTCGTTGTGGAGCACAGGCTCCACACGCGCAGGCTCAGTAGTTGTGGCTCACGGGATTAGTTGCTCCACGGCATGTGGGATCCTCCCAGACCAGGGCTCGAACCCGTGTCCCCTGCATTAGCAGGCAGATTCTCAACCACTGCGCCACCAGGGAAGCCCCAATACGTGTTCTTTATGAGGTCCTAGGGGAGAGGTTTCTCTCTTTACCTGATAAGGTTGAAAATACACAAATATTCTCTGAAAAGGAGGCAAATTCTCACAATTTCTCACATTTCTCACATTCATTTGCCTCATGAAGAAACTGAAAATTAATAGAAGTTTTAGCCAGGATTCTTCTTCCCACTCTACCATGCTGTCCTCTTGCCCTCCCTGGAAAAGGAAGTTTCCTTTGTAGCTGAAAGCAGACTCTGTCTTATTTGCTCATGTATCGCATGCAACCGAAATTGTGCCTGGCACACAGTAGATGTTCAATAAATATTTGTGGAATGACAATTGGGATTATCATATATGTTGTATGTTGGGGTTAACATACACACACTACTATATATAAAATAGATACCCAACAAGGACCTACTGTATAGCACAGGGAACTATACTCAGTTTTTTTATAATAACCTATGAGGGAAGAGACTCTGAAGAAAAAATATATATAACTGAATCCCTGTGCTGTACACCTGAAACTAACACAATACTGTAAATCAACTACATTTTAGTAAAAAAAAGAAATTGTGGAATGAATGAGTGAATGTGAGGAGTAAGTTTTCTGTAGTATGAGAAAAAAAGAGGACTTTAAAAATCTTTAAAAAATTTTGCTTAGTGAACTTTATAATGAAGTATACATGTAGAAAAGGGCACCTATCCTAAGTATATAGATCAGAGAGTTTTCCCATGAATACATACAGGTAACCAGCTTCCAGATACAGAAACAAAATGCCCTCTGATAGTCAAAACCCACCACTAACCCCTATCTTCTCTCTGAAGGGTAACAAGTACCCTGATTTCCTAACCCCATGTATTTGTTTTGCCTGTTCTTGAACTTCTATGGATTAAATAATACTATATGTACTTTTTTGTTGTTGTTCAGCATTTTGTGAGATTCCTCTATATTGTTGAGTGAAGTTGTAGTCAAACTTTGTTAACTTTTGAAACTCTAAAAACATTTTAGTTTACAGTCAATCAATGCAAGGTGAAATCCCAGATTTATGGAATAATAACCTTCACTAACCACCATTTACTGAGTACATAGGACAGATACTGTGCTGAGAGTTGACATTCATGAATGATCTTACTTAACCGTTTCAACAGTTTCCTGAGGTGTAGGTATCATTCTCCCAGTTTCTTGATAAACATAGAGAAGTTAACTAGCTTGCTAGTTAATCAAGGCTCATAATTGATGGAACCCTCATTTGAACCCAGGCCCTGCAGTCAACCGTGCCCATGGTTACACTGACCACTACTCTCATTTGCCTCTTCCATATAGGATTCCTTTAAGAAAATGTTTTTAAATGAATATGCATTTAGGTCAAACCAGGGGAAAAAGTGGGGTTGGTACTTATTTAGAGATGACTGTCTTTTAGCCATCTGTACCGTGTGATTGGACAGCTTCCCAGAGCCTCTTTGCTATCTTGAACTGTATATATGTGACTCTTTGGGTCTTTGCCCTTTCATTGCCAAGGTTGATTCAGGGACCAGAGCCCAGGAGAAGAGGACGAGTGGAACTGGCCCCCGGCCTGTGTGTTACAGATTTTGGCCTCAGGATAGAGCCAGGAAGAATTGTCTCCAGCCATGTCCTGTGTCTTTGGGTCCCAACAGTCACGGGTCACAGACCCAGTTAGAGGTCAGCTCCACACCAGCTGTTCTCAATATCTGTGTAGGAGGTGGTAACCTTGGTTTGAATCAGCCCCAGTTGAGAACTGGATTCCTCTGTTGAGTGGTAAGCTGCATCTGTGGAACTTTTTTCCAGAGGCAAACTTTCCCAGCCTGGGATTTACTGTGCTTACTTCCCAGCTGTTATTAACACACCATTCAGAATGATGCAAATTTTTTTTCTTGTTAGATTTTCCTTGGGCCAACATTTGGCCGTCTCCATTTTCATAGGCCTTAAATACACCAGCCTCGCTTTGACTCCTGCTTTTGCATTCTTTTGTAGAAGATATTGGCAAGCAAGGACAGAGACATCTATTTGGCACCAGCAAAGGCTGTACTCATCCCCCTTCCTTGATACTCACAATGACCTGTCCTTTTGTGAGGCCAGATGCTCCTCAAGTGTCCCTTCTCCTTTTCCCTACAATTTTTTTTTTCTTTTTTTGGCTGTGTTGGGTCTTCATTGCTGCATGCATGCTTCCTCTAGTTGCGGTGAGCAGGGGGCTACTCTTCATTGCAGTGCACGGACTTCTCATTGCAGTGGCTTCTCTTGTTGCAGAGCTACTGAAGCTCTGCTCTAGGCACCCGGGCTTCAGTAGCTGCAGCACGTGGGCTTCAGTAGTTGTGGTGCATGGGCTCAGTAGTTGCGACGTGCGGGCTCTAGGGGATGCAGACTTCAGTAGTTTTGACTTAGTTGCTCCATGTTATGTGGGATCCCAGACGAGGGATCTAACCTGTGTCTCCTGCATTGGCAGGCGGATTCTTAACCACTGCACCACCAGGGAAGTCCCTCCCTTCAGTTTTTTATTAAAAAAAAAGTTTTCTTTGCTTATTTTACAGATTTTGCCAGCATTTAACTCTTAGTTTAGATCTTTCACTTCCCCAGTTTTGGGGAAAAATGGATGCCCTCTGTCTTAGGTCCCTTTCCTAATTCTTATTCAAGCCTTCAGCCTTTGGGGAGTTCTCTCGGTGTCATCAGCGTCCTCTGTCAGTTCAACACTTTCCTTTATCTCTCTGTTGCTTTTAAATATATCTACTGTCAGCCACATAGCACAGGGAGATCAGTTTGGTACTTTGTGTCCACCTAGAGGGGTAGGACAGGGAGGGTGGGAGGGAGACACAAGAGGGAGGAGATATGGGGATATATGTATATGTGTAGCTGATTCACTTTGTTATAAAGCAGAAACTAACACACCACTGTAAAGCACATATACTCCAATAAAGATGTTAAAAAAAAAAAGATATATACTGTCCAGGGTTTTATGATTGTGGCCTTTGCTTATTTCCTCTGCTGATCTTACGCTTTAAAAAGTGTCTTTCTCCAGCCTCTCCCCTTTTCTGTTCCACTTCCTCTTGTCTCAGAATGATTTTAAACCAGTAAGCACAAATTCATATTCTCTGCAGCCTCCCGAGTTGTCTGGAAGAGCCAACCTTCTTTTGCACCAGGCATCTTGCTGGACACATTCCCATGCTTCACCCATGGGAATCCTCACGGCTGCCTTTGCAAGAGACCCGCTACTACTGGGGTTTGAGAGAGATGAGGAAATTGTGCCAAAAGGCATAGAGCTAGGAATCAAACTCAGGTTAATTTAGAGCCAATATTTGGTTTGCTCTACCCACTTGCCTCCAAGTCCTTTTATGTTTGGTAATTGTAAAAGAAAACTGTTCAGAGGAGAAGGGTCCCATTCTGTAGTTTGTTGAGGGAGCTTCCTAAGATAGAGGGCCTGTCAGACAGTATTTCTCTATCCATTCACCTGCCTGGATGCCTCCATCTTTCAAAGCCCAGCTCAGATCTGACCTCTTCTGTGCAGCCTCCACTGGGAACAGCCGCCCCTAGTGTCCCCTTGTTTCTTTGAATAATTGAGAGGCCTGTTTGAGCACATATTTGGCACCTACTTATTTCACATTTTTATTTCATTTTTCATACTAAGGCATATCCCACCTCCCATCCTCAACCACTTAAGGGTGGCGGTTCCTTCATGTGCTTTCATTTATCTTCCAAGCTGCCCCAAACATAGTTTGCACCTAGGAAATATATTTTGATAAACTGGATTATTATTTAGATTCTGGCTTTTCTTTCATTTTGTGTTTTGTCCTTTTTCACCCTTTTCAAGTCCAAGGCTTTCCTCTTGAGCTTCCCGCCTTCCTTGTTACTCACAAAAGCCCTTGTATGTTTCCAGGTAGCTTAAGTGTCATCTTTCCAGGCTGCTCAGTTCTCTGCGTCTCCCTCCTTATCCATATCTCTTAATAGCAGCAGCCTTCATGGGGCTCCAAGCCTATGCAACCTTGCATTAATACACTTTCATAATAAAATCTTTCAGGGAATCGTTATTCAGTATCATTTGAATTCCTCTTACATGCCAGGCACTAGATTAGGTGGGGAGTAAAACCGGGGCCCCTAGAGACCACTGACCCTGTTTTCAAGGAGCTAAGCAACACATTGTAGCCTGATGAATGGTGTGAGAGGGGAGACAGGGCTGCAGGGGAGGGACACAAGCCCGGATTGGGCATTGGGGAACATTCCATGAAGTATCGTCACCATGGGGAACTAAAAAGAGTTGGATATGACTACAGCATAAAATGGGACTGAAGATAGGGGGCAGAGGAGGGGCAGGAGATGCAGGAAATGTGACCAGAACCCACAGCAGGGACCCATCACCAAGGACCCTATAACCCTGGTCAGGAGGTTGAACGTAATCCCAGGAGCCAGTGAGAAGCCCCTGAAGGGATTTTGTCAGGGTTAGGGGCCATTCTCAAAGCCTGCCACCCTGACCGTGCACTAAGGTCTTTGAAGGCAGATGCTTGTGTAGCTTTTCTGTAACTCAAAAGACCTTGGCAGTAACTGCTCAGCAGTTGGTGGTGAGGAAGTTGCAGAGCTGGGATTCTGGCTTTCCTCCTACCAGCCCCACTGCCTGAAATGGAATTGAAGAAGGAGGAAATGGGCTACACAGGATACGCTTAAGTGCTTACTCTGTTCTGGGCATTCTGCTACACACTAGTTTATGTAAATAATTTTATTTAATCTCCACAACAACTTTGCAGCAAGTGTGTTATCTCTCATTTACCAGATATGTAAACAAACTCAAAGAGATTAGATAATTTAATCAATAACAATATCTGATAATAATTGT
This sequence comes from Mesoplodon bidens, assembly GCF_964165515.1. Taxonomy (NCBI): domain Eukaryota; kingdom Metazoa; phylum Chordata; class Mammalia; order Artiodactyla; family Ziphiidae; genus Mesoplodon; species Mesoplodon bidens. Next base: position 72,651,289 of record NC_138176.1, on the reverse strand, counting down.
TAGATAAACTGAATTACTGCAGCTGGAGTGACCAAGAAACAACCAACCAACCACAGCACAGTTTACACTTAACTTCCAGCTGAACCTAATTTCATAGACAACTTTATTAAAAATGCACTTAAAGTTATTTTCTCCCTCAAATGTCTATCTTTCTAAAGTTTACAATGGCATTATATTAAAAGGGAGGAAGGAAGGAAGAGAGGAAGAAAAACAGGAAGAAACCTGCAAAGCCTCCTCTTATCCAAGTTCTACACTAACTTGAACTAGACTGTCTGTGACTTTGTAGTGTATATGAATGACAATGATGATTCCTGGTTAAGAAATTACATGTACACATTTGGGGTAGGAGGGATATTTACCTACTTGTGATTTACAAATGAGCTTTTTAGCATTCGAGGCATGAACTGTCATTATACAAAATTTTTATCATAATTATGAATGAGCTTTCTATATGAAAGACCTACCAGCACCTCTGATTAAGAAGAAAGCCCCACTTTAGTTAGAAATGGGACATATATGGTCATAAAACGGCGTTTATTTAATAAAGCAGTGGAATCTGTCAAGTCAGTGGGCTTTTACATCCCTGTCCCTTCTGCCTTTAGTTACAGGGCCTGTAGCTGTGATTGGGTGGGAAACTTCTTGCAAGAAATAGCAGAAGCCCTGGGCCCATCCCTTGCTGCCTTGTCACCTCAGCCAAGTTGCTTTCCTGCCTTAGGCCTCCGTTTCTTCAGCATTTTTTTTTTTTTAATTTAAAGAAGTCTCTTTGCCTCCACAAGTATATCACACCAGAATTCTCCCCTCAATCTTTCTGGTGCATTATCAATTTTCCGTCTCTACGGGATCATTCCCATCTGCGCACAGAGATCTCTATGGTATCCCAGCTTCAAAAGCTTTTTCCTTTCTTCCACCTACCCTCCAGACACTGCCTCATTTCTCTTCTCTATTAACAGCAAAGCTCCTTGAAAGAACCACTGTCTGAAACTCCTCTTCTCCACTTCTTTTCATTTCATTTTATTTTTTTTATTGAAGTATGGTTGATTTACAATGTACCAATCTCTGCTGTACAGCAAAGTGACTCAGTTTTACACACACACACACACACACACACACACACACACACACATATATATATATATATATATATATATATATACACATTCCTTTTTTTATCTTCTTTTCCATTATGGCTTATCCCAGTATATTGACTATAGTTCCCTGTGCTATGCAATAGGACACTGTTGTTTATCCATTCTAAGTGTAATAGTTTGCAGCTATTAACCCCTAACTCCCAGTGCCTCCCTCTCCCTCCCCTCCTCTTCTCCACTTACTGAACTCTGTCCAGTCAGGCTCTGGTCTATGCCATTCCCTCAAAACAACTCCTTTGAATGTAAACCATGATCTCCCCATTTCTAAATCCAGTGGTCCACTCTCACGCCTCATCTTTCCTGACCTGTCAGCAGGATTGAACACTGCTGATCATCCTTTCTTCTTAAAGTGCTTTCTTCACTTGGTTTCTAGAAAACCTCTCCATCTCACCTCCACTGCCACCTATATCATTAACAGCTCTTTTTCAGTCTTCTTTGCAGGTTTCTTTTCCACGTCTTCATTTCTGAGTATTAGAATGGCCCATGCCTCAGTCCTTCAGTATCTTTTCTATCTACACTCCTCCTTAGGTGATTTTATCTATTCTAATGGCTTTAATACAATCTTCTGCTGAGACTCCTACATTTGAATCTCCAACCACACTTCTTCCTGGACTCCAGAGTTCATTTCCAATTGACTTTTCAATACCTCCACTTGAATATCTGGTAAGCATCTCAAACTCAAATTTTTTTTTTTTTTTTGCGCGGCACATGGGCCTCTCACTGCTGTGGCTTCTCCCATTGTGGAGCACAGGCTCTGGATGCGCAGGCTCAGTGGCCATGGCTCACAGGCCCAGCCGCTCTGCGGCATGTGGGATCTTCCCGGACTGGGGCACGAACCCATGTCCCCTGCATTGGCAGGTGGACTTTCAACCACTGCGCCACCGGGGAAACCCAAACTCAACATCTTTGAAACTGAACTCTTAACTCTTCCCACCTCAGCCCCTAACCTTTTCTTTCTACAGTCCTCCTGTCTGAATTTCATTCTTTCCTCCTGAGTAAATGACAATTTCAATCTTCCAGTTGCCCAAGTCAAAAACTTTGAGGTCTTTCTTCTTTCTTTCTTCCTCTATTTCTTTCTTTCTTTCTCTCTTTCTCTTTCTCTCTCTCTCTCTCTCTCCCCCTCTCCCCCTCTCTCCCTCTCTCTCTCCCCCTCTCCCCCTCTCTCCCTCTCTCCCTCTCCCTCCCTCCCTCTCCCTCTCCCTTTCTCCCTCTCCCTCTCCGTTTCTCCCTCTCTCCCTCTCTCCCTCCCCCTTTCTCCCTCTCTCCCTCTCTCTCCCTCCCCCTCCCCTCCCCCTCTCCCTCCCTCCCTCCTTTCCTTCCTTCCTTCCTTCCTTCCATACCCACATCCTTGATTCAACCACTTCTCATTACCTCTATCACCCTGGTCTCTTACTTGGCTTATTACAGTGGGCTTCTTCTATCTGGCCTCCTTGTTTCCATCTTTACCTTTTTTCCCCAGCTTTATTGAGATCTAATTGACACAAAACATTGTGTAAGTTTAAGGTGTGCAATGTGTTGATATGATACATTTATATATTGCAAAATTATTACCACCACAGGCTTAGCTAACACCTCCAAACTGTCATATTTCTTTATGTGTGTGTGTGTGTGTGTGTGTGTGTGTGTTGAGAACACTTAAGATCTATTCTCTTAGCAACATTCAAGTATGTAATATAGCATTATTAGCTAAAATCACCATGCTGTACATTAGATGCCCAAACATGTTAATCTTATAACTGAAAGTTTGTACCCTTTGACCAGTGACCACCACTTTATTTTCTGTTACTGAGTCTGACATTTTTAGATTCCACATGTAAGTGAGATCATACAGTATTTGTCTTTCTCTGTCTGACTTACTTCACTCAACATTATACCCTCGAGGTTCATCCAAGTTGTTGCAAATGGAAGGATTTCCTTCTTTCTTCTGACTAATATTGTGTATCTATACCACATCTTCTTTATCCATTCATCCACTGACAGACACTTAGGTTGTTTCCATATCTTGGCTATTGTGAGTAATGCTGCAATGAACACAGGAGTGCAGACATCTCTACGAGATCCCGATTTCAATCTCTTTGGATATGTACCCAGAAGTGGATTTCTGGGTCATATGGTAGTTCTATTTTTAACTTTTTGAGGAATCTCTATGTGGTTTTTCATAATGACTGCACCAATTTACATCCCCACCAAAGTGCACAAGGGTTCCCCTCTCTCTACACCCTTACCAACACTTGTTCTCTTGTCTTTTTGCTGATAGCTATTCTAGCAGGTGTGAAGTGATATCTTATTGTGGTTTTGATTTGCATTTCCTGATGATTAGTGATGTCAAGTACTTTTGCATGTGCCTGTTGGCCCTCTATGTCTTCTTTGGAAAACTGTTTATTCAGTGTGTCTGCCTATTTTTCAATTGGGTTGTTCAGTTTTTTGTGCTATTGAGTTGTGTGAGTTCTTTATACACAGTAGTCCCCCCTTATCTATAGTTTCACTTTCTGTGGTTTCAGTTACCCACAGTCAACCATGGTCCAAAAATATTGATTGAAAATTCCAGAAATAAACAATTCATAAGTTTTAAATTGTGTACCATTCTGAGTAGTATGATGAAATCTCACACAGGCCTGCTCTGTCCTGCCCAGGATCCCCAGCCATTGACATTGTCATGGCTCAGTGATCCAGGATCACCTAGAGCAGATGATCTTCTTCTGATGTATTGTCAAAAGGCCAATGAATAGTAACCTAACACTAGGTTGCAATGCCTATGTCCTTCACCTCACTTCATCTCATCATGTAGGCTTTTTATCATCTCACATCCTTAGAGGAAGAAGAAGGCTGAATACAGTACAATAAGATATTTTGAGAAAGGGAGAGAAAGAGAGACCACATTTGCATTACAGTATATTGTTATAATTTATTACAGTATATTGTTACTATACTGTTTATTACAGTATATTGTTATAATTCTATTTTATTATTAGTTGTTGTTAATCTCTTACTGTGCCTAATTTATAAATTAAACTTTATCATAGATATGTATTATAGGAAAAAAACATTGTATATATGGTGTTTGGTACTATACACAGTTTTAGGCATTCACTGGAAGTCTTGGAACCCCATAGATAAGGAGGAACTACTGTACTTTTCATATTATTTGATTATCAGATATTTGATTTGCCAATATTTTCTCTCATTCCATACACTGTCTTTTCCTTTTGTTGATTGTTTATTTTGCTGTGCAGAAGCTTTTTAATTTGTTGTCACACTTGTTTTTGCTTTTGTTGCTTGTGTTTTGCTGTCTTATCCAGGAAATCACTGCCAAGACCAATGTCAGAGAACTTTCTTCCTATGTTTTCTTCTACATGTATAATGTTTTCAGTTCTTAAATTTAAGTCTCTAATTCATTTGAGCTATTTTTTTCTGAATGGTCTAAGATAGGGGTCCTATTTTATTCTTCTGCATGTGGTTATCCAGTTTTCCCAACAACATTTATTGAAGAGACTATCTTTTCCACATCAAGTATTCTTGGCTCCCTTCTCAAATATTAGTTTGCCTAATATGTGGGGGGTTCGTTTCTGGGCTCTTGATTCTGTTCCATTGGTCCCTGTGTATATGTTAATGCCAGTACAATACTATTTTAATTTCTTTGTAATAGCTTTAATTTCTTTTTAATAGCTTTGTAATATAGTTTGATACCAGGATGTGTGCTGTCTCTGGCTTTGTTCTTCCTCAGGATTGTGTTGGCTATTTGGAGTCTTTTGTGGTTCCATACAAATTGTAAGATTGTTTTTCTATTTCTGTTAAAAATTCCATTGGAATTTTTTTTTTTTTTTTTTGGTGGTACGCAGGCCTCTCACTGTTGTGGCCTCTTCCGTTGTGGAGCACAGGCTCCGGACGCGCAGGCTCAGCGGCCATGGCTCACGGGCCCAGCCACTCTGCAGCATGTGGGATCTTCCTGGACCGGGACATGAAGCCATGTCCCCTGCATCAGCAGGCGGACTCTCAACCACTGCACCACCAGGGAAGCCCTGCCATTGGAATTTTGATGGGGACTTCATTGATGGCTTTGGGTAATATGGACATTTTAACAATATTAATTCTTCTGATCCACAAACATGAGATATCTCTCCAAACTTTTTTGGTTTACCTAGTGCCACTTGTTAATTTTTGCCTTTGTTGGTGTCAAATCCATATAATCATTGCGAAGACTGACTTCAAGGAGTTTACCACCTATATTTTCTTCTGTGAGTTTTATAGTTTCAGGTCTTACATTCAAGTCTTTAATCCATTTTGAGTTAGTTTGTGTATGGTGTAAATGGTGGTTCAGTTTCTTTCTTTTGCATGTGGATAACCAGTTTTCTCAACATCATTTATTGAAGAGATTGTCCTTTCCTCATTGTATATTCTTATCTCCTTTGTCATAAATTAATTGACCATATATGCATGGTTTTACTTCTGGGCTCTCTGTTCTGTTCCATTAATCTATGTGTCTAGATTTTTTTGCCGGTACCATCTGGTTTTGATTACTATAGTTTTGTAATATTGTGTGAAGTCAGAAATTTTGATGCCTCCAGCTTTGTTCATCTTTCTCAAGAATGCTTTGTCTATTCATGCTCTTTTGTGGTTCCATACTAATTTTAGGATAATTTATTTCTACACCTGTGAAAAATGCCATTGGAATTTTGACAGGAATTACATTGAATCTGTAGTTTGCTTTGAGTAACATAAACATTTTAACAATATTTTTTTCAATCCATCAGCACAGAATATCTTTCCATTTATTTGTATATTCAATTTCTTTCATCAGTGTCTTAGTTAAATTTATTGGTTAAATCTTGGTTAAATTTATTCCTAGGTATTTTATTCTTTTAGATGCAGATGTAAATAGGAATGTAAATGGGATGGTTTTCTTATTTTTCTCTTTCCAATAGCTTAGTATATAGTGATGCAACTGATTTTTCTATGTTGATTTTTGTATCTCACAACTTTACTGAATTCCTTCATTAGTTCTAATATTTTTTGGTGGTGTCTTTATGGTTTTCTACATAAAATATACTGTATCTGCAAATGGTGACTGTTTAACTTCTTTCTGATTTGGATACCTTTTTATTCTTTTTCTTGCCTAATTGCTCTGGCTTGGGTGAGTGGACATCCTTGTTTTGTTTCTGATCTTAGAGGAAAAGTTTCCAGCTTTTCGTCATTGAGTATGTGTGAGTTTGTCATATATTGCCTTTATTATGTTGAGGTACATTTCCTCTATACACACTTCGTTGAGAGTTTTTATCAGAATGGATGTTGAATGCCTTTCTGACATCTGTTGAGATGACCATATGATTTTTATCCTTCATTTCGTTAACGTGGTATATCATATTCATTGATTTTGCAGATGTTGAACCATCCTTGCATCACTGGAATAAATCCAACCTAATCATGGTGTATGATTATTTTAATTTATTGTTGAATTTGGCTTGTTAATATTTTGTTGAGTGTTTTTACATTTATGTACATCAGGATATTGGCCAGTAATATTATTTTCTTGTAGCGTCCTTGTCTTGTTTGGTATCAAGGTAATGCTGGCCTTCTAAAATAAATTTAGAAGTGTTCTGTCTACATCAATTTTTTGGAAGTGCTTGAGAAGGATTGTTGTTAATTCTTCATTTTAATTTTAAAAAATTTTATTGAATTGTGTTTGACATTAGTTTCAGGTAATTCAATATTTTTATATATTTTATGCAAGAGGAAGTTATTAAAATATTTACCACATTCCCTGTGATGTACATTACATCCTTGTAACTTACATATTTTAATCTACTATTTTGTACCTCTTAATCCCTTTTATCTATTTTGCTCCTTCCCCCACTCTCTCTCCTCTAGTAACCACTAATTTGTTCTCTGTATCTGTGAGTCTGTTTGTTTCATTATAATTGTTTGTTTTTTTAGATTCTGCATGTAAGTGAAATCTTAGAGTATTTTCTTCTGTCTTATTTTGCTGAACATTATACCCTCCAGGTCCATCCATGTTGTCACAAATTTTCATTTTTTTATGGCTGAGTATTATTAGTGTGTGTTATCCATTCATCTATCAGTGGGCACTTACGTTACATCCATAGTTTGGCTATTGTAAATAATGTTGCAATGAAGATAAGAGTGTGTATTTCTTTTTGAATTAGTGTTTTTGTTTTCTTCAGATAAATACCCAGGAATGTAATGCTGTATCACATGATAGTTCTATTTTTAAGTTTTTGAAGAACCTCCATACTTTTTCCATAGTGGCTCCACCAAGTTACATTCCTACAACAATGAATGAGGGTTCCCTTTTCTTCACAGCCTTGCCAACACTTGTTATTTGTTGTCTTTTTGTTAATAACCATTCTGACAGGTGATATCATATTGCAGTTTTGATTTGCATTTCTCTGATGATTAGTGGTGGTGATCATCTTTTCATGTACCTGTCTTCCTTGGGGAAAATGCCTATTTAGGTCTGGTTCTCTGCCCATTTTTTAATTGAGTTGCTTTTATTTTTGATATTAAATTTTATGAGTTGTTTAAATATTTTGGATATTAACCCCTTATCAAACATACTGTTTGCAAATATCTGCTCCCAAGATTTTGGGGAAAGTAGGTTGACTTTTCTTTTTGTTGATGGTTTCCTTTGCTTTGCAAAAGCTTTTAAGTTTGATTAGGTCCCATTTGCATATTTTTTGCTTTTGTTCCCCTTCCCTGAGGAAACGGTTCCAAAAAATATTACTAAGACCAAAGTTAAAGAGCTTACTGCTTGTTTTCTTCAAGGAGTTTTATGGTTTAAGGTCTCACATTTAGGTCTATAATTCATTCTGAATTTATTATTGTATATGGTGTGAGAAAATGTTCTAGTTTCATTCTTTTACAAGTAGCTGTCTGGTTTTCTCAGAACCACTTATTGAAGACACTGTCTTTTCCACGTTGTACATTTTTGTCTCCTTTTTCATAGATTAGTTGACCATATAAGTATGGATTCATTTCTGGGCTCTTTATTCTGTCCCATTGATCTATGTTTCTTTTTGTGCCAGTATCATACTGTTTTGATTACTGTAGCTTTGTAGTGTAGTCCAAAGTTGGGGAGTATGATACTTCTAGGTTTGTTCTTTTTTCTCAAGATTGTTTTGGCTATTCAGGGTCTTTTGTGTTTCCATACAAATCTTAGGATTATTTGTTCTTGTTCTGTGAATAATATCATGAGTATTTGATAGTTATTGCATTAAATTTGTAGATTGCTTTGGGTAGTATGGACATTTTAACAATTCTTCCAGTCCATGAACACAGAGTATCTTTCCACTTATTTGTATTGTCTTTAATTTTCTTCATCAATGTCTTATAGTTTTCATATCCTTGGTTGAATTATTCCTAGGTATTTTATTCTTTTTGACTTGATTATAAGTGGGATGGTTTTCTTGACTTCTCTTTCTGATAGTTCATTATTAATGTAAAAAGTGCAACAGATTTCTGTGAATCTTGTATATTACAACTTCACTGAATTCACGTATTAGCTCTAATAGTTTTTTGGTGGAGTCTTCAGGGTTTTCTATATATCATATCATGTCATCTGCAAATAGTGACAGTTTTACCTCTTCCTTTCTAATTTGGGTCCTTTTTATTTTCTTTTCCCTTGTCTGATTGCTGTGGCTAGGACTATCAACACTATGATAGATAAAAGTGACAAGAGTGGGCATCCTTGTCTTGTTCCTGATTTTAGAGGAAAAGCTTTCAGCTTCTCACCAGTAAGAATGATGTTAGCTGTGGGTCTGTCATAAATCTCCTTTATTATATTGAGATACGTTCCCTCTATACCAACTTTGATGAGAGTTTTTTCTTAAATTGATGTTGAATTTTGTCAACTGATTTTTTTTCGTCTATTGAGATTATCATGTAATTTTTATACTTTGTTTTGTTAATGTGTGTATCACATTGACTGATTTGTGGATATTAAATCATCCTTGCATCCCTGAGATAAATCTCAGTCAATCATGATGTATGATCCTTTTTATGTATTGGTGAATTTGGTTTGCTAATATTTTGTTGAGGATTTTTGCATCTCTGCTCATCAAGGATTTTGGCCTGTAATTTTTTTTTTTTTTTTTAGTGTCTTTGTCTGGTTTTCATATCAGGGTAAAGCTGGCCTTGTAGAATGAGTTTGGAAGTATTCCCTCCTCTTCAATTTTTTGGAATAGTCTGAGAAAAATAGATATTAACTCTTCTTTAAATGTTTGGTAGAATTCCCCTGTGAAGCAGTCTGTTCTGTTGGTTGGGAATTTTTTATTACTGATTCAATTTTATTACTAGTGAATGATCATTCAGATTTTCTATTTCTTTCTGATTCAGTCTTGGAAGATTATATGTTTCTAGGATTGTATCCATTTCTTCTATGTTATTCAATTTAGTGGCATATAACTGTTTATAGTATTCTCTTATGACTGTATTTTTGTGATATATGTTGTAACTCCTCTTCTTTCATTTCGAATTTTATTGTATTTGGGCCCTCTCTTTTTTCTTGATGAGTCTGGATAAATGCTCATCTTTTTTTTTTTTATTTTTAAAAAGCAGCTCTTAAGTTTATCAATCTTTTCTACTGGGTTTTTTTTTTGCTGTTGTTATTTATTTCCTTTCTGATCTTTATTATTTCCTTCCTTCTGCTGACTTTGGGCATGATTTGTTCTTTTTCTAATCCCTTTAGATGGCAAGTTAGGTTGTTGGAGCTTTACTTGTTTCTTGAAGGAGGCCTGTATGGCTATAAACTTCCCTCTTAGAAGTGCTTTTGCTGTGTCCCATAGATTTATAAAGTTGTGTTCCTATTTTCATTTGTCTCAAGGTATTTTTTGATTTCTTTTTTGATTTCTTCATTGATCCATTGTTTTTTTAGTAGCACGTTGCTTAGTCTCCATGTTTGTGCTTTTTCCAGTTTTCTCCCTGTAATTGATTTCTAGTTACATACTATTGTGGTCAGAAAAGAAGCTTGATATAACTTCAGTCGTCTTAAATTTCTTGACAGTTGTTTTGTGGCTAACGTGTGATCAATCCTGGAGGAGGTTCTGTGTGCATTTAAGAAGAAGGTATATTCTGCTGTTTTTGGGTGGAATGTTCTATAGATATTAAGTCCTGGTGGAATGTGTCATTTAAGGCTATTGTTTCCTTATTGATTTTCTGCCTAGGTGATCTATCCATTGATGTAAGTGGGTGTTTGTTCTTTAAATATTTGGTAGAATTCACCAGTGAAGCAGTCTGGTCCTGGAGCGTTGTTTGTTGAGAGGTTCGATTACTGATTCAATCTCCTTACTCATTATTGGTCTGTTCATATTTTGTTTCTTTATGATTCAGTCTTTCTAGGAATTTTTCTGTTTCTCGGAATTTATCCACTTCTTCTAGGTTATTCAGTTTTGGACATATAATTGTTTTTAGTAGTCTCTTATGATACTTTGTATTTCTGAGGCATCAGTTGTAATGTCTCCTCTTTCATTTCTAATTCTGAGTCCTCATCCTCTTTCAGTTTTTCTAAGTTTGCCTAACTAAAAGTTCATGAATTTTCTTTATCTTTTCAAAAAAACAGCTTTTAATTTCAATGATATTTTCTATTGTTTTTGTGGTCTCGATTTCATTAATTTCTGCTCTGATTTTGGTACTGACCTCCTTCTGCTAACTTTGGGCTTAATTTTTTCTTTTTTCTAGTCCCTTTTTTCTAGTTCCTTGAAATTTATGTTATTTGAGATTTTTCTTTTTTTAATAATATACACATTAATATATGCATATATAAAATTCCCTTTTAGAAAAGTTCTTGCATCATCCCATCATTTTTGATATGTTGTACCTTCATTTTTTAGTTTGTTTCTAAGCTATTTGATTTCCCTTTCTTTCTTTTTTTTTTTTGGCTTTTTTGACATCTTTATTGAAGTATAATTGCTTTACAATGGTGTGTTAGTTTCCGCCTTATAACAAAGTGAATCAGTTATACATATACATATGTTCCCATATCTCTTCCCTCTTGTGTCTCCTTCCCTCCCACCCTCCCTATCCCACCCCCTTAGGTGGTCACAAAGCACTGAGCTGATCTCCCTGTGCTATACAGCTGTTTCCCACTTGCTATCTATTTTACATTTAGTAGTGTATATAATTCCATGCCACTCTCTCACTTCATCCCAGCTTACCCTTCCCCCTTCCTGTGTCCTCAAGTCCATTCTCTACGTCTGCATCTTTATTCCTGTCTTGCCCCTAGGTTATCCATAACCAATTATTTTTTTAGATTCCGTATATATGTGTTAGCATATGGTATTTGTTTTTCTCTTTCTGACTTACTTGACTCTGTATGACAGACTCTAGGTCCATCCACCTCACTACAAAGAACTCAGTTTCATTTCTTTCTATGGCTGAGTAATATTCCATTGTATATATGTGCCACATCTTCTTTATCCATTCATCTGATGATGGACACTTAGGTTGCTTCCATCTCCTGGCTATTGTAAATAGAGCTGCAATGAACATTTTGGTACATGACTCTTTTTGAATTATGGTTTTCTCAGGGTCTATGCCCAGTACTGGGATTGCTGGGTCGTATGGTAGTTCTATTTGTAGTTTTCTAAGGAAACTTCATACTGTTCTCCATAGTGGCTGTATCAATTTACATTCCCACCAGCAGTGCAGGAGTGTGCTCTTTTCTCCACACCCTCTCCAGCATTTATTGTTTCTAGATTTTTTGATGATGGCCATTCTGACAGGTGTGAGATGATATCTCATTGTAGTTTTGATTTGCATTTCTGTAATGATAAATCATGTTGAGCATTCTTTCATGAGTTTGTTGGCAATCTGTATATCTTCTTTGGAGAAAGATCTATTTAGGTTTTCTGCGATTTTTGGATTGGGTTGTTTGTTTTTTTGTTATTGAGCTGCATGAGCTGCTTGTAAATTTTGGAGATTAATCCTTTGTCAGTTGCTTTGTTTGCAAATATTTTCTCCCATTCTGAGGGTTGTCTTTTGGTCCTGTTTATGGTTTCCTTTGCTGTGCAAAAGCTTTTAAGTTTCATTAGGTTCCATTTGTTTATTTTTGTTTTTATTTCCATTTCTCTAGGACGTGGGTCAAAAAGGATCTTGCTCTGATTTATGTCATAGAGTGTTCTGCCTATGTTTTCCTCTAAGAGTTTGATAGTGTCTGGCCTTACATTTAGGTTTTTAATCCGTTTTGAGCTTATTTTGTGTATGGTGTTAGGGAGTGTTCTAATCTCATACTTTTACATGTCCCTGTCTAGTTTTCCCAGCACCACTTATTGAAGAGGCTGTCTTTTCTCTCCTGTATATTCTTGCCTCCTTTATCACAGATAAGGTGACCATATGTGTATAGGTTTATCTCTGGGCTTTCTATCCTGTTCCATTGATCTATATTTCTGTTTTTGTGCCAGTACCATACTGTCTTGATTACTGTAGCTTTGTAGTATAGTCTGAAGTCGGGGAGCCTGATTCCTCCAGCTCCATTTTTCGTTCTCAAGATTGCTTTGGCTATTCTGGGTCTTTTGTGTTTCCATACTAATTGTGAAATTTTTTGTTCTAGTCCTGTGAAAAATGCCAGTGGTAGTTTGATAGGGATTGCATTGAATCTGTAGATTGCTTTGGGTAGTAGAGTCATTTTCACAATGTTGATTCTTCCAATCCAAGAACATGGTATATCTCTCCATCTATTTGTACCCTTTCTTGTTTTGATCCATTGGATTTTCAGGAGTATATTGATTAATCTGCACATATTTGTGAATTTTCCAGCTTTTCTCTTGTTACTGATTTCTAGTTTCATACCATTGTGACTGGAAAATATACTTTTATGATTTCAGTCTTCTTATATTTGCTAGGACTTGTTTTGTCACATGTGATCTGTTCTGAAGAAAATTTCGTTTGAACTTGAGACGAATCTGTATTCTTTTGCTGTTAGACCATTCTTCTGTATATGTCTGGTGGGTTTATTTGGTCTAAAGTTTGGTTCAAGTCTAACATTTCCTTGTTTTTCTGTCTTGGTATCTCTCCATTGTTGAAAATGGAGTATTGAAGTCCCCTATTATTGAAGTCCCCTGCATTATTGTCTATTTCTCCCTTCAGACCTATTAGTATTTGCTTAATATATTTAAGGTGCTCTAATGTTGAGCGCGTATATACTCATGATTTTTTTAATCTTCTTAATAAACTGACACCCTTATCATTATAATGTCCATGTTTTCCTCTTGATATTATTATTGGCTTAAAGTCTATTATTTTTCTGATATAAATATAGCTACCCCTGCTCTCTTGGTTTCCATGTGCATGGAATATGTGTACTCTTCATTTGATCCATGTGTGTCCTTAAAGCTGAAGTGAGTCTTTTGTAGGCAGCATATAGTTGGATCTTGTTTTTTTCTTCCATATAGCCACTCTATGCCTTTTCATTTGAGAATTCAGTCCATTAATACTTAGAGTAATTATTGGTAGGTAAGTTTTGAAGTTCAGGTTTTCTTTTCTTTTCTTCTTTTCCCTGCCTTTCTTTGTAAGTTGATGACTTTCTGCAGTGGAATGCTTTGATTCCCTTCTCTTTATCTTGTGTATCTGTTGTAGATTTTGACTTTGTATTTCCCATGAGGTTTACATAAAACATCTGTTTTGTTTTTGTTTTGTTTATTTGTTTTTGTTTTTGGTCACGCTATGCAGCTTGTGGGATTTTAGTTCCCTCACCAGGGATTGAACCCAGAGCCACGGCAGTGAAAGCACTGAGTTCTGACCACTGGACTGCCAGGGAAGTCCCAAAACATCTTGTATATATAACAGTCTAATTTGCACTGATAACTTTGACTGCATATAAAAACTATATTTTTACTCTCTCCCTCTTTTATGTTTCTGATGTCATCTTTAACCATTTTTTAAAAAATTGTGTATCCATTAACAACTTTTTGAAGCTAGAGCTGTTTTTATGCTTTTGTGCCTTAACCTTTACTCTAGAATTAAGTAGTTTGCACATCACCGTATTATAGTGTTAGAGTATTCTGAATTTATTTGCTAATCTTTACCAATGTGGGGTATATTTTTATGTTTTCATTTTACTAGTAATCATTCTTTTTTTTTTTTTTACTAGTAAGCATTCTTTTGTTTCAAATCAAATAACTCATTTCAGCACTTCTTTTAAGGCTGGTTTAATGGTCATCAATTCCCTTTTGTTTATTAGGGAAAGTCTTTATTTCACCTTCAGTTCTGAAGAACAACTTTGCTTGGTAAAATAGTGTTGATTAGCAGTTTCTTTCTTTTTTTTTTTTTTTTAATAAATTTATTTATTTATTTTTGGCTGTGTTGGGTCTTCGTTTCCGTGCGAGGGCTTTCTCTAGTTGCGGCAAGCGGGGGCCACTCTTCATCGCGATGCGCGGGCCTCTCACTGTCGCGGCCTCTCTTGCTGCGGAGCACAGGCTCTGGACGCACAGGCTCCGGACGCGCAGGCTCAGCAGTTGTGGCTCACGGGCCCAGTTGCTCCGTGGCATGTGGGATCCTCCCAGACCAGGGCTCGAACCCGTGTCCCCTGAATCGGCAGGCAGATTCTCAACCACTGCGCCACCAGGGAAGCCCCCAGTTTCTTTCTTTAATACTTTGCCTATGTCATTCCATTCTCTCCTGACCTGTGAGGTCTCTGTTGAGAAATCCACTGATAGCCTTATGTGGGTTCCTTTGCATGAGAGAATTTTTTTCTCTTGCCTCATTTCAATTCTTATTTTTCTTTGGCTTTAGAGAGTTTAGTTATTATGTGTCTTGGAAAAGAACGTTTTGGATGAAAATTTTGACATGACTTATTAACTTCATGAGCTTGGATCTGTCTTGCCTTTTAAAATCCATTCTTAACATAGAGTTATCCTTTAAAACGCTAATCAGGTCATGTTCCTCCTCTTTTGAGAACCCTCTAATATCATCATCTTAGAGTAAAGGCCAAAGGACTTACAATTCTCTATAACAGGGACCCCCTCCACCATCTAAACTTATCCTCACCGCTCTCTTCATTGCTTGTTCTGCTCCAGCCACAACCTTCCTATATTTGCTAGCCCACTTTAGGGCTTTTCTCTTGCTGTTTCTCTCTGCTTGATATACTCTTTCTCAAATATCCACATGGCTTGTATCTTCATTGTCTTCAAATATTACCTTATCAGTAAAACTTCCTTGACAAACTGATATTTAAAAAATCCAGCATCCCTCCCAATAGTCAGTGCTCCCTTTTCCCTTACCCTGCCTTACTTTTCCTCTGTGCACTTAGCTACTTTATTCTGTGTCTCTCTCTCTCCTAACTAGAATATAAGCTCCAAGAGGATAGGGACTTATTGGTTTTGCTCATTGCTGGATGCCTAACTCCCAGAAATGCACGTGACACCATTTTTAAGAGTGAGTGTTTAAAACTATTTCTTAATGAATGGATGAATGAGTGAATGAATGAATAATTATATAAAACCAGGTGTTGGGAAAGGTGATCTCTAAGGTCTCATTCAAATTTGCTCATCCATGACTTTGTACAGTTAAAATGTACTTCCTTTTTTTCACTAATGACTTGAAAATGCATAAAATAAAACCACTATGGTAGGAAATTTCAGCTTCAGCTCAACTAATTAACATAATTATAATATCTGGCTTTTAATTTTGTTTTTTTAGTTCTTTTGATGTGCTTTGAACTCATGTATTCCTCACAACAACCTTGTGACATAGTTATTATTATTTTCATTCTTCAGATGTGGAAATTGAGGAAAATACAGGACAGATTAGCACATAGCCCAAGGCTGCACAGCTAGTAACGCAGAGCCAGGATTTGAACCCAGAGCTATAGTTCTTTATTGTAGGTCATCTCCTAGGGAATATAAAAACAAAAATTAAAAGAAATCAATGGTACATAATATTTGGAACATAACTCCCTTCCATTTTAATATACTCTGCCTTAAAAATATTTTATTCAAATACATGTATTTGAAACATGGATATTATAAACACTAATTCCACGAAATACACCTGTTAGTAGATGACATTGTAAGGAAAGGAAATAAAAATATAATTTCCTCAATCATTTATTTTTTTCCTTTGGTTAATTTTTTTTTCCTTCTGCTTTTAACTCAAATTGGTTGAGCTTCTTATTAGTCTTTGGTGTGTATTTGGTATCTTAGAAACTGTGATGTCATTCCAACTACTGGAATTTTCACAGAGTCACTAGGGGAGTAGTACCTCATCTGAAAACTAATTTGAGGGTTAATAAGATTATAGGACAGAGGATTATTTCCTTGTTTTGTCACTGTCTTCTCTCTAGCTTGGAGGTCCTAGTGCTGCTTCATAATCAAGAGCTCTTACACTGTTATGCAAACCTATTTGGTCAGGCGAGGGAATTCGGGGTCGTGTTGTGGGAAGTCAGCTGGGTGGGCACTAACGTGTGGTCAGTGGGATGCACCTTCTAGCAGGAAGCAAAGGGTAGGGAGGGAGGGAGAGGAAAAACTTTGGAAGAATAACCGTGTATTTGAGTTTGTACTTAAAGTTTTACATTCCCATTAATCCTTACCACGTCCCTGTGAGGAATGTACTATTTTACGGACTTTTACAGATGAAGCTTAACTAGTAAAACTACTGCATCCAAAGCCAGGTGCTTTCTGCTGCACTTCTGCCGGTACTTCATCATGTTTCTTAAAGCTCAGTCAAGAGCTACCCATGAGAGAGGGGTTAGGGAACCAGGGGCATTTCAAGTTTCAAGCTACACCACCCAGATTTCTATTACTGTGACTATGCTGTGCAAGGAATATAAAGCAAGTGCTTGGTGAATATGCCTAGAAGTCCTTCATTCTGTGAATTTAAATGACCTGAATTCCTTCTTGTGGGGGTAGGGAAGAAGTGGAGTATCTCTCTGTAACTACTATTTTACTCATCACCTAAGGAGAAATCTCATTTCAGTTTGAATTAAGAATTGATTAGAGAGGAAAATGTCAATGTGAGTCCAGAAATTCCTTTTGAAAAAGCATAAAAGGAAGCCCCCAAAGAAAGCATACTCGTGCAGCGTGTGTGCAAGGAAAAGAGAGGCTCCTTTCAAGAGGGAATGAATGTTGTACCAGAGAAGCAAAGACATTTGTGAGAAATTGCCTGGTAAGAGAGAGGGAAATGCAGGCACGTGGCCTCAGAAATATGGGAATAAAAGTATTTTTGTTCTTCGAAAACTTAGGAGTGCTGGTAAAACTGAAATAATCTATAATTACGGTTAATTCTCTTTTAGGCTTTTTTGCGAACGTTTTCTCACCACTTTAACAACTAGAGAGTGTTTCTCAGCGGAGAGAGGGAAGAAGGCAGGGAGGAAGTAACCTCGCCCCTTACCGCAAAGCCCAGTGACTGAAGTTAGTTAGCAAGTGTTTCATGTGGCTCGCACTCTCCCCCTGCATTGATTTGAAAGAAAAGATGCTCCCCCAACTTTTTTTTTTTTTTTTTTTTTTGCTGGACATTCACCTCCAGGTGGCCTTTAAACCAACAAAACCAAATAAAAATTCTCTGAAGCTTGAGGAGAAGTTTCCTTGATGAATAAGGTCTTTTCTCACTGAATCTGGTTCTTACATAGCTGATTTGGTACAGAGCAGAATCAGGCAGGAGTCGAAGAGAAGCTCGAATTACCCAAAGCAGGAGGGAGGGTTTTTAGGATAGATCAACTGAAGAGACCAAGGAAAGGAGCAAGTGGTACTGTGTGACAGGGCAGCTGTGTGCATGCCTGCTTGCATGAAAAGGTTCATTCTCGGCAATTATTTCCAGAGGAGGCAAAGGGTCAATAAAGCTTTGTGATGCTGGCTCATTTGTTATTGCCAGCTGTCTCCCCTCTCCACCTGCGGGCTTAGAAGCAGCAGGGCTGCCTGCACCTTCATTTACAGGGCACTGGCATCACCAGCCTCCACTAGTGGGATCTGGATGGGCCCTGGCAGGAAAAGTTTTTGTGCTCACAGAACCTTAAATTCCCCTTGCCCTGCACAGTGGAGACTAGCAAATGTGAAGAGTGGGAGGTTCCCAAGGTCCAACCAGAGGATGGATCATGAAATGAGTGTTGACAACACCCCCAGAGGGTTGAAATTAAAAAAAAAAAAAATGGTGAACCATTGTTTTTTAATGATGATGTTGCTTCTCCTCTTAACATCCTGGCTTTGAGTAGAGTGCTGGAGAAATCACCCAGGCTAGAAGTTCAAAGATTTCCTGGGCTCAGGCCTGACTATTTGACCCAGGCTGAAGAGAGAGAAAAGTATGGGAAAGGGAATTCCCTTACTTCAGGCATGATGTAAATGACTTCCCTACCAATTTCGGAAGGGGTCAGGGTGAGGGTTGGAAGACTCAGTCTAAGTAGAACTAGTAACTGTGTTTGATATCTTGTGTTTCTAGAAAGTGTTTCGGCAGGAGTGCACTGGGGTTGTGTGAGGGGTGATTGACATGACAGGGGAAGGAGTAGAGAGGACAATCTAGCCTCTGGCTCCCTGAAGCCATGTGGGGTGGGTGAGGACATGCACATTTGTCTGGTGCCTCCCAGGCTACCTCTTCCCACTCCCATTGCCTAATATTGCCTGCCTTTCCGATAGACAGGAGAGGAATTTTCCTTGAAGGGTGGACTTGAAGAGGAAAATGAGAATCTGAGAGCAGGGCTGGCCTTAGACCTATGAACTCAACCCTGGCGTCCCTGCTGTCACCGATAGCCGTCAGACTCTACACCAGGAGGGATGGTCAGCCTGTGGTCAGCAGAAGTGCTGTTACACCACTCCTGACTTACACTGGCTACACATGCAAAGTGAAGGGGCTAACAAGTAAGCTTGAAAACAAAGTTGAATAACTAGAGAAATATGTTGGCCTTAATTATTTCGATGTCACCTTATAGTTCACTATTAAGAATCACCATCTACAAAGTATCTTTAAAAAGCAATTTCTTTTCATTCCCTTTTGCCTCACTGAGGTGGCAGTAATTCAGGCAGTAAATAGAAACTTCAACAATACTTAGAGTGCATTAAATAAATATAAATTTTATTAAAAACACTCACATAGCGTTATCAGGAATGATATAATAATAAACGCTTTCAAATAACCTGCATTCATAACATTACAATACTTACAGTATTTATAACCATCCTCAGATTTTTATAGACAACCAAACATCTCATGAAAATGAAACTGTTTTTTAAAAAAGCGTAGAAAAATGCACACAGAATTCATTATATTAGTGTCAAACTGCAAAAGTTTCCTACACAAGTTAACCACTAGCTTTAGAAGTGAACTGTACACCACTGTGCGTCAATCAAGATGAAAAATTCATTCAAGTAAAGTTGACACCACTCAGAAGCATTTTCAAGTATGGCTATATAGTCAACCTGATATTCCTATATAAGCAAATGGGAGATCTGCTTTCCATTCATTCTGAGGCAGGTTTGATATTTACAATTATAGATCTGATATTTACAATATGCCACTCAATTTCCTCTCTTCCTCCCTACCTAACCTCTCCTCAAACCCCCGAACTATACTTCCTGCTCTTGTTGGCCAGCAGTTTGACAAATGACAGTGGATGATACAGAAACCAAATATTCACTCATATTGGGATGGCTGACTCAAAACCAACAAATGTGCATGAAGTAATCAAATATTTGGGGTTAGATATATGGTATATGCAAAATATTAAAATCATGCAGTTTGACAAATACAAATGTTCTTGAAATGCCTGTAAATTGATTACAGCCAAAAACTGGAGAAATTTTTTAAAAGACAAAAGCCATGTTATAAAGATTTGACCAATAAAACTCAAAGGCCTCTGTTGATTAAGAATTTATTTGAAATGTTAGTAAGCAAAAATGTACACAGACTAAGACATAATTGTACAGTTGATTGCACACCATCCCCCTAAGTGTTTTGTTTGTGTAGAGAAGTCCTCATGGATCTGTGCCTGTATTGGTTACAGGATCAAAACATCTTTATTTAGAGAGTTAAGGACTCTAGCCAACAGTCACTTGCCAAACTCCTGCCTTACAATTTTCCCTTTATCAGCTCAGTGCATTCTATTTTCATGTAATTTTTTTCTGCTTGAAACAGTCAAAAGATTCTCCAAACTCTTAAAATGCTTTTCTTTACAATAAAAAGAGCCAACAGATTTACAAAATTAGTTTTAGTTACATCAGGACATATACAAGTAAAATAGGAGGGATTCAAAATAAAAGGGTTAAATCCCTGAAAAAGAATATATTTATTAACCTACAACAATTTTACATAAACACAGGTGACATGTTGGCATAAGGAGAACATGAGCTGAAATATCCCTGAATTTTTAGAACAAAAGGTTGAAGTTCAAGTTATACTTGCTAAGAAATCAAGTATTGAAAAAAGGTATGCTTTTTTTTTTTTAATAAAAAAAAGACTTGGAAAAAAATGATGGTACACAATGCTATAAGCTTTCACTCTCAGTTCAATATCCTATTGCCAAACTAGTGTTGAGGTATATGACAAATAGGAACATCACTCAAACCTTTAATGAATTCTTAGCTCACATTATGATATATTTATAGCAGGCTGAGTAGCACCATCATGATGTGAATTCTGCTTCAAATCCATATATATATATATATATATATATATTTAATTTCTTTTTACAGTACTAAAATACTAAAGCATTGCGTTAAAAAAGTTTTGTTTACAATTTAATTTACTTACTATACATCTCTTTCACTTCTTTATACAAATTAATGATTTAAAACCACCACAGCAAACCAGCTGCCTGTTTTTTTTTTCTTTTAATTAATAGATTCACATGGAACTAACCCTGTTTATTAATCTTATGCAGGCATCAGTCTGCTCAATCTTCCTGGTAAAGAGGACACTTAAGCTAAGAAATGACAATATCACAATGTACAATTATCAACACAAAGGCAGCGCTGAAGAGCATACAGATCCATAAAATAGCATTGCTTAAGTGAACTAGCTTTGTTGAGTCTGTAGCATGCGGTTAATCACTACCTGCAGTTAACAGAAAATTCATAAAACTCTACATATTTGAGCAATGAACTTGTCATACAATTTTGTAAAAAACTGTTTTACAGTATAGCATGTGAGATGAGCACCAGAAAACATGTATTTTGTGGACTAATGTATTCCCTTGAATCCAATAAGTCCCGTTTTGGATTTAACTGGCTATAATAAAAATGGACACATTGCTCATCAGCAGATGCATGGCTAAAAGCAAAAATATTTAAAAAGCTTTCTTTGTTTCCTTAAAAAAATCAACTTTGCATTCTAAAATGAAAGTAAACTTTTTTTTTTTTTTAACATCTCAGTACCTTAGCATTGTTCAAGTTGTCAAAGCTTAGGTAGACAAAGTGCTTCTAAAACACCATTTAAAATATTTATAGATATACATGTTTGTGCACATATACATATTTGTGTGTATATATATATGTACATATATATGTTTATTGTCCTACAAGGACTTCACTGGATGAGCAAAATCCAGAGGCCTTTAAAATGTCCACATTTTAAAAACTAAGCTTGTGTAAGAATAGGTAATTACGATTAAAAACTTGAATGAAAAGGTACCCCCATGATTCAAGGGCACTGCAGTACACTGATAGCATCTTGATGATATAAAGGCATTAATTTTCAACTGTTAAAGACACCATTTTCTTAGCACCATTTCTTAGAACATCCAAACAAATTCAGTGTTTTGCTGTCTATTCATTTATGCTTCCTGTAGCTATTTTGATAAATAAAAGTTAATATTAAGATTACAGTAAAAACCGCATGTTAAAAAGCCATAATTCCAGTATTTCAGTACATTGTATATTCAGCACCAGATGGTATTTTAAGATTCCTGCCCCTGTAATACTACAGTACTTGTTTGTTTGATTTGTGTTCCACGACTATGCAAACTTGGTATTATTAAAAGTGGTCACAGATGTGTAGAGTTGTAAGGGGGAAAAATATCACATTTAAATATCATCTCGTCCAATAATAGAACCAGTGTTTAAAAATGTAAATTGTGGAACACTTTCTTCTCCACCTTCTTTTTGCATAGAATGCTTTGGTCTTTTGCCTAGATTCCATCTGTGACCACTTAGGAGTCAGTGGAAATTAAGTGCTATGGTAAGATGACCTCTTTCTTTGCTGGTGAGCTGAGGTTCATCTCACCACATTTGTCAGGAATACTGTGTCCTTTCCCCACTGCCCACATCATGAGAACTACACTATGGACAGATTGGTTGTGGTCTTTTCAAATGAGGTAACCAACACAAGGGGCGACATCATATGTATCTGTTGTAAGGCCCCGTGACCCTAGTGAAGGCGTATGGAGATGTAGTTACTGTGGAGTCTGTGGTCACGGACATGGTCCTTTCGGCAAGGGACTTGATGAAGCGCAGGTAAGTGGGCTCGGCAGGTTCATGCGGCTCAGTGGGCTCCCGTTTCACTTTTTTGCCGTGGGTTTTCTGAGGCACATAGTCTGGGCCATACTTTTCACACTCCTCCTCTTTCTCGCGGGCTTTCTCGGCCATTTTGGCTTCCCAGAGCGCCAAGCCATGTTTTGGCTCATTCATGCTCTTGTGCTGGTAAAAGACGAGTGAGATCCTGGTTGGGTGATTCCTGTTGGGATTCTTTAAAGGGGTTGTGGCATGCAGCTCGCGCTTTGCACACTCGATGAGAATGGACCCATGAGTCGGAGCCACAGCCACTCCCCCAATGTCAGGGTCCAGGAAGCTCTGCTCGCTATCAGACCAGACCTCGTCATTGTCGTCAGCAGCACAAGGCTGCTTTTCCTGACTGCCAGCATCGTGTACTTTGTGGAAGCCTTCTTGGACAGAAGCAGTTTCATCATGGTTAAGACCTGGAAGCGTCTTAGATAACCCATTTGCTGTGTGGGAGAGCATGTCATTCTCCTTGTTTGGGAGATGCAGGGCATGAAGAGAGCTGTTGAACATGCTCGGAGCTGCACTGTAGTTATGGATTAAATGAGAAGATGGGTGATGCTCACCATTTTTATAGTCTGTGTTTGGATTGCTCAGATTGGGTGGTAATCGAGAGGCAGCCCCCATGAAGTGGCCATCCATCTTATGAGCGGAATAAGGAGGAAATGTACCTACATGGTGTATATTTGGTCTAAGAGTACAACTGCTGAAGGCATCTCCTTGCATATTTTGGTTTCCGTAACCTAAGTACTTAGAAGTAAAACTCTGGCTATTTCCGAACCTCGGCTGGTAAAGCGTATGGATGGGTGGTAGATTTAGCTTAGACAGAGGATCTTGGTTTGGATACCTGTATAGATCCATGGGCTGAGACTGGGGAGAATAGGAACCCAGATATTGGGAGCACTTGTCCATTGATATGTTTCCATTGCATTGATATGATGATGGATATTGGTTATTCTGATTCAAAAGCCCAGGGTAGGGGCTCATAGGATTAGAAGAATTCAAATATGAACCTGCAGCTTGGGATGAGGTGGAATAGAGGTTCATAGGGTTGGCGCCTCCATAAATATCTGAAGTGTGTGAAGAGCTTGGATAAGGACTAACTGGATTGGGCCTTCTCGTGTATAGACTGGTGGATCCAGAAGAAGTGTAAGAGCTGACAGACTCTGACTGAGGGTTATCAGTGAAGGGGTGATGTGGCTGCTGCAGCTGTGGTGGCTGCTTCTGTGGCTGTGGAAGCTGCTTCTGCAGTTGGGGCTGGGGCTGCTGCACGACTGGTCCTGAAAGTCGCAGAAGTTCTGTGGACAGGATAAGAGAGAGCAAGGACAAACATGCTCGATCAGCACTTTATGAGAACTAGTGAGGATGTCTACATGTATGTGAGAACCATCACTAGAATTATGCAACACCCATCACACGAGGACAAGAGCAATGTCACAGCTCTCTAATCACTGTCTGGCACAATTTTTTGTGTCTAGAGCATTAGAAATAAAATGGCAGAGCACACAGCAGTACATTTTGGTAAATGGTGAAAAATGTAATAAAACATCCAAAAGCCATTCCATTGAGAGCATCGTGTTCTCTGGAGCTTCTGCGCATTTGATCAAGCCACACTCTCTACTTGAAGTGCCCTGCCCCCTCCTCCCCATCTCCCTGTCCTTCCTTGACATAGTTATCACTTCCTCAAGGAAGCCGTCTATAAACCCAACTTCTAGTGCTTTTGTAATACTTTGTCATAGCCACTGCAAACATCAGTCAGATAAAGCAACAGTCATAATGTACTGGAATTATCCATTTTTAGTCCCCTCCTCACCTCACTGCAAAGTAGTCCCTTGAGGGAAAGGACCATGTCTTATTTTACTTTATTTCTCCATTGCCTGGCATGCAATCAAATATGTTAAATAGGTAATGTAGCAAAAAATTTGTTATGGAAGATTCAGCAATGTTATGAGTAAAAGAATGACATTCATTTAAATACCCAAAGCACCTTATACAATTGGCAAACCCTATTTCATTAGCGTGCCTTCCAGGAAGGAAATTTACACAGTTGTAGATACAACTTTAAAGGAACTTACAGCTTTGTAAATGAAACTTTTAAAAGTCATACTTCTGTTTCATGACCACACTTAAAAGAAAGAGTAATATGAGATGAGAACAGATAAATGGAGCCGCAGTGGCAGTCCTGAGAACTGAAACAATCACTGCAGAGGCCAGTTAGAAGGAACTAGACACAAAGTTCTAACTGATTGTACTTTATAGCTAACTTAAAAGAGATATCAGGGAGTGGATAGGATTTACTTCTCTTAGTGTAAGTCAACCAATCAACAAATATCTATTAAACATCTTTGACATATTATTCTAAATTACTTAGTTTTATCCCTGAGCTTCAAAATCAATCAGTAGGGAGATTTGACTTTGTGAAGCAAAGACGGTTGGTTCTAAGCAGAGCATTACACTAATGCAAAAGATATGCATTTTTCTTTTGTTAATGGCTAGGCCAATACCATCTCTGAAATTTGGATATGGACATCACATTGTATGATTTCTCTTTTTAGAGTATTAACTGTAGATAAAGCAAGAAACAGAATATCCACTATCATTGATAAATAATGCTCTATTGCTATTACTACAGATGTGATCTATTTTGATGGGTAAAAGCTTTTTAAGAGCTATATGTTGATTCCTCTCATAAACCTCAGACTCAACATGGCTAAAGAAAGGTATCTTATTCTCCTGCCCTTCCCTCATAAATCTTATTTTCAAACTTACCTCAATAAATAGTACTGTTTTAATTATCTAGGCTTATAACTTGGGAGTCATCCTTAAATATTTTTTCTCCTTCATTCTAATGGTTTGTCACTAACGTATTGATAATCATTTTGGAAGAATTTGCTTCTGTCATCTTATGCTATATCTTCATTGCTACCACCAAAACTCAAGCTCTTATTACTTCACTCTTGGTTTACTGCATCAATCTCCAAACTATTAGTTCCTCTACCTCTAATTTGGCTTGTCTGTCGTTGATGGATTAACACTAATTTCACCATATCACTTACCATAAAACTTTGCCATTTATTATAGAATAAAATCCAAACTTCTCCCTCACACTGGGGCTGATGCCACACCTCACTACCATCTCCAAGAACAAAGCCTGGGTCTTGCTACTTTAGAGAAAATTCCAGTACAGAACTAAGACCATGATTGAACATAATCTTCCAAAGTTAACAATGTTCATTTTTAAAATAAGTGTCACGTAACACATATATCTACAATGCTTCACATTAAATTTACCTGCCAACTGTTTCACCTGGCTTCCATTTTCGATCTGTTTTGTACGAGAGGAGGCTGACTTTTCCTTTTCATTCTTATTTGTGCTGTTCTCCAAAGAGGAAAGCTTTTCAGCTGCAGCTTTCTTGGCTTCTAGTTTCCTCTGTCGGCATGTCTTGACTGGCTCTGCTAACATCCTGACTTTCCGTCGAAAAGAACTCAGTACCTGAATGGCACCATTTCGTTTTTTCTCCTCCTGAGCTTCTACACTCCCAAACTCATCCACATCAGAGACTTTGTAGAGAGGCAGAACATGGAGCTGCTCATCCTCAGGTTTTCCTCCAATTTCTCGATTGTCTTCTCTAGTGAGGGTGCATACCTGGTAGGGAAATAAGACAGCACAGACTCAGTTTCAGTCCAGATGACAGCTGGTGTATGTGTGCATGTGTTTTCTCTTCACAATATTTAGATTTGTGGTGCTGGCCTACTGGACCAGATTGGTTTGTTACCATAAAGCCATGATTGTCTGTTATTAATGAAAATTGCATCAAGATGTACATCAAGATAAACAAGTTCATGTTGACTTTTTTTTTTTTTGGAATCTATCAGGAACTGTTACCTGCAGTGACCCTGTTCTTCACATACATTTCTAAGGGAAGAAGCTTCAAAAAGAAGCTACAAGTTTCCTCTACCAAATGACTTCCTCTGCTTTTGTTAACATCACATTCGCCTCATCTCATACTTTGTACACAAAGAGATTTCACATCTTTCCTCACAGCTAACTCTCCTTAACTGTGTTTAAGAAATTTCCACAGGATACCAAAGTGAAATCTAAATAATATAAAATTGAAGATTTGATTGATACAGGTAATATGTAAGTTAACACTGCTTCTACCTTTCTTTTCCCTCCTCTGTACTTTATGAAATCTAATTTATTGTTTCTCTTCTCAGTCATTTCTCTTCTGCAGAGAAAAAAAAAAGCTACTTCTGCTGCTTTGATAATTTGATAGTACTTTTTTCTTTTGTTGGCCACAATCACATTGGCTTTGATGAAAGACTGTTGGTTTTAAAATACTAGCTTTTAGTATTTAGTGTTTTTAATTAATGGAGAAAATGCGACCACAGTTATTTAAAACCCAAGGTAATACAAAATCATTGAAAGATACTCTTGAAAGGAATGTGATGATTATATTAGATTTACCTTTATAAATAAGTTTAACATGCAATGGTATTAAAATGAGCATTTCACTTTGTACACATAAGTCTTCCCAAATCCTTGCCTCTGAGCACTTGTCATCTTTTCCCACAATTTATCCCTACTCGCTTCTACCTCTCTAGTGCTGCTTTCCATTTCACCTCACAGAACCTGTGACCTATCAGAGACAAATTCCCCTTCATTCAAAAACTTTCTCAACCTCTGCCCACTCTCCATCACCTTGCTGGAGAAAAACCTGGTTATCTTTAAGACCTACTATAGCTCCAGCTATCATTTATTTCTTCTACTTCCCAGAATCTAGCAGAGGCTCCAAATAATGAGCAGGTGTTCGATACCTGATGAGTGACGGTGTTAGATATTGTGGATGATAAGTCTCATGTTTGGTCTCCTGAATCAGAAATCAGCAAACTAGGGCCTGTGGCCAAACTGCCTTGCAGCCTGTTTCTATATGGCCAGTGAACTAAGAATGTATTTTTTGCATTTTTTAAAGAACTTTTTATTGAAAAAATCCCAAACAAAGAATATGACAGAGATCCTACGTGGCCTGCAAAGCTTTTAACAGAAAACTTTTCCAGCCCCTGCTCTAGACCATTAATCCAATACCTTCTTTGTTTCTCAACAAAAATTTCACACCAGATTCCTCGAATTAATTCCACTACTGCCTACTATCTCTCTGAATTCTTTTCTACACTATAATTTAACTATAGTGCCTGCCTTTATTTTCCATGTTAGGTCTCATTGGTCATCTTCCTCAATTACACCTGTATCCATGTTGATAACTCATTAGGTTGATTAATTTATAGTTTCTGTACTTGAGCTTTTTCATTCTTTATCTCCACTCTGAGTCATCTCTTTAGGTGCAAGGCCACACCCTGGGTTTTGATGGTATGCAACATTGCTCCCCCTAAGACGGATCCATTTTCTCCCCTTACCAAAGCCTTCAAATACAAGGACCAATCCATTTTACCCACTGTAGTATGTAGTTACAATGGGTTCTTTTGCACTTTGAACCTTCTGTAGTAGTTGGTGTGACATCGATGATGCATTTTTCATTTATACTTTTCTCTGCAAGCTGGACTGGTACCTTAGCTCATATGTGGCTTTTTGCTTAACTGATTATAACCTACTAGATATCTGACAGTGAATTTTGAAAGAAGTTTTTTGGGCATCTGATTGTAGCTGGCGAGGCTTAGTCACTGGTTTAGATTAGCACCAAGAATTTCCATGATTTTCACATGCTTGTCAATACAGTTTTCCACTAATGTGACATGCCAGCCTGTTATGAGAGTACTAGTTATGCAAAACAGTGTCACCTTGCAATATCAATCATTCATGAAAACACTGTTCTCTGCAGGGACACTGGCAGAAAACATATTACTCTAAATGTTGCTAACTTCCAGTCCTCTACTCTTCAACAGGACATGCTGCTAAGCTCTCCTCAGCACCACTTACCAATGTGCTGCCATTCTGCATGTTGTGCAAGTCTCTATGGGCATGAGCACAGAAGTCCAAACATGCAGTGACCCCTGAGAATGGACGGCCTTCCTTCAGACCCAGACGGCACTCTGGTGCTCTGTGTTCATATTCAATCTGAAAAATAGAAGCAAGTGTGTGACTGGGGAAGTACTTAGGCATTTCAAATTTTTAGGCACACATTTGACAAAAAAGTACAAGACGTGTGTACTGAGCAGGTCAAAAAGGTTCCTTAGTATTATATTTTATATCCCCAAATACAATGGAATGACACAAAATAGAGCAAATGCCTTGACACAGTAAAGTTATTTAATAGTGTTACTGAGACATAATTGACTTACACTTTAAATATATGCTGTTTATTGTACTATATGATTATATATATATACACACACACATACATATACATACATGAAACCACTACCACAATCAAAATAATGTACATATCTATCATTCCCAAAAGTTTCCTCACGCCTCTTTATAATTCATGCTTCCCACTTTGTTCCCAGGCAACTACTGATCTGCTTTCTGTCACTAGAGATTATTGTAGTTTGCATTTTCTAGAATTTTACATAAATAAATCCATTTTGAGTTGATTTTAACATAGGGTGTGAGATTAAGAGTCAAAGAATTTTTTTCCATATGGATATCCAACTGTTTAAACACTGCTGGGTAAAAAGTTTACACTTATCTCATTGAACTGCCTTTGTTGAAAATCAATTGACCATACATGTTGAACCTATTTCCAGACTCTCTATTCTGATCTTTTGTTATGTAATGGTGTGCTGGTGTGTGTGTGTATGTATGTGTGTATATGCCAATAATCAACTGTCTTGATTACTAGTAAATGTGGATTTGTAGTAAATCTTGAAATCAGGGAGTATAGGTATTCAAATTGTTCTTTAAAAAAAAGTTTGATTATTATAGGTTCTCTACATTTCAATTTAATTTAGAATCACCTTGTCAATTCCTTCAGAACACCTGGTGACATTTTGATAGGTCATGTACTGAATCCATTGATTAACTTGGGGAAAACTGAAATCTTAATAATACTTAGTCTTGTGATCCATGAACATGGTATATCATTCCAGTTATTTAGGTCTTTTATAATTTCTCTCAGAAATGTTTTGTAGCTTTCAGTGCACAGGTCTAGTACATTTTTGTCAGATATATATTAAGAATTTCATATTTTTGATGCTATTTTAATTGTTATTGGTTTTCATTTCAATTTTTAATGGTTTATTTCTAGTATACAGAAATACAATCGATTTTTGTATTTTGCAACTGTGCTAAACCATTTATTAGTTCTAGGAGGTTTTTTGGTAGACTCTTTGGGACTTTCCACACACATGTTGTCTGCAAATAAGGATAGTTTTATTTCTTCATATTCAATCTGTATCCTTTTTATTTTCTTTTTCTTGCCTATTGCATGGTCTAAAATTTCCAGTTAGATGTTAAATAGAATAAGATACAAGGATATATTATACAGCACAAGGAATATAGCCAACATTTTATAATAATTATAAATGGAGTATAATCTTTAACAATTGAGAATCATTCTGTTGTACATGCAAAACATATAATATTGTAAATCAACTATACCTCAATTAAAAAAATTAGGTTGCCACAAAAAGCTTGCTGGCAAGATGAGAACTATTCTTGAAAACATCCCTTGAATTTTCTTAAGAAAACATTCATTTGATAAAGAGTAAAAAGTTTTTATTTTTATTATTGTATGACAATTGTATATTAAATTTATGTTTATAAATATGGCACAGAGAATATCTTCAACAAATAGTAAAACCTACTTGAGAAGATAAAAAAAATGTTAACTAGAAGTGGTGAGAATGGACATGCTTTTCTTGTTCCCAATGTATAATGTGTTTTAAAAAATTTTTTAGCTTTCCATTTACTGAGTTTTCACAGATGGCAAAGCCTACCTTAGGTAATAGGCATGATCCCATCACAATAAAATAGCATTAAAAAGTTTCATGTCACAAAACGGAGCAAGGAAATTACAGTTCCACCTAGCTGAGCAAGTTAAGGAATGAAATGCTTCTTTAACTTGCTGCTTTACCATAAAAACACTAAACAGTTTAGTTCTTTCACCATTATGTGTGATGTTAGTTTTAGGCTTTTCATCTATGCCCTTTATCAGTCTGAGAAAGTTTCCTTCTATAGATGTTAAATTTTGTCAAATGCTTTTTCTCTATCTATTGAGATAGTTTTCCCCATTATGTTGGTTAATATGGTGAATCACATTGATTGATCTTTGAGTGTTAAATGAACCAGCTGCTCCTGAAATAAACTCCATTTGATCATAATATATTATCCCTTTTACACATCGTTGGATGTATTTAGATGAAATTTTGTTAAGAATTTTCACATCAGTATTCATGAACATCATTGGACTTTATTTTTTCTTTAATGCCCTTGTCTGATTTTAGTACCAGGATATTTCCAGCCTCACAGAATGAGTTGGGAAGTATTTACTCCTTTGCTACTGTCTAGAAGAGTTTCCATTGAACTATTCTTCCTTTCTTAAATAATGAGTGAAATTTGGAAGGGAAATCATCTGGGCCTGGAATTTTCTTTTTGGGAAAGTTTTTAATTACAAATTCAAATTTTTAATAGATATAGAACTATTCATGGTATTTTTTCTTTAGTAAGCTTCGGTAATTTGTGTCTTTCAAGGACTTTGCCCATTTCATCTAAGTCATTTAATTTATTTTCATAAAGTTTTAATAATGTTTTCATTATTATTCTTTTACTGTCTGTAGGATATGTAATGGTGTCTCATCTTTAATTCTTGATATTGACAATTTGTACCTTCTCATTTTTTCTTGAACAAATTGACTAAAAGTATTAGCTTTTGATTTCACTGATATATTCTGTTTTCTGTATTCTATTTCATTGATTTCTGTTCTTACCTTTAGTTTTTCCTTCCTTCTGCCTTTTATATGGCTAAAATTGCTCTTTTTCCAAGCTTCATAGGATATAAACATAGATCATTGATTTGAGACTTTATATAACATTTCTGATATAAATGTTCAATGCTATAAATCTTTCCCTAAGTAAGCTTCATAGCTGCATCCCATAAATTTCAATGTCACATCTTCATTTCATTCAGTTTGAAATACTTTCTCCCTTGTGATTTATTCTTTGGCCCATAGGTCATTTAGAAATAAGTTGCTAAGTTTCCAGATATTTAGGGATTTTGTAGGTATCCTTCTGGTACAGATTTTCAATTTAATTTCATTGTGATCAGAGAACATATTTTGTGGCTTTTAAATTTATCAATACTTGTTTCATGACCCAGAATATAAACTATCTTGGTAAATCATCCTTGTATATTTGAAAATAATGTTAATTCTGTCATTGCATGGGGAGTTCTATACATAACATCAATTTCGTTAAAAGTGTTGTTCAAGTCTTCTGTCCCCTTACTAATTTTCTGTCTACTTGTTCTAATGGTTTGAGAGAGATATATTGAAAACTGACTGTATCTGTAGCTTTGTTTTTTTTAGTTGTATCAGTTTTTGTTTAATAAAATTTAAAACTATTATTAGATGCATAGTTAGGATTATCATATTCTCTTGCTAAACTGACCTTTTTATCATTGTAAAATGATCCTCTTTATAATATTCTTTGCTATGAAATCTACTTTGCTATTAACATCACTCCAGCTTTCTCTTGGTTGACATTAGCACGGTATTTCTTGGTTCTTGCTTTTTTAAATATCACAATTGTTCTTTATCAATGTGATTATTCAATATAACAAGCTCTGCCTTTTAATTGGGAGTGTTAAAAAAATTTACA
Source organism: Mesoplodon bidens (assembly GCF_964165515.1). NCBI lineage: Eukaryota > Metazoa > Chordata > Mammalia > Artiodactyla > Ziphiidae > Mesoplodon > Mesoplodon bidens. Next base: position 72,618,947 of record NC_138176.1, on the reverse strand, counting down.
TTTAATGTGGTTTTTGATATGGCTGGGATTAAATATACCATTTGCTATTTGTTTTGTATTTGTTTTAGCTTTCTTTTAGTTCCATATTTTAAAATATGTTTTGGGATAAATTCCATTCTCATCTCTTTACTGGGGGATTAGTTATACATTTCTTGTTAGTGGCTGCCTGCTTTAAGGTTTACAGTGTAGTGTACAACCTATATTCAAGTAATATACCATTCCATCCGTATATAACATAAGAATCTTACAACAGTATACTTCCAATCCCCAAGCCTCTGTGCTACTTTTACATGTTATAAACCTTAAATTACATTTTTAATGTATTTTAAAATAACTATCTTGTAAAGAAATTTTTTAAATAAGGGGAAAAAGTCCTTTTACTTGCATATCTACTATTTATGATGTTTTCATTCCTTTTTGCCAATCCAGATTTCTATCATATCATTTTTCTTTCTATCAGAGGGCTTCCTTTAACATTTTTGAAGTTTTAGTCTGTCGGTGGTAGTAAATTATTTATTTCAGCTTTTGTATGCCTGAAAAAAAAAATCTTTATTTATTTATTTTTTTTCGGTACGTGGGCCTCTCACTGTTGTGGCCTCTCCTGTTGCGGAGCACAGGCTCCGGACGCGCAGGCTCAGCGGCCATGGCTCATGGGCCCAGCCACTCCGTGGCATGTGGGATCTTCCCAGACCGGGACACGAACCTGTGTCCCCTGCATCGGCAGGCGGACTCTCAACCACTGTGTCACCAGGGAAGCCCCCAAAATCTTTATTTTTGCCTTCACTTTTGAGAGTTGTTTTTACTGGTTATAGATTTCTAGATTGGTAGTCTTTTTTTTTTCTTTCTGTACTTTAAGGATGTTTTTCCTCTTTTTTCTTGCATCTTTCTCAGACTTTAAGTCTTATGTGTCTATTATCCATTTTTTCCCTATAAGTAATGTCTTTTTTCCCCCATCTACTTTTCACATTTTCTCTTAATCACTGTAAGCAAATTGATTTTAATGTGATTTTATATAGTTTCTTCATATCTCCCCCCCACCCCCCACCATTTGGGGCTTGCTGAGCTTCTGGGATTGATGGGTTTATAGTTTTGAACAAATTTGAAAAATAATTGGCCATTATATTTAAAAATATTTTTCTGTCCTCCTTTTGGGACTCTAATTACACATATATTAGTGTAATAATATTGTGCGATGCTGTGATCTAGTTAGCTTTATTCTGTTCCTTGAATAAAAATGTATACAAAATCTAGCTGGTCCTTAGACTCATGCCATCTCATAAGAAATACCATGCAGGGGTCTGTGAATGGATTACTGGAAATTTATCTCTATGTCTGGAAGACAGTTCTAAGTGCATGGCTTTCTGATGGTGTAAATCTGTGCTGTTCAATACGGCAGCTACTAGCCACATGTAGCAATTTAAATTTAAATTAATTAAAATGAAAAGTTCATTAACTCAATTGCACTAACCACATATCAAGTGTTCAGTAACCACATGTGGCTAGTAACTACCGTCCTGAACAGTGTAGACAGAAAATATTTCCATTGTCAAAGAAAGTTTTCTTGGTTTAAAATGTCATCTCCACACATGACGAAAGCACATGATTTTGAGATTTGAGCCTGCTAATTCAGTCCTAAAGTTTAATGGTAAGATAACCATAGAAAAGATAGAGAAATATAACTCTACTGATAGACATAAAGGCTATTTAAGTTAAGAAAACCTATATTCTAATTCCATGGAGCTGACAGAAGAAATGCTGTGAAGACCCAATGAAGCTTAACTTCAGCAATAAGACTTTATGAAATCAAGGAACAAAGCAAAGAAGAACATTCATATATGAGAAATAAAGGTACTATATTCAGTTGGGGGAAGGAGGCAAATACTAAATAGTAGACTTCCACAGCACCTATAACCTTGATGTGTTATGTATACTGTAGGAAAAGATCACATGGCTGTTTTCTGGGGTCTCTAAACCATGTTAAAACATATGGATAAACTTTCCAGTAGTACCTACCATGCAATATAAAAAACACCTTATTCATTCTTAGCCATTAGTTGATTTAGTTTATATAGACATTACATTTATTTTTTAATGTATGAATGTATGTATGTATTTAAATTTTATTTTATTGTGGTAAGAACACTTAACATGAGAGCTACACTTTTAACAAATTTTTAAATGTACGTTATCATTGAGTATAGGTACGCTTGTACAGCAGATCTGTAGACCTTATTCATCTTGCTTAACTGAAACTTCATGCCAATTGTTTAGTATATCTATCTACACATTTACTCATATACAAATATTAAAACACATCTAAGGAATTACACCTAATCATCTTGTTATAACTTAAAAACTTGGGGGTACCTTCATATTTTAGATATTCCAGGTTCAGGAAATGCATAAAATACTCCAAACAAAAAGTAATAGTGTAGAATATAAATGCTTAGATAATCAAGTTTGTATGACAGTCTATAATAGGAATCAAAGGAGTAAGAACATCAATGCTTGTTCTTCTGTCCCTTTCCCCAGTTAAAGCCATTTGATTAATATCCCCTATAAAAAATTCACTCAACAGAAAATCGCCAAACTTGAAATCTAGCAACACAGACTCAATTTATTTTCTTTTTATAGCTTGATTTATTATTTTGCTCACCAGAATTATTTTACAACGGTAGCAAACCATTCCTTATACTTTTCTGTGACACTGATTAAAATAGGTAAGGTTGTAAAAATAACAGTATTAATCCCACTGTTATTAATAGCATTTAAAATAATTTTCATAGACATTAACATATATCTAAATATCTAGGTTGTGACATAGAACAACTTATAAAGAGACAGTCATTATTGAAGTTGCCTCCTTTGCTCCCACTTAAAAAGAAAAAAAAGAAGAATTGAGGTTTGGGGAAAACATTAAAGTCTACAATGGAAACAAGAGTAGCTAAATTGTTGACTAGAATTGGTGCCCTGTCTCTGCTATGTAGACTAATCTAGTCCCCTTAGAGTCTTTAACATTATTAAGTAAATGACAATGTTTGCAAAATGTGTCACACTTCATGCTTTCCCGTATCCATGCTGCTGTGTACTCTGCTCTGAATACCTTCTCATCACCTCAAGCTTTCCTCCATCTATCAATCTTCCTCTTAAATCTTTAACCTCTCCTATTCCATTGCTCCTACCCCCAGTCCTTCCTTCACTGGTTTCCCTTCCCCCACTCACCCCTAAAATGTTAAATATTAAAATCATTAGCCCCTTCTCCTCTTTGTAATCTTCACTCTGAAAAACTGTATTTACTACTAACTACTTCCTGCATTTTGATAACTCCCAAATCACAGTGCTAACCTGGATTTTTCTCCCGATTTTTCTTTTAATTATCCTAGAAGTATGTCAAACCTAGCATGTCCAAAATGAAATTTGTCATCTTCTCCTTATCTCCTCCAAACTTACTTTTCCCCACTGATTCCTAATACTAATAGAACCACCTGTCCAAGTCAGAAATTTGGTGGACCCTCAAATTCTCTTTTGCTCATTCTCAAATCTGATTGGTCACTAAGTTTATAAGTTCCACCAAATATTTCACATACTTATTTCATTTTCTCTATCACTACTGCTATTTCATTAAATCAGGACCTTAACGTCTCTTGCCCAGTGATTGCAATAGCTTACTTCTCTAATTTAATCTTCTATAATCTAAGCTGTATTTCATTTATTTGGCTTCAGTGACCTTTTCAAGTTAAATCACTTCACCCTCACCATCCCCAATATACACTTAGAACATCCCAGTGGTAGGCCTCTTACCTATATGATAAAGTTCAAAGATCTTTGTATGGCCTCCAAGGCCATTTGTGACCTTACATCTCTACTTTCAGGGAGAACCTTTTTGTTCCTTCAGAAATGTGCATAATTCCAGCACAGCTGTTATCATGTTTTTCTATAGCTGGCATTTTACGTATCTCTGTCTCCTCTAAGGAAGGAGTTTTGTAAAGACAGAGAATCTGCACTGCTCATCTTAATGTCCACAGTGACTAAACACAGCATCTGGTTCATAACAGGCTTTCACTTAGTGCTTTTGCTGTTGATGTTATTGAAACAGTGTAGACTTTACGGTCTTTTGCCTCCTTCACGAGCATTTCTGAACAAATCACCTGGCCTTCCATATAGGTATAACCGAGCACACACTTAGAAAATAGGAAAGGAAAAAGAAAAGGGAAAAATCTAGCAAAATCTGACATATCTCGACACATGTATATACACTTATAAAGTAGCTTTACATTTACATAGCTTTACATGTATAGACTTGCTGTGGAAACACTTAACAGGTGGTTAGAACCTATAGTATGAGCCATATAATTGCAATTAATCACTAAAGTCTGCTTACAGAGATAAAATTATCCATATGAGGACAAGATTAGTAGGTAAAACAGCTTGTGAGCCTTAAAAGCTCATTATCTTTACAGATTAAAAGACCAAAAATACACTTTTGGATGGTGTAATTTTCATATATCAAACATTCATATATCAAAAACAGAACACTGCAGTGGTTTCAACAATTAGGAAGAGAAAAAGTTAGAAAAATAAAGGAAAATCGTTGCTTCAAAAATATTTTTGGAAAGATAGGCCATCAATAATGAGTAAGTAAAGTGTTCTAATCATTGTCAATAACTGTTTAAACTTACCTGGTTATTATATGCATCAGGTGCAAGTTTCTTGTATGTTGGTGCCATAAGAGTGGACAGGTTTTGTAAATGAGACTCCAGTTTCTCTTCCTGTATAAAATGAATAATTCTACACATTAAATTCTAAATCCATTCTATTCATATATGAGAGAGGCTATCAATTAGATTTTTTCCCCTACATCTTAGATCCAAATCACAAATATATACCATCTCATTAAATATCGGCTTGGCCAAAAAGTTTGTTCGGGGTTTTCCCATAACATTGGCCAACCCAATAACTAAATATCATCTTAACGTGACTATTTCTAAGTGAAAAGCATAGACCATATAGACCTATTTTTGTATGTGCTGTTAAATGTCTAGCTCTTTGGTATTTACATGAGAGTAATCAATTTTCTACTTTGCATGCAGATATTTGGCATTTTATTAATATAAGTCTATGCTGGTAGTAGGATTCGGAGAATGAAGCCATACAGTCTTTAAAGGGTCACATTCTCTATTCTTCTCCAATTAGTGGCCGAGGAAGATGAGCTATTGAAAGGATTTGTTTGGTTTAATCTATTTCTAATCTTTATATTTTAAATGTTTATAAAAAATAGCATTACAAAATTTGAAATGATCACTCCATAGAACTAAAAATTACTATGTGATTCAAATATGAATAAAACTCTAAGAACTATAATGTGGTATATATGAAAAACTTTGTAAAGTTTACTTGAGAGGAAAAATGTTCAGGTATATTCACGCCCACCCCCAAGCAAAGAATGTGCTTTTTCAAATGGTAGGGGACAATACTCAGTTGCTCTATTCATACTTAGAAGTTCTCATTTCACATTGATATTTCTCTAAAAACCTTTGGAGATGTAAGCAGCTGGCAGAGGTATACTTGCTTGCATTTTAGAAGGTGAGGAGGTTTCTGACTGGAGTCCTCCTAACAGAGGGAGGATGTCACTAGCCATCCCCTGCATTTGTTTACATGAAACACAGAGTGATAAACATTTATGAAGTAGTGGAGAAAATGCTCTCCAGTGTGAAAATTGAAAGTGTAAGACAGCAGGCAAAATTACTATTCATTAGGTTTATTAAATATTTGTGTTTTCTTATGCAAAGAGGCTATCTAGCACATTAATACAGCTTATTAAAATGTTATGATTCTATGAAAAATTTATATCATGACTTGAAGAGCTTTTGCACTTATTAAACTTCCACTTACTATGATAGTCACAAATAATAAAGTCTAACAAATTTTTCAAAGGGACATATAAAAATTATTACATCAATAGTATAATTGCATATTTCAATTGCATTTAAAATTTGAAAGAAAATTATAACATGTATAGATTTACTAAAAATTTGATCATATATGAATGCTAAATATACTGAGGTTTTCTGATTATTCAATTAGCATACTCTAGAATACATGCTACACAAAAGTTGTTAAACGTGATACCAATCTATAAGTTATATTTTGAGAAATATATTTTCTAGAGAAGGACAAAAACCAGTGATGTCAATGAGAAATCAATGTTCATTTATTTCAACTACACCTTTATATTAAAATCTAAATATGTTTTAGTTACTTGAATGCATTTATTATAGTAACATTAAGCCATCAAATCTCATGGGTTGAAAATGTGACTAGAAATGGACTTTTATGAATGTGGCAGTCACGAACATGATTTCTATAATTCAGGTTCAAAAGATGAAAGTTCTAACACTGAAGTGGTAATATTTAGTTTTAATATGCAAATGACAGCTGTGTGAAACTCTGGAGTTTACATAAAAGACAAAGAATAAGTGTAAAAGGCCATAAGTATAGTTTATGTTGATCAAACTTTATTACTTTAGTATCACATGGTTATTATGCTAATTTTATAAAATATTATTATGTGTGTCTACAGTTTAGCCAAAATTTTACTGATCTATCTCTGAGATGAAATTCTCTGTTAATGAGAGTTTGAGTATATTATATTGTTCACTTCATCTGTGCTCATCAATTCTCCATGAAAAATAAACAGATTATACATCAGGAAGTAAACAAACCTCTTTTGGGTCATCCCCAAGCAGCTTAAATTTTCTTGGGATCTTGCTTCTGGCAAACTTACATCCATTGTAGTACATGCTCCATGAACAACCAAAAGAAAAGGAGGCACCACAGGTCTCTGGGTCCAGCCCCTGACAGGCACACGTTCTCCTGAGAAATCAAGAACCAAGTTCATGACTATGGATAGCACTGTCCAGGCTATCAATCTCATATTCTGGGTGTCTACATTCCAAAATGAATGCAAATTAGTTTTGAAAGAAGTCTAACTCTACATTAAGCTGTGCCACAATCACATTAGAAAATAACTATTTCGATTGACTTTAAAAGACAACTTGAACAAACATTTTATTGTAGTATAATACACACAGAGAAAGTACACATAATTTTATAGCTTCTAATCACTCACAAATGAAACATACACAAGTGAGTGTCACTTAAACTAAGAAACAAAACATATACTTGCACCCCTAAATCCTATCTTATATTTCCTTCCAGGCATTGTCCTCCTAACAGTAACTTCTATCAGAAGAGATTAGCTCTGCCTACTTTTATCCTATATAAAATATACTATATTCCTACTGAATATAGTGTGTATGTATGTATGTGTGTGTATATATATGCCTATTTTTATACTATATATACCATAAACCTACTGTGTGTATGTGTGTATATAAATGTGTGTGTATATATATAGTTTTGCCCATTTTTATACAATGTATAGTATAGTACACACACATATATGTATAGTTTTGACTATTTTTATACTACATATAGTATGCTATATATTTCTATACTGTAGTATAAAAATAGGCAAAACTGTATGTGTGTGTGTATATATATGTACACATATACATACACACATACATAATATACACATGTATATGCAATTATCTAGTATAAGCTTATTTGTGTCTTGCTTCTTTTCTTCAACATTGTTTGGAATATCCATCCACAGTGTTGCATGTAGTTATACTTTATATTGATGTATTTATTCACTTGGTACAGTTTCTATTATATGGATATGCCACAAATTAATCGTTCCACCATTGATGGGCATTTGAGTGCTTTCTAGTTTTTGGCTAAAATACAGTATTGTGACTTCACATCCTAAGTCAGTTATATCCTAAGGGCAATAAACAGAAACCAAAAATTAAAAACAGGATAAAACAACCCACTAGTTAAACTATATTCAGTAGGTATTTTTTCACAGCTGTATTGAGGTATAATTGACAAAACTAAGATATTTAAAGTATACAACGTGATGATTTGATATAAGCATATATTATGAAAGGATTTTCCCATCAAGTTAATTAACACATCTATCACCTCACATATTTTTTTTCTTGCAATGAACATTTAAGTTCAACTCTTTTAGCAAATTTCAGTTATGTAGTAAGGTGTTATCAACTATAGTCATTAGATCCTCAGACCTTACTCATTTTATAATTGAAAGATTATATATACCCTTTTACCAACCTCTCCCTATTTCCCTCATCCCCAAGCCTCTCACAACTTTTCTACTCTGTTTCTGTGAGTTTGACTTTTGTTTTTTGTTTTTGATTCCACATAAAAGTAATATCAGGTATCTGTCTTTCTCTGTCTGGCTTATTTCACTTAGTATAATCCCCTCCAGATTCATCCATGTTGTCGAAAATGGCAGGATTTCCTTTTTTAAAAGCTGAATAATATTCCTCTGTGTGTGTTCACAAACCACATCTTTATCCATTTATCCATTGATGGACACTTAGGTTGTCTCCACACCTTGGTTACTGTGAATAATGCTGCAACTGGAATGCAGATATCCCTTTGAGATAATGATTTCATTTCCTTTGGATACATGTTAAGAAGTGGATTGTTTGTTTATGTATGGCTCTCCTGACCTCATTGGACAGCAGTAGTCTTATTTGTAGTAATGATATTATTTTGAAATTACTTATGTATGTTGTGACATGAAGAAATCATTGTTAATGTCAAAAAATAAGAATTTCAGTGTAAGATGAAATAAGTCTAAAGATAAGTAAATACCCTGTAAAATCCTATGAACAAGAAATAGTATGAACTCACGATATGAATTAAAAAGCTCAAATTTTCTTTTTCAAAAAAAAATTACTTCCTATATCAGCCCACTGAAAATGCCTAAAGTAACAATATCTTTGTAGCAATGGGCACATCTGGACACATACTGTGACCTCTAAATATCATTTCTCATAGAAATGAATGTAAGTTAAAATCCATGAGGTTTTTTTTTTTTTCAAATGAGTTAATAATGATACCAAAAAGAAAGAACAAACTAAGTGATCATTTTTGGATGGTTACAAAGGCACCAAATCACTATTTTGAAATTTCACAACTAAAAATACTTACCATGCATTATTCTGTCATTTGTTTACAAACTATATTTAATGGTAACCAAACAGTTGATAATGAAAAGTTCTTTAAAGAATTCCGTCTAATAAATGCAGAAGGAATGTTATAATTAGAAGTTATAATTTTACAGATGTCAGCAAAACGGCAGAATAAGGATCTCTGAAAATACCCTCCTCCACAAAAGCAAAAAGAAACCTGGTAAATATTGTCAGAATCAACTCTTCAGAAATATGGAAATTAACAAAAGACTTGCAACAGTCCAGGAAGCATTTCTTCAAGAAAGGCAATGAAATTTTGGTAAGAAGCTAAGCTTTACAGTGTTTTAACTTGCCTTATTTCCACTGTCCCCAGAACTCCACGACACCCTTGAAAACCAACAGCCCACATTTATGGTGAAAATCAGCAGGCTGGCAACCACTGGAGAGGGCAGAATTAGGCTGGATATCCTCCAAAGCCCCATTCCTAGAGAAATGTCATTATTTTACCTATTTGGTAGTTCTCTAGAAGACACCACTGGCAAGGCTTTCTTCATTTGATCTGACTTGGAGTTCACCTATTGTATATAGCCTTTTCCCCACTGGAGATATTTGTTGAAAATAGTCAGAGGCAATTGTTGAACATTGCAGCTGCCTGAGGTCTTGGTAGACAAAACTAGCTAGACTGACCAAGAAAAAGAGAGAAGACCCAAATTACTAAAAAATTAGAAATGAAACAGAGGATACTACCAATGACCTTATAAAAAGCATTATAAGGGAATACTATAAAAATGATCTATCAACAGGTTAGATAACTTGATGAAATGGACAAATTCCCAGAAAGCACAAACTACTGAAACTGACTCAAGAAGAAATAGAAAATCTGAATAGACCTATAACAAAAAGACTGAATTAGTAATCAAAAAACTTCCCACAAGGATAAGCCCAGGAGTAAATGATTTTGCTGGTGAATTCCACTGAACATTTAAAAAATTAGCCCCAATCCTTTACAAATTCTTCCAAATAAATAAGAGGGAACCCTTTTCAATGTATTCTATGAATCCAGTATTACCCTGAAACCAAAAACAAAGACATCACAAGAAAACTATAGACCAATATCCTTTATCAATATAGATGAAAAAATCCTCAATAAGATACTAGCAAATGGAATCCAGCAACATATACAAAAAGTATACATTACGGTCAAGTAATATCTATCCCAGAAATGCAATGTTGGTCCAATGTATAAAAATCAATCAATATGAAATACCACATTAACAAAGTGAAATGCAGAAAAAGCATTTGAGAAAAGTACAACACCCTTTAATGATAAAAATACTCAACCTAAGAATAGAAAAAACATCTTCCTCAACCTGACAAAGAACATTTACAAAAACCCTACATTTAGCATCATACCTAATGGTGAAAAGCTGAAAGAAATCAGAGACAAGCAATAGCTGCTTGCTGTTGCTAATTCTGTTCAATATCTACTGTAGGTTCTAGCCAGGGAAATTATGCAAAAGGATCAAAAAAAAAAAGAAAAAAGTAGACAACTAGATTGGAAATGAAGAAATTAAGCTATCTCTATTTGTAGATGACATGATTTTGTATGTATAAATCCTAAGGAACCCACCAAAAAAATGTGGCACTAATAAACTAGTTAAATAAGCTTGTAGGATATAAGATTAATATATAAAACCCAATTGTGCAAGTGTATCCTGGCAATGAACAATCCCCCCAAAAATCAAAACAATTCTACTTAAAACAGCATCAAAAAGAATAAAATATTTAGAAATTTGACAAAAGATGTGTAGGACTTGTACACTGAAAACTATAAAACATCACTGAAAGAAATTAAAAACTTAAATAAATGTAAAGACATCCTGTGCTAATAAATAGGAAGACTTAATATTGTTAAGATGTCAACACTTCCCAATTAATTTCCTGACTCAACAGAACCTCTGTCAAAATCCCAGATGGGGAAATTATTAAGTTAATCCTATAATTCATAGGGACATGAAAAGGACCCAGAGTATCCTGTAGGGTACTGTAAGGATTCTGTAAAAGAAAAACAGTTGGAAGATTTATACATATCAATTTCAAAAGTTACTACAGCAACTACAGCAATCAACAACATGTAGTACTGGCGTAAGGATAGATATGTAAATTAATGGAATAGAAGAATCCTGAAATGACACATACATCTTTGTCAATTAATTTTCAACTAGAATGAGAAGACCATTCAATATGGAAAAAACAGTCTCTTCAACAAATGGTGTTGAGACAACTGGATAGTCACATGCAAAAAAATGAAGTTGAACTCTTATCTCACATCATAACAGTGATCAAAGACCTAAATGGAAGAGCTAAAACTATAATACTCTGGGAAGAAAACATTGGGGTAAATCTTTAATACCCTGGATTAGGCAATGATTTCTTAGATATGACACTGAAAGTACAAGCAGTTAATTTAAAAAAACTGACTTCATCGAAATTAAAAACTTTTGTGCTTCAAGGATATCATCAAATGAAGAGACAACCTACAGAATGAGAAAATATCTGCAAACCATATATCTGATGAGTTCTAGTATCCAGAATATATAAAGAACTCTTATAACTCAAAAACAATTAATTTAAAAAGGAGCAAAGATTTAAGAAAGGATTTCTTCAAAGAAGATATATGAATAGCCAATAGCAAATGAAATAATGACTAACATCATTACTCATTAGGGAAATGCAAATCAAAACCATGAGATACACATTATACCCAATGGAAGGGGTATAATAAATAAAATAAATAAATAAATAAATAAATAAAGGCAGCCAATAAGTAGTTTTGGTGAAAATGTGGAAACATCAGAACCTCCATATATTGTTGGTAGGCATGAAGAGTGGTGCAGCTGTTTTGGAAAACAGTTTGGCAGTTCCTCAAAAAGTTACACGTAGTTACCATACGACCAAAATTGTCACTCCTAGGTATACACCCAAGAGAACTGAAGAAAATATGTCTATACAGAAACCTGTACAGAGATATTCATAGCAGCATCATTCATAATAGCCAATAAGTGGAAATAACTAAAATGTCCATGAACTGATGAACAAAGAAAATGTGGTACACATATATACAATGGACTATTATTCAGCCATAAAAAGGAATAAAGTACTGGTTAATGTTATGACATGACTAAACTTTAAAACATTATAAAGACCTAGGAATAAAATATGTAGGAATAAATTTACCTAAGGAGGCAAAAGACCTGTACTCAGAAAACTATAAGAAGCTGATGAAAGAAATCAAAGATAATACAAACAGATGGAGAGATATACCATGTTCTTGGATTGGAAGAATCAATATTGCGAAAATGACTATACTACCCAAGGCAATCAACAGATTCAATGCAATCCCTATCAAATTACCAATGGCATTTTCCACAGAACTAGAACAAAATAAAATCTGTATGGAAACACAGAAGACCCCGAATAGCCAAAGCAACCCTGAGAAAGAAAAATGAAGCTAGAGGACTCAGACTCCCTGACTTCAGACTATATTACAAAGCTACAGTCATCAAAACAGTTTGGTACTGGCACAGAAACAGAAATATAGATCAATGGAATAGAAATAAACCCATGCACCTATGGCCAATTAATCTATGACAAAGGAGGCAAGAATATACAAAGGAGAAAAGACAGTCTCTTCAATAAGTGGTGCTGGGAAAACTGGAAAGCTACTTGTAAAAGAAGGAAATTAGAACATTCTCTAACACCATACACAGAAATAAACTCAAAATGGATCAAAGACCTAAATGTAAGGCTGGACACTATAAAACTGTTAGAGGAAAACATAGGCAGAACACTCTTTGACATAAATTGCAGCAACATCTTTTTTGATTCACCTCCTAGAGTAATGAAAATAAAAACAAAAATAAACAAATGGGACCTAATTAACTTAAAATCTTGTGCACAGTAAAGGAAGCCATAAACAAAACAAAAAGACAACCCACAGAATGGGAGAAAATACTGATATTTGCAAACAAAGCAAAGACAAGGAATTAACTTTCAAAATATACAAACAACTCATGAAGCTCTATGTCGAAAAAAAATTCAACCAAAAAATGGGCAGAAGATCTAAATAGACATTTCTCCACAGAAGACATACAGATGGCCAAAAAGCACATGAAAAGATGTTCAACATCACTAATTATCAGAGAAATGCAACTCAAAACTACAATGAGATATCACCTCACACAGGTCAGAATGGCCATCATCAAAAAATCTACAAACAATAAATGCTGGAGAGGGTGGGGAGAAAAGGGAACCCTCATACACTGTTGGTGGGAATGTAAATTGGTATAGCCACTATGGAGAACAGTATGGAAGTTCCTTAAAAAACTAAAAATAGAACTACCATATGAGCCAGCGATCACACTCCTTGCATGTATCCAGAGGAAACCATAATTTGAAAAGATACATGCACCCCAGTGTTCACTGCAGCACAATTTACAATAGCCAAGACACAGAAGCAACCTAAATGTCCATCGACAGAGGAATGGATAAAGATGTGGTACATATATACAATGGAATATTACTCAGCCATAAAACAGAACAAAATAATGCCATTTGCAGCAACATGGGTGGACCTAGAGATTATCATGCTAAGTGAAGTAAGTCAGATAAATATCTATGATATCACTCATATGTGGAATATTTAAAAAATGATTTACAAAACAGAAACAAACTCACAGATTTTGAAAACAAACTTTTGGAGACCAAAGGGGAAACGTGGCAGGGGGGAGGGATCAATTAGGAGCTTGGGATGAACATATACACACTACTATATACAAAATGGATAACCAACAAGGATCTACTGTATAGCACAGGAAACTCTATTCAATATGGGAAAAGAATCTGAAAAAGAATGAATAACCTATATGGGAAAAGAACCTGAGAAAGTATGAGTATATGTATATGTATAACTGAATCACTATGCTGTACACCTGAAACTAACACAACACTGGAAATCAACTATACTCCAATAAAATTTAAAAAAATAAAAATAAAAAAATATTATGCTAAGTGAAAGAGGCCAGACAGATTAAATATTTTATGATTCTACTAATATGAAAAGCCCAGAAAAGGCAAATCTATAGAGACAGAATGTTGATTAGTAGTTGCTATTTAGCGGGGGAGGAGAATGGGAAGTGATTGCCTAATGGCTTTGAGGTTTCCTTTTGGAAGCGATGAAAATGTTGTACAACTTTGTGAATATACTAATGCAGTGTATTGTATACTTTAAAAGGGTGAATTTTATGGTATGTGAATTATATAGAAATTGAAAAAACTCACACATAACAAAATGACTTCAAGGTGATTTCCTATATGAAGTGGCTTCTGAAAAGGCACCTTTATTTTTATAGGGGCCTTTCAAATATTGTTAGAATTTTTACATTGCAGCCTAATTTTAACATGGCTCAGAATTTGGCTAACGGTTAAATAACAAATCAGAGAAATTGTAATCAAAATATTTACCTATACAACAGATTTTTAAAAACACTCTCAACCTCTTTGGACTTCTAACTGTTAAAAAAAAAAAAAAAAAGGGACTTCCCTGGTGGCACAGTGGTTAAGAATCTGCCTGCCAATGCAGGAGACACAGGTTTGATCCCTGGTCCGGGAAGATCCCACATGCCGCGGAGCAACTAAGCCTGTGCGCCACAACTACTGAGCCTGAGTGCCACAACTACTGAAGCTGTGTGCCTAGAGCCCGTGCTCCGCAACAAGAGAAGCCACTGCAATAAGAAGCCCACGTACTGCAATGAAGAGTAGCCCCTGCTCACCTCAACTAGAGAAAGCCTGCACACAGCAACGAAGACCCAATGCAGCCAAAAATAATAAATAAGTAAATATTTAAAAAAATAAAATTTAAACTAAAAATTATATCAGCCATTTAAACTTATGCAAGAATAGAAAAACTAGCAAAATTAATGTACATAACAAATTTATACTTTAAAAAATAAGAAAATTATCAATTTGCAAACTAATGGAAACAGGTAATAATCATCGATGGATGTGCTAAACCATTAGGTACGTTTTCTAGTAAACTTTATGATGGGTAGATCAAGCTAACAACTCCTCAACTGAACCCTCATAACATCACTATAAATGGAACAAAGCAGATATTATGTCCCTCTTGATGGGTGTGAAGAACTAAGATTATTTCATCACCACTTATGAAGCATTTTGCTAATATATGCATTCACGTATACACACATATTTAAGTCTCTAACTACCAGAGTACAGAAGATATTGGTGACAGAGTAACAAGTTAAGCAAGTGTGCACAGCCAAATCCAGAATGTGAGAAATGTTACAAAGCAAATCACACAGTCTCTTTAACAAATAAATTCATCAAAAAGAGAGGGGAAACTATAATAAAGTAAAAGAGACTTGTGAATCATATACTTTATCTTACAAACTGGGACACTGTTGAGAGTAAAAGGAAGTTCTATCAATAACTATACTAGACAATAGGCATGAACTGGGACCTACTCAAAACCCTCAATCAAATATAAGATATGGACTTTCTTTTTGTCAATATTTTTTTTACTTTATATATATGTATATCTAATATGTATATATGTATATATGTGTACATTGGAAACAGTATCCAATTAGGGAATTTGAACATGGTCTGAACATTAAATGATATTAAAGAATCACTCAATTTTGAGATGAATGATAATGACACTGTGACTAGGTTTTGTTTATAAAAATAAAAAAAATCCTTGGGCATATACCCTGAGAAAATCAGGATTCAAAAAGACACATGCACCCCAATGTTCACTGCAGCACTATTTACAATAGCCAGGTCATGGAAGCAACCTAAACGCCCATCAACAGAGAAATGAATGGAGAAGATGTGGTACATATATACAATGGAATCTTAGCCATAAGAAGGAACAAAATTGTGCCATTTGCAGCAACATGGATGGACCTAGAGACTGTCATACAGAGTGAAGTAAGTCAGAAAGAGAAAAACAAATATCGTGTATTAATGTGTATAATGTATTAATCGTGCATATATGTGGAATATAGAAAAATGGTACAGATGAACCTCTTTGCAAGGCAGAAATAGAGACACTGACATAGAGAAAAAAAATATGGACACCAAGGTGGGGAAAGAAAGGGTGGGATGAATTGGGAGATTGGGATTGACTTAAATACACTAATATGTATAAAACAGATAACTAATGAGAAACTACTGTATAGCACAGGCAACTCTACTAAGTGCTCTGTGGTGACCCAAACGGGAAGTAAATCCAAAAAAGAGGGGCTATATGTATACATATAGCTGATTGACTTTGCTGTACAGTAGAAACTAACACAACACTGTAAAACAACAAAGTCCTTATCTGTTAGTGATACACACTGAAGTGAACATAGCTTAGATGATATGGCCTCTGTTTTGCTTTAAAACACTGGTGGGGATGGGGTTAGGAAGTGGGGGGGGGCACAGAATATACGGAATAGTATTGGCAAAATGTTGATAAATATACTGCACTCCTCCATTTACGTATATTGGAAAATTTTTATAATATAAAGTTTCTTTAAAAGTTTAATATCACCCAGCATGGCAGAGACATTTCTGGCTTTGACTTCCTTATAATGACAGATACACTCCCATAACCCTTACTTGCCAAAAAATTATTGGCTAGGCTTAGTCATAAAATAAAAATCTCAAAGGGAAATCTTTAAAGGAGAAACAGCTGGCCGGGCTCAAAGGAAATGTAAAAATCCGTTTTGATTTTCCCACTGGAAGATGCTCTCGGAGTTCTTTTCTGGACTCACAGTGGGTGGTTATGGTGCATGTGGGCACTGGGATTTATAAGAACTCAGTGATGAGGGTCCCACAGCTTTGAATATTAAAAATGAGTCAGCAGCCCCAATTTGAGATTACCCTCCATTCTTCACAAAAAAAATCATAATTTTAACTTTTGCCAGAAATAAAACTTATTTTATAGGGTAGAAGAAACTTCAAAAGCTATATCTGAGTGAAGTCTCTATTGCCATTGGTTAAGTGTCTATTTGAATCATGTACCTCAAGTATATTTTTTGTTTTTGGAAACTTGCTCTAAGTATAGGTAGCTCAAAGCTAGAATGTCATCTAAATAACTACTCACTTTACCTTGAAATTATAGACGAAGTTAAGCAAAAGTATACAGATTGGCCTTTAAAATGTCAATATTTGAAGCACATCTTTTTTTTTTTTACAGTTCGTGGGCCTCTCACTGCTGTGGCCTCTCCTGTTGTGGAGCACAGGCTCCGGACGCGCAGGCTCAGCGGCCATGGCTCACGGGCCCAGCCACTCTGTGGCATGTGGGATCTTCCCGGACCAGGGCACGAACCCGTGTCCCCTGCATCGGCAGGCGGACTCTCAACCACTGCACCACCAGGGAAGCCCTCCCAAGCACATCTTTTAATAGTTTTGTTCTTGTCCCTATTTAGACCAGTTAAACAAATGAATTTTTCTTAATTTTTCTTGGACCAATCATCATTCATGGTTCTCAAATGCAAAATAACATAATTTAGGAAAGTTCTTAACATAGAATCTGACGTAAAGAAAGAAATTCTATTTCAGACAATGGCATTTATAGGAATCAAAGAAAAGCCTTTGGGGAAAAATAACAGAGATGTATAATATTAATAAAAATTAAATCAATTACAAAGAATGTGAAATATAGTTTGCAAGAAACTTCAAGAAATTTAAATAAAACAAATGTCATTTTCACAAGAAGTTCTTTGGTGGTTTATAAATTCCAGCTACGAAGTCTAAGAGGAAGTCTGCTTTACAAAAACAAGGCAGTGTCGCTGAATTCCTGAGAAAAATGCTATCACCAGCATCAGCTCAAGATGCCTTAACTTTCATTTTCTTTCTGATTAAAGACACCTAAATACATTTTTTAAAGGAGAAACAAGGGATGTTAGGGTAAATGGAATATTACTCTATACCTAAAGCAGTCAATCACAAGTTTGAGTCATGTCTTATGAATCAGCAACTTCTACCTTCCAACCTATCATTTGTAAAAGTGGGTTGATGGCCTTGAGGTACACACCATGACATTTTGGGATCATAACTATCATAGAAAGCCAAGCCACACTTTCATATAGGAAAAGTAACTTTCCTAAATAGGTTATTTATAGTTGATTTGCAACCCTCCCTACCCACCCACAATGACCCAGGGGGAGAACCTACGTTAATATACAGTAAAACCATACCAGTTAGAGTAATAGTCAGCAAAAGGACAAATTTGGTTAGCAATGGATTGTTGCAGTGAGCAGCACAATATTTCCATAAGCTCAATAAACTCTTTTGTAGTTTGGTGGACGCAAAAGAAAGGTGCCTAAAGGAAGAAGTGCAGGGACTTCCCTGGTGATCCAGTGGTAAAGAATCCGCCTTCCAATGTAGGGGACGCGGGTTCGATCCCTGGTCAGGGAACTAAGATCCCACGTGCCGCGGGGTGACTGAGCCCATGCGCTGCAACTAGAGAAGCCCGCGTGCTGTGACTACTGAGCTCGCGTGCCTCAGTGGGAGACCCTGCATGCCGCGAACTACAGAGCTCACGTGGCCTGGAGCCCGCGCACCACAACTAGAGAAGAAAAAACCTGCACGCCACAACTAGAGGGAAGCCTGCACCACAACGAAAGATCCCGCGTGCCTCAACTAAGACCCGATGCAGCCAAAGAAATTTTAAAAACTAAGAAAAAAGTGCAATATTAAAATTATTTTAGTACCGACTGTGAGTAAAATAGCTACATAGGATTTCAGTGCAGCACTGTGAATTTTTCTGTATTCTTTTAATGATATACAAGAATAGCATAGCAGAAGGAAAATAAAAAAATTAAGTTTTCTACAAGTGAAGATGTAAACTTCCTGCAGGTAGATAAGGTTAAAAAACAAAAAACACAAACAAAACCATACCAGCACTTGGACGCATTAAATATATTTAACTGCATACCTTGCTCTCCTACTCCAAATTTTTATATTCCTCGAAAATAATGCCCATCCATAGCCACTAACTTCTTGATTATTTAGTAGCAGTAAAAGTGGAAGTGATTTTGATTATTATTATGGAAATAATGGACTAGATTGCAATGAAGTCAAAATCAGTTTGTTTCTACAGAACTTCTATAAATAAGCCTTGTATTTTTATGTTTGTTACATATAAAGTCCTTGACCTGGGAATCCTAAAGTTTCTCACCAAACTGTCTCAGATACTGCTACACAGAAGTGGTGTCAATACTCACTAATGTGGTGGCTAGGCACACAAAACAGTTGTCACTTGCAGTAAGCAGACACATAAATATTTTCAGGTTTATGGTATGGTTGAGTTTGTGGGTACAGACACTCAGATTTCCAGCAAGCTGCTTCTAACTCACAGCTACACTGTCCGAAGGTACAGAATATTAGTAAATGAAATTGCTTCGAAGTATCCATGTTAGCATTAGCAAATACAAGTTCCTACTGCATGGCTGTGAAGCAGGCATTTTGATCCCTGTTTTGTAAATGTGAAAACGCAGTTTCAACTCTCTGCCCTCAAACCAACAATTAAGCTTTCCTAGCAGTGGAAAGAGGAGAGGCCTGGGATGCACTTACTCTTCATTCAGGGCACACCGACGATTGGTGAGCGTGCCATATTTCCTCAGTGTCTCGGTGAGCTCGGAGTACAGTTTGTCAGCCAGAGAGAGTGGGATTCCTTCCCACACCAGGATGAGAATCACAATCACCGCAGCCTCACAGGTGTGGCCAGCTCGCTCCCGCACCAAGCACAGTAGCTTCTCCTCGCTGCAGCTTCTGCGAACCACCTGTTCGGGTCACCATTCCACCCCAACACCCACCACCCCAACCAAAACAAAACAAGGGTCACTTGCAGCAGATGAGAGCATTGATTGATGTCCGTATATTTTCTCAAGTCTGGGTCACAATTAGGGCGACATTTACCAGCACCTGCAACTTGCCTCTTGGTGCCCATCTATAACGTCGGGGCTTACCCTGGGGTCAGAACTGGGAGAGATGCCAAAGCACTCAGGGTGTAGCAGACTCGACCCAGTACAGTGGGGACAATGCTCCCTGCACTAAAGCCAGAGCTAGATGGAAGACAAGCAAGACTTTAAAGTTCAAGGTCTTCAAAAATGACAAGAGAAAGATTAACTGCAGGGCTTCTCTGGTGGCGCAGTGGTTGAGAGTCCGCCTGCCGATGCAGGGGACACGGGTTCGTGCCCCGGTCCGGGAAGATCCCACATGCTACAGAGTGGCTGGGCCCGTGAGCCATGGCCGCTGAGCCTGCGCATCTGGAGCCTGTGCTCCGCAACGGGAGAGGCCACAACAGTGAGAGGCCCGCGTAACGCAAAAAAAAAAAAAAAGATTAACTGCAGGTACTTAAAGGATGAAGGACGTCTTCCTCACATGCCGGGAAGAATTACACTTCTAGCAGGCACTTGAACAGACCTCCTCCTCACTATTAAATTTTTTCAATTAAATACAGTTTGTACATGATTTTATACTAATCTGCCTTTTTCTTAAGAGATGACACGTGATAAATATAAGCAATATTCCTTTCAACTGGCATAAATGATTCTCTGATCTGATAACCCAATTCCCAGGGTTAGATGAATGAATCAAAATGCCCAAGACTGAAGACCAAAGGCCTTGTCAAGTCACACTTACCCATTTGGCAATAGGACATCCCTGAGAACTTTTGCCTTCTTTACCAGTATAGATGACTCTTTCAATCCTAATAGCTTTACCCTTCTGTCCAAACCTTAAAGAAATCCACAGAAACACACACACATATAAAATTAGCAAATGAATCTAAGAGGCAACCAAAATATTGAACATTTGAGCATAATTTTACTCTATGGCCACATCCTGAGAAATGAATAGTTTATTTTTAAAAAACAGAACTAAGCCAAGCAAACTGGATAGTAGACTTTAAGCCTTGTATTTCTTCAGTATCAAAATATACTGAAAATTGTAATGAACTATTTTGAAATTATATGATGGGTAAAAATAATGGGAAAGCTTATTTTTATACATAATTTCACAAAGCACAAAACTTTTTAAAGTTTGTTAAATTCAGTCTTCTAAGATACGTACTATTTGTCCTTTACTAAATTTAGTTATTTTAAAACTTGGGGAATCGTAAGATTTTAGTTAGGAATGTTTCTCTAAGAATCTCTCATTTTTTAAAAGGCTGGCAAATAACCAGTATCCAGCAATTTTGAAAATATAGGATAATTCTAGAAATAGATTATATTTTCCCTTATGACCAAAGCACTACTTACTCCTTGCTAATAAAAGAGGGCACTTAGGGAAATTCACTATTTTTGCCAGGCTACTAGACGATCATTTAGTGAATTTCTATGTGCTAATTTAGAAATGAATAATTTGAATTTGAGGCAACAATGATATGGAATATGTCCTTGCTGCCCAGAATGTCTCCTAATGTATTTTAATGATAAAAATGCCTACCTCTTAAAGAAAAGGCACCCTAGCATAATAACAGCTCAGAGCTGTGGATACCTATATGAAAGTCTCTCTCTGCATTGATTATCTTGCTCATAACAGTCTTCAAGTCTGCAAGATGACATGCAGGAGTAACTGTGTAGATTCAGGTAAGTACTTGCATACCTATGACTGACAGTTAAAAAAATGCAGCTATAAATAGAATCTGTCTCTATTTCTATTCAGTATATCACTCTTGCCCTCTGCTCATACTAATGGACAACTTCCTTGGAGATAACTACTCATTTATAACTCTAGGTGAATTTAACTCAATGGTTCCTTTCTTATACCACCTTTCCCCCCTTTTCCTTTTTTATCATCAAGTGGGAAAACCAGAGTGGGCACTCTCTTTGCAGCCTGTGCCAGCACCCTTGTGCCTGGCAGGCTGGCTGGCTGGTTCTTGTTCATGCCTGGGTTTTCTGGCATCCATCTCAAAGTGGGCAGCCTATGCCAGCTTGCAGACTATTAGTCCTGTCAAATATTGTGACTCTCTGGTGAATAGCAGTGTGTAGTGTTGGCAACCCTGGAATAGCTAAGCCTACTAATAATTACTCAATTTACAATTGTTTACTGCTTTGTATGTGAAAGCTGGAAAAATTCTGACATATACAAAAGGATAAACGTTAATCTGCCCTGTGCCTTTGCGTTAATTACCTTTCTTCCATGATTTCTCTAATAGCTGCCACATTAGGACCTGCTCCTAGATGGGTATAAAAAGGACCTTCATCTTTTTCAATAATTTGCTCTGTTGAGATAATAGAAGATTATTATTTTAGACCTCAATTATACTAAATATAAAGGCTACATCCACAAAGCTTATCCCCCACCTGTACATTAAGGGTCCTAAATGTGACTTTAAACATTTTTTTTCTTTAAAATGAGTAAACTGATGGACTAATCTGTTAGAAAATGTGCCAAATAATTAAGTATATGTCCATTCTGCCTGTTGGATAAAAATATATTAAATTGCATTTCAGATATGGGATAAGGAATTATTTTAAATCAAGTAAGTGGAACTAAATAGACAGTGAGGGAATTAGAATATATTATATGTAATATCAACTACAGTTCAATTTTTTAAACTGAAGAAAAAAAATTACAGCTTACTAGATGCCTGCCTGTTATTTGGATGTTAAAAGATTAAAAATAAAATTTCCTGTCCTATCTCACCCCCAGGATTTTGTTCAGTTTATTGTCAAGATACCTTTTTCTCCTCTCGTTTCCCCACAATATTCGATTACTCTGTTTTGAAAATAAGAACATTCAATCCAGACCCATATTGTATGTATTACTTTAGAACTTATGATGAGAGAACATATTGAAGAGAGGGTCAGATAAAAGGAAGAGGCTCTTGTAAACTATCAAAGATGAAAAGTGGGGAAAAAAGGTTTGTGTGATAGGAGAAGGGTGTGAAGATGAGTATAACTTACCCAATGTTGTCTATGACATGTGTGGCACATTAGGCCAGTGAGGCAATAATATTACCCACACACAAAGGGGCAGTATGGATCTTCCCTCCATCCTTCTATAAAATGTGGAGTGTCCCATTTTAAGAGGAATAACATAAAGTGGGTGGACCATTAGCCACATTAGTCGAACGCTGGTTTTTACAAATGTCTTCTACTGTATCCAGGCTGAGTAGCTATAATTAAGATCTTCATATATATATATATATATATAAAACTGCATCAATCAGCAAAAAGTTTCCCTATTCCAACACACCTATCATGCATCTTGAATTTTAACAAAAAGATGCTTGTTTAAAAAAAGAAAGGGAAATACCATATTTTCTATCAAAAAGATGAAACTTTTAAAGAGAAAATATCAAATATAAATCACACAATGTTTCAAATGTATACACGGAGAAAGGGCAACTTTATGAATATTCAGAACTTTGGCATTAAAATTTCCCCTAAGTCACCAAGACAGAAGATGATAATGTCCCCTTATCTATTATAAAAGTTAATCTTGTAAAACTACTAATACATTCAATCTTGAATTAAAAAATATTAAAAGCTCCTACATTAGTTTGCATATGGCAGTTATTTTCTCATTTTAACAAGGTGTTTTTACTGCCTGGCTATCTCTCCAGGAGATGATATACAAAGAGTTAACTAGATTGATTAGGCTAAAACAGATACCTTTATATTTTAAATGGTTTGAAGGGAGGGACAAATGAGCATGCACAATTTTTTAATTTTTTTGAAAAATTGAATGTAAGTGAAGTTCTCTCTTGCACAGCACAAGCATCTGTAATTTAAAGACAAGAAATGTAAGCTTCAGGTTTTTATGAGCCTTCACAAATTGCTGCCAGACTCCAAATTTTTAAAAAGAAAGAAAAATCCCATATCTGAAGATAAATTTGCTAATTCTGGATAAACACCATGTGTCTCAGTACATTTCTGGCACTTACCTACACATCTGCATGATGGGAAATCATACTGAGTCTTGACAGGTGTATCCAATAAATTTTTTATAGGAGTATCTAGTAATTTGGAAGGTGACTCTAAAAAATTATTGAGAACAGAACCAGCTGTTCTTTTGGTTGGTGTCTTTTCTGAGGAAGGCATTGCTTGCTGCTCTAAAGCTGGGGTGTGGCTATCAAGTTCTGCAGCAGTGGTTTGTCTAGTTAAAACTGTGACTGGCCCTGACATTTCAACTTTTACTTGCTTCTGTGATTTTAGAGTAAGAGCCTTATGGTCAAATAATGATTTGACCTGAAATTGCTTCAGATGCTGCTCCATGGTCTCAAGGATGCTCCGCTGCTGCATGTTATCACAGCTCGGAGGTGGAATCTCTTGCTTGGGTATCTTTTTCCACATTTTGTTTTCTGGCTGTGCTGACATGAGGCGCATACAGGCGTGGGGCTTGGATCCAGGTTCGACCTTAATTGGCCTTTGCATCTGACTATGGCAAGACTCGGCTTGGAGTTGTTGTGTTTGCTGCTGTTCTTGCTTCTGCAAAAGGTGCCACCTTAGAGCAGCATGCTTTTGGATGTCCT
This sequence comes from Mesoplodon bidens, assembly GCF_964165515.1. Taxonomy (NCBI): domain Eukaryota; kingdom Metazoa; phylum Chordata; class Mammalia; order Artiodactyla; family Ziphiidae; genus Mesoplodon; species Mesoplodon bidens. The sequence continues at coordinate 72,594,323 of NC_138176.1, read as the reverse complement.
TCTGGGGCAGGGTCTGAATGTGACTTCCTGCCTGATTGGGCAAAGGGAACGCATTTGCTTGGTTTTGCATCAGGTACCTTTGCTGAGCGAGCTGTGCAGCTTGTTGACTAGACATATCTTGGTTTCTATTTTTATATCCCTGTAGAACTGAAGCTTGTTGAGGCTTCTGTTCTAGTTCTTGAAAGCACCTGTGAAGAACATCTTGCTTTGGGGTCACATTATTTGGAAAATATTGCATGTGATGCAAGTTTGGGATCTTGTTTCCTGCAAAAAGTTCAGAATTTACAGTCTGTTCTTTATTTTCTGGAACTACGTGTATATTGTTTGAACAAGAAATCTGCACTTTGTTTGCATTTGACTTCAAGATCTGACCATAGGGGGAATTTATACTATTCATATTTTGTACTTGCTCCAGTCCCACTTGGGGATTATGAGTCTGGAACTCACTTGATTTTGAATGTTGATCTTCACCATGAAAGCATTCTTCTGTTTTAATCTGGCTAAAGAATGATCCTTCTCTTTGCTGATCACTGTTGCCTTGGGGATGAGAAAAGGTCTGGGGCATTTGTTCCTTATTCTTCATCTGTAGTTTTTGCTGCTGTTGCTGGTTTTGAGAGAGATATGAAGTCTGGGATGGTTGTGTTTGTGCTGCCTGCTTATGAGGCTTATGTTGTGAAAGGTGTGAATTTGAGAATGGGTCAGTCTCGGAAGCCTGTTGATTCAAGTGCCGTTTTAATGTTGGTGGCATGAGTTTCTCAGTTTGGGGATCTGGTCTTTGTTGGAAATGACACCTCAGGGCACAGACTGACTGTCTGTGAGCTTCGGGTGAAGGGTCTGTTTTGGAGAAGTGCACCTGGAGTGAGGGTTTTTGGAACTGGAGATGCTGGTCCACTGTACCTTGAGACTGCCCTTGGTTCATCTCAGCTTGGTACCTTGGTGGTCTCTGCTCCGGTTGCATTATTTTCTGGGTGTAAGCTTGCCCTGGGAGCCCCCCAGGCACTTTGGAATTTCCAGTGTATTGTTTGGAGGTCATTTGATGGGAGGGGTTAGACTGATACTGAAGAATTGACCGCAGGGTTGCCTCATTACATTTTAGATGGGATTCTGCTTGATGATAGTGAGGGGCCTTCAATTCAATCCATCCTGGTTTCAGATAGGGCTGTGTTGGGAGCACAGGGTCTCGTGTTTGTTCCTTGTCTTGACTCTTGAAGACCTCTTGCTCTTTGTGTCCCATCAACTGCTGGCAGTGGTCCTGTGCATCTCCACTGCTACCAAGAATTGGTGGGTTATGTTTGAGATGTTCTGATAGTTGTCTTGTTTCCTCAGAACACAATGGAACCGTCATTGTCCCTGGAGTCCGTATGTCATTCTTGTTAACACAATAATTCTGAGGCCTTTCTGGAAGCATCGGAGAGGGGTTGGATACTTGTGTAGAGGGAGTTGGACTCTGGGATGGTGGTGCCTCATGTTGACCCTCCATTTTCACTTCCCTTAAAAGAGTTGTGTTACTTTGGTTGGGGTAGTGATGGTGTTCTTCCAAAACTCCATCATTCAGAGTGCTTTTTCCTTCAGAAGGAAGCTGAGGAACCTGCGGAGGACGAGGAGGGGGAGGAAGAAGCAATTGTGATGGTGGTGGTGTGGTAGTGGCAGAAAAGGAATCCTTAGTGAACACTGAGCTTTGCTTGAAGTAAGCACCATTCATTTCATTTTGCTTTAAATACCGTTCAGAGCTGCCACCAGGAGCCTGCAAATTGCTGCTGGAACCTGAACAGAATTCTTCACCAGATACTAGTTTTGTGGTTCCTTGGATGTTACTGTTTTCTGCCGGAGATGGGCATATCTCAAAAACTAACTTTCGTTGTTCTGGTTTCTGAAAGGGACAGGTCCCTAGCGTTGCAGCTGGTTTACTGGCACTATCAGCATCACAGGCCTCAGTCACCACTGCAGCTGGCTCTGGAGGCAGCTCAGAGTTCGAGGTCTGTGGGAAATTGATCTGCCCTGAGGTATGCGATGGGTGAGTGATCTCACAGGACAACTCATTAGTAGCCTGACTGTTAATGGCATGTATGTGAGATGTGGTTTTCTGCACCGCAATGGAAACACAATCTGGATAATATTGAGACAGTGTTTTTTCCAGGAGTTCACCATGTGTGTTTTCCATGGAAGAGGCAGAAACTGTAGCACCATTAGGCATTAGCACTGCCTTATTTTTAAGAAGTAATACAATGTTCTTGTCATGGTAGTTAGCATTTTTCCCCTCCTGTTGGTTCAGAATCTGAAGCTCTGGATTTTCAGATCCACTGCAGTTATGTGATGAAAAACCAGTGAAATCTTTAACTTCATTTTCTTGGGCTGCAGAGCTAACAGATTCTCTCTTATCACTCATATCGGAGACATTTGGTTGACTGCTGCCTTTGCCTGGATTTCTTTCTTGGCTTTCCCCGAAGTTCTTTCTTTCTCCATTGGCCTTTTGGTCTTGTTTCAGTTTCTTGTTCTGATGGAGCCCAGAGAGAGAAGGTTCACTAACTGTGCGTTTTATCCCTCCATTTTGCAAACATCTGGAATACCCTCTACTTTCTTGTATAAAGTCCGGACTCACGCGACTATTCTGGCTTCCTTTCATGTGGGGTATTCCATAATAACTCTTGAAAGACTGCCACTTGGTGTCTCCATTTACTTCTGGATAAGGTCTCTTGGTTAATGGGCTTCCATTCTGGAGCTTTATAGCCAGAGGTTCTGTCTGGCAAATGGGAGAAGAAGATGGTATCAGGAATGGACTCAGTCTGTTGCCCTCAACATGGTTCGTTCTATCCTGTTCCATCAGGCTTGCTTCGGGGCCATCCACAAGGCTGCCCTCTGAATGAATTCTAAAGCGTATGGAAACAAAAATTAAAGTACATTAATATATATCTAACACAGTACACCTTAGAGAAGAATCGTGGCATTAATGATACTGGAATTCCTAGACATAGCAAACTGTGATACTCATTTTCATGTCTCGGAGTGACAGCCAAGAGCTACTCAGGAAATGATTATTCTTGTCTTACCAGCAACTCTGAAATATTTATGGTCACAGTAAACAAAGATCAAAATCACCAGCTAATGTGGGAAGTTCATACTGTATTAGTAAATAGTATCAACTTCCTTCCCAAATAATTATTTTTGTCAAAATGCTAAAAACAATAGAGAAAGATGACCTCCTTTCTTTTTTCTCTAGCACCTTACATATCCAATCATTTGCTTAGTTCTATCAATTCCATTTCCTATGTATTCCTTGAATTATCTTCACTGCCACTTGGTAGCCAGATCTACATTATCTTGCTTCATTATCTACTGTAATAGCTTTTAAAAGATTTCTCCTGAGCCCAGCCTGTCCTCTCCCCAGTCCTTCAAGGATCCTTCAAACTGTTATCAAAGGGAATGTTCTAAAAGGCAAATCTGATGTCATACCCTTCTTAACACACTTTATTGACTCCATAGTGCCTGCATTAGTAGTTCTCAAACTCTTTACCCAAATACACCTGGAAGATAAGGCACAGTCTCTGCAGTGCTGACATTCCAGGGGAGGGGGTGGGGGTGAAAGTGTAGTTTATAAAATGCTTTTTCTAAGTGATTCTATATTTTCCTCTATAAGATCTGGCTGCCTACTTCTTTTGAGAATTCCTGCCTAATATAAATGGTTTTTCATATGCAGGTTTCTATTTTTCTGTCCACCTACTTCTTCCCACAGATTATACTCCAACTATAACAACAGCTTATAAATACCCAAACATTGTAAGCTGTTTCAGACCTCCATGCTGTTGTTTTATCTGCCTAGAATGCTTTCTTAGTCCTCTTATTGTGCCCTGTGACTCCTGTGTCTGGTTACAACTGCCTCAGATCACCTCCCCTAGAATTTTTTCCTTGATTTTCCAAAAGAATTACTCACTCCCAGTTTTATCCTGCCTTTTGATCTTGTATATGGTCTACTGCTGAACATATCACACTCAACTGTATTTTGTTTACTCTCTCTTACTGGACTGTGAATTCCTTAAAAATATCCTACTCTGTTTATTTTTATGCTTAGAGTGAGCATCCAATCAGTTTCACTAGATTGATATAAATTTGCTCATCTTGTGATCATTTCTTTATTCAGTCATTCATTCAAACATTTCTGAGATCAATACTGATGGGGATTTCAAAGTCCAAATGATAGGGAAAGCAGGAAGAAATGGGCACTAAAAAAGAAAAAATAATCCATTATATAAAGTGAATGCTGCCCCATTCATTATAGAGTCATGCTTTATTTTCCCACAGTTTTTCTCATTAAATTTATTTTAAGGCTATAAGTAGAAAAAAAAATCAAGACGATTTTCCCTTTGGGCTATAAAAAAGCTCTATTAAAATAGCCATTGCTTACTAACCAATACAAATGAAACAGAGGAAGAAACGAACACTGGGAAGCAACACTAAAGTTATCATTTGCAGAGAATAAGATTGTATACTGGCCAACTAAGAGAATCAACCAGAAAACTGTTACAGATGACAGTAAAGTAGCTAGAAAAAAAATCAACAGCCTTGGTACCTAAAAGCAACAACCAGTCAGAAGCTATGGTGGAATAAAAAACTGTAATAGAAAAAATATTTTTAAAATACTAAGAACAAACTTAAAAAGAAATGTGAAAGACCTATCTGAATAAAACATTAAAACAATACTGAGGGATACACAAACACAAAAACAAAACAAGTAGAAAGATATAATATGTTCTTGTATAGTTGTCAAATTACTCTATTCATTTAATGTATTTTCATAAAAATACTAAAAGAATGGGTTGAGTTATTAAGAAGCTGACTCTAAAGTTCACGTGGAAAAATAAACAAACTGGATAACCAGGAATAATCTGAAAGAGAATCTAATGGGGCTTGGGCAGGGCAGGAGCCAAATGGAAAGATATTAAAAAGCAACACAAGCTCTACTGTACTTAAAACAGCTTGTACTTGCACATAAATAGATAATAGAGTGTTTATAAGACCAATGGAATAGAATAGAATGTCCAGAAATAGATTCAAACACACATAGAAATATAGTATGAGGTAATGATGGCATTTCAAATAAATATATTAGAACAATGGAATAGTTTTCTGAAAAAATGATACAGTTGGATCGGTCCCTTACATCTTATACCAGAATGTATTCTAGATGGATTTAAGTTCTGAATATGGAAAAACAAACCCTAAAAAAATTAAAAACAGCCTGAGAAAACTTAAAAAAAATAATCTAATGACTGGACAAGTTCTTTGTGACACAAAATCTAGAAGCCATAAAAGATGAGGAAGTTCAATAAAATTTGTGCATGTAAAAATAAACCCATAGCAAAGTTAAAAGTTACATAATACTTAATATATAGGACTCATACAAACTGACAGGGAAAAGACCACCCATTGAACAGGAAAAATGAGCAAAGGACATGGACAGTTCACAGAAAATGAAATGCAAGTGGCTGTTAAATATTTTTAAAATGTCCATCAGAACTTATAAAAAGAAATGCAAATTAAGACTGCAACAAGATACAGTTTTTTTTTTCAAATTGGCAACAAACAAAAACTTTAATAATGCACTACGTTGGCAAGCATATGGGGAAACAGACATGCTGTCGCATAGTTCTCAGGAGCCAAAACTAATACAAGTACCATACAGGAGGATTTAGCAATATCTACAGAATTTCGTAGAAACTTCCCTTGATCCTTCAGTTTTAAACTCTCATCTAACAAATATGCACATATTTGTCAAACTATGTATGCACAGTGTTTTGCACTAGCAAAGTTTGGAAACAACCTATATTTTCAGATGAAGTATTTCCAAGTAATTAAATGAAATAAAGAAAGCTGCAGAACAGTATGTATAAGAATGCCACAACCTGTACCTTTACAAAAATAAAAATAAAATCAGTTCCGGGAGAATATACAACAAACTGGTTATAATACTTTGCCTCCAGGAAAAGGAATGGAGAGGCTGGAGAATAGCACTGAGAGGGAGATTGTTTTTAACTGTGTCATTTTGGAACTTTTAGGCATGTATATTAATAAACAAAACTTAAATCAAAAGGTCATAATTCCTAATGACAAATAAAAATAACAGAACAAAGTGATATCTTTATTTCTGCTAGACCTACTTCCTTTCAAATGTTAAGAGATGGGTTAGATGTGCATAGTCACTAGTCACAAATGGCCACTGAGCCTTTGAAAAGTGGTTAGTCCAAATTGAGATGTTCTGTAAGTATATATACACACTGGATTTCAAAGACCTTAGTGTGGACAAAAAACATAAAATAACTCAATTTTTAAAAATATTTATTACATGCTGAAACAGTGCTATATTGGATATAATAAGTAAAAAATATATCATTAAATTTCATGTGTTTCTTTTTACTTGTTTTAATGTGAATACTGGAAAATTTTAAATGTGGTATGTGGCTTATGTTGTATTTCTATTGGGTAGCTCTGAGCTAAACTAATACTCTTAATTATCAATAACCTTTCATAAAAAAAAACCTTTAGTTTCCAGAATCATGAAAATTGATTTGTAGTCTTTGATGTAAGGAGCTTCTCCAAAATCAGGGGCATTACCACTTTTGAAAAATTAAGAAGCATAGGAGAGCGGCCAAGATGGTGAAATAGAAGGACCCTAACATCACCTCCTCTTAAGAGCACACCAAAATCACAACAATCTACAGAAAAACCATCCTTGAAAAAAGACTGAAACCTACCAGAAAAGATCCTCTACAGCTAAAGACATAAAGACGGAGCCACAAAGAGACTGGTAGGAGAGGCGAACTCCCAATGTAATCAAATCCCATACCCCCCCCCCAAGGTGAATGACCCCAAACTGGAGAATAATTATACTGCAGAGGTTCTCACACAGGAGTGAGAGTTCTGAGCCCCCCACCCTGGGGGTCCAACACAGGGAAGAGGAGCCACAAAGAGCATTTGGTTTTGAAGGCCAGCAGGGCTTGATTGCAGGAGCTCCCCAGGATTGGGGGAAATAGAGGCTTCACTCTTAAAGGGTGCACACAAAATCTCATGTGCACCGGGACCCAGGGCAAAAGCAGCAATTTGATAGGAGCCTGGGACAGACCTATCTGCTGGTCTTGGAGGGACTCCTGGGGACTGGTGGTGGATAGAGAGGGGGGAATTCATCTGCATGAGCTCTCCCAGAGACTGACATTTTGGCACCAAGACCCAGCCCCACTCAGTAGCCTGCAGGCTCCAGTGCTGGTACGCCTCAGGCCAAACAACTAACTGGGTGGGAACACAGCCCCACCCATCCGCAGACAGGCTACCTAAAGACTTCCTCCGCCACAGCCTAGAAAATGGGGGACAATATTTGCAAAGGATGCAACAAGGGTTTAATTTCCAAAATGTACGAACAGCTCATATAGCTTAAAAAAAAAAAATCCCAAGCAACCCAATAAAAAAATGGGCAGAAGACCTAAACAGGCATTTCTCCAAAGAGGATATACAAATGGTCAATAGGTACATGAAAAAATGCTCAACATTGCTAATTATTAGAGAAATGTGAATCAAAACTACAATGAAGTTTCACCTCACACAGGTCAGAATGGCCATCATCAAAAAGTCTACAAATAATAAACGCTAGAGGGGGTGTGGAGAAAAGGGAACCCTCCTGCACTGTTGGTGGGAATGTAAATTGGTATAGCCACTATGGAGAACAGTATGGAGGGTCCTTAAAACACTAAAAATAGAACTACCACATGATACAGCAGTCTCACTCTTGGGCATATATCCAGAGAAAACTAATTCGAAAAGATACGTGCACCCCAATGTTAATAGCAGTACTATTTACAATAGCCAAGACATGGAAGCAACCTAAATGTCTGTCGACAGATGAATGGATAAAGAAGATGTGGTACATTTATACAATGGAATACTACTCAGGCATTAAAAAAGAATGAAATAATGTCAGCAACATGGATGGGACCTAGAGATTATCATACTAAGTGAAGTAAGTCAGACAGAGAAAGACAAATATCATATGGTGTTACTTATATGTGGAATCTTAAAAAATGATACAAATGAACTTATTTACAAAATAGAAATAGGCTCACAAACTTATGGCTACCAAAGGGAATAGCAGGGGGTGGGGGTGGAGGGGTGGAGTAGGGGAGATTGGGATGTACACACTACTATATATAAAATAGGTAACAAGGACCTAACGAGGAACTAGACTCACTATCCTAGAATAACCTATAGTGGAAAAGCATCTGAAAAAGAATATATATATGTGTGGTGTGTGTATAACTTAATCACTTTGCTGTACACCTGACACTAACACAACACTGTAAAATAACTATACTTCAATTAAAAAAATTAAGAAGCATAGACATAAGCTTAGATAATTCTTCATAGACTAGGTTAATTAGCTTTCTAAACACTACAGCAAAAAATGCTTCCCTTTGGCAACTGTAAAATTGATTTACACATATACCAAACAAAATGTATTTACATTATGTATGTACATTATGTTGTTATATATTATATAAAAACTTGTAGTCTCTGTATACAATATATATTGTCCTTAATTTTTTAGATAAAAATATTTATGTATAAAGTATTTAACACATTACTCTCTATTACAATCCATACCACATAATTTGGACATTCTTCAAAGTGTCAAGGGCAGAATTACAATGGATGGAGTTTGCAAATCTTTTATGAGCATAATAATAGCTTCTAAGAAGAATGAAGGTGACTTAAATTAAATTTTTTTCAATATGGAGTTTTAAACACAATAGCCATTTTTAAACACTAATTCTATTATTAGAACTATTCTGTCCATGACAGCAATTCCTTTACTGAATACAACCATCAGATGTAAAAAGTTAAATGGTTAACTTTTTCAGGGAGGACAGGAAAATTGTATATTATCTTTCCATTTTTGGATGAGGATAACTTGTTATTTGAGGATTATTTGTTATTGGTCTATGAATCTAATTCAGAATATTTAAACCAATAAAGTGCCATTTTAGAGGGAGAAAAAGGAAATATTTTCTTTGACTTCTGACTGCTTTCTGTGGCCAAACCACACTTTTTGTGTATACACCCCAGAATATTACACAATCCAGTAATCTTCTTGCAACAGCACTCTTATCATCACCTAGTGCTTTTATACTGATATTGGAAGTATTATTTATTTTTAATGAAAAAAGAAAGAAAGGAGACCTGTTCATTTTGATCACTGTAGAAATATTGAAAAAGCTTTCATGCTGGGCTTCGCTGGTGGTGCAGTGGTTGAGAGTCCACCTGCCGATGCAGGGGACACGGGTTCGTACCCAGGTCCGGGAAGATCCCACATGCCGCGGAGCGGCTAGGCCTGTGAGCCATGGCCGCTGAGCCTGAGCATCCGGAGCCTGTGCTCCGGAATGGGAGAGGCCACAACAGTGAGAGGCCCGCGTACCGCAAAAAAAAAAAAGTTTTCATGCTATAATTTTTACAGTGTATATAAAATATACAGTTTTTTCAAGCTTATAAAAGTCAATAATTTATATATGACAAGTCTTCCAAGATAATTTTTTGTAGATATCTACCTGCTAATCTGTGAAAATAGAGTTAACAGGTTATTTTTACAAATTGAGGGGAATAAGGAAACTTTTTCCATAGTTTAGCTAAGTTTTTTTTTGAATGAATGAATGCAAATTTTTGCTATAGAGATAATTTTGTGTGGCATTCCTTTTGCTCCTCAGAGACTAAGAACAGAAATAGTTTTTATTCATTCAGATCTGCTCTTTTACATGACTGATATCAGAAATATTTTGAATTCTCATAATTGATTTGAGATTCAAATGAAATATCCTTCATTTTTTCCTACACTAGAGAACATATAATTAATATGATGTATAGTATTGATCAGGATACTATTCCATTGTGAAACTGAATGTTCAATTTTTTTTTTATTGGAGTATAATTACTTTAGAATGTTGTGTTGGTTTCTGCTGTACCACAAAGTGATTCAGCTATATGTATACATATATCCCCTCCCTCTTGGACCTCCCTCCCCCCCATCCCATCCATCTAGGTCACCACAGAGCACTGAGCTGAGCTCCCTGTGCTATACCCCTGTGCTATACAGCAGATTCCCACTAGCTACTTATTTTACACATGGTAGGGTATGTCAATCCTAATCTCCCAATTCGTCCTACCCACCCCTTCCCCCCCATGTCCACATGTCAGTTCTCTACGTCTGTGTCTCTATTCCTGCCTTGCAAACAGGTTCATCTGTAGCATTTTTCTAGATTCCATATATATGCACTGATGTATGATATTTGTTTTTCTCTTTCTGACTTACTTCACTCTGCATGACAGACTCTAGGTCCATCCACATCTCTACAAATGACCCGATTTCCTTCTTTTTTATGGCTGAGTAATACTGCATTGTATATATGTACCATACCTTCTTTATCCATTCATCTGTCGTTGGACATTTAGGTTGTTTTCAACCTGGCTACAGTAAATAGTGCTGCAATGAACATTGTGGTACATGTGTCATTTTGAATTATGGTTTTCTCAGGGTATATGCCCAGTAGTGGGATTGCTGGGTCATATGGTAATTCTACTTTTAGTGTTTTAAGGAACCTCCATACTGTTAACAGTATTCAAATGTTTTTAAAGTAATGCCAGCTCTTGGAGGTTTCTATATGGTAATTTATACCAGATAAAATTGTAATATAGTTAATGCCAAATAAATTTATATCTATAAAAATCAGGAGAGAGAATTTTCATTTTAGAACAAGACTCAATTTTTACAATAGGGACAATGACTCACCTACAAGGACATTGGCCAATTAAAACTAAGGCACTAATTTTTTTTTTTTTTTTTTTTTTGGCGGTACGCGGGCCTCTCACTGTTGTGGCCTCTCCCGTTGCACAGCACAGGCTCCGGACACGCAGGCTCAGCGGCCATGGCTCACGGGCCCAGCCACTCCGCGGCATGCGGGATCCTCCTGGACCGGGGCACGAACCCGTGTCCCCTGCATCGGCAGGCAGACTCTCAACCACTGCGCCACTAGGGAAGCCCTAAGGCACTAATATTTTCTTAAAACTGTTATGAAGTTTATGTGCAAGGGCATAGGCAGAAGAGCCTTTGGTAAACCTGCAAAGGATGATTGGTTAAGCTTACCCAGTGATGTTTTTCATGGTGTCAGCACTTGATGTTATAGCATTTAGTTACAGTTTCAAAATGAACAGCGAGCTTTTAACATATTCCTTAAGAGATGTTCTTACAGATGATGGCTGATTTCAAGCTATCAACCGCCAGCTCACAAAATTCCTGAAAACTTCACAATCTGCTCTTGCAAACTGTTAAGAGCTGGTTCTAGGTACACTACTGTTAGGGCTACCAAAATATTAACAAATCATATTTCTTTCTTTTCTTCTTTTTTGGAAATAGAATGAAAGTTCCCCAGGAACAAATACATGCCATATTATTTGGGTAGTCTTCCTTGTTTCCAGAATAGTAGTGGACAAAGTGCTCTTGCCCACAGAATTACTGAACAGCATTTTAAATTTTGGGGAGGCTAAGAAAGTTTAAAATTACTTATTCAAAATGAGTGATAAATGTGAAGTTCATGGTTGTAACAATGTACAAAACATTTCAGAGCATAAGAAAGAATCTAGTTTTACTCTCTCATTTTACCGATGTAAAAACTGAGCAATTTGCTCAAGTTAGGCATCAAAATAATTGCTCCCACAGGGTCTAGACTGGCAGCTCCATAGAAGCTCTTCCTGCCACATAATATTAAGAAAAATGCATAATTCAAAGAGTAGGTTTTATTTTGTTAATAAATTCATACTTTGCCAACATTTTAGGTTTTTTCAGGCTTAGGATAAAAAGATAAAGTATTCTTTTTACATATCTGTAGGACTGTAATTATTAGCATGATTAAAGGCATTGTGCATGTATTTCATCAAGCTATTGTTTCTTTGTGTGAGTTGGAATAGAACAAAAAAGAAGATGTAAACATTTAGTACATGGAATTTGAAGTTGCCACAGAGTTATTCTGATCCCTTCCTTGCTACCTTTCTAGATTACCTTTTTAATTGACGCTGGGATGCTGATGATTTTCCTCTAAAATATCCGAGCACAATTTATAAAATTTCCCTAGTAATGTCATTGAGAGAATTGGAGCTCAACTTGCATTAGTTCATTTGCGTATTCAGTCTAGCATCAGTTGAATCCCCACTCAGTGCAAGTGCTCTGGGGTGGAGCAAAGACAAAGAGGCACAGGTTCTGCACTGCCCCGGACTGTGGTTACGGTGATACATTGTGACTGCACAGGAGAGGGGAAAAGCACTTCCAGCTGTCAGGGTCTGCATGACATAAACCCAAATTTCTCTCATGAAATTTAACTTCATCTCCCTCTTACCATAATAAGAGAGAAATACATGTCCCACTAAGTTTTAAAAGAATGACCATGAGTGTTCGCAAAACATATCTATCAACATCAGTGAGGCAGAAGAACTAGTGTTCTAAGTAGAATGCATATATATCAGTAGTTACCAGGTACAGAGGAGACTATGTAAAAAACTCAATGCATTTTTAAAGAAACTAGTAATGTTCAATAAATGACTTATGGAAACTTTTCTGGCTATTGAATCCCTAATTTAGGAAAAGACATGGCATATATTCATCTGCTTTAACTGCTCTGTTATCTTCCCTAATCAAAATGTAATAAGTAACTCATTACTTAAATTGTATACACACACACATACACGCACAGTTTTTGATTATGTGGTAAAGCATGAAGTTTCTTTATAGGTTTACCAAAAAGGCTTAAACTTAAACTTTAAGAATGTGACTTAAACTTTAAGAATGGACTAAATATAACACTCAAATTCTAAAACCAGCTTTGGCATTTTGTCAAAGCCTAAAGAGGCAGTTTTAGAAATCATCTACCTAAATGACAGGTGTTAATTAAATCACAGTTCAAAATGTCATAATTTAGATCTTACTAGTCATATTATTTATGTTTCTCCCTTTATTCTAACAGTCTAATATACCCCATGAAGTATGGCATTCTAAGGAACCAAAAAGAGTAGTTTCATCTGCTATAAATACCACCAATTTTTTTTCTTCTGGAAATTCTGAAGGTCAAATTATAACCAGGTAATAGAAATGTGCAAGAATATGTTATGGCCAATCTATGATTTCAGCTAATGCTCCAGAATAATGTTTCATAAGCTATTAGGGAGAGGGAGAGAAAGAAATATATTGAGATAGAGCTTGAGAACTTTAAGTAAAAATGCCAAGTATGTCAACCTGCATCCTCAGCGTCAGAGGTACACGTTTATGAAGTCTGTTTAGCTCAGTTGAAAATACTAGCCTTTTGACTAGTAGCTAACATTTTGGTTTCCTAAGACCAAAACAGGTTTTAGCCACAGCAGTTTTCCTTTGGTATTTGATTTTGTTCCTTCTCCCGCCTCTCTGACAATAATTTATTATGAATTCAAGTCACATCGGCAGCATCTGTGAAACAATTACTGCATCTAGGACTGACTCTGCAGTCTAATCCATCATAATTATGACAGGCCTCTTTGAAGATGCTATGATGCATGACTTAAAAATAGCACATTAGTGTGCAAATGGATCAGCATCTCATTTCACCAATATGCATTTAGGGTTATAATTTAGCTCAACACCATTTGACTCCTTTTGAATCACTTGAGAATGGTGGCTGCATCTCTCACCACCTAAAGCTGTAGATGATGCTCAAAATTTGTGAAGAGGGCTTTTACTTTTTGGTTTATTGATTTTGTTGGTGGTGCACTAAGAGAAAAAAAAATACACATCATTTAAATCTCATATCAGCTTTTTCCAAGGAGACAAAAGAGTCAATTTATAGATCTGTATAGCTGCCATAAGGCAATAATTTTTTTATAAAAAATCTTTGACTTCATGTTCTAATATTGAAAGTATATAAAATACTCTTCCATCATCAGATGAGTCCTGTTTACTGATACATGCACACTGCTGGGGATAAATTCTTAAGACTAGTTACTTGCGAGGACTGTATCTACTAAAGTACATGTGTCTCAACATCAACCTTAGGAGATTACTATATATGTCTCTATCACCTCCATGACAGACTTTGCCCCTATTGTAATTCTGGTGTTAGGAATTTATTAGTTCCTGACATGGAAAACATTGAGTAAAGATGATATATTTGACTACACTTCCTGCATAGATGGCACTATTTTCCAAAACTACTATAGATTCTTCCTACCAAAATGGGAGATAATTTGCATCAACTACACATTTATTTCAAGATATGTGTAGGACAATGGGCCTGTTTTGTCTATTGAATGTCCCTGTGGGTAGTGCTCTAAAATCCCGACAAATTTCAATACTTATCTTCTGCATCTGTCAAATTCCCTCCACTTAGTTTGACTTTCTTTCTTAATATATAATATTAGTATGGTTAAGTCCCACTCTGGAAGTAAGCAAAGTGTTTTTTATAGGGCATAACTTATGAAGTTAAAAATTATTTAATATTAACATTAATTTAATATTAGAGCTAAAATTTTTAAGGAAACAATCTATCCAAAACATATTTTCAACAGCTAACTTTATGTATCCAAACTACATGTTAAGCATGGAACATAATGCATTATGTATGCATTAAATATGGAGAATATAAGGTGAATTAATATTTTTACTGCAAAATTGACTTTTCTATTTCTCATCTTGTAAGAGCTTTCAATTTTACTATTAAGAAATCTCTTAAGATGTACTTATCTTGGAAGAAAAAAAAAACAGTGAACACACAAGCATGTCAAAATCTCAAAGAAATTCCTGCATTTCCAGAAGTGCATTAATAAGTAGCTACACACATGACAAGCACTTGCTTTGCTCCTGCTGTGTGTTATACATGGTTATAGGAGAGACCTTGTCCGGTTTTTCATAATCCTCAGTAGAAACTATATAATTCCAATGTTTGAAGTTTTAAAATTTGTTTCTTATCTTAAAATAACATTATAGACACAACTGAATAACATAGATTATTTAAGGGAGGAAAGTCAGGAGAAATGTCACTGAAGATTAGAGAAGAGGCGTACAGACGGAAGTCTGCATGTAAGATGTGGACAATTGACAGTTTAGAAATAAATCTGCTTACAGTTTGCAACTCTAGTCAACTAGTTTCCCAACTGGTAAGATGGGCATGCTCTTTTGTCAGCTTTCAATTATCCATGTATCTGTTAATCCTGGGATTGTTTCTCGAACTGGGCTTATTCCTGGTCTCTAACTCTCACCAAACTAATAGGTGCTGAGGGAAAAGATCATCAAACATAATTATAAATATCATTTGTCACAAGCATTATTTGTTTCTCATAAATTATAAAAGTTATTCACATTTTTCAGTTTCAGTCCACTCATAATTAGAATGGTTAATTGTAAGCTGGTTATTCTTACTAGGACACTAGTGTACTCTTATTAGAATACACTCTATACAATGCTTGACATTTTCAATTAAAAAAATGTATTAGGGGCTTCCCTGGTGGCGCAGTGGTTGGGAGTCCGCCTGCCAATGCAGGGGACACGGGTTCGTGCCCCGGTCTGGGAGGATCCCACATGCCGCGGAGCGGCTGGGCCCGTGAGCCGTGAGCCATGGCCGCTGAGCCTGCGCGTCTGGAGCCTGTGCTCCGCAGCGGGAGAGGCCACAGCGGTGAGAGGCCCGCATACCGCAAATAAATAAATAAATAAATAAAATAAAAATGTATTACAGAAACTGTAGTTGTTTGTGTTTGATCCTGCTGATATCCTATCTGAGAATCTGTCTAGTGGACAAGCATACCCCAGCACAAAGAGGCTGTAGGGTGGACTTTGTAGGCAAAGCTGAAGTGGGTGTGGTGATAGAAGACACAAACCCAAGACAGACTTCCTGGTCAGGGAGCAGTGCAGTAACAGCCCCTGCAGGCCCCTCTGAAGAACCCATGTGTGCCAAGAGAGAGTCAGTACTTTGATTCCTGCCCCATAGAGGGCATCCAATGGCTAGTCAATGTCAACTACCAAAGTAGCAACATTCAAAGTCCTGCAGCCTTGTTCAGGTGAATAAGGAACCTTAAGCTTTTTTCATCCTTCCTCCTAGTGGCTGGTGTTTAAAAGAGAGGGGGCAGGGGCAGAGATATTCAGAGTGAGACTCTCCAAGTGTTGGAGCCAGAAGTTAAGACTGTGAATCAGGCTTCACTGGGGACTTTTAAGATGAATAGGGCTGAGTTTCAAAGACTAGAATAAAACTGTTCTAATTACCAGAAAATGCTGTACAAAGTACAGAGTCTAGTCAAGAAGACGCCATAGGGATAGTAGGGCAGGAGGGACAATATCATAGTATGTTTGGGTAAATTACAGGGAAAATGCTTTCATTTTTATACCCTGGGGTATGACTTTTCCAATAAAACTGTCACATAAATCCAACAAAACAATTTCTAGTAATATAAAATAACTTTATGTAATTTCTGACAGGGTTCATAATCATGCAATGACAGAGGCAGAGTCATAAAAATAAAATGTCGATGTATTCATTCTTTTAGTCAATAAATATTTATTGAACATATCCTATGCCTATGTGCTACGCACTGTTGTAGCCAATAGCAGTACACCAATGAGCAAAAGAAACAAACAGCCCTGCCCTCTTGGATTTGATACTCTACTGGGGAGAGAAACAATAAACATAATAAGGAATAAACTGTATGGTACAGTAAGAAGATGTTGAGTGCTAAAGGAAAAATAAAGAAATAATAGGGCAGGGGATGGGGGATCAGGAGTACCAGGGAGGGTCTGCAGGTTGCTGTATTAAATACTATAGTCAGAGCACGTCTCATTGAGACAGTGAGATCTGAACATAGTCTTGGAGCCAAATTATACAAGAAACATCCAATTCACCAAGATGATCTTAACTAATCAATGTGTGAAACTGTATTATTGGATACACTAGCCCGTGTCTTGAGCCCTAAAATCAAGAATGGAAAAAGAAACAAAACTACCAAGATGTATAAGGTAATTATATTGAGTCACCTAAGTTGTCACAACCCCAGGGGACTTTAAAGTATTACTGTGAAACAAATTAATAACATACCTAACATTTATAGAAAAACTTCATACTAGGGAGCTTTGCAACACAGGCATTTTGGCATTTGTGCACTGTGTTGTATTCATGAAATCTGCTCCTCCTCAAAGGTGTTTTGTTCCCTAACAGTGCCTCAGAAGGCATGCCATCTGTGTTTCTGAGAAGTTTTATACAACTTTGAACAGCTCCATCCTCATAGCAATCTAGTTCTAATCTGCTACAGTTACTATGACAACCTAGTCATTTGTTTTCTTTCTATTTTGAAACAATCAGTGATTATTTTGGTTCAGTTAACTTGTAGGGGGTTACAAAGTTATACTTGAGGGTAAAATGAATATTCTACAAAAAGATGAATAATGGAGATGCTATTAAACCCATTACCCATCAATGGCCTATCAATTTAAGATACTTCAGTAGTCCTAAAGAAAACCGCCAACATTATTTCATAATATAAGTAAAATAATTTTTGTCCATCCAGGAGAAAAAAGTAAAAGAGATTTTCTAGAGGGTAAAGCATTAGGAAAATGAGAAACATCAACTATTTGATGTTACTTTAAAAGATTATATAACCATGTGTTCACCAGAAACATGTTCCCATATGTTAAGAAGGTTACTCTCATCTTCTTTGATCTTCTGTGTTCTGTTAGAATCTCTGATGAACACTTTATATTGCCCAAAATTATAGTGTACATTTTAACTGGTATCAAAATAGAAATAAAAAGACTATAAATGTTTTTCCTCAAAAAGGTTCTTACTTCTGGAAACACAATCTAAGGGATCCAAAAGTAGTATTAAATATAGTCTCTATCATTAAGAATTGTTAATTACTAAATTGGCTGGAGAAGACCTACACATACAAGACCAGCTATTCAGATCTAGTCCTGGATATAGATTTTTGAGCAAGTCACAACCTCTGTGCATCACAATTAAAGAAAAAACAAAAACAAAACCCGAAACAACCTCAATTATAATCTGAGGAAAATGAACATGATTATGTCTAAGATCTTTCTGAGTGCTAAAATGATACGATTCTCTAAAATTGGCAATGATAAATATCTACTGGTGTCTCACTGAAAATAAGTCATCACAAAGCCTACTCTTGGCCTGGAAAGTATACTTTTCACCTCATTTTACCAATAAGTAAGTAGAAGCTAAGAGAGCAAAGAAGCCTGGCATAGCTAATACAGGGCAGATGTAGGTATGAAACACAGACCTGTCAACCTCTGAGCCAAAGTGTGGCTAGATGGGGGTGGTAGTCCAGGGCAGAGAAGCAGGTTTAGCATCCTTATGGTTATATGAGCACTCCATATACTGGGAAGAGAAAGTCTGGATTGGCCAATATGAGTACAGTCACTAGGCGAGCAAATTCTTCTACAGGCAATGATGGCTAAGCTTTCTTCATTGAGGTCTAGACAAAAAATATTCCTTAAACTCTCCAAGTCCAAGAAACACTGGGCACTCTGAATGCAAATATCAATACTTTGGACAATGCACGTAAATCATATTTTGATCACTAGAAATGTGAATTTCTGATTATGAATTGAGAAATACATAAATTTGTTTAAACATCAACGTCATGTGCATTTGATGAAAACAAATCACTTTCCCTCAATCCAATCAACTCTCAGAGAAAGATAAAATTGGTTTTCTGGATTTTCAAATTAAGGAGCAGAATCTGGGCAGTGGTGTCCATCCCAAAATGATACCTTCTTCACATCTCTATCAAGTCTCTTTATAAGTGCATTGCTAAATATGCTAGAGACTAGTCTGTACATATACGTGGAAGAAAACAAATAAATAACCACATTATAGGAACCAGGTCACATCATATGTGGTATATAAAGCACTAGTTCTATTGGCTATTAATATGTATTTTTTAAAAGGGAAAGACCAGGCTGAGAGAGAATAAGTAAGGAAAACTGGGTTACAAATAAATTTCAAACTTTAATGGAAGCCCTCAAAGCCTTTAATATGATTCTGGGATCCCTAAAAAGGAGATGTGTGTGTATGGCATTTCCCAGACATACCTTGAGTACAGAATCACAGTTTACAGAGTAACCTGTGAAACCAACATCCCATGGAACAGCACACACTGGAAAACCCTAATTCAGATATATATGATGATTTTATGCAGTTTTAATATGTACATGGATCTTGAGGCATTGATGAGAACTTGTGGTCTAGCAGAATATAAATTCATATCCACAACTTAGGTGTAAAGAGCTCTGAGTCCATCTCTGAAAGCCAAAGACATGCACATATGCAAGTCTTGCTTTAACTTCAAATTAAACACGTAAAAACTATTTTCCCTGTCTAATTTCTTCCAATAACATTACCATTCTAATATTTAAACTCTTCCTTAAAAAGGGCTCTTGGCTTTAGCTCAAAATCTCTTCTGTCCTGATGAAAATGTTCAGAAATGGCTACAAAATCTCAAAACAAAATGTTTTGAAACAGTGACTCAAAACTCTGTAGCTAATGGTAACAAATCTTTCTTGGTAATTTTAAGAGTAGCGGTCATTTAATTAATGCCCAAAGTGACTTACATCATATATATATATTTTAAGAGACAAATACTTGGTTTTAAGATGAAATCTTATAAACATAGCCTTTGTGATGTCTGTGTTCCCACCTGCCACATGAAGAAAGCCACTCCTAATTGTCCATCACATAAAAATGTAATGGAAGCATGCAGACTGACATAAAGTAAGTTTTTATGTACTAAGTTTAAATAATAGAAATAAAATCAGATCAGAGTTGAGAAACTACAGTAATATAAATAATCCAATTAAGGGTAATATTGAATAAAATAGGAATAGGAAACTTAGCTTTTCATATTATTTTCTAAACATCAAAAGTGCCAATATGCTCATATATTAAAGAGAAATAATTCTCCTATCAAAGATTTCTTCAGCCTTGAAATGAACAATTAAACTTTTGATAACATGACCACAAAACTCCTGTTTCTTTCTAAATGCTTCCAAATATGCTGTGTATTGGACAGAGCACAGTCTTTAGCACTAGTGTTGAATACAGTATAAAACAACCTTGAACATAATTTTAAAAATAAAATAGAGACAAACAGGAAAATTCAGCTTCCCGGCAGAAATTTTACTTATATTAAACTATCCTACTTTGCTTTAATACTCAGAAATTGATAATTTTTTTTTGTGTGAGCTAAATAGACCATTTAAGTTATGTCTATAAAGTTAAGAGAAAGGCCGCTCTCAGGGTGTAATGTAGCATTGCACTGATGTAAATCTTCATAGGGCATGTGGGAAAGGTAAGAAGAAAAAAAATTTAAAAAAAAAAGGATTGTAAACTCACCAAATCTAAACATTGAGAAAAACTAAAAATATACTTCCACTATGTCTGTATCAAAAATGCTATTTGAATCCAAAATAAGACCTAATTACCTACAAAGTAATTTCCATACAACCAGAGCATTATTTAGGGGATATCACAAATTCACATGTCACACCAAAGGATGCATTAAAGGTTGATTTGGCTAATGATTTGCCCAATAAACGTAGTTATATCTGTTATCATGGCTATAACTAAATCTGCTAAAAGATGAATTAGCTTTTTATTTGAAAATAATTTCAAATTAATAGATCAGTGAATAATCCAAGTTCATGGCATTTTCATAGAACAAAAGTAGAATTTTCTACAGAAAAAATCTAATAGAAAATATCATATATTTTCTGTCTTAACTTGTATCAAATTGTCATGTTTATACTTCAATTATATTTGAATATGGTATATGCAATATAAATCTGAAGCAATGTACATTTAAAATGTCACCAACCCTCTTAAAGTTGTAGCTTTTCCTTGTTCTCTTTCCATCTTTCAGTGGGAATAAGCACTCTGACTTTGTCATCTTATAAACATGGTACCATAAGTCTACCAGTTAAAATACACACTGAATTAGGATGAAGAAAAAGAACTTCTCAGATTAATTTATAAAGGTTACAGAATTGTAGTAACCAGAAGTACCAACATTTCCGTGAGAATTATAGAGAAATAAACACATTTTAAATATCCATTTGTTTTAGTCTTTGGTTTTAAAAATATTGATTTCCACTCTACTTGTCCTCTTTCATCTCCCCCAGAAACTCTAACCAAACTCCAAGTCCATTAATTCTTATATTCAAAGTGTGGAAATGTTTTACACAGTCTTCTAAACCCATGGTTAGCTATAAGATCATAAAATACTCTGAAGCAAAATTAATTTTATTTGAGGGAAGAACAATGAGTAGAAAGAAACAATGGTTAGTCTCCTAATGGGAAAATTACTTTAGTCACATATGAAGAAAACAGAACTCTGAATAGTCAGACTTCTCTATTCAAAGGTATTGACTTATAGTTAAAATGTTCCTCAGGTCACCCATTTATGGCACTTCATAAAAATTCTACACTGTTCTGCTGAAAGAGGTTATGGGTTAGAATCCCAGAACTGAGTTGGCATTCTGGTCCCCTTTCAGTTTCTTACAATTCAAGGCAAACTCTTTCCCATGTTTAAATGTTCTCTTTGTGGCAAGAGGTAGCATGAAGAGATGGTGAAATCATTGCAGCCAAGAAAAAAAGAAAACTGGCTGATCTCATCTTAACTGCTGTTAATGCTTTGAGATGATGCTTAAAATGGCATTACTGAAGCAATGCTGGGAAAATGTTGTATTCCTTTCTGTTTCTTCATTCAGAATACTTTCAAAACTCTAAATCTTTCCTCAGAACCCACTCTGGCATTTCCACCTTTGGAAGACTGCCACAAAGCTACCAGTCAAAGATTTTAAGTACCTCCAAGCTAATTTAAGCTTTAAATAATTGAAATTAAAATGTGCTGCATAAGAATTCAGGCTTTTTGGTAATAAATGTTAAGTCAAGAGTCACGAAGTTTAAAAAGCTCTTTCATTAATTTTCTTGAACATATATTTCATGATCTGGCAAGTGACCACAAGATGTTACTATAGAGAGGAACTGAAATAACCCATTCTTTTCAGTTTAAATGCTACTTACTTGAAGAATATTAGACTTTATTAAAAGGTCTCATGTGGCATTTTCTGTAAAAGTAAGCATTATATCTATATTACTATACATGACAAACTTTTATGGTATACTTTTTGACACATACTTTCAAATTTGTAGTTCAACTCACCATTTATTGAGTCTGTGAGCTGAGTACGTGCTAGGTGCCATGAGAAACAAAATGACTGGTGACAGTGTTCTCAGGGAGCTTATACCTAATTTAGAGGTGGATCATAGATTTATAAGAAGATACAGGCAGGAATTCCCCAGCAGTCCAATGGTTAGGACTTGGCACTTTCACTGCCAGGGGCCTGGGTTCAATCCCTCGTCAGGGAACTAAGATCCTGCAAGCCACATGGCACGGCCAAAAAATAAATAAATAAAAAAGAAGATAAATGTCATCAGGTTCATATGAACATGGAACTATGGAACACACATCAAAATGGAGATGATTTTCATAGAGGCCCTAAAGAATTTCTAGGATTTCTTCAGTTGCAGTGAAAGAAGCACATCCTAGGTGGAGGGAAATGCTTAAGAAAATGTCTAGAAAGAAGACTTGAAACAGAGGTCTTAAAATAACAAGAAATCTATTTTGGTCAAGCAAAGGTATATGCAAAACCTTAAAATGAGAAGGGTATAGATGTGATAGTAATTAGGGTGTCATTTTGAGTAAGGCTACTTGTGATTATCACTACAAGCTTTTTTTTTTTTTTTTTTTTTTTTTGCGGTACGCGGGCCTCTCACTGCTGTGGCCCCTCCCGTTGTGGAGCACGGGCTCCGGACGCGCAGGCTCAGAGGCCATGGCTCACGGGCCCAGCCGCTCCACGGCATGTGGGATCTTCCCAGACCAGGGCACGAACCAGTGTCCCCTGCATCGGCAGGCGGACTCTCAACCACTGCGCCACCAGGGAAGCCCTATCACTACAAGCTTTGATGCAGAATCACTCAACTTGATTAAAATTGGCTAAAAAATTTAGTACGCTTCTTCTGACTTTACTTCTTCTGAGTATACCTGAAGAGCCGAGAATCTCCCTAAATTCTACCTTTATAACCTTATGATAACCAAGTAAGTATACTGTCAAATTTCAGCATAGATAATGAATTCTAGTCCTAAAAATAGTCACTGTAGGCTATTTCATACTTCAGCTGTACATTTCCATCTCAGAAGAAGGGTTGAGAAGTTGAGTCAAGAATTAAGCTCAGACTTGATGCAGTTAAAAAGAAAACAGAGAAGCAGATGCGTTTGCAAAATAAAACTTCCATGGAGTCTTTTGGTGGGGGAAGGGTGGAGTGGAGAATGAATACATTTTTTTTTAAATAATGGAAAGTTAAAAAATTGAGACTAACAACATGAATTCAATTTTCAATGTATTTAAGCTGAAAAGAACAGCACTAGAAAATATAGACAGCCTTCACAACTTCAGTTTCCAAAATTTTTGGTATCTTAACTTTCATTTAGTGTGCACAAAGTGAATAATTTGACTCTAGCTTAAAATATAGGTATACAAACTAAACTCAAAGCAGAAGGAAGGAAATAATAAAGATTAGAGCAGAAATAAATAAAATAGAGAACTGGAAAACAATAGAAAAATTTACAAAACTAAGAGTTAGTTCTTTGAAAAGATAAACAAAATTGACAAACTTTTAGCTAGACTAACCATGAAAAAAGAGAGAGGACTCAAATTTTAAAAAGAGGAGACATTACAACTGATGCTGCAGAAATACAAAGGATCATAAGAGACTACTATGAACAACTATACACCAACAAACTTGGACACCCTAAAATAAATGTATAAATTCCTAGAAACATACAAACTACCAAGACTGAATCATGAAAGAACAGAACACCTGAACAGAACAATAATAAGTAAGGAGATTAAATCAATAATCAAAAATCTCCCAATAAGGAAAGGCCCAGGACAAGATGGCTTCACTGGTGTATTTTAATAAACATTTAAAGAAAAAGTAATGCCAATCCTTCTCTAACTTTTCCAGAGAATAGAAGAGAAGGGAACACTCCCAAATGAGGCTAGCATTACCCTGATACCAAAACCAGATAAGGGTACTACAAGAAAACTATAGGCCAATATCCCTAATGAATATAGATGCAAAAACTCTCAACAAAATACCAGCAAATCGAGTTCAACAACACATTAAAAGAATCATACACTATGATCAAGTGGATTCATCCCTGAAATGCAAACACAGTTCAAGATACCCAAATCAATAAATGTGACACATCACATTAATAGGATGAAAGATAAAAATCATATTATCATCTCAATAGATGCAGAAATAGCATTTGACAAAATTCAACATTCATGATTAAAAAAAAAAAGGACTCTCAACAAACTAAGTATAGAGTGAATGTACCTCAACATAATAAAGACCATATATGACAAGCCCACAACTAATATCACACTCAATGGTAAAAGGTTGAAAACTTTTTCTCTATGATCAGGAACAAAACAAGGGTGCCTACTCTCACCACCCCTATTCAACATAGTATTGGAAGTCCTAGCCAGAAGAGTCAGGCAAGAGAAAGAAATAAAAGGCATCAGAACCAGAAAGAAAGAAGTAAAATTTCTCTATTGGCAGATAACATGACTTTGTATATAGAAAATCTTAAAGACTCCACCAAAAAACAGCCCTAATCAACAACTTCAGTGAAGATGCAGGATACAAACTTAACATACAAAAACCAGTAGTGTTTCTACACACTAGCAATGAATTAGCTGAAAAGAAATAAAGAAAACGATTCCATTCACAACAGCATCAAAAACAATAAAATACTCAGGAATAAATTTAACCAAAGAAGGTGAACAATTGCTACACTGAAAACTACAAAATATTGATGAAAGAAACCAAAGAAGACACAAAAAAATGGAAAGGTATACCATGTTCATGGATTGGGAGAATTAAATATTGTTAAAATGCCCATACTCCCCGAAGTCATCTATAAATTCAACGCAATCTCTATTAAAATTCCAATGGCATTTTTTTCAGGAAAAAAAATCTAAAATTTACATGGAACCATAAAAGTCCCCAAATATCCGAAGCAATTCTGAGAAAAAAGAACGAAGTGGGAGGCATCACACAGCCTGATTTCAAGCAATATTATAAAGCTATAGTAATCCATGCCAGTATGGTACTGGCATTAAAAACAAACACATAGACCCATGGAACAGAATCAACAGCCCAGAAGTAAACTGATGCATATATGGTCAACTAACATTTGACAAGGAAGCCAAGAATACTCAATGGAGAAAAGACAGTTTCTTCAATATATGGTGCTGGGAAACTGAATATTCACATGCAAAAGAATAAAACTAGATTCTTAACTTATACCATTCACAAAAATTAATTCAAAATGGATTAAAGACTTTTGTTTAAGACCTGAAACAATAAAACTCCTAGAAGAAAGCATAGGAAAAGAAGCTCGTTGACACAGGTCTTGCTAATGATTTTTTGGATACAACACCTAAAGCACAAGCAACAAAATAAAAAATAAACAAGTGGGTCTACGTTAAACTAAAATGTTTCTGCACAGCAAAAGAGACATCAACAAAATGTAAAGACAACATATGGAATGTGAAAAAATATTTGCAAATCAAATATCTGAAATCAGGTTAACATCCAATGTATATAAAGAATTTATACAACTCAGTAGCAAAAACCTCAAATAATCCAATTTAAAAATGGACAAAGGACCTGAACAGACATTTTTCCAAAGAAGATATAGGAATGGTCAATGGGTACATCAAAGGTGCTCAATATCATTAATCATTAGGGAAATGCAAATTAAAACCACAATGAGATATCACCTCATGACTTTTAGAATAGCTATCATCAACAGGACAAGAGATAACAAATTCTGGTGAGGATGTGGAGAAAAGGGAACACTTGTACACTGTTCTTAGGATTGTAAGTTGGTGCAGCAACTATGGAAAACAGTATGGAGGATCCTCAAAAAATTAAAAATAGAACTACCATGTGATCCAGAAATTCCACTTCTGGGTTCATATCCAAAGAAAATAAAAGCACTATGTTGAAGAAGAATCTGCACCCCCATGTTCATAGCAGCATTATTTACATCAGCCAAGACATGGAAATAACCTAAGTGTCCCTTAATGAATGAACAGATAAAGAAATATGAGAATGTGAGAAATGTAAGGTAAAGAAATGTGTGTGTGTGTATGTATGTGTATATATATATATTTATATATATATATATATACATACATACACACACACATACATATCTATATATGAATATTACTCGGCCATACAGAAGAAGGAAGGCCCACATGTGCAACAACATGGATGGACCTTGAGGGTATTATGCTAAATGACATAAGTCAGACAGAGAAAGACAAATATCATATGATCTCAATTATATGGAATCTTAAACAAACCAAGACAAGCCCTAACCCCTACTTACAGAGAATAGACTGGTGGTTGCCAGAGGCAGGGGTGGGGACGGCAAAATGGGTGAGGGTGGTCAAAAGGTACAAACTTACAGTTAAAAATAAGTAAGCCACAGGAATATAATGTACAGAATGGTGACTATAGTTAACAGTACTGCCCTGTATATTTGAAAGTCGCTAAGAGAATAGGTCTTAAAAGTTCTCATCACAAGACAAAAATATTTTTAACTATATGAGGTGATGGATATTAACTGAACTAAGCGTGGTGATCATTTTGCAATAAATACATATATCAAATCATTATGTTGTGTACATTAAATTTATACAATGTTGTGTGCCAGTTATATCTCAAAACTGGAAAAATAAAAAACAAAATACAGAGGGGGGTGTGTGTGTGTATGTATACCTACAAATACAGGCACACATACATAAACAATCCACTATAAAATTCTAAGTTGCCAATCTTTAGAAGTAATTGATTTTGAATACACAAGAAAAATAATTCAACACTTGAAACTATCATAAGCTTATTCATTTAATAGTGTTTTGTGATTAAATATAACCTTTGGAAAGTCTGCTGTTCCTCTCAATCTGAGAGGGGCTTCAAGTGAACTGTACAGGTCATTTTGCAAAACAGAACAGTAGGGAATAAAGAAGAGGTTCTCTTCATTATGAGTAAACTGGACTTGTCAACCCTCTGACAAGATAGAAACTGCATGGTTCAAACACTTAAATTTTCTCCTATTTGGGGGACAGAAAAAGTGCTAAAATGAGAATAGTTAATTTTTTCCTCAGCCTCAATTTCTCTTGAGGCTATAATGGGAATAATCAAAGTTAAGAGTATCTGTCTTCACTGCCACCTACTTGTTCACACCTTATTCCATCATTGGCATACTTCTATTTGCAGGGTAAATATGAGGTACCTGTAGAGAATCTCAATGACATAAGTTGGAATAAAAAAGTAGGCTTTGCAGTTAGGTAGATCTACATTTAAATCTTCATTCTTCCACTTACTGTGTGATTCTGATGGACCCTTTGTTTTTTAATCTAGTGACAACACTAACACTAAAAGGGTTACTAACTATTAAGTGAGATAGATATATGAAAGACTAATGGGATGACTTTCTGTTCCCCATCAAGGCATGTATATTCTGCTTCTCTGCCTTTGTGCCTCCATTACTTCCTTCTTACAAAATTTCCCTACCTATCTGCCAAGGTTCAATAAAAATTCACTTCCTCCATACAGCTTTTCCTGTTCCCTTCCAGCCAGAAGAGCTGCCCTTTTCTGAATTCTCTTTTTCTGAGACCTGTATTAGGACACTCTTACTTCAGTGACATCTCGCCTTAGTTACTGTCTATCTCTCATTGCTCCTTCTCACTGTCCTATCAAGCTCTTCTTCCTCTGCTTATTGCTTAAATGCTGGTGTCCTTGGAATTCTAGTCTAGAACTTCTTCAACATTCATTCATATATTTTATTCATTCTATTTAACAGGTAGTTATATTCAAGGTATTGTTCTGAGTTCTAGGGATGTAGGGATGAACAAGATAGTCTAGATTCCTCATTAGTGAAGCTTATTTAGACAAGTAAACAAATAAAACAATTGCAGATTGCTAAATGTTAGGAAGGAAATAAATCTGAATGATGGGATAGAGAGGGATTGGAACTATTGAATAGAGAAGTTAGGGGAAGACTCTTGAGTTGCTGACATCTATCTGAGCTGAATGAAAAAGCCAGTGGTAGGAAAAGTTGGGGGAAGAATGTTCCAGTCAGAAGGAACAGAAAGTACAAAAGCACTGAAGCATAAATGAACTTGGCTTATCTGAGGAACAGAGAATCTGATCTGGTTGGTTCTAAGTAAGCAAGAGAAAGAGAGAGAGAGAGAGAGAGAGAGAGAGAGAGAGAGAGAGAGAGAGAGAGAGAGAGAGAGAGAGAGAGAGAGAGAGAGAGAGAGTGGTTTTAAGATGAGGTTAGAGGTATGTAAAGGCCAGGTAGGGGTGAGGCACTTAGATTACTATTTAAGTCCAATGGGAAGCCATCTGAGCATTATATGAAGAATGGTTGCATACTCTGATTTGGACTTCTAAAAGATCATTCTGGTAGTTTGTGGAGAATGAATTGAAGGCATTAAGAGTAGATGCATCAACCTGGGAGAATGCAGTAATCCGAGAGAAAGGATATGATATCCTGGACTAGGGTGACAGCAGTGGAAATACAGAGAAGTGAATGGATTCGGGATGCATTTTGGAGGCAGAAATGAAACTACCTGGTGATGGATTAGATGTGAGGGAATGAATAAAAGGGAAGAAGAAACCAGGATAAGCCTAGAGTGTTATTCTGAGCCACAAGGTTGATGATGGTGCCATTTGCTGAGACAGAGGTGAATGGGAGTAACAAGATTGATGGGAAAATTATGAGTTCGGTCTTGAACAAGCTAAGTTTGAAACGCATATTATCATTCAAATGGGTATACTAGGCAGGCAGTTGGGTATAAAAGTCAAGAAGTAAGAGGTCTAAGCTGGAGTTAACTTTGAGCTGTGTCAGCCTAACAGTGGTATTTAAAGCCATAGGACTCCATGAGATTATTTTGAGAGTACAGTTAGAGAAGGTGGCCTAAGATGGGGGCTGAGAAATCTTTAGAATTTAGAGATCCCAATGAGAAAGAAAAGACAACAAGGTGACCCAAGAGATGGCCAGAAAGTTAGTGACATAACCATTTCCTGAGTGACCTATTTAACTCCCATTCTCTCAAGTTGCAGATCGATCTCAGATCTCTACTTCTAGTCCTCAGCAGAGTTGCTAATTTAAATTTGCGATTGTCTCCTAGTCATCTACATACTCTAAACCAAATTCATTGTCGTTTGCTCCAAATTTGTCCTCTCTTTTATGTATTCCCTATCAGATTGAGTGGTAATATACCCAGTTACTTAAGAAGAAACCCTGATGTTCAATTCTTTCTTTCCTTTTACAAACATCCCAACAAATACGAAGAATTATTGTCTCTACCTTCTCATTGTCCCTGGAATCCATAAATTATCCACATCCTCATTCTTACTATCATGGTTCTTACTGTCACCATCTCATTCCTGGATTACTACAACAGGCCATTAAATGGCCTTCTTGCCTCTGGTCTTCCCCTTTTGCCTATTCTCTACACTAAAGCCCAATGCTGAACACCATTGCTTCTCCACTTACTCCCATCCTTCAGTAGATCCTCTTAGCCTTGATACTCCTTAATCCCCTTAATATGACCCTAAAGCTATCAGGATCTGGCTGTGACCTCTCTCTAAACTTTTCTCTCACGGCCATTTGCCCCAGCCTCTTATTGATGTATTTATAATTTCAGTTCCTTTAACCCAGCAGCTTCTCTCTGGCCCCTGTGCCTTTGCACATGTGGTCTTGTCCTTCTCACTATAACAAATCTTCCCCATCTCCTTCTTCTTCACCCTTCCCATTCTGAACAAATTAATTCTCATTTATTCCATTTAGATATTAGTGTAGACAGTACTTCCTCTAGGAAACTGAATGACTTTCTAAGGGAGTGTTAGATGCTCTCCAGGATGTTCCAAGAACACCTTGTATTTCTCCTCATCATAGCACTTAACACACTATGTATCTGCCTATTTCCTTCTCTGCATCCTCCACCAGGCTTAAGCTTCTTGCAGAGAAGAAGCTGTCTACTGGTTTCATAGTCATAATCATAATACTTAACCCAATATCTGGCAGAAAGTAGGCACTCAATATTTGTTGAATGAATGATTGTGTATACATATTCTCTCTCCTACTGGTTTATAGGAATCTTAATATTTTCATTTAGCAATTAGGTCTTTAAACACAGAAATTTATTTTAGTGACTAAATGCATTAAAAACTAGAACACACAGTACTCTATAAAGAGAAAAAGTACTGTCAGGTGTAGATAAGATACTACCTAGTTATTGAATTAGCAATTGAGGAAAAATAAGTTTAAAATCTCTTCCCATACATGTTTATTTCCAACCCAGGTCCCAACACACACACACACACACACACACACACACACACACACAAATCCTCAAAAAAACTGTTTAGCTTTTAGCACATTAGATAAAAGTGCAAGGGCCTCATGTAGGGGACTGGAGTCCTTAATTCCCTTGGTGACTCCTCTGGTTATCACTAACAAGGTTTGTCCTTCTTTGACTCAGTTATTTTGGACTCCCTAGGGGCAAATTCCATGTCTTATCTATGTTCCCTCCCAACCTGAAAGCCTAGCACAGGTATGCAGAAGGCACTCAAAAACTGCCTGTTCACTGAATGAAAATAGAAGAGATATGATTATTCTTGATAGGCTCCACTATAAACAAACCAACCAAACTGAAGTATCAGTAAAATATCTGTAACTAAATATTTTATGTCACATGGGGAAAATATTAGCATTTTGGTGTTCCCAGATAATTAGAAATAAACTCTTTAGTTTTCTGCATCTGTTTAAAATAGTAATTTTATAGCTACACATTGAAGATTTCTCAATTTTCTTAAAGACATCTTTTATTAATAAAATATCTTCACTGTGGAAGAGTAAAATCACGTATTTAATCCCATTAAGAAATGCAAAAACATATGTGAGACATCTGCTGTCAGATTTCTATTCTGTTCCCATTGTGACAAACCAACCTGGCATGTATTCTATTTTAGTTAAAAGAAAGTTCAGTCATGAACCTGTATCAAAGGGCACAAAGGATTTAGACCTCTAAGTTTAAAAGTCAATTCAGCTGACTATTTAACGTAAAGATCTAAAGGCAATGAGTTCTGTGTCCAGGATCATTCAGAGCATCTCAGTTAGGGTAAGGAGAGATATTTCAAATTTCCTCCCAGATAAGGCTGAAGGCTTGTTTTGATTCAGAAACCTGTTATTACACTTGACTCATCCTAGAGCAAATTCAAACTTCAAATACTGCTACTCAGATTAATTTGGAGTTATATTGGTACAAACAATCACTCCTGTGGGATAACTCATAGTTGGAATGAATGCCAAAGGTGAATGCATAAACAGTATTCACACAGACATTCATCCCAGTGTATTCAGTTCTGCTGAAAGCAGCCTCCGCCCAAACATATACACCATGCATCAGGCATCTATTTGTATTTCTGCTGTGCAAGTTGTAACGTATTAAATACCAAACTTAATTAAACTGGCATGCATTTTAATTGTTTTCCACTAGATGTTGAAATTTAATAGCTTTGTCCTTTTATTCTATTTCACCTAAAACACTTATCACTATTTGAATTTGAGATTACATTTGCTGACAGTTCAGTTCTTTGGTTTTAATTGGTACCAAGTTTCCTGCTGTTTCCTCTTCGTTATGACAGGTCACTATGTCAAAAAAACAGGAAGACACCAAAGAATAGAATTAATGCTAAATTAATCCCAAACATTGAGATTAATTGGAAACACTATCTACTCACCAATGTGCCTTTACACACTCCTGTTTTACTTTTCTTCATCCTATAAGCTAGTAAACAAAGTTGGGCTTGCTCAGCAAATTTTCTATGATTGGAAAAGATGCAAGAAATATAAAAGGGTTAAGTGGTTAAATAAAGATGCCCTAATTAGCTTTTTAAAATTGCTGCACATAAAAATAAATCAAGTCTCTCTGTATCCCTTATACTTAATGGCAAGAAAAATAATTAGATGATAAAAATAAATGAGAAAACCAGAGTTTCCTAATTTGGGAAGTTGATTCCTCAGAGGACTCAAAATGTAATTCAGAGGAAGATGCTGGAGAGTCCTGCTCAATGCTGGCCAGTTGGATTGTTCATAAATTGAACGATTTGTTTAATTTTTGCTGAAAATTGTTCTACAGGTTCCCACCAAACCAAAAAAACATAGGAAAATATTCTGATATATTAGAAGAAGGAGCTTTACTCATTCTGCTAATGCCTAACAACATTACAAAGGTTGCCTTCCACAGCAGAAAAAAAAAAGCTGGGCTCTTTTGCCTTCAGAAACCATAGACATGCAGAATTGCTATCTTGACCAGCCATTTCAGTTCCCTCTTATGTTCCCTTAATATGGACACTGAAACTGAAGTCATGGCCAAAACAAACTGAATGTGCTCTCCACTTGTCTTTTAAAACTCCCTCCTCCTTCAGCATACCAAAGAACTATGCAATACAGGATCTTGTTTAAAATCTGTTGGCTATTCTGGATACACTTCAAATGGTAGCAAATCCAGTTTTCTGCACTCCAGTTTCAGCTCTTCACTCTCCTTTTATGTAATAAAACTAGAAACTCATAAGATGGTAAATTTTTGCCTTAATTTTCTTATGTATTTAAGAAAATTAGTTCCAACATTAGTTCCTAAGCACTGAGATCCTATTGAGGATCTTAAGAAAGCAACTTGGTTCCCTCTTTCTAGCAAAATTTATGGAAAACTTCCAGTGAGCTTACAGATTCTCATAAGTGAATGCTTAGGATCCTTATCAGTTAGAGTTTAGCTCTTTGGTTTCAACTGAAGGGTTCAACTTGAATTGCAAATGTTAAAAAAAAAATTACTCCAAAAAATTTGGCTTATTTTTATCCTTGTGAGACTGGCTGATAATTTATTCTCTCTTCTTGAAAGCTTGCTTTCTATTTTGAATTTCCTTGAAAGCAGCATCCAATGTTAAATTCATTTAAGGAACGAATTTTCATCATGTTCACGAACAAATTAGGCTGGAGGACTTGTAGAAATGGTAACATAAGAGCAGATATCCAAGCCCTCTTCCCATTAAATGACTGAAATAATTTTTTTTAATTTGGAAAATATCCTATATGAGCATTAAAGTCACTAGGGAATAGTGACAGCTGAGAGGCAGAAGTTTTGAGGAATTTCTGGCTAAAATGCAGACAAATCCACATTAAAGGATATCTCTAGGAATCTAATCACAGCCCCTCTTCCTAAGCCAGCTGTGGAATGTACAAAACCCCAGCCAACTGCCCCAACAACCCTTCCTTGGAGGCATGGGTTGTGGTAGTCAGGGCTAACAGGAGAGAGGGAGACTTTGCAATGGAAGCCCTCCACCCCTGTACCATAGCTGAGAAGGAACTGGAAACACAAACAGAAACCCAGCAGTGCTGTGGTATCTCTCCCAGTTATGTATTCAAGTGGCCAGCTCACCCTGATATAGGGAAGTTTCTTTTCATCCAAAGTTTCCCTCCTAATATATAGCAGGAAGAACTAAAGGTGAGGGAGGCTTTGGAGAAACAGGTATGTCTTCTTTAAACACAAAGCAGCCAAAGACAGCAGTGTTGAGGAAAGGAAATACGTACAAACTCACCAGACAGAGGCCACCTATGGGTGGCAGGACTCTTCTCTAACCCAGCCTCTCACTTAGAGTGGGCTTACCCTGGCAAGAGTGTTCAGTTTCCTAAACTGGTAGGGTTTACTGGGGGAGGAAGGCCCCAAAGGGACAAAGCTTTTCTCCAAGTTGGCTAAAGTTGCAAAACAGAAAATCAGACAAACCCAAATTATGAACCTGGACTAGTGGCCATGACAAATGAAAGACAGATATAAAGGGGAGTAGGAGGGAGGGAGCTGATCTCTTAAGCAATAGTTTCAACAAATAGAACTTTTACCATGATAATGTTCTAAATGTCCCACTAAAACAGTCTAAGAAGATTCTATTACACTTTTGTGGTAGTAGATGAATCAGCCCTGCTCATTCAGATGAATCATTCAGATGAATCAGCTAAATAGGGGAAACAAATCCAGAATGGTACCTATAAAAATATACTTCAACTAAAAGAAAAAATAAGCATATTACTCAACAGTAGAAGAAGAGCATGTTTAAAGAAATGATTTGCTAGAATCATCTGTGTTCTAGAAATTAATCTTAGACCTCACGTGCCTTGTGCTGCCAAAGGAAGTTTTCATAGGTACTCTTTGAAACAGATGAATGAGTAAATTAGAAAACAGGCTGAAATTAAGAAGGAAATTAAGAAGTCAAGAAAAATAATGCCAAGTAATGTAATTCCACAGCAAAATATAAAACAGAATTAAGCTCCAAGACTTCATACTATACTACAAAGCTACAATAATCGAAATAGTATGGTACTGGCACAAAAACAGACACAGATAAATGGAATAGGATACAAAGTCCAGAAACAAACCTACGTATCTATGGTCAATTAATCTGTGACAAAAGAGGCAAGAATATACAATGGAGAAAAGTAAGTCTTTTCAATAAGTGGTGCTGTGGAAACTGGACAGCTACATGTAAAAGAATGAAATTAGAACATTCTCTAACACCATATACAAAAATAAACTCAAAATGGATTAAAGACCTAAATGTAAGACCAGATACTATAAAACTTCTAGAGGAAAACAAAGGCAGAACACACTTTGTTATAAATCACAGCAATATTATTTTGGATCTGTCTCCTAGAGTAATGGAAACAAAAGCAAAAAGAAACAAATGGGATCAAATTAAACTTAAGAGCTTTTGCACAGCAAAGGAAATCATAAGCAAAATTAAAAGACAACTTAGGGAATGGGAGAAAATATTTGCAAATGATGTTACTGACAGGGATTAATTTCCTCCAAAAGATACAAACAGCTCATACAGCTCAGTATTTAAAAAACAAGCTGGGCAGAATACCTAAACAGACATTTCTCCAAAGAAGACATACAGATGGCCAAGAGGCACATGAAAAGATGCTCAACATTGCTAATTATCAGAGCAATGCAAATCAAAACTACAATGAGGTATCACATGACATCAGTCAGAATGGCCATCATTAAAAAGTCTACAAATAATAAATGCTGGAGAGGGTGTGGAAAAAAGGGAACTCTCCTATACAGTTGGTGGGAATGTAAATTGGTGTAGCCACTATGGAGAACAGTATGGAGCTTCCTTAAAAAGCTAAAATATGTTACCATATGAACCAGCAATCCCACTCCCGGGCATATATCCAGAGAAAACTAATTTGAAAAGATACATGCACCCCAATATTAATTGCAGCATTATTTACAATAGCCAAGATGTGGAAGCAACCTAAGTATCCATTGACAGACAAATGGATAAAGAAAATGTGGTACATATATACAATGGAATATTACTCAGCCATAAAAAGGAACGAAATTGGGTCATTTGTAGAGACGTGGATGGATCTAGAGACTGTCATACAGAGTGAAGTAAGTCAGAAAGAGCAAAAGAAATATCGTATATTAACGCATATATGTGGAACCTAGAAAAATGGTACAGATGAACCGGTTACAGGGCAGAAATAGACACAGATGTAGAGAACAAACATATGGACACCAAGAGGGGAAAGTGGCAGGGTGGGGGGGGGTGTGATGAATTGGGAGACTGGGACATATATACACTAATATACTAATACATACATACACGAATATTTATAAAATGGATAACTAATAAGAACCTGCTGTATAAATAAATAAAATTCTAAAATTAAATAATAATAATAAATAAATAAATTTATCTCTACTAAAAAAAAAAAGATTCTTGTCCCTGAGGAAGAGAGTTTCTTTAAACATCCTAAGGAAACGGTGTGATTAGTTTTCTAATATGCAACATGCTTTGGAGACACAGAAAAGAAAGGGGCTAAGTTTACCTCAAGGAGTTGGGATGACTTTACAGAGGTTGTATATTCCTTATTATATCGAAAACTTAAATCTTGCCAAAGACATTTCCTCAACATCCTTAATCATGGTTCTGACTCTTTTTGGTATTACCTACTGCTCAGCAGCATCAGTACAGTAATTAAGAGCTAAGGTATATGTGCTTCCCGAAGCCAGGCACTCCCTTCTGTGTGATGCAAATGGCCTTTCTAGGACACAAGCACATTCAATTCCCAACTGTTCACAGTGCTGTTCAGAATATTTTTAAAAACTGGAAATACAATTATTTTCCAGTAAATCCAAAGCCTAAAACCCTCTCCTACCACTCCTTTCTGGCCAATCATCTCTTAAACAAATCTGATATTTTGTGTATTCTGGTGAAATTATATAAGCCAAATAAGAATGTATATGGTCTACATAAGAATGGAAGTAGTTCTTAACTTAGTATAGCATAATCATATGGCACTATCTTTATCCCATAAACTTATATAAAATGTTTCAAAGTAACTAACTGGATATTGATAGATAGCACTTTTCCAACCCTCCTCATTGAATAAGTCAATGATAATAATTATTCATCCACCAAACATTTATTACCTAACATGCGCCAAGCACAGTGTTAGGAATCCTAATAGGATAGGAATAAGAGGGAAGTCCAAGTACTTTGTGGGCTCAAACTCCATTAGGTCATTTTCAGTTTACATGGATGACTATGAAATTCAAATGTTTTCACTTACATTTCTTAAGACATTGAAAAATATTTGGCCAGGTATCCCACAGTATTTGATACTTTTACTTACTCACTCATGTTCTGTTTTGTTTCAGAAAGTGTTTGTATTTACTATTTTCATTTTGCCTGCTATAGTTAACCATTCCATGTCTTCACAATAAAATCTTTATGGCGTTAACCTAGTATCTGCTACTTTGTTGACAGCAACCCTATTACAAAACTGTGGACCCTAAAGAGAAAGTACTCTTCAATAAATTATAAATGATAATAATAAAAACCCAGGCCTTGTTATAAAAAGTAAGAGAATATCGTTCAAAATAAGGGCTTAATGTGGCCATTCATTAAAGTTATGATGTTACTAGAAATACTAAATGTTATTTAGAAGAGGCCAAAAAACTATTGCCTTTGAGAAAACCAGAATTTCAGAGAAGAAAAATACTAAGGTAACTGAAGACTATGAGTAATTAAAAAATCTATCCTGTAATTTCTTTAAGAATAATAGAGTAGTTTATGGGAAAGATTAAAAAAAATAAAGTACGAATTACAGATTTTTTTATAGAGGTAGTCTGTAGCAGTGGGGAGAGAACCACTATGTGTTCAGAGGACTTGAGAGGCAGCGGTGCCAAGTAATTCATCACTCCACGCTGAAGCAGTCACCTCGCCTCTCGGAAGAGTCAAGCTGCTCAAAGGCAAGGGCTAGGAAAACAGAATTAAGCACTTGATTTTCATATTAGTTTCAGCATCATCTATCCATTAGGTAAGATTAATATATGTTATGTATCCACAGTTTTT
Source organism: Mesoplodon bidens (assembly GCF_964165515.1). NCBI lineage: Eukaryota > Metazoa > Chordata > Mammalia > Artiodactyla > Ziphiidae > Mesoplodon > Mesoplodon bidens. The sequence continues at coordinate 72,556,632 of NC_138176.1, read as the reverse complement.
GCAAGCTTTCTGTAAAAATGAAGTTTGGGGCTTCCCTGGTGGCGCAGTGGTTGAGAGTCCGCCTGCCGATGCAGCAGGGGACACGGGTTCGTGCCCTGGTCCGGGAAGATCCCACATGCCACGGAGCGGCTGGGCCTGTGGGCCATGGCCGCTGGGCCTGCGTGTCCGGAGCCTGTGCTCTGCTATGGGAGAGGCCCGCGTACCGCAAAAAAAATGAAGTTTGAAGAGATAGCTATGTAGGGACTTATTCATTTATATTTATGAGGCAGGGAACCAGTTCACTGGACATTTACCTACGTTTACAAAAGGTCAAGGAAGAAAGAAGTTGGGGGTGGATGTTATCTCACAAAATATGCAGTAAGTTCTATGGTCACATAAATCTGGAGGGCAGGAGATGGTAATCTATAGATTCTGGATGAAGATGCCCTGTTAATGATACCATATTTAACTACATTGGCAGGAATTCAACTCTAGCCCCAACTTGGAGGTGACCTTCCATTGCTTTATAGTTTGCTTTGTAAAATCCATAAGTAGTTCTAAAACCCTCTCAGTGAAATGAAGTTTTTCTTAAAAAAAGCTCACAGATAAGAAATACCCCCACTTTAAGTACCTGGTTTAAATATTGTCAACTGATAATTTTATTCACTAAAAACTACTGAGCACTACAATGGGAACAAAAATAAGCATTGCACCAATGCACCCACAATTTATCATTTAAAAAACACCTTGTTGCCTCATATCTATTGTGTTGTTTACTGTCAATGAATGAAAATATAGTCTTAAGACTTTCCATAACATTTTTAGGAAATACTTTACATTAAACAATAGGGCAAACAAGATGTATAAGTGTGACCACTTCAATAGGAAAATATTTCTTCTCAATTACATATTTGAAGGGAAAACAGTGCCTTTTTTGAGGAAGAGATAATTTTATTTTCAAGGGCAGTTCATCCAACTTTTAAAAATATATCAAATATAATGTTCTAAATTAAACTCTTGATTTGCAAGTAGTTAAATGATTCAGCTAAATAATTGAATTTAAAGAAGAATTTAATTCTTCTCACTCTCCTGGGGTAGAAGGATTCAACAACAAAGATCTTAATCATAGCATTATCAAGTGTCTCAAGTCTTAATTATCTCATGAACATAAAACCTAGAGCCTGAACATAAAACAAAACATAAGCGGGCTTCCCTGGTGGTGCAGTGGTTGAGAGTCCATCTGCCGATGCAGGGGACACGGGTTCGTGCCCCGGTCCGGGAAGATCCCACATGCCATGGAGTGGCTAGGCCCATGAGCCATGGCCCCTGAGCTTGCGCGTCCGGAGCCTGTGCTCCGCAACGGGAGAGGCCACAACAGTGAGAGGCCCGCGTACCGCAAAAAAAAAAAAAAAAAAAAAAAAAGCAACTGCGTAAAGTCAAACTTCTTTTTCATTTTGATGAAAAGTATGACCTAGGTATTATATATTTATATTCATATCAGACACATGGTTTCTGACCTACTGACCAGCAGGAAGCAGTGTGTCCAGACAGGGAGGAAAATGGAAAATGGTTAAAGAGTAGGAGGGAGGAAATGAGAATTAAGTGGAAAGGTAATTAGGGGTTGAATGAACATATAACAAGTAGAGACACAGCAGATCTTTTAAATTAATATACCTTTTCCTACATTCACAAAATAAAACTCTTGAAGGAATTTTCGAAATAGAAATAACTGATGAACTGAGGCTCAGAGAAACAACAATGGAAGTTTTAAGCTTACTTTGTTTTTTCCTGATGTCCTCTAAAAACAAATTCACAGTTTTTCATATCAATGTCCACTGTGCTATCATTCTAACCTTTGTATTCTAATGTGACTTAAACCAAACCAGCTTGGGTTTAAATGATCTATTATCAAGAGTATTATCTGCTATACCTGATAAACTAGCTAAATGGAAAATCAGTCTCTCAATGGGTCAAAGATGATAAATACATTATCTGCAGAACCAACAGGAAAGTGTTTTCTCTCTCCTTCAGTAAAGGCAAAAGTAACCACAAATTCAGGAGTGAGACAACTGCTTCTACATGTTCAAGCCTACCTTCTAATATGGGGTCCCCAATCCCTAGGCCACACAGCAGGAGGTGAGCGGCGGGCGAGTGAGCAAAGCTTCATCATCTGCAGCTCCCCATCGCTCCCCATTGCTCGCGTTACCTCCTGAACCACCCCCCACCACCCCATCAGTGGAAAAATTGTCTTCCACGAAACTGGTCCCTGGTGCCAAAAAGGTTGGGGACCGCTGTTCTAATACACCCTTAAGTTCATGGTTCATCACTGTGTCCAACTCACTTAAAATGATTCCAGTAAGGCCTGCCAGTTCAGACTTGCCCCCCCTTTTGGGGGAGGAGGGTAGAGTGAATCTGAATCTTCTTCAGCTGCCTATCTTGATGCAGAACCTCCAGTCCATGGGAACAATCTAATTATATTATACCACCAGTTGTAAATATAAAAAGCTAGCTTTTAAAGTTTTAAAAGTATGGTGTTATGTAATGAAAGTAGATTCTTTTCTCCTATCAAGTAAGATGTACAATGCCTCTACTTTCCAGAGGAGAAAGTTAAAAACAGAGAAAATAAAGGACAAATGAGAGTTGTTCTAAGTTTTAGGTAGGACTTAAAATATATATATAGGGGATTCTCTGGTGGCAGAGTGGTTAAGAATCTGCCTGCCAATGTAGGGGACACAGGTTCGATCACTGGTCTGGGAAGATCCCACATGCCAAGAAGCAACTAAGCCCGTGCACCACAACTACTGAGCCTGCGTGCCACAACTACTGAAGCCCATTCGCCTAGAGCCCATGCTCCGCAACGAGAAGCCACCGCAATGAGAAGCCCGTGTACCACAATGAAGAGTAGCCCCCGCTCGCCCAACTAGAGAAGTCTGCACGTAGCAATGAAGACCCAATGTGGCCCAAAATAAATAAAATAAATAAACTTATTAAAAATATATATATACACACACACACACACAAATATATATGACTTGTTCTCTCAATGATCATCCAATTTTTAAAAAGCAATTTTATCAACATAAGCAGTAATATCAAAGAAAACACAGAGGTCATGCTTATAGAAGCTACAGAGAAAATGAAAGAGAGAAGAAAGCATAAACATAAATAGAATAAAAAATAAATAGAATGAAAAAAGATTTTCATAAACTTGCCTAGGCTTAAAGGAGGGACTAAAAATAACAAGATGCAATTTACTAAATTAAATGTTAAAATTTTCAACATTGATTTAGAAAATCACAGTCCCAAAGTAAGGATGAAAGAGATTTGGTTTATCAGCTGCTTGTGTGAAAAAAAAGACAAGGAACCTTACACTGCAACTTTAATGTGTGGCCTTGTGGCAAGAAAGCCAAGTGTGCTTTGAGGCCACATTAATGGATGTGCAGTGTCCAGAAAACTAGGAGAGAGACGTATGATGACCTGATCACAAGTATTTAAAATACCGAACACCAAACTTTAATATTTAAAGGACCATTACATAACACAGGGATCCAACATTCTTCAATAAATGCTGATTTTATCCTAACAGGATACGAAACAGAACATTCCAAAAATGTACTCAATCACTGCATTCCCCATTATTAGAAAAATCCAATCTAGAATAGTCTTTTGTAGAAAGGTAGTAAAGAAGATTCCGGCACGGCATGAAAAGGGAATAATTTTTTTTTAAGTTTTAAAATATATAACTTTTCTTCAGTTATAGCAATTATCTAAACATTTATTTTCTCATAAAATATGGAAACTGCCCCTTTTAACTCCTGGCCACTTTTCTCCCCATATCTCCCCCTTCTGCCTTCATTACAGCCCTCATTAAACATTTGAAGTAGGCATTTTATGATATATTCCAGTTGTATGACACATATTAATGAAGAGAAGTACCTTCTACAGTATTAATAAAAATTAAACTAAGTTTTAAAAAATATTTTGATATTAAGTTATCTTCCTTGCTATAGGATGCCAACCCCTTCACTCAATCAAAACATATTATTTATTAAATACTTACTATGCACTAGGCATTCAGATGTGCTTTCCTCCCTTACTACTGCAGGAAAATTACTAACTGAATAATCATTATACTAATTTCTATTTTTAAAATGTCTTAAAAAGACTCATTTTGAGAAGGTAGAACTTTTGAAAAAATGGAAAGGGACAACTAAAATACAAAATAAAAAAAATAAAACCCCACCTATCTCTTAACTTTAAAAAAGTATATAACAACAAAACAAAAAGACAACCTACAGAAGGGAGAAGATATTTGCAAATGATGCCACCGACAATGGACTAATTTCCAAAATATACAAACAGCTCATACAGCTTAATATATTAAAAAAAATCAAAGACAACTATGGAATGGGAGAAAATATTTGCAAACGATGTTAGTGACAGGGATTAATTTCCTCCAAAATATACAAATAGCTCATACAGCTCAGTATCAAAAATAAATAAATAAATAAATTTAAAACTGGGCAGAAGACTTAAATAGACATTTCTTCAAAGAAGACATACAGATGGCCAAGAGGCACATGAAAAGACGCTCAACATCACTAATTATCAGAGAAATGCAAATCAAAACTACAGTGAGGTATCACCTGACATCAGTCATAATGACCATCATTAAAAAGTCTACAAATAATAAATGCTGGAGAGGGTGTGGAGAAAAGGGAACCCTCCTACACTGTTCGTGGGAATATAAATTGGTGTAGCCACTATGAAGCACAGTATGGAGGTTCCTTAAAGCTAAAAATGGTTACCATATGAACCAGCAATCCCAATCCTGGGCATATATCCAGAGAAAACTCTACTTCCACAAGATACATGCATCCCAATGTTCATTTTTTTTTTGTAATGGGAAAACAATTGTTTTTTTTTAACATCTTTATTGCAGTATAATGGCTTTACAATGTAGTGTCAGTTTCTGCTGTATAACAAAGTGAACCAGCTATATGTATACATATATCACCATATCCCCTCCCTCTTGCGTCTCCCTCCCACCCTCCCTATCCCACCCCTCTAGGTGGTCACAAAGCACCGAGCTGATCTCCCTGTGCTATGCAGCTGCTTCCCACTAGCTATCTATTTTACATTTGGTAGTGTATATATGTCAGTGCTACTCTTTCACTTCGTCCCAGCTTACCCTTCCCCCTACCCATGTCCTCAAGTCCATTCTCTACCTGTGTCTTTATTTCTGTCCTGCCCCTAGGTTCATCAGAACCATTTTTTTTTTTGGATTCCATATGTATGAGTAGAGTCTGTCATACAGAGTAAAGTAAGTCAGAAAGAGAAAAACAAACACATCCTAATGTTCATTGCAGCACTATTTACAATAGCCAAGATGTGGAAGCAACCTAAGTATTCATCAACAGATGAATGGATAAAGAAAATGTGGTACATATTGGGTTGGCCAAAGAGTTCGTTTGGTTTTACGTAAAAATAAAAGACACATTTTTCATCTTCACCAAGAATTTTACTGAACACTGTATTCACTAACCCAACAAACTTTTTGGCTAACCCAATATATACAATGGAATACTACTTAGCTATAAAAAAAAAAGGAATGAAATAATGCCATTTGCAGCAACATGGATGGACCTAGAGATCGAGGAAGACAAATATATATGATATCTTGTGGAATCTAAAAAAATGACACAAATGAACTTATTTACAAAACAGAAATAGACTCACAGACATAGAAAACAAACTTATGCTTACCAAAGGGGAAGGGGGGGTGATAAATTAGAAATTTGGGATTAACAGATATACACAACTATATATAAAATAAACAAGGACCTACTGTACAGCACAGGGGATTATATTCAATATCTTCTAATAACCTATAATGGAAAAGAATTTGAAAAATAATATATATGGTGTGTTTGCGTGTGTGTATGTGTGTGTGTGTAACTGAATCACTTTGCTGTACACCTGAAACTAACACAACATTATCAATTAACTATACTTCAATTTTTTTTCTTCTTTCACGGTACGAGGGCCTCTCACTGTTGTGGCCTCCCCCGTTGCAGAGCACAGGCTCCAGACGCGCAGGCTCAGTGGCCATGGCTCACGGGCCCAGCCGCTCCGCGGCATGTGGGATCTTCCCGGACCAGGGCACGAACCCGTGTCCCCTGCATCGGCAGGCGGACTCTCAACCACTGCGCCACCAGGGAAGCCCAACTATACTTCAAATTTTAAAATGGTTTTTTAAATAGTATGAAACTGAATAAAGGAAAAAAATCTTTTTGAGACCATCTGGTTTTATACTTTAAAGAAATATATATATCAAAAGGCTAAACATTTTTTTGTTCTAAATGAAATATATTTACAATTATGAAGTATTCAATCCTGCATTTGATGTGGGAAGTTTATTTACCCTCCTCTGAAGCTATGGATTTTAATAATCACGTCACTGTTTGGTTAGGGAACCTGAAGCTCAGATGTCTTTCCTGAAATGCTCTCTAGAGATCCAGCATATTGATTTAGACCTGTAAGCTTGCATACACTCCCAGCTATGTCCTCATAACATCACAAGGCACCTAGACAGCACTGCCAAACATATGGCTTCCCACAAGGGCCTACATTCTAAAGTACACTGACCAATCTTTCTCCTTTCACCTGAGAGTGAAAAACAGAACAAAACAAAAAACTGCTAGGTCAGAAAATCTATCATCAACTAAACTTTCTGGGATTTTCAAAACATTTCCTGCATTCATGTCTCAACAAACAAGGTCTTGAGTGTATTTATTCATTAAAATTATCACCCAATAGACACCATATATTATCCAGAACAGCTTTCAAATTTCTCTTCCTATAGTGAAGCATTTACGTCCACCAATACTACTGGAATTAGAATATCCCTAAAGTCTCCCAAAACAGTCAACAAAAGCACAAATCCCAATTGTAATCAATTTATTTTCGGTAGGACACTTTAGGCAAAAAATGTATAAGCATCAAATATTACTTTTACAAATGTTAGTTACAACTGAGTATCTCTGAGATTCAAGCTCTGAAATAAGGTAATTTTGTATACAAGGTTACCGTGTCTAGACACTGTAAGTTTCAACTTCTTACCCTCTCAGTTCCTCCTACACCCCATCCCCACTTAATGGGCAGGTGCTGAATCTATTTTAAGAAGGAGCCAGAGGGGATAAGGAAGAACAGAAGATATGATCAGAAAGTGAATTCCTTCTTTTGAAGTGTGTGATTAAGTGCCTACTATGTAACCAAACACTGTGCAAGATGTTAGGAATGGAAGATAAGATACAACCTTTGTCCTAGGGATTTCAGAGAAGACTGGCACACAGGACTACAGTAAGTGTGATGTTTGAGGGACAATAAATGCCACAAATATGAGGTTTTGCTGATGAGAAACCTGAGCTGGGGCTGTACAGCAAAGGGACATTTAACCAGGAGAGGAACAAGTACAAAGACTTGAATGTGTGAAATATAATGTTATGTTCAATACCTATAGTTAGGAAGAATTATACTACACAATCTGAGGGATAGTCAATATGGTGACGAGGAGGTTGAAGAGTAATCAAGAGCCAGATCAGGAATATTAAATACAGAGTTTGATCTACTTCCTATAGGTCAATGGTTTTCCAAACTGAGTTCTTTAGATAGCAAGAGTTCACAGAGCTGTTCAGGGCCACACTGGCTGAAAAGGGGGTAGGTAGGTGGCCCTATGAGTCCCCACATTGTATCCATTTCTGCACTGACCAGATGAACTTCATTTTAATTGTAAAAACTTTGCAAGGAAGGTGGGGTAGGGGGTGGTGCTTCCACTGCTTTAACAAAGTTCAACAATAGGTATCCATCAAAGGGTATTAAGAAGGGAGTATACATGGTTATATTTGCATTTAAGAATGAGCACACTAGAGCACTTAAAATTGACCAGCAGGTCGAAAAAAGAATAAAAGAACAGAAGCAGAGGGAACAATTAGGAAATGCTTAATTCATGGAGAAAGGAAATTAAGAGTGGTAAGAATGAGTAGAGGTGTGGACAAGCTGGATTTGGGGGTGTGGTGGAAAGGAAAGTGGTAGAAGTTCCTGCCCAACAAGTTCAATGTTCTCAATGAAGTCAGAAGCAAGCTGGCTGGAAGAATCTAAGGAAAGATGGGTGTGTACATGTGCAAGTGTGGCGGGGGGGGCGCATTCAAGATCTGGAAAAGATGGCCAAGGTTGTTTTTTGTTCGTTTATTTAATTTAGTTATTTATTTTTTTGGCTGCACTGCATGGCATGTGGGATCTTAGTTCCCTGACCAGGAATTGAACCCATGTCCCCTGCAGTGGAAGCACAGAATCTTAAGCACTGGACCGCCAGAGAAGTCCCTTGTTTTTGCTTTTTAAAGTCCCTTTAAAACCACCACTAAGGGCTTCCCTGGTGGCGCAGTGGTTGAGAGTCCGCCTGCCTATGCAGGGGACATGGGTTTGTGCCCCGGTCCAGGAAGATCCCACATGCCGCGGAGAGGCTGGGCCCGTGAGCCATGGCTGCTGATCCTGAGCGTCTGGAGCCTGTGCTCCGCAACGGGAGAGGCCATAGCAGTGAGAGGCCCGCGTACTGCAAAACAAAGAAAACAAAAAAAACAAAAAAAACACCACTAAGATTCAAGGACTGTATGTGTTCTTGGTTGAAAATTACAAAATTGTTATACACATATACAACATTAACTATAGATCATAGATTCTCCCAGAAACCCATTACTTGTTCTCTTAATCTTTTCAACATTAAAAAAGCCAAGAGAACAAATTAATTTCACACTTTGAGGAAAAGGTTTGGTTAGAGGAACATCTGTAATGATGGGTAAACATTTCTAGTGCCTTTAGTTGCACTGCAACTTTCTTTCAGAACACAAAGTGTTTTCACCAAGACTCTTTCATTTATGCTTAAAATATCCTATGAGATCAAGAGGCAACTGATACTTCACCTTTTGATAGGGAAACTGAAACACAAGAATGGTGAAAATAACTTTCATAGGGTGCAGTCTATTTTAGCATGGCTGACTCGTTCCAAACTCAAATATGTGTCATATGTGGACAGGCACTGATGCCAAAAGTAGTAATAGTGCTATTTGTGAATTTAGGGACTGCCAAAGTTCTCAGCAGAATCCCATGAGAATGTCAATAGTCTTCTATAATTCACTCTCTTGGGACATAGAGACTATGAGACCAATCTGGGCCTTATATGCATATAAGACAAGATACCACAGGTAACAAAGATTTTGCTTTCATATGGTTCAGTCATGACTTGTATTATAATGAGGCATGTATAATGGTGAGAGTAAAGAAATGTATAAAGAAAGAATTGTAGCACTGTTGTTAATAGAAAATAAAATTTTCTCTTTTAAGTATACTTCTAATAATTTAGAAAATTACATTTTATTAAAAATAAGAAAATATTTAATAACAAATAGATGGGTAGAAAAAATAATAGTTTGAAGGGTGCAGTTTGAAGAGCACTGCCTTGGATGATCTCTAGGGTCTTTTTTTGTTTAAAGTCTTATGACTCAAAGGATAAATTGATCAGGCTTGTTAGAACAATGATGATGGATTTCAGTTTATAAGACTGGCCTATAAGGAAGGGATGATTGAAGTCTTAATTTTAAAATGTAGGTGGTGATTTAAATTTGAGATGGCAAAGGCAACTTTCTTCTGAAAAATAAACAGAAAATAGGTACAATGATAGAAATAACTGTTCCATCTCAAACTACTGAAGAGACAGAAAGATGACATTTAAAATCAGGAAACATCAATAATCACTATAGGTGGGAGAATCTAAGCATATAGAACGACCCTCTTCCAGTTTTACCAATGCTTCTTTGACCCTTTCTAAACAACTTAGATCTGTTTCATGAGAGAGGGTAAAAATGTCCACATTAATTAGAAAAATGGCTACAAGACAGTGTGAATGGGCAAATCCAAAACTTCTAACTCTATTCTCCCCACGCAATCTGGCTAAATACAAATCAGTAATATTTCCTACAGATGGCATGGGGAGCGGGGGATGGGGAGCTGTCAATATGGAGATGTGGAGCTAGTTCAGGTTCTGCCAATAACTAATGACATGAACTTAGGGAAGTCATGTATCATCTCTGGGTACCCTATTTCCTATAATTTCCTATAATGCCAACACTTCATTGGTCAATTTAAAACTTGAAAACTTTGACATTTCTTCTTAATCTCCTATGTGCTATTAGCAGTTAAATCATCATTTTTCTTCAAAATATATCAAATCTCTCTTCCCTTTTCTGCCTTATCTTTATTATCATAATCCATGTTCTCAACCTCACTCTGAAATTACTCCAACAACTTCCACCATCTCCCTACTCTTCTCAACTTGTCAAAATAATAATATCACTAGAGACCCGAATTTACCTTGTTACTTACCTGCTCCAGTTGTTCCTCAATATGTGTACAATAGCATGTAATAATCTTTAGACTGGCCTTAGGGTTTTATAAAAATTGACCTCACCTATTTTTCCATCTCCTTTTCTACTACTTGCCAACTCTGTACAAGATTGCCTGCCCTTGCCCTTTTCCTAGTGCACCCCCTGCCCTTAAAGCCAACATCCTTATTTTATTCCATCTCATGCTGTTTCTCCTCCACTTCTGTCACTGGGATGTCATCCCTTATTGTTTATTTGTTTTATGGCTGATGGTGTGAGGCTACATGATTGTGAACTGTATAAAAATAACTTTAGAACTTTTTCTTTGGAGTTTTTTTTTTCTTTCAGCTTCATTGAGGTATAACGACAAATAAAACTAAAATATATAAGGTATACAATATGATGATTTGATATATACACTGTGAAAGAATTCCCCCCATCAAGTTAATTACTGCATCCATCACTTGACACATTTAGGGGTTTTTTTGTTTTGTTTTGTTTTTGTTTTTTGGTGAGAACATTTAGGTTGTGCTCTCTTAGCAAATTTTAATTATACAACACAGTATTATCAACTATAGTCATCATGTTATATATTAGATTTTCAGACTTTATTCATCTTGTAACTGAAGGTTTGTACCCTTTTACCAACTATCCAAATTCTTCCTCTTTCAAGATCCAGACCACAAGCTGCCACCTTCTTTCATGAAGTCTTCTCTACCTGTTTTAGTCTAGATGGGCCTTGCCATTCTTTGAACTTCCAAAGTTCTTATCTGTATCACTCACTTGGGTACCTGGGTAAATGTTTATTGGTGATACGTGATCAAACTGTACACGATGTTCTGATTCTCTTTGAATCACTCTGAAAAAACTACTCTAGGGCTTTGTAGTATATTTCTCATCTACCTGAAATGCTCTTCCCCCGTGTAACTTTATGGTATGCGTGTATTTCCTTTTTCATGTTTTTACTTAAAAAATAATTTTAATTTCACCCTGAGGTCTTTTCTGACTACTCTATCTGCAATTACTAACTCACCATGCCTCCAATTTCCTTTTTCTGCCAAAAGTTTTATGCTTAGCACTTCTTGGTATTCTACATACTATGCATTTTTATTTATGTCTGTCTCCCACTCTATAAATAAGAGAGACTTTGTTTTACTCATTAATGCATCCCAGTTCCTAAAAAGTGTCTGGTGTTTGACAGGTGGTCAAGAAATACTTTTGGAATGAATTCATTATTAAAAAACTAAAAGCAAGATTAGTAACAGTGATTAATAATAATAAACAAATGCTAATATAAAATTGAGAACTTATTATGTGCTAGGCCCTGCACGCATTATCCATATAACATTACATAATTCCATTATTATTTAACTCTGACATATTTTCCTCCTTGCCAAATAAAACAAGGCTTAAAGAGGTTAAATAATGTTCCCAAGAACACACAGCTAATAGACATTATTAAAAATGAGCCCCTGGCTTATTTAGTACTGAAAATAAGTCCTAGGCTGAGCTTATCCAACTGTAAAAAAACTAAACACAAAATTAGATTCTTTTTCGGATATGAGGGAAGGACTCCTTCGGTAGTCACTTGAAAATTTTTTTTTTAATAACAGCTAATATTTTAATTTCCTGTCCTCTTTTTTGTTAGTAATTTATCTTATACTTTTCCCTAAACTTTTACTCTTCCTTACTTACTCACCCTTCACCACCAAGAAGAGAAAATCTTCTGACTAATGTTATGACTTCACTAAAGAGATAACAATTCTATTTTAAAAATGTGTCTCAGTTCTCATGTTAAGGCCAAATACAGAATGAGTAGCCACAGTCCCCACGGTGAGAGGTAAAGCAACCACTAAGGCAGGAGGGGAAAAGCAAAGAATGCTTTATTCATAATTACCTAAGATTTTCCAGCATGAGAGGGGAAAGAGGAAGTCTATTTTCAGTGACAATGATTACTCTAAAAACATTAACATGTAAGGGGAAAATTTTCATTCTGAGAGTTACTACTGTGCTGAGGTCTCTTTCCCTTACACAGTGACTTAAAATTCCCAGGGCAGAGAGGTAATCTAGGCAGATGCACTTGCCCTATGTCTTGAAAATGGCAACATCCAGGGATCATGGGAGTTTAACTGAGGACACACTGGAAAGGATTTCTCAGCACCAGGTCAGTCTCTAAGAAGTATCAAGTGGCAGACTGGATACTTATATCCTCAGGCATCTGGAGTGAGGGAAGAGATTACAGCTACACAGGCTTTTTAGAAGATTTGCTATGCTGAATGTATAAACAAGATTCAGTGAAACTAAAGCTAAATTACCTGCTAAAGAGTTATAGATGAAAAAGAAAAAAACAACCTCATTCTTCCTTTTCTCTAGCTAACCTGCATTTTCCTTTCTACAATGCATCCACAATTTAAACTGGTTTACAGTACAGGCAAAGGTATACATAGTAGAATTCATTCTAGTGTTCATCTTAAATATTCTGGGGAAAAAAGATATATCAGTTCTCTACTTCTGTATGTCTATATAAATGATAGTGCTGTGATAAAAAAAAACAAAAACAAAAAAACCCTTAAAAAACAAAGAAACCCTTTAGGTTGGGACACTCATTAGCAAAACAAATTGATCTTTATTAAGATCAACTATAAGAACATAATGAAAAAAGTCTTTCTGTCGGTACTTCTATTTTCAGAAAAATCACGTGAAAAAAATCACATAGGCTCTCCTGAGATCTGTCGTTCTAAACTTTAGTTATCTGTTAGTTCTACAAAGCCAAACTGTCATGAAACCCAGCTGCCTAGGTTCAAGAGGTACTCACTTTCAGAGCAGCAAATAACCACAAAATAGCACTTTTTTTTGGTCCTCAACAAGATTGAGACAAAGTGGCCATAGGTGATGTAAGAAGGGAGAAGAGAAATACTGTGACAAGTGGTTAGAGATAGCACCTTCCTCCATGCTTATTATTATATGTGAATGGCTCTTATCTCTCTTTTATTAAAATAACAAACATTAAGGATCTGATGAAAATCTACCTTTTCTTCAGAGGAAACAAAAAATGTATGTATCAGTACTTAAAAGTCAGCACACAACTTCAGGGGATTCATAGACCTTAAAATCTAAGCCATGCATCCTAAGCATAGATAATAGAGGTATTTGAGAGAGTACAGAGTAACTTAGCGCTGGAGGTTGTAAGAGAGATTGACCATTAAATTGAGAATAAACTTACACTCGCAAACAAGCACCAACTGTCCCCAGTGTCTTACCAGCAGCTCTATCCCTCACTGCGCCTCCTGGGTCATGGCCTGTTGGCTGCTGCTGAGCCCATCTCCTGCTTCCACCCGTGGTAACTCAACAGGAGCAAGGGCAAGTAGACAATCTTGAGAGGGTCTGCTGCTGAATGGTGGCCAGCCTGGAAAAGATACAGTTTGAATATTTTTAAGTTAGCAAAAAGGAACACAGCATGTACATCTGGTATGAAAGCTATTGCGTAGCATTTAAAGGTTTCAGATGCCTATAATTGGATATTTCCACTATGCCATTGGCTGTGAAAAGTATGGGGTTGGAGGATCTTTCTCAAAGCAATGAAAGTCCCAACTGCACCATAATATTTGTCTAATATTTGTAGAGCAGTTTGCAATATCCAAAGCATCTCTGCTCACATCAGTTTGTGATCACATCTTGATTGTGATAATCAATTAGGTTTGAGACCCACTGGCTTGTATTACTTCATCTGTTGAATATAATAGTTCTCAGCCTTGGTTATAGTTATCACCTTGGGTGTAAAGTTGAGGCCTCAAGCTCAGAGATTTTGATTTGTTGGCCTAAAATGAAGCCTTGCTCCCCAGGTGTTTCTAAGGTGTAGCCAGGATAAAGAATCATTAGCATAACTCCTACTTGTTGAGATGTAGCACTAACTTAACTCATAAATAGCAAATGTCTATTCCAAATATACCACATCAAGACAATGTGTTAAATGCTGTGGAAAAGGTAAAGCATTATAACATGTGACCCTGTGTTCAGGGGCTTTAATTTACCTGGACACATACTTTCAAAAGATCACATAATGAGATAAATACTTTAAAAATATAACCAAAGTAAGCCTTCACTGGTCAAAGATGTAGTGAAAATCTTGAAATAAGAGAAAAAGTTTAATGCATGAGGAAAGACTTCTTCTGAGTTTTAAGGGCAGGATGAAATTCAGAGAAAGAGAGAGGAATAGAGAGAGAGCACTGTTTTCAAGAAAAGACACAGCTGCAAGAATATGCAAAGCAAACTAAAGGATACTAAAAAGCCCATTCTGATGGAAGGGTTACTATAAAGAGCATTAAGAGAATTTGAGAGGCAGTTTTGACCTGGAATGTAAAGAGTATTGGTAAAATGGCAAAAGAGTTGAGCCATTTTCCAAAATATCTGGAAATAGTATCTGAAATAGTACTGGAAGCTGTTGAAGGCTCATGTCCCAAGAGGTCTTAGTAAATTTACTGGGTTCTTAGTAAGTGCCAGACACCATGCTAAAGCGCTACATATGTTAGCTCATTTAACACAAACATCTGGAGAGGTAATTAATACTATCCCTATCTTACAGAGTCAGAAGGGGTCACTTAATTTTCTCAGTTACATAGCTAGAAACAGTAAGCTGAGACTGGGGCATGCCATTTTTTTTTTTTTAGCAACATGGCATCATAAAAGTCATGTCTTAAGATTTAGGGTTTTTAAAAATTGAGATATAATCCACATACCATAGAATTCATCATTCTGAAGCATATAATTCTGTGGGTTCAGTATATTCAAAAAGTTGTGCCATTATTGCCACTATCAAATTCCAGAACAATTTCATCACTCCTGAAATAATTCCAGTACCCATTAGGAGTCAGTCCTCATTCATCGCTCCTCTACCTAACCAACCTTCTCTCTCTAGGAATTTGCCTATTCTGGATATTTCAGATATATTAAATCATGAAAAATTTGGCTTTTTGTTTCTGATTTCTTTCACTGAGCATAAGGTTCCCAAAGTTCATCTATGTCTTAGTGTGTATCAGTACTTCCTTTTTATGTCTAATATCCCCCTGTATAGATGTACCACACTCTATCTATTCATGATAAATATTTGGGTTATTTCTACCTTTTGGGTATTATAAATAATGCTACTATGAACATTCATTTACAAGTCTTTTTCCATTGTGGTAAAATATATGTAACATAAAATTTACTAATTTAACCATATTTTAAATGTATAACTCTGTGGCATTAGGCACATTCACATTGTTGTGCAACCATCACCACCAACTATCTCTAGAACTTTTTCATTTTCTGAAACAAAACTCCATACCCATTAAACAACTCCCCATTCTCCCCTCTCCCAAGCCCCTGGCAAACACAATTCTACTTTTGGTCTCTATGAATTTGACATGCGAGGTACCTCATACAGAATCATATTTGTTCTTTTGTGACTGGTTTATTTCACCTAGCATAATGTCTTAAAGATTCACCCATGTTGTAACATGTGTCAGAATTTCCTTCCTTTTTAAGGAAGAATAGTATTCCATTATATGTATATACCACATTTTGGTTTTCCATTTATCTGTTGATAGACATGGGTTGCTTCCACCTTAAGGCTACTGTGAATAATGCTGCTTTGAACATGTGTGTTCATTGTTTATAAGTTTTTGTATGGACATATGTTTTCAATTCTCTTGGGAGGAAAATTCCTAGGAGTAGAATTGCAAGGTCATATGATAATTCTATGTTTAACCTTTTGGAGACTGCCAAACTGTTTTTACAAAGTCTCTGTGCATTTTACATTCCCATCAGCAACTGTGTGAGGGTTCCAATTTTTCCACACCCTCATGAACACTTGTTATTGTCTCTTTTTTTAAAGCCATCCTAGTGGGTGTGGTATAGTAGAAGATTTAGGGCTTCTCATTACATATAAGATATTGGCTTGGGACATCCCTGGTGGTCCAGCGGTAAAGAATCCACCTTACAGGAGATTGGTTCAAGATGGTGGAGTAGAAGGATGTGTGCTCACTTCCTCTTGAGAGAACACTGGAATCAGAACTAACTGTTGAACAATCATGGACAGGAAGACACTGGAACTCACCAAAAAAGATACCCTACATCCAAAGACAAAGGAAAAGCCTCAATGAGATGGTAGGGGGGGCGCAATCACAATAAAATCAAATCCCATAACCACTGAGTGGGTGAATCACAAACTGGAGAACAATTATAGCACAGAAGTCCACCCATTGGAATGAAAGTTCTGAGCCCCACGTCAGGCTTCCCAACCTGGGGGTCCAGCAACAGGAGGAGGAATTCCCAGAGAATCAGACTTTGAAACCTAGCGGGATTTGATTGCAGGACTTCGGCAGGACTGGGAGAAACAGAGATTCCACTCTTGGAAGGCACACACAATGTAGTGTGTGCATGAGGACACAGGGGGAAGGAACAGTGACCCCATGAGACTGAAAAAGGCCTACCTGCCAGTGTTAGAGGGTCTCCTGCACAGGCGGGGGCTGGCTGTGGCTCACCGTGGGGACAAGGACACTGGCAGCAGAAGTTCTGGGAAGTACTCCTTGGCATGAGCCCTCCCAGAGTCGCCATTAGCCACACCAAAGAGCCTGTAGTCTCCAGTGCTGCATTGCCTCAGGCCAAACAACCAACAGGGAGGGAACTCAGCCCCACCCATCAGCAGACAAGCAGATTAAAGTTTTACTGAGCTCTGCCCAATAGAGCAACACCCAGCTCTACCCACCACCACTCCTCCCATCAAGAAGCTTGCACAAGTCTCTTAAATAGCCTCATCCACCAGACAGCAGACAGAAGAGGAAGAACTACAATCCTGCAGCCTGTGGGATGAAAACCACATTCACAGAAGGATAGACAAAATGAAAAGACAGAGGACTATGTACCAATGAAAGAACAACATAAAACCCCAGAAAATCAATTACATCAAGTGGAGACAGGCAACCTATCAGACAAAGAATTCAGAATAATGAGAGAGAAGATGATCCAGGACCTCGGAAGAAGAATGGAGGCAAAGATTGAGAAGATGCAAGAAATGTTTAAGAAAGACCTAGAAGAATTAAAGAACAAACACCTAGAAGAATTAAAGAACAAACAAACAAACAGAGATGAACAATCCAATAACTGAAATGAAAAATACACTAGAAGGAATCAATAGCAGAATAACTGAGGCAGAAGAACAGATAAGTGACCTGGAAGACAGAATGGTGGAATTCACTTCTGCAGAACAGAATGAAGAAAAAAGGATGAAAAGAAATGAAGACAGCCTAAGAGACCTCTGGGACAACATTAAATGCACCAACATTTGCATTATAGGGGTCCCAGAAGGAGAAGAGAGAGACAAAGGACCCGAGAAAATATCTGAAGAGATTATAGTCGAAAACTTCCTCCACATGGGAAAGGAAACAGCCACCCAAGTCCAGGAGGCACAGAGAGTCCCAGGAAGGATAAACCAAAGGAGAAACATGCCAAGGCACATAGTAATCAAACTGACAAAAATTAAAGACAAAGAAAAATTATTAAAAGCAACAAGGGAAAAATGACAAATAACATACAAGGGAACTCCCATAAAGTTAACAGCTGATTTCCCAGTAGAAACTCTACAAGCCACAAGGGAGTGGCATGACATATTTAAAGGGAAGACCCTACAACCAACATTACTCTACTTGGCAAGGATCTCATTCAGGTTAAAAAAAATAATCAAAAGCTTTACAGACAAACAAAAGCTAAGAGAATTCAACACCAACAAACCAGCTTTACAACAAATGCTAAAGTAACTTCTCTAAGTGAGAAACACAAGAGAAGAAAAGGACCTACAAAAACAAACCCAAAACAATTAAGAAAATGGTAATAGGAATATACATACAAATGATAACCATAAATGTGAATGGGTTAAACACTCCAACCAAAAGACACAGACTGGCTGAACTGACACAAAAAGAAGACTCATATATACGCTGCCTACAAGAGAACCACTTCAGACCTAGGGACATAAACAGAGTGAAAGTGAGGGGATGGAAAAAGATATTCCATGTAAATGAAAATCAAAAGAAAGCTGGAGTAGCAATACTCATATCAGATAAAATAGACTTTAAAATAAAGAATGTTACAAGAGACAAGGAAGGACACTACACAATGATCAAGGGATTAATCCAAAAAGAAGATATGACAATTATAAATATATATATGTGCCCAACATAGGAGCACCTCAATACATAAGGCAACGGCTAACAGCTATAAAAGAGGAAATCGACAGCAACACAATAATAGTGGGGGAATTGACACTTCACTTACACCAACAGACAGATCATCCACACAGGAAATTAATAAGGAAACATGAGCTTTAAATGATACAACAGATCAGCCAGATTTAATTGATATTTATAGAACATTCCATCCAAAAACAGCAGATTACACTTTCTTCTCAAGTGCACATGGAACATTCTCCAGGATGGATCACATCTTGGGTCACAAACCAAGCCTCAGTAAATTTAAGAACATTGAAATCATATCAAGCATCTTTTCCGACCATAACGCTATGAGATTAGAAATAAATTACAGGGAAAAAAACATAAAAAACAAATACATGGAGGCTAAACAATACATTACTAAATAAGCAGGAGATCACTGAAGAAATCAAAGAGGAAATCAAAAAAATACCTAGAGACAAATGACAATGAAAACACAAAGATCCAAAACCTATGGGATGCAAAAGCAGTTCTAAGAGGGAAGTTTATAGCAGTACAATCCTACCTCAAGAAAGACGAAAAATCTCAAATAAACAATCTAACCTTAAACCTAAAGGAAGTAGAGAAAGAAGAACAAAACCCAAAGTTAGTAGAGGGAAAGAAATCATAAAGATCATAAAGATCAGAGCCGAAATAAATGAAATAGAAACAAAGAAAACAATAGCAAAGATCAATAAAATTAAAAGCTGGTTCGTTGAGAAGATAAACAAAATTCATAAACCTTTAGCCAGACTCATCAAGGAAAAGAGGGAGAGGACTCAAATCAATAAAATTAGAAATGAAAAAGGAGAAGTTACAACAGACATCACAGAAATACAAAGCATCATAAGAGACTACTACAAGCAACTTTATGCCAATAAAATGGACAATCTGGAAGAAATGGACAAATTCTTAGAAAGGTATAACCTTCCAAGACTGAACCAGGAAGAAATAAATTGAAACTGTGATTAAAAATCTTCCAACAAACAAAAGTCCATGGACCAGATGGCTTCACAGGTGAATTCTATCAAACATTTCGAGAAGAGCTAACACCCATGCTTCTCAAACTCTTCCAAAAAACTGCAGAGGAAGGAACACTCCCAAACTCATTCCACGAGGCCACCATCACCCTGATACCAAAACCAGACAGATATACTACCAAAAAAGAAAATTACAGACCAGTATCACTGATGAATATAGATGCAAAAATCCTCAACAAAATACTAGCAAACAGAATCCAACAACCCATTAAAGGATCATATACCATGATCAAGTGGGATTTATCCCAGGGATGCAAAGATTCTTCAGTATATGCAAATCAATTAATGTGATACACCATATTAACAAACTGAAGAAAAAAACAATGTGATCATCTCAATAGATGCAGCAAAGGCTTTAGACAAAATTCAACACCCATCTATGATAAAAACTCTCCAGAAAGTGGGCATAGAGGGAACCTACCTCAACATAATAAAGGCCATATATGACAAACCTACAGCAAACATCATTCTCAATGGTGAAAAACTGAAACCATTTCCTCTAAAATCAGGAACAAGACAAGGATGTCCACTCTCACCACTATCATTCAACATAATTTTGGAAGTCTTAGGCATGGCAATCAGAGAAGAAAAAGAAATAAAAGGAAAACAAATTGGAAAGGAAGTAAAACTGTCACTGTTTGCAGATGACGTGACACTATACGTAGAACATCCTAAAGATGCTACCAGAAAACTACTAGAGCTCATCAATGAATTTGGTAAAGTAGCAGGATACAAAATTAATGCACAGAAATCTCTTGCATTCCTATACACTAACAATGAAAGATAAGAATTAAGGAAACAATCCCATTCACCATTGCAACAAAAAGAATAAAATACCTAGGAATAAACCTACCTAAGGAGGTAAAACACCTGTACTCAGAAAACTGTAAGACACTGATGAAAGAAATCAAAGATGACATAAACAAATGGAGAGATATACCATGCTCTTGGAGTGGAAGAATCAATATTGCGAAAATGACTATACTACCCAAGGCAATCTACAGATTCAATGCAATCCCTATCAAACTACCAATGGCATTTTTTACAGAACTAGAACAAAAAATCTTAAAATTTGTATGGAGACACAAAAGACCCCAAATAGCCAAAGCAATCTTGAGGGAAAAAAACAGAGCTGGAGAGTAACCAGACTCCCTGACTTCAGACTATACTACAAAGCTACAGTAATCAAGACAGTATGGTACTGGTACAAAAACGAAATATAGATCAATGGAACCGGACAGAAAGCCCAGAGATAAACCCACACACCTATGGTCAACTAATCTATGACAAAGGAGGCAAGGATATACAATGGAGAAAAGACAGTCTTTTCAATAAGTGGTGCTGGGAAAACTGGACAGCTACATGTAAAAGAATGAAATCAGAACAGTCCCTAACACCATACACAAAAATAAACTCAAAATGGATTAAAGACCTAAATGTAAGGCCAAACATTATAAAACCCTTAGAGGAAAACATAGGAAGAACACTTTTTGACATAAATCACAGCAAGATATTTTTTGACCCACCTCCTAGAGTAATGAAAATAAAAATAAAAATAAACAAATGGGACCTAATGAAACTTAAAAGCTTTTGCACTTTAAGTAAAGGAAACTATAAACAAGATGAAAAGACAACCCTCAGAATGGGAGAAAATATTTGCAAACTAATCAATGGACAAAGGATTAATCTCCAAAATATATAAACATCTCATGCAGCTCAATATTAAAACAAACAAACAACCCAATCAAAAAATGGGCGGGGCTTCCCTGGTGGCGCAGTGGTTGAGAGTCCACCTGTCGATGCAGGGGACACAGGTTTGTGCTCCGGTCCAGGAAGATCCCACATGCCGCAGAGTGGCTGGGCCCGTGAGCCATGGCCGCTGGGCCTGCGTGTCCGGAACCTGTGCTCTGCAACGGGAGAGGCCACAACAGTGAGAGGCCTGCATACCGCAAAAAAAAAAAAAAAAAAAAAAAAAAAATGGGCAGAAGACCTAAATACACATTTCTCCAAAGAAGACATACAGATAGCCAAGAGGCACATGAAAAGCTGCTCAACATCACTAATTATTAGAGAAATGTAAATCCAAACTACAATGAGGTATCACCTCACACCAGTTAGAATGGGCATCAGCAGAAAAATATACAAAAAACAAATGCTGGAGAGGGTGTGGAGAAAAGGGAACCCTCTTGCACTGCTGGTGGGAATGTAAATTGATACAGCCACTATGGAGAACAGTATGGAGGTTCCTTAAAAAACTAAAAATAGAATTACCATATGACCCAGCAATCCCACTACTGGGCATATACCCAGCGAAAACCATAGTTTAAAAAGACACATGCAGCCCAATGTTCACTGCAGCACTGTTTACAATAGCCAGGTCATGGAAGCAACCTAAATGCCCGTTGACAGACGAATGGATAAAGAAGATGTGGTACGTATATACAACGGAATATTACTCAGCAATAAAAAGGAACGAAATTGGGTCATTTGTAGAAACGTGGATGTATCTAGAGACTGTCATACAGAGTGAAGTAAGAAAGAGAAAAACAAATATTGTATATTAACGCATATGTGTGGAATCTAGAAAAATGGTACAGATGGACCGGTTTGCACGGCATAAATAGAGACACAGATGTAGAGAACAAACGTATGTACACCAAGGGGGGGAAGCGGGTGGTGGGGGGGTGCGTGTGTCGTGGTGGGATGAATTGGGAGATTGGGATTGACATATATAGACTAATATGTATAAAATAGATAACTAATAAGAACATGCTGTATAAAAAAATTAAAAGAGAAGATCTAAAGACTTAAAAAAAAAAAAGGAAAAGAATCTTTCTTACAATGCAACGGACGTGGGTTTGATCTCTGGTCAGGGATCTAAGATGCCACGTGTTGCGGGGTAACTAAACCCGCACCCCACAACCACTGAGCTTGAGTGCCTCAACTAGAGCCCGCACGTCGTGAACTACAGAGCCCATGCGCCACAACTAGAGAAAACCCACACACAGAACTAGAGAGAAGCCCACGCGCTGCAACAAAAGATCCTGCATGCCTCAGTGAAGATCCTGTGTGTGCAGCAACCAAGCCCTGATGCAGCCAAAAATAAATTCAATAAATAAATAATAAATCTTAAAAAAAAAAAGATATTGGCTTGCCGCAGTTCAGATGTTAAATGATAAGTCTGAACAAGACGGTGGCAGAGGAAATGAAATAAAATGATCAAGCAAGAAATATTACTGATTGAGAAATGGGTGGATATTAGTAACACTCTAGATGTAGGGAGAAAAAGAAAGACTCAATTATAGTAATAAAGCTTTGAGCTTGGTTGCCTGGAAGAATGATGGTGTTAATCAGAGAAAACTCTGTAAAGGAATTTGAAATGATAAAATATATTTTTGACATCATGTATTTGAGGATTCCATGCATTCCAAATAAATAATTATCAGACAGGTAAAGTTCAGGGGGTTAGGGCTGGAGACAAAAAAAAAAAAACCCTCACAAGATATTTCATTAACATCTTCATTGGAGTATAATTGCTTTTACCTTGTGATTTTAAAAAAGGTCAAAGAAGCATTGGTAAGACTAGAAGAGGGTCATTGTATATCCTTAGATTCCTAAGGCTGGGTTTAGCAACTTATGTACCAAACACTGAGGAAGAAAGGAAGCACTTGCCTTCCTGTTTTCTGTTTAAAATAGTAATATAAAACCTAAATGGTTAATGTATTCTTTACACTCAGAGTTTTATCAGAACTTGGTTGGTATGGGATTTTTATCTACACTGTGGGGCATTCAGGACAGCAGTGCCCTTGGCTCAGACTGGTGTGAGCAGGCTTAGTGCAACTGCCCTCTAAAGAAAGACACAAGATGGGGAGTCCTAGAGAAATGCGTGTCACTGCAGGCAGTTATCTGATTGGCTGGGAACCAAGCTGGCAAATTATCAAGGAGAACATGAAGTTCCAGTTTTCTATGCCCCAAAGAGCCCCCTTATAGAAAGAGGCCATCCCAACAAATAGAATGTACACCTGTAAGAGACCACAAGACTTTTGTTAGAACACAGTTCTTCAACGGCCAGCGATCTTGGCTTTGTTCAGTTTTGGAAAGTCTCCAACATGATAACATTCAGGAATCACTACAGTGATGACTCATACGCTTGGGTACCTGTTTTGAAAGAGAACGTTAATAATACTATTTAGGATGCTATGGTAAGTAGTCTCAAAGAAAATGTAAAACATTATCAGTCTGCTGATACACTGAGCTTTCCCTCTGACCTGATATACTGAGATTATAAAGGAAAAAACAAATCATTTAGAAGGCAAAACAGAATAAACATAAAGGGTAACCGCTGCCAAAGACAGAGGTTAAGGTAAGAGCCAGAAAAACAAACAAAAAAAAGCAAAAGCAAAAACAAAAACAAAAAAAGAGAGAAATTTAAGAATGAAAGCCTGTGAGCACATTGAGAAGTTTTCACTCCCACACACATATCTACATTTTTAATTGAACGAAATAAACCTCACGGTTAATATCACCATCTTTCTGAGGATAATGTGGTTTGAAAACAGATTTTTCTTTTGTTTCCCTAAATTGAAGCTTATTCTGGTATTTTATCTTCATCAACTATTCACTGTTTTAAAAGGATAATATCTTTCTGCAATATTTTCTAGAATGTAGATGGAAAAATAACAGTGACAATAAAAATAGCTAAGATATATTGAATGCACTCTTAGTCATTTAATCTTCAAAATACTTTCAATCATGTTCCTTAGCACACACTTTGTAGGTGGCAGGCCTTCAGAGCCTGTGCTCTTAACTGCCATGCTTCATGGCCTCCAACAGCGTGTAGGAGATTCAAAGAAGAATACATTTCATTTTGGTGATAGGTAAATTATTCTGTATTTCAAATCCTAGTAGCAGACAGTTTCCTTGAAAAATGTAACAAAACTTTTCTTTACAAACCAGTCACTCTACCTGTAAACATGTATACATCAATGCACGCTATGTATCATGTATAGAAATCTTTTTGGGGGGTCTTAAATACATTCTCCTTTCAATAAATGGATATTTCCCTGATCAAGACATTAAATAAATACTTCCATCGTGAACAGGGCACTATGTTTATCCTGCTGGATCTAGGCCGTCCTTTCCCCTTTGTGCTAATCATCTACCATCACTGCACGTCTCTTCAAAGCTTCCCAGCAATAGGTGCTTCCTTCCTGTTGTCATGCCCCCTCAGCTGCTCCCCTGCTTGATGTGATCCTCCTCCAGGTCTAAATGCGGTCAGACTGGAAGTTCACTGAATAGCAGGTTACTGGCCTCAGCAGGATATACCCACAACTCAGTTCTCCTCCCTCTTTCCTCTCCCCACCCCACCGCGCTCCAATAAGCGTGCACTCATGCTTACTCTCTCTCTCTGCAAGTAAATGATTCCGACTGTAAGGTGCCCAAAGGGAAATGCTATTTCAGAATGTCAGCTACTTGGCAGCAATGGCTGTTCTATTAATGCTTAAAAAAAACCCAAAAAAACAAAAAACAGGGACTTCCTTGGTGGCACAGTGGTTAAGAATCCACCTGCCAATGCAGGGGACACTGGTTCAAGCCCTGGTCTGGGGAGATCCCACATGCTGTGGAGCAACTAAGCCCATGTGCCACAACTACCAAGCCCGTGTGCCACAACTACTGAAGCCCACGTGCCTAGAGCCACTGCAATGAGAAGCCCACACACTGCAATGAAGTGTAGCCCCCGCTCGCCACAACTAGAGAAAGCCCGTGCACAGCAAAGAAGACCCAACACAGCCAAAAATAAAATAATAAAATTAATTAATTAAAAAGAAAAAAGCAAAACAAAAAAAGAAAACCAAAAACACTACAGAAGTTAAAGTTCTAAGAAGAAAACTAAAGCAAATCCTCATGCATATTTACTCCCTGCTCTTCCTAACACAGAGAAAGTGGTGACCCCAAGGAAAAATTCAGTGAGCATTTACAGAACAAATTCCACTAAGATAAAAATATATACACCAAACAAGATTGTTTCTAATGAAGTCTTTATAGAACTAAAATTGCCAAACAAAGCTGAAATATTAGACAGTTATAAACTGTTTGACATAGTATTTCTATTGCACAAAGAAATTAAGAACCAAACAGAAATGTAGAGGTACAGGTATAAATTCACTTGGCATTGTGTATAGATTATCAACTTATATACCTTCCAGAAACAAACAAGCAAACAAAAGTTATGAGGGAATAGATATTTTGAAAAAACAAGATGGAAATTCCACATTAGAAGAAAATATTGAGTAAAAATCAAGCAGAACAAGCATATATAATTTCCTGCATCTGAAATGCAAACATTTCTATGACACTCTGACACTTGCTAATACTTGACCTCTTTGGTCAGAAACTGGGCTACAATTAACCAATGGAGGTGTGTCCAATGTCTTAACTCTGAAAAGCCAATAAAGGATATAGTTTATCTTTTATCCACTAAAATAGGAAACAATTCTTTATAACAGAACTGCCATTCCCAATGTTTAAGCATTTTAGGGATCCCTTCCAGAAATTCTGTGTAGTGGAGGAAAGAAAAGGGGCAGAGAAGAAGAAAGGTGAAGAAAAATGTGTACACTGATTCTATGGTTCATCTGTTCCTTTTTCTCCACACAAGGAACTTTAGGTTTTGGCAATGGAATTTCTATAGTTGACTGCAGGACAATATTTCTATTAGGAGCTAGGCTTTGAGCTGAATCTCAGAAGAAACTTCTCACCCATCACTCTCATAAACCCAGAAGCAAACTAAGGAAATCAGAAGGTAGAAAAGATAACCAATGCACAAATCCATCTCAGGTTCTAATTCTGCCACTAATCCTCCATAACTTCATGATCTTGAGCCAACCAATCACTTAAGGAAACTGAGGTTTGAGAAGTCAATAAAATGTTGAATTGTATTATCTCTGTTTCAAACCAGGTTTAAGGCGTTATGATTCTATGACTGAGATCTATCGTCTAGTTTGATACAGATAGAACAAATACATGTATAAAAAAAGAGGTATTACACAATGAATAAGGTATAAAAACATGAGCAAAATTACATTGGTAGGATTATCCCAATTTAAATATCCTCATATAGTATTAAAACTTTATAATGGGGACTTCCCTGCTGGCACAGTGGTTAAGACTCCAAGTTCCCAATGCAGAGAGCCCGGGTTCGATCCCTGGTCAGGGAACTAGATCCCACATGCATTCCACAACTAAGGAGCCCGAGAGCCACAACTAAGGAGCCTGCTTGCCGCAATTCAGACACAGCACAACCAAATAAATAAAATAAATTTTACAAAGAACAACTTTATAATGAATAATCCTCAAATTGTAATAGACAACTGTAAACTCATAATCACAATGTTTACTGATCCCCCCCAAAATTATTTTACAATGTATATTCTACTCCTTTAGATTTGGTAATTTCATATTATAAACTGATGTAACAGACTTTTCAGAGTAATGAGGCTACTACTACCATGGTTCATTGAGACTGAATTGCTAATTATATCCATTTATAATAGCCATAGATTGAGGATCGATAACTTGGTAGACTGTGAAAGCTTTATTAAAAAAAAAAACTGCTTCAAATCTATAACCTTAACTCAGATATTTAAAAAATGAGTTCATTTTCTTTACATTTTAGGAAAAGTATTCGGTGTATATTAACCCCACCTTCCCATTTCTTTAAGACAGATGGGAAGTAAAAGAACAAATTTTTAATCATTAATTATTATATAAATTATTCATAGCCCAAAGAATATCTTTATGCACGGATGCTATTAGTCATATGAGCAAAGGCTTAATGCCATTACGTTAATAACATTAATACAAACACCAAAGGATCAGTGAGAAAATTTCTAATGCTTGATGAGACAGCAAACTGTATAAAATGAAATTTTATACTATATTATAAAACTGCCAACATTTGCTATATCACTGTTTTTAAAAAGCAACACTACTTCACTTACAATACTGTCTATGTTTTTCATCCTAAAAATGTTAACAAGTAAATTTCATTAAACCTTATTTCCAATAAAAAGGCAAAGGAAAGTGACTAGAAAACTCCACAAATTTCCCAAAGTTTCTCATTTTATTGTTTTCCTTAAAATAGAAAAGTATATGAAAAAGATTTCAGAATACGTAGGAAAACTCCAGTTCTATTTACCTAGATTGTTAAAAGCAAGTTATGCATTTTACAAAATTGGAAGTGTCATTAACATGACAGAAAATACTTCTATCTAAGGTACTCTTAAAAACAATTTAGTAAACATCGTTAAGACAAATAGATGATTCGCTGGCTATACAGATGAATGATAATCAAAATATTTAACAGCTGGCATGTCAAAGCATGGGTAATAGTGCTGGAGGAGGGTCGAAGAGGCCACCTATTTTAGCTGCAGGACTGTGGGGAGGTTCAGGGAGTCATGGCAAGGGAGCCAGGGAGTCTTAGGGCAGCAGAATTCCCCCGCTAACTTGGAAATATTTCAGTAAACTTCAGCAGAGCCACACTCATGTATACCTCCTCTGTATAAGCTCTCGCTATTCGCATGATTCTTAAATAAGGGATTTTTTTTTAAGGCTTTAAGCAATTGTTAAAAGTCTGCAAATCACAACAGTGTAAACCAACTATACTTCAATAAAATAAATTTTTAAAAAAATCTTTGCAAATCTGCTACTTGCTACTGAAGAAAATGTAACTATTAACTTTGGCAGTAGCTAGAAAGAAACATCATGGGGGAAATTTTTTTTTTTTTGCGGTACGAGGGCCTCTCACTGTTGTGACCTCTCCCGTTGCGGAGCACAGGCTCCGGACGCGCAGGCCCAGCGGCCATGGCTCACGGGCCCAGCTGCTCCGCGGCATGTGGGATCTTCCCGGACTGGGGCACAAACCCTCGTCCCGGCAGGCGGACTCTCAACCACTGCGCCACCAGGGAAGCCCTCATGGGGGGAATTTGATGGAAGAAAGTGAAAGATGAAAGGGTCTTTTTTTAATTTTCAAAACTTTATGTGAAAATTATATAAAATATTTTTGTGACATTGAAGTTATTTAAAAATTAAAGTATGAGGTTCAACTTTCAAGTAATGACCACGATGACAGAATGTAAATACCTTTCTCCCCTAAATAAATAAAACATTTAGTATAAACAGCTGTATATCTAATCACACTTAAGACTGGAGAGTCATATAAATAAATGAGAAAGCCAAATAGATATTTTAATAACAAAATTTTGATATAATATTTTCATAAAATTATTATTTTCAAATTAAACTGGATTTTCAAATATTTCCTGGAGATAGCAAACACCTATTGCTGCTTATAAGTTAATTTCTTAAGAACAAGCATATCATAATGTTGAAGAAATGGCTGCATTATTAAAAAATATTTGATGCCATGTTTCAGAGAGGTAAAAGGTGGTCTAGTCTACATAGAACTGCATATTAAAAAAATGTTTTAAATCATTTTTTATTTGCTAGATCTTCTAGATGGAATATACAAATCTAAAGAGAGCAGGAATTTGTTGTTGTTCTTGACTGTCCTCTTGTTGAAGGGATTAAAGTTACTTAGCAACCCCTGTGTTGCAGAAACCAAAATAAAAAAGGAGTCAGTTGTCAGCTACCAGTTCTTCTAAAACAGAAGAGTGCAAGCAGGTAAGCATTATTTTGCTATAATGTTTGGTCATACATTTTTAATCACATGACAAAGTAAAAATCATCAAAAAAAAACTCCCAAGGAAAAAAACTCCTCTAAAAGCATATTAATTGTGACTAAATTGAGAATTTATAAAATCACCATTATCACCATTTTAAAATCATCATTGAGCAAAGTGGAGTTTGGAAAAAAAGGAGCCACAGACCCTGCCTTTAGAGAAGAATGTTTGAGAAAAGCCCTTGGTGCCAAGCTGACTCAGCTTCATAGGCCATGGAAATCAACACTGAATGTCTTGATTCTTCATTGACTCTGAGTGGATGAAAAGCTAAATGAAAACTGGAGCATTAACTTCTTATACTTGGAGACGTGAAAGTGTCATTTCTAAGAAAGCTCAATTGTCAGCTGACCAGAAAGGCATAATTACTCCAACCTCCAAGAATAAGTCAGTAGAAGAGAAGGGAAACAAACAAATGAGCAGCCATTAGTATATGCATATTATTTCAGCTCAGTAGCCATTACAAGCCAGATACTCTACATGCTAGAAAAACCTCTTTCCTTTTGAGAAAGATGAGTAATACTGAAGAAACTAATAGTGGGATAAACTTAACCAGGCCTCACTAGGAATGCAGCTGCTTTACAGAACCTCACTGTAGACAGACTTATAGTGGGAGGTCAATCTTCTCTCCAACAACTGTCACTAAAATGACTTAACACTCCCGGTTTATGCCAGGTCAGTGTACACAGGTCATCTCCAGAGCCATGAATGAAGTCATGCTTTATCAGAAAGCAGGTCAGAGGTGACATAAATCATCTAACTGTAACAGCTGACTAAAAATAACTTTCTATTATAAGCACTCATTTCCTAAATGAGAGGATAGATATCCTTCATTTTCTGAGGAGGGATGAGGGGGGAAATCCTCACATAAAACCAAACAAGACTTTTCCATCTTCAGTACTCACAGAAAGGGCATGGAGTCTGTAGGTACCTGAATTTGGCTTGTAGCCTTTGATCTATCATGGGCACTGAATGAAGGCAAATGAATCTCACCCACTGATCGCCTTCTGAACAACTACTATCCCCTCCCTCACCTTTTTTATGAAGGACTGGTGCTACCTGTTCAGTGCATATAAGGTTGTGATTCAATTAAGAAGGAGATTAGGTTATTTTCTCAACCTCAGGTTGGAAAACCCAGTGTCAATAGAGGACTTGAATAGAAACACTGTAGGTACCCGTAAGAAAAACAAAAAATATTTTTACTGCCTAGTTTATTTTCTTTTTATAAATTTAAGGGTTTTTTTTTTAGGTTGCTTTTCATTTTTTAAATTAAACTTTTTTTTTTTTAGAGCAGATTTTGGCTCACTCTAAAATTTAGCAGAAAGAACAGTGAGTTGTCATCTACTTCCGTCCACACACGTATAACTTCTCCCACTATGAACATCCCTTTCTCGGGTGGTGCATTTGTTTACAGCTGATGAACCTATACTGACTGACACATCGTTATCACCAAGTCCACAGCTGACATTAGCGTTCACCCTTGATGTTGTACATTCTGTGTTTTGGCAGATGTACTACAATGACATGTATCCACCATTGTAGTATATTAGAGAATAGTTTCACTACCCTAAAACCCCTCTGCATTCTGCCTATTCATCCTTCCTATCCCCTAATCCCTAGAAAAACTAATCTTTTTACTGTCTGCATAGTTTCACCTTTTCCAGAATGTCATACAATTGGAATCAATGAGTACAGACCCTTACAGGAAAGATTATTTCTCTTAGCAATATGCATTTAAGGTTCCTTTATGTCTTTTCATGGCTTGATACCTTATTTCTTTTTAGTGTTAAATAATAT
Organism: Mesoplodon bidens; assembly: GCF_964165515.1. NCBI lineage: Eukaryota > Metazoa > Chordata > Mammalia > Artiodactyla > Ziphiidae > Mesoplodon > Mesoplodon bidens. The sequence goes on along the minus strand of NC_138176.1, from coordinate 72,525,400 downwards.
TCCATTGCATGCCACAGTTTATTTACCCATTTACCTACTGAAGGGCATCTTGGTTGCTACCAAGTTTTGGCAATTATGAAGAAAGCTACTATAAACATTGTGTGCGGGTTTTTGTGTGAACATAAGTTTTCAACTCCTTTGGGTAAATACCCAAGAGTGCAATCACTGGATTGTATGATAAGAGTACATTTAGCTTTGTAACTGCCAAACTATCTTCCAAAGTGGCTGTACCTTTTTGCATTCCACCATCAATGAATGAAGAATTTCTGTTGCTCCACAACCTCACCAGCATTTGATGTTGTCAGCATTCGAGATTTTGCCCATTCTAATAGGTGTGTAGGGTAATCTCATGAATTAATTTGCAATTCCCTAATGACATGATTTTGAACATCTTTTCATATGCTACTCACCATCTGTGTATCTTTGATGATGTGTCAGTTCAGGTCTTTTGCCCAATTTTTAAACAGGTTGTTCATTTTTTTTATTGTTTTAACAGTTTGAAGAGTTCTTTGTATATTTTGGATAATAGTCCTTTATCAAATGTGTCCTTTTCAAATATTTTCTCCCAGTCTGTGGCTTGTATTCTCATTCTCTTGACATAGGCTTTAGCAGAACAGAAGTTTTCAATTTTTTTTTTTTTTTTTTTGGCCACACTGCTCAGCTTGTGGAGTCTTAGTTCCCCAACCAGGGATCGAACCCAGGCCTTTGGCAATGAAAGCACAGAGTCCTAACCACCAGACTGTCAGGGAATTCTCAGGAATTTTTAATTTTAATGAAGTACAGCTTAAAAATTATTTCTTTCATGAATCATGTCTTTGGTGTTATATCTAAAGAGTCACCATAAATAAATAAATAAATAAATAAATAAATAAATAAATAAATAGTCACCACCATACCCAATGTCATCTAGGTTTTCTTCTATGTTATCTTCCATGAGTTCTATAGTTTTGCATTTTACATTTAGGTCTATGATCCATTTTCAGTTAATTTTTGTAAAAAGTGTAAGGTCTATGTCTAGATCTGTTTTGTTGCATATAGATGTCCAGTTGTTCCAGCACCATTTGTTGAAAAGATTGTCTTTGCTCCATTGTATTGCCTTTAGCCTCTGTCAATTGACTATTTGTATGGGTCTATTTCTGGGCTCTCTATTCTGTTCTATTGATCTATCTGTCTAACCTTTCAACAATCCCACATTGTTGTAGCTTTACAGTAAGATTTGAAGTCAGGTGTGTCAATCCTCCAACTCTGTTCTTCTCCAAATATTGTGTTTGAATATTGGGTCTTCTATCTCTCCATATAAATTTTAGAATCCATTTGTTGATATTCACAAAATCACTTGCTCAGATTTTGACTTTGTGTTGGATCTATAGATCGAATTGGGAAGAACTGACTTGACAATACTGAGTTCTCCTATCCATGAACATGAGCTATCTCTCCATTTACTTAAGTTATATTTTGATGTCCTTCATCAGAGTTTTATAGTTTTCCTCATATATCTTTTACATACTTACATAGTTTGTAAACTTTTTCTGTATACTGTACGTATTTTATTAGATTTATACCCAAGTATCTCATTTTGAGGGGTACTAGTGTAAATGGTGATGTGTTTTCAATTTCAGATTCCACTTGTTAATTGCTGTTATATAGGAAAGTGACTGACTTTTTTTCTACCACTTTTATTGAGATATAACTGACATACAGTACTGTGTAAGTTTAAGGTGTACAGTATGATTTGATTTACATACATCATGAAGTGGTAATCACAATAAATTTAGTGAACATCAATCATCTGATATAGATACAAAATTAAAGAAATAGAAAAAATAATTAGCAATACTCAACATTACTAATTATTAGAGAAATGCAAATCAAAACCACAATGAGTTATCACCTCACACTGGTCAAAATGGCTATCATCTAAAAGTCTACAAAAATAAAAAAAAGTCTACAAATAATAAATGCTGCTGTGAGTGTGGGGAAAAGGGAACCCTCCTACACTCTTGGTAGAATGTAAACTGGTGCAGCCACTATGGAAAACAGTATTGAGTTTCCTTACAAAACTAAAAATAGAGCTACCATATGATCCAGCAACCCCACTACTGAGCATATATCCTGAAAGCATGAGAACTCAAATTCGAAAAGACACATGCACCCCAATGTTCATAGCAGCACTATTTACAATAGCCAAGACATAGAAACTACCCAAGTGCCCATCAACAGACGTTTAGTTTAAGAAGATGTGGTATGAGTGTGTGTGTGTGTGTGTGTGTGTGTATTCCACACATAATGGAATATTACTCTGCCATAAAGGGGAAAGAAAGAGAGGGATAAATTAGTAGTATGGGATTAACAGATACAAACTACTATACATAAAATAGATAAGCAACAAGGATTTACTGTATAGCACAGGGAACAATACTCAATCTTATAATAACCTACAATGGAAAATAATCTAATATATATATCTTATAATAATCTACAATGGAAAATAATCTAATATGTATGTATATATATATATATATATATATATATATATGGATTTCCTTGTGGTGCGGCAGTTGGGAATCTGCCTGCCAATGCAGGGGACACAGGTTCGAGCCCTGGTCCGGGAAGATCCCACATGTCACAGAGCAACTAAGCCTGTGCACCACAACTACTGAGCCTGTGCTCTAGAGCCCGTGAGCCACAACTACTGAGCCCACGTGCCACAACTACTGAAGCCTGTGCGCCTAGAGCCCATGCCCTGTGAATAGAGAAACCACTGCAACAAGAAGCCCACACACTGTAACAAGAAGCCCACACACTACAACGAAGAGTAGCCCCCACTCACCACAACGAAGAGTAGCCCCTGTTCACCACAACTAGAGAAAGCCCACGCGCAGCAACAAAGACCCAACACAGTCAAAAATAAATAAATAAATATTAAAAAAAGAAAGAATGTTTAAAAAATATATAGATATATATATAGATAGATGAACCACTTAGCTATATATCTGAAACTAACACATTATTGCAAATCAACTACATTTCAATTTAAAAAAATTTTTTCTTGTGATGAGAATCCTTAGGATTTGCTCTCCTAACAACTTTCATATATATCATATGGCAGTGTTAATTATATTTACCACATTGTACATTACATCCCTAGTACTTATTTATTTTATAACTGGAAGTTTGTACCTTTTGACTGCTTCATCCAACTTCCCTCCCCCCATCTCCTACCACTGGTAACCACAAATCTGATTTTTTTCTGTGTTTGTTGTTTGTTTGTTTTTGAAGTATAACTGACCTGCAACACTATGTTACTTCCTATTCCACAACACAGTGATTTGATATTTCTGTGCCTTTCAAACTGATCACCACAATAAGTCTAGTTACAATATATCATCATACAATGACATTACATAGTTACTGACTATATTCCCCACACTGTACATTTCATACCCATGATTCATTTTGCAACTGAAGTTTGTACCTCTTAATCTCCCTCATGTATTTCAGAAAGTGATTGACCTTTGTACATTAACCTTGTACCCTGCAACCTTGCTACAACTGCTTATTAGTTGCAGGAGATTTTTGTTTGTTTTGTTTTTTTGGTCCATTATTTCAGATTTTCTGAAGAAGATCATGGAATTTCATGCCTTCTGAGAACAAAGTTTTATTTCTTCCTTTTCAATCAGGATATGTTTTATTTCCTTTCCCTGACTTATTGCATTAGCCAGAACTTCCAGTACTATGTTGTAAAGCAGTAGAGATGACATCCTTGCCTTATTCCTGATCTGAGTGAGAAAACTTTGTGTCTCTCACCATTACATGTTGATATTAGCTGTAAGGTTATTTTACATGTTGTCTAGCAAGTTGAGTAAGTTCCCCTCCATTCCTATTTTGCTAAATTTTTATCACAAATGGATGTTGGATTTTGTCAAATGCTTTTCTGCATCTATTGATACCATGATGTGGTGTTTCTTCTTTAGCCTGTTAATGTGATCAATTACATTAATTGATTTTTGAATGTTGAACCAGCCTTGCATACCTGGCATAAATCCCATTTGGTTGTGATGTATAATTCTTTTTAGACATTGTGGGATATGATTTGCTAATATTTTGTTGAGGATTTCTGGATCAATATTCATGAGAGATCTTGGTCTGTGGTTTTCATTTCTTGTTATATCTTTGTCTAGTTTTGGTACTAGAGTAATGCTGACTTCAAAGAATGAGTTGGAAAGTTTTCTCTCTGCTTCTGTTCTCTGACAGAGATTGTAGAGAATTGATATAATTTCTTCCTTAAATGTTTGGTAGAATTCATCAGTGAACCCATAAGAAAGGCCTGGTGTTTTCTGTTTTGGAAAATTATTAATTATTGATTCAATTTATTTAATGAATTAGGCCTATTCCGATTATTTAATACTTCTTGTGTGAATTTTGGCAGATTGTGTCTTTCAAGGAATTGGTTGTTTTCATCTAGGTTACCAAATTTGTGGGCACAGAATTGTTTACAGTATTCTTTTGTTATCTTTTTAATGTCCCTGACATCTGTAGTGCTGTCTCCGCTCTTGATTTTCTGTTTTCAATTTCATTGATTTCCCCTCTAATTTTTATTTATTTTCTTCTGCTTACTTTGGATTTATTTTGCTCTTCACTGCCTAGTTTCCGGAGATGAAAGCTTAGCTTATTGATTTTAGATTTTTCATTTCCAATTTATGTATTCAATGCTATAAATTTCCCTCTAAGCATTGTATTCACTGATTTTCCACAGATTCTTATAAGTTGTATTTTCATTTACTTCAAAATATTTTTATATTTCCCTTGAGATATCTTCCTTGACCTATGTGTCATTTAGAAGTATGTTAAATTAAATCTCCAAGTGTTTGGGGGATTTTTCAATGGTCTTTCTGTTACTGATTTCTAGTTTAATTCCCGTGTGTTCTGAGAGCAGATATTGTATGATTTCTACTATTTTAAACTTGCTAAGGTATTTTTTATGGTCCAGAATATGGTCTATCTTGGTGAATGTTCCATGAGAGCTTGAAAAGAACATGTAATCTGCTACTGTGGGATGAAATAGTCTATAGATGTCAATTATATCTAGTTGATTGATGGTGCTGTTGAGTTCAACTATGCTCTTACTGATTTTCTGCCTGCTGGAGCTGTCCATTTTTGATAGAGGATTGTGAAATTCTCCAACTATAATAGTAGATTCATCTTTTTTTTTTTTGCAGTTCTACTAGTCTTTGCCTCACTTATTTTGACACTTGTTAGATGTATGCACATTAATGATTATATATCCTCTTGGAGTGTTGACCTCTTTACCATTATGCAATGTCCTTTTTAAGTCTGATAGATTTCTTTGCTCTGCAGTCAGCTCTGTTTGAAATTATTATAGTTACTCCAACTTTTCTTTTTCTTTTTTTAACAAGTATATTTTATTTTATTTTTTATTTTATTTTATTTTTGGCTGCATCAGGTCTTAGTTGCAGCATGTGGGGTCTTTGTTCCAGCAGGCAGGATCTTTCGTTGCGGTGTGTGAGCTCTTCATTGCAGTGCGCAGGCTCTTCATTGCAGTGCGCAACCTCTCTCTAGTTGTGGCGCATGGGCCCCAGGGCATGTGGACTCTGTAGTTCGTGGCACGTGGGCTCTCCAGTTGAGGCGTGTGGGCTCAGTAGTTGTGGCGTGTGGGCATAGTCACCCTGCAGCATGTGGGATCTTAGTTCACCAACCAGGGATCAAACCCGCGTCCCCTCCATTGGAAGGTGGACTCTTAACCACTGGACAACTAAGGAAATCCCTCCAGCTTTTCTTTTGATTAGTGTTAGAATGACAAATCTTTTTCTATCCCTTTACTTTTAATCACTATGAGTTTTTATATATATTTAAAGTGGGTATCTTATAGACAATATAGAGTTGGATCTTGTTTTTTGATCCACTCTGATGATCTGTTTTTTAATTGGTAAATTTAGACCATTGGTATTTAAGGTGATTATTGATACAGTTGAATTAATATCTGCCATATTTATTATTGTTTTCTAATTGTAGACTTTGCTTTTTCTTCCTATTTTTGTCTTCCACACTTTTTCTTTCTTTTGTGGTTTTCATTGAGCTTTTTATGTTTCCCTTTTCTCTCCTTTCTTAACATATGAGTTATACTTCTTTTTAAACATTTTTTAGTGGTTGCCCTAGAGTTTGCAATATACATTTACAACTAATTCAAATCCACTTTCAAATAAAACTATACTGGTTCATGGGTAATGCAAGTACCTTATAATAAAATATTCCTAATTTCACTCTCCTGTCCTTGTATCATTGCTGTCACTTATTTCACTTATACATGAGACTATACATTATATATTTATATATGTAATTACAACATATATACATTATATATATGCACATATTATGTATATCCATATATACGTGTATATATACATAGTCTTGCTATTATTTTGAACAAACTGTTATATGTTAGACCAACTAAGAATAATAAAAATAAAAGCTTTTATTTTATCTTCAATTATTTATTCTCCATTGTTCTTCCTTTTTTTATGTAGATCCTGGTTTCTTATCTATGTGTCATTTTCCTTCTCTGTGAAGAACTTCTTTTAGCATTTCTTATATGGAAGACTACTTGCAACAAATTCCTTCAATTTTTGTTCGTCTGAGAAAGGCTTTATTTCTCCTTCACTTTTGCAGGATAATTTCACAGGGTACAGAATTCTAGGTTGGTGGGTTTTTTCTCTCAATATTTAAAATATCTCCCTCCACTTTATTCTTGCTTGCATGGTGTCTCAGGAGAAGTTGCATGTAATTTTTATATTTGCTTCTCAATAAGAAACGTATTTTTTTCTTCTGGTTTCTTTCAAGACTTTTTCTTTTTCTTTGATTTTCTGAAGTTTGAATATGATATGTCTATGTGTAGTTTTTTGTTTTTGTTTTGTTTGCTTTTTGGCATTTATCCTGCTTGGTGTCCCTGAACTTCCTGGATATGAGGTTTGGTGTCTGACAGTAACTTGGGGAAATTCTCAGTCACTGCTGCTTCAAATACTGCTTTTGTTTCTCTCTCTCTCTTCCTCCTAGTATTCCCATTTTGCCTACATTACATCATTTATTATTGTTCCAAAGTTCTTGGATATTCTGTGTTTTTGTTGTTGTTTGGTTTTTTTGTTTTATTCTCCTGTGTTTTCTTCTCTTTACTTTTCCATTTTGGAAGTTTCTAATATCATATTCTCAAGTTCTGAGATTCTTTCTTCAGTCATATATAGCCTACTCAGGAGTCTCTCAAAGGTACTCTTTATTTCTGTTAGTGTTTTTGACCTGTAGCATTTATTTTTCTTTCTAAAAATTTCCATCTAGGACTTCCCTGTGGCACAGTGGTTAGGAGTCCACCTGCCAATGCAGGGGACATGGGTTTGAGCCCCGGTCCGGGAAGATCCCACATGCCGCGGAGCAACTAGGCCTGTTGCTTAGTTGAGCCACAACTACTGAGCCTGAGCTCTAGAGCCTGCGAGCCACAACTACTGAGCCCATGTGCCACAACTACTGAAGCCTGCATGCCTAGAGTCTGTGCCCCACAACAAGAGAAGCCACCGCAATGAGAAGCCCACACACCACAATGAAAAAGTAGCCCCCACTTGTCATAACTAGAGAAAGCACGTGCACAGCAATGAAGTGCGTGCACAGCAACGAAGATCCAACACAGCCAAAAAGTAAATTAATTAATTAATTAGAACCTTGAGGATATTTTAAAAATTAAAAATTAAAAATAAATTAAAATTTCCATATCTTTGCTAACATTATTCATCTGTTCATACATGTTGCGTACTTTTTCCATTAAAAACCCTTAGGTACTAGTTTTAAAAAATTCTTGGTCTGGTAACTCCAACATTCCTGCCATATCTGACTCTGGTTCTGATGCTTGTTTGGTTTCTTCAAATTGTGTTATGCCTTTTAGCATGCCTGGTAATTTTTTGTGGTAAAGTGGACATGATGTACTGAGGAAAAGGAACTGCAGTCAATAGGCCTTTAGTTAGTAATATAGTGGCACAGTGTGGAGGAGTGGGAAGTATTCTATAATCCTATGATTAGGTCTCATCTCAGTCTTTTGGTGAGTCTGTGCCCCTGGACTGTGAATTTCACTAGTGCTTGTCAGCCCCTTTTTCCCCCTCTTAAATAGGATAGAATAGCTGGAGGAGTCTGGAGATGCATATATCCCTTCGCCCACATGGGAGGTTGGCGGGATCTGGAGTTGGGCATTTCTCTTACCTAGATATTTTGGGCTCTGGTAAAATCGTTTCCCCTGAGGGCAGGCCTTGTCAAGAAGAACAGAATCCTCTGGCATATTAAAATTGTTCCTTTTTCCCTGCTCCTGCCAGAAGCACAAGGGAATTTTCCTCTAATATTTACTTTGAGGACCTGGTAGAACTCCTGGAGGTAAAATTCACAAAAGTGTACAGGCCCCCCTATGGCTGGGTTCCCCTGGAGTTTTCTACACTATGACTTTTATCTACATTGAAGCTCCAGCAATTTGTTACTTACAGTTCAGGTTTTTCCACCATGTACTGTTTCCTGTGGACATTACTACTCACAGGTTTCTGCTCCAACAAGTTGATGATTCTCTGGATCTGCCTGTTTCTCCATCCAATTTTGGGAGCAGTAGTTTGCCCTGTGACCTCACTTCTCGGATGGAGCTAAGAATAGTTGTTGATTTTTCAGTTTGTTCAGCTTTTTACTTAGTTGGATGGCAAGCTCCTTACATGCTGGACTAGAAATTGAAAATCTCAGTGTTTTTCTTTTCAGATTTTTATAAAACTTTTTACCATATGTCATTCTAGTAACATATCAAAGTCTTCCCTTCCAAATATGTATTAGAAAATACTAGTGACTAAAAATTCTGTGATCACAGTGAGTTGCTTCTCAAAAAGGGTTTTACAATGTACAAATAAAGCTTTTAGAAAAAGACACTGGTGAAATATCTTTTAAGACCTATCAAATAAGGTGTAGGCTTACTAAGGTTATATATATATAAACACTTGCCTTTTTCTAACTCTCTTTGATACCCCTAAGATTTTATCCACGTATGTAATATAGTTATAAAACAAATTGAGGTTCTGGATGAAAATAGCATTAGCATATTAAGTTCATGTTTATAATAATTTTGTCAGTGTGTATGTTTACAGAATGACCTATGGTCTTTTGAAGTCATTGCTACCTACTATTAAGTAATGACTTACATTATTTTTATTGGCATGGTACAATGTTTTATATTATTATTATTATATTTTCATGTATACATCTACCCGCAGTCAATATTTTATAAATTGAAATCCTGAAGAAGTTTCAAGATTTTTCCTAACCAGTACTAATCTCTGTTAAATTATATCCTGTCCATACATCAGTGTGTTAAGAGGCATTCTCCTAAGGATATTAGCCTGATTTCAAAGATGTTTTAATTTACCATGTAATTACTATCTCAATAAATAGACTTTTGTATTCACTGAGTAGAGAAAATAAATTAGCAAATTTCTTTGAATTTCCTAGACTCATCAACTTTGCATTCTTGCAGCCAATCTGTCATTTTCAAAACTAGACCTTATTTTCTTTACTTACTAAGATGACTCACTGCTATCTCAAGTTTTTCAATAAGCTTGAAATTTTCTTAAAAGAGTAATCCAGGAACTTATCACTTTAGTAAACTGTACACAGTAAATAGCAATTTTATGAACATTTTCCTTCAGGGATTAAAGATAGGTAAACTTTTTATCCTTTGTATTGGTGTGCAGAAGTGAACTTCATCTTAAGAACAAAATCTACATTCTTAAGAGGTTTGAAAAGCAGAATTCTTTTTTACAACATCTATTCCCTCAAGGAATATTTAAAGTTTGGTTTATGGAAATAAGACCAAAGTAACTTTGCTCTCTGCTGTTTCACTTTATGATAAACATTGCAGAAAGTAGAAAAACAATCTGTAAGAAACCCTGAATTCAACCTTCAGAGTTCTGAAATATTTCTCATAAACATACAGGCATCTGAATGCAATACTATTGTTTTTTTCCTTGAAAGGAAATAACAAGGTCGCTTACAAAATGCAGTGAAACAAACCTTTATTTAATATCTGTGACATGCTGCAAGTAGTCTCACTCACACACACACACACACACACACACACACAAAGTTCAGTGAAATTTCAGAAAATGTTATCTTGTCCAAGGTTTTCATGTTACAGATAAGGAGAAGTAATAAACTTCCTGCCCAGCATCACAGGAAAAGCTGAAGAACTCATTTAAAGCCAATAATGCATTTTTGCAATACCAAATATGTACTAATCCTGTTTGGCCTGTCTGAGAAATGCATGCTATGAACATATGAGGAAGATGATAAGCCTTGGAAGAAGATTAGAAAACAGACTTCCAAAACAGGTGAAGATATGCATATGAAAATGAATAATGCAATCCAGAAGAAAGAAGCTAACCTACTTCTGTAGGTCATTGTAAATGGGCGAATGTAACATGGGCAGCAAGGACTAGCATCCTTTCTCAAGAAACAGCTGTAGCTCAGGAGTTGTACCTTGGTGGCACCAGTACAGAATTTAAGGATTTCAGTGCCTCAGTAAGTTACACTGTGAGGGATTAGTGGTTTCTGTTACCTGGCTATATGGTCACATATCATTATGTCAAAAAAAGATATTAAGGCTTAAATCAACTCTTCTCTGATTTCAGAAAGTTCTCTATTTGGAAGAAAAGTAAAGAAAGAACTACTCTATCAATCTGTATCTCATTTCACTAGCATCAAATAGAATATTAATCATTATGGGATTTTATGCTACTAAATCTTTTTTTTTTTTTTTTTTTTTTTTTGGCGGTACGCGGGCTTCTCACCGTTGTGGCCTCTCCTGTTGTGGAGCACAGGCTCCGATGCGCAGGCTCAGCAGCCATGGCTCACGGGCCCAGCCGCTCTGCAGCATGTGGGATCTTCCCGGACCAGGGCATGAACCCGTGTCCCCTGCATCGGCAGGCGGACTCTCAACCACTGCACCACCAGGGAAGCCCCTATGCTACTAAATCTTTGGAATTAGAATTATCTAAAAGTATTGGTCTACATTCAACAAATAGCTATTGTGGGCTTACAATGTTCCAGGTACTGTGCTAGACAAGGGCGGTAACCCGTTAAACAAAACAGAAATAGAACTCCCACCATGAAACTTACAAATCACACTCAAATTCTACTGGATTTTGAGCCTTTAGTAATAAAAACAATAATGAAAGAAAAATGCACTCAAAACACTATGGATTTACATAAGTTTCCCTCCCCCTTTAATGAAAAAAGAAGGTATTTCAAAACCTTTGGAAAACTTGAGTTGGAGAATCATCGATCTATAACTATTTTCCACTATGAAATAAATGTCAAGGACACTTGAACTCAGAAGTAATATTCTGAAGGATATTATCTCATCATGATAGTAGAAGTTAAGAGATATTGAAAAGAGTGCCATTTCTCCTAGCTAGAAGGAAGTTGGTAACCACACAACTGAGAGAAAGGAAGCAGAAAGAAGAACATAAGCATTGCTCATCTTTTAGGAGGTTTGAGCTCCAAAATCTATTTATAAATTAGTTGTTTAAAACTTAAGATGGCTTTTCAAATCATGTTTATAATTTAAAGTAGCCTTTTAAACACCTAATGTAACTTCTATCCAATTATAATAACATCAGAAAAGAGTACAGTTGCCGATATGCATGGTATTTTAGCTCCAAATGTTTCCTTGGTCCTAGAAACTCCTGGGAGATTGTCTCAGCTATGCTGTGTGGATCCAAAAGACTAATTTCACCTATGTGTGCTAAATATATACTTTTATCTATCTTTAATTTCTGACGGGGAGAAAAACACAACACTGGTAGCCTTAAAGGGAAAAGTAGTAAAAAAAAATAAAATTATATCATGGCCCCCCTTTTTTTTTCACCATTTCATTCACTCAGACATTCATCAAATATTTATTCAATGCCTACCATGTGCCAGCCACTGTTCTAGGTGCTGAGGCTATATGTGACCCAAACAATGCCTTTGTTCTCAGAACTCACGTCTACTGGAGGGAACAGAAAATAATTTTTTTTTTGGCCATGCCTCACAGTATGTGGGACCTTAGTTCCTGGACCAGGGGTGGAACCTGTGCCCCCTGCAGTGGAAGCTCAGAGTCCTAACCACTGGACCACCAGGGAATTCCCACAAATTGTTTTTTTTTTTTTTAAAGCAGCAACAAATACTCTAGTAAGTGATGATAAACCTAATCAAAGAAAATGAGGCAAGGTAAAGTGTGGCAGTTCTGTTAAATGGTTATGGATTTTATTTCTGAAAAACTAACACTCAAAGAGAGATGAGAAGGAAGAGAAGAAGCAACACATTGGATATCTAAACAAAGGCTTTTCCCAGAAGAGGAAACAGCAAGTGCAAAAACCTGGAGGAAAGAGGACTCTCATTTTGTTGTTTGGACAGCAAGAAAGCCATGGAGATTGGAGTGAGGGAAGAGAACTGGCAAGAAATGGAATCAGAAATGTAAACATTGGCCTGAGACCTTGTAGGCCACAGAAAGAACTTTGCCTTTTATTATTGAGTTAAATGGGGATTCATCGATGGCTTTAAGCAGAGGAGAGGCATGATCTGACTTAATTTTTAAATGACTTTATTTTTAAATGATCACTTGAATTTCTGGGTTTGGGTAAAAGACCTCGGTGAGGTGAGAAAGGGAGGGCAAAGCCAGAAGCAGGTAGACCCATTAGGATAACACTGCAGTGTTCAAAGTTAGACATGATAGAGGCTTGGAAGAGTGTGGAAATGGTGAAATGATGGGAAATGGTCAGATTCTGGATATATATCAAAGCTAGAGTCAACAGACTTTGTTGAGGGATTGAATATTTTTACCTGTCTCTTCTTTCCCTAAAGTTAGGGAAGTGGGGCTCTTAGGAAAAGATTATGCCCTTATGGATACTGCACTTATTTTAAAAGATTACTAGACAGTGCAAAATAGTGAAATTTGTTTCACCTCCTTTTCTTACTTACCTGTTACTGAGCAGCAAAATAGGGAAAAAATATGAAGATGAGCAAAGTATCTTCAAGGGCCCAGAAATTATTCAGTCACACCTTAGATCTGTACTGGATGAATCTCTACTGCTAGGAATAATAAGCACAATCACTCACTATGCCTGGGGATTATAATACTGAAGCATGAGGGGGATACTGAGGGCTTACTAAGCAACCACACACACTAAGTTTTGAAAATTAGTCAGTAATGGACTCTAGCACTACTATTATTTTTAAAAGGATTATAAATAAAGTACCAGTAAAACTATAAATATATGTATATATTATCTATGTACATATAATATATAGTGTATACACACACATTTTTAAAAGTTGGTTGCACTGTTTCATAGAGATAGAATAGAATGTAATTCTTTCTTTATTTCTGTAATTTTTCTACAAAATTTAACTCATTCCATAGAATTTGAACCACAAAGAGACTGCCATTAAAAAGAATCAATCAGAGGGTATAAGACCTTTTGGAAATTAAAATTCAATTAATATTAAAAAAATCAAAAGAGTTGGGAAAATAAAATATACAGAGAAAACAGGTAGAAAATATGAAAAGAAATTCAATAAACAAGAAAAATAAATTGAGGAGGTCCAATGTACAATTTGTGTGAGTTCCATAAAGATAGAGAAGAAAGAAAGAGAGGGGAAGAAATAATCAGAGGTATAATAGAAGAAAAGCTCCTAAAGCTGAACAAAGGGACTTTTTTCCCAGATTGTACAGGATCATTTAGTGCTGAGAAGGATAAATTTTAAAAGAGTCATTCCTAGGTACATTTGGATTTAGATATTCCTGTGACCCTTTAATTTTCTGGTGGGACTTCAGAGCGGAAAAGATAAAGATCGAAATAAGCACTTAAATTTTTAAAAAAGTTATCTAAGAAAGATGAATCACATTTATTTCAGATATCTCATAACCAACAATGGATGAAAGACAGCAATGCACCAATGTCTCCCAAGTTCTGAGGAAAAATTACTTTGAACCTGGAATCCTGTCATTATTTTATCAATTAACTCTGAGGAAAAGTTCAAGGCATTTTGGACATGCAAGGGCTCAGTTTTCCTCCTACACACCATTTCTGGGAGAAAAAAAAAAGGGGGATGTACATCAGTGAAAAGACAAAAAAAAAAAAAAAGAATCAAATACCGGGAAAGACATGGGACTAAGGCAATAGAGGACCTAACCAGGAGAATAATGAACAGAAACTAAATCAGAATAGAATAATCAGACAGCATAGAGAAGAATGACTTTAAGAAGAAGGTATATTTCATTCACTAAGTGGTATAATTAAGAAATTTGAAAAATCATTGTGATATATATTGTGACATTTTTTAGCTGTTCCCATTTTACAGATGGGGAAGCTGATTCAGAGAGGCTAAAGCTGCTGTGTTGAGTAAGAACATACACAGTTTATAAGAAGGCAAGTCAGGATTCAAAACTAGATCTTCCTAACTCCAAAAACCAGATTGTTTGATGGCATCCAGCTGTTTAGAGTTGATTGATTCATTAGAAATAATGAGGCAATGTAGATTCCAGGGAAAACAATATGGGAAAAGCAGAAAAAGCTGGATGAGGGTGGGAGAGAAAGCTCATACAGGCAAGAACACCAAGGAGGAAGAAATTAGTCACAAAGGAACAGAGTGAAAAAAAGAATAGGGTGAGGGAAACAGGAATGGAAAGGGGCAAGACAAATGGCCATAGTAAAATATTCTATAGGGTTTAGTGAGAAATTTGCAAATGGGGAGATGTTAAAGATAATAGGGACTTCCCTGGTGGTCAAGTGGTTAACAATCTGCCTTCCAATGCAGGGGATGCCAGTTTGATCCTGGTGGGGAACTAAGATCCCACATGCTGCAGGGCAGCTATGCCTGCACCACAACTACTAAACCCAAGCACCACAACTAGAGAGCCCACGAGCCACAACCAGAGAGCCCACGCTGCAACGAAAGATCCCACATGCCACAACTAAGACCCGACGCAGCCAAAAATAAATAAATATTTAAAAAAAAGAACAGTGTAGCTAAGGACACATTTAAAAAAAAATTCAAAATGTATAGGGAATTTAGTTAATCCTATGTCCTGGTTTCTTCCTTAGTAAAATGGGGATAATAACAGCACCAACAAACATAGAGGTGATGGGGGAATTTCTCTGGTGGTCCAGTGGGTCAGATTCCAAGCTCCCAATGCAGGGAGCCCGGGTTCAAGCCCTGGTCGGGGAACTAGATCCCGAATGCATGCCGCAACTATGAGTTCAAATGCCTCGACCAAGAAGTCTGCATTCCGCAACTGAAGATCTTGCATGCTGTACCTGGGACCCGCTGCAGCCAAAATAAATAAATATTTAAAAAATTAGAGGTGATGTGAGAATTGAATAAGATAATCTCTAGAAATGCCTAGTATGGTGCTAGACACAATGTGAATAATTAGTCAGTATTGGCTATTATTAGAATGATAAATATCCTGTTATTCAATTTGAGGTAACTGACTTTACCTTCCGGTGCCTCCATTTTTTTCTTTGTTAATGCAACAGAGAGCCTCTAAAGTTTTTGTTTTTTGCCAGTAACAGTCTATGATTCTGTTTGAAAATGAACTACATTTTTGCAAATCTGACAAATGCTTTATTGAAATGTTGAAGCAAAGGTGGTGGAAATCCAGGTGGCAATATCTTACAAGTAGCTGGAGATGCCACTAGTTTACATAGCTAGATCTAAAATATGAAAACATATTCAAAAACACACATACATGCACACAGAATCTCTAACCCACAGTCCAGAAAAATCTGTTAAAAGTTCAAAGAGAGATGGATAAAAAAAAGTCCTGGATAATTCGTTACAAGTAGCAAAGAGTTTGAAACAAATCTTTTAAATGTTCATAGTTTGTAATAGAGAACTTATTTACTGAAACCTCTATATTCTCCTTATTTATAATATATTTTCCCCTCACCCTTTTAGGCACTTTTCCATGTTTAAATATACTAGCTTGGTATTTAGTTGTATAGATACCATCACCTTACCATTATTACATATTTTCCAAAATTACCCCTCACATCCCCCCCCTTTATCATGATTCTACCAGATAAGAAGGGGGTTTTCCCCTGTATTGTTGTAGATATAAAGCTCTTAAAGTGGGCCTCCCTGGTGGCGCAGTGGTTGAGAGTCCGCCTGCCGATGCAGGGGATACGGGTTCGTGCCCCGGTCTGGGAGGATCCCATATGCCGCGGAGCGGCTGGGCCCGTGAGCCATGGCCGCTGGGCCTGCGCATCCGGAGCCTGTGCTCCGCAACGGGAGAGGCCACAAGAGTGAGAGGCCCGCATACCGCAAAAAGAAAAAAAAAAAAAAAAAAAAAAAAAGCTCTTAAAGTCATTCGATATAAACATATTCAGTGATTTTGAAAAGTATTTTTATATGTGGTAGATAAATAAAACAAATAAAACAGAAGGTTTTATTTGTTTTATTTATCTACCACATATAAAAATGTGGTACCACATTTTTACATAGGTAAAACATTTACATAGGTAAAACATACCACACATTTACATAGGTAAAACAAATAAAACAGAAATAATGGGTGAGAAACAATTTTAAAACCAGAGAAAATGGCAGCTCTAGCTCCAATTGTCTGTTCCCATGCAGGTATGTAGTAATACTATTAGAGCTGGTTGAGTTGCCATAAAAGCTTCCAAAAGAGTCTGAGTCAGCTTGGTTACCAAAGAGAGTGACACTCTTTAAGAGCTTTGTCACCTCCAGTCCTTGGTTACTAAAGCACTTACTCACTTGTCTGAGTTAAAAGCTCCTATTTTAAGTTCAAAGTAGAAAATTCCCTTTGGGTGGTAATGATAGTTTAAAATAAACAATTTGGGGGTTGGAGGGAAAGCCTGCTTTAAGCATCTACTCTATTTCCCCTCCAGACAAGTTTTACTACAATCAGGGCTTTCTTATTCTCTATCAGTATTCATGACCTAGGTCGTCAAACAGTTTCTAAGATACAGACCACCCCTTCCCCCACTGTTACATCACTGGTGTTCAGAATTCTGGAACTGTGTGTGTAAACATTAAAGCCATGTGTGCTTGACCACATGGGAAGGCATCAGGATGACCTAGGACTCCTACGCAAGAGGGAACACCCTGGCGCCAATCTTAACATCACCAAGCCAGCTGTTTGTTTTTATGTGTGAGCGTCTATGCGACTCCTCAACAGTCTTCTAAAGGGATCATATAAAAACAGTTTACATAAAAGACCCTGGGAATTTGGTGCACCTTCATGATATTTGGAAAAATGCATGGCATCAGTATTTTTAAATTTTATATTCATAGACAGAGAGTTTTATTATGGTTTGTTTAATTAACCATTTCCAGCAATGAGGACTTAACTCACATATCAAAAGTCCAAAACTTTTTGAGTGAGGGCACACACACATGCTCTCAATAGTAGCTGGAAAGAGAAAACAACCTAAAATTCCTACATTGCATCTTGATACATATCTTTCACATTCAATCTACCATTTTGGTATTTTACAATACAGAGACAGTTATCAGTCAGTCTCATCTTTATGAAGGAAGCCCATCTTTTGAACAAATCAATGTTTATTGAATGCTTGCCACTTCAGGTAAAACAAAAATACAGTCAAATAAAGTTATATTTAATCCCTTTCCTAGCAAAAATGCATTAATTTACAGCCTTTATCAAATTCTGAGCTCTTTCAGCTTATAACCATATATAATTTTCTGTCCAGTAAAGGCATAAGAAGAGGGGAAAATATTAATGTTCTAATACAGGGTAAGATCACCCTTGTGAAAGCTCAACAGTGTTCGGACATGGTACTGCTCTTAGTAAGAAAGTATATTCATAAGTAATTTCACACAAACTTTCACTGTTTGGGCCAGGGGTAATTAAGATAAATACACCATCTTCAGGCCAAAACAATGAAAAGCATGCAACTAAAACAATTTTTAATGCTTATAATCTAAATTCACCGTATCTTAATTCAATGTATTAGAAAAGTACAATAACTTATAATGTATTTAGTGGTTATAAGTTATATCTTTTCAAATCCAGAAGGAACCTGTACTAAGAAAAGATGAAAAATGTCTATCCTCAGATTTCATTGTGTTGGTTAAATGAGTCACTCTTTTGATAATTTCTTCTAAAAGTGAGCAGATACAGATGTTAAACATCTGAAACTTAAATTTCTAAATCTCATATGTAAATAATAGATTTGGAGAGATAACCTCTAAATTATTCCAGATCTAAACTTCTCTTATACCAAACATTACTTGGTACTTCATTTATCTCTTGGAGAAAAAAAAAATCCTTTATTTTTAAAAGTTAAGAAAATTCCTTCCATTTACAGTACCACATTTCAAAGATTCTGATCTTTCCTCTTTTTAGAAAGATAGTGTAATTAGAAAAAATATATATTCTATGAAAGAAGAGTTCAAAGAGCCCAACTTTTAAAGTAACTACAAGTTCATTTTTTGATTTAATTTCAATTCTATGTTAGGCTAGAAGGTTTCTATTTTTGGATAATCAATGATGACATCCATCTAAAATGATCCTAAGATGCAATACAAAAAGAACTCAAAATTTACTCATATTTTAAATATTCCAACCAGTCAATTTGCAATTTACAATGAAACAAAGCATCAGGAAACATATACCAGATACATAGGAGTAGACATAAATTCTTGGTGCTTTAATTTATTAACTTGAGACTTTTTAAAAAATTGATATATATATATAAAATTCTTAAAATCAATATGGAAAAGGAAGGACAATTCCCTAAGTATAGAAATCTAATTTGTTTTTTAAACACCATGTCTTGATATGTAATTTAAAATGGAGAAGGGCTGAGGGAGGTGTGGTGATGAGGAGTTGAAAAGGGAGCTGAGAAGGGATGGGGATGGGTAATGCGGGACTGGATATGGAGGATGATCAAACAATCGTTTTCTTGAGTATTCTGCGGTCAGAGTGTCTAGTTGGGCAAGTCAGTTTATGAATTCTCTTGCATCTGAAGGTGCTTACACATGAGAAAATAAACTTAAAAAAAAAAAACATTTGTGAGACTGGGTGGCAGGCATGTGCACTTCAGTCACAAGTGGCACTGTAAATTACAACCAAAACCAAGGGACAAATTGCCCACATTTTGCAAAAATCACACAAAAAAAGTTTGTCATAACTGGTTCTGTTTGTTGCAGGAGGAAAAAAAAAAGAGTAATTCTATATTAAGGCACAGCCTTTGAGACTTTGGTAGGAAAACTGCATATTGGGTGGATCCTGACCTAGACACCTTGATCCTTGATTCATGACCCCATCAGAGCCAGACAAGGGCTCTCTGACTATGAATTAAACTGTTTGACTCCTCTGCGCCCAGGAACACACAAAGCCTGTACTCTCAGCTGTTACATAAGAGGCTCTGGAATCCCTGGATGGTGTTTGTAAATAGCGCTGCCATGCGCATGGAACCCACGTGTCCCACGTGTCAAATGTTGACGTGACTGTGTGAAGTGTCAACAAGCTCTGAAGAGAAACCTCCTATTTCTTTTGCCCTAAAAAAAGAGCATGTGGGTGTCAAGGAATTATTTCCAGGGGAGATTTTTTTCTCTCCCCCCATCTCCAGCAAAAAAAAAAAAGTGGGAAGAAGAACTGGAGGAAATGACCAATCTCCATCACTTTTCTTCTTATGTAACTCCTGACCTGAGGACATGATCAAAATTAACTGTCTAGTTAAATTTAGGGTAAGTTTTGTAATCTCAACAATGCATTCTGAATGCACTTTCTACCTCCTCTCATCCGACTTCTTGTTTTTCTTATTATGAGAGATAGTATTACAACCACTAGAACGACACTAAGCAGTCAAATAGTTTGCAAAGTAACAAATCTCCATCCAAATAAAATTACAATATGACCCTTTCAGAGGAAAGTATCCAATAGCTTTGCTTGGGTGAACAGAAACACAATTTAGTATTCTACCCTCTTATTTTAAATTTCATCCTCATGGACACTAATTGTATCTTTTATCATGGATTTGTGAACAGAAAACAAACTCCATTCCTTAAGGAGTCTAAATTCTTACCAATATTAGAGAAAACTGACAATGTCAACAACTAAGCTTTTTATCCCTAAATATGAAAAGTTGCCCATAATCTTCAGGATTACTTAAAGCACAAGTTATAACAATGTAAAAAAACTGATACAAACTGTCAGTAGTAAATTAAACTGTGTTTTAAAAAATACACTGCCTTCAAAAAAAATCTCAAGCATTTTTTTAGTCATTTTAAAATGCCATATTCTATATCTTTTATATAATTGATACAAAATGTTTTTAAATTACATATTAAATATGAGTTGCTGTCTATAAAATGTCCTGCTTGAAAAGTATCACATTTAAGAGTAAGCAGGTTAAGTTTCAAAATATTGAAAATTTAGTTCCCAAAGTTAACCAAATGTCCTTTCTAATTTTGATTTCCAGTAGACACACATAATTCATAGTCATTTAAAAAGGTAAGTTATTAGTAAAATGTCTACTAGTTTCATTTTCTGCCAATGTTTTTCTCCAAGCTATAATGTGGTAGACAATTCCAAAATTAAAAACCATTTAGGTGATTGGATTGGAATAAAGATAGATGAAATCTAGAATGAAAAGTTTAAAATATGTGCTTTCTTGCTGAAATGTACCTGCTTCTCTTTTTACAAAAACAAATAATGTATGTGTTGAGTATTTTTAGATTGGAAGATTTGTTCTTCCCTCATTTTTAAAATATTTTTCCAGTTTTATTGAGAAATAATTGACATACATCACTGTATGTTCTTCCTTCATGTTTGAAAAGTATCCATTTATGGTATTTTTTCCTCTTATCAATTATGTTTGATACATGAAAGTATGAATATAAAGTGAATTAATGTTTTAATAACTGAATTCACTTTTTGAGATGCTCATTCCAATTTTATGAACTATCAGACACTTTATTTGCACTAATGATTTCTTGTTCTGTTATGATGTATGCAGTAAGACAAACAAAAAGCTAATAATCATCCAAACTAATTAGTGGGTGTCCAAAAGTAATCCTTTTAATGCAAAAATCATGAAAGGTTATAAAAGAGCTGACAGAACTTTATAGCCAATGGCAAATGTGAAAATTCTATAACTTCAAACAAAAATGGAAAAAGTAGTGAAAGAACAAACAGTTTAAAAACTAAATTAATAGAGACAAGACAGTAGGTTACAGATGGAATCTGGGTATAGTATCATTGTATTATTTTTAGATTCTGGTGCTTTACTTTAGAATAAGCACAACTAATAAGTAAGGTATTTTTAAATGGGTGTCCTTGTTTCTCAATGCAGGCAGGAAAGAAAAACAGGAGAAATAACTCAGAGATAGACCATGTTATATCCTCTGGGCTTCACTATCATTATTTAAGCCTTTTTTTCCTTTTATACTGAAGACAAAAAAAAATCAATTTGAGGAGAAATATATAATAAAAACCCACCTTGAGAGTTGGGTGAATAGTTTCCATTAAAGTATAATCTGAACATAGAAACCAGATTTAATACTCTATCAAGAAAAAGACATGACTTGGTAAGGCAGGTTTTAGTAATAGCTAATAAAGCATGACAATAGTAATTAAAATTATCATTACTTTGTGACATCCACAAAATTGTGACAAATCTCAAAATAGCAAAAGTAGCAAATGAAAAACATCAATACTATGTATGGCATACATTCATGGGAGACCTACTGTCTATGCCTGACATGGGCAAGTCTGCTCTCTCTGAAGAGAGAAGTCCATTAGCAAAAATCCACAGCCCACTGTTTTTCTTTTGAATACAGTGTATTTTTCAATAATAATTACTTATTAAAAGGTAAGCTAAAAATATTTTTTAAAAAATCAAAATATCCCTAATTTGAAAAGGTGTACAATTTTTGGAACCACATTAAATAAAGCAAAGATGGAGTACTACACTCAAATTCAGTGAGCAGCTTTCTGAATATTACAGAGATACTAGTATGAAAATCTATTATCAGCTGAGTTGGTTCAAAAAGTGTTGCAAGAAACAAGAGATGGTAAAAGCAAATAAAACTACTCATTTCTCCCATAAGGAAGACCAGACCTATATTCTACTTTATTGCTTTCCATAATAATCACTACATCAACTTCCTGATGGGTCAAAGGTTCTAACATGAGTGTCTAACTTGGGCCTGTCACAAATACACAACAAACATACAAGTAAATGCTATAATCGTACTCTTAAAAGGTATATCTGGGTCATTTCTACAGCTGTTCCTTGAAAAAGTAACGATTACAGCAATTACATAAAGCCAAGACATGTCCCCATTGAGTACAATAACGTGTACATTATTAAAGCTGAATGCTTCAAGATCATTGGCTTTCCCCCACACTGTTATCAGTCATGGCACCAAACTATGGAATCCAATTGGCAGCATTCTAATCAGAATAAAAGGGAAAGGAGTATTGCTTAACAAAAAGAATGTTTGGTATCTAGAATTACATAAAGTTAGAAATTCAAATAACGCCAACCCCAAGTAATTCACTGTGTGTGTTCAAAATTATGTCCTAATTTCATAGGGTCTAGACTTAAAAATCTGCACTCATTTTACCATTAACAGTCTGTAAAATTCTGTTGGTGTTCGTAAAGACTGTGGCTATTTACCATTAGCAGTCTGTAAAATTTTGTTGGTGTTTGTAAAGACTGTGGCTATATGTGGCGAAACATGGAGAGCCATCAACATTCTGATCCTCTTTCCCACTTTGTCTTGGCATCACAAAGACGGCTGCAGACCAGTTTCTTTTCTTAACCCTATTTTACGTGTATATTGTTAATAATGCTGCTATGAATATTCAGGTACAAGTTTTTGTGTAGACAGGTGCATGCATTTTAAGTCTCCTTTTATGACTTTCCCTATATAGCCCAAATTACAGCTACATTTTCATCATTAGTGGTAAAGAGGCGGTATAGCATAATGGTCAAAAGACTGGCTCTAGAGACTGACTGGCTAAATTCATATCCTAGCTAAGCCACGTACTGGCTGTAGGAACTTGGGCGAGTTATTTAATCTCACTGTGTATTAGTTTCTTCTCCAGAGATAGGGGTAACAACAACACCTACCTCTAGAGTTGTGATGAGAATTAAATGATATAACTTGCAGTGTCATAAAACATTAAAACAACTTAAAATATTTTTAATGCAAAAGTATTTTAAGCAAAAAAAAACCTTTTGAGTAAACAAAAACCTATATTCTGATGCACATTTTGATAAGCCATGGTAGTACAATCACAAGATTGATGAAACAGAACTGTGTTAAACTTTTTTGTTTTGGGGGAAAAAAAGGTTTAAAATTATCTAATCATGTGATAAAATGGTAATAGAACTAAATATATATATATACACAAGTATACAAGTCAAATGGGAAATCTGAGTAAGATTGGTAGACTGTATCAATGTCAGTCTCCTGACTGTGATATTATACTGTAGTCTTGCAAAATGTTACCACTGGGGAAAATTGGGCAGAATGTTCATGTTCAATTATTATTATTTCATACAACTGCATATGAATCTACAATTAGCTCAATAAAAATTTCAATTAAAAATATGTGGGGCTTCCCTGGTGGCGCAGTGATTGAGAGTCCGCCTGCCGATGCAGGGGACACGGGTTCGTGCCCCGGTCCGGGAAGATCCCACATGCCGCGGAGCGGCTGGGCCGGTGAGCCATGGCCGCTGAGCCTGCGCGTCCGGAACCTGTGCTCCGCAACGGGAGAGGCCACAACAGTGAGAAGCCCGCCTACCGCAAAAAAAAAAAAAAAAAAAAAGTGATCCCTAGGACTTCCCTGGTGGCGCAGTGGTTAAGAATCCGCCTGCCAATGCAGGGGACACAGGTTGGAGCCCTGGTCTGGGAAGATCCCATATGGCGTGAAGCAACTAAGCCCACGCGCCGCAACAACTACTGAGCCTGCACCCTAGAGCCTGTGAGCCACACTACTGAAGCCCGCGCGCCTAGAGCCTGTGCTCCGCAACAAGAGAAGCCACGGCAATGAGAAGCCTGAGCACCGCAACAAAGAGCAGGCCCTGCTCACCGCAACTAGAGAAAGCTCGCACACAGCAACAAAGACCCAACACAGCCAAAAATAAATAAATAAATGAATGAATGAATTATTTTTTTAAAAAATAAAAGTATGTGATCCCAGTATAAATTTACTAAACATCAATCAACCGTATGCTTATAATGACTGGCTTTTATAGGACAACTGCCATAACCTGTAGAAGTTACATTTAAGGAGAAAGCACCATCATTACTACCATCATCAGCAACACCAACGCCTTTTACATTATTTTTCTTATGCACTTAGAATAGATTACACATTTTCTAATTAAATGACTTTTTGCTACTTCTACATCATTTATTAAAACTTTTTTCCCCTCAGCTTTTATTGAGAGTAACTGACATATAACATCATGTAAATTTAAAGTATACAATGCAATGATTTGTAATAGGTATATATTGGAAAATGATTACCACAATAAGGTTACTTAACACATCCATGACTTTATATCGTTATGATTTTTTGTGTGTGTGATGAAAACTTTTAAGATATACTCTCTTAGCAACTTTTAGGTATACAATACAGTAATGCTAACTACAGTCACCATACTATGCATTACAACCCAGAACTTATTCATTTTATAACTGGAAATTGGTACCCTTTGACCACCTTCACCCCCTACCCCCGACCCCCAACTCATTAAATCTTGATTTAGTAGTATACCACTAGATTCTATTACAGAATAAAAAGACATGGAAATCAGTGCCTCCCTTCCAACAGACATAAATCTAACTTAAAAAAAAATTTACAGTATTTTTAGTGAAGCAACCAGTTATTTTATGTCCTAAATTGTCCTCCAAAAATGCTTCATTCCAATTCATTCATCTTTTTATGTATCCTCAGATTATTTGGAGCTTGATTTCAAGTCAGTTTGAGGAACAACCCTTAGTGAGTATAAGATATCGATCTAAAAATTCTTAAAACTGCAGGTAGGTTGACATTATCACTGAATTTAATTTTACACAAAATATTAAAAATCCACCTACCATCAATTTATACTTCTTGAAGCCTGGCACATTTAACTGCATTTCATGACAAGTGGAGAAAGCATAAATCGAAGCTGATAGAATTTACTATTTTGGAATGGGCAACCAAAATCCATTTTATTGAGAAAAGATTTTATATCTATCTTAGGTATTTTCTGCAATGTACAACCCAGAATAAGAATAACACTGGAAATAAGCAGATACATACAATCCTTTTTGGCTTGCAGTTACAATGATTCAAGGTGTCTTGCTTTGCACTCTTCCCTCCAGAAACTCTTCTCTCCCACTACACACCAATCCAACATATGAACTATATAACTTCCTTAAATAATGGCACAGTATTTACAAAGTTTTGGCAGTGAGTCAAAATAGAAATTGGAGATCTAGACCAAGTAAATACTGTATATTTGGCAAAATCATTTGTGGTTGTGTTCTTCAGTACAGTTTCCAAGATAACCACCAACTCTACTTGGCAACCTGACTCTCCCACAGTTAAGGCTCCAACTGTAAAGCTGTCTTGAGAGATATTTTCCTGCTACTGGATTTGGTGCCATTGCTACTCTTAAGAACTACTGTGCAATGATGGCATAATAGTTGAGAAAATGTTATTTTGATGAACCAAAACTGACAGCTAGCTGGTCCAAAGTTTTAACCTGTCCCCATGACAGGAAACAATTAGAGTAAAACAGTCTACATGGTTGTTTACAAAACAAAGAAGACTCCCTCTAGTAACTGAAGATTGCTAAGACTATTAAAGTCTATTAAGCAATGATAACATCAACAACAAAGACAACAATTAAACTTGTAGAGGCAATTAGGGCATTAAAAAAAGCAGATTTAACATTTTCGAAGTATTAAACATTCTAAAATGTCAAACATCCATAGCTTTTGAGAACATTTTATTTCAAACTAATTTCTTAAGAATTCATATACTAACTTGGATTCGGTGCAGTATGAAAAATGAAGTTTCTGCCAGATGTGTCTGTGAATCATAGGAAGAACTTCTTAATGAGATACACAAATAAGGAAAGATTGGGCTGGCCAAAAAGTTCATACAGGTTTTTCAGTAACATCTTAACAAAAACCCAAACGAACTTTTTGGCCAACCCAATACATTTCAGTAGTGACATTTGGCTTACAACACTGTGTATGGGTGGAGCCTTGGAGAAATTGATAGAGAAATTCTAACTGCAACAAGTGAAACCAAAACATTAACTCCACTCTTTGTTACCTAATACAAGTCTAGTGCCCAAACAGAACTTTGGAAGTCTGTCATAACAACTCCCAGGCAGGTGCATTTCACTTGTTCTGGAAGTGATGTTGACCTGCCAAGTCTAGGTCCATGCACCATTGAATCAGAATCCTATCAATCCCTCTGGCTCCTGGCATGGACCAACACAATACCAGATCTAATTAGAGCCATAAGAAGAGTTTGGTAAATGTGTGAATTTAAACAAGGCAAGAGACTTCCCTCATTCCAAGTTAACTTCTCATTAACCATTAGTTCAATTTAAAAAATAAGCAGGGGACTTCCCTGGTGGAACAGTGGTTAAGATTCCGTCTGCCAGCACAGGGTACACAGGTTCAAGCCCTGGTTTGGGAAGATCCCACAAGCCGTGGAGCAACTAAGCTCATGTGCCACAACTACTGAGCCTGTGCTCTACAGCCCACGAACCACAACTACTGAGCCTGCATGCCACAGCTACTGAAGCCCACGTGCCTAGAGCCCGTGCTCCGCAACAAGGGAAGCCATCACAATGAGAAGCCTGTGCACCACAACGAAGAGTAGCCCCCACTCACCACAATTAAGAGAAAAGCCCGCGTGCAGCAACAAAGACCCAATGCAGCCAAAAATAAATAAATAAATGAATAAATTTATAAAAAATAAGGAGGGCTTCCCTGGTGGCACAGTGGTTAAGAATTTGCCTGCCAATGCAGTGGACACGGGTTTGAGTCCTGGTTCAGGAAGATCCCATATGCCGCAGAGCAACTAAGCCCGTGCGCCACAACTACTGAGCCTGCACTCTAGAGCCCGCGAGCCACAGCTACTGAAGCCTGTGCGCCTAGAGCCTGTGCTCTGCAACAAGAGAAACCACTGCACTGAGAAGCGTGCGCACCACAAGGAAGAGCAGCCCCCACTTGCCGCAACTAGAGAAAGCCCACGCGCAGCAACCAAGACCTATCACAGACAGACAGACAGACATACATACATAAATGAATGAATGAAATTTTTGGAGAATCCAGGTAGTACTGACTCTCACAAATATGGTACATGAAAAGCTGAGGTTATGTCTTTCATTGTAAAGTATCCCATGCTAATTAAAATAATTTTTCTAGGGCTTCCCTGGTGGAGCAGTGGTTAAGAGTCCGCCTGCCGACGTAGGGGACACAGGTTGGTGCGCCAGTCCGGGAAGATCCCACATGCCACGGAGCGGCTGGGCCCGTGAGCCATGGCCGCTAAGCCTGCGCGTCCGGAGCCTGTGGTCCGCAACGGGAGAGGCCGCAACAGTGAGAGGCCCGCGTACCGCAAAAAAAAAAAAGAAAAAAAAATTTTTTTTTCTAGTAAAGGAAAAAGTAATATTTTCTTGTTTTGGTGAATAATATGCACATCTCCTCCTTATAATCATTGAAGCCCCTCATACAATATTAATTAGCAGCTATTTTCAGAAAAGAGTCTCAATTGGATGCTGGGAAAGAACAAGCTTTCATGGTCACAATCAAAATTATTAATCAATGTAGATATCCTTATTTATCAATGTGATATATCTATTAGTTGAATAGCCTTAAGACAGTATATACAACATCTGAAAAGTCCCCCAAAAGTAGTTACATACCACTGTTAGCAAAAGAAATTATTTATTTTAAATTCTGAATTGCTGGAATAATTAACCACAGTTTTCTCAACAAATAGTAAGCATTTATGCTAAATTCCTAAGTGTCTTCTTTATTATTTAGGACAAATAAGAACTAACCAAATGAGCTGTTTCTATTCCACAGAGATGAGTAATATGTCTCCCTTGTAATCATGCCTCCAATATCAATGATTAAAATAAACTTAACTGCTTTTCCAGAGATCAAAATACAAGGAGTTACCAAGTGAACTACTGAAGACAAATAGTTTTGGAAATCCGATTTATGGAGTAATGTCCATTACTGTGCTTTTCCCTCTGTCCATCTTTTAACCATGTCCATGCCTTCTAAACTTGTTTGACTTTCCAATCTTTCACTAACACTTCTCTGCTTGATAACATTTTAAAAATCAGTATTTATTGTGTTGAAATTTATATTCTACTTCAAACCTATTACAAGACACACATGCAAACATGGAAAAGAATATAACTCCCCTCCAGTATTTCAACTTTTCATTAAAATGCAAATATAATGATTTTCATTAGCCAGGCAACAATACCCACAGTCTTAAATCAAACCCAACCCAACCCAACCATCTTTTCTATGTACATTCCAACTGTCCCTAAGATATACTCTTCCTCTTATGTTGGATCATTTGTTGATGAATATTTTTAGATTTGTATTTGCCATTATTATCCCTGATTGGAGAGGGAAAAGCACAATGTGTGACTCGAGATTTTAAATTTTGGATATATCCTACCCCCTAGACAGACAAATATAAAAATACTTCACTAAATTTTCAACAACCGGAAAATGATCCTTTTTCAATTCCTAAACACTACAAGAAGGAAGAAAACTCACTCAATGCAATTAAAAGTATGTCATGAGGGTAATAGCCAGTAAATTTCACTTATATTTCACATGCGACCTTCTCAGCAGTCTATCCAGCCCACGCTTTATTTGCCATAGGTAGAAAAGTCTCCATAGAAACTTAGCTTAATATCGCTAGACGAGCAGCCCCAATGAAAGAGATTCAGCAACATTCATGTGTGTAAAAAGGAGGAGGAAGAGGAGAAAGAGGAGAAAAGGAAGAGGAAGAAGGGGAAGAAAGGGGAAGAGGAAGAAGAAGAAGGAGTAGAAGAGGAAAGAGGATGAGGAGAAAAGAGACAGAGAGAAAAGCAGAGAGATAAAAGACCAAAGAAAAGAGAGCAGCCAAGAGGGAAAGAGAAATTTGGATGGGACTGTTAGAAATCTGCTCTCTACGTCTCTGTTTCTTTACTGGGATTGGGTTTCATTTCTTTCGGCGCCCCTGACCTTGCAGTCTTCCAACTCTCCACACTCCCCCCACCCCCGCCCGCCCGTCCCCTCCCCCGGCCTGCGCCTGCCTTTGTGTCTGCCTGTCACTTACCGGGGAACCCGACGAAGCTGATTCGGGAGAAGCACAAAGCCAGGACACAGATTTGCCCACAAATTCTCTCACACACATTCCCCAGGCTGGAAGGTACAGCCCATCGCAGAGCTGATGTACCTCGAGAAAAGTGGTTTCGGGTCTTATTGGGGGAACCAGAGAAACTATTCTTTCCTCTCTCGCTCGGCACCGCTAACAAAACGCGCGGACTTCAGGAAAAAACAAAACCCCACTGAGTGGACTCCTGTTCCACTCGCCTGACACTCGCTGAGCGCAGCCCCCGAAAAGCGGGACACGGGGCAGAAGGGGGCGGACGCAAACGCACACCCAGACCCAGAGCCCCAGCGGAGAAAAGGGTCGAAGACCACTCCGTCTGTGTTCTCCCCAGGGCGGGCGAGGATAAACCCGAGGCTCGTCTGCCTTCCACGAAGGGAGGGGGTGGGGAAGCTTCAAGGGGAAGGTCGTGCCCCCCACAGCTGAACTATTTTAGAAAGGAAAGCAGAGAAAAATCACTTTCCGGAGGATAAAAGGCCGGGAAAGCAGCCGGCCGGACTCACAAAGGTAAGTTTTCTGGGCGAGGAGGACACGAGCACTAGCAGGAGAGAGAGGAGGACACAGAACTACAGGTTTAAAGGGGGGGTGGGGGGGAATTAAAACTATATTTGTCAGCCATGTTGAAGAGGCTCCAGTAATTTGTGAAGCTTCCCTCTTCCCTCTTGGTATTTGTGGGTGACACTGAAGGCTTTGCTCCCCAGTCCCCACAAGCCCGAGAGAAAGCGCAGGGGAGAGGAAAGGGAGAGTTTCGCGGCACAAGAGAAGCGCTCTGACCTCGTTCTCGTCCCTCAGCCTTGCAGCAATCCAGCAGTGGCAGTCGGGTCTCCTTTCTAACAAATCCTAAAGGGCAGCCATCTTGCTTCCTTCTGCTTCTCTACGAAAGCAGCCTAGCCTCCGCATCAATATTCATAAGGCAGTTTGACGTCTGTTCTCATCACTCGGCGGGGCCGGCGTCTCGGGGCGGCCGCGGCGAGGGGGCGGACGTGACTCGCATGCGAGCCGGGCCTGGGCGCGCGGCGCTCGCGAGGAGGCGGCGGGGCCGCCCGAGCTCTCGCCGCAGCCGCCGCTCTCCTCCTCCTCCGCCTTCTCCGCCCCGCTTCCTCCTCCTCCTCCTCCGCCTCCTCCCCCTCCACCCGGCCGCCGCCTCCTCGTCCCGGTCTCTGCCGCCGCCCCGGGGCCCTCGGCCCCGGCTCCCCGGGAATCGGCTCCCCGCCCCGGGGCTCCCCGCACAAAAGCCGGCAGCCCCTGGGGCCGAACGAGGGGGCGCGCGGTCGAGGCCGGGGCTGGGGAGCCAGCGGGGGGAGCCGTGGGCCCGGAGGAGCGCGGGGCGGGGGCGCGCGGGGGAAGGTCCGGCCCCCGGGACCCTCGGATGGGTTTCCACTCCGGTGAAGGCGCGGGGCGGGCGCGAAGGGGGAGGTGGCGTGCGTCCCTGGCAGGAGGCTGAGAGACCCCAGCTTAACCTTTGAAACTTTTTGCTGGTACCGCACCCCACCGCCTCCTTAGAGTAGGAGGGCACGCCCCGCCGCCCCCGCCCCGACTCCCACCTCCTGGCAGGTATCCCCGCACACGCCCCCTCGCGCACCCACCCCCTGGTAGGTCCACCCGCCCCGCCTCGTTCCCGCTTTGGCATCCTCTCCACACAGTCGCTTTCATCTCGCTCAGCAGAAGCACTCCCCAGTTTCGCGGAGGGCATGCCCTTAGTGCTTTAGGGGCCTGTAGTTTTAAAGACTCGACAAATTAGGAATTTGACCCAGGCCCGCTTCTCCCCGCCCCGGTCCACCTTCTGTTTACTTTGGCCACGTGGGCTGGGAAGAAGGATTCACGCAGATCCGAGAGGGCTTTCGCACCGGTGACTCTCTACTTCGCGCTGGATTCGGTTGCAAGAAATAAATCTGCACTTTCAAATGCTTAAATTTACCCCCATAAGAGCCTCTATTTTGAAAAAATGTCCAGCCTTATAATTAAGTAATGAAGAAATCGACCCATAAAGAACTAAACGCCGAATGACGGACGCTCGATTTTCCCTGAAGTTCGGAATTCTATATAACCGCTCGCATCCACTGACAGATTTTCTTTTCCATTGCCGAGTAGTTTTACTTCTCTTTTTAATGCTATTTTTTCTAATCATAAATATTTTATGTGAAGATGAGATAAAGAACAAAGCCCATGTGAATTGGAATATCAGATGGTTTTTGAGATTTGCCCTCTATTAGAAGTTCTCACGTTACTGGCATTCAAATTTTAGATAGACGTTTTGGACACATCTTTTACGGGATCACTACATTGTGATCACGATACTCTTAAGTAAACACAAGATATTTTGTGTAGCTCACGGTTTTTTGTCCGCAAATTTCTTTAGAAGTCTTTACCTAATTTTATGAAATCGTTTTGTCCGCAAATTTCTTTAGAAGTCTTTACCTAATTTTATGAAATCGGAATATTTTCTCTTTGAAAAGGGTTAAAAAAGGAACTCTTTGTATGTGTCACATTGTTACTAAGAAGAGCGTTTGAAGTGAAACACTGTTTATTCCACTTTGAGACAAAGTTGACTTCGATTTCTGGTTTTGCACTAGACTAAGTAAAATCGTTCGTTTCCCTAAGCCTTCATGTAAAATGAATTTCCATCTTTTCTAATTGTACACTAACGTGTCATTGAAGTCTTGGCAATTGCTAATGGACTTTAAGCTGTTAAAAAGGTGCCTTGTAATTTGTTTCTCAAGTCCAAAAAGTAAAGTTTTCCGAAGGCTGTGACGTACAGTTGTACAGCGCACAGAACAGCAGAATTGTGGAAAGCATGAGCTTTGGAGTCCACAGAGGCAGATGAATCTTGACTCCACCCTAACTAAATGTGTGACCTTGAGCATGGTACTTAACCCTTTGTGTATATCAGTTTCCTCACCTGTCCAACACCATCTAAAACAGTGTGGCTGTGAGGATTAAATATGATACTAAGCGCCCAGGTGGTTATTACTACTGGTTATTACTATTACCAATCATAAGCCATCTATTTTCAAGAGTTTTTCTTGTTTAACTAGAAGTATAGAAGTAATTATATGTCTTCCTACATTGAATAACATGGCAGATATTGTATTGGCATGTGTCTGATATAAACACCCAAATATGCCCTTATGTATATGATAATTGGGGAAATGGTCTGTAGGGTCACCTCCTCCTCATCTTTTAAACCTCTCTCTTTGTTGTAGCAGGTGGTTCTCGTCTACCTGGAATCATAGATGGCTTGCAGTTGGTTTTGCAACAGGCCCTGAACCTTTTCTTGCCAACTTCTTCCTTTGCACCTCCACCCCACCCTTAACCACCATGACATTTGTTAATTGAAAAGAAAATGCCTTACTCCTCTTGGCTGTTATGACTTTTCAACAGCAAAAGGAAGTAAAATTCTAAAGGTCTCCAGGTGTAAAGTATCTTAGTGAAATTTTGTATTGTTGATTTTTTAAAAACCTCTTTCTTACTTGCTATTTCTGGGAAAGATAAGCTATAGTGAAGATAATCAGTTGTTGACTGGATATTAGTGCACATTTGTATGGGTAATTCGGAGCAAGCTTTTATTAATTGTGTGCATTCTTAAGATTTCTCCTCTTACAGATGTGGTTAATCTATTTTTAAAAGATAATTTGCTGTTTTAACAGCAGTCAATTGCTATCAAACTCCTTACCATTTTCTTTCTTTTTCTCCAACTAGAAAGACCAGCACTACTTCCACACAGAAAAATCCTTGCTTCCTTACCAGAGGAAAAAAACTAATAGAACAAGTCCCATGACATGCTATTCTGTGTTAGAAAATTGACTTGATTGGGCTGGGCACCTGCTGTCTAACTCAATTGCTCGGTCTCTAAGCCTCGTAGGGTGGAGGCAGCTTCCTGTCTGCTCTGTCCTTTAAAGAGCTGATAACAGGGCTTTCCTCGTGGCGCAGTGGTTAAGAATCCCCCTGCCAATGCTGGGGACACGGGTTCGAGTCCTGGTCCAGGAAGATCCCACATGCCGCGGAGCAACTAAGCGCATGCGCCACAACTACCGATCCTGCGTTCTAGAGCCCGCGAGCCACAACTAGTGAAACCCGTGCTCCGCAACAAGAGAAGCCACCGCAATAAGAAGCCCACACACCGCAAAGAAGAGTAGCCCCCGCTCTCCGCAACTAGAGAAACCCTGCGCGCAGTAACGAAGACCCAACGCAGCCAAAAATAAATAAATAAATTTATATTAAAAAGAAAAAGAGCTGACAACAGCAGCTTGCTTTACAATGCAAATTTCTTGTACTAACAAAAAAATAATAGATGATTCTTAATTTCCTCCCCACCTGCAGAAAGGAAATTTTCTTTAAGGACTTGATTTTCTCTTTAACTGAGAGGGAGTTGTGGTGCATACTCCTTTGAAAGAATTACAGTGGTTTAACAAAAACATTAAATCATGGCCTGTTATTTCCCATTTCCAAAAACATATTTCTGAAGTATGACATGATAAAGATTCTCTCCATGCTTAAAAGACAATTGACCTTCAAACAGCACAGCAGTCATTGCTGGGAAGGGACTTGCTTGTTTCTTTTGTCTAGTGACATTACTGCACACCATACAAAGGTACATATTTAATATAAGTAGAATGCCAAGTTAAAAAAATCCCCAAGAGATGAAACATTTAGACAGAACACTTTAAATTATTGATATACATTATTATTATTATTAATACAAACCATTATTGTCTAAAGCCGAGGATCATAATATTATGAGATTCTTGATAGAGTCTCTTGTTAATATGATTTCTACTTTTTTCCTGACCTTGTTTCATATGGTTAATTTCTCTTTCTATCATTTGGAAATAGACTCAAATGATATAATCCTAACACTCAAATCAGGAGCTTTCCAATGTGTGTACTAACTTAATGGGGGTTAAAATGAAATGTCAGATGAAACTCAAAAGCTTAATCCTGTTAAAATATTGTCAAAGGCGTTATAAGAAGAATATAAGGGGGACTTCCCTGGCGGACCAGTGGTTAAGACTCCAAGCTTCCCCTGCAGGGAGCATGGGTTCAATCCCTGGTCAGGGAACTAAGATCCCACATGCCACGAGGTGTGGACAAAGAATATTAGGCTCATTAGTGAGACAAATCTCATGGAAGTGCCTCCAGAAGTATTGTAAATGTGTTGCTAATATCAATCTCTTTTCTTCTCATAAGTTCTGAATTCACAATCCAGTAACTACTCTTCTTATTCTCATCCAACTTTGGTAATGCATTTAATATCCCACTTTCTTCTTTTATTTTAAATTAATTAATTAATTTATATTTTATGTTTGGCTGCGTTGGGTCTTTGTTGCTCTGCGTGGGCTTTCTCTAGTTGCGGTGAGTGGGGGCTACTCTTAGTTGCGGTGCGTGGGCTTCTCATGGCGGTGGCTTCTCTTGTTGTGGAGCACGGGCTCTAGGCACGCGGGCTTCAGTAGTTGTGGCACGTGGCTCAGTAGTTGTGGCTCGCAGGCTCTAGAGCACAGGCTCAGTAGTTGCGGAGCACGGGCTTAGTTGTTCCACGGCATGTGGGAGCTTCCTGGACCAGGGCTCGAACCCGTGTCCCCCGCATTGGCAGGTGGTTTTTTAACCACTGTGCCACCAGGGAAGTCCCCCACTTTCTTCTGAGAGAATAATTTTTCAGTTTCAATGATAAACTTCAATAATGAAGTTTATTATATAGGATTTTATACTTTTAAAAGCATTTTTGTACACTAACATTTTTGTGGTAAGGTGTACACTAACAGTTTAATATTCAAAATCATATGCCACATTAAGATGGCATTTAATTCCTGTCTTATAAAAATGAAAAGTGAGGTTAAGTGACTTTTCCTGCAATAGAGGATCACCTCTCAAACCCGAGTTTTGTGAATCCAAGATCAGGCAGTTTTCATTATACCTAAACTATACTCATATCGTTTCCTGCTCATTTCCCTCTAAATTTTTCTCACCATTATTAGAACTAACTAGTATAAGAATCTTCCCTTCAAAACTCAAAATAATTTTCCATTATTCTGTTACTTAAAAAAAACAACTCAACATCTGCATTTACATATACTGCATTTACTTGTTACATACTGGCTATGTACCAAGCATTGTAATAATTCTTGTACATTTATTATCTTTTAATTTAATGCTTAGCATAACCAAATAAGGTAGGTAAAATCTTGTTGAGAATTAACAGTTGAGTGATTTGGTTGGGATTAAAGAGATGGAACCAAGGTCTAAATCTAAATCTAGGTTTGTCTGATTCTAAAGCTCATGTCCTTGCAAGCTACACTGTTCTGTCTCCCCAGTTCAGCAGATACAGATATCTATGTTTAATGCCATGATAAGTTTTTCACACAATTAGGGTGTGTGGGGGGCGTTGTGTTTTGGGGTTTTGTTTCTGTTTTTTTTACAATAACATTAGTGTTCCCTATCTCTTCCTCATAAAACAAAAGCAGAAACAAAAACTCTTGTCTAAACCTTTACTTGTTTTTGTTTGTTTTTTTTTGTTTTTTAATCATTTGCTTTCTACGCTGTTTCTTTTGTTTCCAATTGTATGCTAGAAGTTGGCATGCTTGAACTTTTTGGAATAATGATTACATTTGTGTAATAAACAAATGTGGTATCACACTCCTGCCCACTCCCCCATCCCTATAACATATGTCTTAACCCCACTAACAAATTGTTTACAGATAAGTTCTGCTACCTGTTTTCAGTATTAGTGTGGTGAAAGGATGTTGCACCCTTGATCTACTCCTGATTTCCTTGAATGACTTAGGGTTCATTCCCGCCAAACAAGGAAGCTGACAGGTGGAAAGAGTGCCACCTACTGAAATTGTTCATAGGACATGGATCTTTGGGGATAAAATACTCAGAATGGGATGGCACCAAATCTTTCCATTGGGAAAATGAATGAGACTCGCCTCTGGAGCTTTTGAAAAATACAAATAACTAGCTTGCACTTCTCTACCCCCAGCAGTGTCTTGGTTTGATTAATGAGGTCTGGGATGGGGCTACAGTAACAGTATTTTTCAAAAGATTCACGGATAATCAGATGTACAGCTCTGCTGAAAAATCACGGGTATAGCTTAATGTGTAAAAATACGATGAAAACAATTAATGCTTACACATAATATTAATAGTTAATGGGCACAAAATGTTGTCATTCATGGAGCATCCCATGACAAAAAGCAAAGAGTGGGTATCTCGCTACAGTCTGGTGAAGCCCTCACACCTTTGCAAAGATGGAGCAAATTTGCCTGTGACTCCCTTTCTGTATTTCAGGTTGGTTAAATCCTTCTAAGTTCTCTGGTGGCCGGTTAAAAACAAACAAACAAACAACTCTCCTTTGAGGAAGAGATAAATAATTAGCAGCCAAGAATGACCCAGATTATTACTAGTAAAAAAATGAAAGAGCAGGGGAGAATGCAAGTGATAGGACTGATTGCCTGATGCAGTGGGGAGAAAGAAGTGTTGAAAGTTGCCTGAGTTCAACTTGTGAAGAATACTTAGGGATTTTTGTTCTAATAAAAAAAAATTCTATTGGTTGAGTTTTGTCACATTTTTCTAAAAACATTTAAACCATTCTTTAATCCAGGCAGTTAGACAAATTGATTCTGATTTCTTTCTTTTTCCAAAATAATGGTCATGCAATAGTTTATGAATGTATTACAAAGCAGCTAACTATTAGTGCAGTTCTTCCTGGAAGAAAGAGCTTTACAGATTAAACTAATTTTAGGTCCCCTAAAATTAGAGTTAAATTCTTCCCTTTCTTATGATATTCTATATGGAAAAGAAGGGAAAAAAAGGAAGTAGGGTAGTTACTATTTGACATCCAATTTTCTTCAAATATTCTAAAGTGTGTTTTCATACTTTCTAGAGATGTGTGAGAAAAATCTAATGAGATCTGAATCAGTGCCAACTCAGAGCCTGTGGGAAGGCAGGGTAGTTTCCTGCAAAGATCTACACCACCAACCTCTGTTTAATTTGTTTTCTTATTTTATATCTTAGAGTACAATACTATTACTATTTGGCAGAAAATCTCCTTGATCTGTCAGTAATTAGGCACGCCTCTAAGTTGAACATAGGTTGATTGCCAAGCAATTGTTCTGCATTTCACAATGACTTTAATCCCCAAGAGAATAAAGTACATTTAAGCAGTGACTACAAAATAGGGGTTCCTGAAAGAGAAGTTGGAGTAGAAGGTGAAAAGAAACCCCCCCCCCACACACACACAGACACACAGACACACACACACACACACACACATTAAATCAGAACATCAAAAACACATGCTAAAGAAGCATTTCTTTGGGGGTCCCTAACATTTATTTCTCTGAAATCTTATGATCACTGACCCTAGTTAGACTGGGTAGAGAGAGATAAGGAAGTGAGAACTATTGAAGAATGGTGTGCTTAGCACAGGATTGGGAGATGTCAGGTGGGTGTGATCCTAGTGGTAATACTGATATACTTTAATAAAGGAGACCTTCCTGATTCTCCTTAAATCTTAAAACATTAATAGCAGGCTTCCCTGGTGGCGCAGTGGTTGAGAGTCCACCTGCCGATGCAGGGGACACGGGTTCGTGACCCGGTCTGGGAAGATACCACATGCCGCGGAGTGGCTGGTCCCGTGAGCCACGGCCACTGAGCCTGCGCGTCCGGAGCCTGTGCTCTGTGACGGGAGAGGCCACAACAGTGAGAGGCCCGCGTACCGCAAAAACAAACAAAAAAAACCATTAATAGCTATTGTCTACTAGTGAACAAGAACCAAAAGAGTCTCTCTCTAAATTTAAAATCCAAAAAAGGCTAAAGTCATAATTTTGGTGGGTGAGGGTCACTGTTAAAGGTAAAAGTAGTATCAACTCACAAAACAGCTATTCAAAAAATTTTAGGAAGAGAAACTAGTAAAAGCATACTTATTGGAATGTTAAACTCAGTCTGATATGAGTAAATGACATGGTTTAGGATTGTAGTCTAGACTCTGCTACTAAAAAACTTACCCAAGGGCTTCCCTGGTGGCGCAGTGGTTGAGAGTCCACCTGCCGATGCAGGGGACACTGGTTTGTGCCCCGGTCTGGGAAGATCCCACATGCTGCCGAGCGGCTGGGCCCGTGAGCCATGGTCGCTGAGCCTATGCATCCGGAGCCTGTGCTCCGGAACGGGAGAGGCCACAACAGTGAGAGGCCCACATACCACAAAAACAAAAACAAAAACAAAACAAAAAACAAACCTACCCCAAATCTTTAACATGCATTATCTCATTTAGTATTTACAATAATCTTTAAAATAGGTGAGACAGTTATGAATCCCATTTTATTTTAATCTTATTTTTTAACACTAGGGAACATGTATTTAACACATGAGGGGACATGTCAGAGAGATTAAGTAACTTGCCCAGGGTTACACAGCAGGTGATACATTCTCAGACTTAAGTCTTCTTCAGTATTCTTTCCACAAACCAAAGGGAAACAAATAAACCAACTTTAATTCCTCCCTGGGGGCAGAAAAGAAGCTCTGATCAACCTGTGACATTGTACCTTAAGCTGATACATTTGTATTCCTTGCCTATGCTCACACAGGCAGAGCAGAATGCTACAGTAATGGAAACATTTAGGAAAAGTGTGTTTACTGTTTTTCATTTATTTACTTGTTTATGTTTTAATGTAGGCCATCCACTGTAGTAGGAATTCTGTTCATTCCAAATGTGAGGGGAAAGTTAATCTATTCCCTAAAAAACATTTCTAAGGGGAAGAATAACAAGTCAAGACACTTTCTCAGAAATTTAAAAAAAAAAACAACTTTAGAAATGAAGGCTTGTTAGTCTCATTTTCCATTGCAAAATGGTTCATCTGAAGTTTCTAAACTGTCATAGGTTATGGTGATGCTTGAGATACTGATGTGTCATTTGTGTTTCAATTTCACATTCTTGAGAGGCAGCTTAATCAGCACATGACCATAACCAGAGTCAAATGGCATCGTTACGAGGGTTTGCTCAGGAAATCCTCAAATCACAGAAGGATCAGAAATGGATGGAAATACCATCGCAAAAACATCCCTTAAAAGGTGTAATAATAATGACATATCTATCTGGTCATTCTTGTTTCACATTAGTGGTAATATTTCCCAGGCTCTGCTTTCTCAGCCTTTAAGAAAGGCTATATTTAAAATTAAATTTAAATTAATTCTATATTTAAAATTAAACTTACATGGTGATGGCTCATTGCATTATTCTCACTTCAATATACTTTTTATTTTTTCTCTCATTCAGTGATATAACAGTGAACAAGATGTGTTCCCTGCCCTCCAAGAACTTATAGTCAAGTGGGAAAACAGACATGTAAACGGGCTATGATAAAAAACTCTGTGTTGTGTGCTGGGGTGCAGTCAGAAGGGTGCTTACCTCATGCTTGAAAGCTCAGAGCAAACCTCCCATGAAAGTAATATTTAAGCTAAGATCTTAAGGATGAATAGGAATTATTCAGGCCAAGTAGAAAGTCAGAGAAGAGTGCTCGGTGGAGATAAAAGAGTAAAAAGAGTATATGAAGAATGGGGGCAGGAGAGAGCACAACATGTTTGAGGGGGGAGAAAAAAAAAAAAAAAAAAAAGCACGTTCCAAATGACTTGTATAGGAAGTGAAGAGGGAGAGAGTGACCACTCAGGCTGTGGTCATGTGCAAGGACCAGATCATGGGGGCTAGTGACAGTCATGGTAAGGGGTTTGGGTTGTGGCCTAAGTGCAGTAGAAAGTCAATCATGGGTTTTAAGAGAGAAGAAAATGAT
Organism: Mesoplodon bidens; assembly: GCF_964165515.1. Lineage (NCBI taxonomy): Eukaryota > Metazoa > Chordata > Mammalia > Artiodactyla > Ziphiidae > Mesoplodon > Mesoplodon bidens. The sequence continues at coordinate 72,485,131 of NC_138176.1, read as the reverse complement.
CAGATTTGGATGTTGGAAATATCTCTCTAGTAGGGAGAGTGGATTGAGAGAACACAGTAGCAGGGGCTAGAACACCAGTGGGGAGACAGGGGTAGTGAATTAGGAAAAATTAGAGTGGTCTTGTATTAGAGATTAGGCAGTAGGAAGGAGATAAATGGACAGGTACATGGGCGCCACAGAGGTAGAAGAAATGGAGCCTAGTAACTGCTTGGAAGCTCGGAGAAGCAGAGGCGGGGCTCCAGAATGTCACCAAGGTTTCTGACCTGGCTGGGGCAGTTGGTGGTGACTTTCACTGGAGATAGAAATGACAGGAAGAGAAGAGGACCTGGAAGGGGGACTTTGAGAGCTGTGGGAGAAAAAAAGAAATCAGTGATCAAAACATTAAGTTTGAGGGCTTCCCTGGTGGCGCAGTGGTTGAGAGTCCACCTGCCGATGCAGGGGACACGGGTTCATGCCCCGATCCGGGAAGATCCCACATGCCGCGGAGCGGCTGGGCCCGTGAGCCATGGCCGCTGAGCCTGCGCATCCGGAGCCTGTGCTCCGCAATGGGAGAGGCCACAACAGTGAGAGGCCCACATACTGAAAAAAAAAACAAAAAAAAACAAACCATTAAGTTCGAGGCACCTGAGGGACATCCATGGGGAGATGTGCAGTAAGCAGTTGGATGGCTGAGCCTGAAACCTAGGAAAAAGATTCAGACTGGAGTTAGAAATTTGTGAATCATCTGCAGACAGATGGCAGTTGAGGGAGATACCCTTACACTCTGAGGGAGAAGAAGAGTGGAGTTCTAAGACAGGACCCTCAGAGGGACACCCCCTGTGAGGTTTGAGAGAAAGAAGAGGAGCCCCAAAGGAGGAAACCAGAGGTGTGTGCTGTTGTGAGAACCAAGTTAAGGACTAGCCTCATGAACGAGGTCTGAGCTGGTGAGCAGGGCCACATACTAATGAGCCGTCACCTGAGACGAGTAACGAGAAGTGCCTTGGGTATAACAGTGGGGCATTCCTTGCAATCCTTGGCCAAGTGAGCTTCAGGAGAAGAGTCCTGGTGACAGAAGCCAGATTGCCTGAGGCTGAAGGATAAACAGGAAGTGAGGATGTGGAGATAGGGAGAGCTGATGTTTAAAGAAGGTTGGCTACAGAGAGAAGGAAGCAGATAGCAAAGAAGCTCCAGGGCGCTGTCGGATGGAGGAAAGAATGTCTTAAGATGGGAAAGACTCCAGCACGTTTACTGATGGGAGAGAGCAGATTGAGGTGGGTGATTAAAGATACAGGAAAGAAAAGAAAACTTACTGAACAAGGCCCCTGAAAGGTAGGGTCTTTTAAAAGAGTATTCTGCTGACAAGCTGAGGAGGAGCATAGGCCTTACAAAGGAGGGGAGGACAATTGGTTTAGTGAGTTCATTTCATCGTGCCCTCCCTCCATCTCTCTCCCTCCCTAGTGGGCTCTGTAGATTTTCTTCACAAGTTTCATCATGGCTTTGGAGACAAAGAGGAATGGGGTCTGTGAAATGTATTATGAATTAAAAGCTGGTGGTTGGACAAGGCTGAGGTGGTGTCTATCATATAACATAAATTTCTAGAAATCGGAGCTTCTTTCAAAACACAAGGGTGTATTATAAAACACTGCAGCTAATAAATACATACTAAAGGGATCCTTCCTACTGTGAAGGGAGAATCTCCATCCGGGTGATGTGCAGTGATGGCTAAGGTTTCTAATCCATGCTTCGTACTATAATGACAGTTCTGTGATCCAAGAATAATCATAAGAATATACACCAAATATGGATTGTCTACTGAGTGCTGAGCACAAGGTACATATTATTTTTATACTACAAGGATCCTGCAAGGTAGATATTTATTTTCAGTTTACAGGTAAGTAAAGGCTCAGAGAGAATAAATAAGTTTCTACAATCAAAGAGCTGGTTAATGGCTCAACTAGCACCAGAACGAAGTTTATCTATTTCAGATTGTGAGCACTTTGCACTAAGTAACGTGATGTATCTTTCAGAAATATCTTATTGAAAATTATTTTTGCTCCCGATTTCCCTCATAGTTATGTATTATTATGCAACTAAAATATCTTCTCTTTTAGATAATTGTGACCAACCAACCTAGGAAAAAATTGGTATTGGTGTGCAAGGGAGAGGGAGTTGGGAAAAAACTAGATCCAGACATATAGAGATTAATGAGAGAAAAAGAATTATCTCCAGCATCACATATTCCTTCAGCTTGCCTATTTCCTGCATGCCGCAACTAAAGATCCTACGTGCGGCAACTAAGACCCAGTGCAGCTAAATAAATAAATAAATATTTTAAAAGTACAGAGATATTTTGTCTGCCTAGAGCTGAAAGTAATTACACAACTAAACACTTAAATTGCAATTATGACAGGCACTACAAAGGAAAGGTTTGGAGGCTGTGGGGAAAGATACAAGGAAAGATGCAACCCACTTTAGAAGTCAACTTAAGCTTTCCTTGAGGAAGTGATAATTGGGCTGACTTTTGAAAAATAACTAGAAATGAACCAATCAAATGGGGTGCGGGGAGAGGAGTCTTGTTTCGGGCAGAGGGAATTGCACATGGGAAAGGCCCAAAGCAGAAATGGATGTGTCGTAAGGCCAGTGTGGCTGCAGCCCAGTGAGTAAGTAGGAGAATACAATCAATGAGGCTGAAGATAGGCAGGGACCAGGACATACAAGGCCTTGTAGTCCACACTGAATCTGTTTTTGTCATTTAAATCAATAGATTTAAACTGCTCAGGATCCATCCTCACTCTTGTCAGAGAATGATACTATGATTTATCCTTGGGAAACTATAAGCAGATAGGGTAGGGGAAAAAAAGAACCAGGCATGGCTTTCTTGACAGTAGAGAGGCCATCTTTGGTCTAATCCATTTTGTGAACTAAGCCTGGCCACAATGCTTGCCCTTGAATAGGTCTCAGTAGTAATTATCTTAAGAGAGCACAAGGACAAACTTCTCAGACAAAAGACGTAACCATAGCAAAGAGAATATATCAGTTGTAAAGACTCCCAGTTCTATTTCAATGGTAAAGATTAGCCTGAAGCTCTCAACCACCAGATCACCCTGAACCCAAGGGATGATGATGTTAACCTTTTCAGACCCTCATGACTTCAATCAACTAAAGCTTGGACTCTGTCAACTGCCCAAGTCTCTGTCAACTGCCAATGGTACATGAATATGCATGTACCATTAGCTTAAAACTTCCCCAGTTTTGCTGTCTGGGGAGACGCTGCTTTGGAAAGATCGCCGGTGTTCTCCTTACTTGCTGCAAGAGATAATAAATCCTTCCTTCTCCCAATCTTTGGCTTGGTTGTGTCTTTTGGCTCAACATCCTTCAAGAGGCGAACTCAGTTTTTTGGGTAACAGAGCCAGTCTTCAAACCATGAGGTTTAGGAAGAGCCAGTCTACCTTCAGCTTCAACTGTGGGCCCGTGTTGAAGTAGCCATGGCCAAACAGAGAATAACCTCCTGCTCTCCCCACAGGAATTGTTAAGAGAGGGAAACATGCAACCCAAGCCTGGCCAATCAGAACCAATAGGGCCAACTCTGGGCCTTTTGCTGGTGGTGTTGGCTATTGCAACCAGAGGGAAAAGCTCAGTTCTCTCAAAGGAAATGTCTCTCTGTAGCCAACACAGAGGAGAGTAGTGCTGAGAGATTATGTCCAGTTAACATCACTGAATAGATCTGCTCCATAACTTTTCAGGTTTGTGAACGAGTAAATTCCTCTTACCAGGCAAGCCTGTTTGAGATATATTTTAGTAACTTAGAACTGGAGGAGTCTTGATTTATTATTATTTTTTTAAGTGGTACAAGAATCAAAGTGTGGTGACAGCTAAAGTGTGGAATTAGCTGGGTGTAGGTAGGAAAGGGGCAATGAGGACCTCTTTCTGTTACCTGAAAACTGGGTTCACCTTGTTATCGAACCAAACTTGGGTCCCCTCACCCATGCACAATAAAGCCAATCTACTGACACTGGATTGTGGTGAAGGAAAGTGCAGCTTTATTGTAAAGGCACCAATACAAGGAGGATGGGTGGCTTGTGCTCTAAAACCCCAAACTCCTTGGTGGTTTTCAGGGAGAAGTTTTTATAGGGAAAATTTGGGGTGAGGGCTGCAGGGTGTGTAGCTTTCTTCTGATTGATTGGTACAGGGCTGTGTTCCAGGAATCTTGTACTCAGCCTGAAATTACCATCCTCCACCTGAGTGGGGGCCTTAGTTCCTGCAGAAGATATTGTTATATATACTCCTTGAGGAGGAACCAGGACCCTGCCCCAAGGCTGCACTATTGTTTCTTGACTGCTCCTCCCTTGTTTCTGCATCCCCTCCCTTCTGTGATTGGTAACTGTTTGACTCTACACTTTGGAACTCAGGGAAGGTGAAGGAGGCTGAATGAAGCCTATTTCCTGCAAATAAGAAATGGGAGACACGGAAAGGACTTGTACCTGGGAGGACCCCACAGGGTCCCACTCCATTTCAGCCTCTTGGTGGATGTCAAGCCAAAAGCCACAACCAAGCAAAAGATCAGGAGAAGGAAGGATTTATTACTTGCAGCCAGTAAGGAGAACACCGACAATCTTTTCCAAAGCAGTCTCTCCCCAAACAGCAAAATTGGGACAGAATCCAACTTCAGTTGATCAAAGTCATGAGAGTCAGAAAAGGTCAACATCATCACTCCTTAGATTCCAATTGATCTGGCGGTTGAGCACCTGAGTTGGGGGTTGGGGGTGGATTTAAATTCTGTTAAACAGCTCAAGACAGTTGTTGATGCTAGTCTTTACCATCAAAATAGAACCTGGAGTCTTTACAACTGATTTGTTATCTTTGTTATTGTTACTTCTCTTGCCTGATATGTTTGTCCTTCTGTTCTCTTAAGATCGTTATTACTGAGACCCATTCAAGGGCAAGCATTGTGGCCAAGCTTAGATCAAAAAAATGACATAGGCCAAAATGGCTTCTCTTCTGTCAAGAAAGCCATGCCTGGTTCTCTTTCTCCAAGGATCCCCTACCCTATCTGCTTACATTTCTTTAGCTGAGAAGTGAAACACAACAGTTGATTAACTTGTTATCTGTGGTATCTTGGGACTCAGAGTGTGGGCCTACTGAGACTGGAGATTAGCAGATGTGTTCTTTTATTTTCTTTCTTTAGATAGTAATGTACTGGTTCTTTATTTATTTTTAAACTTTTAATTTTATATTGGAGTATAACCAATTAACAATGTTGTAATAATTTCAGATGCACAGCAAAGGGGCTCTGCCACACATATGCCTGTATCCATTCTCCCCCAAACTCCCCTCCCATCCAGGCTGCCACATAACATTGAGCAGAGTTCCCTGTGCTATACAGTAGGTTCTTGTTGGTTATCCATTTTAAATATAGCAGTGTTGTACTGGTTCTTTTTTTGTGAGGTTTAGTGAGGTCGTTTAAGAAAGGGACAAGCTGCAGTTAAAGCTGGTTTGTCTGGAAGTAGTGAAAACATTAAGAGCAGCCCTTTAGCCCTTGTCCTGAAATCCCAAACAACTAGGAGTCAGAAACTTTATAACTGTTTGGAGTTTGAAAATTAAAGTCCTCTGTTCCAGTCTAAATTTAGTGTTAGCAAAAGTGGGGAGGGTAGAATGAAATCAGAAGATAAGATTGAAATCAGGAGCTCCACCCACCTCTGTTGACAAAACATCAAGGTTAATTGTTAGAAGACAGAAACCACCCCCTTTGGGATCTAGAATCAAGGATTAGGCCTCACTACCAATGCTGGCTTTTGTTGATAACTCCCTGAATTTATAGGAAACAAATAGATTGTAGAGTTTACTAAACTTTTAAGGAGCTTGGGTTTCCAGAGAAACTCAAACACCCATAAACTCAGGGCTGTGATTGCTCAACCCCCAAAGCAGTACTCAGGATCCTAAACCCACACTAACAGAAATAGCACCAGTAGTAGAGTGTGATGACCAGAAAGTAAAAATTCCTCAGTGCCTTTCTCACCGATGGCCATAGAGGACATATTACACGGGAGATCATCCCCGAAGACAGATTCCAGAGTAGACAAAAGGGGTCCTCAAGAAATTCACTTCAAAGCCAAGGCAAGGGATCCCTCTACTCCTGTCCTGCAAATAGTCCATTGCATGCCACCCCTCCTCCCATTTCCCCTTTTTCAAATAGAAGTTTTTATGGTAGTTATTTTGTTTCCTCCTCACAAATATACATTGTTTGTTGGAGATGATTAAATGTATCATTTTACAATAGATTTCTGAACCAGGAGGGATGCACATTAACAAGAGTCTAGACTCAGTCTGGTTGCAGTAACTGGGTAACATTTGAATGGTGCTGGTACATATGCTTTTGATTCCATATGATATTATTGCTTAATGTAGGCTTGGGGAATTTTGAATTTTTAGGTGTAAGAAAAAGATGTGTGGATGTTGTGCAGCCAGGAGGTGAACTATAGTAAACATCTGTGTTTTGACCTATCAAGAATCCATTTCTTCTAGGTCCACTCCCTAATTTTCTCAGAGGAACTACTCTTAACATTCATTACATGTGACCAGGTGAATCTGATTTCACTTTCAGCTTCAGACATGGCCAATCAGAACATTGTAAACCTCTGACTTTAGTGATTGGTTCTGGACATCCGAACCACATGTTGGTATCTAGGCCAGTTAAATCAAAAGCAACAAAACAGTTCTGGGGCTGGGGAAGAGGCTTTTTTTTTTTTTTTTTTTTTCTGTTGGGATTGTTGTTAATGTAGAATATAGGCCTGGGTTTTCTATCACCTATTGTAAATGAAGAACCTGCCTGACAATAAAGCTAAAATAGACCAAATAAGAGCATTTGACTTATTTGAGTCACCTCATCTAGCTGAACCTAAAAATAATCTATCCTTGAATTTTTCATTATGTGAGTCAATCCCCCCACCCCACTTCCCACTTTCTTGGGGGTAATCTAGTATATGTTGGGTTTATTTCCTTACTAATTGAATGAACCTTTAACCCAAGAGCAAAGGGAAGTCATGACTGGATTTAATCAGGGATGTGATCATATTTGAGATTTTTGAAGAGCAAGTTTTGTTTGAGTAACTCTTCTTGAAGGAACGCCAATAAAATGTTTCCCATTTCATTCCCAAAAAGTAATAAGGGGAAAGAATCAGTCGGCTAACTGTTGTACCTATATTTGTACCCAGTGTGTGTCGTGAGACCAAATCTAACTGTGGTTAGGGGTCACTGGGGACAAGGTAGATAAGTATTGTACACACATTCTTACATTACTCTTCTTTAGTGTCTACTATTTGATCTCCCTTCATTTGGCATAGAATTGTATCCATGTATATTTTTGTACATTCACCAAGCCAGTTAGCATTTCATAGATGAAATGACTAAGGTTCTGGCTCATCCTCTGTTTGTGAACTGAAAATTTGAAAAGATAGTTGGTAGGACTCCTATTTCTTTTCAAGATAGAAATATAGTAAGCATTTGTCATGAAAAGTTGGACGAGAATAGGCCCACCAATTGCTATAATTACCTATAGCAAGATGAAGAATGATTTATTAGCATTAATTATGTCACATGTACATATATTAATTAAGACTAAGAAGAAATGCTGGAAATTTTCTAATGAAGTTAGAAGTGTTCTGGCTGTCTTCCATCACTTAAACTAATCTTTTTTTTGTTTATTCTTTTAATCTTAGCCAATGGGTAAAAGTAAAATATACAACTTGTAGATCACATTTTAAATGTTACTGCTCTCCACTTCATCTCCTTTCCCTACTGTAGCCTGGATTGTGGACATGATGGTAAGAGCCAGTGTTGACCGTGGGCCATGCAGATGATGACAACCCTCTAGAAGAGGCAGTGCAATGAGACAGAAGTAACCTGGATCCCTTAATGACCACCTGGATTGGAGCCACCTACCTACCCAAGACCACCCATGAGAAGTAAATGAATTCTGTTGTATCTAAAGCATTGTATTTTGGTGGCTCTTTATTACATCAATTTAGCATGTACACTCATAAAATACAATGGATTATTTCCAAATAATGTGTGTGTGTATGTGTGTGTGTGTTTGTAGCAGATAAGGTGACCAAAAAGTAAACAAAAATCCAACTTTTCCTTTATTCTCATGATTTAGAGGGAGTGTCCTCTATGGCAATGGTTGTCAAACTTTAGAATGCATAAAGGTTTCCTGGGAAGCTTATTTAAAGAGATGATTCTGGATTCTATTCCCAGAGATTCTCATCTACTAGGGCTGGAGTATGGTCCAGGAGTCTGCAATTTTTCCTTTTTTTTTTTTTTTTTTTTGCAGTACACGGGCCTCTCACTGTTGTGGCCTCTCCCATTGTGGAGCACAGGCTCCGGACGCGCCGGCTCAGCGGCCATGGCTCACGGGCCCAGCCGCTCCGCGGCATGTGGGATCCTCCTGGACCAGGGCACGAACCCGTGTCCCCTGCATCGGCAGGCGGACTCTCAACCACTGTGCCACCAGGGAAGCCCACAGGAGTTTGCATTTTAAACAAGCATCCCAGATAACTCTGATACAAGGGGTCTGAGAACTATGTGTAGAAGATCTGTCAACACTATCCATGATAAACTGTGTGTGCTTTATGAAAAGTAGGGATATGTAACAGAATAACAAATGTATTTCTAAATTCATAATTTTGGGTGCACAAAAATTTAATTTGATTAATCAGTTTATGTAAAAGTAATGATCTTATAAACTCTTACTCTTTTAAAATTAGTTTGAATTTAATTCTATCTAAGATATAGACAGAACTTGAAACATTTAATTCTGCATCTTCTAAAAATGGACTTGAATTATGCTAAAATTATAAATAATGATTCAATTATAGGAAGTGACTGAAAATCTGAAATTTATATCAGAAAGATATAAAGCAAGAGATAGACTTTTTGCTGCAACATTCAGTTCTGTAAGGATGAAGTAGAAGTTCTAAACCTTCACTTAAACAAATTTAAGGATAGAATGACAAGCTTAATATTCAATTCTTAGATGTTTCTATAACTTTCTGAAGCAGAAAGTTATAAGAAAAGAGGTGAGAAAAATGAAAGGATGTGCTAAACTAGGCCCCTCTCACTTCAAATCCTCAAGTCTAAAAAAAGGTTTAAGAAAAATTTTAATCTAATTATGCCTTGGTGGAAAACAAGAGCCAGCCAGGGGGGATGGGGGTAGGGTGGGGGAAGCCCCCAGACTCTACACTAGTAAACTCTTTCCTTCATTTTTGTTGAATTATGTATCTTTTACCTCTAATATATATTTGTTGTGAAGAAAAGAGAGCCTATTTTTCAGTTGTGGACTTATTCCACTTCCTCAGAATGCAAGAAAAATACAAAAAGAGGAAAATTATGACCTGATGCAAAATTTCCTTCAAGGCATCTATGTTCATTTCATGGTGGGAAGGAGCTGACACAAGGAGACCTGAGCTGCAGGAGAGAAACATATTTCTCTTCCAGCCACGTGGCTTTAAATGCCTCTCCTCAAAGGAGGAACCAGTTGGACCTTACATCTATGCAACTTAAAGAGGTGAAACTTCTCACACATTCAGTGTTTTCAGTGGCTTTTTCTAATGATTAAGTAGTTTGCCTTTAATGAACATTTTAACATGCTCTTGTTAACTGTTTTCATTCCAGAGGAAAGAATGTACTTTACACTCTGATATTAACATTATTCCTGAGTATACACCCTTCTCCCCAAGAGATTCAAGCATTACTTTGTATAAACAGATTTCTAGAACATGAAGTCTTATTTAGTATAAAAATAAATTTAAAAAGTAATTACCAATTAATATGGAATTTCTTGACAACCTGTTGTGTATCTGAATTTGGGCAAAATACTATTATCTACTTTTTATTGCAAAATAAAAAATTTAAATTAGATATTTACACAACGATACTCAGGGTGTCACACCACTGTGAAGAATAATTGTGTAACATCATGCCAGTAATAAGCTCTTTAGTGAAGACTTTTAGGAAAGACAGTTTTGAGAAAAGTGAGTCAGCTTTTTAAAATGGCTTTCTGTATGATTTTAAACTCTATTGGTATATTTTTCAAAGTTTAACAGTAAGTAGCATTTTTCCCCATTTAATGTTACCACGACCTTACCATCTTCTAGTTGTGAAATCTCGTGATTCATTATCATTAGAAAAGTTTAGAAAGTTCTGATGGTATAATGCCTGAATTGTCTTCCCAGTGTAATATTCCAGTGACAAGATACCAACCTATACATATATTTTACACAATGCTTCTGAGACACAAGATTTCCTTCTTTATAACAGTGTTCTTTCCCTCTATAATTCTCAACATATTTTACTGAGGAAGAGTGACCTAAAAATCCAGATCACTGAATTTTGTTGGTGAATTTTGCTTAGTGATTGGCTAAGAGATATTTGCATTGATAAGTTTGAGAGTATTGGGGTAATTCACTGGGCCCATTCCCAGAAAAGAAAATACTCTTTTTGAGACTTTTATTCAACAAGTTAACCTGTTAACATTCTAAACTAATGTTTCCTTTTGAACAGAAGCACAAGATGGTAAGCAGGAAGTCTAATTTACTGTTTGACAGAGTTTGTTATTCAAAACTAGGCTTCTGTGGCCAACTCTAAGTGGTGGAGGTTTGGAGTAAACCCTCTTGTGGTTTTACAAGTGATTGTCCTTAAAATCTGAGTTTCTTCAGATGAATCCACTTATGCATCAGTGAAGCCCACAGCTAAGAGTAACCTTCTCACTCCCCATTCTATTTTAAACAAGAGCTAAGAGTAGGTTTAGCCACAGGAAAATTGGCTGCACCCATAATGTCATGGTGTTAGGGACATCTGCCAACTATTTCAAAACCTCGAGGGCATTGGCTGGCATCAGTTAAACAAATGGAGTTTAGTTTTGAAAACTGATTTTGTAAGGGCTTCTGTTTCTACTATGTCTCCTGAATCTCATTCAAATACGTTTTGCAATAAGGTGGTTACTGCCTTATTGATCTCTGAAAAAAGAAAAGCACTTTACCTTTTAGAGGAGAAAATGTTCTCATCATATTAGGTTAAGGTCAATTTATGAACCCCAAGTACTTTTCATTTCAGCATAGATTTTTTCCATCTGTCCCTCGAGCAAGTTCTTTGGCCAAGAAGCACATCTACAAAAGCAGATATTTTGTCTGGATTTCCCTAGAGAATAATAAATAATTGAAATTTCTGTGTTTCAAAAATATTTGAAATTATGATCATAGTTTGTGATAAAATAGACATGAATTTCCATAGGTCCAAAAGTGTTTAGAAAATATTCTCAAACAGCTTATGTGAGGGATTACATTAGTACTCAATTGGATAGACTTCTTCCATGAAGGGTCACAGAATGAGTTTTCTTATTAAAAACATGTGTCAAAGATTTTTTTTTCTACAATCTATATATTATTTACCACTTAGAAAGATATTTATGTATAATTTCCTTCTTGGAACTGGATAACAGTCCTTGTCAATCAAGATAAATCTTAGGATTCAATAATATAAAGCTAATAAAATCAAAATCTGTGTTAAAGTGGATTTTTTATTTCATTTGTTTCTCACATTCTTTTTGAAAGAGGATATTTTGATCCATAAAATGTAAGACTTGTCAGGACTTCCAGAATTTTTATTCTTGCTAGAATACTCTGTAACAGAAGTCCTGGAACATGGGAAAATACTGACATTTAAACTTGCTAGATTGTTTCAACTTTTACAAACCCAGCAACTTATCTATGATGCTAATTTTTTATTGAAAAATAGTTATTGAATCTAGAAGGTATGCTCCTGTTAGGCACCTTTATAATTACATTAACCAAATTTTAGTTTATCAGTTTCCAATGAATTCTACTTATTAGTGTACTTTTTAGGTACACCACCCTATCATTTGACAGGTACATACTTAGAATTGATCATTCCTAAAATAATACTTTCAGGGACATAACGCTTAAACCTTTTAGAAAAATGCCAGTAAGAGCTGAGTCATAAAGGGTCCCAGCAGGAAACAGAGTGCATACTCAAACAAGAATACTTTGGGAAGGGTTTAATAAAGAGATATTACAGGTGTTTGCAGAAGGTTTATGAAAAACACAAAGGAGAGCACTGCTATCATCTCTAAGCCTGGAGGGGCAAGTTGAAGAAATGGTTACCAGAACCTGGAAGAGAAGCTATGTGTGGAGTAAGCCAACTTGAGAGGAGCTATGAAGGACAAAACCAGTCTGAGGTGACCCCACAAGGAAGGAGTCAGGGAAGAAATATATCAAATTTATTCTTACCCACTCTGTGATCCATTACCATGTCTTCCATGGGCTAAACTGCACTGTTTAATATGGTAGCCTAGTCACTGATGGCTGCTGAGTAATTGAAATGTTGTAAGTGTAAAACATACACCAAATTTTGAAAACATAGTATAAAAAGAGAATGTAAAATACATTACTAATTTTACATTAATCAAAAATAGGAAGGATAATATTTTGGACATCTCACTCCTGGGCATATGTCCAGAGAAAACCATAATTCGAAAAGATACATGCACCCCAATGTTCATTGCAGCACTATTTACAATAGCCAAGACATGGAAGCAACCTAACTGTCCATTGACAGAAGAAAGGATAAAGAAGATGTGCTACATATATACATTGGAATATTACTTAGCCATAAAAAAGAATGAAAAAATGCCATTTGCAGCCATATGGATGGACCTAGAGATTATCATACTAAATGAAGTAAGTCAGACAGAGAAAGACAAATATATATGACATCACTCATATGTGGAATCTAATTTTTTAAAAATGTTATAAATGAACTTATTTATAAAACAGAAACAGACAGATTTCAGGAACAAACTTACAGTTATCAAAGGGGAAACGTGGTGGGGGGAGGGATAAATCAGGAGCTTGGGATGAATATACACATACTACTATGTATAAGATAGATAACCAACAAGGACCTACTGTATAGCACAGGGAACTCTATTCAATATTCTGTGATAACCTATATGAGAAGATAATCTGAAAAAGAATGAATATATGTATGTGTATAACGGAATCACTTTGCTGTACACCTGAAACTAACACAACATTGTAAATCAACTATACTCCAATAAAATTTTTTTAAAAAGTGAGAGACTGTAAAATATCACATTACTAATTTTACATTAATCAAAAATAAGAAGGATCATATTTTGGACATATGTATTCAATGTACGTATTATTAAATATTAACATATATTATTAAATACATATTTATCAATATATGTAATGTTTAATATAGTAATATATAGGATATATTGTTAAAACTGATTTCACCTGTTTCTTGCTATTTTTAAAAATGTGCTACTAGAAAATTTTAAATGTTTGGAAAATTATTAAATTTAAAATATATTTATATCATATCATATATCATATCATTTCTCTTGGAGAGCGCCAGGATAAACCCACTAGCAGTTAGAGAATGTAGGCGTCTGCTGATTCAGTTAGTGACAGGCCAGCCTTCTATAGTAGAAAGTAGGATGGAGAAGGATGGAGAGTGGACCTCCATCCTGGCTGAGGCTGTAAATAAAGAAAATTAACATCAAAAGATGTACCATAAGTAAGAGGCTGTATGTGTGTGTTGTATGTGTGCGTGTGCATGAGATTTCTATTGTTGACCAGAGGAATAATTTGTTAGCAAACTTGTTAGGACATTTCACATCATTGAAGACTAGCATTTTTTTTTTAAAAAAACAGCATTGGGAGTGGGCCAAATAATAGCTGTGCCGTTTAGAATTGTTTTGAACTTATGCACATTCCATCTTCTAAAGTGTAAATACAAACTGAAATTCATATTATGGAAATACCTTTAGCACCTGACAAGTGGAAGACATAATTTAAAATGGTTTTCTTGTATGGTGTTTTGATAAAAATATTTGATGAAAAATCGGATTAAAATTTTTTGATAAAAAATATTTGTTTAAAAAAAATCTTCCGTTGAAAAACTTCTGCTTAATTTGAGACAATTATCTACTTATTCAACAGATATTAAGTTGGAGCACCTTCTCTAGTCACCCATTGAGCTTTTCAGTTTAATATTAGGAGATATTTAGCAAGTAAGCAAGCAAACAAATAAATAATATTAATTTCATAGAGTTTTTTATATCAAGAAGGAAGAAAAACAGGCTAATGGATAATGACTGAAGATTCTTTTTTAGAGTAGGGTGGTGCATTTGTTTTCTACTGCTGTTTAACAGATTAGTATAAGCAGAGCAGTTTAAACATTATCGTATGGCTAGGTAGGTCAGAAGTCTGGCACAGTGTGACTGGGTTCTCTGCTCAGGATCTCCCAGGCTAAATCAAGGTGCTGGTTGGGATTCATTCTCATCTGGAGGCTCTGTGAGAAAATATGCTTCCAAACTCATTGCTGTTATTGGCAGAATTCAGTTCCTTGTAGCTGTGGGACTGAGGCACTTGTTTCCCTGCAGGCTGTCCTCCAGGGGCTAATCTTCCCTCCCATAGTTTGCCCACATTCTTTGACTTCCTCCATCTTCAAGTCAGCAATGGCATGTGAAATCCTTCTCATGCTTTGAATCTCTGACTTCTACTAATGGCCAGAGAAAATTACCTATTTTTTAAAAGGCTCATATGATGAAGTCAGATCCACCCTGTTAAGCTCCCTATTTTAAGGTCAACAGACTTGGGACCTTGATTCCCTCTCCAAAATATCTTCACAGCAAGAGCTAGATTAGAGTTTGATTTAATAACTGGGAGAAGGCATGTGTGTACACCAGGGCTGGGAATCTTGAGGGGCCAACTTTGCATTCTGCCTACCACAGATGGTTAGGGGAAAAAAGCCTCTCTGAGGAGTTTCCATTTGAATTAAGGCTTGGATGTTGAGACAGAACCAGTCATAGGAAGATCTAGGGGGAAAGCATTAGAGCCAGAGAGAATAGCAAAAATCAAGACGGTGAGGCAAGGCAGAGATTTACTTACTCAAGGAACAGAAAAAAGCCACCAGGATGAAACAGTGGTGTGGGAAAGTGAAAAGAGATGAGGTCAGAAAAGCAGACTTCGGCGCTTCCCTGGTGGCGCAGTGGTTAAGAATCCGCCTGCCAACTCAAGGGACATGGGTCTGGGAAGAACCCACATGCCGTGGAGTAACTAAGCCCGTGCACCACTACTGAGCCTGTGCTCTAGAGCCTGTGCTCCACAACAAGAGAAGCCACGACAATAAGAAGCCTGCGCACCGCGACGAAGAGTAGCCCCCGCTTGCCACAACTAGAGAAAGCCCGCGTGCAGCAACGAAGACCCAACACAGCCAAAAAAACCCCCAAAACAAACAGACTAATAAATAAATAAATAAAAAGGAAAGCAGACTTCAGGTCAAGGGAAGGAATTTCGAATTTACCCTAATCGCAATGGTTTAACCTATTGAAGGGTTTGAGTGAGGGATGTTTTCAAATGACTAAAGAAGATCTCTTTTCTGGAGTACCCTCACCAAAATGCACACTTGGTAAAAAAGAATGAAATAATGCCATTTGCAGCAACATGGATGGACCTAGAGATTATCATACTAAGTGAAATAAGTCAGACAGAAAAAGACAAATACCATATGATATCATTTATATGTGGAATCTAAAAGAAACGATACAGGGACTTCCCTGGTGGTCCAGTGTTTAAGACTCTGCCCTTCCACTGCAGGGGGTGAGGCTTTGATCTCTGGTTAGAAAACTAAGATCCCGATCAAAAAACGATACATATGACCTTATTTACAAAACAGAAACAGACTCATAGACTTCAAAAACAAACTTACGGTTACCAAAGGGGAAACGTGAGGAGGAGGGATAAATTAAGAGGTTGGGATTAGCATATATACACTACTATATATAAAATAGTTGACAAGGACCTACTGTATAGCACAGGGAACTCTACTCAGTACTGTAATAACCTATATGGGAAAAGAATCTGAAAATAATAGATATATGTATGTGTGTAACTAAATCACTTTGCTGTACAACTGAAACTAACAGAACATTGTAAATTAACTATACTCCAGTATAAAACAAAAATTTTTTTAAATGCACACTTGGCCAAATTCTGGTGTACAGATTCTTTCCTCATGTTCCATACTTTTTCTGGTGATTTATCATACAAATATCAGATTCTTGTGTTCTTGTCTTAATGAGTACAATACTTACATTTGAAATCCATTTCACTGAATTTGTTTTTATAGTTTTGAGTGCTATGATATAGTACTGATTATAGTTTTATAAAGTGGATACAAATAAACAAATATTGTAGAGAGAACTTTAAAAATTAAAGTCTTTAATTTCCTCTTTGTGACCACCTAGAGGGGTGGGATAGGGAGGGTGGGAGGGAGGGAGATGCAAGAGGGAAGAGATATGGGAACATATGTATATGTATAACTGATTCACTTTGTTATAAAGCAGAAACTAACACACCATTGTAAAGCAATTATACTCCAATAAAGATGTTAAAAAAAAAGTCTTTAATTTCCTGATTGCATAGTCTTTGACTAAAATGCAGTTCAGTCCAATTAATACCAGAAAGATTATTATTTAAAATCTTATAAGTTTGAGGGAACAATTGAGATTTTCTTTTGCATGAGAAATGCATACGCTTCATCTAGATTTTGAAATCTGTTGATGCGAGAGGCTACTTTTTTTACTTTTGCCACTTGGGTAATTTTGTCTTTTCTGCACCCAACATGCTGGATCATCTGCATAGTATACCAACAGCCCAGATTTTGAGATGATGTACATTTAAAATTGGGGATTCCTCAAAAAATTATAAAGGGAATATCATTTTAAAAACTCTGAAAGCCTCTGTAAGCATACAGACCATCAAATTCTAGGAGTCAATAAGGGCTGTATACATATGTCTATTGTGCAAATGCTGATTTTAAGTATTAGCATTTACCAGAGAAGAATAGACAGTGAACAACATCTTTAGGGTGTTACATTTTCTATACTTCCCAAAATTTCTATTCTCTTCCTCTTTTTCTAGGCTCCAACCTCTTGTTTATATTCCTCAAGTATCTTCTTGTTCCATCTTCTTCTTCCTTTACTGTCACATAGTCTTAATCACCATATTATGCCTTTGCATTACCTTTTAAGTGGTCCCAAATATCTAGAAAAATCCTATCTTTTGTCAACAGTCTACCATTAAGCCAAAGGCCTGCTTTAGGCAAAGCTAGAAAAAATTATACTTCACAATCTTTTAATCTTTCCTTTAAGTTCTTGTTGACTTTTTAACACCTTTACTCTTCCAAGTATCCACAGATATCAGGCCTTCTCTTCCTTTTCCAACATTAAAGCTCAGGTTCAGCTAGATCATATTAGAAAACTCTCATATATTTATTGAAGTTTAAACAATTGACGAGTAGTTTCATGTGTGCAAGGAGTGTCTGTATTTTAACATGGGATAATTGGTTAATTGAAAGCACTGAAGATTTAATCATGAAATGTTTAGAACAATCAAATTAGGTGCCAGTCATCCCCAATGTCCCTATGAACTGCCCTGCTCAGGAAAGCAGCACCAGTCTCTATGTGCCAAGTCAGAACTAATTTGACCCAAGTGGGCCCCTGGACAACTAAGGCCTAAACATAAAAATGCCAATAACCTATAAGAATGACCAGTACAAAAAGTTCTGTCCAATAAGGGTGAGATAATTCACTAAGCCAATCATTCTATCTCCTTTGGAGTTTTGTATGAAGATTTAAGGAAGAATTTCCCAGTAAGGGTAAAAGAGCAGAATGAGCAGCCCAGTTAGGAAAAACAGAGATGAAAACAGGAGAAAAACCATATGGTAACAAAAGAGAAAATAATTGACCCCCAAGTGTTTTGGCTATCCATTGCTGTATAACAAATTACCCCCCAAACTTAGTGCTTTCAACAAGAGTTTTGTTTGCTCATCTTTCTTTCCCTTCCTCCCTTCCTCCCTCCCTTCCTCCCTTCCTCCCTTCCCCCCTTCCCCCCTTCTTTCCTTGCTGCATTGGGTCTTCATTGCTGCATGCAGGCTTTCTCTAGTTGCAGCAAGCGGGGGCTACTCTTTGCTGTGGTGCACGGGCTTCTCATTGTGGTGGCTTCTCTTGTTGCTGAGCACAGACTCTAGGCATGCGGGCTTCAGTAGTTGTAGCACGCAGGCTCCGTAGTTGTGGCTGGAGGGCTCTAGAGCACAGGCTCAGTAGTTGTGGTGCACGGGCTTAGTTGTTCCGTGGCATGTGGGATCTTCCTGGACCAGGGCTGGAACCCATGTTCCATGCATTGGCAGGCAGATTCTTAACCACTGTGCCACCAGGGAAGTCTTGCTCATGATTCTTTGGGTCAGGAATTGAGACAGAGATCGGTTGGGCAGCTTTTCTCCTCCACTTGGCATGCGCTGTCTCATTCACTCATTTGCACTCACCTGGTGGTTGAGCTGGACTGGAAGTTCCAAGCAAGCTTTATTCACATGTATTGCACTTTGGTGCTTCTCCACATGGGTTCTCACCCTCCACAGGGTTAACTCCAGCTTCCTCACACGGTGGTCTCTGGCTAGTTGTACTTCTTACATAGTGGCTGGTTTCTAAGGAGCATTTCAGGAGAGGCAAAAGGAGAATACACAGATCTTTGAAGACCAGCCTTGAAAGTTATACATCCACTTCTGCCACATTCTGTTTGTCAAAGTGTGTGATAGGGCTAGTTTAGATTCAAGGGGAATCACCTCGTGATGAGAGGTGTAAGAATTTGATGATATCTTTAAGTCACCATATCAGGGTTACTTTAGAGCTAGATGGTTTTCCAGTTCTGAGTCTTTGTACTATGCAAATAGAAGGTCCCAACAGACAGCTCATTTGGGGTGGTGGTGGTGAGAATGAGGTGTGTTCAGAGCCACTTGTCATAACTTGCTGATAATCACTACGCTTATTAGTAATGTTTTGTTTAAATCATGCCACATATACAATATATCTCCAGTCTGGGGATATAAATAAGAACTTTTAACTTTCTTGAATGCTCTGCAGGCAGTTATTTTCTTTGGGATCCCCTTTAAATGTACTAAAAAACTTTTATTAAGTTAATAGAACAATACAAATATAAAACTAAAAAATACAAAACAGATCTTTATGGAAGATTCCTTTTTCTTTTTTCTTCTCTTTTCTTTTTTTTCCGCCGCATTGCGTGGCTTGCAGGAACCCAGACCACTGCAGTGAAAGCATGGAATCCTAACCACTAGGCCACCAGGGAACTCCCTGGAAGATTTCTTTTAAAATTTGTGCAGAGGAGAAAAAAAAGGCATCTGGCCTCAGAGTATGAGGTATAATAGGAGTGAATCTGTGTGGAAGAGGGGCTATTACAAGGATTAGACATTTATTTTAGTGTGTCCCATTAATCAAGTGAGTGTACATGTAACACATATACACAAATGAGTAAATGAAATGACAAGGGCTTTTCAGAATAAATGTTGTTTTTACTGTTCATGGGATAGAAGTGTATTCAGAATGCATATAACATGTGTCTTAGGCTCCTGGCAGAGTGGTGGAGAGGGCAGGAGGGCAGGAGGTGGGCAGGAGGCACATGCAGTGGCTAAACTAGAGTGACCTAGGGTGAAAGAGATACCCCTTTTAATTTCTGGGAAATAAAACCCAAGGCACTTGAGGACAAGAGAAAAGTTACATCAGGGTTAGAAGACTTCTACTTTGGCCTTTTCTTTTTTTTACAAATAATTCTAAGAGAGGTTAAGAAACTTACCCGAAGTTTCATAATTCCTTGGATACAGCCATTTGACTTCACGTATCTACCACACTATAGCTTCAAGTAACATTTTCCACTTTCCAAAGATCACCTCTGATCCTGTCACCGTTTATGAGATCGACTTCCCTTGTGTTTTCTTTTAAGGCAGGCCTTGATGTTGATTTTAGAACTATTGCACCTGTTTTAAATCAGATTTTCTCAACCTTTCATGTGAAGATGGTGATTCATTAGGTCTGAGATAATGTAGGTCTCACAGGCTCCCAAGTGATGTTGATGATGCTTGTCTATGGGCCAAACTTTTAATCTCAAGGAGTTAGGTCATTAGGGCATCAAAACTTGTCCCTAAAATACCAGTGGAAATTACCAGGAAGTTAATAGTAGGTATAAATGCCAAATGAATTCTACTTTCCTAGGCTAGTCAAAGATTTATTCACTTATTCAAGAGATATCTATCAAGAACTTAAAACAGGTTAGACATTGTTCTAGGAAAAAAAAAGATAAAATTTTTACTGTCATTCTTATTATCATAATAAAGTGCCAAGTTTGTGCTTACTTAGAAGTCACTTTTGACATGTCCAAGCAGAGTTGCTTTCTAATGCACTTTGGCCATAGATTATACATATATATTATACATACATATATACATATATTTTCCAGAAATAGACTCTCTTACTCTACCAGTATATTGTTCAAGTTCCTAGAATTTAGAAATACTTTTGGAGACTATTTTCAGTAAAATTTTGCTCCAAAATAAAATATTTTACCAATCAAATAAGTGGAAAAACATTTTCACTTTTAGTCCATAGAGGAAAGCCAGCTTACATTGTATGTTACTTGACCTTGTTAAATGTGCACAGAATGCTTTTTTTGACACTTATGCTACAATTGCTTGATTTGCTTCCGCAGCTGCTCCATGTGGTCTTTTGTGACATAACCCAGGTCAGGTTGACCTGCCAAATAACTAACATTGCCAAGTGCCAACCAGAAAGAGTGAACTGAATTATTTGGTACTGCCTTATCTCATCATACGGGCAGCAACCTCAGCATTTATTAATCCAATGAGATGCTCACTTTATAATTAACCTGGGAGCTCCATCAAATGTCTAATTGTACCTCTGACAGCAAGAGAGTGAGCTTTGCTGAGCCTTGAAACTCTCTCAACATATCCTTAGGAGATGCAGCTTTGTAGCTACCAGTTGGTGGCTGCAAGATTAAAAAAAAAAAAATTGCAGTCACGCTATTACAACAGTGATTGCCCCAGCCTCTCCTTTCAGTTAATGAGGTGTTGAAAGTTCAAGACCTAAGTTATTTGTGGAACTAACAAGAACCAAAAGAATACTACTTGCTGAAATGAAGACTTTAGGATTTAAAGCTTATTCACAATCATTCTATCAGGACTGTATTTTGGATGCATTTACTAGATCACTATGATTTATTTATTTGTGCATATCTTTTGATCACATAAAGTGTAAGCTACTTGCGAGCAAAAATAGTGCCACCTGTTTCTATACAGTCTCACTGTGTGTTTCGGCACAGTGCCACTGTGCTGATATACAGCCTTGTTCATTCTAAGTGCCCAGAACTGCTTGGTGAGTAATAACAGGATGCAATCTGCATGCTTATCTTCTTCTATTATTTACATATTTTATTAACATAAAATTTTCTGCTGATTCCAAAGAGAAATTCTTGGCCCACTTCTCGCCTTCTTGATTATGGCTGAATTAGACAATTAAAGCAGTCTCTCAAAGAACTTTGGATGAATTCCCATGATTCCATAATTGACTTTTCTAGAGGAACAAAGGGATGCAGATTATCTAAAATGTCTCAGTGTCTTCTGGGGGATTTCAACCCTGAATGTTGGTATTGTAAATACAGCAAGAGGCATTAGGGATGTGACCTCTTCCAGCATTGGTTCCAGGAGGACCAAAATTTACTCTCCAGTTTCCCCTCAATCACATATATTCTGCAGGACTCAAGGACTAACATGTCTGGATATAACTTTGTAAAGTTTTTCCTGTAAAATCTCCCACAACTCTATTATTATATTATTGAATATTATATCTTAGATGGTGACAGAATTAGGACATTAAAGATGTCTTCGAGGACTATTACCCATTAATATTCTGGCTATATTATTAATGAGTCCAAATACAGAACCAAGACCTATAATGTTAAAAGATGTTCCTTATTCTGACCACCCCTAGACCCAACAGCTTGTTGTGTAAAAGTGGCAGATTAAAAAGAACAGCAGGAATCCCTGATGTTCACCTAGCATTGCTGTATGCCAGGCACTGTGCTAACAATCTTATATGCAGCAACTCATTTAATCTTCATGATAACCCTATAAAGTAGGTACAACTTTACAGATGGGGAAACAAAGGTGCAGAAAGATATTAATAAATATTCCCAAGGATTTTCAACTAGTACGCACAAAACAGATTCAAGCCCAGATTTACCTCACTCTAGAGCCCTTACTCTAACCTCTGGTATACTATGTGGCCCTTCTAAACTGAGCTTCCTCTAAACGACAAATAGAAATAGAAGTTTACCAGTACCAGAATCACATTGTAAAGTTGAAAACCTAAAATAAATGCTCTCATCAAATTGGCATTAGTTTTTCTAATCTTGTAAATATTGTTTTCCTGTCTTGAGATGTTTTTATATCAAAATAGGCTGAGGAGTAATGGGGATTTAATAAAATTTCATATGGATAGTCTGCAGCAGAAGTGGAGGGAGAATTTATATTTATTGATATCCCCAAAGTTATATTCAATTTAGTAGGTTTTGCTGCATGCGTGCCCTAAACTATTCAAACTATTCAGAGAGCAATTAAACTTAAGTCTACTCTCATAACAAGAGCAACAGGGTTTTGAAAGGATAAACCCTACACTCATCCTGGTTATAATCCAACAGATCAGCATCTCCGTGTGCTTCATGACTTTACATAGTTGAATCAAAATATAGATGTAATTGTTAATTCTATGTACCTGGCACTGCAAGCATTTTTACTTCTTTCTGTATAGTCTTAGGATTTGCAAAATATTTTATGTACTTAATGTTGATGTGCATCATGCAAACATGTCATAATTGTTGAGCATTTTCTTTCTTTTTCCTCTTTCTCTCTCTCTCTCTCTCTTTGTTAGTGTAAGTATCTGCAATGACAATCTTGTTATACATAGCTCACCTTTCCTTCCTTCCTCCCTTCTTTCTTTCCCTCTCTCCTTTCCTTCCTTCTTCCCTCACCTCCTTTTCCCATACTTCTCTCTCTCTTTCATTAAGTTACATTGTGAAAAGTGATCACAGGAAAAGAATATTTTTGCACCTCTTGAAACCTCTTGCCAAATTATTTACCAAAAATGCTGTACCAATTTATGCTGAAGTCAGCAATTTATGGGAGCACCATTTCTTCTTCTCTTTGCCGGAATTGTTCATTATAATTTTAAACTTAAAGTAGTGATAGAATGCTTCATCATTAGGAAAAATTCCAACTTTTTGGAGGGTTCCCTTTAAAGTTTTTCAACTTTTATATTGTTGGAGAGGTTAATTTTTTGATAATTAAAAAATGCTCAATAGGGACTTCCCTGGTTATCCAGTGGTTAAGACTCCATGCCCCCAATGCAGGGGGTCCAGGTTTGAACCCTGTTCAGGAAACTACATCCCACATGACACAACTAAAAGAGCCCGCGTGCCACAGCTAAAGATCCAACGTGCCGCAACTAAGAGCCGGTGCAGCCAAATAAAATAAATAAATAAATAAATAAATATTTTTAAAAAATGCTCAGTAAACAACCAAAATCAGTTTTTATTCTCCACCATCCATACCTTCCCAAGAGATATGAGCTATATGGCTCTATATGTCAAATTATCCCTCCTGGTTTGTCCACTCAAGACTTTACCCTGCTACCTCAGTCCAGGAGAAGAAATTCCCCTAGCTAGCTTTATTCTCACCACAGGCTGAATTTGCATTTAGAGGTTCCCATTTTCTTTCTCTCGATGTTACCCAATAGATACCACAAAATAACTGGCAGTAGAGAACTCGTGGCTCTAATTACAAGGAGAGCACTAACCTCCAAAGAACCTGGTGTTCTGATGTGTGATCTAATCAGTAACTACTGATTCAGTTTCATACATTCCTCCTTTGATAAAGTTCTAGGGGAGGAGGAGGAGGGTGGACAAGGGTCAAACATGTCTGAAAACTCCTTTTTTTGGTAAGCAATATTACAACTTATTTATTCAAATGTTATGTGTAAATAATGACTTTAAATTTTTGAGAATCTTTTTTTATTTTGAAAAATGTCAAACCTACAGTCAAATTACAAGAATAATACAATGAACACTTGAAGACTCTTCACCTACATTCACGGATTGCCAACATTTTGCCGCATTTATTCTGTCTCCTTTTTGCTATATAACATTTTCCCCCTGAACCAGTTGAGAGTAAGCTGTATCTTATCATTTTACTTACCCCTAAATACTTGAGGATATATCTCCTAATAATGAGACATTCTCCTACATAACCACAATCTTATCACCATTCAGCAAATTTATCACTGACACAATACTGTTGTCTAACATACAGTCTATACCCAAATTTCCCCTATTGTGACAATTGCTTTATAACTTAAAAAAAATAGAATTTTAATAAGAGTCATATATTTTCTTTAGTCTCCTTTAATCTAGAACAGTTTCTCAGTCTTTTTTTTTTTTTTTAATCTTTCATGACATTGACACTTTTGATGATTCTAGGCCTCTCTCTACCCTATTTTTTATATTTTGGAATATGCAAGCTGTCTTTCTGACTGTCATATGAATCTGCTTTTGACATCACTTCTCTGTTTTCTTTTTTTTTCTGGCTGAGCCATGCAGCCTGTGGGATCTTAGTTCCCCAACCAGGGATTGAACTGAGCCCTAGGAATAAAAGCACAGTGTCCTAACCACTGGACCACCAGGGAATCCCCATCTGTGTGTCTTTCTTTTATGTCTTCCTCCTGATCACCATGTCTCTGTATTATCCCTTTATTTATATAGAAAGTCCCTTTCTTCTTTTTCATCAGTTTTTTTTTTCTTAACCAACTTTTCCCCTTCCCTGTAGGCACTCATCTGTTTCCTTGAGATAATACTATTTTTAAAAATTTAATTGGTTTGGTATTATTTGTCTTCTTTCTGACTCTTTAGCACCTCCCTTCAAGATTATGTTCTCCCTGCCAAGACAACTCTGTTTTACAAATATTTTCTAAAAGTGTAATTTAAATTCTCCTTTAAGAGTTACACTTGCTTTCTCTTATCTCTCCAGCTGTCTTTCCTTTATGTAGTTCTTAACTGAAGTCCTTATTTTCCAAGTTGCTCTAAATTAGAAGTTTATGTTTATTAAAATTATGCTCATTTAGATAGAGTATAATATGCTATCCTTGATTCTTTGGTAGAAAAACGCATTTTGTCATATTTCTGGTTCAAAACTCACGAGATTCTATGTTAGTTAACACAAACCTTGATTTAAAGTTTAAAAGAAGGAAAATCAGCTTAACATACCTAAGTAAACATACCTATCGAAAAATGGCTGTTAAAAAATTGCATCCCGATTGTTTCAAGATAATCAAATACAGACTCATTTGTAAGACCTGGAGGGACCTTAGAGATTAAGAATTTACTCCCCTCAGTCTTCAGATAAGGAAATTAAGAACCCAAATCTTTTAAGGTCATGATCAATTGGTGGCAGAGACAACCATCATAACCTGATTCTCAGTTCAGAATGATTTCTTTTGCTCTCACTGTGTTCAGTTTAATATTTTCCTAGAACTAGGATTCAGATGTACAACAGAATCACTGTAAAACACTTGGAAATGGGTGACAGTGAAATGTTAAGAGGGCCAGTCCCAACCTCATTAGCTGTAGCCACTGGTTGCTTTAAAAATATAGTCTTTTTTTTTTTTTTGGTGGAAAGGAAAGTTTGCTTTATTTTGGGTGGTGGGTGGGGTGGGAGTGGGGGGAGGGTGGACTGACAACCAGGGGGCAAGAGCTTTTATAGACAGAAGGAGGGGGCTACATGCAGAAGCAGCACAGTCAGCTCTGACAGTCGTCTTGAAATTGGTCACTCGGTGGTCTGATCGGCGTCATCTTGATTGTTTTAAGTACAGTTAATCTTCAGTTCCAGGGTCAGTTTGTTCCCATTTCCTTGAGGCCAATTCTTGGAATTGTGGCAGCTTATGTCATGGCTACAGGCTGGTCATCACGTAGTTAACTCCTTCCACCTGGTGGGGATTTCAGTATCTACAAGACAGCTCCCAGGATGTGGCTCAGAATATGATCTATAGCCCTTAAGATGGAACTAAAGGTCCTTAACTATGCTTAATGACTAAACTATTATTATTGAGTCTTGTTGGACTGTTTTCCTTTGTTTCTGTATTTTCTCACTTCTCTGATTAAACTTATTCTTTGGCTAAATTTTTTTTTCACAGACAAAAGGCAGGCAGAGGACATGAGGAGGAAGGACCATAGGGTCCTGCTCCATTTCATTTGTATATATCTTCTTAAAGGATAGAACAGTTTCATACTATTTTATTTTAATTTTAAATATTTATTTATTTATTTGGCTGTGCCATGTGGCTTGCAGGATCTTGGTTCTCCAACCTGGGATCAAACCCGGGCCCTCGGTGGTGAGAGTGTGAAGTCCTAACCACTGGACCGCCAGGGAAATCCCTTCATATTATTTTACATGTTGCCTTTTAAATATGTCTTGGGAAGTGTCCCTTATTGGTACATCTAGAGCTTCCTCATCATTTTGGATAGCTGTATACTATTTCATTATATAGATGTACCATATTTCTTTTTTAAAAAAATATTTATTTATTTAGGCTGTGCCGGGTATTAGTTGCAGCATGCAGGATCTGTGTTGCTGCATGTTTAGTTGTAGCATGTGGATCTTTAGTTGCGGCATGCAGACTGATTGCTTTAAAAATATAGTCTTGCTTTCATGGCTATAGCTACAGACTTAACATTTATTGAATTATTGCTTTGTACCAGGCACTGGTCTAGGTATTTACACACATTCATTCATTTAATCTTTAAATACCTGTAAAAGTTGGCTTATTATTATCCCCATTTTACAAATGCAAAAACTGAGGCACAGAGAGCTTGAGTAACTTGTCTAAGGTTATTTGTTGATTATGTAGAATGGGCTGCAAACTCATTCAGTATGTTTTTGGGGTTATGCACCTAATCGTTATGATACCGCCTCTCTTAGTCTTAAGAGTTTCAAACACAAATGCCAGTCGTATTTTCCCACTGAAATGGAAACTGAGGCATACATATGTTTAAATGCTTTACTATTTTTATCCAGTCAATGAAATGCCTAACTACCTTTGCCTCAAGCTGAGATTTCCCCGATATCACAAATGTGCCGTATTCTTCATTCTAAGAAGATTGCGGGTGAAATCCTGGTAAAAAACAGGAATTTTATCTACAGTTCCATTGATTTGCTTTATTGTTTCTTCTTGCCAATGTGAATTAGCAGGATTGCTGTCTGCAGTTTGTGTTCTATCATTCCTGATGATGGGATTGTTTTTTGTCCTTATGCAGAACCAAGTCACTTGAATCTGCTAGAGACCAGATATTTATAACTAATTAACACTCTCCTTTTAAAAGTAGAAAATAATACTAAGCTAAACGCTGCATTTATGATTAATTTAATCATCTTCATTAAAGTGGTAACAACGTCAGTATGGCTATTACTTAAAAGAATTTTTTAAAAGGTTATTAAGACTAGAAATAAAGTCAATGACTAAGAAGATAATAGAAAATTGAATTTTTGGCTAAGAGTATGATATATGAACTAAATTATCAATTGGAGTTGACCTAACAACAGAATAAATTTTGAACTGATGACTTAAGTCTTGAATGTTTCAGACACCTCTGGAAAGACGAAGTGTAGTATATCATACTTGCTGAATAATGTATGACACCATAGTGACCCGCTGTTAAATTTAAGGCAAACAGGAAGTGATACTTAAAAAGTTGGAAGAACTGGTCTAAATTTCATGAGGTTGTGCTTCTGTCTGCCTCCTTCTCAGCTACATGTTGGCTAACAGATGAAGAATACCTCAAGAGAGAAGAGGCACAGGGCCTCCTGAGACTGGCTAGGGACTTGAAGGCTTACCTTGAGCTAGGTTTGACATTAACACATAATTTTTCCTGGCAATCTGGGGAATGAGAATGGTCACTAACAACTTAGAATGACTACTTATACAAAACCCACTGGCGTCTCTAATAAAATTCTCCCTACTGTTTTGGGGGATAGACTACACAGCACTTAATTACAGCTGCTGGGCCAGAATGTAAGTCAGCCAAGACCTTATCTCAATAGCGTGTCTTGCTTGAAAAATGAAGTGTAAGAGTCAAGCTCAGGAAGAGTGCATGGCTGAGCAAGCTTCTGGAAAAAAGACTTGAATAGAGACAGGAAAAGAGAGTAATAGGAGAGGAGAATGCCAAATATAACCTTCTTTTATGGTCTAGACATTATTAAAATTCCAGAAGCATACCTCATGTCCATCATAAATTCAATAGGGAAACTTATGTGTGATTCTAAACATGTAAGGTAGGACCACATTTGGTTGAGAAGATTTATTGTTGAAGAGTATCGAATTGTGAGTTTGTTGTCCTTGGCAGAGGCCGGGGATATACCCTAACACAAGCATTAAGCAGTTCACTAAGTTCAAATGAGCAGGAGTTTCAAGTTGGCAGGAGCTGTTTCTCAAGGGACAGGTGATAAAAAAGACAGCAATAAAAGCCTCTGTGAGGAAGTGGTAGACAAAGGCTAATGGTTTCTTTTGTTTAAAGGGTGACAGGTGTTATATGAGGGGTCTTATCAGGGGGCCCCTGGAACACGGAGGAAAACTACTGCCAGAATAAAATCTCCATATTTTCATTTTAGAAAGGAAAATACAGATCGAGATAGAAAAAGTGAATGAAAACTCTGAACGTGAAGCAGTTTTATTTAAAATAGGATGACAAACGTTTTTTTATTTGTAAATGAAATTGAAAAAACTTAGGTTGATATATGTTAACTTGGGATTTCGATAGCATGAATACTCTGCTATACATCTTGATGATTCTTGACTTATGAGTGCACATATATAAATGTTTGTTGCCATGGGAACTATCTTCCTGGGCTACTATAAAAGCTGCTCTTCCTCTGGTCCCCAACTTTGGTGTTCACTGCAGCTTAAGACTCAAAGAACTTGGGTCGTTGTACTCATCATTTGAATGGTCCCGATTTTCAACTGCATGGTTTTAAGTAGAATTTTTCAAATTCTTCTGAGAACCTGAACTATGGATTTAGTGTGAAAAATATGTTTTAACTTCAACTGATTTACAAATGCATTTTGGAACACATTTTGTTTCTGACCTGCGTATTTGTAAAATTCTCCTCTGTGTGTTTATGAAAGACAGGTAACATGTTGTTCTCTATCAAACATCTCATCTCTATAGATGTTTTGGGAACTCAATTGCTGTGTCTGCTTGAGCCTGTTGGGGGGTGTTTATTTGGAAGTACAAGGCTTGTTCTCCTTACTCTTGGTTCATGGCTAAGGAATTATATATCTCACTCCTGGCATTTGACTTAGTATCTTCCTTTGGATCAAATGAGACAATTTTCATATTTATGTATTTGCTTAAAGTAGATTTTCCAACTACTTATAATTTAATGAAGAGATTTATGACTTTAATTTTTTTTAATTCCCAGAGAAAGTTCCAAAAGCTCTCTTAGCCCTTCAGAACTCCCTAGACACTTCTTAACCTGTCACTACTGTCCAGCCCTGCTGGCGGCAGCACTGATTTTCTCACTGTACTTCCAGGAATACGAATCAACCCTCTGCTGGCATCCTGATGGTAAGATGGCATAGGATTTATCCCCTAACATTGGTGACTTCATTTCCTGGTGTACCTCAATTTTTTTTTTTTTTTTAGATCTAGCAATTTTATGTCCTTGTCCCTTCTTTCCTTTTATTCATTAGTTAGTTAGCACCAGGTACTGTATCATTTTTCCAGTGGCCAGCCCGTGAAGAGAAGGAGATGGAGTTAGCCTCTGGTGAGGTTTCAGGCAGCATCAAAAAGTCCATACTCAACATCAACCATTATTTGGTGTTTCAAGTGTGAATAAAGATTAGGAAATACAAATTACATGTAACACCCGGTAGAACAGGCCTACAACAGAAAATAACTCCTTGTTCCTTACATTTTACAAGATGTTTTCTTTCTTTTTTCTTTTTTTAATAAATTTATTTATTTTATTTATTTATTTTTGGCTGTGTTGGGTCTTCATTGCTGCCGGCTTTCTCTAGTTGCAGAGAGTGGGGGCTATTCTTCATTGTGACGCGTGGGCTTCTCATTGCGGTGGTTTCTCTTGTTGTGGAGCATGGGCTCTAGCCGGGTTGGCTAAGTAGTTGTGGCACATGGGCTCACTAGTTGTGGCTCGCGGGCCCTAGAGCGCAGGCTCAGTAGTTGTGGTGCACGTGCTTAGTTGCTCCGTGGCATGTGGGATCTTCCCAGACCAGGGCTCGAACCCCTGTCCCCTGCATTGGCAGGTGGATTCTTAACCACTGTGCCACGAGGGAAGCCCAAGATGTTTTCATAAAATTTCTAAAACAGAGAACTAGTATGATTTCCCTGATTACATAAACTCACCTACTAGGACAAATGAAGGACAGTTGTGTCACTTGGGGTATTCAGAAAATAAATTCCAGCTTACGCTTGAAACATGCTTTCTGGATGACTACACATGATACACAGACAGCTGCTGTCATGGGAACCATCTTCCTAGGCTACTATAAAAGCTGTTCTTCCTCTGGTTTCCCACCTTCAGAGTTCTCAGTAACTTAAGATTCAAATATACCTGGGACTTAAAATTCAACTCTTGTAAAGTAAGATTTTAGCTGCATTATGGGTTGGTTAGAATTTCTGTGATGCACAGAACCTAACCATAGATATTGTGAAAATGTATATGCCAAGCTCCAAATAGTTGTATCCACAGATTTAGCCATAGGAATTGTGCTTGGTTTGGTGGTTCCAGGGCAAGTGATGGTGCATATATTTGCTAATGTTTCTGATTCAAGAATGTCGGAAACAGAGAATTTGTTTTGCTGTTTAGGGCTTGGATTATGAGGCAAACTAAAAGAAACAAAAGGAATGGAAGGACCAAAGTAGAAGCTGGGGTGGGTAGACAGTATGGCAAAAACTCAAGTGGGGCAATTTATAAAGATATACAGCCAGCAAGATATGATGAGGTCTTGGAACACTCAAGTCAAAATAGAGGTTAGATCAAACTCCGATAAATAAGAGAAGAAAGGGGAGTAAGAGGAACTGTACTGAAAAGGACAAACCATAGAGATGTGTCCTCAGGAAATGACTAACTGAACCAAAAGCCCTATGACTGTGGCAATCTGGTCTTAAAAGAAGCTCATTGGATAGAAGGGACTTGTGGGGACTTTAGCAATATTCACGTAGCATCTAACATTGAGTATTTTCACAGTATCTGTTTTATTATTGCACATGAAAAAATATGTCAATCTATGCTGAGTAGTCACTTCTACATTCTTCATGGAGTTTTGTAGCATAGACTTGGATGCAGGGTAACAAACCCCTTTGCCTTATTATTAAAGACTCAAGAATCTGGCACAAGCCAAATTATCATCTTCTCACATTTATTAAATATTATTGGACTATGTATTATATAATGTGATTAAACTTAGACACAGGCCTTAAAACTCAGGAATTTAAAATTTGAGTCAGAATATTAAAGCATTCTAGGTCCGTTGAAGATACAGAGTCATAAAATACACACACACACACACACACATACACAATACATTCCTGTGACACAGGCTTAAAAGAGGTTTCTTTTTTTTTTCTACCAGGAGAATATTAGAGAAAAATTATATGAACCGACCTAAATCCTGATCTTATGAGCTGAAAATTTTAGAAGCTCTTATTGAAAGAAAATATGAGTATTCCAACAAGAGGATTGTGCCACGATAAAACCTTAAATACAAAGGTGGTGGAATGAGATGAGTGACAGGAATAAAGGGTGACAATACTATATTCATTCATTTTCTCATTCATGCATTTAGAGATTATTAAGTGCCACAGTGGATTGTTTTATTTTGTTTTCAGAGATGGCTGCAACAATATTCATCACCTTAAATGCTCTTTTGCAATATAATCTTGCTACTTATCCATCAAGCGATGGAATCTTTTTCTCTTCCCCTTGAATCTTGGTTGGCCTGTGACAATTTTGTTCAATGATATTGACAGAAGTGATGCTGTATAACTTGCGAAGCTGAGCTTTAAAATATCTTCAGCTGCTACTATTTACAATAGTGAAGACATGGAAGCAACCTAAATGTCCATCAACAGATGAATGGATAAAGATGATGTGGTATGTATGTGTGTATATACACATATGTGTGTGTGTGTGCATATACACACACAATAAAAAAAAGAATGAAACATTGCCATTTGAAGCAACATGGATATACCTAGAGATTATCATACTAAGTAAAGTAAATCAGGCAGAGAAAGACAAATATTATATGATATCACTTATACTTGGAATCTAAAAAAAATACGAATCAACTTATTTACAAAACAGAAACAGACTCAAAGACATAGAAAACAAACTTATGGTTACCAAGGGGGAAAGGCGAAGGGGAGAGATAAATTAGAAGTATGGAATTAATAGACACACCACTATATATAAAACAGATAAACAACAAGGATTTACTGTATAGCATATGATATTCAATATCTTATAACAATCTATAAGGGAAAAGAATCTGAAGCTGTACACCTGAAACTAACAGAATATTATAAATCAACTATAGCTTAATAAATAAATTAAAAAAAAATATCTTCAGCTGCTGTTTTTGTTACTTGGAACACAGCCACCATGCTATGAGGAAGCCCAAGTAGCCCCATGGAGAGGACCCTGTGAAGGAGAACCAAGTGCTCTGGCTGACAACCCCAGATGAGTTCCTGGTTGTAAACTGACAGTCATGTGAAAGAAGCCATTTGGTATCTTCCACTTGTCCTTGTGCCCCACTTAACACTACATGAAACAGAAGAACTATCCAGTAAAGCCACAGAATAAAGAGAAAATATAAATCTTTGTTGCTTTAAACCACTGAGTTTGGGGAAGTTTTGCTATGCAGCAATATATAAATGCAAGTGTTTGCTATGTGCCTGTCATTGGGCTGGTTGAAAAAAAAACCTCTTTCAAGAAACAAATAGAATTAATAGTCTAGTGGGAGAGACCTACACATTAACTATGTATATAATATATGGGGACAAATTCAATAGTAGCATATTCATGTACAGAGAGAGCACAGTGAACGAGGTGAAGACCACATGCTGGATAATTAGGAAAAACTGCCAAGAGAAGATAACATTTAACCAAGGTATTTAAGTAAGGCATTTTATGTTGAGGAAACTACATGCACAAGTGTACAGACATGTGAAACAGTATATATGTATCAGTTAGGACACATTTAATGGCCCAAAACAGAAAATCTGAATCTTAAGCTAAAAATGGAAGGCCCTGGTTCATACACATGAACAACCTAGAGTAGATCTGGCTTCTGTTTGGGCTGTACACAGGGTCTCAGATGAGGTCATCAGTATCCAATTATTTTCTCTCCATTATTCAGTTTGCTTCCTCTGTGTTGGCTTTATTCTTATGGCTATCCCCTGTGGTGTCCAGATGGCTGCCAGTAGATCCAGAGGTTACATAATTCCTGGGTTTGTGTTTAATAGGAAAGTTTTCTTTCCCAGGATTCCTGAAAAAATAAATCTCATCATGATTCACTGGCTCTGATTGGGCAGTGCCTATTCCTGGGACAATAACTATGGTCCAATTGCAAGCACTTAATTTGGGAAAGGGGGAGATGCTGGTTCCCTGGAGATAACCTGGAATATGGTTTCCAGAAGGGAGAATGGATAGTAATTGCCTACTACAGGGTGTCTGGAAGTTTAAGCTACTTGGTATTTCTAGAGAGTGAAATGGCTTAGGGGTAAAAAAATGACAGGAAACAAGGCTAGAGAAGTAAGCAAAGAAAGACCATCCAGGGTCTTAGATACCTGGCTAAGGAGCTTAGTCCTTAACTTGTAGTTGACCTGAAGCCGTTGAAAGATTTAAAGAAGAGCAGAGACATAATTTGCTTTTCAAAAGCCTGTCTTGGCAGTAGAGAAGAAGGTATGGAATTTGTAAGGCTTCAGTCATGGGGACCAGTTGAGATACAGTCCAAATGATAGATTCAACAGATCCTTGGGAAGTAGAATCACTTAGGTGTAGGAATTCCTTGGATGAGTGGAGGTGAAGGAAGCCTCCAGAGTTGTGAACTGCACCACAGTTCTGTCAGCCACGGGACTTCCTGTTGTGTTAGAGAAGGCACTGAGATGGAAGGCAGGAAGATGCTCAGGTGAATTAGTAATACAAGCGACAGTCTCTGTTTCAGTGGTCCTCAGACTGTAATTGGTTTTAATCTTCTGCCTCTTCTACCTCTGGTACTAGGTTTTTATAACCCCCAGTCAACACTTAAGCTGGTCTAGGTTGCTTGCCTGGTTGGGTTGAGGGGTCTGAGTCCTTGGTTACTTTGCCCTTGTGAGGCTCTGATTCCCTCAATTGCCAGTTAGCTGTTATCACCAAGCATGGAAGCTCTATAATAGACTATGGTGAGCCTCCAAGCTGCAGATACAAGCCTCTTTATCTCTATTTTGTATCAACTATAACTCCTCAAGAGAATCAAGCTTGAGTGTTCTCCTCAGTAGAGTATTTTATTTTTTGCCAGTTGGTCCATTGACATGAGGAACTATAGTTTCAGGTTCAGGGGAATACTTACAATGTTGCCTGGTGGGGGAATTCCCTAATATCACCCATCCTCCCTTTTGGAGTTAAGACCTCTAATCCAACAAAGCCTAAGACCACAGGGTACGAGAGCACAAATTTTGCAAGCACATTATTGGCAGTGATGGTGAGTGGTCAACCCTATTATTACTTCTTAGTAATTGTAATCCACTGCCAATCCTACTATTAGCTCTCAGTAATAGTAATCTACTGCACAGGAGTCTCTATATAACCCTGCTCAGGCCACTTGTCCCTCCATAAAAAGTGAGCAACTAAATATTCTGATCAAAGCTCTGCCAAACAGCATTTCCCTTCCTTATTGTCCCTTAGGGACAACCTTGTTCATGAGTGGAGCTGCAGTGTAGTGCAGGCCTTTTTGTCTCACACCAACATATTGGGCTGACTGTGAACAGGTCTAATATTTCTCTTTGTCTATGATGAGGAGGACTCAGTTAGAACATAGTTGTTTGTTGACGGAGAGTCATTGATGCACTTGTCCGATAGGGTTAACTGATAGAGGGATCATGGCCTCACAGTCACGTAATTTACTTATATACTCTAGACCTGTTGACGCCTTACTCCCAGTGTACTATATCCAATATGATTGATTGGAGATGTGCAATTAACATCCACCTTACAAAATTTGGTGGCTCTCACATTATCCAGCTCAAGTTGGAAAGATCTGGTTGCATAAGCACTTGATGTGCCATGGTGAGTGACTCAGTCTCTATTGCAGAAGGTATGGCTGCATAAGGACTTAGGAAGGAAGTCTAGGCTAGAGATACCAACATGAAAATTATGCAGAGGTGATATTGAAAATATAAGAAAAAAATGAGATCATCAAAGAAGAGGTGGAGAACACAAAAGAATACCTATTTTTAAGAAGATGGGGAAGAGGATTCAGGAAAGAACTCTAAGAATTGATCTCATTTAAAAATTAAAAGTGTTTTCTTAACTCTCTACTTAAAGAATATTATATAATTTTATAATAGCTTCCTTAAAAAGAAAAAAGAATTGATCTGAGATGTAAGAGAACCAGGAGAGAGAGCATGGTATCATGGAAAAGAAAAGAAGAGAAATTTCTCAAAGGAGAAGTTGGTCAGCATGTAGAACTACCAGAGAGAAATCTAATAAGGTAAGTACTCAAAAACATTCACTGTGTCAATAAGATTCAGTAAGGTTGTAAGGGCAGAAGCCTGATTACAGTGGGTTAATAAATCAGGTGGGAGGGAGTAGAGAAAATAAACATGGCAACACTTTCAAGATATTCACTGAGAAGTAAAGAAGAGGTGCAATATTCAGGATTAACAGGAAAGGGAGAGATTCTTTCTTAGGTGGGTATTCAGTTTTCAGCGCTGTAAACTAGCCAGCTCAAAGATTTCTTTTCTTTCTTAAACTAGTTCAGTTGACTAATTTTTGTTGAGGAGTTAGTTCTTCAGCCAGCTAATAGGAGATGCAGCTGCTTTAAGGAAATGCCATCCTTTTATTTATCTCACCACTTCCTCTTACAAAAGGAAAGACTTGGGTTACAACATGGGTTGTGTTCTACTCTAACCACCAGAATTCAAGTAAGGGCTGGGGGTTGTCCAGAGCCTGGAAACAGGAGGAAAAAGTGATTAAAATAAACACAAAGCTTGTTTACATATTCACAGGAAACTTCCCACGACCTATTAAAATGGAAACAAAGAGATCAAATTCAAGAAAGGGATGCAAATGCTGAATTTCTCTTAGTCCATAGAGGCCAATGTTCTTTACAGTAAAAAAGCCCTGCAAAAGACTATTAGCCAAAAGCACTACTGTTTTCTCTGGCTGCCAGCTTTTCAGCATCCGGTCACATTGTTGCACTGATTTTCCCCCTTATTACAGGCAGGCGGGAGCTTGCAATTCCCTGCTGAAGCAGAGGGCATCCGTGCAGATGCATATCGTAGGCAATTGCACTGTGACTCACACAGTGAGCCTGGGAATCTTGGGAGTTGAACTGAGGACAAAGTGGGAGGGATTTCCCTTCCCAGGGCTGGTCTCTGGGTCTCTTTACACACCCTGTTCTTCACGGAAGCTTACGGAGTGCCTCCTGGAGAAAGATTATGAGGCTTATAGGGAGAGTTAGTGCTTGCTGCTTTTTTTCTGTCTTAACCAACTCCCTTGACTTTGTGCTTTACTGTGCTTTTACTGTTGTTTTCCTTCTGAAGTTCCCCAACTTTATATATGAGTTTATGAGAAATTTTATAGCTAAGATTGGTGATGATTATACTACTACTTAGAAATTGTACAGCAATTATTATCAGGGATTTCAAAGAACTATGTAGGTCTTAATCTCTGGAACACTCGTTAGGAATCTCTGGAACACTTGTTAGGAGATATAAGGATATATTATTAGGATTAAGACCGATATCCAATTTCAGGAAGAGCTGGGAGGCAGCTTTCTCCCCTCCTTCCCTCCTTTCTCCTTCCTCTCCTTTCTCCCTTTCTGCCCTTCCTTTCTTTTCCATTCTTCCTGTTCTTAACACTACCGTGTTCGCCCTGATAGCCTGCTTTTCTCACAGAGCTGTCATGAGATGGAAAAACACATAGGAAACTATTTTAAATTTCATAAAGCCCTATGATATTGTTTTGTGATTATGATGATCACTCCTGTGCTATTTTTGGAATGAAGAGCAAAGAGGATATCATGCATAGAAACAGCAATTTACATATGAGTACTTCTTTCTTTTACCTTGCGCATGAAACTGAAGCAGTAGTAGTGGCCTTCTCATATATATATATATATATATATATATATGTATATATATATATATATATTTTTTTTTTGCTGTACGCGGGCCTCTCACTGTTGTGTCTTCTCCCGTTGCGGAGCACAGGCTCTGGACGTGCAGGCTCAGCGACCATGGTTCACGGGCCCAGCCGCTCTGCGGCATGTGGGATCTTCCCGGACCGGGGCACGAACCCTTGTCCCCTGCATCGGCAGGTGGACTCTCAACCACTGTGCCACCAGGGAAGCCCTATATATATATATTTTTTTTTAATTTTTTTTAACTGATTGCTGATAACAGTAGTCAGACTTTTGTCTCAGTTCTGCCTGTATCAGGCCTTGGGTGCCTGTGTGTATATATATATATCTATCCATATCTATATCTATATTTATATTTATATCTATTACAGACTTTTAGGGTTATTAATCATAAATTACATTGGATTCCTCAAACTGCCACAAATATTTATAGAGTGACTGTGACCTTCCTTCTTGGTCTTATCTTCTTTCCCTAATATTTCTCAGTGTACTTACAAAGAGATTAGCTCCTGTCCTATTACTTACAGAATGAATGGGCTGGTCTATTTCTCTCAAGTTCAGAACTATGAAGTTTCCCTCAGTTTCTGAGATCATAGTAGCTACATTTCTTCTATTTCTGAGTGTTCAATGAGGAAGGCATTAGTGCTTTAGTATATGATACAATATACTTTCAGGATATTAGGTACCATCAGATATTACATACATAACTGATTTAGTTAATACCCAGTAGGGCTTCTGGAACTTGCTGGAATTACTCATATGGATATCTGGGCCTTCCATGGTAGCTCACGTCTCAGGACGGTTTGGAAGGTTGGCCCACTCTTGTCAGGTGAACACTGACTGTCGGCCTGTTGTTCTTGGCTCAAGGTCTACCCTGAGCTGAGATGCTTGCATCCTGCTTCTAGGACATTAGTGAGTTGGGTAAATCTTTAAATGTGAAGGAAAAATAAAATGAAACAGAACCTTCTTCTGTTGAGGCCTCTTTGACTCCTCTAGATAGTTCTGTCTTCCTTAGGTTGACAGGGTGGGATTTTCCTTCCTCCAGATCTCCTTTTATTCTCTCCCACCCCCCAAGAGCATAATAACACACCAAAAGCATCATATTCTAGGCTCAATCTTAGAAGAAGAGTCTGCAGGATGTACAGTCCTCTTTGGGGACCAAGCACTACAAGAACCTGTTGGCTCTCCAATGGGACAATGCCTATAGACTGAAACGGAAAAGAAGGTCTGCACGATCTCTAGGGCTTTGCAGATTTGTGATTATCTAATAGCAAGATTACTCCTCCCAACTATTCCTTTCCACTGCATGACAAACTACCTGTAGGTACTGCTAGATGTCACAGGTGTAATAAAGAAGTTAATTTGTTAGTCATGGATGTCATTTTGGATAGCTCCCTAGCACACGTGCTTCTGGCTCTGTGATCTCACTGGCTATTGAATTTCTCAGTGGAACGAGTTTTCTTTGGGATGGAAATTTAAAAACCTCTTTGGGACAGAAGAGTTACTTCTTGTTTGATGTTAGAGAGGAAAAGAGAAAAGAGTCTCTCCCTCTCCCCGCAACTGGAGCAAGACCATAACACTTCCCATGTGACTCTATCATCCCCATTCCCCTACAGATCAGCTCAAAGTTTTATTGTTAATCACTTTATCCTCAGTACTACAGTCAAATCTTTCCTTACTTTTTGCAATTTCATATGTTTCCTTCCCTTTTCTCTAGTCAAGCATAGGTTTCCTACTGATGAAAGGACACTGTTTAATACATTAAGAGACCAATAGTGAGTATTCTGTCTTGTAAAAGTCTGGTTTAAGACCAGTGATGTGCTGGAGAGGGAGGAGATCAAGATGGCAGAGTAAGGGGACATGGAGCTCACCTCCCCCCACGAACACATCAAAAATACCTCTGCATGTGGAACAATTCTCAGAGAAAACTAACTGGAAATGGAGAGAAGGACTCCTTTATAACCAAGGCTTATGTGAAAGATATACACATAATCAGGTAGGATGGGAAGAAAGGTATCAGGTTGGGACCTGTACCCCTGAGAGGGACGGAGAGGAAAAGGGGGATTGCATGGGTGGACACTTTCCCTGGGGAGTGAGTGGATCGAGTCACAAACTGGGCGTCCCAGTCTTGGGGTACTATGGGTAGGAGACAAGCCCCCTTGGCTGCTTGGAGGACTTTGGAGACAGATATAAAGGCTGGAGAAGCCTAGACCCACACTTATGAGGAGTGCACGAGTGCTGACGTGACCACAGGCAGGGTGGAGAGAGGTCTGCCCTAGCTGCTGCCACCTTGCTGCACTCCCCAGTTAGAGGTGAGTGAACACCCTGGCACTGTTCACTCCACACCACAGCTTGGCACTGGATCTAGGGCAACCAGGACCTGGAAGAAGACCTGATCTAGTAATGCAGAGGCAACCCAAGGCCCTAGGGTGTAGCTCAGGTGGAGTGGCGGTGGCTGATATCAATGCTTACTCAAATGGCATCCCAGAAGCAGCCCAGAGTTCTGATGGCAGTGCAGCTTCCAGAATTCCCATGACAGCCTCACTGTGTGCCCTAGCCCAAGCTGAGCAAACACTCAGGCCCTGCTCACTCCACAAGACAGCCTAGCACTAGATCTGGGGTGACCATGACAGGGGAAAGATGTAACCATGGGCTGTATCTGAGCACAGCCACGGATGCCTACACAGGCAGAGCATCTGACCTCTGTAACACATGAACCCCACTTGCTTCAGCACTCTCCCTCCTTTGGGACAAATGTCCCAGAGTAGGGAGAAGAAAAAACACACACTTAAAGGGAATAGAGCAACCTTGAGCCCAGCCCTTAGTGCTTCTGATCCAGCAACTTGGGAGCAGACTCTTCTTTGACAGGGTGGTAATGACCACTGAGCAGAGGAAGTCCCACCTCACACCCTGTGCAAGTTTTAGCTCCTCAATCACCAGCCATACCCCCTACCAAGGTGATAGCTGACAGCACACCCTGAGGAAAGATGTGACTGGCAACCTCATCAAATCCAGCTTTCCCACCAAATGCATTGGGCATGTGCAGCTTGTATAAGGATGCTCCCACACAAGAATATCTCTTTAAGACCACAATAGGAAATTGTTTCACCTAAATTCATAGAGACAGAGAAAGTTAAGTAAAATGAAAAGGCAGAGGAAGTACTTTCCACTGAAAGAGCAAGAGAAAGTTCTTGAAGAAAACAAATAATGAAACAGAAATAAACAATTCACCAAGGAATTCAAGATATTGGCAATAGAAATGTTACCTGACTTAAGGAAGAGAATTGATCTCAACACAGATCATTTTAACAGGGAACTAGAAAATATAAAGAAGACTGAATCAAAAACATATAATTCAAAATCTGAGATAAAAAAATATGCTAGAAGCAATGAATAGCAAATAAATGATACAGAAAAACACATAAGTGATCTGGAAGATAGAATAATGGAAATCACCCAACCAGAACAACAGACAGAAAGACAAATTAAAAACAAAAGCAAAAACAAAAGTGAGTGTAACATATGAGATCTCTGGGATAACATCAAAAATGCTAACATTCGCATTACAGGGGTTCTAGAAAGAGAAGAGAGAGAGAAGAGTATCAAAAAAGTATTTGAAGAAATTATGGCTGAAAACATCCCAAATCTAAAGAAGGAAACAGATGTCCAGGTACAGGAAATACAGAGGGTCCCAAACAAGTTGAACCAAAACAGAACCACACCAAGTCATATCATAATTCAAATGACAAAATTTCGAGATAAAGAGAGAATTCTAAAGGCAGCAAGAGAAAAACAAAGATACAAGGGAATTCCCATAAGGCTATCAGCTGAATTCTCTGCAGAAATTTTGCAGGCCAGAAAGGAGTGACATGATATATTCAAAGTGCTGAAAGGTAAAAACCTGTAACCTAGGATGCTCTACCCAGCAAGACTATCATTTAGAATAGAAGAAGAGGTATAGAACTTCTCAGACAAGCAAAAAATGAAAGAATTCAGCAATAATAAACCTACCCCAAAAGAAACGTTGAAGGGTTGTCTCCACATGGAAAACAAGTAAGAATCTACAGAAAAGAATCTATAGAATGCCAATAGGAGAGGTGAATGTAGAGTAAGGACTGGCAGTCACTCAAATAAGCCAGTACAAAGATTAAAAGACAAAAAAAATTTTTTAAAGCAATTATAACTACAATAAACAATAAAGGGAGAAGACTGATGGTGCAAAATATGACAGCAAAAACACAAAATGTGGTAGAGGGAAGTAAAGAATCTAGATCTTTTAGAATGTGTTTGAATTTAAATGACTATTAGTTTAAGTCAAGTAGACATAATTATGGGTCAACATATATGAACCCAATGGTAGCCGCAAATCAAAACCTACAATAGGTACACAAAAACCAAAAAGAAAGGAACCCAAGAATACCACTAAAGAAAATCCTGAAACTGCAATGGGAGAAACAAAAAGGAAAAGAACTGAACAGTGAAGAACTACAAAAGCAATCGGAAAACCAGTAATATAATGGCAATAAGTACATACCTATTAATAATTACTTTAAATGTTAATGGACTAAATGCTCTGATCAAAAAGTATTATCTGATTGGATAAAAAAACAAGACCCTTCAATATGCTGCCTACAAGAAACTCACTTCAGGGTTAAAAACACAAACAGATTGAA
Source organism: Mesoplodon bidens (assembly GCF_964165515.1). NCBI lineage: Eukaryota > Metazoa > Chordata > Mammalia > Artiodactyla > Ziphiidae > Mesoplodon > Mesoplodon bidens. The sequence continues at coordinate 72,443,047 of NC_138176.1, read as the reverse complement.
AGTGAGGGAGTGGAAAAAGATATTTCCAAAAGAAATTACAAGAAAGTGGGGTTAGCAATACTCATATCAACAAAATATATTTTAAAACAAAAGCAATAACAAAAGACAAAGAAGGGCATAATCTAATGATAAAGTGACTCATGCAAGAAGAGGATATTACACTCGTTAACATATGCACACCCAGTATAGGAGCACCTAAATATATAAGGCAAATACCAACAGACATAAAGAGAGAAACTGACAATAATACAATTATAGTAGGGAACTTTAACACTCCACTGACATCAATGGACAGATCATCCAGACAGAAAATCAGTAAGACAACAGTGGTCAGACAATATGAACAGACTGATCACTAGAAGTGAAATTAAATTTGTAATAAAAAAAACTCCCGCAAACAAAAATCCAAGACCAGATGGCTTTACATGAGAATTCTACCAAACATATAAAACAGAACTTATACCTATTCTTCTCAAATTATTACAGAAAATTGAAGAGAAGGGAATGCTCCCAAATTCATTCTATAAGGCCACCATTACCCTGATACCAAAACCAGACAAAGACACCACACACACACACACACAAAATTACAGCCAACATCTTTAATGAATATAGATGTCAAAATGCTCAAAAAAATATTAACAAACCGAATCCAACAGTGTATAAAAGGATCATACACCATGAACATTTTGGATTTATTCCAAGGTCACAAGAATGGTTTAATAGTTGCAAATCAATCCATGTAATAAACCACATTAACAAAAGGAAGGATAAAAATCACATGATCATCTCAATAGACTCAGAAAAAGCATCTGACATAATTCAACCCCCACTCATGATAAACACTCTAATCAAAGTGGGTATAGAGAGACACATCTCAACATAATAAAGGCCATTTACGGCAAACTCACAGTCAACATAATACTCAAGCATGAAAAGCTGAAAGCCTTCCTGCTAAATTCAGGAATAAGACAAGGATGCCCACTCTAACCACTTCTATTTAAGATAGTATTGGATGTCCCAGCCACAGAAATCAGACAAGAAAAAGATAAAATGTATCCAAATTGGAAGGGAAGAGGTAAAATTGTCACTATTTGCAGATGACATGATACTTTATACAGAGTACCCTAAAGTCTCCACCCAAAAACTATTAGAACTAATAACTGAATTCAACAAGGTTTCAGGATACAAGATTAAGTTACATAAATCTGTTGCATTTCTATACATTAAGAGAAAGTAAAAAAAAATCCTGTTTAAAATCACATAAAAAAAGATAAAATACCAGAAATAAACTTAACCAAGGAGGTGAAGGACCTATACTCTGAAAATTATAAAACACTGATGAAGGAAATTGAAGATGATGCAATGGAAAATAATCCCACGCTCTTGGATTGGAAAAATTAGTATTATTAAAATAACCATACTACCCAAAGCAATCTACAGATTTAATGCAATCCCTATCAAAATACCCCATGATAATTTTTTTGTTCACTTTTTAAAAACTTATTTATTTATTTATTTTTTGGGTGTGTTGGGTCTTTGTTGCTGTGCACGGGCTTTCTCTAGTTGTGGTGAGTGGGGGCTACTCTTCGTTGTGGTGTGCAGACTTATTGCAGTGGCTTCTCTTGTGGAGCACGGGCTCTAGGGCACCTGGGCTTCAGTAGTTGTGGCTTGTGAGCTCTAGAGCGCAGGCTCAGTAGTTGTGGTGCACGGGCTTAGTTGCTCCACGGCATGTGGGATCTTCCCAGACTGGGGTTGAACCCCTGTCCCCTGCATTGGCAGGTGGATTCTTAACCACTGCACCACCTGGGAAGACCCGTCATGACATTTTTCACAGAACTAGAACAAATAAACCTAAATTGATATGGAAACACAGAAGACCCAGAATTGCCAAAGCAATCTTGAGAAAATAGAACAAAGCTGGAGGTATGACTCTCCCAGACTTCAGACTATACTACAAAGCTACAGTAATCACAACAGCATGGTATTGGCACAAAAACAGACATATGGATCAATGGAACAGAATAGATAACCCAGAAATAAACCCACACACCTATGGTCAGTTAATCTACAAGAAAGAAGTGAGAATATACAATGGAAAAAGGACAGTCTCTTCAACAAGTGGTGGTGAGAAAACTGGACAGCCATATGTAAAGCAATGCGATTAGAACATTCCTTCACAGCATATACAAAAATAAGCTCAAAATGGTTTAAAGAACTAAATGTAGGAATGGAAGCCACAAAACTCCTAGAACACTCTTTGACGTAAATCATAGCAATATTTTTTTGGATCTGTCTTCTAATGCAAAAGAAATAAAAGCAAAAATAAACAAATGGAACCTAATTAAACTTAAAAGCTTTTACACAGAAAAGGAAACCATCAACAAAATGAAAAGACAACCTATGGAATGGGAGAAAATTTTTGCAAATGACGTGGTCAACAAGGGGTTAATATTCAAAATATACAAACAGTTCATACAACTCAGTATCAAAAACAGGAACAACCCAATCAAAACATGAGCAGAAGAGCTGAATAAATATTTTTTTCCAAAGAAGAGGTACAGATGGCTAACAGGCACATGTAAAGATGTTTAATGTGGATAATTACTAGGGAAATGCAAATCAAAACAACGTTGAGATATCACCTCACACCTGTCAGAAAGACTATTATCAAAAAGTCTACAAATAACAAATATTGGAGAGGATATGGAGAAAAGGGGACCCTTGTATACCATTGGTGGGAATGTAAATTGGTACAGCCACTATAGACAGTATGGAGTTTCCTCAGAAAACTAAAAATAGAACTACCATGTAATCCAGCAATTCCACTCCTGGGTATATATCTGGAAAAAACAAAAACACTAATTCAAAAAGATACACATGTCCCAATGTTCATAGCAGCACTATTTACAATAACCAAGACAAGGAAGCAACCCAGGGCCCATCAATAAATGATTGGATTAAGAAGAAATGGTATATATTGAGATATATACATACACACACACACACACACACACACACATATACCATTGTATAAATTATATATACATATGTACAATGGAATATAAAAAAGAATGAAATTCTGCATTTGCATCAATGTGGACGGACCTAGAGAATATTATGCTTAGTGAAATAAGCCAGGCAGAGAAAGACATATTATATGATATTACTTATACGTGGAATCTAAAAAATAATACAAATAAAGGTATATGCAAAACAGAAACAGAGTCACAGATATAGAAAACAAACTTGCAGTCACCAAGGGGGAGAGGGAAAAGGGGAGGGACAAATTAGGGATACAGGGTTAACAGATAAAAAGTACTATGTATAAAATAGATAAGCAACAGGGATATACTGTATAGCACAGGGAATTATAGCTGTTATCTTGTAATAACTTATGATGGAATATAATCAGCAAAAAAATCTGAATCACTATGCTGTACACTCAAAACTAATATAATATTGTACATCAACTATTCTTCAGTTAAAAAAAAAGGGACCAGTGTTGTGTTGGTAAAAATTTAAAGACTGCCTCTCTGGGTAAAAAGCCCTGATTTATAGTACTGGCTTATTTACATGGTGTAAATACTCCCACCATGAAGTCACTGAATACAGAGCTGGGAAGCAACACCCATAATCAGATTCTGCAAGCAGGTACCAGGCAGCTCCAGCATACCACTGAATATATGTGAAGTGCTTAGGACCTGGTTTGGAACATAATAAATTCTAAGCTAATGTGTCTTTTTATCAATTATTATTAATTACTATTGTTATTATCATTGTCCTCTCTCTTCCTCTTTTATGAATGTATGTATGCATCCAGTGATGTGCTGAGAAACTCTTTAAAAAAGACTTGATTTGCATCATTTGCCAATTTCCATGTAAGTATGTACACAATGGGTGATTTTATGTTATCAAGGAGTTAACACTTAGATTGTGAAATTACTATTTAACAATCTGCCCTTTCAAACTGATAGAAAATTGCCCCAGCACTCAAATGTTTTAAGAGATTATTTCCAGAGATGTCTGTATTGACCTCAGGATTTTGTTCACAAACATTGAAAGGAGAAGTTGTAATTTTTAGCTTCTGTGTAAGTGAAATTTTTCTCTTTTGAGTAAAAACCTATGAGTAAGTGTTTTCTATTTCTTTTTCCCAACTCTTCTATTTGAATAATTTTACCTCTCAGTTTACAAAAAAATTAGAACAAAATTTTATATTTTTAGTGCCATAGAATTTGAATGAAGGAAGAGATCATTAAGCTCAGGACAGCTTGGAGAGAAGCTGCGGCTAGAAAAAATAGTTTGGATAGATAGAAAAGAATGGAGAGGGCATCCTAGGTAGAAGAAGTATATAATTAAAGTAACAGAAGGGGAAATAAAATCAGTGGTATTCATGGGGAACATTCACTCAATACACACTCCCTGATCACCATATGCTTGACACTGTGCTTGGTTCTAGAGCTATAAAGCAATGAAACAAAATTCCTATATTCATAGGCTCTGAAATGAAGAGAAGAAACACTAGATTGGAAAAGATGGTTTGGGAAAAGTGCAAATTAAATTTTGTTGGGTAAATTGAGGTAATTTCGTGGAAGAATGTGAGTTTATAATCATCAGATACATAAAAGAAGTCACTGTAGAATTGTGAATGACAATTAAAATGGTATTTTGCAACAATCAATTTAGTCGAGATATGTAGAACAGATTAGGAGGTTGGAGACAGGGAGAGATAAAAGAATATTGAAATAACTAGAAATAAAGAGAGTCTGAATTGAGATTGATAACACTTCTTCCCTGATTGTACATGAAAAAGAAAAAGAATCAGATATTTAGAAAAGGAGTTGGCAAATTTTCCCATAAAAAGCCAGATAGTAAATATTTTAAACTTTGCAGGTCACATGGTCTCTGTTGCAGCTACTCAGTTCTGTCCTTGTACTGTGAAAGCAGCCACAGATGGTACAAAAATAGACAAGCATGAAAGTGTTCCAATATAACCAGCAGTGGTGGATTGGTCCACTGGCTGTAGTTATTCGACCCCGGTTCAGAGTATAGAGAAAATGACAATGGTCATTGTCTAGGAGAGAGGATTATAACTTAAATTTTGGATATGCCAGATTTAGGTGATGAAGAGGAAATCTAGGTGGAAATACGGAAGTTTAAGATTGGATTTTGGATGAGAGATCAAGCTTGGATTCAGATTTGAGCTATTCACTGTTAAAGTAAGAAAGGTGATACACATTTAGGATCAAACGAGGAACACAGAAACCAGAAGCAATCTGATACAATCGATTAAACAGATGATGAAGGAGCTAAGGAGACAAATAGGGGACAACACAGAGATTAGGAATAGCATGTGGCTAGGATCCTAAGCTGTGGCTAGGGGTGGTGTTCCTGGAGGGACAGGATGAAGTATATCATTACAATAATGGCCCCTAGGGGATGTCATTCCCTTGTGTCCAGGCCCTTTACAATATATTATTGCTGCTCTTCTCTTCAAGAAGTAAAGTTTATTTAAATCAAGAAGTAAAGTTTATTTACATCAAGAAGTAAAGTTTATTTACATCAAGAAGTAAAATCTATCTCTTTGAATAAGGTCTAGCCTTGTAACTCGCTTTGACCAATAGAACGTGGTGGATGTGACATTGTATGAATTCTGGAACTCATAGGCCTTAAGATGTCTTGCAGTTCCAGTCTTGCCCTCTCGAAAACTTCAGATTGCCACGCTGTGAAAAAGCCCAGTCTTGTCTGCTGAGAGCTGAGCCATTTCATGGAGGAGAACCTAGTTAGCAGCCAAAATAAGTTGCCAGACATGTGAGTGATGCCATCTTGTACCATCCAGCTCCAGTGAAGACATCAGAGATGGCATCCAAGGCAGAAAGAGAGAGGGAGAGAAATATCCTGGCTTCTCCCATCCTTTACCCTCCTGTCTTCCTCAGTGCCTCTGCCTGGGCCTCCTTTTTCCCTCCAGTGCCCCCATTTGGTCTAACCAAATGAAGTCAGCTGATAAGGGACCCCTGGGAAACACGTTCTGCAAAATGAAGTAGAACTGGGGAAACAAGCCCAGGATCAGCACAGCAGATGAAGCAAAGGAAATCAAGCATGAAGTGGGGGAGAAAAGCAGAGGGTTTAGCCCTGTTTCGGCCAAGAGAAGGAAGAGGAACTGGTAAAGAAGCAGAGATAGACCAGCCAGGTAGGTTGGAGAAACATAATACAATGCTGGCCTTAATTAAAAAGTGAGAGGATTATAAGGCAGAAGTAGAGGTGTAATAAATGGTGTATAATAATGCAGAGACTTCAAAGAGTGTGACTGGCTAAAGAGACAATTTTACTTGGTGACATGCAGTAATTAGTGACCCATAGGTGGCCTGTAACTGTTGATTAATTTTTACTTCCCAAATTGTGGTTTGAAAATCCTCAAAGGTTTGTAAAAGTGTCACAGGGGACTCATCATTAGAAATGGTAATGACATCTATTTTGGCTTCTAGTATGTACAAAAAATTTGTTATTTATTTGGTAAGTTTATAAAAGATTCTTGAATATAATGAATCTCCCTTAAAAAATCCATACAGGGATACATAAAAAATTAAGTTAATGACCTCAAATTTCTTTTTCAAAATACCTAAATGATGACATGATTATTTTTTTCTTTCAAAACTGAACACTTTGAGAGTCTGGTAGAGTGTATTAAGTGGCCAGGCACAGCAGTCATTGGATATAAGATAATTATACTTGTGATTTGGTCACCCAGTTGAATGCCTCTAGCCATTATGCTGATTTTGATTACAGTAGAGCTAAAACTTTTTTTTATTCTTAAATACCTTTTAAATTTAATTTATACCCATGATGGGACTTTTGATAAAGATAAAAAAACAAAATGAATATTCAAGTTAAATACATGTTAATTAAGAGTATACAAATGATAATAATTCTCTAATTTGCTTCAAGACATTCCTGTACAGAATTCTGATTTCATTAATTTCATCACATTTTTTAAAATATAGCACACCAAAATCTCTCTAGTACTTCTGAAACCAGTGTAAAAAGAAAAAAGCAGAGTGACAAATATATCTAATTTAACTTTTTTACTTATTACAAATAAAGATAACCCATATCTATAATGTGACATTTTGAAATAAATGCTGTTCTAGATAATTTTGTCTTGTTATTTAAAAACAAGTGTAAAAACCGTATGATACCATTATATACAATTGTAAAAAGTCAAATCTAAACTGTAATGACAGAAAGCATATCAGTGGTTTCCTAAGACCAGAGGTGGGGGACAGATAACAACAAAGGAGCATGAGAGAATTTTTTGGGATGATGGAAATATCTGTATCTCGATTGTGGAGGTAGTTACATTGTTAAATTCAACAAACTATACATTTACAAAGGGTGCACTATATTGAATATAACTTAGATCACCACATAGTAAATTTGAAAAACATATATAAACTTCATAAAAATAACTCAGTTCACTTTTTTAAATGTTCAATTAGAGAATTCCAAATATTAGATCACAAAAGCAGATTTTTATCTATGAGGGCCAGGACAGGGGTAAGGCAAATGAGACACCCAGGGCATGAAGTTGAAGGAGGAGCTTACTGCCAGAGTTTTGAAAGGGTCAGCCCTGCCCTTGTGTGTCTCTAAATTATTCCTCCTTAAATCTTGTGCCCTGAGGGCCTCACTTGCTTTGCCCTTTTTGACAACTTAATAGAAGTTAAAATTTTATTCCATCTTTTAATATTTTGGTACCTAAATCTAATGTTTTAAAATATGCTGCCACTAAACTTTATGTGTTGCCAAATTAAAAAAATAAAATACCCATGTGACTTGTTGAGTTTGAGTGTAAGGATTGCTGCCTTTCACTTCTGGAAAACTCTCAACCATTATCTCTTGGAATATTGCCCCTTTCTCTCTCGTTTTCTCCTTCTGAAACACTGAATGGGTATGTGTTAGAGCCTGTTCCTCATGTCCTGTTGTGTCTTGTTCATATTCTCCATCCCTTTGTCTCTTTGTCCTACATTCTGGATAAAAGCTTGATTTCTCTCTTTGGTTGTTTTTAACCTGTGTCTTATCCTGTCCATTGAGCTTCTAAATTCCAAGATCATTATTTTTCTTTCTTCAAGTTCTATTTATTTATCAAATCTGCCTGTAATTTTGGCACCCTCTAGTATTTCTTTAAAAAGTTTAAAGAGACATTCCTTACATTTTAAACATTGATAATAAATATCAATTGGCAAGAAATATCAAATATCAAAATGCCAGGAATTCAATCTGGCTCACTGATATGCCTGATCCCAGGCACCGAGGACAGTCTGGCACAAAGTATGAGACTGATAAATATGTGTTTATAAATTCATTATTTACCATCTTTGCAGGTCAGATTCTGTTTTTTGTTTTTTCTGCTGATTCTTGCTAATGACAACTTGTTTCCTTGGGTGTTTGCAATTTTTTTCCCCCTTATTGTGAGCTCATGTTTCTTGGAACTTTATTTGGGAAAACTTTGTGTCCTGGGTCTAAGGTGCTTTCCTCTGGAAAGTTTCTATATTTGCTCTTCCCAGATGTAACCGAGGCACTAACAACCAAGGGCCACTTTAAAGTCTTAGCTTAGGATTTTTATGGCTTAAGTAGGTGGAGTGCATGAGTCCCCAATCTACCTGAAGACTAGCTTACGATTAAGAATTCTCATGGGAAAACTTTTTGCTTTCTTCACACAAGACCAAGGCAAGATTTCTTACTATTTCACCTGAAGGTAGAAATGGAGGCTTAAGAAAATTAAGGTAATAAGGTAAGCTGAAAAGGGAGTTAAGATGAGTACGAAGATTTGAAGGACTTGGAAGCCCATGCTTTTTTCTAATACCAAACGTCTTTAAATGACTTGAATTGTGTTGATATATGAACCTGACTTAACCCAGCTCTCAAGTGGGTAAACGAGTTAGAGCTTGCAGGAAGCAAGTCATGTCCAGCTACTAGAGTGGAGTCAGAAACAGCAGTGAGATAGGAGTCTGCAGAAGGTTTCTGGTTCTTCGTGGCTAACGCCTCTGTGAATTCACCACAAAGGGTCTGCTGGTAGACTGGGGCTGCTATTGGTCAGCAGAGCAGGCAGTCAGGTAGGAAGCTGGACATAGATCAGGGAGAGCCATACAACCTGAACCTCTTTGTTCTTCTCTGACTTGAGCAACCACCGTCTTTTGAGCATAATGGCCGCTGCTTTACTTGACCTCCCAAATCTCATGCAAACATCTCCATGGGTGGCACTAACCCAGGACTATACAGAGAAGAAGATTCTGGGAAATGTGGTTCCAGCTTATCTAAACAACCAGCAAAGGAGGGGAAAAACTTGGCAACCTACATATGCTAAACACATCTTTCGCCATCTCTGAGCAAAGGAACTGTAATGCTTACACTCCGCATAAGTGACCACCGGCTGCCTTACCTTGTCACCACAAAACTTATCACCTCGAGAGTGAGTGTGGGAAGTTGTATACACAGTGCATGTAGTGTTAAACGTGTATTTATTTCCTGGGGTGTTTGTTTCAGAAGCAAAAATACACAGTCGTTTTCGATCTATAATTCCTGCAACTTTTTTAGGATGCTGCTTAAAAATCTTTAGTTCCTGGACTTCTCTGGTGACTCAGAGGTTAAGAATCTGCCTGCCAATGCAGGGGACACGGGTTCGATCCCTGGTCAGGGAAGATCTCACATGGCACGGAGCAACGAAGCCTGTGCACCACAACTACTGAGCCTGCACTCTAGAGCCCACAAGCCACAACTACTGAGCCCGAGTACTGCAACTACTGAAGCCCACGTGCCTAGAGCCCATGCTACACAACGAGAAGCCACAAGCAATGAGAACCTGAGCACCTCAAGGAAGAGTAGCCCCCGCTCGCTGCAACTAGAGAAAGCCCGCACGCAAAAACAAAGACCCAACACAGCCAAAAAAAAAAAAAAAATCTTTAATTTCTGTAGCAATGGAAAACTGTGAATGTTGGAGCAGAGATAACGGTAATGAATGCTTGCCATTGACTGGCACCTTCATGTAAGGCTACACACAAACACATGGGCAACTGATTTATTGAGAGAGAAACGTGACATTGACAAGTTAATGTGACCCCCCCCCATTCAGTGGGTCAAAGTCGTTTGAAACCCTGCAAGCTCTCTGAAGAATAGGATTCTCAACCAGCCCACCTTTTGCTTTTGTAAAAGACTCTCAGAAAGATGTGACTTTAATTCATGGTCCACAGAGTTTCTCTCAAAGAATATGTGTTAATGCATCTGGAGTCCACTTCAGTCAGAACAGACTCATATATTATGAGGCTTGTGTGTCTCCTTTCTTCCAGCCCCGAGCATAAGAACGACATAGTCTGAGCTGTACCAGCTACCAATTTTCAGCACTTCTGGGCAAGATCTACTATTTTTAATAATAATAATTGTCCTTATAATATTTAATAATATTATAACTGTTTTTATAATTGTTATTATTGTCACGATTATCATTCCTCTAGCTCCTTTTCTTTGTGATGCTCTTTAAGTATTTTACCATTTGCAAATCTCTTCACAAACATTTTCCCATTTCCTATTCACAATTAGAGAAACGTTTGACCATTTCCACGTCATAGATGAAGAAATGGAAGCTTAGATGCATTAAGAGATCTGCCTGGGTCTCACCATTAATGTCAGAGCTGGGCTCAACTCAAGGTATTGTTCTATTCCTTTATATTTTTATCATTTTTTCAATTTTTAATAAGGCTGATTATTCCTATTTCTGGTGTTCTGTCACCTACACAAGGTGAGCTTCTTTCCAGTAAGGATTATAGTAATGCCACCAATTTACTCAACGTTACCTGTTTAAACAGTGAACACGTGACAATGACTTCCTGGACAAATTGATGAATTTGTGCCATTTGTTTATCCTCCCTTAAAAGTGATGTTTCAGGATCAATCTTCTAGGTAAATTGCATATTCTCAAGAAACTGATTAAATATGGGAACATTTTGATTTCTTAAAATGTCCAGACTACAGAGATGGGTAGGGGATATTTCCTTTTGCCTACATGGAAAAGAATAAAAAAATGATTCGTCATGCACTGATAATTGCAGTACAAAAGAAATGTGACTATTTTTAAAGTTCTATTTTCTCCCTAAGACCCAAAGCTTCCCAACCTCTTAAAAAAAAATCCATTCACCTGATATTAAAAGCTCCATTCCCTGCACCAAACCTCAGTCTCTGACCTGAAACATAATGGCAAGTTCCCAGCAAATGATGCAGCTGCTGCCACAGTCAAAGCCTTTGTTGTTTGCACTTATCCTCACACGCAGACATCTCTGAATAGAGAGGCAGGTGCTGTTTGATAAAAAAACTGGTCCCCACAGTCAATGTGAACAGCAGTCAGAGTACATTTACATTTTTTTATTTTCTGAAGGAAATGTTAGATGAGTTTGGAATCTTGCAATATCCTTCTGTAGTTTAACGCCCACCTCCCTCCATCATTGACCAGTTTCAGTATTTTAAAACTGTGTTAGTTATAAATGTACATGTATAGTTCAGAGGCAGGCATCCCAGTAGATGACAAAACAATGACAAAGAGAAAAATCATTGTATATTTCAACGAACACCCTGGATTTAGAATTAAAGACTCTGCTGGCATATTTCCATTTCTTATTATTGAGAAAGGTTCTTTGGAGTTGCTCTTTGCAGACACAGCAAATTCATTGACAGGATTAAAAAAATTTGGAGCTGGATTTTAGATGAAAGTGTCACTGTCTGCATATCAATGCCAGCTACAAATCAGCACAAACAATTGTTCTGTCATTAGCAAAAGCCTGTGAACAGGAGCAGTCCTAATATTAAGCCTTCTGGCGCTCTCATTGGGTTTGTTTGACTTGATTGCATCCCGTTACATTTACAATCTGTTTTGTGTTATCGGCACATAGACTGACAGACTTTTAAATTCACATTTAGAAAATTTGAGAGCAGTTTTCCAAAAACAAACACTCCCCGAAAGAGTAATATATCAGCAGCCTTGACTTACACTGCCAATAAATAATATTTAGCCACTGGAAACAGATAGTCTGATCCAATTAAAGAGGAATATTGGAAGATGAGAGACCTAGATTCTGCTAAGGGTTTACTTGATTTTTCTTTGTGCGTGTGGTGTTAGTTCTCTGTACTGCAGTTCTTTTCAATAACTAGGCCATTGTATGTGCTCTCGCCTTTACTAGTATAAATAAAGTAGATAAGAATTAATATTTTCCAGGGCTTTGGTTCTCTGAGATGAAAGATGTGATAGAAACGCAAAGACCTACTAAAATTGTGAGTTCCAAGTGCTGTTATCATTCGGCTCGGACGGGCGACTTGCTGGTTACATGCATAGGAAAAATAAGAATGAGTAGCAGTGATTATTCAACGAGTATTTCTCATGTGCTGGCCACATGCTAAATGCTTTGCACTTGCTCTTCCTCTTCATTCTCACAGTAACACTGTTAGCGTCTCTGTTTTATACACAAAGAAACTGTGGTTAGAGAGGTTCAGCAACTGGTCCAAGGTCACACAGCTCGGTGCCACACACAGGATTCAAACTAAAGCTGGTCTGTCCCTAAAGCCTGTGCTCTTCACCATGATGTGAACTCAGAAAGCCACTACCAACGCCTATTTTCTAAAATCGCCTTTCATGATCTGTTCCCCAAATCCCATGTGCCCTTTACTTTCATGCATCCCATTGGTCATCTCTCCACATGTGGGGAAATTTGGGGTGAGTTTCTGGGATGAAGACCCCCTGTTGATTCCCATAACCCACATCTATCTTTTAGCCAAGAAAATACATAGTTAAACAACTTTGGGCTCTCAGCAAATAGAATAGTTTTAAGGTTTCTGAGAGGGTCCTTCCATGTTGATGTAGGTCTCATAGAGTAAAGAGAATGTGTTTTCTTCTCTAATATCCTAATTTGTTATATCAAAATAACTGAAAAATTAGCAGAAAAATTAACTGCATTTTTTGAGATTTCCTATTTGGCTCAGCATACACAAATTAAGTATGTAGAAAATTTAGGCCTTCTTCTATTTGGTAGGGATGAGATGAATTAGACATGATAACTGCCCTCAAGGAATTTAAATTTAAGTGAGAGAAATAGATCTATGAACAACTAACTGCTTAAAATAGTGTGGTATTAACTGGGGTAGGGACAAAAATCATTACAGATTTTAAAATATAGGGAAAATCCATTTCTATATTGGAAAGAAAATTATTTAAACTAAAAAATTTTTTATAAATCTTGCATAAATTCCACTTTATAGATAAAGTTTCTAAAAGATGAAATATACAGGGTTCTGGAGTCAATGACTGATCATTTCTGATAATTAACTGAGTTACTATGGACCAGTGACTTAACCTCTATAAACCTCAATTATCTTTCCTTTTTTTACAATTAATTAATTAATTAATTAATTAATTTTGGCTGTGTTGGGTCTTCATTGTTATGCGCGGGCTTTCTCTAGTTGCAGCGAGCGGGGGCTACTCTTTGTTGCGGTGCGTGGGCTTCTCATAGCAGTGGCTTCTCTTGCTGCAGAGCACAGGCTCTAGGCACACGGGTGTCAGTGGTTGCAGCATGTGGGCTCAGTAGTTGTGGCTTGTGGGCTCTAGAGCACAGGCTCAGTAGCTGTGGTGCGTGGGCTTAGTTGTTCTGCGACATGTGGGATCTTCCCGGACCAGGGATCAAACCCATGTCCCTTGCATTGGCAGGGGGATTCTTAACCACTGTGCCACCAGGGAAGTCCTCAAGTTTCATGTAAGATGTGGGTAATAATTCGTGCTCCAGAGTGCTGTTGTAAGGATGAAGTCAGAAGCCATTTACAAAGGGTCTAAAGTAGTGCCTGGCATCAACCAGCACTCAGTATTTGTTTACCTTCTCTTACCTCCTGTCACAAGCCCTATTTTTCTCTTTCTGATTAAAAAATAGGAGAGATGCATTTTAGTTAGTAATAATGGCTGTAAGACAGAACACATTTTGAGGTCATGTCTAAAGGAGATAAGCGCATCCTGTTTTCTTCCTTGTGCTAAAGATAAAGTGCTTAACATTGACTTTGGTGAGAAGTAGGCATTGTTGTAAATGCAGAGAGAGGCAGCCTCTCCATGGCTACCTGTTTGCACATGGAATTAAGGGCACTGTATTTCTTTGAAGGACACTCAGGGGTTCTGCCTATTATTCCCCTGTTTTTTTGTTTTGTTTTTTTTTGCAGTGAACACATAACTTAACAGTTGTTAAGGACCCTCTCTGTATGGATGCTGAGCTAGGCCTTTCCATGTGCACCTACGTTCAGTTCTTCTAACAAATTTGTGAGCAGAAGGTGCAGAAATCGGAGAGTTATAGAGTTAGAGATCATCTGATCCAGGATGACAAACTTACTGTTTCTCTTTTTACAGAGAAAAACCTCACGGTGCTCTGAAGGCTCTCTCCACTCCTGCCCCCTCCCCCTTTATCATTCACAGGAGTTTTTCCTAATATATATCTTACATGTGTAATCTTATCTTGATGTCTGCTTCTGGGTTCACCTGCATTGATACAATTGATACTAAAAATGTTCTGAGAAATCAGGTGGTAAAATGGGTTTGGGGCTTGGCTCACTCATTGCTCAGCAAGCAAGGAGAACTCCATCCTGAGAGGAATGCAGAACACAGATGGTCCGTGGCACAAGATGGCAGTCCCATAGCTGAACATTTCACCAGTGGGGACATGCAGAAACATCACAATGGAGAACACCCCTGTGGGTGTGATGATTCAGGGATTTGAAAGATGTGGGGATGGGGTGTGCAAGGACAGCAGAGTTGGCTGGTTATTACTAAGCTGTACTGACACTCTACAGTGGGATGATGAGAAACTGAGGGCCACTAACAAAGAACAAATACTAAGCGTGAGAGTCAGAGAGCCTCATTGGTACCCTATGAAGAGGCCCCTATCTCCTGCAGTGGAACGGTGAACAGCTGAAGAGCAGACTCAGAACTTGATGGAGTCTAGAAGCTGCAGAGATATTTTGATGCTCAGCAAAGGCAGGCCTCTGATGGGCCCTGACTGGGGAAACCTGGGATCTTGAAACGTGGGATGGAGACATCTGGATAGATGCTCCGAGAGGATTTTAGTTCTGTAGACCTCCCTGAATGTTCAAGGTTTACAGAGATAGTCTACTCCTCTACAATAAGAGTTGGCAATCCCTGAGTGTGGGAGATGATGTTTCAGGGACCTGCCACTTCAGTGAAGTTTATAGATACCCAGTGATCAGAGACATGGTGGAAGATGCTCTCCTATGCAAAAGTCAAATTACTGCATTTTGCATCCCCATCACAAGCAGGGCAACAGTGCTCCCAGTAGGTTCTTCTCGGTTCTAGAGGCAATGCTTTCTACAATTGGAAATGCTGCTCTAGCCCATATGCTTGGTTACACAGAAGGCTGTCAGCTTTGAGGGGGCACCAGATCTGGAAAGGGCTCTGCATCAGGGCTAGCCTGCAGTGGGGTCTATGTCCTTAGGCTATGTGATCCATCAGACCCTACAGTGCTGGAGGTGTCAGTGGTGGGAAAAGATGTTGTTTGGAGCTTATGGCAACCTCTAGTGGTGGACGCTCAAGGCAGGCCTTTGTGAGTTTGGAGCAAGGTCATGCCACCTGCAGTGGAGAATTATGTACTTTTTGAAAAACAGTTCCTGGAGTGGTATTGGATCTTGGCAAAGATGGAACTTTTGCCCATAGGACGCCAACTGAGCTGCCCACTATGAGCTAATTTCTGTTGGACTAGCCAAGTCATGAATGTGGATGGGCCCAGCGGCAGTCTATCATTAGATAGAAAGGTATATCCAGAAATATCACAGGCAATGACAGAGAACCTAAGTAAGCTGCATGGGCAGGTAGCCCAGACCCTCATGTCATTCACCACAGTCAAATCTGTGATATTCCCTTAGTTTGCACCTATGCCCCTAGGGAGAAGGGAATACTGTACATTCAACTAAAGGAGAGTGAAAACACCTGTGCTTGGTTTATAAACAAATTAGCTCAGTATGTGAAAATGGAAAGCGCTGTATTATATTTAGTATAGCTACAAATTACGGATAAAAATTTGACTGTAAAAGTAGATACTTTAAAAACTTAAACATGTCAAAACTTATAAATGCATTTATTTTTTCTCTTTTGAAGTTTTTCCTCCTGAAAGAATTTTTTAAAATTCAGGAAACTTACAAATTATTTGGGATGCAGTTCTGTTCTCTTACTTTCTCTCTCTGACCACCTAATTTAGGATAATAAAGTTTTTAGTTTTTTACTTACAGGTTTCCATCTGCCCAGCAACTGGAGTCCATCCGGAACAATGTATTTTCATCAAATTGTATGGGGAACTCAGACCAGGATCACTCATCTGAAGAGAAAATGGTTGTTATTTCATAGGTTTCACACATGAGCAAATTGATCTATAGCTGTGAAATGAATAATAACGTTATTTGACTATACAGTTAAATGAAAGTCTTGAAAATTATATAGTTGAATATTTTGCATTATTATTGCTATTTTCTCTGGATTTCTCTTTGGGAGGGCCTTTACACTTGGAAATTTTCTTCACTTTTCATCTTTCTATTAAACAATAAAGAGGACTGTTTAGTTAGTCCAGTGTTGGTGAGCAGCTCTGGAATGCATCGTGGATGGGGCTAGAACTATGACAAGCATATCAACACTTAAGGCAGATTCAGGAGTTTAAAGTCAATGTAGGGGCTTCCCAATTAGGATTGATTCCATCTCTAAATGGAATCATTTCACAATATGGGATAGAGGATAACTGGATAATTCTAGGAGCAGTTTTATTTCCTCTTCCTGTCCACACAGAGACATGAAACAAGCTCTGGTATCTAGGTGACTTGGATTGGGCTTGGTTTCTTCCCTGTATCAATGCTGTGACCTCTGGAAATCAATTTGTTTGTGCCTCAGTTTCCTTATCTGTGAGATAAAAGGGTTAATTTCTTTTTTTTTAACCATTAAAAATTTTTTATTAGAGTATAGTTGATTTACAATGTTGTGTTAGTTTCAGGTGTACAGCATAGTGATTCAGTTATACATATACATATATATTAATTCTTTTTCCATATAGGTTATTACAGAATATGGAATAGAATTCCCTGTGCTATACAGTAAGTCCTTGTTGGTAATCTATTTTATATATAGTAGACTGTGTATGTCAATCCCAAGTCCCCAATTTATCCCTCCCCTCCACGTTTCCCCTTCAGATTTATTTTCTTTCAGCTTTGATTTTTAAATGTCTAGAAACCAGATTTTTGAATACAATTAAGGATGACTGAATTGAATATCTCCAAAGTACTTCCTCTTAAAACAGTCTCTTAAAATGGTGTTTGAAGGTTAAATGGATTAATATATGCATTGTGATTTAATCTTCTAACTAACAAGCACTTTTGTGCTAAGTCCTCACTATTAATTCTTTATTCTCCCTCCAACAAGAGGACATTAAAATGTTCCATTGTAATCTTTTAAATTATTTTCAGGCAGAGGTAGACCTTGAGAGATATTGATCATACTTTAAAAAAGAGTCAGTTATCTGAATAGATGGCACATGATCTCATTTACATAGCATATTTTATATAGAAATTCTCAAAAAATGGATGAACAATATTTACCATATAAGTGGTCCATTCTCTGTCCTTCCCCTATTCTACTGCCAGCAGCGGTCCTGCCTCAAAATTTATCCAAATACTTTTAAAGTCCATTTATATTTCTAAAGGTTATAAAGTAATAAATTTCATAAACTCATAACATACCTAGTGAAGTAGTAATTCTGATATTTGTCTAAAGGTTGCCTCGTTCATTTCATTCTAATATTTGCCTGTGTTCCTCATATCCACTGATTTGAGGATATCTTTCATTCTTTCCACTGGTGTTAAAAATCCTTCATTTTGAGAATTCACCATAGGAGAATAATATCACAGGAGGACCGATGCTTGGCAACTTTGAAGAATTACAAGAAAAGTCTTGGTGCAAAGACTTGTAAGCAAGAAGAGAATATCCTATGACCTCCACAATCCTGTCCTAGAGTAAGAACTCAAGAGATATTTGCCAAATAAATGAAGGGGTTAAATTAGAACAGCAAGGTTTTTTTTATTTTTCTTTAAGATCAGTGCAGATAGTGATCATCAGACAAAAAATATTATCTCAAATATTTCCTAGCCAGCAAATGTCATCACACCCCTCACCTAATTTTGGAGATTTTATCTGTCTAGCAACAATACTGTGGATTAAGATCTGCAACCGTTTTGTTGGTTATAGGGTCCTGAAAATAAGATAATTAGAGCATTCTGGATGCTCACTCTTCCTGTTGGGATTATATCGATATTATCATGTCATTTTTTGTTTGTTTGTTCCTCACAATAGCATTCCCACCTTGGCACTTAAGCAGAAACTTCACTTGTTATGGTTGTTTCACAGTTGATTCCATCCTTTGACTTCCTGTTTGCACAATTTTCCAGCCAATCAAAGATATGTGCGGTTTGAAAGCATGTGTCAACTGAACAGATATCAAGAATAAAATGCACATATACATCCCAAAAGACTTGTGTCAAAATCAGTAAGATTGCACAAGGCAGGAACCTCAGATAGTGTGTTAACAGAAGAAAATTGTCAGAAATTAGTTCATTCAGTCTAGTATCTGGGCTTTAATAAACCACGTCTTATCTCCTTTGGCCAGTGGACAGCTTCTAATTGGTAAGTGTTCAAGGTAAGGCAAACAAATGCAGGGAAACCTTTCTGCCTGGCTTTATACATCAGCAAGATAGCCCTATCGTACATCAACGGACAGGCTTCAAGTCGACAACAGGAAAAATGTGACTCAGCTTATACAAAAGGGGAAGTCCCGGCATTGGGCTCAAACAATGGGCCTGTCATTTTATTGCTCTGCTGGTCTCTCTTACCGTTTTGGAAGATATGCAGGGCAGAGGACTCAGTACTCTTCCCTAGATGCTAGACAGGGGCACTGAATTTAGCACTGAGGGAGAGGTATTATTCAAGGGTGAGAGCAGAACAGAGGAAACAACGCAGAACTTGTGGTTAGGCTGGTAAAATGACACCTTAGATTCCAGGAATACTTCATTTGGGTATGGAAACAGGATAGTCCCAGCAACAAAACAGAAGCAGTACAAAATTCTCCCTAGAATGACGAAACTCCAGAAAGAATAAAACAAAGAAAGCAGTCTGTGAGGGCTATGATTATTTTCTCCTCCCTTCCTTATATGTCTGCAATTCCCCCTGCAGAAGAGAAATCCCATTTCAAGTCAGCAGCTACCTGCTCATCAATGCAAAAACATTTCTGTGATATGACGCCAAACACCACGTACATGTGGTTTATATGTTTTGTTATTTAAATTTGGGGGGATTCTTAAGACTTATAAGGCTGAAGAAAACTTTATTTCTCAGATAACTGCGCTCTATATTATGTAAATCACATCACCACCACCCAGTGGGCAGACCTCACTATAGAGTCATGTTCTCTGACAACTGGACCACCATTACCCTCTGTGTTCATAGGTTGTCCACAATCCCTGTCTTAAAGCTTCCCCTAACTTCACTGTTTCCAGTTCTTCTATAGTGGCTTTTGTGAAGCTTCCATTCTCTTCCTTTGTTGTGGTATAGTGATAAACTGGTAAATGTGGGCGATGCAGGCCTTTTGGTGAAACACAGACTCATTAACAGGAACCAGGAGAAGAGGCTAAGTGTTGCTGAGGTTTCAGACTTTTATGGGGAAGAAAATGGCAGTAATAAAATAATCATTGGTAGGAACATGAGTTTTCTTAAGTTTCAGCTCTTTAGAAGTCATTGGAAAAAATGTTTATTATTTTTGACGGAATTATTTTTAGAGTATGACAAAAGTATTTTATTGCTTTCTTGTGATTTATGGTCATTGTGTTCTGGCCTGAGATATAGTAACACTGCAACAGGTTATTAAGGATGGCTTCTCACTACTGATAGAATCCCATCTTCCTCATCTTTGTGTCCTTGGAATATAGTCAGGATCTGTCAAGCATTTAATAAACATATTTAGTTGAACGAATGAATTTTCAGCAACATTTTGACTAGCTTGAAGAAGCCCCAAGGAACAGAGAGATATAATGTGATAAGACTGATAGAGAGCAAGGATTAAAACCATAAAACTGGAATTCCCTCTCCTGGGCCAGAAATTATAGTTTTGATTGCTCTCCTTTGGTTGCCACAGAAATACAGAATGAAGGGAAAAAGCCAGCTAAAGCAGTCATTATTGGGAGCAAAAAGATCCTGTGAGTTTTAAGTGTCATATTTAGACAATTTAAACTTACTACAGGGAAGAACATTTGGGAAATAGAAAAGGTTTTGACTTCATACCACCCACAAGATTTCCAGAACCTTCCTTGAGCTCAGATTAACATGGAGCTCCCTCTCCTCCTCACCCCATTCTTGAGTCCTGTGCTGCTTCTCCTTTCTCTGTTCTTGTTCTCAGTCTCCCACGTCACACAACAGTAACAAAATGACTAAAACCTTACTCACTGAATTTACCGTGTGAGCCAAAAGCAAGTGCTTCGGCAGCTCAGCAAACTAACCGCATCATCTGAGTTTCAAAGCCACCACCGGCTGCCTTATGGAGTTCTTTATGGAGTTGGAGAAGAAAGCATGATACACTTTTTTCTCAAATATCCACTTGGCTAACCCCATCACCTCCTTCAAGTCTTGTCAAACCATACCTTCTCAATGAGATATACCCTGACTCTTCTATTTAGTGCTGCAAATGGCCCATCCTCCAAACCTGATCCTGGCACTCCCGATCTTTCCTATTCTACATTTTCTCTTTTCTATGGCATTTATCATCTTCAGTATTAGCATGTCTACTTATTATAGTTATTTTCTGTTCCTGCTTCCCACTTGAATGTAAGCTTCACAAAGGCAGGGATCTTAGCTTGTTTACTGGTGTATCCCAAGCCCCAAGAACTGTGTGTAGCACACAGCAGATAATCAATAAAGATTTGTAGAATGAATGATGAGTGAATATCAGTCTACCGCCCCTCTTTTAGCTAAGTTTTTGAGTAGGGCAGCTAGAATCTCAGTGGAATTTCATAGAGTTCTTGAGGAGAATTATAACCAAAGTCCTATTATGTACTAACAGGACGGCAGGCTACAAATGAAATACCAAGGGGAAGTTCAGTTAAATTCAAAACATTAAGATTTTTAAAAATTGAAGTGTAGTTGATTTACAATGTGTAAATTTCTGCTTTACAGCAAAGTGATTCAGTTATACATATACGTACATTCTTTTTTGTATTCTTTTCCATTATGGTTTATCACAGGATATTGAATATATTTCTCTGTGCTATACAGTAGGACCTTATTATAATATTAAGATTTTAAAAATGCCTATTCTGATCCAGCAATTTTTCTGGGTACTAGAGAGACAGAGATGAATAAGCTATTGCTTCTGCTCTCAAAGAGTTTACCATCTATTAGAGAGACAGATGTACAGACAGTGCCTCATAATACAATGTGATTGGTGCTAAAATTGCAATATAAACCAAGAGCAATGAAATGAGAAGTTCAATTGAACATACCACAATTCCACTGAATGGTTCTCTGTGCTAGTGAGGTAGCCAAAGTTGATCATAGGAGAGGCCTGAAAGGTATCAAGGCACAAAGAAGAGACCATATGTGTTATCAGCTTCTCTCTTCTCATTGGAATGGAGTGTTCTTATTAGGGCATTTTCTTGCCTCTGGCATTGCAAATTGAGCCAGCAAGTAGAGTTGGAAGAATGAATTGGTAAACTGAAACTCACCTATTGAGTGTCTTGGCTTCCAGTTCTCTGGTTAGGGCATAGGCCTCCTTCCCTTCTCATGTCACTTACTGCAGGTTTTAGGTCTCATCATATCTATATCTGCCCAGCCTGCTTAATGAGGTTCTGAATAAATCAGTCTCCTTGTGATAGCTTCTCATACACTTCATCTTTCCTTCTATCATTCTAGAAAAAGAGTCCATTTTGCATTTTCTTGGTATTGCTTTACTCTTGGTTATTTGTATCTTGACTTATCTTTTCTGAATGAGAAGCAGATGGCAGATGACTCATCAGTACAATCATTATGACTTTCTTAGCTGCTCATAATTTCAGATTCCTGGCCTAAATGTTTCTTACCACTTCTGCCTCAGATGAGTCATATGACTTCAGGTGGCAGATTAGAATCACTGCTTTCTCTGCTCTAACCAGTTTCAAGTACCTGCTTTTTAGGTGGTCTCATGAATGTTTAGAAGTTGTGCTGCTAAGCAGACCCTTCCCAGTGAGAAGAATGGAGAGAAGTTCTGCTTTTGTGGTATCTTATTTCTACTGATTAGCAAAAGATTGTCATATTGATCATTACCCTAAATATTTAAAAGCCATCCAAAGACTTCATGAGTGGACTTAAAGTATATCTTAGGCATCCACTCCTATTTAGTGTGTTCTCTGTGGCTTTGGAAAGTGAGAAACCAATAAGTTACATTTCTTCTTTGTGAAGCTGTTACTGATTTCTTAAGACAGAGGCTGGGAAACACAAGGGAAAGTACCTAACCATCTGCCTACAATGTGCTAGTAAGCTTCTTTGGGTCAAATTTGTTTTTGCATAGCCAGCTCCTAACACAGAGCCACACGCACAGTAGATATCTAGTAGGTGTGTGAACTCGTGAATAAAAGAAGGTATGGGTTGGCCTGCTTAATGATATGAGAAACAACATGGAACCTGGAAATCCAATTTCTATGTCTGTGGGAAGGAAGAATTATGCCAGTCAATTATCTACTAATGAGAGATATGTTAGGGCAAATTGAACGGCTGAGATCTTTAACAAAATGTGCAAACATTACACTTTTCCAAGTTTACAAGAAGGGAAAATTGCCTTAGGAGTATCCTGAGTAAGTACCACCTACAAAGTACAATTTGAGGGGCTCTAAATCAGAATCTCTTGGATACCTCCCACGATACTGCCTTCCCTTTATAGCTGATCAGTAATCCCCATCAATAGGGCTGGTTTTCAAAGTCAAGGAACATGATCTTCACAGACAGCACACATCCATTAGAGTGAAGTGTTAAGCTTTTCTCAAGCCTTTTCCTTTTGAAGGCCTTTTTCACCTTCGCTAGCACATGGGTATAAATCTAAGGCAGAATTTCCCAAATTATATTCTGTGGATTTCTGTACCACCTATACTCCAAGCTCAGCTGTCATTGTTTATCTCCAAATCCTGCTTAATTTTTCTTCATGGTGCTTATTACTGCCTGAAATCACATATTATTTTAGTTTTTACTAAATGTTTCCATCACTAATAGTATAAACTGCTAGAGGACAGGGACTTGTTCATGACTTTTTAGACGTGAAAATAGTGTTTGGAGTATACTAGGTACTCTATAAATATTTGAATAAATGAAGGAGTGTCATGATGTGAAAAGAGACTTCTGTGGACAAATTCATTTTGAAAATGCTGGATAAACAAAGATAAACAGGTTTACCTACAGCAGGGCTCATTGGGTGTTTTAATAAACTAATTGTATTATGAATCTCAAGAAGAGGAAAAACATGCTGTGTTTCCTTAACTTCTTTTATCACAGAACATTTTTTCAGCAGTATTGTCCTAATGTAATGAGTTAAGTGCATTTCAGTGAAGAGACCAAATAGGAGAGGTCTGAGAGGCTCATTCTCATAGGAGATGACACCAAATTAAATTTTGTTTATCATTTATTTATTGAAAACAAGTGCTAGGAAGTATTTAAAAATGCTTTATATATCCATTCATTTATTAAACATTTATTGAGCACCTACTAAGTGCACAATACTTTTTAAGCACATGGGCTACATCAGTGAGATTAAAGATAAACAATAAATATTATCTATCTTCATTTACAGATGATAAAACCCAGATAGAGATCTTTTGACTTGTCCAGGGTCAAATACTTCATGAGTGATAAAGCCAGAGTTTGCACTCATATAATTATCTCTGAAGCCCTATACTATTCTATATAAAGAATATTTATACTTATTTGACCTTTCCCAAGAGTGAGAACTTGGCTATTTATATATTTTGAAAATCTTGGAAGAACTGTCTATATAGACTCAAGGTATTATTCATAAAATAGGAATTCTCTTTTATGAAGAGTTTTATAGATAAGTGTCTGTTCTGTGAAGATCACTTTAAATAAACCTATTCTGCTTTCAAAACCAAAAATTGAGATGGGCACATGTTTTTGTAAGGGAGTGGGCCTCAGTTTGCAGTACTTATCCTCGTTGCTTTTTAGATACCTGAGCTAACTCATTATTTCTGACTCTCATTTTCCCTGATTCTCAAGTGACACCATAGCCCCCTTGTAATCACTGATGAGTGGCATGGTTGTACTTCTCTGCTTGACTCTTAATATACCCCTTATGACATAACTTAGGTTTTTGCCTTTTAGCTCCATGTACCACAAGTGAAGGTAGTAAGACCAACTCTACGCAGCCTTCTCACCATTATGGCTGAATAGCATTAGGTTGATATTTAAATATTTCAGTTGCTCACTTAGTCTATAAGTCTTTGCACTTGAGTTCCCTCTGGCTCTCTAGATACATAGAGTAAATTGTGTTTTAATCTGGCATTTATTTTCACTTGACTCATTTTTAAAGTCTTCTCCATTTTTTTCCTGTTCATTTATAACTCTATTAGCTTAGAGACACCATTCATTTTGCAAGCAGTGCTTTAAACACATTTCGTCTATCAGGATTAATTTTGCTGAATGAACCACCAAATAAATACGTTAAAAACAACTATAACACTTCATTAATCAAAATATCAACTCTGCAGATATGAAATGTCCCCCACCTTCAAAATTCTCTTCCTTAGCTTGTGAGTGCTTGTCTGTATGACTAAAATATAAAAAGTGATATAAAACACTGTCATTCTATTAGAATATGCATGCAGGATTTGAAGGTGCAATCCATTATACTTAAGGCTAATTAATTATTATATGGTCAAATGAGCAAAAAATGCACACGCAAAACCTAAAAATTTATTTGAAAATTGGTTAATCGATTGAGTATTCAAATGCACATTTGTTTTAGCATGCAGACACTTTGCACTTTTATAAGGGATTAGCCTAGATAAAAAACCATTAAAGTAAAACATTTTTGAAATATCTCTGCTCTGTGGGGAAAGAAAATACATTAAGATCAAATGGATTGGAGTCTTAAAAATCATAACTGTTTTTCTAATAAACAATCTTCAAAAGAAAGAAAAAAATGTTAGCATGAGCACTCATTTATAATGACAAAAAGAAATCAGTCCAGAATACCTACTTTGTGGGAGGCATTCAACATGAACATAATTAAAAGGAAATCTCCACCAGGTTAAGTGGCCTGCCACCTGCATAAAGTCCCCCCAAAGGCCAAAATCCAGATGGAATTGCTCTCTTTCAAAAACAAACTAGGACCATGTAAGGATGTACAAATCCCCAGTCAGCTAAGCGGTTTCAAGTAAGCCCTTTTCATCTTCGAATTTCACAAACTGCAAAACTTAAAAAAAAAGGGTGGGGAGGAGAGCACAAGAGATAGTCACAGTGGCAGCAATAACAAAAACCCTAAGAAACTACAGGAAAGACACGAGAAGAATGGTTGCTAAAAAAGAACCCATGATGCAAGTTATCTATTTTTTTTCACATTCATCAGGGAGTCAAATCTATTTGAAGCAGAGCAAATGTTTTATTGGCTACTGACTATCAGAAATAAGCATCTCTTGTTTAATTGAGGTAATTTCCAGAAGTCCTCTGTGGGAGAAGCAGAAGCAAAATTGATAAATTGGAAGAGGGAGGATGGTGGCATGGTAGAGTAAAAGCACAGAGGTGAAAATGAACTTGTCCTACTATAACAAACATTCATTTTGGGGAAATAGACAATTAACTTGGATACATCATGGGTATCAGATTAGAGTTGGCTCAGAAAGGCAGTCTCACGAATCTGGATTTTATGTGATGGATAGGGGAGAGTCACTGAAGCTTTCTGGCTCAGAATCATGATTTCATTAAAGCTAAATTTACAAAAGATTAATCTGTTTAAAAGAGATTAGAGAAAAGAGGCAATTGGGACAGGGAGAATTGTTAAAGCTTATTTAGTTAATTGAGGTAAATATGTCTGAACTTTGAAGGAGGAGGAAAAATGATGCAATGGATATTAGAGACATTTCAAAGATTGAATCAACATGACAGGAACAGTTAGAGAAGCCTCAAATATTTAATGCTTTAACACTGGAAAAGTGATGGCACCACCAGAAGAAAGAGGAAAACTGGAATAAATAATATATTTGGACTTAAGATGGTAAGTTTAGTTTGGGAAACTTTGAGCCTGAAATAGCAACAAGGCAATATGTACGGGTACAGGAATTAGTAGAACTATTCTCATTACTTTGGGGAGTTATCTAAATCAGAATGGATCTGCTCAAAGAAAAAGGTTGAGGAGGGAAAAAAAAGGTCTAAATAAGAACTCTCAGGAGACAGAGAAAAAAAGCATCAGAGCAGTAAGAAAAAAATAGGAATCAGCAAAAGATGCAGGAAAAAGAGAGAAACAGAGGAGGATAACTAGAATAGCATGGAATCGTGTAAGACAACAGTAGAGATGGTAACCAATAACAAATTATCACAATAATAAGGGGTGAGGAAGAACAGAGTTTTTTTTTTTTTTAATTGATTTAATTTTTTGTCTTAGAAAAATATGTTTTATTTATTTATTTTTTGAGTTGAATATTCTTTTTTTTAAACATCTTTATTGGGGGTATAATTGCTTTACAATGGTGTGTTAGTTTCTGCTTTATAACAAAGTGACTCAGCTATACATATACATATATCCCCATATCTCCGCACTCTTGCGTCTCCCTACCACCTTCCCTATCCCACCCCTCTAGGTGGTCACAAAGCACCGAGCTGATCTCCCTGTACTATGCGGCTGCTTCCCACTAGCTATGTATTTTACATTTGGTAGTGTATATATGTCCATGCCACTCTCTCACTTCATCCCAGCTTCCCCTTCCCCTTCCCCGTGTCCTCAAGTCCATTCTCTACATCTGTGTCTTTATTCCTCTCCTGCCCATAGGTTCTTCAGAACCATTTATTTTAATTTTTTTAGATTCCATATATATATGTTAGCATACTGTATTAGCATTTGTTTTTCTCTTTCTGACTTACTTCATTCTGTATGACAGACCTCACTACAAATAATTTCGTTTCTTTTTATAGCTCAGTAATATTCTATTGTATATATGTGCCACATCTTCTTTATCCCTTCATCCAATGATGGACACGTAGGTTGTTTCCATCTCTGGGCTATTGTAAATAGAGCTGCAATGAACATTGTGGTACATGACTATTTTTGAATTATGGTTTTCTCAGGGTATATGCCCGGTAGTGGGATTGCTGGGTCATGTGGTAGTTCTATTTTTAGTTTTTTAAGGAACCTCCATACTGTTCTCCATAGTGGCTGTATCAATTTACATTCCCACCAACAGTGCAAGAGGGTTCCCTTTTCTCCACACCCTCTCCAGCATTTATTGTTTCTAGATTTTTTGATGATGGCCATTCTGACTGGTGTGAGGTGATACCTCATTGTAGCTTTGATTTGCATTTCTCTAATGATTAGTGATGGTGAGCATCCTTTCATGTGTTTGTTGGCAATCTGTATATCTTCTTTGGAGAAATGTCTATTTAGGTCTTCTGCCCATGTTTGGATTGGGTTGTTTGTTTTTTTGATATTGAGCTGCATGAGCTGCTTGTAAATTTTGGAGATTAATCCTCTGTCAGTTGCTTCATTTGCAAATATTTTCTCCCATTCTGGAATAGGATAGAAAGCCCATAGATAAACCCACGCACATATGGTCACCTTATCTTTGATAAAGAAGGCAAGAATATAGAGTGGAGAAAGACAGCCTCTTAAATAAGTGGTGCTGGGAAAACTGGACAGCTACATGTAAAAGGATGAAATTAGAACACTCCCTAACACCATACACAAAAATAAACTCAAAATGGATTAAAGACCTAAATGTAAGGCCAGACACTATAAAACACTTAGAGGAAAACTGGCAGAACATTCAATGACATACATCACAGCAAGATCCTTTTTCACCCACCTCTTAGAGAAATGAAAATAAAAACAAAAATAAATAAATGGGACCTAATGAAACCTAAAAGCTTTTGTACAGCAAAGGAAAACATAAACAAGATGAAAAGAACAGAGTTTTGATGTGAGAACAGTTAGAGTTTAAAAACAGAGATCAATAGGATTATGGTATAAAATAGGGTCATGCGATTAGAGTTTAGGATGTGCTGAAGATGTGATGTCATTAAGCAGAAGGGATATGGAGAACATAAGTTATGAGACAATCAATCAGTTCTTTAGGAAACAATTACCATTGACTGATTGAGCATGTTCAAGGTACTAGGCTAGGTGACATGAGACACAATGCATACTCTCAAGGAGTTTATAATCTGGATTAGGAGGTGGAAAGAATAACACAATGTAGCAAGTTGATAGTTGGAAAGAGAGCAAGCCCTGTGGACAGAGGATGATGCCAAAGTCCTTAACAAAAGGTAGCCCTAAGCTTGGGCTTAAAGGACATGAAGTCATGTAAATGGATGAAGGGAGAAGTCATTCTAGGTAAGAAGGGCTAGATGCTGAGAAAGCCTTAGGTGTTTCAGCAGATATAACCTAATGCATACCCAATGTTCATTCTACAACTCCCTATTTTCTGTTCACAGAATCCACATTTATTCAGGTAGCAATGGAGAACTCCTGATCTAAAGGGGAGAAGGACCCTATCCTAGTTTCAGGGAACGGGTTGTGATTGGTCTAAATAGAAATGCTCTTCTCATGTATCTTTGCTGTTGATTGGTCCGAGGTGGCCATTAATTCAGTTCTGCCAATGAAAAATAAGAGAAAGTTTATTTTATTTCTCAATAAAAAAGGGCAAACAGTTGGCCCTGCCTTTTGTCCTTTTGGCTTTTCCTCTTTGTTCCACTTGAAAAATGGACTAAGTCCTCAAGAAACAGTAGCTAACTTATAACCATGTCAACAAGCAATGAAGATAAAATGTCAAAATACTAAATTTCACTGAGCAGAGGTAGAAAGAGCCTGAGCCTTTGTCATTGTCACTGTCATGGCCATTGAATAGCTAGCTGCACTGGAATGCAATACAGACCTCCAGACTCCTTGTTTTGTTTTAAAAGAAAAAACAATTATTTGTAGCAACTCTTTAATCTGTTTTGTTGTTGTTGTTACTTGTAGCCAAATAATTCATAACAGACTTAAATTTTGAGCAGTTATGACAAGGGGACATTGACAAGTTGAGCAGAAAAAGAGATTTCTGGAGAAAAGGCTGATTAGATCTCTAGGCTGGTCCTGGGTAAAATATAGACAAACACTCTTTAATTGCATTCATTAGGAAAGAAATAAGGAATATGCAGGCCAGAGACTGGGGTGTACCTGGGTACCTAGATAAGTAAATTAACCACACTGACTACTTAAGTATTGGTTTTTGTGAGACTGTAAAATTCAAGGAAGGGAAAAAGCATTCTGGAAGCCACCTAAAGTGAGAGTCTAATAAGAAATCCCTTACATAAACCTGGGGTCACAAAGGACTCTATAGCCAGAGTATGTATTGACTATGAATAAATCTTCTTTCTCTTTGGGATACTATAAGAAAAATTGTGAGTCTCAAAACTTGGTATTCAGTCAAAAAATTTTAGAAATTATCCTTTGATATTTGTAACCATAGCTCAGTTTTGTAACCAAATTCATGTAACCCACCAAGCCAAAAATCTGAGTTGTGAATTCAGTTTAAAGTGCCCCAGATATGTGAATGGAACGGACAAATTCTGGAAAACCTACTTTAATATTAGGCATTAACACACTTCCACAGATAAAATTCCAGGGCTTATGAGCAGTGTATAATAAAAAATATTACTAAATACGAGGAAATAAGCTATCCTATGTGAGAAAGGAAGCAGAAACAGATACTTAAACTTCATATTTTGGAATTATAAGACACACAATATAAAAGTATATAAATATATTTCAATAAATAAAATTTGAAAAAGCACAAAAGAGAAATACTATCAATGAAAACTATAATTACTAAAAATCTCAGTGGACTGGTTGAATAACAGATTATACACATCTAAGAAAAGAATTAGTAAGTCAGAAAAAAAAACAATTGAAGAGATGACCTTAGTAGCTCAGAGAGATGAAAAATATCAAAGATGGGTCAAAATATAGCACAGATAGACAGAAACACATATGTGTGAATATATATGCTTAGTTGAAATTTCAGTTTAAGAGAGAGAATGAAGCAGAGGAAATATTTGGTGATATTATGGCTGAGAACTTTTCAGAAATGACAAAAGATACCAATATCATTCAACAAATCCAATAAATTCCAAGCAAGGAAATTAAAAAAAAATTCACACCTAGGTGCATCATAGTAAAATTGAAGAACATCAAAATCATCCAGGGAATTATATGCCTTTTAAAAACAATAGTATAAATGGAATGCATAACTGCAGTCTGGAACTGCCCAGCATGAGCTAGGGTCTCTCAGACTCTTTGAGGGGTACAGTTGGGTGGCCCCAGCAACAATCCATTGTAAAATGGAAATAGTACATCTGGAATTGAGGATGAGCAGAGAGCAAAGGCAAGCTGACTGCCATTTCATCTTTCATTATTATGCCAGTGACCACTTAACTCACAATTTTAGTTGTAATTTAGTTACAGTAAGATGATTGAGGAAAACAAAGCCCAAGCTTGGTTTATGAATGGGTCAGCTTGGTATGTTGGTACCTGCCCCAAATGGACAGCAACTTCAATAAAGCCATACTCAGTGGCTTTGAAAGACAGTGGTGAGAAAAAATCCCTGCAATAGGCAGAATTTTGAGTGATGCATCTGGTCATATACATTGGATAAAGGAGTATATGGACCTATGGACCGTCAGTCTGTAAGGAGAAAGACTGGATGGTAAGAGACCAAAAGGTATGGGTTAGAGGCACATGGATGGATATATATGAATAGGCACAAAATTTATAGACCTTCATATTACTTATTACTCCCTGCCAGAGAGCAGTTATCACAGAAAAGACACTAAAAAAACCAAAGTAGTTCAAATAAATTGGCTGATTGATGTCAACAGTGTCATCAGCTACCCTAGTGCTAAAACAATAGCTTTATGAGCCAAGTGGCCATGGTGACAGGGGTGTGGGCTCTGCAAGAAGGATTCTCATTTAGTAAGCCTAATCTCTCTACTACCACCATCAAACTTCCAATCTGTCAGCAACATATACCAACATTGAGCCTCCAATATGGTACCATTCCTTGAGGAGACCAACTGGTCACATGGTGGCTAGAGGGGGTCAGATGGGTACCCTGTAGGCTTTCATTGAAGGTTAAGGTATTGGTCATCTTAGCCCTGGGCTTGCTGAACCACAGTATTTTCAATGGGCAACTCTGTTGAAGCCTCTCACCTACCCCTCATCAAGGTACCAACTGTTTCTTTTGGGGTTGTCCATCTGCCATGGGTTGGGTGGTAGCCCTGTGGGAAGGGGAGATTGACTACCCTGCCCTGAATGGGCTTGCATTTTTCATTTTGTACTAAGCGTTGCAAATTATGAAACTGGTCCTGCTGGTAAGAACTGATAGGAGCAGGCTCCCAGACACCACTGATAAGTGATCAAGTAAGATTACTAGGAATTCAAGTAAAGCTCTGACCTCAGTGCTTGACAGAGAGTAAGTGACCCCAAACTTTAGCTGTTAACACAACTATTAAAGAGGAAAAAATAATGCTAACTACTTTGGAGGAACAGGCAGGTTAAATATACTACGTAAGTAGATTAAACAGGTACTGACTTTTATCTAGGCATAATACAATCAAATCAGTGGCAGCCAATTTCTTTTCTATGTAAATGAGGGCATATAAGAGCATTATTTATTATTACATATTTTTAATTATTTGATTTACTTGAAGTTTTACATGCTCTAGAAAAAACCCTGTAACACACACACACACAATCTATCAAAACCTTCTACAAAATGAAAACAGCAGCTCACAAAGAGAAAATTAGATGTGAAAGCATAAGGTCAAGTGTTACAAAGTTTAACCTTGTTAAACCAGAAGGGGGGAAAGGAATCCAAAAATTACTTCCTTTTGAGGAAAAAAATATAGCAATTATATAAGGTTAGTTCAAGAAAAATTGTAATTGGGTAGTGTGAAGTGTTGATTAAAATGGACATGATAAGGCTGCTTACTTTTATCCTTTTTAACAATCATTCAGCAAATATTTATTGAGGGTCTACTGTGTGCCAGGCACTGGAGACAAAAGAGTCTGTGGACCAAAGAGTCAAAATCTTGCTGTTATGGAGATTACTTTAAAAGAGAATTAAGAGAATTATTATATTTGGACAAAGAAAAATCAGTTAAATAGTAGATGTTAATACATTTTATTTATTAAAATACACAGATCATAAGTGTCCAGCTCGATAAATGTTTACATATATATATATCTATGTAACACAATCTAGATCAAGTTTTAAAACAGTTCAATTTTTGTTTTTTTTAGAAAGTTCTCTCATGGTGTTTCCAGTGAATAGCCATCAATCAAAACTGCTATTCTGACTTCTTATGAATTATTTTTGCCCAATAATGAATTCTTTATAAATTAAATCATATAGTATGTAGTCTTATGGGTCTGATTTCTTTTGCTAAACAAAACATCAATGAGATTCATCCATTTTGTTGCATAGATGTTTGCCTTATTTTTATTTTTTATTGCTGAATAGTATTCCCTTATCTGAATTTACCTCAATTGCTTTATCTGCTCTCATGTTGCTAGATATTTGGATTGTTACTTGTTTTTTTTAATTTTTAAAACAAGTATAGTTGATTTACAATATTATATTGGTCTCAGGCATACAACACAGTGATTCCATATTTTTATAGATTATACTCTATTTAAATTTACTGCAAAATTATGGCTATATTTCTCTGTTCTGTATAATATATCCTTGCTGCTGTTTCCTGTTTCTTGATCAGTACTGCTAGGCTTTTATTAACTTTATTAATTTTTTTCAAAGATCCACTGTGGCTTTGTTGATTTTCCGAATT
The DNA here is from genome assembly GCF_964165515.1 of Mesoplodon bidens. NCBI lineage: Eukaryota > Metazoa > Chordata > Mammalia > Artiodactyla > Ziphiidae > Mesoplodon > Mesoplodon bidens. Next base: position 72,409,875 of record NC_138176.1, on the reverse strand, counting down.
GTTCCTATCCTCTTTTTTTAATTGATTTCTACTTAAATTATGTTCTTCATTCTACTCTCTTTTGTTTTGATATTTTTCTAGTTTCTTGAGGTGGAAACTTAGATTTTTTATTTTAAAACTTCTTCTAATTTAAATTTTATAAATTTCCTATTAGGTACTAGTTTGGTTGCATTCCCTAAATTTTATTATGTTTTATTTTTATTCAAGTTAATTATTTTGTAATTTCCCTATGATTTCCTATTCAGCTTATAAGTTCTTTAAAATGTGATGCTTACTTTCCAAACAGTTAGGAATTTTCTAGTTTCCTTTCTGTTATTATTTATTAGGAAAATTTCACCATGGTAAGAGAGCATATTCTGCATAATTTCAGTGCATTGAATAATTTCACTTGCTTTATTTACCAGCATATGCTCTATTTCAGTAAATGTCCTTTGTGTACTTAAACACTATATATTTTTCACATATTGAATATAGTGTTGTATAAATGCAAATGTTGGTTAATAGTGTTGTGTAACTTTTCTATATCCTTACTATTTATTTTGCTTAAGCTATCAGTTATTGGAAGGGTTATGTGATGATCTCCAACTATGGAACTTCCCTAGTGGTGCAGTGGTTAAGAACCCACCTGCCAATGCAGGGGACACGAGTTTGATCCCTGGTCCGGGAAGATCCCACATTCCATGGAGCAACTAAGCCCCTGAGCCACAACTACTGAGCCTGCACTCTGGAGCCTGCGAGTCACAACTACTGAGCCCACGTGCCACAACTACTGAAGTTTGCGAACCTAGAGCCCGTGATCGGCAACAAGAGAAGCCGCCACAATGAGAAGCCTGCACACCTCAATGAAGAATAGCCCCTGCTTGACACAACTAGAGAAAACCCAGGTGCAGCAACAAAGACCCAGTGCAGCCAAAAATAAATAAATAAATAAATACTTTTAAAAAATGATGAAAAACATCTCCAGCTGTCATTGCAGGATTGTCTGTTTTTTAAATTCTATTTAATTTTTGCTTCATACGTTTCGAAAGTATGTTACTAGATACATATACTGGTGCATACACATAATTCTCATATTTAGGTCTTTCAGATGAATTGACTTTTCATCATTGTGAAATATCCCTCTTTATATCTGGTAAGATCCTTTATTTTGGAGCCTACTTTATTTGACATTAATATAACCAAAGTAGCATATTTTTTCCCCTAATTAGGGTTTGCATGGCCTATCTCTTTCCATTCTGTTTTCTCTTATCCATGAAATTCCATTTAAATTGTGTCTTTTGTAAATAGCATTTGATTGGGTATTGATTCATTATGCACTTTGACAATATCTTAATTGTAATGTTTAGTCCATTCATATTTAATACACTTACTACACATATGGGTTTAAGTATATCATCTTGCTACTTTGTTTTCTATTTGTTCCACCTGTTTTTTTTTTAATTGTGTGTGTGTGTGTGTGTGTGTGTATGCCTTTGTTCCTCTTTCCTTCCCATTTTGGATCAAGTAGATTTTTATTATTATACTCCAGTTTTTCTACTGGATTTTCTTTGCATTATTTTTAGAGGTTAGTATAAGGCCATTTGCAATATATATCATTAATTTATCAAAGTCAACATTAGATTAATATTATATCATTTCACCAATAATGTAAGAACCTTATATGGAATAATGCCATTTATCCCAACTCCTATTCTTTGTGCTTTTTTGTCACTATTTTTGATTCTCTGTGTTTAAAAGCCAAAATTACATCATCATCATTATTATTTTACTTTAAACAACCATCTTCTACATAAATTTCAACAAATAATTTTATATTAATTCACATATTTGCTCTTTTCTGTGTTTTTCATTCCTTCCTGAATATTCAGTCTTCCATCTAGGATAATTTCCCTTCAATCCAAATAACTTCCTTGAGGGTTTCTTATAGTGTTGATCTGCTGCTAACAGATTTTATTAGCTTCAGTTTGTCTGAAAATGTCTTTAATTTTTACCTTCATTTTTTAGAAAAGTTTCACTGTGTATACAATTTTAGATTGAGAGGGGTTTTTCCTCAATAGTTGAGTTGGGCTAATAGTCTTTATCTATCACATTGATTAGATTTCTAGTTGCTGTCTCACTTCTTAGAAAGTCTTTTGATAGTTCAGGTTATTTTAAAAAGCTGCCTTGAAGAAATTTGCCTAATGAAATTCTATTTTTCTCTTACATGGTTCTGTAATAAGCAAAGGGAATAAAAATCATCGCATTATCCTTAAAGATGGATTCAAAATCGGTAAATACACCTAAAATGTATTCTGTTCATTGCTGTAGTTCATAGTGACAACATGATTATTTGTAAGTGACAACATGATTATATGTAACTCTCGTGGACATTTAAAATTTTTTTTTGGCTACTCAGTGTATAATTTTCCTTCCTGTTTAAGGGAATTGTCCACTGTATAGATTGGGGGGATACACAGTTTACTTCTCTTTACCCTTCCTATCACCACTACCTATAAGTTGGGGTGTAGGTTCATGAACTAGGCTCAACCATCTAGATGCTTGCACTCAGAATTTTGAATGTGGGGGTAGTGAAACGGAAACTGGAAATCATTTAAAAGTATTGAGAGTCCAGTGGTGGCAGCACCACATGTTCACAACAGTGATGTCCAGTAAGGATGGAGGCACATACCAGTGGTAGTAAGGTAACTAGACTATTCTTGTGGCATGACTTTAGTCTTGGTTCTGCTGCCCTGAATCCATTGGTTCCTGCCCATTGTCTGAGCCTATTTCTCTATCTTGCCTTCTCCTTAATTCTATAATCCACCCAATATATATATATATATATATATATATATATATATATTTTTGCAGTACGCGGGCCCCTCACCGCTGCGGCCTCTCCCGCTGCGGAGCACAGGCTCCGGACGCGCAGGCTCAGCGGCCATGGCCCACAGGCCCAGCCGCTCCGCGGCACGTGGGATCCTCCCGGACCGGGGCACAAACCCACGCCCCCTGCATCGGCAGGCGGACTCCCAACCGCTGCGCCACCAGGGAAGCCCCACCCAATATTTTTATTAATGCATTTCTTTTCTAACTTAGCCATAGTTGGTCTTAGTGACCTACAAGCAAGAAATCTCACTGACACAGGCACCTTCTAAATGGCAGGTACTCATTCTAGATGCTGAAGTCATAGAGGTAAAAAGGTATGGTATCCGATTTCAGAAAAGTATAATGAGGAGCTGGATATACTAAACAAAAATTGCACAATAGTATGTATAAATGTATAATGATAGATATATATACACACATACATAGACTCTAATGGAGGTACGCATGAGGACAAGAGGAGTAGAGAAAGTAGTACCTGTGCCTGCCCCGGGGTCAGGCACTTTCACAGAGTGGAGACTCTGGAGCTGAGGAGAGACAGCTGGCAGAGGAAAGTAGTCACGCAGCGGAGTGGGGAAGGGATTCTAGACAGAGGGGGTAGCAAGGTCTATAATAGAGAATTATAGCAGGGAATACTGAGAAGTCACTAAGGTAATGGGATAGATACCTAGTGGGAGCATGGCAGGAGGGAGGGAAGACTAAATGTGTAGATGGTTGCCACACCAAGGGATCTAGACTTTGGAGAAGAGATTACAATAATATTAGAAAGATTTTTCTAAAATGAAGAGGTGGATGAGACTGGTTCAAGAGGTGAAGAAATCAGTTAAGACTGTGGTGTTTCTCCTAGTAAATTTCATATTTTAAAGGGCTGAAACAACATCTCTTTTCACAACAGCTACGTTCTTTTTGCAGAATCACAAGAATAATGTCTCAATAGCAGACTTGACTTTTTGGACTTCTGAGTATTAAGAACTAACACATAAATCTCTTTTATCTTTCATGGTCCTAGGTTTATTTGTCACACTATTCCCATTCTATCTCACCTCTTCATGTGTTATTGGAAAGCAATTAAAAAATTCACCTCATTAGTAGGAATGTTAGAACTTTGTAGTATCTTTCAACAAATTGAAGGGTCAGCATCTTGATTGTGCATGTTTCTATTGCATTGCCAAAGGCATGGGTGAAAGCAGAAGCGAGCTAAGGGTAACAATTAGACAGATGCACATAACTAAAGAGGTAAAATGTGCATAGGGACAAGGGTTCTAGATAATGAGATAGTGATGGTATAACTGAAAGCAACAGGATATCTCAAAAAATTTAATAGAAGATAATGATCAAAGCGAAGAGGTTACTGTACTCAGAAGGCAACACACACAGGCCTAAGTTCTGCAAGTGAAAGATTTTCTTCCCCTTCCAGTTACTGTGCTCCCTTGTTCTGTGCTAGGCTGTAGCCAGGATCCTGAGGGACAATTGCGCTCATGATCTTTTCTTGATAAAGCCTATAGGAGAAGCCATGGTATACAACGTGTTTTAGTTCCCAGAGAGATCCTGAAGTTCTGTTTTAACACATATTGCAGATGAAACGTTAAGAAACGAGAAAGTAGGGTGGGTGGTGATAGGATGGGCAGGAATGGTAGGAAGGGAAATAAAAGGAGAGGAAGGGAGTGAGAGGGAGGACGAAGCCATGGACAAAGAAGAGGAGGAAGGGGGAAGTAAGGAGAGTCTCACAAAGTGGGGAATGAAGACAGATCAATTCCAAAGAAAATAATAAATCGAACTAATTCCGCCTACTGACTGGCTTAAATGGAAATTGTGGGTCAGCCAGGCATCTAAACACTTTATAGCAATTGTTCTAACATTGCTTAAATGTTTGGGGAATTAAAACTATTTAAATAAACTGTTGGATTTTAAGAGAAAGGGGAAGGGGCAGGCTGCCGAATATGAAAAAGAGCTGCTGTAAGAAAAGTTGATGGAAATTATGAAACATTATTGGTCTAAAATAGGAAGCAAATCATTTATAGTACATGAGGTGAAAACCAAGAAGTTTGGAAGAAAGTGGTTAAGGCTCAGAGAAGCTTGAATGCCTGTGTTGTCTGTGACATTTGACATGTTGCAAAAGAAGCATAGAAATTAAACTCTTCTCTGTAGAAAGCAGAGCTGCACAATACCACTGCAGTTGATTTCGGTTTTTTTGGAAATTGTAGACTTGGGAAATGTAATTTTTTTTGGTGCTGTTTACTTTGTATCTTATTATGAGATTTAAAAACTAATGTTTAACTGCATCTTGGTTTAGTAAAAGCAGAGCAGGTCATGGCTTCAAAGCTTCTCCATTTTGGAAAGGATACATACCAAATTGTTACAGTGGCAACTTTGGGGAGTGGGAGTGGGGCTGGGTCTGAGCCATGCTTTCACCATTTACTCCACGCATGTTTGTGATTTATGATAAAGTTAGTTTTTAAAATGAACATTTTAAACAATTTTTATCTTCCTTCCCTCTCCCACCCAACCATACTTTAATTGTTGTCTTGAGATTACAAAATGGGTCCATGCCTGTTGTAAAAATTTATGGTGATTTATTTAATCAGTTCCTATAGACAAATTTTGGGGTTGTCTTTATTTTTTGTTTGCTATGACAACCACTGTTAAGGTATCATGCTTGTATATCTCATGTTTTTATATTACTGTAGGATAAATTCATAGAAGAATTCCTGAGTCAGAGCAACTGTGCACTTTAATTTTGTGAAATACGCTAAATAGCTTGTCGAAATGTTGTAGCAATTTATACTTCCACAAAAGTGCATGATTATTCTAATTTCACCAAGACTGGATATTAGTATTCTTTTTAATCTTGGCCTATCTAATAAGTAAAATTGATTTCTTCTTGTTTAAGTTGAATTGATTATTAGTGGAGTTGGGAATAGTTTCATATGCTTAATGGAGGTCATGTTATTTTAAAAGAAATTGGTTTGTTAAGAGTTTTCTGTATAAAGTGGTATTTACCCTTTACCATACATATTGAAAATATTTTCTCCTTTGTTTGTAGTGTCTCTTTATATAACAGTATTGTGGTTTTATGAAGTCAAATGTGTCAATTTTTTTTTCTCCTTAGAGCTTCTGGGTTTCATATAATCATTAGAAAGAATTATAGGAATATTCTTATCTACATCACTGCCATTTTATTGGTGAATAGTGGGGACTCAAAAACTGGGTCTAAAATCCATAGGACTATATGTACAGAGCTATGGGTAATCAAGTTGATAGAAACATTAACCCCCTTAAAATTATTAAAAATACCTCTCCTATCTTTTGTGTGCATTATTTCATCCTTATTTTTCTAAAACTATAGTCCTTAGCAATTATTACATGCTACTCAGAATGTTAAGTGTAAAAATTAAAAGCTATTTCTATGATTAAAAAAATGAAAAAAAGAATAAATTCTCATTTTGCAATCCCTAACGTTACTAAACTAAAAAGTGCAGTCTCTTTCTGGAAAAGAGGTCATGCTGTGCAGATCACTTATGGTATATCAGTTGGTTCCCATCTAATGAGTTAGTCAAGAAGGAGATGTGTATTTTGTGTCACTAATGCTGTGAGAAACAGTTCCTGATAGTCCATTCCTGCATGTACCATCACCATAAAGGGACTGCTGGATATCAAGCTCACTGTAGAATAAGCCACACCATGCTTTCCCAAATGAGTATGAGATCACTGAGTCTTAAAGAAAGAGGAGAAATATAAATTTCTATCAGTTACTAAATTTGGTCATCCATACAGTTATGTACCATTTTCCTACCCCAGCATATATAAACAATACCTGTCCTTAAAGGCTCAGCACAAATGCACTTTTCTCTGTGATGCCTACTTTAATCTCTCTATCCAGGATTCATTATTTCTGTTTTCTAAATTCTCATAGTCCTTTTTGTATACTACTCTTCCCCAAGTATCTCTGTTTGTTTTCTAGTTATTTAAGTAGCCATGATTTATTCTTATTAGAATGTAAACTCACTGGGGGAAAAGATGTTTGTTTAAATCAACTTGGCATTTCCTCACGGTGCTTATTATGATGACATTACTCATCTGAATGGGTAAAAACAGAATTAAACTAGGTTGGAGAGAAATACAGAAATTCGAAATTAGAAATCAAGAAAATAGAAAGTTTTACAATAAGAAAAGAGAACCAATAAAACTATTGAAAAGCTGATAACTAGCCCAGGTAATTCAGTTGTAATGGCTAGCAAACAAAAAAGAAAAACAATGCAAATCTTAGGCTTCTTTACTTTTGCTGTGTAACTATTAAAAAAAAATCATCTCAGATAATTATGACTTATAGTGGCCTGTTCTGCTCTTTGAGGGACTATTCAATACCCGCCCCCCCCTACCCCGGGTTGTTTATTTATTTATTCATTTTGGCTGCTGCAAGGCATGAGGGATCTTGGTTCCCTGACCAGGAATCAAACTTGTACCCCCTGCAGCGGAAGCATGGAGTCCTAACCACTAGGCCACCAGGGAATTCCCCAAACCCAGTTTGTTTTACATATTAAAATTTTTTTCAAGTTACAGCAAATAAGAACACACAAAATAGCTCTAGGAACTAGGAAGAAGAGAAAATTAACATGTCTAACAACTGATTTGTATTTTAAAATTTATGACTATTCTTTCCATCTGGATGGTATTTGTCATTCTTCACATTGGTATGATTCAGGCAAGTCTATACTTCATATAAATACAATTAATTTTTATTGATTTTTTGACATGAGAGTTCAGTCTAATATAGCAATTATACAGCCAAAAAATGTTTTTATTAAAACAGAATTTAATCTTCTCAATAAAGGCTAAAATTATGTTTTATATTGTTATTTTATTTGAACCAGAGGGACTGGCTTTGGGATTCTTTGAAATCTACAGACTTGTAGATTTGTAGCCACAGACTTCCTGGATAGCTTGTCTGGGTGTGCTTAAATCAAAGCAATGTGATTTTCTTCAAGGAAAAATAGCTAATTAAGGTGCTATCATTCCTTAGTCATCAACAGAGAATAGCCAATAATTGCCTTGGGAAAGGAGAAAGAACCTTACATAAGCTGGCACTGATTTTTTATTTTTTATTTTATTGAATCTGTCTCCTCATGATTAACACAGAAATTCCTCTAGCAATTATGGACTCTCTTATAAATGACTCTCATAATTTACAGCCTGGCAGGAGCAGCTTCAACTCAAACATGTGTGTAATTCACTCTTCTGGCTCATTTCCATCACATTTCCCCCCAGTCCTGATCCTTTCCCATGTGTGAAATGTTTCACACTGAGATTATATGGTCCCCTTTGCCAGAAAAATTGACCTACCACACAGAGAATACTATAACTGATTTCCCAGGGTGCATTCCAATGGAAAATAAGGATATTCTTGATAAAGGAATTCCATAGTCAGTTCTCACGCTTCATTTCTAATCACTGATTTCAGTCTCCTACCCCTTCTGCCAGTTTTTACCTCCCCCACTTTTTTTTAAACTATCAGATTTATGGGCATATAACCCAGTTAATACATTTTAATTTTAGTTCCTTTTCTATTTATATTTCTTTTCCTCTAGTAGGTATGCTAATAATCTGTGAAATGTCCAAAATGTGGGTATTAACAGATAAAAAAATGATTGAGATCATATAAACCCCAAATCCCTCCCTGAATGGGGAAACATATTAAAATTTCCCAGTCCTGTAAAAGATACGTAACTTGGCTCTAATGTAACTCTTATCTTTATTAGTAGTAACATTTACATTATTATTAAATGGCCTTATTTATTTCCTATCGTGTGTGGTAATGGTGGGCTGTGAAAAAGCAGATAACCATGTTAATAGCACTGGCCAGTAAGGTGGTAGGTTACATTCCTGGGAAGAAATTTTTTGCTACAAATGTATTACATGTCTACATTTTTCAATGCATCATACCTTGCCAGGCTTCCCAACATGAATTTAGGAAAAGGATATGGAATGAAGGTAGGGAAAGAGTATAATCAGTAGACAAAGATATTGCAGAAGACATACCACAAGGGGCTAGCCAGGGAGCCATAAAAATGGAGCCAAAGGGACCAGTCTGGGACGAATGCTCAGTTGCTATTTATTCAGTTAACATTTGCCAGTCACCTACGATGGGCTAGGCTGTGGAACAAGGTTCTGGGGATAGAGCAGTTAACTATTGAGTTGGCCGAAAAGTTCGTTTGGGTTTTTCCATAAAATCTTATGGAAAAACCCAAACGAACTTTTGGCCAACCCAATGCAAGGGAATCACTTTATTTCCCACCCAGAGTTTACAGTCTAGCATACAGCTAGAAAGAAGTAGTAGCAGAAGATGAGGCAGTCATAAGGACAGAATGAAGCATGGTAAGAATTGGGAAAATATGCTTCATGTCCAAAGCTGTAAGTGTAAATGTTTCTTTTACACTGCCCTAATGTGGCTAATCAAGCTGAGGACACAGAGTCAATTGGCTGAAAGATACGGCGATAACTTAAGACATAGTCCTTGAATGTAGGCATTTAAATCTAGAGAATATCACATGTAATGTATTCAAGGATTACTATATTTTAAGGCAGTATTTGATCCATGCCATTAGGGACAAAATGATCAGAAATCGACTGAATACCACTATACTGGCTTCAGCACGCAGTCTTTAATCCTAGTGTTCCTTCTTTGATAAAGGTGCCTCTCCCTCAGCTGTCAACTTAGAGAAACAATAATTGGTTATTTTACATATATGTGGCCAGGGTATACCTGAACCAAATCATCCCAGTCAGTTCATAGCCTGGTAGATAATATATGATGAAGCCTGTCCTGAAACTATGAATGGACCAACTGGATTATTTTTCATTGGAATTGAACTTAAAGCCACTAAGAGAACAAAGCAATCAGCATGGGGAGGTGATTCAGAGAGTTGAGAAGAACTGTGCTGTCCGTGAAATAAACAGGAACAGTGGAATGGGGTTCATGAAGAAGCTGTGGTTTCAGTGCAGTCCTGGAGGTCAGGGAGAGCCCTGAGCTCCCACCCTCCCTCTGCCTTATGAGAAGATGACTTATCGTCACAGAATGGTACATGGATGACAAGAGCAGATTGGGAAGAGTAGTGCTGGTAGAAACCTGAATTCTTTCCTGAATTGGTTTAGGAAAGAATCAAAGGAGAAAAATTCAAAGCAGCAAATACATACAACTATTCTGAGGAGTTTTTGGGTGAAGGGGAGGAGAGAAATAGGGCAGTGATGGAGGAAAAAGTAGGGTCAGGAGATGAAGTCTTTTAAGATGGGGAAAGTAATAGCATATTTTCCTATTGGTAGGAAACCTTCAGTAGAGAGGGGAAGAATGATGATACAAGAGAAAAGGGATAGAGTTGCTAGAGTGATGTCCTTGAGCAAGTGAGAGGGGTTGGAACCTGCTGAGAGAGGTTGGAAGAATTTATCATCCTTCATAATGGCAAGAAGACAGAGTTCTTGGGGCCAGGTGTCTGTATGTATGTAGCTGTGGCGGTGAGAGCTTGAGGAAGTTCTGATTGTTTTTATTTTTTCAGTGACATTGGAAACAGCCCAATCAACTTCCAGGGGTAGGAGGTACAGGAAATGTGAGGAGAGAGGGTGAGGTATGAAACTGTTGAGTGAGGGAATGAAGGGACTGCAACTATGATGGCACCATTCAGGCTCACTTGATGGTTAGTGACCATGAATTTAAAGTGAAACCATCAAAGCCAGCTGTGTTGTGAGTCTGGAGTAGATGCAGACTTGGATTTAGTGGTGCTGTGACTGGACAAGAGAGGCCTGCACAGGGAGATAGATATGGGAGTATGGTGGGTTTGAGAGGGAATGATTATAGAAATTGAGGAATCTAACCTCATCAGGGGAAATGTGGGGTTGTGAAGGGGTGAAAGTGAAAAGGTGGTAGGTGGGGACCCTGGCTGTGGGAGTGAATAGCTAAGGTAGGGCAGAGGACAAGATTCCTACCAGAGAGGAAGCTAGCAAACAGCTTTCACATTCTATTAAAATTATCTGTTTATGTGTCTGTATCTCAGTAGGTAGGGTTTCTCAGCCTTGGCATTACTGACATTTTAGACTGCATAATTCTTTACTGGGATGGGGAGAGCTGTCCCATTTATACTGTAGGATGTTTAGCAACTTCACTGGCTTCTACCCAGTAGATGCCAGTAGCACTGTCCCAGTGGTGACAATCAAAAAATGTCTCTGGACTTACCAAATGTCCCCCGTGAGACAAAACCAACTTTGGATGAAAACCACAACACTGGCCCACAGGCCTCTTAATAGGGGATGCACCTTATTCATTATTACATTCCCAATGTTTTAAAAATACTTGGGTACATAGTGAAAACTCAATGGATGTGTGATAAACTGAAGATTTTTAGTAATAGTGAGTAAGATGCTATGTTGAAGGTCCCCAAGATCACCCCCAGGTTTGGTGATTTGCTAGGAGAACTCACAAGACTCAGTAAACCAGTCATACTTATAGCTATGATATATTACAGCAAAAGGCTACAAAGTTCAATGAGCAAAGGGAAAAGGCACATGGGATGAAGTCTAGGGAAAATTGGATATAAGTTTTGAAGGGTCCTCTCCCAGAGGAGTAACGCAAGATTCACTTAATTCACTCTGGTAATGAGTTGTGATAACTCCTTTCTAGCTGTTGCCAACCAGGGAAGCTTGTTAAAAACTCAGTGTCCAGGGTTTTTATTGGAGGCTGGTCATATAGGTACCCTCTGACTGACATCCAAATTCCAAAATCCCAGAAGGAAAGCAGGTGTTCAGGAAAAACAATATTGTCTGCACACTTTAGGCACAATGGGCCACTCTCGTCAGTTCTGAGAATGGTTCCCCCTGCTTCCCTGAAATCCAACTTCCCAGATACCAACCAAGGGTCAACCTTGCAAGCAGGACTTTCAAAGCATGGAAATTGGGTCTGCTTTGTTAACTCTTTTCTGCACAGGGGATTTATATTACACATCACATGGAGAAATGGTTCAATTTCCTCTTAATCCCTGCTTTCAAAATTCTTAATCCCCTGACCAAATACCTCATTTTCCATGTCTTTTTTTCTATACCAACTGGCAAAAAAGAAATGTCTCTAGTCCAGCATCACACAGCTCTGCATATCCTATTTCTCTAAATGGCAGTTCAGGGACCATTTATTATTAATAAGCAATGCTGCCAGTTGATCTGAAACTTTACCTTTACTCCAACCTGCCAAGAAAACAAAACATTCTCCATGCTAGTTCATATAGGAAACAAAAGAGGGGCTTGTTTTTTTTTTTTTTTTTTTTTTTTTTTGCGGTATGTGGGCCTCTCACTGTTGTGGCCTCTCCCGTTGTGGAGCACAGTCTCCGGACGCGCAGGCTCAGCGGCCATGGCTCACGGACCCAGCCACTCCGTGACATGTGAGATCCTCCCGGACCGGGGCACGAACCTGTGTCCCCTGCATCAGCAGGCAGACGCTCAACCACTGCGCCACCAGGGAAGCCCAAATATTTAAGAACATTTTGGATACCATGTCATAACTGCTTCAACCTTAGAGCAAATATACTTAATAGAATACACTATACATAATATACATATTAGAATGAAAATATACATAATAGATGAAAATAGAGTTTACTGGAGTAAACATATTAACACTAGTTGCTTGAGCTGCCAACTAGATTTAAAAAATTCCCATTATTTAAAATCCTGTCTCAAAAAAAGAAATAATTCATATAAACTAAAATCTTAACTATGAAGAATTTATCAGTAAATGTTACTCCCTATTGGCCACAGCCAAGAAAAGAGAGGCTGCAGGAATGAGAAATGCTGAGTTGATCTCTGTAATTCCACTCCTTCCTTGATCAGTTAAAATGCCCTAGTAAAGATGCTGTAATAAAATGCAAGTGAATGACAATGTATATTTTAGGAAAATGTTGAAATATGCTCAAACTTTTAAAAAGGTAATTCATTTGTTAGCTCCACAGTTGTTAAGAGCATGGAATCAGACCATGATTAAGTCCTGAATCCTTTACCTAGTAGTCATGACTTCTGGGCAAGTGACAATTTCTCTAAGGTTCAATTCCCTCAATGATAAAATGAACTAGTAACAGTACTGACTTCCTAGGTTTTGAGTAGTGAAAGAGATAATGCATGTAAGCACGTAGCCTGTCCTCATAGCACTGGCCCATAGTACATTCTCAATAAGTGTCAGCTCTTGTTTTAGTGACACATTATTTGCTATTGCTCTTTGTATTCATTCGAAACACTTTTGACACTAGACCCTGCTCTAGGTATTAAGAGCATATCAGTAAACAAGAGAGTCATGGCCTCTATCCTCAGAATGCTAAGACCCTAACAGGCAATTAAGTATGTGTTATAACAAGTGATAACTACTCTGATACGCAAGGGTAACAAAATAATTGAAACATAACCCATAAATTACGGAGAGCCATCAGGGTGTTAGATACTGGCTTAAAGAACATGTAAATTAGCATACAGGGCATATGGATAGATCCTATTTTATAAAAACAGCAGTAAAAATAATCTTATAAATGACTAATTATGTTTGTTGTTGACCAAGTGAAAGGTGGGTATCAGTTTATTCAGCTGGCATAAGGAAGAGGTGGTATTTCGTACAACTTTCCCTAGATTCATAGATTGAGGTTAACATGTTACTTCTGAGATTTGAGAAAGTTTTAATTAAAACAGTTTTAAGAAAAATATTTCTATACAGGGAGATAATTTCGAAGATGACTGCCAAAGTCCGAGTAAGAGGTGATGCACGTCTGACCGAGGTGTTGGAGGAAGAGAAGAAACAGAAAGACAATTCTAAGATAGCACTGCTGAACCTTGCAACTGGTAAGATGTTGCAAGGAACAACATCAAAGAAGAGAGGAAGAGGAGCAGTCGGGACAACTCTCAGATTTCCAGTCAAGATAAATGGATACAATTAAGCTAACCCGAGAGCATAAGAGAGGGATGGGGTGCTCAAAACTGAGGGATTAGGGCTTCCCTGGTGGCACAGTGGTTAGGAATCTGCCTGCCAATGCGGGGGACACGGGTTCGAGCCCTGGTCCAGGAAGATCCCACATGTCGCGGAGCAACTAAGCCCGTGCACCAGGACTACTGAGCCTGCGCCCTAGAGCCCATGAGCCACAACTACTGAGCCTGTGTGCACAACTACTGAAGCCAGTGCACCTAGAGCCCGAGCTCCGCAACAAGAGAAGCCACCGCAATCAGAAGCCTGCTCACCAAAACGAAGAGTAGACCCCGCTCACTGCAACTAGAGAAAGCCCGCGTACTGCAACGAAGACCCAATGTAGCCAAAAATAAAAATAAATAAATTTATAAAAAAACAAACAAAAACTGAGGGATTATGATTTGATCCTGAGCACGCTGGCACTAGGCACCTACAGGACATCGGGGAGGAGAAAGTTGTTTGACAAAAGGGTCTCCATCTCAGGAGAGACATCAAGATTGCAGATGAATATTGACTGGGAAGTCAGTCAATATTCATTTTTCCAGTAACTGCTCTGTGGCAGGTACTTGCTTGGCCTGTAAAAGCTGTTAAGTCAGTGGTGTCTCCTGGTTTGTTTCCTTCCCTCTATTTACTCTTCCACTTAGTCCCTGACTCCTATGTCCTTATCTTATACCTTGTTAATACAAGTAACTTCAACTAACTCCACAATCTCAAGTTCAAACTTTCTAACTCTCTTCTCGTCATGTCCTCTCATTCCAGTTTCCTCCTCTGGTACCCTGACTCGCTGGAATCTACAATTCTACAACCTTTTCATTGTCAGTTCACAACCCTCTCCTGTTCTCACTCTGCTTCTTATCTAGCTTAAATTCCAACCCCTTCTCCCCTGATGACTCCTACAGAGCCTTACTTTCTCAGTCATCTCCCCAGCAGCTAGAGGTTTTTATGTGACTCATTTCTGACCCATAAACTGTTAGTAGAAACTGGTGAGGTTTGTGTGTGTGTGTGTGTGGGTGGTTTTGGGAAAGCTTTGGTGTGTCTCCTTCCTTCCCCCTTTGTCCTGTCTTAACTGAAGTCATGATGGCTAAAGTCTTGGCAACCGTGTTGCAACCACAAATGAAAAGCCATGAGGACAAACAAGATGTTGGCTGGCCCTGACACATTGGAGCAGCTGAACCAAAGGCAGCAACTGCATTCCTCTAGATATCTTTTTATGTAAAATGGAATCTCCATTTGAGGCAGAAAGCATTCCTAAGTAATGTGCCCCACAAAAGTAAGGGGTGTTTTGCTGCATCTGTGTCCTTTAGAGAGTTTTGTGTTATTGTGAATGTTTTTCACCAATATTCTGCTATAGGCATTGGGGAAAGTTGATGATGTTTAAACAAAGGAAAAACAAATTTAGATCTCTATTTTAGAAAGAGTGCTCAGTTGAATGTATGGACAATTACAAAGGACAACATTTCCCTTCCTTTAGATAACCCTTCCTTACTCTGTGATCTTGGTAGTGGTCACACAGCCCCTGACTCCATGGACCTGGTAATTACCCCAAGGAATGAAATGTGAACCAAATAGGGCCAATCAGAATCCATCCTTAGGATTGTTCTAACCAGAGCTAGAGGGGGAAAGCTGAGCCCTGATCCTGGCATCATGGAGCTGGGATTCTGGAAATCCCAGTCGTTTAGGCCATGAAACCCACAGTTATAGGCTGGGTGCTCTGGAGGCAGACAGAGATGGAGTTTGGGGCACAGGGGTTTATTAGGGGTCAACCCAATGGAAAAGATACATTGTTGAGCAGAGGGAGAAGAGGAATTGTGATGCAGGTTTGACAAAGCCCCAGCGCAACTGGCAGGGAGCTCTGGAGTAAGAAAAGCCCATCAGCATCCTGCCTGTACCTCAAATGGCTGGCCAGACTAACTTTGTCCCCAGATGCATGCCACCGTGGGAAAGGTGTGACCTACAGTGAGGTGGATCTCCACAGCTGAGACAGACCTGAAAGGAGCTGGCAGCTGGAGGCTGTTGCCTCACTGCGTTCCCCACAGCTGGCAGCAAGTCCCTTCTGGAAGGGACATGCTCGTGCATCTCCATGTCCACCACACTCAGCAGGTGGAGAAAGTCTGTCTGCAAAAGGTGAGACTGGAGCCAATCTACTGACAAACCCAGAGCTGAGGGACAGAAAAAGAAACCTAATAAGCTGCTTAAGTCTACAGACCCAGTTGCAACTGAAGCCAGAAACACTTTTACCATTCTTAGTTACTCGAGTCATTAAGTTCCCTTTTTGTCTTAGTCACTTTAGCCATGTCAGTCAGGGTTAATACAGTAGTGTTTAAGGTGATAATTGATTTGAAAGAAAAATAAGTGACAGAAAGACCTTTACAGAAGTTGGGGAGTGTTGATGAGGGACTTAAGACAGTAGCCATGGTGATGTACATGTGTTACACAGAAGAGGTGATGGGCTGCAATGACTAAGAGTAAAGCAAGAACCAAGGAGAGCAAGAATTCTCAGAAAAATTCCCAGCATTTAGCCTAGGTGATAGCCTCACTCTCCTCCCCTATTTATACAGAGAGGGAATAAAGGAACAGCAGGAAAGGGGGAGGAATTTATGGGTTTAGGTTTATAACATACTACATTTTGAGTGCATCCAAAGGACTTATTTAAATTGCTAGCTCATAAATTTTCAGTGAAAAAATATCACTACTGACTGGCGGGAAAACTTAAAACAGCTGATCATCTGGGGAGTATTTTTGGTCAGAAGAGCCTATTTGCAAAGCTAAATTTAAAGCAGAAATTTGCTTGAGTCAGGATAAAATAAGTTAAATAATGCTTTTTAATTATCATGAAGCTAAGATACTCATCTTCATTACGAGGATAGCTCTGCAAAGAAAACTTGAACACTTTGTCAGTTGGCCAGGGTACCTGTGCCCTTGGACAGTAGTAGCAAAAACTTGGAAAATACTTACTCATCACCTCTCTTTTTATCACCCAAGACTTAATGCAGATTTCTTTGTCTGTTTACCATTATGTTATTATCTCATGACATACAAGTTCCAAGCTTCTACTCTATGTGTTTTAAGAAAATTACTTTCTGACAACATCTAGGGGGTAGATATTGCCTCATTTTGCCTCCTAAATTATATGAAATTACCTTATGAGATGGATACTATGGAAACAAATTTTATTTACATGAATCTTCATTTGCAGGAAGTTGCACTGATTGACCATTTCCCTACATTTTGGGGTTCATCTTCCTCCAGTGTCAATTACCCTCATTTTACATTCCTACAGGTACATGAGCAGTGAAGATGAGAGGAAGGCAAAAACCAGGGAGGAGCTCATGATGGGGTAGTGCTTGGTTTATTAAATTCCAACACCTGGAAATGAAGCTATCACATGATATATATTTTTTTAACTTCCTCATTTCATTCCAAATTATAGAATTGGCATCTGTATGGGAGGAATTAGTGATATACACAGCACCTCTTAAAACTGTGTTGGATAATTGTGGGCACTAGTTTTAATTCTTTATGCCCTGCATGAGATCTTCATTATAGTACTTCTACCTCCTCTTCAACTTACCCCTTTCCCACTTAACTCATAACCCCTTATTTGTTATTAGTTCACACTGTCTGAAGTCACCTTCTATCCTCACTAGGACCTCTAATCACTTAATTCTTCCCAATTCTCATAACCCATGAATTCTCAATGGGAATAATATCACCCTCAAAGGGACAATCTATTAAGTAGACTCTGGGCAAGAACATCTCAGATATTAAAATGGTTTGTGGTCCCCTCCAAAGGTCCATGGTATATAAGCAGATATACTGTACAGTATATCTTTTGTGGTCAAATTTCATGGCGAGAGCGACTAGGAAAAAATTGTCTAAAAAGGTACCTTAAGGAATGATAATGGGGGGAAAAAAAGTCCTGGAAACACTGACCTAGAACAACAACCTACCTGAATGCTCAATTAAATCTATACTGACTTTACTTCCACCCTCCATTCCCCGTCCCTGTGATCTGCAGTATCTGGTCCAATGTTGTCTAGTGGAAATAAAATGTGAACCTCATATATATTTTAAGTTTTCTAGTTGATTGCATTAAGTGAAAAGAAATAGGTGAAATTGATTTGAAGAGTATATTTGACTTAACCCAATATATCCAAAATATTCAACATATAATCAATATAATAATTATTAAATATCTTACATTGTGTTTTGTGTGGGCTAAATCTTTAAAATCCAGTGTATATTTTATACTTAGAGCATATTTGAATTTGAAAGTTAATTTTCATTGAAATTACTTGATCCATTTTTAGATTTCATAACATGGCTAAAAAGTGGAATCACATACCCAAGTTATTCTAAACATATTTAAACATTTTCAAAAACCAAATATAGTATATAGCATTTTAATTTAAATTACTTAAGATTAAATAAAATAGGGCTTCCCTGGTGGCGCAGTGGTTGAGAGTCCGCCTGCCGATGCAGGGGACACGGGTTCGTGCCCTGGTCTGGGAAGATCCCACATGCCGCCGAGCGGCTGGGCCCGTGAGCCATGGCGGCTGAGCCTGCGTGTCCGGAGCCTGTGCCCCGCAACGGGAGAGGCCACAACAGTGAGAGGCCCGCGTACCGCAAAAAAAAAAAAAAAAAAAAAAAAGATTAAGTAAAATAAAAATTTCAGTTTCTCAGTCACACCAGCCAGACTTTAAGTGCTCGAAAGCCACATGTGGCTAATGGTTACCATATTAGAAAATGCTGGTTTGGCCTATTATTCCGTCACAGTTCTCTTTTGCCTTTTCTTTTCTAGATTGCTGGATACACAGGCATTGAAAATTGTAGAAGTTTAAGGTGCTAGCTCAGGACAGATATAGGATATTAAAATTCATTTATATCCTCACTGTTATTAGGCAATTGTATATGGCTGTGTCTTGTGGACTTCCTTGCACACAGATAGGTACTAACACAGTTCAGTATCACAACTTCTCTATTCTGACTTCAGGGAAGACATCACAAATTAAAGGTGGCCTTCTTTCACACTGAGTTCAAGTGCAGCCTCAAGATACTTTTTATAGGTTATTTCAACTACTATCACTTCTCTTAAGACAGCGTTTCAGTTAGCTACAATAAATTAACTGGAGTTACCATAAAAGTTGAAAGCATTCTGCCATTCTTGTCTTTGTTCACCCCACCGTATTCTTTCCCAGAACATATTTTAAGTGAGCATAATGGGTTTTAGATTAGAATATAAAATGATTCATGGGCCTTAGAAGGCAAGCACCATAGCATATGAGTAAAAAGCAAAACCCCTGAGGGAAAACAGACTAGGGATTGAATCCACTTTTACCACTTACCATCTGTACAATTTTGGACAAGTCATCTAACTTCCTTGCGTCTTATTTCCTTATTTTAAGAATTGGAATAATAACACCTGCTTTGCATGATTATTATAATAATGAAAAAGTATAGGACATGTCATGCATTAGGCACAGAGCTTGGCACACAGTAAGCATTCAAATTAAATTGATATCTATCATTTTGAGATAATTAAATATCTTACAAAATTAGCTAAATGTTCAGTGTTCATATTCTTTGGCTTCCAAGCTGGCTTGTTAACTTCTTGGAAGGCAGAATTATGCACCATTCAACAGTTTTTATCCTTTTCAGAGGTTAGCTAAATTCTAACCATAGGACCAGACTTTCGATGACTACTGAATGAAGGAATCAATGTACCTGTAAGCTTATAATTGCTCTCGTAATATTTAAGAGATGAATTTGCCTATTCTGGTCAAAATAGCTATTAAATTCAGACTGAGAAAATTTCTGACACCAGACTTCAGTCTCAGGATTGGGGTAGGTTCAAAATTCTAAGATCTGTGTCAATGCCTATTAGAGTCCATGCTTTTGCTAACGTATTAATTGGAGCTTAGGTCATAGGGAGAGTAGGGGAACATGGTAAAGACTTGGGGAGCAGACAGTTTCACAGAGGAATGACAGCAAATCGAAGGGTCTTAGCATCAGAAAATAGGAAGTACTTAAGTAGGAGTTATTTAGAGAAAGATCTGCAGTAGGCAAGAAGTACAGGTCCCAGTATTTCTTGAGACCCTAGCATGGCCAGGTTGGGGAATACACCATTGAGCAATCAGCAGAGGGACAGCTTGGCAATAAGTTACTTTCAAGTATATTTGGTATCATGTAGTAGAAATTCAGCTAGTGAGATGAATTTGTAATAGGACTTCGACATCTAGAAAGGGCTATGAGGGGTAAGTCAGGAAACAAACAAAGGTGTTCAATAAATAAAACACAGTAGTAGTCAGTAAATCCAGAGAAAGACTCACTGACATAGATTAAACTACCATGATTTTTTTAATCAATACTTGAGTTATGGTGATAATCTTCTATATGGCACATCCTCTTCCTCCTCCCATCTTTCTCTCCTTCCTTTCCTTTCTCCATGTGGTATCCAGAATGAAATTTCCAAAATACAAAATTGATCCTACTGTCCTCCTAGTTTATACCCTTCAAAGGCTCCACACTGCTCTTAAAGTTCAAATTCTCTAATATGGCCTCTACCATTTCCTGTAATATCTATTCCTTGTTAATTCTCTGCCCTCACCGATTATATTGCTCAACACTAATGTAAAATCCAGCCATGTTAAATTCTTTCCAATTCCTCCAAAATAACATCTGCCATGGTCTCTCTTACTTCTGGGTTTCCCCAAGGCTGTTCATTCTGTCAGGATTATTTTACCTCTTTTCTGTGCCAAAATAATTTTCTTAGCATCTTTTAGGTCTTAATTAGAAGACATTTCTTCTGGGAAACTCAAATCTGTCAAGTTTGGATTAGTTGCCCCTGTACTTCCTTTCATGGATGTCCCACTTCCTCCTAGTTCTTCTGCCTCCTGCCCACCCCCCTCCTTCTCCCAGCTCTATAAGGACAGGAATCATTTAAGTCCTCTTCAGTTATATCTCCAGGGCCCAACATACATAAGTTGTTCAATAATTTTTTTTGAATGATAAATGTATGCTGAAGCTTATTTACAAAGAGTAAGGCTGGACTCTGCTTCTGGGCAATAACACCATAGGGCAAGCAGCTAGACTGGCCAGCTGCTGAGCTTTGAACTACTGGGCAGAGTTTACAAGAGATCTCCTTGATTATATTCAAAGGTTAGAAACAGGTAAATTAAAAGGCCTATCTCTGAAGGTTAAAGAGATATAAAGAACCAAGCAGATTTTTATAAACATTTTATATGTTCTAGTTGTGGTTAGGGTGGAGTGTTATGGTTGTCCATCCATGATTTTTTCTTTTTCCAAGCTGTTAATAGAATATTAATTAATTGTTATTAACTATATTAACATTAGCATTAATAGTGAAAGAAAATGAACACATAATTACATCTTATACTTTTCAGACAGCTAGTACACAACCCAACAGTGAATGTTGATGGTCTTTCTCTAATCCAGTTTATAAAACATAAAATGAATAAGCATGTTAGCCACTGACTGACAAATAGAATTAACATGTGGGAAGACTATAAACACCATCTTTTCTTGACCAGAATTGTCTACTCTGCTTTACTTGATTCTTCTCTAATGGATATTACTTTAAAATTTTAATAGTTACATATATTGAAGTTGTATTTATAGTCAATTGGTTTTTTAAAATTTCACTGATATCCCAAATCCTTGAGTGATATAGATAATATGAAATATTTTGTCCTACTACATAAGAACAAAGTAGGGTTTCTTGCCTCTGGAAGATATTTATTGTGACCTTGACATATTGTGACCCCTGTGGTGATATATCATTACAACTCAGAGGCATTAAAGACATCTAATTAGTCATACCTTCTATGAATTCTGCCAAATTTCTTTTGACTAGTAATATAGCATTGAGTTACTCTTGATTTTCTAATTTGATGACTGTGGTAGGAGTCTACTCACCCCAGCTTTTATTTTACTTCTCTTGAAAAAAGTCCTCTCTCACAACACCCTACAGTTTTTCTTTAAAGTACTCTTCAGAATTTATTATGTTTTACAATGTGTTTCTCACTGAGATTATTACAAGTGAGCACAATGAAGCCAGAAGTTTATCTAGTGGGCCTGTCAAATTGTATTCTCTAGTATCTAGCACAGAACCTGACATACATCAGGCAATGAAAAATATTTTTTGAATTACTGAATAAGTGCACTGACTGAACTTTTTAATCCTGTGTTCAGGTTTTGTCAGAAAATTAGTATTTGTGTAAGAATAAAATTAACCCAGAACATTGGAATTGCTGTGGGAGAGAAAGTCTAGAAGATGATTATTTAGCAAATTTGAAAGTACAGGATTGCTGGAGAGCCATTATCAGTGATCCTAGCTGCATGGAGTAGTGAAGTGGGTTATTCTCAGGAGGATGGCTGGAGCCACTGGAAGCTTCTGTTGATGATCTCAGCTGCTTGCTTATAGCAGGTGATTCCTGGGAGAAGCACTGAAAGCCAAAGAGTGCTGCCAAAAATGATCTCATCTGCCTGCAAACAGCTGCTACTGAGAAAAATGATTCTTCTCTTTAAAACTTTGTGAAAGTCTCATTGGCAGGATCTAACATTGAATGGTACCAGGAAAGGATTCTGGGACATGTAGTTCCACAGTGTAGACAGGGATGAGAGTTAAATTGACAAAAGGCAATTCAGCACACTGAGCCATTAGGAGGAGCTTCTAATTAAAGATAAACTAGACTATAAGCTTCATGATGAGAAGGATTCACTTTTTAAAAAATTGATCTGTCCCCAGCAATTGGGTGTTTATGGCACTGACGGCTACCTGAGCAACACAGAATCACACTCTCTTTCCATAGTATAGACTTATTTCTGGGGACTGACTACCTGTCTACGTTTCCCAGCTTCCTGTGCATCTAAGTGAGACCATGTAACTAGTTTTTTTTTAATTTATTTATTTAGTTATTTAATTAAATTTTTTTGGCTGCTTTGGGTCTTCGTTGCTGCACGCGGGCTTTCTCTAGTTGTAGTGAGAGGGGGCTACTCTTCGTTGCAGTGCATGGGCTTCTCATTACGCTGGCTTCTCTTGTTGTGGAGCATGGGCTTTAGGTGCGTGGGCTTCAGTAGTTGTGGCACGCAGGCTCAGTAGTTGTGGCTCACGGGCTTAGTTGCTCCACGGCATGTGGGATCTTCCCAGACCAGGTCTTGAACCCGTGTTCCCTGAATTGGCAGGCAGATTCTTTTTTTTTTTTTAATTATTATTATTTTTTGTCTGCATTGGGTCTTCATTGCTGTGCGCGGGCTTTCTCTAGTTGCCGGGAGCGGGGGCTACTCATAGTTGTGTTGCGTGGGCTTCTCATTGCGGTGGCTTCTCTTGTTGCAGAGCAGGGGCTCTAGGCATGCGGGCTTCAGTAGTTGTGGCTCATGGGCTCTAGAGAGCAGGCTCAGTAGCTGTGGTGCACAGGCTTAGTTGCTCCGCGGCAAGTGGCATCTTCCCGGACCAGGGCTCGAACCCATGTCCCCTGCATTGGCAGGCGGGTTCTTAACCACTGTGCCACCAGGAAGTCCCGGCAGGCAGATTATTAACCACTGTGCTACCAGGGGAGTCCAATGTAATTAGTTCTTACCAATGCACTGTGGGAAGTGATGTGTATCTATTCTGAGCTGAGGTGGATGGGTGCCAGGGTCTCAACTTTCTGAGGTCTCTTTCTTTTTGCCTTTTGCTTTTATGGCTGAGCATAAAGCATTGGGCAGAGGACTCTGAAAAGACCCTAAGACATGGCAGAATCACTAATGGGAATATCTGGGATTTTGTCACTACTTGGATGAAAGCTGCTGATCAGGAATGTCTGATTTGACTTTGTGTATAAGAACTAAATCAGGTAGTGTAAAACCAATGAAATTTTGGGGTTGCTTGTTATGACAGTTGGTCACTCCTAAATGCTTAAGAAATATTCAGTGAATAAGCAAATAAAATGGAAAGGTTTACCATGCCCTTTGCAAAGTCTGCTTTGGTCATTGCTTAAGGATGAGTGCCCCAACAGGCAAACTGCATTCTAGCATACTATTCTGCATGCTTCTTCCCCTTAGCTTCTCACACACTCCCTGAATGTTGTTCAGACATATGACAAGGAGAGGTTGGTAACTAATTAGAAAGGATTTCCCATTGTTAGAAATTGAATAGTCTTTGTAACACAGCTTTCTGATCAAAACTTTGTAGAAAAAACAATAACAGGTGATAAGAGATGTCATCCCTTAACATAACTAGCTTGCTTGATTAAAACCCAGAACTCCTGTTAAGTACTTTAAATTTAGATTTCCTACTGAACAAACTAAGGATAACTAAGGATGCCAGGAGCCTGTAATATACCTGATAGTTCACTTTAATTTTATGGCAGGATCAGGTAGTGAAAATTAGCTAGGTCATTATTCTCTGATAAGTCTTCAAATCCTGCTACTAAATTATTTTAATCCCATCAGCAGAGACAAAAATAATAGACAACAACAAAGTGAAAAGCACTATATTAAGTGCTTTCCATGCACCACTGACTATTAATTCCACACACATAGCAAGAGAGTCTCGATAATATTATCCCAAATTTACTGAAGAGAAAACTAATGCTCAGAGAGGAACATCGGGGGCGGGGCGGGGGAGGGATAAATCAGGAGCTTGGAATGAATATACACACACTACTATATATAAGATAGATAACCAACAAGGACCTACTGTATAGCACATGGGACTTTACTCAATATTCTGTGATAACTTATATGACAAAAGAATCTGGAAAAGAATGAATATATGTATCTGTAAAAATGAATCACTTTGCTGTACACCTGAAACTAACACAACTTTGTAAACCAACTACACTCCAATAAAATTAAAAAGAAAAACTGATGTTCAGAGAGATTAAGAAACATTCCTAAGGCTACACAGCTATTTAATACTTTTCTCTGATCTAGAAAGTAATCTGTGTATTTGTTGATAATTTGTCCGATACACTCACCATCCATAGGAGGAAGTTTTCATACACCTTTTTGCCAGGTTGCATTTGGTCATTCTTTTCTTTACTCATTCTGCTAAAGAATGAGTTACATCTTCATATATATGGCAAGATGTTTCTCTTGATTTCATATTCTTTCATTTTATACTCATTTCTCCACTTCTGTACACTGTATTCATTATAGAGTTGATCTCTTTTTTTCTCATTGCTTTAAAAACTAGAGACCATTTGGCTAGTGTGGTCTCACTGATTGAGGGACTGGAAGTGTTGTCTTAAGCCTTCTCATATCATTCCAGTACCTTAAAACTAGAAATTAAAAGGGCTTCCTTAAAGGAATTTTGTTTATAACTGTAAGCTTCAGTTCCATACCTATGAATATTACTCATGTCAAACTTTCACAAAATAAAAACCTAAAACCTGAATAAAATAAAGTGAGAGCTTTCAGTTGGTATATAAGCTAACTATTTTTCTGTCAATATGAATCAATAACAACTGCTGCTGTGAGTACAATTGCTATGGTTATTTTCCTTGTTGCCACAATTATTTGTAGAATGCCCTTCCTTTTCACTCACGAAACTAGGTACTTACATACAAAAACGCTAATCTTTAAAACAACCCTGTGAAGTAGATTTTATTAGTTCTGTTTTACAGGTGAGTAAGCTGAGGCTAAGGGAGGTTAAAAAACTTCCCTCAAGGACAAAGATAGGGCTAGTGAGTGACACATCAGGTTTGACCCTGACTTCAAGTCCTGGTATCTTTCATTACACCATGCTGCCTCTCTGAACTCACTTATAAAGAAACACCTGAAACAGTGTCCAATTTGCTTACCTGGAATCAAAGAGAAATGGTTAGCCATATAGTTGAGTAGTTCCAGTGTAATATTACGAGCTTCCCAACTTTAAGGATTCCTGCCTCTGTGTTTTCTCTTCCCGATGAACTGCCTTCCTCTTTCCTGCTATCCAGGCCCTAGCCAGCTGATAACACCTTAGCAATTCTATCGAGCTGGAATAGTTAAATGATAGCCAGGCAAGTGCTTCTCTTATAAAGCCTTGCAAGATTTCTTCCCTGCAGGTCATCCTTTAGGTGAGCCTTGATTGGACTGCTGGTCTGGGGGAGTGGAAAAAGGACCAATGCACCAGGCAACCAGTTTAGCAGACATATGAAGGGAGCAAACATAATTTTTTTTTTCCAGCTCCACGCCTTCACTGAAGACTGTTAAGAAAAGGTATGACATCTACCTCTAATGATGTTCAGTATTGATCCCATTAGCATTATTGCTTTAGCTCAATAATTTTATAGAACAGAAAAGGAGAAAAAAATCTTGAAGAGAAGCAAAGGTTGACTCAATAAAATTAGAGGGTTTATATTTAAACTAAAGCATGAGTTTATTTATTCCTTACTGAATGGCTGCTTAAGTTTAATTTTTACATTGCTGCCAAAGAACTGCCCTCTCTAATACTCATCTGGTTCCCACCCAGAAAGCTTATCCCCCAGCTGATCAGCCTTAGAGTCTGGGAGAGGAACTAACATATAGCTTGTTAGAGCAGTGATTCTACACAATGAATCACCTGGGAAGCCTTAACAATCCTGCTGTCTGGGTCTCATACTCAGAGATCCTGATTTAATTGATCTGGGCATGAGGAATTTTAAAATTTCCCCAAGCATTTCTAAGGTGGGGCCCAGACTGAGAACTAGTGAGCAACGAGGCTGGCCCTGGGAGCCTGGGTCTCTGCACTGAAGACCCTTGGAATTCATAGGAAGGATGACATTAGCCAGCCACTCCTGTGACTTTCCTCATATAATTTCTTCACAATTCCTATTTCTTTCTTTTCTTCTCTCTTTCTCTTTGGAAACCCAAGACTGTCCAATGAGAAAGCAAGTGGGTCTCAAGGAGTTCTGAGAAATCAGGCTTTTGGAGACTGGCTAAACTAGGTAAGCATTCATTCTTTGGCTTAGCTAGACTGGCTGGGAAATGAATAGAGGTGGTGGAGATGAATTAGTGACGAAATATGGTACCGTGGAAAAAATTAACTTGGAATTACAACATTTGGATTTACTTCTGGCTTTGCCTCTTATTGTGTGTGACTGATTTGTTTCCCTTTTTCGTTAAATAAGAAAATCTGGCTTTTTGATTTCTGAAGTATTTTCTGGTTTAATAAGTATGATTATGTACTAGAGGGGGATGTACTTAAAGTTAAGGAAGCCATGCCTGGGTAGGCTCCAGCATTTTTGACTTACATTGGTTTGCAGAAAACCGGAGGAAAGCCTGCTTCTCCCAACACCCTCCTAGTCTCAGAAGGCATCGTGGAACCTCATGAGGAAGGGACTCTGATTCCAGGTAGCAGCTGGGGGGCTTTCTCATTACTTAGTTTCCACTTCCTTGACTCCGACTTTGTCCTGGCTCACATAGCATTTGCCTTGTGTCTACTTGGTGGCTCCCTATTTTTTTTCTGCTTTCGGACACCTACAGTTACGTGCTCAACCACTGCTGGGGCTCAGCTAGGTCTAGCTTACCCCAGAGGGATGTTTTGCCCTGGATCCAGGGAATGGCAAGTTCTGCTCCTTTGCCTGAAGCTAAGGGTATGCATCATGGTGGAGAGGGCAGTGGTGTTGTCTTTGTGAGACAGTGACCTTAGCCACCTTCTCTGTCTCCATCTCTCATGGGGGTAAGTTGGGCATGAATCAGCAAAGGGATGAACCTCCCTTCTTCTTGAACTTCCTGCACTTGATAGAAGGGGTTGCTCTGGGGTACTTGAAACCCCAGGATCTTAATGCAGAATGAGGACAGCAGAAGTGTTTCAGAGACTTAGCCTCCCTTTGAAGTTGACAGATGAGAGAGGACTGGAGAGGTGTAATGGACCCACTGGGCCCCCAGTCCCCGATGTTCCGTATTGAGGAAGGTGCCCAAGGGGAGGTGGCAGCAGAGGTTTTCTTTACCTGTGGAGATGGGCAATGATCACCATCTACCTAGTGGTTCTGAAACCTTATACCATGGAATCACCTGGGAGTCTGCAAAAGCTATTTAGTTGCCTTACTCCAGCACAACTGATGGATAGATTAAGTGAGTGCATAATGAAGAGAAGATTAAGGGAAACAGACCTTGTCCTAGAAGATGGAATGGGCACAGAGAGGAAGTAAAGTGCCCACAGTTACTTCTTGCCAATGAAGTCTGCTGAGAGTCTGGAAGGAGGAAGATGGGAAGGGACAAGAAGCTAAGGTAGAGCTTAGAGCAGTGTGATTCCTGCACCAGCATGTCAGCATCACCTGGGAGCTTGTTAGAAATGCAAATTCTGGGGCCCCACCCAGACCTACTTTATTGGAAACTCCTGGGGTGGGCTCTGCAGTCAGCCTTAACAAGCTCCCCAGGTGATGCTGATGCCTGCTAATGGCTGAGAACTACTGGCTTAGAAGAACCGCAGTTCTTTCCTGCCCTGCTGCAGGCCTGGGTGCAGATACACAAGGAGACGAGTGCTGCTGTGTGGGCTCAGTAACAGGAGCTCGAGGAACACGACAAGGGGCTGCACAACCTTGGCAAGGCATGGAAGGAGGTAGGGGAACAAGCCTTAGCTTCAGGGAGCAGGGGAGGACGGCACACCTCCCATAACTTGTTCTCCACACTCGTGTGGAGAAGGGACGGTTCTTTTTCTCCACTTGTGTAGGCTCTGACTTATTTCCCCTGGCTGGTGACTCTGGGAGTCTTGCGTGTGTCATTCTTGTTTAATGTTTCCCTGCACTAAAGTGGCTGCAACGGTTGCTGCTGGTTTGCAACCTGGCCACTCTACATGGAGGACAAGTAGCGAGGGAAGAAAGAGGCAGCCACTCAGATTCCTAGGTGGCAGTTACAATAAGCAAGGAAACCTACTTATCAGACTTGTCTTGGAGGCTGCAAGACAAGTAGATTTCTGCACCTGTGCATCAGAATCTTGAGTTTGTATAGTGTCCTTAACCTGGTTCGGCCCCACATACCATCCAGATGGTCTCAACAACACACTGCTGTCTTAAGGTTGTGTCCTTGAAATGGCTCTGGCTGTGGGAACTGTGGGCAGAATGTACATTTCAAGGATGGGGAGCAGGCAGGAGCCTCCAATTGTCCGGGTCCTGCTCACAGGTCAACCTGTGGTCACGTCCTGTCCATAACATCCTCCAATAGTTGCTAATCACCTGGAAGGTGTAGTATGACTAGGAGATGAAGAAGAAGAAGCAGGAGCTGGGGTAGCCATGGGAGCAGGTGCAGTAGATGTGGGGGGGAAAGGTGGAATTGCCAGGGGAAAGGTGGAATTGCTGGGGGAAGCTAGTCTTTGGAGGTGATGGGAAGCATTCCCGAGAAAAACCATACTTTCCATGGCACCCACACCCCCTCCTTCTTCTCTTTTCCCACCCAGAGACTGACATTCTCAACAACCCGAAGCAGTCAGATGGGAAGAAAACCACCACAGGGAAAATTGGTGAAGACAACAGCAGGTAAGAATGGAGGGGCGTTTGCGGGGAGACTAGGGTGTAAAGCCTTGGAAGAAGCGTGCTGGAATACCTTGAGTTTTGAGCTGTTTGTTCCTCTTTCTTGTACTTGTCCTGTTCCATCTTGTAGAAAGGAGGAAGTGTTGTTCCCGACAGTGGTGAGAAACCTCTAGAAGCAGGAGACAGCAGTTCCCAGGGAAAATGAGGAACTCAAGCAGTTGCTGACCATGCTAGACAGAGGTGTGGCTGAACTCCTGGACTGCCCTTGGGACAGTCCCACTGTGAATTTTCATGTTGTTGAAAGAAAGAGGAATAAATCTTGGGTCAGGCTCCTGGTGGATACAGATGTTTTTCATGTGCTTAATGAGGTGGGGAAGGGTAGTGGTGTTTTCTCAGGAAACTGCTTAACAGGAGCCAGCTGTGGAACAGTCCACTTGCTAGGAGGCTTCTGCTAGGGGTCGTCCAAAACTGAGGATTGATGGATCAAATTCATTGAATGCCCAATTTTCCCTGACTTTCCCACTCCATACCACCTTGCCCTCCCTTGAAAGCTCAGGTGACCATAGCCGTGGACTCTGGTGGCTTGTGGAAATGCTAGAGGTAGAAAAGTGTTAGCTTTCCTTTATCTTTCAGTGTTGCAGAAAGCCCTGTTCTTTTCATTGTTGTGGCCTCAGTAAAGAATAGACCTTTTACTGACATGGTTATGAGCATTAGGGCTGAGTGCATTGGTTTTCAGGGGAGGATGAGTCATGGCAGAAAATCTGTTGGGAGTGGAGAGAGAATTGAAAGGAGTATGAAGACGCCCTCTTCCCCTCAAAAAATAGGATGTAATGTCTTACGTTGGGCAAAGACTGAGAAATAATGGATACAGTTTTTATGGATAATGGATACATGACTTTTCTCTTTACTCCTATTCTCTTCCTTTGTTAACACCTTATCTTGATTGAAGTTTAGAGGAGAGAATTGATATTCCACAGTAGAAAGGGGACCCTTGTGGGAATGGGGGTGGGGAGGGTGGGACGGGATGCAGGACCTAGACAATTGAGTCAGGATCATGGATTTAAGAGTCTCCAATATCTCCTATCAGTTTTCACAGTGGGGAGCGAGCACTAGAGAAGGGGTTTTCGGTAGGTGAGAATGGGCCAGATGGATAAGCTCAATATCTGAATTTCTTAAAGAAGTGGTAATTTAATTTTGGTGTAGCCCGAGGAAAGAGTGAGAGTGGGGAGTCAGGGAAATGCTGAACTTACAGGATGGTGCTTGTCATACTGTCTAGATAAATCTATATAACTGTTCCTATCTCTTGACCATTTCCAAGAGCAAGGATTACACCTTTTGGTATGTATAAGTCTCCCTATCAACACAGGAAAGAGATTCAGGAGAGGAGGAGGGACTATTTTACCTGTAACATTTGGAGCACTTACCATGACCTCCATACACTCTTTCCTACCCCCTCAACCCCTTTTGATTTTTGTTGGTATATTCTAAGTTTTGTCTAGATGTAATATGTCAAAAAATGTCTTAATCTTTCCAGAAATAACATACAAATGTTTTGCAAAACTTTACAATAATTATAATTACGTTTATATGCTGGTGGACACTACACACTTGGTTGACAGTCATTCACTTCCCCTCTTTCCAACTCTCAGAGACCATCTGTCTATGACAGAGCCTGAAAGTGACAAACACTTTCCTAGCTTCCTGTGCAGGTACAGATAACCATGTGTCATAGTTTTGGCCACTTACATATAAGGAGATATTGTTGGAAAACTCCTGGGAAATACTTTTTGATTAAAAAGAGATTTGTGTATTAGAAAGCTTTCTTTTTCACCCTCTCGTCCCTCATGGATGTGTGGGGAGTGATGTCTGTCTTGGCAGGAGCTATGTATTCATGAAGATGAAAGCTAACCTGCTTAGGACAAGGATCAGATGGGTGAAAAATACCTTGGTCTTTAAGGAAATTGTTGGACGAGTCCACTGGGAAAAAAACTGATGATTGTATACCCCTGTACTTATTATATGAGGCTACCAAAGCTCCATTTTTTAGAGTTAGTTTTGGATAGTGTTCTGTGACTTGCCACCTGACAGTCTTTTATGTCATAGCTTCCTATTTTTGAAATCTATATCTTGCTGTGTTTGTTGGTTGACTGAAATATTCAAGTACCTGTTGGTGGGATTTTCTTTCTTTCTTTCTTTCTTGTTTTCTTTCTTTTTTTCAGGAAGATTGCAAGAGTGGTATACAAAAATTTGAGTAAATATATCTGAGAATGTTTTTGCCTTCACATGTGAACTCATTTCATTATAGAATTCTTGGCTTATAATTTTTTCCCTGAAGTTTCCATACAAATTGCCCTATTGTTTTCTGTCATTAAAGAACTCATTAAAGAGCTCAAACCTAGACTCATTTTTCCTTTTCTTCTCCTCCCACCTTCCCCCACCCCCAGTATTTTACCATGATGTAACAAAGGTCTGGCTATTTTTCTTAGTACATCATGAGCCCTTTTATCTGTTTGAATTTTTTCTCACATTAGGAAAGTTTTCTTATAATATCTTTGTACTTCTGTGTTTTGTTTTAAGCCAATCACAAAGATGTCCAAAACAATTTACTAAATGAATACCCATTATTCATATATTAGATATCTGATCTGTTTTTCATATTTTATCTACTTCATTTGCTGTTACTTTTTAGTCTAATTCTGATTCTCTGCAGTTTATTTTCTGTAGTTGAATCTAATCTTTGCTGCTTGTAGTGCCACTTAAAATGCTGCTATTGCATTATTTGTTTTCTCTCCCCACCTCACTTAATGTTAATGTTCTTCTCATCTGTGGTCTTGTATATTCTGTCCCTATCTCTTGTCTGATTAGTGTTCTTCAATTTCCCTGTGGGTGATGTGAATGGGAGCTGACATTATTATTTTTTGCCTCCTATTCCCACTAAGTAGTGACTATTTACATGGCTATTGTTGGCCTCATCCTTTTAGAACTTAAGGTATCCATCTGAATGAATTCAGTTAAATTATCAGTCATTTATCAGTCTGAGGGGACTGGGGAGGAAGATAAATATATCCACAGAAGAACCTGGTCTCTACAATTTGGTTGTTGGAAACTACTGTCCTAGGGCCATATTTCTTTTACTCCAGGCATATGCTGGTACTAGGGCCAGCCCAACCTTGTCGGTAGAAATATACAATGCTCTTGCTTTAGGGGAATAACTTTCCAGTTGGGAAAAGTCTGCTACATTAGTGATAAGCCAGTTCAGAAAACATTGTACTGCATGTTTTTATTTGGTATGGCCAGGATTCCTTTCCCAATGAGATAGCATAGCCCTGGTATGTGCTGGTGATGGGGCACCAAACTGAGTGATGCTAACCTCACCTCTAGCCATGTCCCCTCTGATTTAAAAGTACTTATGTTTTTCCCTAGGATTTCCTTAGTTTTTTCCTGTGTCTCATTACTACTTCTGGAGAAGGGGAATCATGAGTATGTTCCTGATGAGCCCTTCAAGCTAATCTCATCTTCATTATATCTAGCAAAAGATCCTTAGTGCTTTTGCCATGACTTATTGAAGAGGCTGAAAAACAGTACATTTTCTAGACACTCTTAGCTAGGATTCTAAACAGGATTTAGGTTTAATCATTTGGATGCCCTTGTATGAGATTTGGAAGAGAGAAGTGAGGCACAAGCTATTCTTCCAGCTTCTTATAGCAAATGCCATCCTGGGGTATCTATTTTTGTTGTGGCTTCCTGATTATCAGGTGGCAGCTTCTGAGTTTTACAGGCAGGTGCCTGATTATAGAACTACCATTTTTCTTCATAGCTTGGTTCTGTATTGATTCTCAGTCATTTCTGAAAAGTTAACTAGGAGTTTGTTTATTAAGTTTTCTCATGATTCTGATAGCCATCTAAAATCATGTAAAATGTTCTGCTTATGTTAACTAGAATAGACTCATTATCTGCCACTGGAATTTGACCATTGTGAACTCAGATGCAGATTTTCTCCTATTTTTGTTTTTCTTTTGTGATTTGACTGAGTTTCTAGGAAGGACTTTGGATATCTGCTACCATACCACCATCTTTTCCAAAACTCTGTTTCTGATGTATTTCAGATCAGTGATAACATTTCAGATATTTATGTAATCAAAGCTGTCCCTGCTTTTCCTCTCAATTTTATCTTTGGGAATTTGCTTAGGAAGTAAGATAATATTTTTATGGAGATTTCATATACACCCTACATCTTCAAATCTTTGTTGGTAGTATAAATCCCAGTCATTTGACTATAAACCAGATAACATCTTCGTGAATCATTTCCTGGTGGTTTATTTTGTGAAAGGAAGTTTAATTTTATAACCGTTCTGAGTTCTTGATGCCATGTGTTTCTTTTCTTCTAGTTTCACTTTGGTCATTGTTCATTTTATTACTGTTCATTATCCTGCCCTCATGGAGATTAGTGTAATAGGAGAGGCTGAAGTAAAGAGACTGATAAAGCAGATGGGCTTTCTCTGTATTACCCACATATACCTCTGTAAGATTCAGGGACATGGATTAGATTGCTGGGGCATGAATGGTTCACATGTCCATTAGCTGTCCTTTATCTGTTAATTCTTTTGGATTTTTGGTAGGCACTGCTGTGGAGTAGGATGGATATTATTTTGGTCTGGAAGGATTTTAAAGCAGATGTTTTAAAATTGACTTTTGACATAGAAAAACAAATCTCGATGGGATGACTGGAGAAGCCTGATTCTAAGTGTCATGCTGTCAAGACATGCTTATGTCATAGTATGCATTTTGAGGTAACTGGTTTACTACATGGTATGATTTCAGAGTGAGCAGTTGAATTTTAAGAGTTTGCCAATGGCAATGATTTAGGGTGTATTGACCCTTTCTTTCCTGTAGCTGGTCAAGGTATCCTCCTGGCTTGTGAAGGAATGCTCAGTAAACCATAATGTAAAGACATCCTTTAAGGGCTGGCATCCGGTGGGCAGGTGTGTGGATTAAACAAGACATGTGGGAAGGACCTGTACCTGTTCAACATAATAAATATGAATTCCTTTTTCCTTCTCAACAAGGTGTTAGCTACCATACAACATGTTGTCATTACATCTGATTGCCACAATGAACATAAAAGGGTGAATACATCTAACTCACCAGTGCAACCTCTTTGCCACTTTCCTTTCTCATTGTCTGTGTTTTTGTGATTCTACTAAGATTGAGAAAAATGAGCTTGATGGTTGGAAAGGTCTTATGGAAGATGTGATACTTAAAGAAAGGACAGTTTTAGGGAAATAAAGGAGTAATCAGGTCAAATAGAGAAACATGAACAAAAGCTGAGAGATGCGTCATGATAGCATTCCTATGAGAAGAGGGAGCTCGGCTTTAGTGGGTAAAAGAAGACACTCAACTGAATTAAATTCATCAGACCCACCCTTTTCTGAAAGATCACTGGGGATACACAAACTCCCAATCTATGTAGTGTAAAGTAAGGGTGGACAGTTGGATGACAAAACTTAGTGATTCAGAAAACAATTTCGTGTTTCACATTTATTCATTAGGCTGAAAATTTTGTCTATTTTTATATCCCAATTCTATAACAGTTCCCCTTTTTGCTATAATACAACGTTGAAATGTACTTATTTTTAACCTCTAGGTTAACGTTTAGTATCAATTAATCAGAAAATCCTTTGGTTTTACACATGGAGGGAATGTTTCAAAAGTATAAAAAGGAGAAATTTTCAAAAAAATATAGTTTTGATATAAGAAAATAGAATGCTTCATTGTTTAGGTCCCATTTGAAAGTAGGAATATTCTAAAAGCAGTTTCATTTTCATCTTAGACTTGCAAGTAGAAAAGCTTGATCTAGAATTCATATTAAGTGTTTCTTTCTAAACCACTTAAATTTAAATATCATCAGCCACGTGGCAACAAAGGTATAATTTCCTGAAAAATTATATTTTTAGTGGGAATATTTTCATGCACAGCATCTTATTTTTCTCCGAAAGTCATGCTTTTCCCAGAAACCAGTGGTTTCATTTCTGTATTTTAATTAGTATTTTTATTTTCCACAATCCGTTGATAGTGATGGGAAACTTGAACTTGAGACTTTGTTTAGCTGTATAGATCTTGAAATTAGTGGGTCTTTCTCAATGGGGACATCATTTGAATAGGGAATCAGTGTTGATTCATTATGGAGATACTGAAGAAGCTTTCCACTGTGACTTCATAAAAAAATCAAAATGAAAATTATAAGGAAGTTGCAAGGGGAGGAAGCTGTCTTAAAGTTCAACCACTCCAGAAAAAATCAGTAAAACTAGAGAGGTAATTTTCCACAGGTCTAGCAATGACTCTGTTGAGTATAGCTTTAAACTGAAAGGAAAGCATTACTGTTTTTTAAAAATTCTACTTGTAAAGTTAGAAAAAAATCAACTATAAAAGAAATCAAATTTAAAAATTAAACAAATTTTAAAGTTTTCCAGATGATTCTAATGTGCTGCCAAGGCTGACAAATCCTGCTTTCTTCTTGATAGATGACTTTCTCTTCAGCTCACTTAGCCAAGATTCCTCACAGTAAAGCATTTCTTAACTTTATATTAAGCCAGTATTAAACATGAGAAAGTAATCTGTGTATTAAAAATTCTTCTAGGAAACGGGAGTTCTTGGCTACAGTACCTTGACTGTTCTATTCACAGCAATTTTCTGTGAATTGTTCCACCTCTTTTGTAAATCATCCTTTTATTCTTCTTACTTCCAATCCCTTCTTGACTCTGTAACTTTATCGTTTTGACAACTATTATTTTTCTCACCTCAATTTGCTACTTCTCCTTCTTACTTTTCTTTTTTTTTTTTTGGCCTCTGGTTCAACTTTGATCATCCTCATTCTCTCCATTAAGCAACTTTGCACCATCACAATCTCACAGGCTTCATTCTGCCCACTCATTCAGTTTGAGCTGCTGTTTGAGATCATGAAGGCTTGGATCCTGCTTGAAGAAACTTCCAAGTTTCTTTATCCTGCCAAATCCCTGTCTACATGTAAAATGCGGTGTGAATTTTGCCTTCTGATGACATGATAAAAATACCAGTTACCCTCCTCCAATCAAATGAAATCTAGCCTTTATAATAAAGGACACATTTCTAGAGAATATGCCTTGGTTTTATACATTGTGCAAGTGTACCCTATGATGACTTTAGAAATCCTCTATGGAGACAAAAGAAGCATTTGAAAGAATTTCTTTGGTATTACAATAATCATATAAACTTTCTGAAATCTTCATATAGGATGAACACTAAGGCTGAAGTGTTTGACAACTGTATTTTCTTCAGTGAATTTTGTGTAGAGTTCAGTTCCATGTGCTTTTCTCTTGGCATGTCTAGGCTACTCTGATGGTGAGTTAAAAAGGACTTTGAAGCTATCTAACACCTTGTGAAAAGAAACAAGCAATTAATGAGCATAAAAGTGAGCTATGGAGCTTGGTCTCAGCACCCGTGAGAAAGACTTGAGGTTAGTCATAGAACATCAGCAAAAAAACAGGGACTTGGACTTAAGTAGGAAAAGTTCGAATAGGAAATAAGCATTGAGAGAGAGAGAATATCAAAAATGAAGCAGGCAATATTTCATTCCACCTCAGTTTTGTTTGAACTTCACTTGAAATATGTTTACTTCTGCAGAGCACAGAGTTCAGAAAAAGATGTAGACATCCTCAGGAGCTCATCTCTCTGCAAAAGAGAGATGTTACCAGGGGACCTAATCACTGTTTTTAAATATTTGAAGGGCTCTTATGTGGAACATGCACACAACTTGTTATGCAGACACTAGTAAGGGAGAAGCTAGGGACACAGGGTGTATTTAAAATGGTGTGAAGAAGAAAACAAATTCATGATACAAAAATCTTGATTCTTCCTCCCTGCCCCAAACTTCTGATATTCTAGGATTCACACTTTTCTACATTTGGGTGTGTGTGTGTGTGTGTGTGAATTGTCTCCCAGTTAATTTAGAATTTAATAATGTGCTAAGGAAGCAACAAATAGACCAAGTTATATAATCTTAGGATACTTAAATTTTCCTGGACTCATTTTCTTTACCTTATTATATAGTAAGCCCTATGTAAATGTAAGACATTATCATTGTTGTGTAGCAAAAATATAAACTGTTAAATACTTAACATGATTTACTGAGTTTTAGTTAAAATCATTCTTGTTTTCCATCTGGGATAAGTTGTTCTGAAAAGTGGGATTGGGTTAATTTTCCGATATCATAGCCTTATCTGTACATATGATAATTTCAATGGATTGCATCTACCCATTTGAATTCACATCTGAAAAAATATTTCAGATGAAAATTTTGTATCATTACTCAGGGCAACTGGAGGAACCAAGGCATAGTTATTCCCCTCCATGGCACAACTGAATGTAGGATGAACATCTTCTCTCAGTAGTTTATTCATTTCCTATCCAATGTGAAGTAACATTAAATCTTAAATCTGAAAGATTGTTTAAAATTTTTCATTAGTTTTTTTTTACATTTGATTTTAAAAACTTTGCAAATAATGAGTAAATACTAAGATTCCCTAAGTTAAGACTATCTTTGAAAACATTACGTGTGGACAACATCCAAATTGGTGTGAAGAAAACAAACAAATGGAAAAAAAGATGAAGTCTCTTACTAGACTGTGAAATTTTAGAGGCATTCACAATAGGGAAAAAGAGAACTTATAAATACCCTTTTTTTAATATGAAAAATGATTGTCCAGACTAAATGCCCTGAAAGACCTTCCCAAGTGAGACAACTAAAATGCAGAACAAAATGAAAAAAAAAAAGAAGGTAAAAAAATGCAAATTTCAGAAAACAAATACCAGAAATCTTACACAGATAAAACCACTATTAGTATATGCATGTATTGGGTTGGCCTAAAAGTGCCTTCAGTTTTTAAGTAAAAATAAAAGACACATTTTTCATTTTCACCAAGAACTTTATTGAACAACGTATTCACCCTTTTGTTCCACTACCTTCTGCCATTTTTCAGGCAACTTCATAATTTCATCTTCCCAAAACTTTTTACCTTTTTTGAGCAGAGAACTGTTCCAGGTGCCTTTTACAGACTTCCAGGGAATTGAATTTTTTTCCACCAAGAGAATTTTGTAAAGACTGAAATAAATGGAAATCCAAAGGTGCAGTGTCTGGTGAATATGGTGGATGAAATCAGAAATTCCCAGCCAAGCTGTAACAGTTTTTGCCGGGTCACCAAAGAAACACGTGGTCTTGCATTATCCTGATGGGAGATTATACGTTTTCTGTTGACTAATTCTGGATGCTTTTCGTCGGGTGCTGCTTTCAGTTGGTATAATTGGGAGCAGTACTTGTTGGAATAAACCGTTTGGTTTTCTGGGAGGAGCTCATAATAGAGGACTCCCTTCCAATCCCACCATATACACAACATCACCTTCTTTGGATGAAGACTGGCCTTTGGTATGGTTGGTGGTGGTTCATTTCGCTTGCCCCATGATCTCTTTCATTCCACATTATTGTACAGTATCCATTTTTCATCACCTGTCACAATTTGTTTTAAAAACAGAACATTTTCATTACGTTTCAGCAGAAAATCACATGTGGAAATACAGTCAAGAAAGTTTTTTTCGCTTAACTTATGTGGAAACCAAACATCAAAGTGATTCACGTAACCAGGCTAGTGCAAATGATTTTCAATGCTTGATTTGGATATTTTGAGTATATCGGCGATCTCCCGCGTGGTATAACATTGATTGTTCTCAATTATTGCTTTGATTTGATCGTTATCAACTTCAACTGGTCTACCCAACAGTGGAGCATCATCCGTCGAGAAATCTCCAGCACAAAACTTCACAAACCACTTTTGACACATTCAGTCAGTCACAGCACCTTCTCCATACACTGCACAAATAATTTTTGGGGTTCAGTTGCATTTTTATCTTTCTTAAAATAATAAAGCATAATATGCTGAAAATGTTGCTTTTATTCTTTCATCTTCAATATTAAAATGGCTACACAAAAATTCACCAGTTTCGATAAGTCTTTTTTTAAATGTGCACTGATATGACAGCTGTCACAATCTAACAAAAATTGTTTCAAATGAAGTTAAAGACAACTAAGTTCTACTAGAGCCATCTTACGGAAAAAAATGAATGAAACTTTTAGCCCACCCAATACTTTATTCCATTTATCATCATCTCTATGTTGCAAATGCTAGAAAATTGGGTTGCTTATCAAAGTGCAGCATTAAGAGGTCTGGCTTAAAGTTTTTTTTTTTTTTAACATTTTTATTGGAGTATAATTGCTTTACAATGGTTTGTTAGTTTCTGCTTTATAACAAAGTGAATCAGTTATACATATACATATGTTCCCATATCTCTTCCCTCTTGTGTCTCCCTCCCTCTCACCCTCCCTATCCCACCCCTCCAGGCGGTCACAAAGCACCGAACTGATCTCTCTGTGCTATGCGTCTTCTTCCCACTAGCTATCTACCTTACCTTTGGTAGTGTATATATGTCCATGCCTCTCTCTCGCTTTGTCACAGCTTACCCTTCCCCCTCCCCATATCCTCAAGTCCATTCTCTAGTAGGCCTGTGTCTTTATTCCTGTCTTACCCCTAGGTTCTTCATAACATTTTTCCCCTTAAATTCCATATATATGTGTTAGCATATGGTATTTATCTTTCTCTTTCTGACTTACTTCACTCTGTATGACAGACTCTAGGTCTATCCACCTCATTACAAATAGCTCGATTTCATTTCTTTTTATGGCTGAGTAATATTCCATTGTATATATGTGCCACATCTTCTTTATCCATTCATCCGATGATGGACACTTAGGTTGTTTCCATCTCTGGGCTGTTGTAAATAGAGCTGCAATGAACACTTTGGTACATGACTCTTTTTGAATTATGGTTTTCTCAGGGTATATGCCCAGTAGTGGGATTGCTGGGTCATATGGTAGTTCTATTTGTGGTTTTTTAAGGAACCTCCATACTGTTCTCCATAGTGGCTGTACCAATTCACATCCCCCCAGCAATGCAAGAGTGTTCCCTTTTCTCCACACCCTTTCCAGCATTTATTATTTCTAGATTTTTTGATGATGGCCATTCTGACTGGTGTGAGATGATACCTCATTGTAGTTTTGATTTGCATTTCTGTAATGATTAATGATGTTGAGCATTCTTTCATGTGTTTGTTGGCAGTCTGTATATCTTCTTTGGAGAAATATCTATTTAGGTCTTCTGCCCATGGCTTAAAGTTTTAAAATATGTCTAGAATTGTCCATACTTCTGAAAATCTTAATTTGGTAATGATATTAATGTCATGGTCCTAGGAAGCCACATTTAATTGGCTTGGGGTGGGGCTCAGACACTGGTAATCTTTAAAGTTCCCCAATATTTCCAATGTCCTGCCAAGTCGAGAAACCTGCTCTAGAGTAGATTTTTGTTGTTGCTGGTAAATGTCCTTGTTCTCGGCTCATTCAGCCTGGATTCCTGAATAG
Organism: Mesoplodon bidens; assembly: GCF_964165515.1. Lineage (NCBI taxonomy): Eukaryota > Metazoa > Chordata > Mammalia > Artiodactyla > Ziphiidae > Mesoplodon > Mesoplodon bidens. The sequence goes on along the minus strand of NC_138176.1, from coordinate 72,369,101 downwards.
AACTGTAACTTGGCTCTTCTTACTTTTTATTTTGGGGTGCATGTCCATTCCATGAACTTAGCTGTCAAATCTCTGCTGATGACTCCCAAATCATGATAGGCCCATCCTCTCATCCAGCTCTTGAACCACATCACTGAAAGTTGATTGGACATTTTCACTTGAATGTCCACTCTCAAACTCACCATGTCATCTGCCAGTGACATTAGCGGTCACTCATGTGAAAATCTGCCATCATCTTTGACTTTGTCTCCTCCTTCAACTTCCTTTTCCTCTGCCTGCAGTTTCCTGTCAATTTTTTCTACTACGGTAGAGCTCTTCATTCTTTTCCCCTGTCATATTAGTCTATCATAATAGTCCAGGCTCTCACTATCTCAGTATGGCTATTATTTGTATTAGACCTCTGGCCTTCTCAAATCTAGGCCTTCCTATCTCCAATGTATCCTATTTATACCTAGCAGATGAATTTCTTTTAAGCATTACTTTAATTTCACTCCCCACCTTTCATTGCATTTTTTTTTTTTTTTGGCCATATCAAGTTCTGAATAATTTGGCCCAAGCATTTCCACCTCACATTATTTAATACCATTTGTCCTTTTTTTCTGGCGAGTCTGTCATGTATGCTCCACAGTATGCTTTAATTTGATTAGTTCAGTGTTTCCCAAGGTCGAGGCTTCCCATGGATGCCACTTGAGATGATTCTTGGTGGTATATGAATAAACTTCAAAATGTTTAGTTATATATCTAAATATAATGTAAGCTAGAAAAATAGACATGTACTTCAAATTCATGATTTGACAGATTTTTATTGCTTAGACTGAGACAAGGTAAATACTAAAGTTTTTTAAGTTATCAGTTAAAATAGTAAACAGGTAATATGGAAAAACTGTGAAGATATATGAACAGATGATATCTGTAAAAAGTGATTTATACTATTTTCACCTCCTGGCATAATGTGGGGCAGATTCATCCTTTTAGTCCTAATTTAACTTCAAAATTCTCCATTAAGTCAACCATGCCAAATCTGCTGGAGAGATGTAGGAAGGTGAAGAAAGACAACAAAAACACTGGTTTTGAACAAGAACACCAGTCATGTGTGAATGCAAGATTTTGTTAAATGGTGAGAGTGGGTGGTATTGAGGCAGCTCCAGTTATGGGCTACTCTTTTGAATGTTAAAAGGGAAAAAGAGGGACTTCCCTGGCAGTCCTGTGGTTGAAAATTGATCTTCCAAGGCAGGGTGTGTGGGTTTGCTCCCTGGTCGGGGGAGCTGAGATCCCACATGCCTCGTTGTCAAAAAACCAAAACATGGAAACAATATTGTAACAATTCAATTAAGACTTTAAAAATTGTCCACATCCAAAAAAAAAAAAAAAAGAAAAGAAAGAAAAAGAAAACCTAAAAAAAAAAAAAGGTGGGAGGGGGAAGAAAGCTAGAATGAAAATTAAGGGATGACCCAGGTGATCAGACAGATTGCTCTCAACTGCCACGTAGGCAGGCAGATTCCTCTAAAAGTTAGCCAAGAATAGACGGAGAAACACCAGATCTAAAGTCCTGCAGTCCTCTCTGTCTTCTGATGCTGCCACTACTTCTTCTTTTGCTGACACTCTATCCTGGTCTGCACTCTCTAAATGGGGACCAGGGACCAGGCGCTAGTCTGGGGTGAGAAGCGAGTGAGATACAGATGTGGGAGTCATTGAAGAGAACATGCTGTGAGCTGTTGTAGCTTGTCTGGGCCCTGTTTTTGTGCTTGAAAAACCAGTCCTAGAGTACTTAGGGGAAGAAGCCCAAATTAATATTATTCGGTCTCTCCCACTCCATAAGCAGAGGTTTTTCCCATGGTGAAATCATAGGATGTTTTGTTTTTTTCCCTGTACTTTCTCCCTCAGGGATTGCCGACACTTCCACGTCCTCCCCACCCCCCACCCCGTGAATGTTCCTGACTAGGGGGTTACTCCAGTCATCTGATGCCTTTGAGGCATCCTGCCCTTGCCCTCTGGAATTAAAACAGTCAAGTGTGAAACCAGTTTTTTCACAACAATTTTTAGTGGTTTCACTCTTTATCAAACAAGAGGAAGAAATTCAAGTGAAATCAAGGTGTGTGTGTGCATATGTGTGTGTTAGTAAAAACTGAACTAGGGCTTAGGTGTCAGGTTTTATTTTCGGCTCTGACTTTAACAAGCTGGGTGATGGGGTACAGCTCAGTTCACCCATCAGCATCGTGAAGGGTGGAACCATAACACCTCTGGTTTCCTCCAAGCTCAATGGAAGTGAACCTTTCTCAAGTTTTATTAGAGTTTTCCCCAGCATTTCCTTCAGCCCCCTGTGGACCCACTGCCAGATACATGGGCAGCAATCATGGCAACTGATTTAAGGTTCACTTAAGAGGCAGATGGTTAGGCTTAATACAACTGCTTATAACATTCTGGATAGTGAGGGGAGAAAAATGACTGGTTATCAGTTCCTGGTTTGAATAGGAAGTGGTGAGTATTTGGAGGAGTTGTGACTAGAAGGGGGTAAAAAGATGTTTTGAAAAGTGAAGGTGGGCTACTTGCTTTACCAAAGCAAGGGCATCAAACTTAGCTAATAAGAATAGTCATCCACAGAGTGGCTTTGCGAAAATCTAAACGCAACCAAGTGGACATTTCAAGTTGAGATCTGAAGAAATCTGGCAGTTTATTCTGCCTCAGACAAACTTCATATTTTAACATCTAAAAATCCTCCTCCTCCTCTTACTTCCGGTGTTGGCTCACTGTGTTGTATTTCTGATTGTTCCATCTGCAAACAGTGCTGCTACTCTTTACTTGCGTATAGTGTTTTCCAGGGAGTCGAAAAACACTCTGATTATGTACTATTGGAGTGCGCGTGGATGTGTGTGTGTGTGTGAGAGAGAGAGAGAGAGAGAGATGGGAGAAGTTCGCAAGTCTCCATTTTCTTAGGGAAAGCTTAGCATGTAACAGAAAGATACTCTGGGTTGTCATCCTGCTTGTGCATGTGACAGGGTAGAATTATGCTATGAGATTTTAATATGTCGCTTTTAATTTTTTCCTATATTTTCAATCTTGACATGAGATCATTCATGATAAATCCTTGTTTTCAGGAACCTAAAGACTTCAAGAGCTCTAAGAATGGTCATTCCTAACAGATCTCTTTACCACAAGCTATTCGTGCATTGATGCTCAGACCGTGCATAATTTTCCCGGAGAACATGACTCAAAAGGGTTCATTTTGAGAATAAGTAACACTGTCTGACATTCTAACTGGAATAAAGGGTTTTATTCTCCTATACCATGTCCTCTACTTCCAAGGAAAATTTTTAATGAAGACTGTTCCAGAAGAATAATAATGTAATCCGAAGTCCAGGAATATAATTGTTCTCTTCAAGGTGTTCAGTGCTTCCTCAGTATAAAAACAAATCAACATCACAAGACATTTATTTTATCTCTATGTAGAAGAAAAGCAGCAATAACAGTGGATACCACTTATTGGGCAGCCACTGAACCCTAGGAGTTTGGCATATTAACCCATGTGGTCCTTCCAACAAATCCACAGGATTGTGATTCTTGTTTAGCAAATGATGAAACTGAGATTTTGAGAAGTTAAGCATCCTGCCCAAGGTCGTATAGTTAAGAAGTGCCGATCTCCCTCGTTACAAAGGTTCTACACCTTTCCTTATACTACATGGGTTAAAAAGATGTTCTTTGTTCCATTTATAATTTTACAATTGTTTAAAGAACCAAATCTGCTTTTAAGTTCTCATTAGAAATGACTTTTTGAAATTAATTTGGACGATAATTAGAATAAGCCACACAGTACATCCATGATTTGAAAAATAGTGGAAAAGTTTGGAGTAGTAACTTAGGTTCTAGTGTGATCACATTTTTGGTGTTGGAAGGGCCTTTTGAAATCTCATCAAAACATCTGCTTTGGGGATTCCCTCTGCCATCACCCTTAGGGGAAACTACTTGAGCTCATGTAGTGATAGGACATGCAGAACTTTTCAGTCAGAAATTTCCATTTTTAGCCAGTTCAAATGATTAGTAATAATACTTCACCTTTATATACTCTCTGCAGTTGACATGTTACTCACCTCTTTTACACATCTTATTTCATTTATGGAAGCTTGTTCTTATTTTGAGTCCAAGTCTGTTCTCCCATTTACTTCAACTCACAGGAGGGATGGAAATTTCTTCTGTATAGAATGTAAATGAGGTAGGGGATAGTGTTGGGGTGAATAACTTCCCATTTAATATTCATGATGTGGTATCTCTTTGCTAAGGTGTTTTGGTGAACATATTCCTCATAGATTTGACAAAAATGAGTATGTGCTTTCCTCTTTTATGAACCCCTTTTAAAGCTACAAAACCAAGAGCTCTGCTGATGCAGATCTGTGTTTTCCCCTTCCTTCCCCCACATGCATGAAAAAACAGCAACATGGAAGAAAAGAATAGTTCTGACCAATAGCAATAACTTGCCACCTCCGCAACAATAGGTCTGTGGATAGAGAATTACAAAGTAAATCCTTGGTAGCTAAGAATGTTGCTTTGCTTTTAGAAATTGAAACTTTTTTTTGTTTTTGCCATTTAATAACAGCTTTATTGAGATGTAATTTACACACCATAAAACCCACCCATTTAAAGTGTACAATGCAATGCATTTTAGTGTATTCACAGAATTGTACAACTGTCACCATCATTTTAGAATATGTCCTCACCTAAAGAAACCCCTTCTCCATCCGCAATCCCTCCCCATTCCTTCCACCATCACCACCCTCAGCCCTGAGCAAGCACTGATCTATTGTCTCTACCCATCTGCCTGTTCTGGGCATTTCATATAAATGGAATCATGCGATACACAACCCTTGTGTCTGGCTTCCTTGTTGTAGATGTGTCGGTAGCATGTATTCTTTTCAATGGCTGGATAACATTCCATTGTATGCCACACTGCTTGGTGTTTGTCTGAAACTTTTGACTTTTGATTTAGTTGTTAACGTGGGTAAAACAAAAGAACTTTATATTACATACACTTAATTGAACTTTTTGTGCCCTTTAAAAAACACATTCTGAGGGCCTGGAAAGATGCCATACATTTTTAACTTGGGACCTCTGTGTATAGATGAGATGTATATTTGTTTTATCTACTTTCCTCATTCTTGTGTGTAATGTGTAAGTGTGCAAAAGGGAGCGTGCAATCGGATATAGTTCAAAAAGTGCATATGCAAGGTTCATGTGGATAAAATCATGTAATTTCACTAGGCCCGGTTCTAATTCCTTCATGACTTGAGTCTATGGATCATGGTGTGTGCTCCTCAGTGTAGACAGAATCAACCACACTGTTGGTGTAGCTTTCCAGTCAGGCTTACATCCCCATAATTATCGTTTGATAGGTAAATTTCACCTTGTGATATGTGGGTAAGTATTCTCCATGATCAGAATTTAAAGGCATGCTCATCCCTAATTTTACCTGATCTTTCACTTTGTCGGATGTTAGAATAGTCTGACAGGACTTTATTCAACAGTGTTGTTTTCTTCTAAGGATCTCCTGAAAGGGTTTGCAAATTGATATTTTCCTGATTATTTTTCTCATTTAGAAATATCAGTTATTTAATACCAATGTATATATATATATATATATATATATATATATATATATATATATATTAAAGGAGAAGGGAAGTGTGGTGAGGTGGATAGGTAGAAGTTAATGTCAGGGGCAATGAGAAGCATTGACCATGTTCAATCTGAATTGTTTTGAGTCAGAGACATCTTATTTATCTTCAAATAACTGAATATCTATTGAGGACAAGGCTTATAGTCATTCTTGTATAGTGCCAAACGGAAGAAAAATGGTGAGGTATATTTTTTGCTTAAACATAATGATATGGAGAAAACATGCTTTTAGGAAGCAGAATTCTATCAATACTTTCCTCCTTACCCACCCATAAAACACCTGTACATCTGAGTTACCTGAAGAAGGCTTTATCAATTAGAATTGTTATAAAATGGATGGATGGAACAATTTCAAATAATTTCTCCCTAAAAGTGTTCAAATAGACACAAAACCAATAGTCAATGATGTTATAGGCTTTCTTCCTGGTGGGCACTATGGATACCACAAAGAACAAGACAGGCACAGCCCTTCCTTTTTCAGAACTGGTATTGAGAGCAACATTTGGAAGAGCTAGAAAGCAGGAAAGGTAGAAAAGGAAAAAGTCATTAAGAAAGCAGCTCAGAAAAAGGACGAGGTGAGAGGGGAAGAGATAGGATGCTTCAGAACTGTGGCTGGCAAGTGATAGCTTCATCCAGGTTGTGTTGGGTACACAGTGATGAACATATGCCAACCTAGGTGGGTGACCCACACTGTAGAGGGAAAAAAAAGAGTGATGATTGACTCCACCTGGGATTCATCCTTTGGGCACGAGCTTGTGTTTCTTCTCTGTGGTGGTCTCACTGCATGTGGATTGTGGGTTCTCTTGGTCTGTCCTTCTAGGGATGGGGCTCTTGAGCATGGGACACATATACTGTGGCACATCTTAGGTCTGCACTTCATTAATCCCGGGATTTTCTGTGAAAATGATAAACCACAGTCCTTTTTTTCTTTAAGTTGTTTTACAGTGTTGTGTTAATTCTGCTATACAGCAAAGTGATTCAGTTATACACATATACACATTCTTTTAATATTCTTTTCCATTATGGTTTATCATAGTATATTGAATATAGTTCCCTGTGCTATACAGTAGGGCCTTTTGTTTAATAAACCACAGTCCTTGAGGAAATTCATACCAAAGTATAACAAATATGTAGGAGTCTCAATATTCACATTATTATTCAGCAGAGACAATAAATGCATGGAATAAATATGACACTGATTGAGTTCATATATTTGCATTAAGATGAACCTATTTTTAAAACTTAGGACCCGAATGTTAACTGATTTCTCCTAAACATTCTTTACCTTTTAACTTACATACTAACTTAATTAAATATATCCAATTTTCATTTCCAATGCTCTGGAATGTGTGGCAAATGTCCATTGGAGTACAAAAGCAGTAAATTTCCCTTTATTGTTGTTATTTATTGTGAAGACATACTTCATTAAACAGTCCCTGCCTTGTTACTGAAACAACTTAATATGGTTTTGCACAACTAATGGTTTTCATCAGCGTTCATCATTGAGTTGTTTCCTACCTAAGAAACAGGGTTGGTATTCTAAATATTGTCTATGCTAGGATAGAGAAATCTCATTACCAAAAAGGTAGTAAGTTTTAGGAGAAAGCTAATTTAAATCAATCAACAGAATGGTCTCTGTCGAGAGTTACGTGACACTTATAATAATGTACTGCTTATGCTTTTATTTAGGGGGTTAAATATCTCTGTTACTGGCCAAGCAGAAAGAAATAACACTTGAGTTTTGGCTTGCAGTGGTTAGGATGGGCACTTCTGAGTAGGAAAGAGAACTGAGTTTAGATGCAGGAGCAGTGTAGTCTGGCTGGGCTGTGCCATCTCTCTGGCCCTCAGGTGCCTCATCAGTAAAATGAAAGCAGAGCTGTTTGTTTTCTCTAATCTTGCTTCGAATTTTGATATTTTATATTTATCACACCTACTTGCTATCACCAAACATCGTTCATATATTAATGAAGGAATGAAGACACATATAGAATTAGGTCACCAAAAGAGCACTAGAAGGAAGTCTAATAGCATGGAAAGAGAACCCCACTGGGAATTGGAAGACTTGGGTTTAGCTTTAGCTCTGTCAGTGACTAGCTTTGGGACCTTGGGCAAGATACTTCTCAGTAGTCCCTATAATTATTTTCAGTTCTAAGATTTTTTGAGTTCAACAATGAAGCAAAAATCAGAATGGAGGCATACAACTGTACCTGATATTATCAGGACGTGAACTTTCGACTCAGGGAGACCTAGCGAAACTAGGATTTGATTTTTTTTTTTTAAGTACAAGATAAGTGTTAAACATTTTATAGCTTTTTTTTTAATTAACCATTTTAAAGTATACAATTCAGTAGAATTTAGTACATTCACGTGTTGTGCAACCACCACCTGTCTCTAGTTCCAAAACATTTTTATTATCTCAAAAGGAAACCCTGTACCCATTAAGCAGTCACTGTTTCTTCCCCGTGCTCACCTTAGCTCCTGGCAACCACCAATCTGCTTTTTGTCTCTAGGGATTTGCCTATTCTGGATAATTCATATGAGTAGAATCATATAATACTTGGCCCTTATAGTCTGGCTTCTTTCACTTAGCATAATGTTTTTGAGGTTCATCCATGTTGTGGCATGGATCAGCACTTCATTCCTTTTTATGGCTGAACAATATTCCATTGTATAGATGCATCACATTTTGTTTACCCATTCATCCTTTGATGGGTATTTGGGTTGCCTTTACTTTTTTTTTGAATTTTAGTTTATTTATTATACAACAGGTCCTTATTAGTCATCAGTTTTATGCACATCAGTGTATACATGTCAATCCCAATTGCCCAATTCATCACACCACCACCGCCCCCACTGCTTTGCCCCATTGGTGTCCATACGTTGTTCTCTACATCTGTGACTCAATTTCTGCCCCACAAACCGGTTCATCTGTACCATTTTTCTAGGTTCCACATATATGTATTAATATAGGATATTTGTTTTTCTCTCTCTGACTTACTTCACTCTGTATGACAGTCTCTAGATCCAACCACATCTCTACAAATGACCCAATTTCGTTCCTTGTTATGGCTGAGTAATATTCCATCGTATATATGTACCACATCTTCTTTATCCATTCATCTGTCAATGGGCATTTAGGTTGCTTCTGTGACCTGGCTATTGTAAATAGTGCTGCAGTGAACATTGGGGTGCATGTGTCTTTTTGAATTATGGTTTTCTCTGGGTATATGCCCAGTAGTGGGATTGCTGGATCATATGATAATTCTATTTTTAGTTTTTTAAGGAACCTCCACACTGTTCTCCATAGTGGCTGTATCAGTTTACATTCCCACCAACAGTTCAAGAGGGTTCCCTTTTCTCCACACCCTCTCCAGAATTTGTTGTTTATAGATTTTTCTGCTGATGCCCATTCTAACTGGTGTGAAGTGATACATCGTTGTAGTTCTGATTTGCATTTCTCTAATAATTAGTGATATTGAGCAGCTTTTCATGTGCTTCTTGGCCATCTGTATGTCTTCTTTGGAGAAATGTCTATTTAGGTCTTCTGCCCATTTTTGGATTGGGTTGCTTTTTTTAATATTGAGCTGCATGAGATTTTTATATATTTGGAGATTAATCCTTTGTCAGTAGATTCGTTTGCAAATATTTTCTCCATTCTGAAGGTTGTCTTTTCATCTTGTTTATGGTTTCCTTCGCTGTGCAAAAGCTTTTAAGTTTCATTAGGCCCCATTTATTTATTTTTGTTTTTATTTCCATTTCTCTAGGAAGTGGATCAAAAAAGAATTTGCTGTGATTTATGTCAAAGAGTGTTCTTCCTATGTTTTCCTCTAAGAGTTTTATAGTGTCCGGTCTTACATTTAGGTCTCTAATTCATTTTGTGTTTATTTTTGTGTATGGTGTTAGGGAGAGTTCTAATTTAATTCTTTTACATATAGCTGTCCAGTTTTCCCAACACCAGTTATTGAAGAGACTGTCGTTTCTCCATTGTATACCCTTGCCTCCATTGTCATAGATTAGTTGACCATAGATGCGTGGATTTATCTATGGGCTTTCTATCTCGTTCTATTGACCTATGTTTCTGTTTTTGTGCCAGTACCATATTGTCTTGATTACTGTAGCTTTGCAGTATAGTCTGAAGTCAGGGAGTCTGATTCCTCCAGCTCCATTTTCTTGCCTCAAGACTCCTTTGGCTATTCGGGGTCTTTTGTGTCTCCATACAAATTTTAGGATTTTTGTTCTACTTCCATAAAAAAATGCCATTGGTAATTTGATAGGGATTGCATTTAATCTGTAGGTTGCTTTGGGTAGTATAGTCATTTTCACAATATTGATTTTTCCAATCCAAGAACATGGTATATCTCTCCATCTGTTGGTATCATCTTTAATTTCTTTCATCAGTGTCTTATAGTTTTCTGCATACAGGTCTTTTGTCTCTCTAGGTAGGATTATTCCTAGGATTATTTATCCTTTTTGTTGCAATGGTAAATGGGGGTGTTTCCTTAATTTCTCTTTCAGATTTCTCATCATTTGTGTATAGGAATGCAAGAGATTTCTGTGCATTAATTTTGTATCCTGCAACTTTACCAAATCCATTGATTAGCTGTAGTAGTTTTCTGGTGACATCCTTAGGATCCTCTATGTATAGTATCATGTCATCTGCAAACAGTGACAGTTTTACTTCTTCTTTTCCAATTTGTATTCGTTTTATTTCTTTTTCTTCCCTGATTGCCGAGGCTAGGACTTCCAAAACTATGTTGAATAATAGTGGTGAGAGTGGACATCCTTGTCTTGTTCCTGATCTTAGAGGAAATGCTTTCAGTTTTTCACCATTGAGAATGATGTTTGCTGTGGGTTTGTCGTATATGCCCTTTATTATATTGAGGTATTTTCCCTCTATGCCCACTTTCTGGAGAGTTTTTATCATAAATGGGTGTTGAATTTTGTCAGAAGCCTTTTCTGCATCTATTGAGATGATCATATGGTTTTATTCTTCAATTTGTTAATATAGTTTATCACATTGATTGATTTATGTATACTGAAGAATCCTTGCCTCCCTGGGATAAATCCCACTTGATCATGGTGTATTATCCTTTTAATGTGTTGTTGGATTCTGTTTGCTAGTATTTTGTTGAGGACTTTTGCATCTATATTCATCAGTGATATTGGTCTGTAATTTTCTTTTTTTGTAATATCTTTGTCTGGTTTGGGTGTTAGGGTGATGGTGGCCTCATAGAATGAGTTTGGGAGTGTTCATTCCTCTGCAATTCTTTGGAAGAGTTTGAGAAGGATGGGTGTTAGCTCTTCTCTAAATGTTTGATAGAATTCACCTTTGAAGCCATCTGGTCCTGAACTTTTGTTTGTTGGAAGATTTTTAATCACAGTTTCAATTTCATTACTTGTGATTGGTCTGTTCATACTACTTTCTATTTCTTCATGTTCAGTCTTGGAAGGTTATACCTTTCTAAGAATTTCTTCCAGGTTGTCCATTTTATTGGCATAGAGCTGCTTGTAATAGTCTCTTAGGATGCTTTGTATTTCTGTCTGTTGTAACTTCTCCATTTTCATTTCTAATTTTATTGATTTGAGTCCTCTCCCTCTTCTTCTTGATGAGTCTGGCTAATGGTTTATCAATTTTGTTTATCTTCTCAAAGAACCAGCTTTTAGATTTCTTGATCCTTGTTATTGTTATCTTTGTTTCTATTTCATTTATTTCTGCTCTGACCTTTATGATTTCTTTCCTTCTACTAACTTTGGGTTTTGTTTGTTCTACTTGCTCTAGTTCCTTTAGGTGTAAGGTTAGATTGTTTATTTGAGATTTTTCTTGTTTCTAAAGGTAGGGTTGTATAGCTATAAACTTCCCTCTTAGAACTGCTTTTGCTTCATCCCATAGGTTTTGGATCATCGTGTTTTTGTTGTAATTTGTCTCCAGGTATTTTTTCATTTTCTCTTTGATTTCTTCAATGATCTCTTGGTTACTTCATAACATATTGTTTAGCTTCCACGTGTTTGTGTTTTTTACGTTTTTTTCCCCTGTAATTCATTTTTAATCTCATAGTGTTGTGGTCAGAAAAGATGCTTGATATGATTTCAATTTTCTTAAATTTACTGAGGCTTGATTTGTTACCCAAGATGTGATCTATCCTGGAAACTGTTCTGTGCACACTTGAGAAGAAACTGTAATTGCTGTTTTTGGATGGAATGTCCTCTAAATATCAATAAAATCCATCTGGTCTATTGTGTCATTTAAAGATTCTTTTTCCTTATTTATTTTCATTTTGGATGATCTGTCCATTGGTGTAAGTGCGGTATTAATGTCCCCCACTATTATTGTGTTACTGTCGATTTCCTCTTTTATAGCTGTTAGAAGTTGCCTTATTTATTGAGGTGCTCCTATGTTGGTTGCATATATATTTATAATCGTTATATCTTCTTCTTGGATTGATCCCTTGATCATTATGTAATGTCCTTCCTTGTCTCTTGTAACATTCTTTATTTTAAAGTCTATTGTATCTGATATGAGTATTGCTACTCCATCTTTCTTTTTATTTCCATTTGCATGGAATATCTTTTTTCATCCCCTCCCTTTCAGTCTGTTTGTGTCCCTAAGCCTGAAGTGGGTCTCTTGTAGACAGCATATACATGAGTCTTGTTTTTGTATCCATTCAGCAAGCCTGTGCCTTTTGGGTTGGAGCATTTAGTCCATTCAACTTTAAGGTAATTTTTGATATGTATGTTCCTATGACTATTTTCTTAATTGTTTTGGGTTTGCTTTTGTAGGTCCTTTTCTTCTCTTGTTTCCCACCTAGAGAAGTTCCTTTAGCATTTGTTATAGAGCTGGTTTGGTGGTGATGAATTCTCTTAGCTTGTGCTTGTCTGTAAAGCTTTTGATTTCTCCATTGAATCTGAAAGAGATCCTTGCCGGGTAGAGTAATCTTGGTTGTAGGTTCTTCCCTTTCATCACTTTAAGTATATCATGCCACTTCCTTCTGGCTTGTAGAGTTTCTGCTGAGAAATCAGCTGTTAACCTTATGGGAGTTCCCTTGTTATGTCATTTCTCATTTTTCTCTTGCTGCTTTCAATGATTTTTCTTCTTTAATTTTTGCCAGTTTGATTACTATGTGTTTTGGCGTGTTTCTCCTTGGGCTTATCCTGTATGGAACTCTCTGTGATTCCTGAACTTGGGTGGCTATTTCCTTTCCCATGTTATGGAAGTTTTCGACTGTAATCTCTTCAAATATTTTCTCTAGTCCTTTCTCTCTCTCTTCTCCTTCTGGGACCCCTATAACACGAACGTTGTTGTGTTTAATGTTGTCCCAGAGGTCTCTTAATCTGTCTTCATTTCTTTTCATTCCTTTTTCTTTATTCTGTTCTGCAGCAGTGAATTCCACCATTCTGTCTTCCAGGTCACTTATCCATTCTTCTGCCTCAGTTATTCTGCTATTGATTCCTTCTAGTGTATTTTTCATTTCAGTTTTGTATTGTTCATCTCTGTTGTTTGTTCTTTAATTCTTCTAGGTTTTGTTAAACATTTCTTGCATCTTCTCAGTCTTTGACTCCATTCTTTTTCCAAGGTCCTGGATCATCTTCACTATCATTATCCTGAATTCTTTTCCTGGAAGGTTGCCTATCTCCACTTCATTTAGTTGTTTTTCTGGGGTTTTATCTTGTTCCTTCATCTGGTACATAGCCCTCTGCCTTTTCATCTTGTCTATCTTTCTGTGAATGTGTTTTTTCTTCCACAGGCTACAGGACTGTAGTTTTCTTGCTTCTGCCGTCTGCCCTCTGGTGGATGGGGCTATCTAAGAGGCTTGTGTAAGTTTCCTGATGGGAAGAACTGGTGGTGTGTAGAGCTGAGTATTGCTCTGGTGGGCAGAGCTCAGTAAAACTTTAATCCACCTGACAGCTGATGAGTGGGGCTCGCTTCCCTCCCTGTTGGTTGCTTGGCCTGAGGCAACCCAACACTGGAGCCTACCTGGGCTCTTTGGTGGGGCTAGTGGCGGACTCTGGGAGTACTCATGCCAAGGAGTGCTTCTCAGAACTTCTGTTGCCAGTGTCCTTTTCCCCATAGTGAGCCACAGCCACTACCTGCCTCTGCAGGAGACCCTCCAGTACCAGCAGGTAGGTCTGGTTCAGTCTCCCCTGGGGTCACTGATCCTTCCCCTGGGTCCCAGTGTACACACTACTTTGTGTGTGCCCTTCAAGAGTGGAGTCTCTGTTTCCCCCGGTCCTGTCAAAGTCCTGCAGTCAAATCCCACTAGCCTTCAAAGTCTGATTATCTAGGAATTCTTCCTCCCATTGGTGGACACCCAGGTTGGGAACCTGACGTGGGGCTCAGGACCTTCATTCCAGAGGGTGGACTTCTGTGGTATAAGTGTTCTCCAGTCTCTGAGTCATCCACTCAGCAGTTATGGGATTTGATTTTTCTGTGATTGTGCCCCTCCTACTGTCTCATTTTGGCTTCTCCTTTGTCTTTGGATGTGGGGTATCTTTTTTGGTGAGTTCTGGTGTCTTCCTGTGAATGATTGTCCAGCAGCTAGTTGTGATTCTGGTGTTCTCACAAGAGGCAGTGAGAGCACGTCCTTGTACTCCACCATCTTCGTTCCTCCAGCATCATTTTACAGCTTTTAAGGTTACCTTTGACAGAACTTTTTAAAGTTTGAAGAGGTGGAGGATCGTTACTTCTACCTCATAAGTCCTCTGAGTTTGGAACTAATTGAGAAATGGGCAGAGCCAGATAGATCTGGATCAAATGACTATTAAGGCTGAGTCTGGGTATGGAGCTTAGATATTTCCTTAGTAGTGGAAAATTTGATTGTTTATGTTTTCCCTTAAGTATAAGCTTTAGGATGATCCAAAGAATCCTGTAGAGAAAACATACTCAGAATTACTGCTTTGCTTCTGCTGAACTTTAGTAGTTGACAAAGAGGGAGAAATTTGGGGTCCTGACTCTTGTGTATGTACTACATGTAGTTTAGGATCTGGAGGTGAAGGCCAGAAGCAATGAGGGGTGGGGGGAGCCAATACAAATAACTGGGGCTGGTGGTCTGGAAAGAGTGTGGGTCAATACATAGCCCTATAAGGAGTTTTGTTAGTCTACCCTGCTCTGGAGGACAGCAAAATATTTTTTCATCAGGGCCTGAACTTCTCTCTCTTGCCATAATGAAAGCCCTCTATCTCTGTAGACTTGAAGGAGTGAAGGTAGAAGGGCTGAGTCACACTTGTACAGTTCTTTGTTCTAATCTCCCAATCATCTGTGTGTTGTTTGGGACACACAGAGGGGCATGTAGGGAAAATGGAGGGAGTTTTACCCTAGAAGCCCTTTCTCAGAAGTGTGAGACTAGGGCACTGGCAATTTTTCCTAACAGGCTTCCTTATCTTTCTACTTGTGGTAGCAAATATTTATTAGAAATATACCTTTTCTTATTAACACTATAGCTGAATCTACACATGGCAAAACTGGTATACAATTGTATATTAATTAGCCTGAAAACTACCCCCCCGCCCCCACTCTTGGTCTTGACATAGGGCAAACACATGAATGTTGTCTAAGAATTCCATGCAAATGTTCAAGTCTTTTTCCCAAGGATCCTTGGGGAGAATGCATTAATATAAGGTTTATTCATGGGGGTCAAGGGGTTGGTTACTTAGAGATCTTTAAATCATACTAAAGTCTGTTTCTCTGGGGGAGCTAACCTAATATATTGCTCATCACTTTTGCCCTGACTTATTTTTTTTTAATAAATTTTATTTATTTATTTATTTATTTATTTATGGCTGTGTTGGGTCTTTGTTGATGCACGCGGACTTTCTCTAGTTGCAGTGAATGGGGGCTACTCTTTGTTGCAGTGTACGGGTCTCTCATTGCTGTGGCTTCTCCTGTTGCAGAGCATGGGCTCCAGGCCCACGGGTTTCAGCAGTTGTGGCATGCAGGCTCTAGAGTGCAGGCTCAGTAGTTGTGGCTCACGGGCTCTAGAGCGCAAGCTCAGTAGTAGTGGTACACAGGCTTAGTTGCTCTGCAGCATGTGGGATCTTCCCAGGCCAGGGCTTGAACCCATGTCCCTTCCATTGGCAGGCAGATTCTCAACCACTGTGCCACCAGCGAAGCCCAGCCCTGACTTCTTTACCAAAGCTTGCTACAATAACCTCTGGTTTTATATCAGATCATGCTAGATTAGCTTACTTAGGGGTAACAGAAATCCTGGGAGCTTCGATGGAAATACTGATGTCTTGATGGAGAGGTGATTTAAATATGGTGTAGCCTAGGAAAAAGAGCAGCTTTCATCCTCCCAAATGCCAGTGTACCTGTCTTTGTGAATATGCCTCATGGACAGTCTCCTGGACTCTGTCATCCTTCCCCTGTTTGTGTGTCTGTGTGTGTGTGTATTTATATATCAGAAACAATGAGACTAGTTTTTCATCAGAACTGGGATAGAATACTTGGTAAAAGAATATCTAGAAATCTTAAGACTAAAAATGAATAAAACAGTAAAATTTAAAATAAAACTAAGATTTGTGATAGAGCAGACTGCAGGTTCAAGTACTACATCTATGGCAATTGCTTTTTGAGACCACTGTAAAATACACAAGTGGCCTCGTATCACATCAACTGAATACAAAGAAAAAACATGAAGCCAGGTGCTATTCCAGGGACAGTGGAGGGGGAGAGGGGAGCAAAGAAGATGACAAAGCCCTGGTTTATTGCCATCTGGAGCCCGCCTACCTGGCTTAGAATCTTGGCTTTTCACTTTATCTTAGGAAATTGTTTCAATACTCTGTGCCTCAGTTTCATCCTCTCTAAAATGAGGTTAGAAATGATATCTGGTGTTCCAAGAATGTCCATGTTGGATGTAGTGTGGTAAAGCTGGTACAGCCAAAGTAGGGAGGCTTAGAAGGAAGAAGTTGATTATGCCCACAGGTTCCAGAGAGGGGCGTCACTGAATACCATTCAGGACCATGGAGGAAGTTTCAGGTCTTGTTCAGGTGGCAGAAGACAGGAGAGAGGGGAGAGTATGGGCCAGAACTTTTATTGGGATTTCCTAGGGAGAAGTAGGGCAGGGAAAACAGAATGGCAAGTTTGAATAATTCCTGTTGGCTTCAGGCTAAAGGAGTAGTTTCTTGTTGTCTGGTACCTGGCCCTGAGGTGATTTAGTGCAGGGGAAATATTGGCTTGGTGTGCGAGGGTTAGATATAAAGAGGTGTCTGGGGACTCGGGATTGGATGGTTTGTATATGAGAGATGTGCTCCTGGCTGAGACTTTTATGGTCTTTAAGAATTGGCTAGCCCTGGGAGGGCCATCTGTCTCCAGGTCTGGGAGGGGCATCACTCCCTGGGTCATTGAAGCCCCCAAATGCCAGAGCATCAAAAATACAGAAATTAAGAAAATATAGTTATTATAATCATATGATCAGTGGATGCCAAGCAGATACATACAGAATCTAAGAAAACAGACTACTTAATTGTGAGGTTTAATGATTTAATATACATGTAGTCCAACAGGCCAAGCTGGTCTCAGGTCCCCAGGCTAACTGCCTGGGAGGCTGAGGCATGGAGGGGAGCAAGGCTCCCTCTGCCATAAGTAGACAGGGCCCAGAGCAATAAGGCCTTGTAGAGCATGTAGGAGAGCTTGCAAAGCAGTTGGAGAGTTGTAAAAGTGGTCTGTGATGAGTGGCATGTTGGGATTGTACAGAATAACTAAGATGAAACAACTTTTATATGTACATGAATTTCAAGCAGCTAATTAAGTTTATAAAATGTAGGTCAAACTGTATAGAACATCAAGTGGATTAAGAATTATTTACAGAATTTTAACTGCTTTGAATGGCATTTTGTTGATATCCAGGAACAAGAAAAACAGGATATAAAAGGAAATAAGCTAACAAGAGATGTTTTCTTTTACCTAAAGATAGAGACCAGCAGTTACTGTGGTTGACTCACGTTTGAGACAGTCACAGTGTCTACACTGAGGGTGAAGTGAACTTGAGGATACCATGGGTGTGACACCAGGAAGGACAGGTTTTGCCATCTCTGTCACCATGTCTATGAACCTGAGTTATGTGGTGGGAGTGTCGGACTTGGATCTACAAGATTTGGCTATGGCTCTGTTACTTCCTAGCTATGTGACTTTTTGTCATTTCCACCTGTAAATGGGAACAATAATGATTTAACAGGACAGTCGTGAGGTTTCAGTGAGATACTATTTTTGAATATTTTCAGAGAGAGCTCATTCTCACTATCCTTAGCTTCTGTTTCTAGTCACAATAGCTGTCCCAAGGGCATCTCCTGATTTCTAGTGGAGTTCACTAGGTAAGTAGACAATTTACTCATGCTGCTATTGGGTACTCAAATCTGAGATTCTTCATTGCTTATGTGAATGGATGAGAGTTTGGGCTTTGCATTCTATCTGACTTTACTCCTCTAAGCCTTAGTTTTCTCATCATTAAAATGAGGATAAGCAGAAGGAAAGAAATCATAAAAATCAGATCAGAAATAAATGAAAAAGAAATGAAGGAAACGATAGCAAAGATCAATAAAACTAAAAGCTGGTTCTTTGAGAAGATAAACAAAATTGATAAACCATTAGCCAGACTCATCAAGAAAAAAAGGGAGAAGACTCAAATCAATAGAATTAGAAATGAAAAAGGAGAAGTAACAACTGACACTGCAGAAATACAAAAGATCATGAGAGATTACTATAAGCAACTCTATGCCAATAAACTGGACAACCTGGAAGAAATGGACAAATTCTTAGAAATGCACAACCTGCCAAGACTGAATCAGGAAGAAATAGAAAATATGAACAGACCAATCACAAGCACTGAAATTGAAACTGTGATAAAAAATCTTCCAACAAACAAAAGCCCAGGACCAGATGGCTTCACAGGCGAATTCTATCAAGCATTTAGAGAAGAGCTAACACCTATCCTTCTCCAACTCTTCCAAAATATAGCAGAGGGAGGAACACTCCCAAACTCATTCTACGAGGCCACCATCACCTTGATATCAAAACCAGACAAGGATGTCACAAAGAAAGAAAACTACAGGCCAATATCACTGATGAACATAGATGCAAAAATCCTCAACAAAATACTAGCAAACAGAATCCAACAGCACATTAAAAGGATCATACACCATGATCAAGTGGGGTTTATTCCAGGAATGCAAGGATTCTTCAATATACGCAAATCAATCAACGTGATACACCATATTAACAAATTGAAGGAGAAAAACCATATGATCATCTCAATAGATGCAGAGAAAGCTTTCGACGAAATTCAACACCCATTTATGATAAAAACCCTGCAGAAAGTAGGCATAGAGGGAACTTTCCTCAACATAATAAAGGCCATATATGACAAACCCACAGCCAGCATTGTCCTCACTGGTGAAAAACTGAAACCATTTCCACTAAGATCAGGAACAAGACAAGGTTGCCCACTCTCACCACTCTTATTCAACCTAGTTTTGGAAGTTTTAGCCACAGCAATCAGAGAAGAAAAGGAAATAAAAGGAATCCAAATCGGAAAAGAAGAAGTAAAGCTGTCACTGTTTGCAGATGACATGATACTATACATAGAGAATCCTAAAGATGCTACCAGAAAACTACTAGAGTTAATCAATGAATTTGGTAAAGTTGCAGGATACAAAATTAATGCACAGAAATCTCTGGCATTCCTATACACTTATGATGAAAAATCTGAAAGTGAAATCAAGGAAACACTCCCATTTACCATTGCAACACAAAGAATAAAATATCTAGGAATAAACCTACCTAAGGAGACAAAAGACCTGTATGCAGAAAATTGTAATATCCTGATGAAAGAAATTAAAGATGATACAAATAGATGGAGAGATGTACCATGTTCTTGGATTGGAAGAATCAACATTGTGAAAATGACTCTACTACCCAAAGCAATCTACAGATTCAATGCAATCCCTATCAAACTACCACTGGCATTTTTCACAGAACTAGAACAAAAAATTTCACAATTTGTATGGAAACACAAAAGACCCCGAATAGCCAAAGCAATCTTGAGAACGAAAAATGGAGCTGGAGGAATCAGGCTCCCTGACTTCAGACAATACTACAAAGCTACGGTAATCAAGACAGTATGGTACTGGCACAAAAACAGAAAGATAGATCAATGAAACAGGATAGAAAGCCCAGAGATAAACCCATGGACATATGGTCACCTTATCTTTGATAAAGGAGGCAGGAATGTACAGTGGAGAAAGGACAGTCTCTTCAATAAGTGGTGCTGGGAAAACTGGATAGGGACATGTAAAAGTATGAGATTAGATCACTCCCTAACACCATACACAAAAATAAGCTCAAAATGGATTAAAGACCTAAATGTAAGGCCAGACACTATCAAACTCTTAGAGGAAAACATAGGCAGAACACTCTATGACATAAATCACAGCAAGATCCTTTTGGACCCACCTCCTAGAGAAATGGAAATAAAGACAAAAATAAACACATGGGACCTAATGAAACTTCAAAGCTTTTGCACAGCAAAGGAAACCATAAACAAGACCAAAAGACAACCCTCAGAATGGGAGAAAATATTTGCAAATGAAGCAACTGACAAAGGATTAATCTCCAAAATTTATAAGCAGCTCATGCAGCTCAATAACAAAAAAACAAACAACCCAATCCAAAAATGGGCAGAAGACCTAAATAGACATTTCTCCACAGAAGATATACAGACTGCCAACAAACACATGAAAGAATGCTCAACATCTTTACTCACTAGAGAAATGCAAATCAAAACTACAATGAGATATCATCTCACACTGGTCAGAATGGCCATCATCAAAAAATCTAGAAACAATAAATGCTGGAGAGGGTGTGGAGAAAAGGGAACACTCTTGCACTGCTGGTGGGAATGTGAATTGGTACAGCCACTATGGAGAACGGTATGGAGGTTCCTTAAAAAACTACAAATAGAACTACCATATGACCCAGCAATCCCACTACTAGGCATATACCCTGAGAAAACCATAATTCAAAAAGAGACATGTACCAAAATGTTCATTGCAGCTCTATTTACAATAGCCCGGAGATGGAAACAACCTAAGTGTCCATCATCGGATGAATGGATAAAGAAGATGTGGCACATATATACAATGGAATATTACTCAGCCATAAAAAGAAATGAAATCGAGCTATTTGTAATGAGGTGGATAGACCTAGAGTCTGTCATACAGAGTGAAGTAAGTCAGAAAGAGAAAGACAAATACTGTATGCTAACACATATATATGGAATTTAAGAAAAAAGATGTCATGAAGAACCTAGGGGTAAGACAGGAATAAAGACACAGACCTACTAGAGAATGGACTTGAGGATATGGGGAGGGGGAAGGGTAAGCTGTGACAAAGTGAAAGAGCGGCATGGAGATATATACACTACCAAATGTAAGGTAGATGGCTAGTGGGAAGCAGCCGCATAGCACAGGGAGATCAGCTCGGTGCTTTGTGACCGCCTGGAGGGGTGGGATAGGGAGGGTGGGAGGGAGACGCAAAAGGGAGGGCATATGGAAACATATGTGTATGTATAACTGATTAAATTTGTTATAAAGCAAAAAAAAATGAGGATAATAATAACATCAACCTCATGGGTTGTCATAATAATTAAATGAAATTACACATGTGGAACATTTAGCTTAGTACCTGACACATAATAATCACTCAGTAAATGGTTGTTATTACTAATATCATTTCATGTACACATGAAGGAGTTTGATCTACACTTCTGGGATTCAGATACAATTCAGATTCAGGATTCAGATTCTGTCTCATTAGCAGAATCAGTGATAAAAAATAGAAGTTAACTAATGTTATTAAATAATTGGTTAAAAGAGCTCTTAGGAAAGGACAAATGAATCTTCTGTATTTTTCAGCATATCTCTAGTATAACTCAGGGTGTTTCTTTGAGAAAATATAACATTCTAATAAAAATCTATTGACTCTCTAAGACATATGAAAAATAAAACTTAGTTTTAAAAAGAAACCCTTTAAAGCCACTATGGAGAGCAGTATGGAGGTTCCTTAAAAAACTAAAAATAGAATTACCATGTGATCCAGCAATCCCACTACTGGGCATATACCCAGAGAAAACCATAATTCAAAAAGACACATGCACCCCAATGTTCATTGCAGCACTATTTACAACAGCCAGGTCATGGAAGCAACCTAAATGCCCATCGACAGATGAATGGATAAAGAAGATGTGGTACATATATACAATGGAATGTTACTCAGCCATAAATAGAAATGAATTTGGGTCATTTGTAGAGACATGGATGGATCTAGAGACTGTCATACAGAGTGAAGTAAGTCAGAAAGAGAAAAACAAATATCGTATATTAACACATATATGTGGAACCTAGAAAAATGGTACAGATGAACCGGTTTGCAGGGCAGAAATTGAGACACAGATGTAGAGAATAAATGTATGGTCACCAAGGGGGGAAAGTGGCGGGGTGGTGGTGGTGGTGGTGGTATGATGAATTGGGTGATTGGGAAGGACATGTATACACTGATGTGTATAAAATGGATGACTAATAAGAACCTGCTGTATAAAAAAATCAAAATCAAAAAAAAAAAACTTTGTTGTAGTACTATCACTTGAGTAGTACCTGCAGTGAATGTTATAGAAATTCCACTGGTTCATCTTCAAAGAAAGCTTCTAGGGGGAGGCGATTTTAATGTTCATGTGTGCCACAGAAGTTGTAAGATAATGCTTGGTAATTAGCATAAGCTTGAAGCCAAATAGCTGGAAAAACATGTTCCAGGACATTGCAGATCAAATCATTTTTCTATAAAAAGAAACTGCTGGATGTTCAGCTGACAGATCATCAACCATAAAAGGATAGTTTAATGGATTTCAATCATTATCTAAACACAACATCACAGAGCCAAGTTTATGTGCATTGTTAATCATACATTGTGAACCCGGTAAAAGAAAATGTAACAGAAGCATCAGATGAGATGTTTTCCTTTTCTGATTTTTAAATTGCAATATTTGATTTTTGAGAATCACTGAAAAAGAATGGTTTCTTAGAGGAATTGTGCTAAGGGATGTGCATGCTCTTATTGGAGAAACAAAATGGTGGAAGAGAGGAAGAGCTCTGAAAACACTGTGAGTGCTTTACAAAGCTACTGAATTCCTTGCTTTTGCTAGTATTCTAGAAGAAAACATGTCCCAATCCAGAGGATTTGTATGTATATATGTGTGTAAGGTTTTGTGTGTGTGTGTGTGTATTTTAAACCAGCAGACACTTTTAAAATTTTAAATTGTACTAGTCACCGAATTATTCCCTAAACTATTTTAAACTAACTGCTCTTCTTTGAAAATATTAACAAAATTATATATCTTGCAGACTTATGAAAGTTTTAAGAAAATAAGGATATTCATTATGGTAGATGGTTACAAAATAAATAAAACCAGTAGCTTTCTAATATTGCACATTCTTATAAGGGAAACATAAAGAGAAAATATTCCATTTCTATTTACAAATAAATGCATCTAATATCTAGAATAGTCTTAACAAGAAATATGAAGGAACTGAATGAATAAGTTTATAACGTTCTACATAATAGCATAACAAAAAGATTTGAGAGCATGACAAAAGATTTGAATAGAGAGACATACCTTAGAACAAGTAGACAGTTTTTATAAAGAGGTCAATTTGGTTTAAATTTATTCTATACACAGTGTATTATCAATTAAAATCCCTATTTATTGTGGGGAGGTTGGTGAGGAACTTGGCAAAATGATTCTCAATTCACTTTGAAGAATAAACATGCAAGTATAGATGAAAGAATTCTGAAAAACAAAAATACTAAGAAGGAGTATTGCCTAAACAGATGTTAAATTGTGTCATAAAATAGCTGAAATTAAAACAATGTGAGAAATAGATGGTTAAAAAACAAATTGTCCATCCTCAGCCCCAAGTATATATAGGGATATAGCATTTGAGAAAGTTAGAATCTTGAATCAGTAAGGAAAATATGCATTCATGAATAAAGTGTTTGTCCAGTATATAACCAGCTGGGGAAGAATGTCATTTCTACCGTGCTCTTTACATAGTTATACTTGTTAAAAAGTATAAAAGTAAAAGTAACAGAAGACAATATGGGCAGATTTTAAAGAAAATATTGGGGTGGAGAAGTATGATTTTCTAGGTATGATGCGAAAGCCAGAAACAATAAAAAAGCAGATTGGTAAATTTAAGTATAAAAAGTTAAATGTTATAAATGGAATCGATACTACACATGAGACGGAAAGATAAATGGCCAGTAGGAAAAAGAATTTTCCACATATATGATAGCCACATATATGATAGAAGTCTTCTATCCCTAATATACAGAAATCTCTTACAAATTAATAAGAATGTAAACCCCAACAGAAAAATAGGCAGAATGTAAAAACACAGCTTATACAATAAACACTTTTGTCGTGCATTAAAATTAGTGGGAGACCAAGATCAGAAGAGGAGGAGAATTGATGTTAAACTTAGATAAAAGTAAAAAAACAGATTTCTCACTAGTGGAATAATAAAATGTTTTTGTTATGGTGTATTTCAAACTTTACTGCATTGCTTGTAGAAATACTTGTGTTATATACTGAATGTGATTCTAATCTTCACCAAAGGTCTTTTAAAATTAAACTGAGGGCTTCCCTGGTGGTGCAGTGGTTGAGAGTCTGCCTGCCGATGCAGGGGACACGGGTTCGTGCCCCGGTCTGCGAAGATCCCACATGCCGCGGAGCGGCTGGGCCCGTGAGCCATGGCTGCTGGGCCTGCGCGTCTGGAGCCTGTGCCCCGCAACGGGAGAGGCCACAACAGTGAGAGGCCTGCGTATCACAAAAAAAAAAAAAAAAAAAAAAAAAAAAAAAAACTGAAGAAAAGAAACCACCTAAACAAAAAAGGGTATTAATTGGTTCACATAATTGGAAAGTCCAGAGGGTATACTAGCTTTAGGCATGGTTGGATTTAGGGCCACAAACTACTTTGTTCCTCTGCACCAGCTCCAATCTCTGATTGGCTTAATGTTGTGGATCCTTTTCACTCAAGTTTTTCATCCTACAGAACTAAGCAGCTTCAGGAAAAAGAGCTTTTCTTCCTGCACGGCTCAGTTGAGTATCACTGTACCAGCTTGAATCACATGACCATTCTGGAACCTGTCACTAGGAATAAAGAGATGGACTAGGCTGATGGTCATTCCTAGTTGCAAAGGAGGGTGGAAACAACATGAATATTATCTTAAAATGATCATAATTCACCCCCTGGAATGAGCACATATGAACTAGTGTTCTGAGAGCAGAAACAGGTCAGATTGATCACTGGCAGGTGGAGGAAAATTAAGTTAGTGGCAAAATCTTGGGGGCCTTTCAGGCAGGTTTAGAAGTTTAGGCTTTATCAGCAAAGATGTAGTATTTAATATGAGTCTTCAGTCAATGGATATGGTGCTGGATTGTCATAAACCACTGGAATACTTCTAAGGTTTTAGGTTGCATTGTGATTATGAAAATTTTCTTGGTATTCTAGCTTTATGTCCTAGAAAAACTACTTGCCAAATAGGTCTTACAGAGGGAGACTTTTGCAACCTATTTAGCAAAATGACCAGGAAAATATAAGAAAAGATGGACCTGTTATTCATCCACCACAATCCAGGTTTATCCTGGAGCAGCCTATGTGGCTTCAGATTGCCTGAAGATTTGTGGGAGAGAGATGCAAGTGTCCTCTGCAACCTGGCAGTCCTAAGTGACTGGCAGACTGTTTTCCCTCCAACCCGTGCACCTGCACCTGACTGCCTTTAAGAGAATTTGCGAATTCAACACATACATACTCAGTGCCTCATGTCTAAATGGACATGAAAATAGCAATGGGATGTTTTTGGAATGCCATCTGTATACACAGAATTTGCCTGACTATGTGACACCATGTTATGCCTAAAGTGTTCATTTAATTAACTCTCTCTTAAAGTGGATTTAACTCACTATTAAAATACCAATAATTTTTGACCTAATATGGCAGATACTAGAAGGTCTAAAATATCATGATTTATAATATTTTGGAAGAAAATTCCTTTTAAGGAAAGTTTTACAAAGGAAATTTGAGAAAATTGAGAGTTTAGCTGTTTTCCTACCTAGTGAATATGCATGTGCTTGGTATTTGTATGGTATGGGACTTACAGATTTGGTGGTGAGGTGGTGTCTATCTTTTTCTGTATCACTTGGTCCTAATTTTTAGTGATTATGTAAATTAGGTAAATTGTTGATCTTTTGGAGGTTTGTTTCCTTTTCTGTTGTTGATTTAAATGAGTTTGTAATAAATTCTAGACCTTTGTAAGAAATGAGATTAGTATTGGCATGATTTTTTAAAAGCTAAAATTCTTAGTGATTTCCTTATTACAAATGAAAGGATACACAAAGGATATACAAAGGGAAGATTCAGACTTGTTCAGGAAAGAGAAGGAGATCATTATGCCTTAACTTGTTTCTGTCATACCATGTTCCTTTCCTGTGGGAAAATATGAAAATGTGGTGATTCATTAAGACTGGTTAACCAGGAAGTAAAGTCCCTATGGCCGTCTCATATCTAGAAGCAAAATTATATAACTCTTACTAAGACAGATTTAATCAACGAGAACCAAGCCTTGAGGCAATGACAGATAAACAGATATATAAGTACTGGTGACATTGTAAATAAAAATCTGGTGGTTTTTAACTTATCTAAAAGGCTATCTAAAAGCATTTTATCAGGCTTCTTGTATCATCATTGTCACATAGGTTATGCTACCATTTCATGGAATGTTGTTCTGCTATATCCACTAGAAATTAGGGACTTTAGTAGTTGGGGGCTAGCTGATGCAGAATGGATCCTGAATATACATTTGTGGAGCAACCATACAAGGGTCTACCTATAAGGGTTGTAGCTCTAGATGAATTCTGTAGGTTACATCAAAACCTCTGCACTCTGCATATCTAAGTTTTATGTATGATAACTTTATTCCTTACATTAGGATTTTTCTTTACTGTTATTTTTTTTAACCTTTTGTGTCTGTGGTGTGCAGATTACTTCAATTTTCAGTGGACTATTTTAAATTTTCAACACAGATATGTTCTGTAAATACAGGTGACCCTTGAACAATGCGGTGGTTTATCCACATATAACGTACAGTTGACCCTCCATATCCATGGTCTGTATCCTCGGATTCAACCAACCATGGACTGTGTAGCAATGCAGTATTTTTGAAAAATGTCTGCATATAAGTGGACCTGCATAATTCAAATCCTCATTGTTCAAGAGTCAACTGTAATGATGGCTGTAGTTGGGTTGTTAGAGGTCCACACGGAGGATAAGATCTCAGGGTGTTCCTTTGTTGTCATAGAGCAGGATGCAAGAGGATTGTTCCTTCCTCCCTTTGTCCTTCCTCTCTTCCTAGATACCCTGCATTTCTTCTTTGGGTAGACATTTTTTTTTTTCTTTTTTGTGGTACGCGGGCCTCTCACTGCTGCGGCCTCTCCCGCCGCGGAGCACAGGCTCCAGACGCACAGGCTCAGCGGCCATGGCTCACGGGCCCAGCCGCTCCGCGGCATGTGGGATCCTCCCGGACCGGGGCACGAACCCGTGTCCCCCGCACCGGCAGGCGGACTCTCAACCACTGCGCCACCAGGGAAGCCCTGGGTAGACATTTTAAGGAACTGTTTCAACCCCTAGAATTAAAATGTTTGACAAAAAAGAAAACTGAATATCGAGTTTCTCATAGCTGCAGAGTTAGAAATAGTGGTTGGGTCTTCCCTCTATTGACTCAGTGTACTTTCTTATTTATCTATCTATCTATCTATCTATTTAATTTATTTATTTATGGCTGTGTTGGGTCTTCGTTGCTACGTGTGGGCTTTCTCTAGTTGCGGCGAGCGGGGGTTACTCTTCGTGGTGGTGCGCAGCCTTCTCATTGCGGTGGCTTCTCTTGTTGTGGAGCAGGGGTTCTAGGTGCACGGGCTTCAGCAGTTGTGGCTCGTGGGCTCAGTAGTTGTGGCTCACAGGCTTAGTTGCTCCACAGCATGTGGGATCTAACCGGACCAGGGCTTGAACCCGTGTCTCCTGCATTGGCAGGCGGATTCTTAACCACTGAGCCACCAGGGAAGCCATAATACTGCATTTGTTTAGATACAGCTTGTTTTCCTGGCATATGTAGTTTCAGAAAGTATTCAACTGACTTGCAGAATGGAATCTAGGCAATTAAGAATACTTGGTCTATGAAAGTACATTTACGTGTGTTCTTTATCTTATGTCTGGTTTTAATGGGTCTACCCAGAGAATAGCTCCATTTGATGAGACTTCCCACTAAAAAGATACCATGGTACTTTGAACGAGGCTAAATAAGCCACTTCTGTTCTGAAGAGCACTGGATTGTTTATGAAGGGTGTTGGCCCATTAGAACTATATAACAAACAGAGCGAGAAATTTCAGATCACTTTGTATTCAGTTAGGTAAGTGTCAAAACACTGCAAAAGATTCAATGCTGACTTTATGGGCAGGGTGGTGGGAAAGTCTTCTTATGAATGATGTGTTACAGAGAAACTGCTCTCTGGAGTGCATGCATGGTGAAAGGCAAAGAAGGAGAAAGACCTTGCTTACAATTACGGATTGAAGAGGCTCATGTTAGGATTTCAAAATGTTCTAGGGGGACTCTGATGAACCTCCCATCTGGAACAATGAATGTGAACTGTACATTCAGGGTGAAAATAACATCAGTTATAGGATTCCCTAAGTGGCTTGACATGACATGTTCTACCTTATACTTTAAGCTTGTCTGCCTTCAAATATCATTTAATAGCAACACTAAATGAATAAATGAACCTGTTTATTTTAGATGATTGGTTACAGGAATAATGCAGGCCATATCCATCATCTTCTATGTCTAATTTAGCAGGACTGAATTGATGGTCTTTGTGTGTGTGTGTGTGTGAGAGAGAGAGAGAGAGAGACATGGGATTAACATTTGGAGGCTCTGCCAGGTATCTAAAGGCAGGACTTCTGTGGCTTCCAGAGCCCATAGAACTCTCTCCTGTCTCACAAGAGTCAGGCTTGATTTACAGCTGCATCCAGATCCAAAAAGAAAAACACCAGATCTGGTTCATTCTAGATTACTATCTGCCTGCTAATGTTGTGTTTGAGGAGCTAGTTGAAAAGGGTGGTGAGCGTGTGTGTGTGTGTGTGTGTGTGTGTGTGTGTTGGGGGTGGAGGATAGTTTTGGCTATCACATGTGGCTTCTTGTTTTGTTGGGCTTGTTGAATCTCCTTACAGAAAACAGCCATGTCCTGTTTATCAGGTTTCTTTAAAATCCTTTTCCACAGTGCTATCCAAAATGCATTAGCTATTATTCTCCTGTGCGTCAACAGGCATTCCTTCTTGAGCATAGAAAACAAGGGCAGCTTCCCTTCAAATGTAATCCAACTCCTGAAGGGCAAATTTTTTTGTCATCGTTTACCTGGGTAATTACAAGTATTTCTGGTGTAATTTATACAATTATAGGATGTTTAATTTTTCTTAGCTGTGGGTTTCCATCACAGAAAGTTGTCTGACTCGCTTCAATGCTTGGCTCTCAAATCTGTTGTAATACATTAATTTTTGACTTCAAATTGCAGCTCTATTGTTTTCCACCACCATGATGGGAGTGGATGGTAGATGAGGTAGAAGAGTTTAAAAGTGAAAAAGAAATGAGAATCCTTCAGGCAATTCTGGTTTTAGTCTAGCTTTCTAGAAGTGTTTCGTTTTTTGTCGTATTTATATATTTATTTAGCCACTGGGATTCAGCTACTGACTAGCAGTTTACCACAGGCCTTAACAAATATGCATTGTAAGGATAAAGGCTAGGCTGTTTCTTTCCTGTTTCCTCCCTGTGTGTTAGTTTATAAACAGAAAGTTTTAGCCAAACACAAAGAAACAGTGGTAAATTTTAATCATGCTTCGTTACAGATACAAGATTTTTGTTTAATCATAGTAACATTATGTTTTCCTTCTCTGGAGTAATTTATATGTTTTGTTACTAGAATCTCTTCTGCATAAAAGAGGTTAAGATAAATCATTAGATGCCTTTAAGGAAGTCAAAGTAAAATTGAATGTACTATTTGAAACATAGTCTAAGTGTAAACTCTGTGCATATGTATATGTTTAAATTTCCTATTGATTATTTCACATAAGAGTAATCAGTGTCTTTGGCAGTAAATTTTTTGAGTAAAATATCGCTTCTCTACAGGGAACAAAAATAAAGAGAAATTTAAAACCCGTTTGGTTTCACCTGGATTCTGACATGACCAACTTAGAAAAAGGATATAAAAGTTGAACATTTTTTTCTTAATTAAAAACAGAGACTCTCTCTTTGACACAAATATAAATGCACTGTATCTCCAAAGTGACCCAAGGAAAGAGGAGGGAGGTGGTGTTGGTTGTTAATTGTTATTATTATAAATGTTCTCAGGAAGAAATCTTCAGAAATACTCTAAACAGGACCAGTCATTTAATAAACAGAAACTATTTATATTCTCCTTGTCTAAACCTTTCCTTCAGGGATTGCAAGGATGTGTAACATTATCAGGGTCAGTATGTCCTCAAGCAATCTTTATTTTGAGGTGTTTTTGCTTGCCTTTCCGCTATACATTCTAGTAGCATCTCATCTCTTGTAGCACACTGGAGTAAAATTTTCTATATGACATCTTCGTGGACTGAATATATTAATGTATTTATTTTCTTTAAACCAGAAGTAAATTCTTTAATTACTAAACTGACATATAAGTTAATATCTACTTAGTATAATTTGTCATATTAATCATTTTAAGCTAGTAATGTTAGTTTAAAAAAATCAATGCATGCCCATTGCAGATAACTTATATGATAAAGAAAGACATGAAGAAGCAATGGCTGTGCATAGTTACATACCTCTTATTTCTCCAGATTAAATTAAAGGAGGACCAAGTGTCCATATGCTGATCTAGTTATCTCTCCCTTGGGGTTCTCTCTTACATAGTTGTTCATTAGATTTCAAGACCCAAGAAGGAGATCCCTGGTATTGAATCCATCTGTGGTTATTCTTTTATTTTTTTCAGGCATAATTTATTATTATATCTTATTAACAGTTATTGAGAACCTAGTAAGTACCAGCACTGTGTTAAGTGCATACATATATTATAGAAAGACATACCCATTCCCAGATCATTTTATCAAACGAAATTATTTCAACTTCTGACCGCTTACTTCTTGTATTCTTTCACATAGCTTCATACTCTATTGTTTCTCTCTTACCAACAAGAAAAAGAACATGGCTTGTTAAATTGTTCCCTTTACTGTATATCGAGTCTTGTACCATTCTGATAAAACCTTGGGTTAATCTAAATTTATCTGACCTGGGAAAGCCCACTAGTACTGTCATCAGATTCAAAAGATGAATAGCATGAACCCTCCATCCTCCATAGTTAGCTTTCTCATGGCTATAAAATCTTCATTCTTCTTGCTGGACCATGTTCCTAGGAATGACACCATTGTTGCCAGTTTTCTGGAATGACCAGCTGCCAAGGCCCATTGGAGGCCAGGCAGCTGCACAACTCTCCTGTGATTTCTAATGCCAGAGGGCCACACTGGGGCATGGACAAGCTTTGCCATGCAGGATCCTCCACTCCCACAACTGCATCTCTGGCTGCCACCCTGAGGACCAGCAATTCTTTAAAGTTACTTTTCTGGTTGCCCTAAAGACTCTCTTCCCAATACCTTTTCTTTGTATTGGTTGAAAAACATTGATATGTGGGATAAAACTAGAGGGCCACTTGCTCAGGTTCCTGGGGCTTCCAGGTTGACTAAGTTCTAAATCCAAACACTAGAATCTTAAGCAAAATCGAGCACAGAGGTCAACAATCCTTGCTGTACTGATCTTGCTGTCATGTTAGTAGGTACTATGACACAGACCACAAGAGAAAGCTTTGCAACATCACTACTTACCTGTCTAATGGGGAAGAATTCTCTTGGAAATCTCTGACAACACAATACTTGAATTAGTACTGCCAAAATGAGGACCCTTAGCAATCTTTAGTGGCTTGCAGGAATTTGATTTACCTGAAGAATAAGACTAGGTTAAAAAAAGAAAAACAAAGGTTTTCTAAAGAAAAGGTAGTATCTGACTGCCAAGTCCTTGGAGACCAAGAGAAACATATTGAGGACTGCGGTCTGAAAAAGAGAGAGAATTCATAGAAGAAACTCTTGGAGATGAAGGAAACAGTGACCACAGAGAAAAGATCAATCCAATCCTGCAGCTTCAAAGAGGACAGCAAACCAAGGGGAATTCTGAGAGGGAAACAGGAGAAACGTCATCATAAAAATGACTGAACTTGAAGAAGTCAAGGGGAGGGGAAGCAGGGAAACTAGTTCAAAAGGAACTGAGCTTTTCTCCACAGAGAAAGCACACAATTTTTTGGAGAGGTCCAAAATTTCACAAGGAAAAGGTTATTATTATTGTTTGTTCTTTCCTATAACAGCAGTCTAGTTGGAAAGCAATAGAGTCAGCTAGAAAAACACAATGCAGGCTTCCGTTCTGGGGGAAGTGGGAAAAAAAAGAGGTCCAAGGTTGACTCCTTTTTACTCACTTTTTAAAAAAAAAACATATTTATTGCAGTATAATTGATTTACACTGTTGTGTACCTTGCTGCTGTATAACAAAGTGAATCAGCTATATGTATACATATATGCCCATATCCACTCCCCCTTGCATCTCCCTCCCACACTCCCTATCCCACCCTTCTAGGTGGTCACAAAGCACAGAGCTGATCTCGTTGTGCTATACGGCTGCTTCCCACTAGCTATCTATTTTTGCATTTGGTAGTGTATATATGTCTATCCTACTCTCTCACTTCATCCCAGCTTACCCTTCCCCCTCCCCGTGTCCTCAAGTCCATTCTCTATGTCTGCGTCTTTATTCCTGTCCTGGTCCTAGGTTCTTCAGAACCATTTTTATCTTTTAGATTCCATATATATGTGTTAGCATACAGTATTTGTTTTTTTCTTTCTGACTTACTTCACTCCGTACGACAGATTCTAGGTCCATCCACCTCACTACAAATAACTCAATTTTGTTTCTTTATATGGCTGAGTAATATTCTATTATATATATGTACAACATCTTCTTTATCCATTCATCTGTCGATGGACACTTAGGTTGCTTCCATGTACTTGCTATTGTAAATAGAGCTGAAATGAACATTGTGGTACATGACTCTTTTTGAATTATGGTTTTCACAGTGTATATGCCCGGTAGTGGGATTGCTGGGTCATATGGTAGTTCTATTTTTAGGTTTTTAAGGGACTGCCATAGTGTTCCCATTGTGGCTATTATCAGTTTACATTCCCACCAACAGTGCAAGAGGGCTCCCTTTTCTCCACACCCTCTCCAGCATTTCTTGTTTGTAGATTTTTTGATGATGGCCATTCTGAGTGGTGTGAGGTAATACCTCATTGTAGTTTTGATTTGCATTTCTCTAATGATTAGTGATGTTGAGAATCCTTTCATGTGTTTGTTGGCAATCTGTATATCTTCTTTGAAGAAATGTTGATTTAGGTCTTCTGCCCATTTTTGAATTGGGTTGTTTTTTTGATATTGAGCTGTATGAGCTGCTTGTATATTTTGGAGGTTAATCCTTTGTCAATTGCTTTGTTTGCAAGTATTTTCTCCCATTCTGAGGATTGTCTTTTCATCTTGTTTATGGTTTCCTTTGCTGTGCAAAAGCTTTTAAGTTTCATTAGGTTCCATTTATTTATTTTTGTTTTTATTTCCGTTTCTCTAAGAGGTGGGTCAAAAAGAATCTTGCTGTGATTTATGTCATAGAGTGTTCTGCCTGTGTTTTCTTCTAAGAGTTTGATAGTGTCTGGCCTTACATTTAGGTCTTTAATCCATTTTGAGTTTATTTTTGGGTATGGTGTTAGGGAGTGTTCTAATTTCATTCTTTTACATGTATCTGTCCAGTTTTCCCAACCACTTATTGAAGAAGCTGTCTTTCCTCCATTGTATATTCTTGCCTCCTTTATCAAAGATAAGGTGACTGTATGTGTGTGGGTTTATCTCTAGGCTTTCTATCCAGCTTCGTTGATCTATATTTCTGTTTTTGTGACAGTACCATACTGTCTTGATTACTGTAGCTCTGTAGTATAGTCTGAAGTCAGGGAGCCTGATTCCTCCAGCTCCATTTTTCTTTCTCAAGATTGCTTTGGCTATTTGGGGTCTTTGGTGTTTCCATACAAATTGTGATTTTTTTTTTTTTTTGTTCTAGTGCTGTGATAAATGCCATTGGTAGTTTGGTAGGGATTGCATTGAATCTCTAGATTGCTGTGGGTAGTTTAGTCATTTTCACAATATTGATTCTTCCAATCCCAGAACATGGTATTTCTCTCCATCTGTTTGTATCATCTTTATTTTCTTTCACCGGTGTCTTATAGTTTTCTGCATACAGGTCTTTTGTCCGCTTATGTAGGTTTATTCCTAGGTATTTTATTCTTTTTGTTGCAATGCTAAATGGGAGTGTTTCCTTAATTTCTCTTTCAGATTTTTCATCATTAGTGTATAGGAATGCAAGAGATTTCTGTGCATTAATTTTCTTTCCTGCAAGTTTACCAAATTCATTGCTTAGCTCTAGTAGTTTTCTGGTAGCATCATTAGGATTCTATATGTATAGTCTCGTGTCATCTGCAAACAGAGACAGTTTTACTTCTTCTTTTCCGATTTGGATTCCTTTTATTTCTTTTTTGTCTCTGATTGCTGTGGCTAAAACTTCCAAAACTATGTTGAATAACAGTGATGAGAGTGGGCAGCCTTGTCTTGTTCCCAATCTTAGTGGAAATGGTTTCAATTTTTCACCATGAGAACGAAGTTGGCTGTCAGTTTGTTATATATGGCCTTTATAATGTTGAGGTAAGTTCCCTCTATACCTACTTTCTGGAGGGCTTTTATCATAAATCGGTGTTGAATTTTGCCGAAAGCTTTTTCTGCATCTATTGAGATGAGCATATGGTTTTTATCCTTCAATTTGTTAATATGGTTTATCACATTGATTGATTTGCCTATATTGAAGAATCCTTGCATCCCTGGGATAAACCCCACTTGATCATGGAGTATGATCCTTTTATTGTGCTGCTGGATTCTGTTTGCTAGTGTTTTATTGAGGATTTTTGCATCTGTCTTCATCAGTGATATTGGCCTGTAGTTTTCTTTTTTTTTGTAACATCTTTGTCCGGTTTTGATATCAGGTGGCCTTTTAGAATGAGTTTGGGCGTGTTCCTCACTCTTCTGTATTTTAGAAGAGTTTGAGAAGGATAAATGTTAGCTCTTCTCTAAATGTTTGATATAATTTGTCTGTGAAGACTTCTGGTCCTGGCTTTTGTTTGTTGGAAGATTTTTAATCACAGTTTCCATTTCAGTGCTTGTGATCAGTTGTTTATATTTTCTGTTTCTTCCTGGTTCAGTCTCAGAAAGTGGTGCTTTTCTAAGAATTTGTCCATTTCTTCCAGGTTGTCCATTTTATTGGCATATAGTTGCTGGTAGTAATTTCTCATGATCCTTTGTATTTCTGCAGTGTCAGTTGTTACTTCTCCTTTTTCATTTCTAATTCTGTGATTTGAGTCTTCTTCCTTTTTTTCTTGATGAGTCTGGCTAATGGTTTATCCATTTTGTTTATCTTCTCACAGAACCAGCTTTTAGTTTTACTGATCTTTGCTATCGTTTCCTTCATTTCTTTTTTATTTATTTCTGATCTGATCTTTATGATTTCTATCCTTTTGTTAACTTCGGGGGTTTTTTGTTCTTCTTTCTCTAATCGCCTTAGTTGTAAGGTTAGGGTGCTTATTTGAGATTTTTCTTGTTTCTTGAGGTAGAATTGTATTGTTATAAACTTCCCTCTTAGAACTGCTTTTGCTGCATCCCATAGGTTTTGGGCTGCCATGTTTTCATTGTAATTTTTTTCTAGGTACTTTTTGATTTCCTCTTTGATTTCTTCAGTGAACTCTTGGTTATTTTGTAGCGTATTATTTGGCTTCCATATGTTTGTATTTTTTTACAATTTTTTCCTTTAATTGATAGCTAATTTCTCCATTGAATGTGAATGAGATCCTTGCTGGATAGAGTAATCTTGGTTGTAGGTTTTTCCCTTTCATCATTTTAAAAATGTCCTGCCGGGCTTCCCTGGTGGTGCAGTGGTTGAGAGTCCGCCTACCAATGCAGGGGACATGGGTTCATGCCCCAGTCTGGGAAGATCCCACATGCCACAGAGTGGCTAGGCCCGTGAGCTATGGCCGCTGAGCCTGTGTGTCTGGAGCCTGTGCTCCACAATGGGAGAGGCCACAACAGTGAGAGGCCCGCGTACCGCAAGAAAAACAAAAAAAAAACAAAAACAAAAAAAAATGTCCTGCCACTCCCTTCTGTCTTGCAGTTTCTGCTGAAATATCAGCTGTTAACCTTATGGGGATTCCCTTGTATGTTATTTGTTGCTTTTTCATTGCTACTTTTAATATTTTTCTTTGTATTTAATTCTTGATAGTTTGATCAATATGGGTCTTGGTGTGTTTCTTCTTGGATTTATCTTGTATGGAACTCTCTGCACTTCTTGGACTTGATTGACTATTTCCTTTCCCATGTTAGGGAAGTTTTCAACTATAATCTCTTCAAGTATTTTCTCATACCCTTTTTTTTTCTCTTCTTCTTCTGAGACCCCTATCACTCAAATGTTGGTGCATTTCATGTTGTCCCAGAGGTCTCTGGGACTGTCCTCATTTCTTTTCATTCTTTTTTCTTTATTCTGCTCTGCAGTAGTTATTTCCACTATTTTATCTTCCAGGTCACTTATCTGTTTTTCTGCCTCAGTTATTCTGCTATTGATTCCTTGTAGAGAATTTTTAATTTCATTTATTTTGTTGTTCATCATTGTTTGTTTGCTGTTTAGTTCTTCTAGGTCCTTGTTAAATATTTCTTGTATTTTCTCCATTCTATTTCCAAGATTTTGGATTGTCTTTACTCTCATTACTCTGAATTCTTTTTCAGGTAGACTGACTATTTCCTCTTTATTTGTTTGGTCTGGTGGGTTTTTACCTTGCACCTTCATTTCCTGCATATTTCTCTGTCTTATCCTGTTGCTTAACTTACTGTGTTTGGGGTTTCCTTTTAGCAGCCTGCACATTTGTACTTCCCTTTGTTTTTCATGTCTGCCCCAGTGGGTAAATTTGGCTCAGTGGGTTGTGTAGGCTTCCTGGTGGAGGGGACTCATGCCTGTGTTCTGGTGGGTGAGGCTGGATCTTGTCTTTCTGGTGTGCAGGACTGCATCCAGTGGTGTGTTTTGGGGTGTCTGTGACCTTAGTATAATTTTATGCCACCTCTCTGTTAATGGGTGGGTTGTGTTCCTGTCTTGCTAGTTGTTTGGCCTGGGGTGTCCAGCACTGGAGCTTGCTGGTCATTGAGTGGAGCTGGGTCTTGGCATTGAGATGGAGCTCTTTGGGAGAGCTTTTGCCTATGATTTTTACGTGGGGCCAGGAGGTCTCTGGTGGTCCAATGTCCTGAACTCAGCTCTCCCACATTTGAGACTCAGGCCTGACACCCCAGCAGAGCACCAAGACCCTGTCAGCCACAGAGCCAGGTACATGGGGAGTTTCTTGCCTTTTGGGAAGTCTGAGGTCTTCTGCCAGTATTCAGTAGGTGTTCTGTAGGAGTTGTTCCACATGTAGATGTATTCTTGATGTATCTGTGGGGAGGAAGGTGATCTGCATGCCTTACTCTTCTGCCATCTTGAAGGTTTCTCCTCCCTCTGTGGTTATTCTTGCTGCCGTTATTTTCGGCTGTTCCTTGTGACTCTGAAAACTGATTACTTCTCTTAGGACAGCCACCATGCTTTACCATTGCAGGAAAGTCTTGCCTTTGCTGCCCGTGCTCCTGGTTTGGGTCTGTGATGTATCTGAGTGTTAGTTTCAATCCAGGTTGCCTCTTCTTGAAGTCCAAATTTTACAATTCTTAGTGCCCAGTGACTTAACTCCCCCTGTCAATCTTCTTTGAGAGGACTCTAGCCCCCCAAAATCCTGAGATAAGATTGGTCTGTTGTCTGCCCAGTATGGCCTACAGCCATGTCCCCGTTTCTAACCCTGGGAAATCCATTTAGTCATCAAGAGGTCTTTCCTTATTAGCCTCTCCTCAGGTGACTCATCCTCCATAGGTGATCCTCTGGTATTTGTTCCCAAGAGTTAGCAGGATGAAAACATCCTGGTATTTGAATAGAAATGCAAAACGTGGAATCATTAGTGTATCATCCCATCTATCTAAGCAAATAAAAATTACTTAATATCATTCATCCTACTCAGGGATAACAACCATCAGTTACTGGGTGAGGCAACAACAGGGGTGCATTTCTCAGTGGAATTCATGTAACTAGCTCCTCTTGGAGTTGTGCTATGTATAGCCATCATGGCTCTGACCACTACTTAAATGTAACTATTTACATTTTGTCCATTTTCTATGCACATTTGTGAATATATATAGTCATATACATACATATTCATACACATACATATACAAAGTGATGTGATATATATATATATATATATATATATATATATATATATATATATATATATATATATATCACATCACTTTGTAACAGGACATTTTTATACAAGTGCCCTGGGTTCAGGCATCCAAGACAGTGGCATTCAAATGACCCTCTTGGCATATCTCTTGGTACACAGAGCATAGAATGTGCCAGAAAATGTTGGGCAGCCTTTTTACATAGAAGTTACAGAGGGACAGAGGGCCTTCCTAGGAGGAAACTTCAGGCTCAAGATATTTCTCTTTTTAGTTTAAAAGTTATGAAAACCTGTAGGATGGACTGAGGTGATGCTGACCAAATTCAGATGTCAATAATGTGCAAAGAAATGTTGATATGCAATAAGAATATATCAAAAAGGTGTGAGTAGGTTAAACTAGTGGATAGGAAAATGTATCAAGGGAAGGTTGAAGGTTTTGTGTCTACAAGGGAGCTTGACTCAGAGCCTTTTGGAATCTTATCACTTTGAAATGGAAGTGGGTGTGTGCGGAAACCCAGAGAGTTATAACTTGGGGAGTTCGAGCTGGATTTGACCTAGGGTATCCTTCCTCTGAGCTGGAAGTTCTGGCACAGATAAGAGCAGGTGTCTCAGTGCAAGCCCATCTCTGTGGATGACCTTGGCTCCACCACTCACCACAGTGGTGAGCAGGGACACCCAGTGTGCGGTACACTCAGGAGGCATCAGGCATGGCTACCAAGCCTCCAGCATTGAAGACAGAAGAGCAGTACAAAAGAAGGTTCTGGAACAAGCAGCATCAAGACAGCAGTCATTAGGGAGACCTCCAGCCTCAGGAAAAAACATTTTTGGATCTTGGGGCAAGACTAGAGCAGACACGTTTGATCCTTTGGGCAGAATAAGCACCATGGAAATAATTGGACACACTGGGGAGAATAATTAAAAAATAGACTGGGAGACTTGGAGTTATACTTGCAAATTTTAATGCAGAGTCACATTGTTAGTATCCCACACTGAGGAAGAAGATGATATCAATTACATATTCAAACTCATTGGTCATATGCAAAATTTTATATTGTGGGTATTTCCCAAGTCACTAAAGGTTTTTCAGAATCATGAGTTTGAATGACTAAATTGTTCAATTTCTTCATCTGTAAAATGAGGATAATAATACCTGCTTTGCAGGGTGGCTGTGAGGATGAAATAAGATAGTGTTTATTAAAGAACCTAAATAACAATAGGCAAACAGTACAAGGTAGCTATTGTAATGGGTAAATTAATTCTTCAACTTCTCATTTTAGCAGGATTTAAATTTATACCACTAATGTAGTAGTTAAATAAGTCACACACTTTTTGATGATATTTATAAGTCCTTCTGGTTTAAAAAATGCTGAAAGGAAAAAGAAGAACTGAAAATAACTCTTCCTGTGATACCATCTCTCTCTAAATATCATTGCACAATTGTTGGTTTGCAACATTGCATGGCTTAAAAAAATAAAATAGAAATGTGACATGTTAAAGCAAATATTCTAAGTAAACAAATTGCTTCTGATTCTCAGAAGTCCATATAGATAATACTACAATGGAAAGTTTTAAAAGGCAAATAACACTTAGTTAAATAATTTTGCTTTTTAAACTTTTAAGTTTGTTTATACATACAATATTTTAAGCTAGATTTACAAATTTGAAAGCAGAGACTAAACCAATTATTGTTAAAAATCTCTTGTGAAAAAGGTGTTTGTGGTTCTCAGAACAGATGGCCCTTGGCTTGGCATCTGTGAGCTATCTCACGACATGGAGAGGACTTATCTTTTATCTAGGGTTTTCTTTTCTTTTTAAAGGACAGTTGAACTTAACATTTGAAATACTGAATGGGATATTTTTATTGATTTAGATATATTAGTATTTGTTTCAAAACTTCACTGAATACATTTTCAATTATTAAAAACATGGATATTCCTGGTAGAAAATCTGGAAAATATAAACAAAAATGAGAAAATAAAACCACCTACAGTTCCATCAGTCAGAGATAACGCTGGATATTTGAGTCTTTAAAAATGCATTTATACCTGTTTTAGTTTGGGTTGCTCTGACAAATCACCATTCACCAGGTGGCTTATAAACAACAGAGGTGTATATCTCACAGTTCTGGAGGCTGGAAATTCGAGACCAGAGTGCCAGCGTGGTCAGGTTGTGGTGAAGGCCCTCTTCCAGGTTGCGGACTGCTGACTTGTTACATGGAAAGAGAGGGAACTAACTCTCTGGCCTCTTACAAGGGCATTAATCCCATATGAGGACTCCATCCTCATGACCTAATTACCTCCCAAATACCATCACATTGGGGGTTAGATTTTTATGACATACACACACACACTCAGTCCATAACAACACCTATATATACATGTTTAAAGCAAAAACACAATCACACATCGAAAATTATACATTTTCAACCTACCAATGTATTTTAAACATTTGCCCATATTACTTAATGTTTTTTCATTTCCTTTTTAAACATCCACAGATTTCCATTGTATGAATAAACCACATTTTTTTTTTTTTTCGGTACGCAGGCCTCTCACTGTTGTGGCCTCTCCCGTTGCAGAGCACAGGTTTGGGATGCGCAGGCTCAGCGGCCATGGCTCACGGGCCCAGTCACTCCGTGGCATGTGGGATCCTCCCAGACCAGGGCACAAACCCGTGTTCCCTGCATCGGCAGGTGGACTGTCAACCACTGCGCCACCAGGGAAGCCCCTAAACCACATTTTATTTAACTAATCTTCTATCATAAACCTTTTAGCTTTTTACTAAGTTTCATCAGTTATAAATAGTATCTCTACAAACATTTTTGTGGCTAACTCTTTGCACACATCTGTGATTTTGTTTAGAAGGAAATTATGGGTCAAAGGCAATAGGCAAAAATATTAGAAATGTTTGATATATATTGCATATTGCCCTCCAGAAGAAAGTTACAAAACAACATTCCTTCCTCTAGTCCTTCAGTGTGTATTTCCCTAAGTCCTCAACACTGCTGATTATTGCTCTTAAAAAAATTTCCTAAATTGATAAGACTAAAATGCATATAATTTCACATTTGTCTTTATTTAATTATCTGTGTGATTATATTTTCTTATTTGTCTATTACTAACTTGTAAAAGTTTCCCACTTGAATATGCAAATGTTAAAGTGTTAATGTTGAATGCTGAATATAAAAAAGAAATATGCTTGCTTGCTTTCCTACATTTATTGTAGGAAATGAAGTTAGGACATTTATTTATTGTCAAGTTTTAACTTTTCTCAACCCTTTTTGTACAGGATCTCACACAATTCCTTAAGTGAAGTAGCCATATTTTATTTATTTATTTATTGAAGTATGGTTGATTTACAATGTTGTGCTAATTTCTACTGTACAGCAAAGTGACTCAGTTTTACACAAATATATGTTTTTTTAAAAATTATTTTCCATTATGTTTTATCCCAGGAGATTGGATATAGTTCCCTGCACTATACAGTAGGACCTTGTTGTTTACCCATTCTAAATGTAATAGCTTGCATCTACTAAGCCCAAACTCCCAATCCATCCCTCTCCCTCTACGCCCACTTGGCAACCACAAGTCTGTTCTCTATGTCTGTGAGTCTGTTTTTGTTTTGTAGATAGGTTCATTTGTGCAATATTTATTTTTATTTATTTATTTATTTTTTGACTGTGTTGGGTCTTTGTTGCTGCACACGGGCTTTCTCTAGTTGTGGCGAGCAGGAGCTACTCTTTGTTGTGGTGTGTGGGCTTCTCATTGAAGTGGCTTCTCTTGTTACAGAGCACAGGCTCTAGGCATGCAGGCTTCAGTAGTTGTGGTGTGTGGGCTTAGTTGCTCCATGGCATGTGGGATCTTCTTGGTCCAGGGATCAAACTCATGTCCCTTGCATTGGCAGGTGGATTCTTAACCACTGCACCACCAGAGAAGTTCCTGTGCTATATTTAGATTTCACATATGAGTGATATCATATGGTAGGGAGGAGGTGAAAGACTTATCTGCTGAGAACTATAAAACATTAATAAGGGAGATTAAAGAGGATTCAAAGAAATAGAAAGATATCCCATGCTCTTGGATAAGAAGAATTAATATTGTTAAAATGGCAATACTACCCAAAGTAATCTACAGATTTAATGTGATCCCTATCACATTACCCATGACATTTTCCACAGAACTAGACAAAATAATCCAAAAATTTATATGGAACCATCAAAGACCCAGAATTACCAAAGCAATCGTGAGGAAAAAAAACAAAGCAGGAGGCAAAGCTCTCCCAGACTTCGGACAATACTACAAAGCTACAGTAATCAAAACAGTGTAGTATTGGTACAGAAACAGACATACGGCTCAATGGAATGGATTAGAGAACCCAGAAATAAACCAACACACCTATGGTCAATTAATCTTC
Source organism: Mesoplodon bidens (assembly GCF_964165515.1). NCBI lineage: Eukaryota > Metazoa > Chordata > Mammalia > Artiodactyla > Ziphiidae > Mesoplodon > Mesoplodon bidens. The sequence goes on along the minus strand of NC_138176.1, from coordinate 72,326,417 downwards.
AACCAAGGAGGCAAGAATATAAAATGGGAAAATGTCTCTTCAGCAAGTGGTGCTGGGAAAGTTGGACAGCTGCATGTAAATAAATGAAGTTAGGACACACTCTCACACCATGCACAAAAATAAACTCAAAATGCCTTAATGACTTAAACATAAGACATGACACCATAAAACTCCTGGAAGAGAGCATAGGCAAAACATTCTCTGACATAAATTGTACCAGTGTTTTCTTAGGTCAGCCTCGCAAGGCAATAGAAATAAAAGCAAAAATAAACAAATAGAACCTAATCAAACTTACAAGCTTTTACACAGCAAAGGAAACCATAAAAAACAAACAAACAAAAAACTGAAGAGACAACCTATGGAATGGGAGAAAATATTTGCAAATGATGTGACAGACAAGGGCTTACTCTCCAAAGTACACAAATGGCTCATACAACTCAAGAACAAAAAACAAACAACCCAGTCAAAAGATGGGCAGAAGACCTTAATAGACATTTCTCCAAAGAAGACGTATGTATGACCAGTAGGCACATGAAAAGATGCTCAACGGGGCTTCCCTGGTGGCAGAGTGGTTGGGAGTCTGCCTGCCGATGTAGGGGGCATGGGTTCGTGCCCCGGTCGGGGAGGATCCCACGTGCCGTGGAGCAGCTGGGCCCGTGAGCCATGGCTGCTGGGCCTGCACGTCCAGAGCCTGTGCTCCGTGGCAAGAGGGGCCGCCATGGTGAGAGGCCCACGTACTGCAAAAAAAAAAAAAAAAAAAAAAAAAAAAGATGCTCAACGTCATTAACTATTGGAGAAATGCAAATCATATTTTAAATTACAAGGAACTGAAAATTAATTTGACTTGGAAGTTCAAATGGAAGTTCAAATTCATGATTTATCTTATTGAAGAAAAGGCTTGATCAAATTCAAAACTCCAAAACGTCCATCACCTCACATTGTTCCTGCAAAGAGTAAATGTAAATAATGTGATTCATCATTCAGAATCCTGGAATGGTGAACAGAAAGGGCCTTTAAAGTTCTAGTCCAACAACTTAGTTCACAGAGGAAGAAATTAAAACTTGGTATAATGGAAAACCATTAGGCTTTGGAGTTAGGTGCCTGGATTCAAATCCTGGTTTGGCCACTTATCAAATATAACGAGAAGGAAAATATACTCAAAATCTTGGAGCTTTAGTTTTGCCGTCTCAAACACAGTTAATGTTAACTGGTTAACTTAGACTATTGTGAGGTCAGTTCCTTTCCTTGTCCTTTAGTGTCTTACCTGGGGTGACTTAACTAGTAAATTAGACAGAGCAGACTAGAGTTTTGTCCCTTGGTTCTTCATCATATGCTCTGTTCACTATATCCTGGCTCCTTTTCTAGTTAAGGCTTTTGAAGCATGATCTATTAAGGTGCATCATTTTAATTAGACTGGAATGGAACAGAGTTGTGGCAAATACTTGTTTGGTTGACTGAGTCTTCAATGCCTTCCAACCAGAGACCACCAGGAATGCACTTGCAGTTCAACATATTGGATTTATTACTGGTTGCAAGGAGGAAGCCTGCACACCATGGGAAATGTGAGGCATTTCAGTAGAAGGTGTTTGAAAGGATTCTCATGGGATGGGGACCCATGTTAGGTGAGTGTTGGGGAGAGTTTAAAACGTGGCTTTGTTCTGGATTGCATGCTATTGGGAATTGAGGATGAGTCTATGATTGGATATTTTAAAAATCTTATGAGGTGGACAAAATAAAGTGAGGCTAAAGCTCTAGTTGGGAAAGGAGTGGCAGGTCCCCAAATTAGTCAGGGTATGGAGATGTTTGGAATTTTTGTGGTTTGCACAATGACCTTGTTTCTATGCTTAGAAGATTATGGACATGTCTTGTTTTTCTCACTTCATCATGGTAGCTGATGGTGATTTGGAAGCTTATTTATGGTCAACAGGAGAATACCAAGGCCTATTGTGAGTGCTACACTAGCTCTTAACAATATTAAGGCCCCGCTGTGGGTGTTAGAACAGTTTCTGGATGTCAGAAGATGCTTTTCTTGTTCTCTCTGCATCTCCCTTCTCTCTTGCCACCTGTAGGCCACCAGTGACTCTGGGACAAAATTCTGGCCAAAGAGAAACAAACATGCTCTTGGAGCTTCCTCATACAATGTTTACTTTCAGATACTGGCACCACTCCTTCTCACTGTCCCATCTTCCTTCTTCCTGGTAGAAGGGGATATAATTGTTGAAGCTGCAGCAGTCTTTTTGTAATTATGAAGAAATGGTCAAGGAAATCTCAGGGTATTTAGCACCATTGATCTGCTGAACCAGTCCAGCCCTGGTAACTCTGGATTTCTCATTATGGGAAATAAAAATACTCCCCAGTTTAAAAAAAAAAAAAGCCACTCTAGTTATACTGTTTGTTACCTGTAGCTGAAAGCATTCCTGAAACATTAGGTATTCATGCTCATTATTTATTAGACACTCTTTTGGCAGCCAAATTTTTATGATGGCTCAGAGCATTTACTATTTGGAAATGGGGTTTGGCAATGTCCATTTTTTTTAATTAGGCTTATGTTAGGTGAATAAATTATTGTTCTTTCTGCTTCGCAAGGTTTGTCATTATTACTTCATTCAGATGCAATTTCTTTCTTGGTTTCAGACACCTGCATAAAAATGAAAGCTTTAGAAACCTTCCAGGTCAGGTTTAGCAGGAAGAAGTGTGGGTGCATTTGTAGATGTGATTATTGAAAGGGTGAATACAGCTGTAAACCTAATTGCTGGATAATTGTGACTTCACCATTGCAATTTGCAGGTCCCTATAGCCTTTGTGATTTGTTAAGCTTAACAATGTATTGGTTGGTTTTAATGATCATTGACTTAGAGATAGGAAAAGCTCCTGTCCTCCTGGGGGGATAATTCCCTGGTTACTCTGGACCACTGTGGTTAGCACGTTAGACTCCATAGCACAGAATCAATGCTCACTGGAAAACTGCTAATGTATTGGGAGGTGGGGATAAGGACAATAGCTAATTACTATTAACATTCAGTGTGCAGGAAAACTAAACCACAGGGACAGTAGGAATCCAATGTGTGCCGGATGCTAGATGAGAGTTCTTAATAAAAGATAAGTGGAAATGTTCAGGAAAACTTCACGTACTGACAGCTAGGATTTGTCTATTGAAAATTATGTGCCTTTGGTTAGAATACATTTTACTCTGGTCAACAACTGGTGGTTATTCTACAGGTGTTTCTGATCTCTCTCTGCACCTTACACATAGTAGGTACAAAATATTTGTCCAAGAAATGGTTGAAAATGTATTAAAATTTGCTTCTGAAGATGGCTCCACAATAGTGACAGTAATAATTTATCAAAATATTCTCTATAAACAGTAAATTATTTAGCAGATCACCATTTATATACTGCTGATATATTACTGAGTAAAATATATTAATGTTCACTGTTGTGAACATAAAATATCCAGATTCAGGGAAATGTAATAATTGATGAGGAAGATTTTTGTCTACTTAATAAACAGAAAGTGAATCTTGCATGGAGTGCTTGACTGTACCAGGAAAATGTGTCAGTCCATGAAGCAGACCAGTGGCTCTCTTTTTCAAGAAAAACTTAACAGTAAATTACAACAAAATAGTTTCACAGTGTAAGTTTAACATTATGTATTTTATAAACATTTGAAATGTTTATGAAAAGACTGATCTTTTCCCTCCAGTTCTTGTAGGCAGATGAAATAAATCCATCCAAATGAAATGATTCATATAATTTAATCCACTGCATGTTATGTGTTGTAGGTATGTGTTGAAGTTATGAGTACTGTACACCTTCACACATGCTTAGTAAAGTGCAGAAATTTACTAACAGAGGAACTTGAAGAATCCTAGTTTTGTGGTAACCATATTCAGTAATTGTCATTATGCAGCATTCTCAGAGTTTCTCCATTTTGTGTTTCTCCAGGAAGTATGCTCTTTGAATAGGAGATCTATGCTGGAAAAGATATTGCAAAAGGAGTTTAGAAACTGGTCTGTTTTTCCGATTTTGAGATTTTTATGGTGCTGTCAATTTTCCTGCAGAATTAAGTTCTGGTGAAGCATGTGTTTTGATGAAATTATTTTGAGAGAATGAATGAATGAATGCATGAACAAGAACTCAAAGAGTTTATTTAAAAGTAAATTTACTAGGAACTTCTCTTTGAATTTGTTAAAAGCCATAATGAAGGCAGGGAAGGGGCAGTTGCAATTCAGTGACATAACTACTAGATTGGTTGTATAAACTGCAGTAAAAATAGAGGAGGGAGTCTAGAAGGAGTGACTTTATTTTCTGGAGTGATACTTGAGATCACTTTTAAGGGGGAAGTAGGAGTTTTCCAGATGGACAAAGAGTAGGGAGGGCAGAACAGTTTCATACTGTGGCCCGTGATGTTTCTAAAACAGGCCACAGAATATTATGGCATCTTAGAAGTTTGATTACATTATATTAGGACTCCTAAGGCTTTTTTTTTTCTTTTTCTGGCAGAGAGAAATGTCAAGAGATGATAAGCACGTTGTTCAGGGTTAGATTATGCATGCATTGAATGACATGCAAGAGTTTAGATTGTGTTCTGTGGTCCCTATAACACTAAGCTTCACTGAAGCAGGAACCGTGTCTGCTTCACTGAATGCAGCAGTCCTGGTGACCGGGAGAGTGCCTGACATATTGCAGTTGTTTAATGTGTCTTAAGTGAATGAGTGAGGAGCCATTAAAGAATTTTGAGAAAATTTTGAGAAAAGGAGCAACCAATGAACACTTAAATTTTGGGACCATCACTGATAGCAGTAAGAACATGGAAGTGAAGGGTGCATTTATTTTCTATTACTACTGTTAAGTTACCACAAACTTAGTGATTTCAAACTACACAAACTTATTGTTTTATAGTTCTTTGTGTCAGAAGTCTGACACCTGTCTCACTGGGCTAAAATCAAGGTGTCGGCAGGGCTGTGTTCCTTTCTGGAGGCTCTGGAGGAGAAGCCACTTCCTTGCTTTACACACCTTCTACAGGCTGCCTGTGTTCTTGCCTCATGGCTCCCTTCCTTCATCTTCCTTTAAGCACACTGCTTTTCTTGGACCCTTCACCCATCTTCCCATCTCTCTGACTGTTGTCCAGAAAGGTTCTCCATTTTCAAGGGCTCATGGGATCATATTGAGCCCACTTGGATAATCCAAGATAATCTCCCCACGTCAAGGTCTTTCGCCTTAATCACATTGGCAAAAGTCCCTTTTGCCGTGTGAGATAACATATTCGCAGGTTCTAGAGAACAGGCTGTGGACACCTCTGTTAAGAAAGAGGTTGTGATATACACTACCAAACGTAAGGTAGATAGTTAGTGGGAAGCAGCCGCATAGCACAGGGAGATCAGCTCGTGCTTTGTGACCACCTAGAGGGGTGGGATAGGGAGGGTGGGAGGGAGGGAGACGCAAGAGGGAAGAGATAGGGGAACATATGTATATGTATAACTGATTCACTTTGTTATAAAGCAGAAACTGACACACCATTGTAAAGCAATTATACTCCAATAAAGATGTAAAAAAAAAAAAGAAAGAGGTCGTGAGAGAGATAAAGCTGATTCACTGAACCATTTTACTTTTCCTCTTTGCAGAAAGGTAGGCTACATTTTGCACCTTCTTTGCACTTAGTTGTGACCAATTTGACTAAGTTCTGGCCAGTGGGAGTTATGTATACCTCCTCCAGGCCTGACTCATAAAACACCTCCTACCTAATCCTCCATGCTCTTTCTTTTCTCTCATCTGTTGGCTGGATGAAGAGGGATCCAGCCATGCACTCAGAGACCCTGAGGGATGATAGAGTCTCTAGATAGAAGCAGCTGGGTTCCTTTGAAGAACCCCCACCAAACACAGTGCACCATGATTTGCATGATAAAGAAAGCTTTGTTGTGTTAGCCTCTGAAACTGAGAAGTGTTGCTACAGCAGCCTATCCTGACTAATACTGAAATTTGTACCTCGCAGTGGGGTGCTGCTGTAACAGCAGCAATAAACGTGGCACTGACTCGTGCTTGGGCAGTGAGGACCCTAATATTAGGGGCTTGAAATACAGTAACTCATGTTCTGAAGGGGGAAAAACCATGGATAAGCTGATGTCTGGACTAACTTGGAAGGCAAGATATAAAATCTTATAGCTTTTGGACAGGGATTCTTAACCTTGCTTACATATTAGAGTCACTTGGAGGATTTAAAAAACTATCCATGCTTGGACCCTGCTTCCAGAGGTTCTGATTTGATTGATCAGTGTGTATATGTTGGGTAAGGGAAAGGGGCATTGGTATCATTTTAACAGTTTTCCAAGTGATTCCAATGTGCAGCCAGGCTTGAGAACTAAAACTCTGGAACAGGGGTCAGCAAATGTTTTCTGTAAAGGGCTAAATAGTAAATGTTTGGGGCTTTGGGAAGCAAGAGTGTCTCTGTTATAAGTACTCAACTCTGTCATTATAGCATGGAAGCAACCATGACCATATGGAAGTACATGGGTGTGGCTGTGTGCCAATAAAACTTTATTTACAGAGCAGACAAGCAGCTGGATTTGACCTGCCATTGCCCATAAGTTTGCTGATCCCTTCTCTAGGACAGTGATTCTCAAATGTTTTCTTCTCAGGGTTTCTTTACCTTTTAAAAAACTATTGAGGATCACGAAAACGTATGGGTTATATCTAGCAAGAATTACCATATTAAATTTAAACTGAAGTCAAAAAACAGAAATGAATAGAAAATAATCATAAATCCATTATGTTAACATAAGCAACATATTTTAATGATTACTGTACTTTCAAAAAATTTAATGTAAAGAATGGTGTTTTCTATTTTTGCAAAACTCAGTACTGTCTAGCTTAATAGAAGACAGCTAGATTCTCATTTGTTTCTTCATTCACTCTGTTGTGATAAGTCATTTTAATTGAAGTATATGAAGAAAATCTGACCTCACACAGATGTATAGATATTTCTTGTTAGAAGACCAATCTCCTTCTCTTAAAGGAATATTTTAATAGCCTTTTCAGATAATTGTGGATATTCTTGGATACCACCTAGTAATTCAACAGGTGATAATTTCTTAAAAGTTGATTGCAAGGTGGAATCTGAAACCATATCAACAAACTTTTCACATACTATAACATTAAAATTCATTGGTCTGGTTGTGCTTTAAAGGAATCATTTGCCTATGCATGATTTTATGATATCTTACCCTGGTTACTTAGAAAATACTGTTTCCTTGAGTTTTACCATTGGGATATCATTATATAGTATTTTAAAAAGTCACATTTGTTAATATCACTCCTGATCTCTTCAGAAAAGTCTTTAAGAATTCAGAAGCTGTCAAGCTCATGGTGGTGGGTACGTTTTCCAAAATTCTAATTTTCACTTGAAAGCTCAAGTTTTATCATTGGCAACAAGTACTGTCAGTTTGTTCGCCTTCAAGTGACAGGCTCACTTCATTTATTTTCAAGAAAATGACTGCCAAATACCCAAGTCTGAATAACCATATTTTGTTTATCACTTGTTCTCTCAAGTGTAAATGGCATTCCACGAAAAAGAGTTCAGTTTGCAACTCAAACAATTGCACGCTGCTTTTCCTCAAAACAACCTTTGTGTTTAGGTATGCAGCAGAAGTGCTGTGTGTGTTCTTTCCTTTTGGTCTCACAGAATATTTAAGACTTCTTTTCCAAGGTCAAGATTTAATAACGTGAATAATTTTTACTGTTTCATGAAGGGCATATTTAAGTGAAACGAGCTTTTAAAAAAATTAACTGTGAGTACATAGGAAAAGATATGATACAATGTTAGGTCAATGATAACAATACAAAGATACAGTTGGATGACATTGTCTTGATTTGTGCTAAAGTATCAACAGCTTTACATGCTGTTGTTTTGGTAGTATCAGTGTGAGTTTCAACACAGTGAAAAAGGAAAATAACCTCTTAGTATTATTATGAAAGTATTTTTGACCCTGTGGATCCACTAAAAGGGTCTTTGGGATTCCCAGGGCTGTGCAGACCACACTTTGAAAACCTCTGCTTTAGGGGACGTGCTGTAAAGAAACAGAGTGTGTTAGTGTGGAATAGGTATTATAAGTTTCCTTTGGTGTAAGGTGTTTCAGGAAAGATACAAGCTCAGAAAGAACTGGCCAGGGGCTTCCCTTGTGGTACAGTGGGTGAGAGTCTGCCTGCCGATGCAGGGGACACGGGTTCGTGCCCCGGTCCAGGAAGATCCCACATGCCGTGGAGCAAATAAGCCCGTGAACCATGGCCGCCGAGCCTGCGCATCCGGAGCCTGTGCTCCACAACGAGAGAGACCACAACGGTGAGAGTCTCATGTACTGCAAAAACAAACAAACAAACAAAAAAACTGGCCAGTTTTCAAGCTGAATATAAAATTGTAGAGGGAGTCCAAAGACTTGGGGTGAAAAATGGTTGGAAAGCCAATTGCTTCCAGATCCCAAATGGAGCCAAAAAGGGCCAGTAGAACTTCTTAGCTGGACAGCATGATTTAGTTCTATGGCAAAGATCAGACTAAGGGGGAGACCTTCCAATAAGAAACAATAATCAAAGTAGCTGCAGTTAAGGAGGGAGAGGAGGAGAGAATTATACCTGAGGATTATAGATGGAAGCAAATACAATAGAAGCCTACCAAGTTTTTGAAGAACTTTTAATGTCAAGAATTGCAAAATATCAGACTAAAAACTCTTGGAGCTGTAAAATCACCTTTTGGCTTTCCAACTTTTGGGAACACTCATTTCAGTTGTGTCCAAAGGGAAGAAATACACAATAAGAACCCCTAAAAGCTAAAGATCAATGAGGAAATTATTCTCTGAGTGCAGAAATAAAGTTTAATCATGTAACTCACCCTCTCTCCAGGGTAGGGGACTTCATAAGCCCTGCCAAGCAGGATTTCAGAATTGCAGTGGACTAATGAACACTGTGCATCTCCCAGTATTACCTAATTTGAAACGAGTTTTAACTGCATTTATTCCATCCCTGCTCCACCATTGTATATAGCCCAAGCCCATAACTGAATTCTACCTTCTCTTCTCTCAACTGTTTGCCACCTACAAGTGTCTGGTGTGGGACTCCACTAGGAGGTTGTATGGCCACTAGATGGAAGAAGCTTTGTTACTTGAATGGAGCAGATCCTGCCCAACAATTTGCACTGGATTGTGACATGAGCAAGAAAGAAAAAATCTTTATTGTGCTAAACCACTGAGATTTTGTTACAATCTTTGCTACAAATGTTCTTTATTGCAATATTTAAACTACTCTGAATAATGCAGAGGCTATTCCATTGATCTAAACAGGCATTCAATGAGACATTGAAGTAAAGTAGTGGCAGAGAGAAAAATAAGAAATAACATAGATTAAAGGTAGAATCAATAAGCTTTTGTAGACTAGGAAAATGTGAGAGCAGAATAAGGGAGAGAAAGAGGTTTGGGATGAATTCTAGCTTCTTATCTTGGGTTGAAGTGGGTGGAAATTTGGATGGTACTCATAGAACAGTCCAGTGAAGTCCCATAAGCAGTAGCAATATGGGGGCTAAGAGCTTGGGACAGAGGTCTGGAAATGAGGCACATGGGAAAGAGTAGTGGTGGGGAGAATTTGTTGGGAAGATAATTCAGTGGGAGAAGAACACAGAGGTCATTTAATTAACAATAGAGAGAATAGTCTACAAAACAAGAGTGATCATGAACAATCAGGAAGGGAGAAAATGGCAGAAAATGGTAAATCAAACTGTTTTCTCATTTGGTTTCTGTGAAGAGTCATGAAATGGTTAAGAGTCAAATATTGCAAAGATGTCAAATATGATGAACTAAATATTTATTAAATTTTAAAATTAAAAGTATTGGTGACCTTCATGAAGATAATTTCAGTGGAGCATTGATGTAAAATTCAGAGCGTTTTAGGATAAGTATCTTATGATTTTATGGATGAAAATACAGACTGAAGGTGTTAGATCTTGACCAAGGTCCACAGTAAATGTTGGAGCTTGGTTTTGTAATCTTGCCTATCCAATACCACAGCCCAAGCTCCTCCACTCTTCCAAACTGAACCAGAAAAGGGCACTTTGCTAAGATGCTGATTCAGATATAATTTTTAAAGCAGGATAAAATAGGTTTATAGAAATCATAAGGATCAATATGTATTTTCAGAGAGAATGATGTAGAGAGGTTACTCTAAATTATTATAATATTTTCTGAGAGAGGATTTTTCCCTACCCCTCCCCTCCCTCTTATTTCTCTTAAGTTGATTATATTGTCAACCAGGAGTTACAATTTATAATATGAATGGGTTTATCACTGTCATATTTTTAAAAATAGGGTCTTTTTTTTTTTGGTTTAAGAACACAGGGTGTACCAATCTGCAAAAATAACTTCTTGCTAAAACTATAATATCTAAGTAAGTTTACTGACAGACTGTTTTCTCTCTAAAGTCTTATAATACTTAATTAGCAAGATCAAAGTTTATAAGAGTTTAATAGCCACCTTCATATTTACCAGATGCCTTGTTAGTAATTTGGTATTTAAAGTATAATCCCTAAACAAGCCAAAAACAGAGCCAACTATTTTTTAGGAGATAGTTAATATAGGTTTTTTCCTTTAACAAACTTAATGGAAACCCCTAAATGCTGTCATAGAGCACTATTCCACATAAGCTCCTTAGCAAAATAAACAAAAGACATGTCAAAACCTGAAGAAGCATTTGTTCTTGAGAGCCAAGGTGTCTGCAAATCTTGTATAGGAAATCTCACTTTTCTTTCATTTCAAATAAAGAAATTTTGTGTGAAATGAAGGAAAATAATTGGCATCACTTGAATCCATTATTCATTAAATTTTACTATTTTTGTACAAAGGAACCTTTCTTGGCATGTACTGATTTCCTAATCTGGAATGCTTGGTAAAATATTTTCATTAAGATGTGTTATTTTTAGCAGTAAAGAACCTTCCAGTTTGAGAGTCAACACATTCAATTTGGAGTATACATAAAGTCAAGAATAAATACAGTCAGCATTCTTAAACATAAACCTTGATACTGCCCTACTTCAGTTGCAATTTTTGATAGCATAATTCAGTAATATTTATCTCCTTTGCACTTCTATAGTAACTATTTCTGTGAAACTGAGGTGTTTGGTTGAAATGCCTCAGTAGAACAGAAAAGAATCATCTGTAATTTTTTTGAAGGCTATGTTGAAATGCTGAGGAATTGAGAAATGACCTGCCTTCTATGCAAAACAATTAAAAATATATCTCTTTATATGTGTTGCAAATGTGTTCACATACATGTTTGATGCATATCCCATTTTAAAGACATTAAGTCCCATCTGATTACCCATATGTTCTTAAAACAGGGTGGTAGATGATAATCTCCATTTAAAAATTTGCTAACTGAGAGGAAGCAATTTAAAAAGAAAGAAGTCCCATCCTGAAAACCCCATATTATTTTTAAATCTCACATGTGGATCTTGGTAAAATATAAGTAGAAAAATGTAGCTATTACATAACTATTACACATATTACATAAGAGTTAGGATACAGGATATGCTCCACATTTTAAGAGATAGTATTTTGCAATGCACACTACCCCAAAGGAAATCTAAAGAACACCCCACCCCTGCCAAAAAAACAAAAACAAAAATATAAACCTGAAACAGTTTATGAAAAAACTAAACTAAGCTTATTCTTGTTTCCAAACCAAGCTTATTTCTTTAGCAATATTAAAACATTTTGTTTGTTTTTTCTCATCAAGACTAAAATGTATCCTATTCTAACAATTCAGAAGTTCCCAAAACTTTGTGCTTATGAAAATGAGTATCTGAAGAGGTCTAAATTTTTAGAGAATATTTTCAGAATCTATTATATGCTGGAAAGATAGCATCACAGCTTCTGAATCTCTTGCCAAGTGTCAGGACTGTTTAACACATCTTATAAAAACAATGAAATTACATATTTTAAGTTATGCATTTCTGAAATATTTAAACAATAAACACGTTTTGCATGCAGATGAAAAAATAAGGCTAAAACTTTGGTTTATAAAATCAGAATAGCTGTCTTTTGCAGTATTGGTAATATACAGTAAAGGCAAATGAAATAAATATTTGGTGATTTTATGACACTAATTTTATACATTCACTCATTGAACAAGTATGAATTATTTACTCTGTGACAAGGTGTTACACTTATATCCCTGGATGTGTAACAAAGGGTTAGGTACTTAATGCTTTCTGGAACTTAAGGACTAATTCTTCCCATCCCTGTGAAGTAAGACCATTTGTTGCATATACAGAGCAAAAGAAAAACAAACAAAACAAAAAATATGTCAATGAATCACAAAAACTATTTAACTGGGTTGGGACCCAAGGTTGTTCATATTCTTGGCCTGTAACTATCTGAAAAAACCCCCCAAATGTCAGGCTGACCTCTTACTGGTGACTGGGTGAATACCAAGGTTCAGTGGTTTGTCCTGGATGCACATTCAAACATTTGGACATCTAGCCAACATTTTTAGTTAGAGCTTTTTCTTCTGTTAACATTGTTTAGAAAAGTGTAATGTGTAACTTCCATAGAACATTCACAGTTCTATTTTTATCATATTAAACAAATAAAAGCAGTCCATTTTTTGAATGCATTCCCTTTTCTTAAGTTCACATGGGGTGAAAGTATTGTGATGTTAGTTATGAATTGCTGTTGATAGCAAGAATACAGATATTGTGAATTCAGAACTTGAGAGACAGAAAATAAATCAAATCATTGTGGGCTGTGACACACTCTATGAAAGACAGAGATAGGCGATATGAATGGTAGTAACAGGGGACGAAGGGGGAGAGGAAAGGCCAAGAAGAACCTCTCTGAGGAGGTAACATATACACTGAGGTCTGAAGGATGAGAAGTCATAGGAAAAACCAGGAAAAGAGCCTTCTAGGGAGAGAGAACTGAAAGCCTAGAACCACGAGGTGAAAAGAGCTTGTTGGTTAGGAACAGGAAGGAGGGTAGCTTAAAGTCCCCTAGAAAGGATCTTTCTGACTTAGATGATCTTGTATCTAATGGAGAGTTCCCTGCTATCAAGCAGGAGAGCTTAGCTTATGCTACAGAAACCAACCATCCCCCAGGTCAGCCGCTCTAAACAACCAGATAGATTTCTCACTCACTCTATCTGCCAGTTGCAGGCTGGCCAGGTGCTCTGGTCTGCAACCTTCTCACTCCAGGACCCAAGCTGACGGAGCAGTCACTATCTGGAACGCAGCACTTACAGTGGCAGAGTCAAAAGAGAAAGCATTGCACATCGAGTACAGGCTCTTAAGGCTTCCACACACATCGCTTCCGCTCTCATTTCATTGGCCAAAGACACTAATCTCAAATCAGCAAGGCAGTGTCATTCTCCAGTGTGCCCGGAAGAGGAGGAGAACTGGAAATATTGATGAGCACAGTACTGTCTTCTCTGGGGTGGGGGTGGGGGGTGGTCAGTGAACAAGCTGGAATTGTACGTAGAGTTGTGAGTGAGTTAGTGAGTGAGTGTGTGTGTGTGTGTGTGTGTGTGTAGGTAGGTAGGTATGTGCACGTCACCAGGGAAAAGGTCCATTGCTTAAATCAGATTCTCGAAGGGATCTGACACAACAACAATTAAAAACCACTGGACCAGTTGAAAACTGTCATGTAAACAGATAATTGATATACAAGACAATCTGCAGCATGAGTGAGAGGCTGAAATGATTAAATAATTGTGTGTGTGTGTGTGTGCGTGCACACACAAGCATGTGCATGGATAAGGAAAAAGTTGAGCAAATTTGCAGACCAAAGGGTAGAAGCCAGAGAACAGGGAGTGATGGATTAAAGACACCAAAATGTGATGGGAAATGCCTGATGAAATGAGGTTCTAGAAGATGCCTGAGGAGATGGTGTCCAATATCCTATAGAAGTGTTAAATTCGAGGATTAGAAAAGATGACTGTTCTCTGATTTAGGAGGAAGGGAGGGAAAAGATGGGTGCCCCCGTGGATGTCAGGCAGGCTGCAGGTGGAGGAGAAAGAGAGTACCTCTATTTTATCTGATACATGGACAAGGGCATCTACTTAGAATGAGGGGATCGTTAAGCATGTTGAAAGGTTAGAACAGCTGTAAGGGAAATCTGAAACAGAGCTGGCTTGGGACAGATAAAAGGACTGCCAGTAGCACTGGGGGCCCAGTGGCTGCTGGAGAACATAGATTTGTTGCAGTGCCAGTAAACAGAGCTATGGGATTTTTTTTTTTCCCATGCCCAGCTGCCTGGAAGCAGGAGTGGAGAAAGTTAATGGTAGGACTGATCCAGGGCTGGGGATTGGCAGAGCAGTTGCAGCAACATGTTTTGCTGATAATCTGAAGTTCAAGAATCTCTGAATAGGGAAAATGGACAAAATTTCGCTTTTACTTTTTAAAAAATTAGTCCATCGATAATGGTGAGAGGCAGCTTTACAGCCAACGTTATTCTGTGTGAGTTGTAATCCTCGGTCCCTGTACAATTTTTTTTGAGCTCACAACTGATAGAACAGTATAATCACATGGTGGAAGGTAAATAGCATAGCTTATCCCTTACTATTTAAGTAAAATTAATCATGCTCCAGCCACCTAAGATTTTAGGTGTTCCCAATACTCCCTCGCTCCAGTAGTAAAATCTGACAGAGGAAGGTGAGAGAAAAAAAATTAAAGCTCCAAAAATATAATTATATACCCAGAGACAGAATTGCTTACCTAAGCATCCTGCTATTAATTAGTAGGTTTTAAATTTTGCTGCTTGGCTGACACTAAGACTTTGTATTTAGAGGAACCGTTAAATGAAGATAAAAGGGAAACATCTAGAGTAGCTTAGCTCCAATGCATGCTGCAGTCTGAAATGGCATTGTGTTGCATTTCTCTTCTCCCAGTCGCCTGCCAAATCCCTGAATTTCCCTGATTTTGGTGAGGTTACATCATAAACATTTGATAAAAATAGCATTGCTGTTCTTAAAGGCTGCATATGCATCCCGAAGCCGGGATAATCATTATTCTGGTTTACTGCACGACTTTCCTTGAAACCTGTCATTTTACTTTCCATTTTCTGAGAATGGAGGGTTTGTCGTCTCTTAAGTATCTATTGATGACTGACAAGTGACGTGAGCAAGCCAAGTCTGATCATCTAGAATTACGTTTTTTTATTTTTTTATTTTTTTTTTGCAGTACGCGGGCCTCTCACTGTTGTGGCCTCTCCCGTTGCAGAGCACAGGCTCCGGACGCGCAGGCTCAGCGGCCATGGCGCACGGGTTTAGTTGCCCCGCGGCATGTGGGATCCTCCCGGACCGGGGCACGAACCCGTGTCCCCTGCATCGGCGGGCGGACTCTCAACCACTGCGCCACCAGGGAAGCCCCTAGAATTAAGTTTGAGGCTGAAGTTAAATGTGACTTTTTGCATCTTTCCTCAACAGAAAGAAGTTAGCAGGAGGAAGCTAGTAAATATTCTAAAAGAGATTGTTGCTGCAAATGGCTCTTCCCCAGAAAACCCTCCCTCAGAATTTCAGTTGTTGAAACTAGCAGGTTTTTATCTCCAGGAACTAAGATAAGTTTCTCTTCGCTCTGGCCTGCCAACTTGTAGACTGTCTTCAGCTGAGGCAATGCTGCCAGAATGCATAGCTGGAGAATCTACTCGACTCTCTATTTATTTTAGAGTATGATAATGTGAGGGAAAATTAAAATTGTCAGTTTTTCATTACACCAGAAAGCTCTCAGAGCTGGTTAGCCCATCAGGCCTCACAAATATACTTCTACAGAAAATTGTATAAACAGATGGAAAAGCCAAGAAAAGAGGGATTCATGTCTTGCCAAAGGTCACACAGTATGTTCAGGACAGGACTGGACACCTGAACCTCCTGACCGATCTGACCGATCAGCACAGGGGGGCATTCGGGTGCTGAGGTCATGAAGTAGATGCTGGGCAGGGGCTTGGTTAAGCAAGGGGCAAGGACAATGGATTTTAAGTAGACACAGAATGACCTACAACAAGTTGTTCCAGAAGCCCAGTGACTATGAGGCTTCTGAGGACTAGGACTTTCTGTTCATGTCTACATGCTGGGCGCCCAGCTCCAGTGCCTGGCGTATCAGCCGATACCCAATCAGTGGTGAATACATTCTGTCAAATAAATTGAGAGCCTTTACAAACCTAAGTCAGAAAATCTCATTTTCTGTGCTGAAAATGCATTGTGCAACGGCTTCTCATTTTCCTCAGAGTGAAAGTCAAAGCCCTGACCTGGGGGATCTGGTGTTGGCTGCCTCTCTGACTGCATTGCCCACTCTCCCTTCCCCAGACACGCCCTCCTTTCTCCCCTTCTCCACAGGAGACAGCTCGCTTTGCGCTTTGCGTTGGCTGCTCTTCAGGCCTGGACTCTCATTGTCCGTATGCAAAAGGCCCCCTCCTTTACATCAAGACTTTGCCCAAATGTCACTTTTCATTAAGTCATTCTCACTGCCCTTTTTAAAAATGGCAGCCCTTTTCCCAGCCCCCTGCCCACACATACCCCTGATCCTCTCTTAGCCTGCTCTGTTTCTTTCATAACGCTTATCACCTGTTAACCTTGATTTACTATGTCATTTACTATCTGTAACATTGATGTTTTATTGTCTGTCTGCCTCTTGCTAGGATGTTAGCCAACAAGGGTGAGGATTTTTGTCTCTTTTGTTCACTGCTATCCCTAGTGTTGCATCCAGCACCTGACACACAGAGGACGGCTTGTAAATAATTGTTGAATGAATAAATTAATAAAACTGGATAGTGAAGAAAATGAGTGGGTGAGGTGAAGAGTGAAAATGACACAGCATTAAAGCCAAGTGTAGAGGTGAATGGACTACCAGTTGTGGTAACTTTTGAGAGGCAAACACTCATTTTCATATTCAGAAAGCTCTTACAACTTTCAGAGTCAAAGCTACAGACATCCAACCAATTAACTGTCAAGCTTTTTTTTGTTAACAATGTGTAGTTCAACCCCTGGGAAATTCAGACAGAAAGCACGTGTATGGATTGGTATCTCTCAAAGTGTGGTATGAAGCCCTCTGTATTAGGATCGCTTGGTATGTATTCAGGTTCCCAAGCTTTATCTGGTTACTGAGTAATCGCTAAGGATTAGATTCCCAGGTGACTCGAATGCGTGCTAAAATTTGAGAATTACTAGTATATAGAAATTTATAGTAAACGATGGAACTATAGTAAAACAGGATTTCCGTACTGTAGTATAATTGTTCTACAGGATGTTGAAAAGATTTCAGTTAAAAAAATAGTATTCCTTGAATTAATAAATTAAGGTAACACTAAGTTAAATGGATTATTTTTGGTAACAGGAAATTCTCAGAATCTTTAATAAGCTGACATCATTGCAAATTGCCAGTAGTAGGATATGGTGTGTAGCATCGCTTTACTTCATCATGGGCATCTCTTTTTAAGTACCTCTCATTAACTCTTAGGGGAGAGGTTTTTCTTTAAATAAAAGGTCTGGGCATTTCTGCTAGGGATAATATCTAAGATTCATTTTTGGTTCTAACAGTCTATAATTCTCTATAATTCTGTTTTCTCTCTTGTTAAGTGCCCTTAGTTTGCAATGTAACTGGGGTTCTTTGATCCCTTGAGAAAAAAGTATGTAGTAGTATATCTGGATTTCATGGTTCGCAGGCCTCACCCTTGCAAATGTAAGTCTTTTGTCTTCGTGCGTGTGTGTGTGTGTGTGTGTGTGTGTGTGTGTGTGAGAGAGAGAGAGAGAGAGAGAGAGAGAGAGAGAGAGAGAAATGATGAATGACAGTTTAGAGAGGGCACACAGAATAGCCTATATACAGTGCACCTGAATGAGTGGGTCTGCTTTTTAAGGTCAAATTTGGTAGATTAGTAAGTGAGGGTGCTGTCCTTTGTGTGATGCTTTATAAACTAGTGGGATGCACACATATAAATATCTCATTGTGTATAAGCGTTATGTGGGGTCTGATTTTCCTGTATTGATCACTACTAATCTATTCCTTATGTCGCTTTCCAATCCTTTGGCCTGGCCCCTGGAAACAAGATAGGTTTGTGCCTGGAATAAACAGCTTTCTCCCCCTTTGAAAGCCATTCCAGGTCTACAGCACATTACACCCTTCCGTGTAATGGAAGTATCCACACATGGTCAATCGCTGTCTACAGATGTAATGAACCAAGTGGGAGGTAATGAGAAATGACTGTCATGCCATCTCTAGGGCCCCGTTCCTCCCACTGCACAATTACACTGTTACCCTAGAGAAACGGAGAAGACCGTAACACTCTCCGCCTTCCTAATGGTCTTAAAGCCAGCCCTTGCTTACCAGGGGAGCTGAAACACAGCATTCTTCATTTGACAGTCCAAAGGCTGTCCAAGGAAATACATGATGATAATATGGGGAGCAGCTCTATACACAATCATACATTGTTTCCTCAGTGCTGACTTGGCCTCTTGCCTGAAAGATGCCAGCAGACTAAGACGGTCCTTTCCTGCTTCCCCCTGGCATGTTTTTGGGGTGAGAACTGCTACTTTCACAACAGAAGAGCTCAGGGAGCAGGCTGGTGGGCAGAGCTGCATTTCTGTTAGAGGAATACAAGCCGAAGATTTACCCAAAAAGCTCTTTTAAATAATGATGATAAATGCAGTGATAACAGCTCTTGGGTGCCCTGTCTCTCCAATCTTATTTCTGAGTTTCGCTTCACAGAGGGCACTGATTACGGTGCCCATTTCCACAGGCTAGTTCTTGTGGTGAGAGGGAGATGGCAGCGTTGCAGAAAAGGTAGAAGGGCTGCCCTCTGAGTCAATTGTTAGGGAGGGAGCATACAGAAAGTGCAAAAAGGTGGGAAGCCTTTTAAAATTCCTTTCATTGTCTTCATTTTGCTCCTATAGCTGAGGCTTGCCCAGGCTCTGAGGGAAGTCTGCCAAGTGCTTGCTGCACAGTAAATGGGAGCAAGCCAGGCTGCTGTGTTGCTTGGCAAAGAGAGAAGAGCAGTGCAGGCGGGCTGCCGGCTGCAGGGCACCATTTTCCACTCCCCTGCTCCGCTGCCTGCAGGAGGCCCCCAGGTGGCATTAGAGAGAATTAGCGTGTAAATCACAGGGCTTGCTAATTTCTCACCACTTCATTAGCTGACAGTTCAATGCAAGCGCTCTCCTGCCATTCACCTCACGTCCCTGGCACTGACGCTTCACATCAGCGGAGACAGAGTTCAAGCGTGTTGTGTTGACGTGCTTGTGACTTTTTGGTTCCCCACCTCAGTGCGTGCTAGTTTTTTCTCTGACCCTGCTACTAGCAATTACTTCCTGGGCTGTCTCTGCAACATTTACCTCCAATCTCCTTTTGGTTCAGACTTGGGTCAGTATCATCGGGAAAATGTGGAAATTGCTCCTGATGCGGTCGTGTCTTTTTACAGAATGGGTTCAAATACGCAGCCAAGAAAGGAAAAATAATACCCTGTGTTTAAAAGGACACTCAGAGCATTACTAATAGCTAATAGTTTTTGAGTGTTTACCATCTACCAGGTATTGTTCTGAGCACTTTACAGTTCCTTAGATCCTGTTATTTCTATTTTATGCAAAGGGAAACTGAGGCACAGAGAGGTTAAGTTTATTGCGTAGGACACACAGCATTTGAATATAGATGGTCAGGATCCAGAGCCCACACTCTAGGTATTAGGGCATTTTGCTTTAATTAGTCAGTCACTTAGTTCCTGGATATGTTCATTAAAAATTAATGAAGCACCAACTATGTGTTACTACCCCAGAATTTCTTAGCTATCAATCCTTTGATTTTCATTTCCATCAATCAGAAGGTATTTGTTGAGGAACTTCTGTATCTCCAGGTTGTGCTCATGCAGCTATGAGAGAAATGCAGGGTATAATTTTGCCATTGAGACATTTACAGACATGTGGACCAGGGGTTGACAAACTTTTCTCTTTAAAGGGCCAGAGAGTAAAATTATTTTTGGCAATGAAGGACACATGCTCTCTGTTCCACAAGTGCAAAAGCAGCTATAGATAATATGTAAACAAACAAGCATATCTGTATTCTAATGAAACTTGACAAAAATCCACAGCAGTCCATATGTGGCTCATGGGCTGCCTGCTGTAGAGGATAAAAGAAGCCCCAAGAGAATGGTATAGAACAGTAAATAGTGATAGTGTGGCTGGAAGCAGGGGTATGGCGTACTGCCCGTTCCTGCCTGTGAGGGGCACAAACGAAGTAAATTACCAGGAAGCAGAGAGACCAGTGTGCTTTCCAAAGACTGGGCGAGAGGTGGAGCATGAACCTTCCTATAGGATGGGAAGTATTTGATGGACGCCTGTAACGTGGTTAGGTGGGTTTTATGAACCAGTCAGGAGTTCTTATTACTATGGATAGCTGGTAAGTTGGTTGACTGATTTCCCTTGTCCCTTCCTTCTTTGCTAACAGAACCCCAAATTTGTTTGACATCACCATAGGTTCTGCTCTAAGCAATAACTCATCACTGATTAAAGTCAACCTTAATAATAGTCTTTAATTTCCCAGCCATACAGCCCAGTTCTGATCAACTAGAAATAGGGGATGCCTGCTGGGTGAAGTGGGGAGGGACTTTTGGAAAACCTTTTGCTTTTCTCATCAAAGGGACAGACAAAGCTAGTGCCGTGCACCCCTTATGTTTCCCTTTCACAATGGGAACGCCAAGATGAGTTGTGACAGCCGTCTGGGGGCCTTGAAGGAGCAGGCCAACATGTTGAGGATGGGATATGGAGGCAGAGAAAAGGAGCTGGAGCCTCTGATGACGCCACTGAGCTACTGCACAGGTGCTGGGCTGACTGCCTCCAGCCTCCTCATTAAAGGTTAACTAGATGTTTTTATTGCTTTAAGTCAGCTTTAGTGGAATAACAAATGTGTTTCTTAAAATCTTCTAGAAGTAACTAGAAATTAGTTCTAGAAGTTTCCCATTTCCTTAGATATTTCAGAAAATTGTATGAAATCAGATAAGAATTACTTCTAATACTTTTCAATATGTTTGATTTTCTTGGTGATGTCCTTCTCCACAATATACTAATCAGGAAAATAATATATTACAAAAGCTATTCACCCATTTTTATTTAAAAGCATAAATGTCTTAAGATATGTACGACAGTGGGATCATAGTGCTTGTGCTTGGGTACCTGATTCTCTCTAGGTCTCAGAATTAGGAGTGTGGTTTGTTTTGCTTTATTCTTCTAATTTTTCTATAGAAAATATGTGAACAGAAAAAAAATTAAATGGCATTGACAAAAACCAAATTAATTTTATTTTTAATGCAAGCTTCTTTTCAGGCTTTCTCCATGTTTCTCTCCTTGTTTTCCCTTTGGCTTTCTAAGCTCACTTTTCTTTCCCATATTATTGGTTTTTTAATTTCATCTGTTTGTTTTATAAACTGTCTTTCTAGATATCTTCCATTTTAATGGAAGTATGATGTTGCAAGTATGAAGTATGTCCTTGAAGTCTGAGTCTTATGTTATTGACTTTCACCCAAACTTCTTCTATAGTTGCTCATTCATTTAATAAATGTTGCATGGCTGTTATGTAGCAGCCACTATTCTATATGCTACAGAATTAGGACAAATTGATAATTGAAACTCTGTGCTCTTCTCTCTTGCCCTCTTTCCTTTTGGCTGTCACACCTGTACTCGTTCTGTAAGACCTAATGCAAATGCTATTACCTCCACAAACACTGACATGACCCACTTATTGAACTATTACCTTACTCTTTCACATTTCCATTACACTATTGTTTCTGCCACTCTTTGGTTATTTTCATGCTGATGGTATATTATGTGTATTGGTATATATTCTTGTTTGTACTGTGGACTCCTTTAGGGGAGCTACTCTGTCATTGTACCTTTCCCCTAGTGTCCAGTCCCGTGTTACTCCTTTAAACAGCTACATTTAGACCTGCAGTAAGGCCACATAAATTGCATGTTCAGCTGCATGCTTCCTGGGAAGAATGTCCTGAACGTGACCTATATCTTGTCACACCTTATCCTGGCTGACAGTCAGGTCTCCCAGACACCAATGTGCTGACTGTTGTTCTTTTAATCTTGCCACTCCTCGGGTATGTCTCACCCCTTGTCTTTTCTAGACCTTCTCATCTGTGTCTCCTCAACTTTCTTACTTTGAAAAGGAGGCCCAGATCTTGAAGAGGAACCTAGAGAACAATCATATTTTACACTCAGCCAGCCCTCAATCAATAATATGTTTAATAAATAGGTGAACGGGCAAGTGAATGTTCATAGAAAATAGGCATTGAAAAACTTGATGCTCTTTATGGTAAGTTTGGAGTAAGAGAAAATAAACAGTACTATTGGCTGCTAGTGGTATTTATTGAAAGGTGGGAAGGAACACAAATATAGGCCTGAAGAATGCACTGTGACACACAAGGCCAGTATTCTCCTGATCACCAGGTCCCCCTGCATCATATTCTTGTTGGTATACTAATCCTCTTTAAATAAGGGGAAAAGTAAGGAAAATAAGAAAACACAACTCTTTTTCAAGTCAAGTTAGATCAGGAAATTATGGCAATTTTTGGAATGTCAAATAAAAACAAGGGAAGAATTAATTGTGCTAGCCCAAAATGAGGTGCTGTCACCACCAAAGCTATAACTCTCAAAATGAATATAACACCTCCGAAAACTCCCAGAACTTTGCCAAGTATTTACATCTTCTCTGTGAATGTGGCAGCTAACAGCAAGTGGCTCTGGTCATGAAGCACACCATCTGTGTGATTACCCACCCCTTGAGAGAGTGCTCTGAACTCAGCAGTTGTACAACAGATGCATTTAAATATATAGTATTCCTCCTCACATAGTTCAGGATGGGTGTTAAGGACCGAGGGAAAACAACCAGCTTCCTTGAAATGCAGGCTCCATCTGATGTCTTTCCAGACACCTTCCATAACCATACCACACGCAATCTTGGAAGATAAGATTATCGTAATAGATTTCCAGATAGTTAAACAGGTCAGCTTGATCCAGAACATCAGCAGCTGCCTTCCCAATCATTAACGAGTCAATCTGGAAGGTGAAACCAGATCACTGTTTGGTTTTCATTTAAGGGGAAGCCTGCGTAGTCATGGGAAAAACAAGACTAAAGAAGTCAGATTGTACGTACTCCAGATAGATGAATAGAAAGAGTTTCACTATAATTCGTCACTACCGTATTAGTAGATGCATCTCTTCAGAAAAATAACAGCAGACTAGATAGTTTTTTGATGAATTATGAAATGAAGAATGAAAGACCAAATTCCATCTTATCCTTTATATTTTGTTTACTTAAATAATTCACAGGTAGTCCGAAAGGTATTCTCTTTGGGGATTAGTTCATCCTAATTGCAGGAAGGAGATCTAACATTATGTTGATCAGAATGTGCATGTCAGTAAAGGCTGTTAAGCATTTCTGAATCACATCCTCACTTGCCTCCAGTTGCTGAGGTGATATCACGCTCTCTGAAGCTGGTCACAAGCCATGCTAGGCCAGGGATGGACATCCCTTACACGAAAGGGACAGCTTTTTCACTTTGCTCACAAGCCCCTCCCCTGTTTTCCTTCATGGTAGTGGTGTACATGAGGCAGAGGTGTGGTCAGCACTGAAAAGAGCACACTCCAGGAATGAACTGATATAACCTCAAGAATCTAATAAATGGATGAAAGATTTGTCATTCTACATTGATGTGATAAAATTCCAAACAGTAAATTTCATGTGACCAGAAAATGAATTGTCATTCATATTTTCCTGCAAACTCTGGGTAAGACTTGCACTGTAGCCATCATCATGAAGCCCAGCAACCGCCTTTGAGACAGTCATTGGAAACCAGTCTTCATGGGCAGCTCAATGGCTGAGGAAGCATTTTTACTGATGTAACTGGCATTGTATAAATGATTTTAGGAAACTGCAGAGGTGAATGATCTATGTTGTATCAATACAAACAGATCTCTGAGAGCCTTGGCATTGTGAGTCTTATCTGCTTTTTTCTCTCAGTGGGAAAAATATGAAAAACATAATTATTCTTAAACTCAAATTAGGTCTGGAAGTGGAAACAATTTCTGGAATGTCATGAGTAAAAATAAGAAATGGAGAATTAATCCTGTGAGCACGAATGAAGAGTTGTCACCACCAAAAGATAACGGTAAGATGGTTACCAGAGACTGAACAAGAAGAGATGGAGCCTGGACTCTATGAAGAA
Source organism: Mesoplodon bidens (assembly GCF_964165515.1). Classification (NCBI taxonomy): domain Eukaryota; kingdom Metazoa; phylum Chordata; class Mammalia; order Artiodactyla; family Ziphiidae; genus Mesoplodon; species Mesoplodon bidens. Next base: position 72,302,187 of record NC_138176.1, on the reverse strand, counting down.
CATTTCCCTGCCCCAAGTGGATAATAAACAAATACGTAAGCCCATCTTCTCTACCTACAATTTTAAATTTTCGTCCATGAATCACTATACCTCACATGAACCTATGGATTCCTAGTACATTTTTAATCAAACTGTTTATATAGACAGGGGCTCTAGAAAAAAAAAAATCGTCCAGCACCCCACATACCTGAGAGATTGCCCTGACCTGGAGACCCAGACTGACTCTGAACTGTATTTATTTGGTAGTCAGTAGGTAAACACTAAAAAGATATTTAGAAAAATGTAACAACCAAATTTTATTTTGGAATTGTAATATGCAAAGAGACCTTGTAAGATGACTTAGTGGGTGTGAAAGGAGCAACATAGGCCCAGGAAGGCTGGGAGACCAATGCAGTTGTCCATATGAGGACTGACTGACAGTGCAAGTGGAGCGACTGAGGTTTCAAACATAAGAGGGAAATGAGAATGTCTTTAACAGAATTAGTGACATCTGAAGAAGAAAGATGTTTTTTGAGGGGAAAGAAAATGCATTTGGAATTTTATGCTTTGGAACATTGGTTATTTAATTTGAATTTTAAGAAGGATGACACTAGTGGAATATCTAACTGATTTTGCTTGCACTGAAATCCAAAGGTCTTTTGGCTGCAATTTCTCAGAAACATTCATTAAATCTTTGAATAATCAGAAAGCATATTTAGACATTCAGCAGAGTTCTCTAAACCTGCCATTACCTACGCATTTCCAAATCAGTTAGATCAGTTTCCCAGAACAAGTAGGAGAGAAATGGTCTGGATTTTCTGTATTTAGAGATACTTTCATCCTCATCTATATACAGCACAATTTTGAGATCTGACTGGAGACAACTGGTTAAAAAAACAAAACAAAACAAAACAAAAAACAGGCAGTTTTGATGTTTCTGACTAGTTTTTGCTGAGGAATATAAAATTCTGAATATAAAATTCAGACCACATCACCAAGTGATTATTCAATCAGTATTCACATGTGAGTAAAGGAACATTGCAAAGAATGAAAGAAACACATCTTGGGCTTTGTGTCTGTGTGAGCACAGTGCCCCAGGCTCTCACCAAATGGCAGGTGCTCACTGTGGCACACAATCCAATACAAAGCAAGGGCACATGGGAGATAAAAATAATTATCAGTGGTTATCAAAATTTGAGTAATAGTTATGCTGTTGGAACAAAGGTCCCAGACAGTCTCAGCGACTAAGATTCTCACAGAGTGCTTGTTTTCTTAACCATGTTGTGGGTTTTCATACCTGATGACTGATTCAGCAAAATTCTAAGTACTGCACGCTGATTAATGTGGCTTAGAGAAGTAGCAGTAAAAGGACTCTACTTACAAAGAGTCATAATATATGAGATATTTTAAAATTTAGTAATAGAGTGGAGTATTAAAATTAGAAATTAATGTTGTTTTGGGAAGAACTCACAATAATAATAATTTTTAAGTACCTAAAACCTTTTCTTCCCAATATTTTCCTCATTGCATGTCCATGACATTGCTATTAAAAGGTATAATGCTTTGGTAAAGAGGAAATTGAAGCACATAATTTAAGAAGTTTTCATACAGTTGTTTAGTCTCAAAGGCAGAAATAAAGAGTAGAATCTCCAGGACCTTTCTATTAGATCACACTTTTTCTCTATTCACTTTGATTCTCAACTCAATTTACAAAAATATTTATGTAGTAGGTGATATACAGATATAACACATATAAAATCAGAATCAATTAACCTAAATGTAGGGACCCTCAAAAAGACTGTCATCCCACTGTTTATTTTTTTACTGAAGTATAGCTGATTTACAATGTTGTCTTAATTACTGCTGTACAGCAAAGTGATTCAGTTATACATATGTACATTCTTTTTTAAAATATTCTTTTCCATTATGGTTTATCATATGATATTGAATATAGTTTCACTCTTTAAATTCTGTAATTACTAAGAACAAAACTTGCTTGTGTTTATCCTCACTGTTTCTCTTTTATCCAGAGAGAAACATTTTTTGATTAGGTTTGGTTTTCTCAGGGTATGCCCAGTAGTGGGATTGCTGGGTTGTATGGTAGTTCCATTTTTAGTTTTTTAAGGAACCTCCATACTGTTCTCCATAGTGGCTGTATCAATTTACATTCCCACCATCAGTGCAAGAGGGTTCCCTTTTCTCCATACCCTCTCCAGCATTTATTGTTTGTAGATTTTTTGATGATGGCCATTCTGACTGGTGTGAGGTGATACCTCATTGTAGTTTTGGTTTGCATTTCTCTAATGATTAGTGATGGTGAGCAGACTTTCATGTGTTTGTTGGCCATCTGTATGTATTATTGGGAGAAATGTCTGTTTAGGTCTTCTGCCCATTTTTGGATTGGGTTGTTTGTCTTTTTGATATTGAGCTGCATGAGCTGCTTGTATATTTTGGAGATTAATCCTTTGTCAGTTGCTCTGTTTGCAAATATTTTCTCCCATTCTGAGGGTTGTCTTTTGGTTTTGTTTATGGTTTCCTTTGCTGTGCAAAAGATTTTAAGTTTAATTAGGTCCCATTTCTTTATTTTTGTTTTTATTTCCATTTCTCTAGGAGATGGGTCAAAAAGGGTCTTGCTGTGATTGATGTCATAGAGTGTTCTGCCTATGTTTTCCTCTAAGAGTTTGATAGTGTCTGGCCTTACATTTAGGTCTTTAATCCATTTTGAGTTTATTTTTGTGTATGGTGTTACAGAGTGTTCTAATTTCATTCTTTTACATGAAGCTGTCCAGTTTTCGCAGCACCGCTTATTGAAGAGGCTGTCTTTTCTCCATTGTATATTCTTGCCTCCTTTATCAAAAATAAGGTGACCATATGTGCATGGGTTTATCTCTGGGCTTTCTATCCTGTTCCATTGATCTATATTTCTGTTTTTGTGCCAGTACCATACTGTCTTGATTATTGTAGCTTTGTAGTATAGTTTGAAGTCAGGGAGTCTGATTCCTCCAGCTCTGTTTTTCTTTCTCAATATTACTTTGTCTATTTGGGGTCTTTTGTGTTTCCATACAAATTGTGAAATTTTTGTTCTAGTTCTGTGAAAAATGCCATTGGTAGTTTGATAGGGATTGCACTGAATCTGTAGATTGCCTTGGGTAGTATAGTCATTTTCACAATGTTGATTCTTCCAATCCAAGAACATGGTATATCTCTCCATTTGTTTGTATCATCCCCTAAGAAACCGTAATTCAAAGAGCCATGTACCACAATGTTCATTGCAGCTCTGTTTACAATAGCCAGGACATGGAAGCAGCCTAAGTGTCCATCAACAGATGAATGGATAAAGAAGATGTGGCACATGTATACAATGGACTATTACTCAGCCGTAAAAAGAAACTAAATTGAGTTATCTGTAGTGAGGTGGATGGACCTAGAGACTGTCATACAGAGTGAAGTAAGTCAGGAAGAGAAAAACAAATACCATATGCTAACATGTATATATGGAATCTGAAAAAAAAAAAAAGCTCTGAAGAACTTAGGGGTAGGGCAGAAATAAAGACACAGACATAGAGAATGTACTTGAGGACATGGGGAGGGGGAAGGGTAAGCTGGGACAAAGTGAGAGTGGCATGGACATATATACACTACCAAGCGTAAAATAGATAGCTAGTGAGAAGAAGTTGCATAGCACAGGGAGATCAGCTTGGTGCTTTGTGACCATCTAGAGGGGTGGGATAGAGAGGGTGGGAGGGAGGCACAAGAGGGAGGAGATATGGGGATATATGTATATGTATAGCTGATTCACTTTGTTATAAAGCAGAAACTAACACACCATTGTAAACCAATTATATTCCAATAAAGATGTTAAAAAATGAGAATCAATCAATAAATAATTTAAAACTCAACTTGTTATACTAATGATTGACAGTTAACAATGCTGTATAATGGGAAGATGTGTTGACTAGATATCAGAACTAATTCTAGACACATTCTCTCATTATGTAGTTAATTGTTTTAGGAAAGTCTTTCTCTTCCTTTGTTTCCTTTCATCCTCTCCCTCCTTTCTTCCCTCCTCCTCCCTCTCCTTCCTTTCTTTCCTCTATGAATCCCATTGTTCTCATCTGACAAAAGATTCTAGATAATAAGGCCTACTACGTAGCTACCTCAAAGAGCTATTGGGGACAATTATATGAGACATATAAGTAGTTTTACACCTTTCCTCCTGTCTTACTAGATAGGACCACCATCAAGTCAGTTTCTCAGTAAAGTCTTCAGTATTCCTGTCTTTTTTCTTCTCCCCCAGACCTATCCAACTGCAGGTCCTTCACAGATGGTTGTCTGCCATCCTGTTATAGGCCATCCAGACAACTGTAATAGCTTCTAACTGGTCTCCCTGCTTTCTCTCTTGTCCTCATTCAATGTATTCTTTATCTAGCAGCCAAAATGATCTTTTAGAAACAAAAATAAAATCCTGCCATTTCCTTATTTAAAGCCTCCAATGGCTTCCCATTACATTCAGAATAAAATGCAGAATACTTACCATGGCCTCTGTGGCAGATTCAAGATGGCACAGATTCTTTGCCACTCCTCCCTTAGAGAGGTGTCTGATTCTCCTCTCTTTGTATCCGGGCTAGTCTCAGAGCTTTGTCTGATTCACATAAATTGGTAGAAGTAATGTTCTGTGACTTCAAGAGAGGTCATCAGGAGTCTTGAAGCTTGGGTCAAGGCTTGCTCTGGGAGAAGCCAGTCTTCATGTAAGACGTTTACCCACCATGAGACAGCCATAATGCCACTTGGGAGAATAGAAAGCCATTTGGTGAGGCCTCTAATGTGAGTTGTCACGTAGAGAGAGGCCAGGGAGCACTGAGGCACCAGACATTGAATGAAGAAATCCCCTTGGAAGTGGGTTCTACAGTGTCAGCTGCCCCCCCTAGTACCACATGGATCAGAGAGAAACTGCCTGGAAGAAACTTCCCATATTCCTAGTCTCCAAATGGTGAGGCAAACATAACCTTTGTTTTAACCCACTATGTTTTCGGGGTGATTTCACAGAAATAGGTAGCCCAGTAGCTTCTAATGACCTAAAAATATGGCTCCAACCTCTGTCTCTGAGTTCATCCCTTTCCATTCTTCCTCTTGCTTAACCGTCTAGCAGCCACATTAGCTTCTCTGAATGTTAAGCTTGTTCCTGTGCCAGCACCTGTGCACTTGCTGTATCCTCTGCTCGAACTCTTACCCCAGATCTTTTCATCTTTATCTCCTTCTTGTCATGGAGCTCAAGTGACACAGTTTCTGTTACGTCCTCCAGATCACTCAGTTTACATCCGCCTTACCTCCCCTATGTCATTCTGTTTTATCACTATTCTTTATTTGTCATAACACTTGTAACTACCTGAAATGGTTTTGTTCACTTATTTATTTCCTACTTACTGATTCTTTTGCTAACTAGAATGTAAACTTTTGAGACCAGGGGTTTTATCTGTGTTTTTCACAAATGTGTCCCTAGTGCCTTTTACAATATATTCAAAATTTTTTTTCTTCATGAATGCATGTAAAAGTGCTTCAAACCTAAAGGGTTTCATTATTATTGCACCACAAGAAACTATTGCAAGAAACTACTGAGTGCTACAAAAGTACAGACTAGGATGTACTCGGACATAAAGCGATAAGATATAGAAAATTAGAATTTACTAGAATTGTAGAGAATTAGAAACATCCCCCAATATCAGTACCTTTAAGTCCACTTGAGTCAATCATAGTTGCACATTTCCATGTTAATATCTTCTTTAGGAAACTGACAGTCCAGTTGTATTATTTTTCTATCCCCACCTTGGCACCTGGCTCAATCTTCAGTTTTTCAGCATCTATCCTTCAGTAATAAAATGAAAAATAAGGTATTCTTTTTGGCTTAACTGTCCATAAAGTCATTGACCAAATAGTCTATGAGAATGTCAGGTGTGTTGATCATTTAATGCGGAGGCACTGACACCCTTCAAGAAAGTGAGAATCAGCTCACAATCCAATTCATGGGAATTTGTTTTGTTTTACATTTAACACCCAGTGATTACTTAGGGAGAAGGTTGTTGCTAATTGATAGTATTTATGCTAACCAAGGGGAGAGAGAACATAGCTTCACAAATCTGTGGAAAGAGCATCTCTATAGGGATTTAAGAGACAAGTGTGATTTGATTTGATTTCAATAAACTTATTGGCGTGATAAGTTATGAAATTGTCAGCATGTATCAGGAAAGCAAGTTTAATACGTATTACCCTAGTACACATTTTAATATAGCAAGGTAGAGAAACTCACTGACTAGCAAGGAATTGAAATGTTGAAATGGAAATCCAGGCTTTGAGATTCCTAGAATCTCTGAAACCATCTTGCATCTTTCTCTCCATCTGCCTGTCAGCATGACTTTCTGAAATAACTAATCTCAAAGGAATATTTTAGAAAAAAAAAAGTATCATGTGGATGTGTTTTTCCCCCCTAATAAATGCCAATCTCAGGCAGTGTTTTTGTCAGGAGACCCTGTTCCAGATTTAAAAGCCAAAAGAAAGATGAAAATGAGTACGCCAAAATGTAATTTAAAATGCAAATACAGATTCTGCAGAAAAGCAGCAAAAGCTAATTGTAGTTGTTCTTCACGCGCGGCTCTGTAGATAGTGTGTGTTGTTACCTTCCTCCTGCTGGGAATGTCCAGACCACAGCTGCACTACTGCCACACTTGGACCTCTCAGATGAAATACATTTGACCTTAAAAAGAGAGAGAGAGAGAGAGAGAGGGAGAGACAACACAAAACCCCAAGCCCCAGTCACAGAAATCAATAGGAACTTAACCCTCAGCAGTACTAGGTGGAAAGGCAACCATATGTGACAGTATGGCTGTTAACTCATGAGAAATCCCCAGAATAGAAATAGAAGTTGCATATTATAAAGAAAGGGCAGATAATCTATATTATTTAAGAGCTCATACTGTAGATTAAAAAAAAAATGCAACCCCTGAATTAAGGACATCATTTGTTTTCAACCTAGCAAAGCTGCACAAATATTTCATACTTAGGTTAACTTCAAGTCAATTCTAAAATATGCAACTTTAGCTTTTTAAATTTTATTCCAGTCATACCTGGATCCTAGTAGGTTCCATACTATGCTGAGCTTAGGTGAGCATATTATTTGCAGCATAACCTTATGCACTCTTTTAAATCTTAGGACTTATTTATGAAAAAGTATTATAAAATTGCAGATCCCAATTTCTTTTTTTTAAAACATCTTTATTGGAGTATAATTGCTTTACAATGGTGTGTTAGTTTCTGCTTTATAACAAAGTGAATCAGTTATACATATACATATGTTCCCATATCTCTTCCCTCTTGCGTCTCCCTCCCTCCCACCTTCTCTATCCCACCCATCCAGGTGGTCACAAAGCACCAAGCTGATCTCCCTGTGCTATGTGGCTGCTTCCCACTAGCTATCTATTTTACGTTTGGTAGTGTATATATGTCCATGCCACTCTCTCACTTTGTCACAGCTTACCCTTCCCCCTCCCCATATCCTCAAGTCCATTCTCTAGTAGGTCTGTGTCTTTATTCCCATCTTACCCCTAGGTTCTTCATGACATTTTTTTTCTTAGATTCCATATATATGTGTTAGCATACGGTATTTGTCTTTCTCTTTCTGACTTACTTCACGATAACGATTGCTTTACTGTCTGTCTTTTCTTTGAGTATGTGGGAGTTATAGTAAATCCAATCAGCATTTTGTCACACAGTATGAATGGTCTTGCGTACCTGCATAGGAGAGCCTGCTCAAAGGTATTACAAATCCAGGAGAAAGAATGATTTTACCAAATAAAAGAACTGCTGAGAAAAGCTTGACCTAGTCACAAAATTGGCATTTTGAATTCTTTTAAATAACTCTGAAACTCAAGTGGGGCCCATTCTCCATTATGTATGTTAATTAGGACCACTGACTCTGGGGATCAAAGAATTTAATTCTTCACTATCAGAACGTCATGAACTCAGTTAATAGAGTTCTATTGGTCCTTTGTGCCCTTTCCTGCCCTCTAGTGGGGGTGGTATTGTGCTACAAAATAGTCAGACAGAAACAAGAAAGGGACCGGGAGATGAACAGTTTGTATAATTGCATTAGTCACACCAAACGTGGTCTCTGGTGTCCATGCATGTGCCAGGGTCCAGAGGCTGTCAGGGTTTCTCAGGGAGGGAGGGGCGCAAAGTCTCTTGTGCAGGCTTAGACAGAGCAAGGGTCTGGGACCTACAGCATTTATGTTGCCTTGTCCTACATTTCTTTCTCTTTCCAAGCTTTACCATCTGGTGTTATCCTGCCTGATAGCTCATGACTCCTTTTAGTAATTCATACACTTTACAGGAAAAGCAGACTCCTTTGTTTACCCGTATCAGTTATGTTGCACAAAGAGTCACATCCACCTGTTTGCATGATTGATGTGCTGGGTTTGAGGAGGGAAAGGAGTTGCAGCTTCCTTATGAACTTAGTGGGAAATATCAGTTTAACTACATAAAGAAGGAGTGTTAAAGCAACTTTGGCAGGTGTCAGTCATCTATATATGCCAATCTTAAAATTTTATCAAATGAATCAAACTATGCTAAGGTTGCTCATGCATAACTGCTTTTATTTTCTCTATAATTTCTTGCTTTTAGTTCCAAAGATACTCTTTATTTCGCTTTTTTCTTTGGGAAGGTGGAGGAAGTGAATTCTGAGGGCCCCTCCCCGGAGGCCTTATGCCTGAGTTTATCTGTGAAAATAGAGGAAAGAAGACATGTTTTATAATACCACTAAGAAATATATGTTTTCTTTTAGAAATTATTTTTGCATGAATATTGTACTTTGTTTTATACAGTGAAGGCTGGAGCCATCCTTTAGTGTCTGTCAGGCAGAGAAGGGGGATGTACTCTAAACTCATTTGTTTAATTTATTATTTCTTTATGGAATATTATAAACATGGTACATAGGACCATGGTACATATCAAATTGAAAAAAAGAGATTTCAAGTGAGTCCGGAGGTATGGGAAATTCAACTGCAGGAGGATAACAGGTCAATCACAAGTAGGAAAATGCTCAGGAAAATCTAATCTAAGGTCAGCTAAGGTCAGGCCTGTCTCTGATGCATAGTTCAATCCCTCTGTTTATCTTTCTTACCAGTGTTGCTCTACGTTAATAGTTTCTGCCTTTCCCAAATGTGTGGGTGCTTCTCCCCTCCCCCACCCAAAATGAAGGTTTATTCCCTCTTTTCCTCTTGCAACCAGTGTCATTATTTCTAATGTGAGCCTGGCAGTTTGACTTAAAAAAATCAATTATTTTGCTAAGCTGTACCATTTTTGAATTTAAAAAAAACACAATAAAACGATTTCCTTTTCTCAGTGGCCAGCTAAGGACAAATCTCTATCCAAAATAACTGATGGATCTGAGATCTTATTTGATTTCAGGTCTACGTGATTCTTAAGTACATTTCCATTTTCTATGATTCTCTAAATTACTTACATTGTTTATGACCCTCACATTAGATTATTCCCATTTATGGAATTTTGTTTCCTTCTGCCTCTATAGAATGACTATAATAATAATATTGATACTAGTAAGACAACTACTAATAACAATGATAGCAAACACTATAGTTTTGCTATGTGTTAGGAATTAGTTCAAGTGCTACATATTAACCATTTATTTTCTAACAATCTTGTAGTACACTTTACAGATGAGGAAACTGAGGCACAGGTCAGTTCACCTGATGGCCATCACATAGCCAGTAAGTTTGGAAATAGGATTCAAAGCCAAGTGATGTGGATCTAGTAATGATGTTCTTAACTACAATAATAATGTCATTTTTCTATAATAATTGCTAAAACTTGTTGTGTATTTACCATCAACAGTGTAAAACAATACACTTCCATCACTGTACTTGGTAGAGCAACACTTGCTCTATCTGGTGCCATGAGATGCCTTGAAACTGAAGTGCCAAGAAAAATGTTCATTCTTTTAAGTCAGTAAGATTGCATGGCCATGCAGGGTGTGAAATAGATGCCTAGGTCTGAAGAAGGGACTCTTTGCCAAGGGAGCTTGGCACAGATGTCTGGATCATCAGGAGGGGACATGAGGAGGCACAGCACCCGCAGTGGGGGCCAGCCCTGGCTTTAGTCCTGTGACCTCAAGCATGCTGTCTAATCTCTCTAAACCTCAGATGCATCCTCTATAAAAGAAAGAAAATTTGGATCCCTTAGTTTGCTGGAGGCTATATTTAGAAATTGAAAACTGTCATTGTGTTGTATGAACAGAGATTTTGCTAGAGCTTTAGAAGAGAAAAATGCTGGTGGAACTAAGGTGTTACTTGGCACGTAAGAGTTTCAGCATACAGAACACAAAGCACCTGCACCCTTGTGGTACTGCCACTTTCATATTGTGAGTAGACATACAATGTGTAGGAAAAACACTTCCATGTAACTCCTCTATTCACCCACACACCACTTCTGACACCAGATGTGTGATTTTTTCCCCACACCAAGTAATTCTGTGATGTCAACTGGGTGACATACAGTTAGATTCAGCCCCTTAACTCTCCACCTGGAGCTGGCATCAGACCCCATGCATGAAGGGCTCAGTCTCACAAGACTGTGCCCACTTCAGACACCAATCACAAGTCCCAGGTTGTCCTTGGTATTTCTGACCAAACAACTCTAAATTGGGGTTCCCATGACCCCTTCCTTTGGCTGGTGATGTTTGCTAATATTCTCTCTCTTGGTGCTGGGCAGGGCAGTGAGCCGAAGCTCTGAGTCAGCTATGAGATTAGGAGAGTAAACAACCGATACACTTAAAACCATTCTGTCCACACACAACCATTTTATTGTTCATTTTCAGTACAGTATTCAATAAATTACATGGGATATACAACACTTTATTATAAAACAGGCTTTGTGTTAGATGATTTTGCCTAACTGTAAGCTAAAATAAGTTTTCTGCACGTTTAAGTTAGGTTAGGCTAAGCTATGATGTTGTGTACGTCAGGTGTACTTAATGCATTTTTGATTTATGATATTTTCAACTTGCATTGTAAGTTGAGGAAGCTCTACAGTCATTTGTTTTTGAATTTTATTTTTATTTTTTTACACAGCAGGTTCTTATTAGTTATCCATTTTATACATATTAGTGTGTATATATCAATCCCAACCTCCCAATTCATCACACCACCCCCACCAACACCACTTTCCCCCCTTGGTGTCCATACATTTGTTCTCTACATCTGTGTCTCAATTTATGCCCTGCAAACCAGTTCATCTGTACCATTTTTCTAGGTTCCACATATATGCGTTAATATACGATATTTGTTTTTCTGTTTCTGACTTACTTCACTCTGTGTGACAGTCTCTAGATTCATCCACATCTCTACAAATGACCCAATTTTGTTCCTGTTATGGCTGAGTAATATTCCATTGTATATATGTACCACATCTTCTTTATCCATTCATCTGTCGATGGGCATTTAGGTTGCTTCCGTGACCTCACTATTGTAAATAGTGCTGCAGTGAACATTGGGATGCATGTGTCTTTTTGAATTATGGTTTTCTCTGGGTATATGCCCAGTAGTGGGATTCCTGGGTCATATGTTAATTCTATTTTAAATTTTTTAAGGAACCTCCATACTGTTCTCCATAGTGGCTGTATCAATTTATATTCCCACCAAGTGCAAGAGGGTTCCCTTTTCTCCACACTCTCTCCAGCATTTGTTGTTTGTAGATTTTCTGATGATGCCAATTCTAACTAGTGTGAGGTGATACCTCATTATAGTTTTGATTTGCATTTCTCTAATAATTAGTGATGTTGAGCAGCTTTTCATGTACTTCTTGGCCATCTGTATGTCTTCTTTGGAGAAATGCCTATTTAGGTCTTCTGCCCATTTTTGGATTGGGTGTTTTTTTTTTTTTAATATTGAGCCGCATGAGCTATTTATATATATTGGAGATTAATCCTTTGTCTATTGATTCATTTGCAAATATTTTCTCCCATTCTGTGGGTTGTCTTGGAGTCTTATTTGTAGTTTCTTTTGCTTTGTAAAAGCTTTTAAGTTTCATTAGGTCCCATTTGTTTATTTTTGTTTTTATTTCCATTACTCTGGGAGGTGGATCAAAAAAGATCTTGCTATGATTTATGTCAAAGAAGGTGCTTCCTATGTTTTCCTCAAAGTGTTTTATAGTGTCCAGTCTTACATTTAGGTCTCTAATCCATTTTGAGTTTATTTTTGTGTATGGTGTTAGGGAGTGTTCTAATTTCATTCTTTTACATGTAGCTGTCCAATTTTCCCAGCACCACTTATTCAAGAGACTGTCTTTTCTCCATCGTATATCCCTGCCTCCTTTGTCATAGATTAGTTGACCATAGGTGTGTGGGTTTATCTCTGGGCTTTCTATCTTGTTCCAATGATCTATATTTCTGTTTTTGTGCAAGTACCATATTGTCTTGATTACTGTAGCTTTGTAGTATAGTCTGAAGTCAGAAAGTATGATTCCTCCAGCTCCATTTTTTCCCTCAAGACTGCTTTGGCTATTCGGGGTCTTTGTGTCTCCATACAAATTGTGAATTTTTTTGTTCTAGTTCTGTAAAAAAATGCCATTGGTAATTTGATAGGGATTGCATTGACTCTCTAGATTGCTGTGGGTAGTTTAGTCATTTTCACAATATTGATTCTTCCAATCCAAGAACATGGTATATCTCTCCATATGTTTGTATCATATTTAATTTCTTTCATCACTGTCTTATAGTTTCCTGCATATAGGTCTTTTGTCTCCCTAGGTAGGTTTATTCCTAGGTATTTTAATCTTTTTGTTGCAGTGGTAATGGGAGTGTTTCCTTTCAGATTTTTCATCATCAGTGTATAGAAATGCAAGATATTTCTGTGCATTAATTTTATATTCTGCAACTTTACGAAATTCATTGATTGGTTCTAATAGATTTCTGGTGGCATCTTTAGGATTCTCTATGTATAGTATCATGTCATCTGCAAACAGTGACAGTTTTACTTCCTCATTTCCAATTTGGATTCCTTTTATTTCTTTTTCTTCTCTGATTTCCATGTCTAGGACTTGCAAAAACTATGTTGAATAATAGTGGTGAGAGTGGACATCCTTGTCTTGTTCCAGACCTTAGAGGAAATGCTTTCAGCTTTTCACCATTGAGAATGATGTTTGCTGTGTGTTTGTTGTATATGGCCTTTATTATGCTGAGGTAGGTTCCCTCTATGCCCACTTTCTGGAGAGTTTATATCATAAATGGGTGTTGAATTTTGTCAAAAGCTTTTCCTGCATCTATTGAGATGATCATATGGTTTTTCTTCTTCAGTTTATTAATATGCTGTATCTCATTGATTAATTTGCATATATTGAATAATCCTTGCATCCCTGGGATAAATCCCACTTGATCATGGTGTAGGATCCTTTTATTGAGTTGTTGGACTCTGTTTGCTAGTATTTTTTTGAGGATTTTTGCATCTATATTCATCAGTGACATTGGTCTGTAATTTTCTTTTTTTGTAGTATCTATTTCTGGTTTTGGTGTCAGGGTGATGGTGCCCTCATAGAATGAGTTTGGGAGTGTTCCTTCCTCTGCAATTTTTGGGAAGAGTTTCAGAAGGATGGGTGTTAGCTCTTCTCTAAATGTTTGATAGAATTCACCTGTGAAACCATCTGGGTCTGGACTTCTGTTTGTTGGAAGATTTTTAATCACAGTTTCAATATTATTACTTGTGATTTGTCTGTTTATATTTCCTATTTCTTCCTGGTTCAGTCATGGAAGGTTATACCTTTCTAAGAATTTGTCCATTTCTTCCAGGTTGTCCATTTTATTGGCATAGAGTTGCTTGTAGTAGTCTCTTAGGATGCTTTGTACTTCTGCGTTGTCTGTTGTAACATCTCCTTTTTCATTTCTAATTTTATTGACTTGAGTCCTCTCCCTCTTTTTCTTGATGAGTCTGGCTAATGGTTTATCAATTTTGTTTATCTTCTCAAAGAACCACCTTTTAGTTTTATTGATCTTTGCTATTGTTTTCTTTGTTTCTATTTCATTTACTTCTCCTCTGATCTTTATGATTTCTTTCCTTCTGCTAACTTTGGGTTTTGTTTGTTTTTCTTTCTCTAGTTCCTTTAGGTGTAATACTAGATTGTTTATTTGAGATGTTTGTTGTTTCTTGAGGTAGGCTTGTCTTGGTATAAACTTCCCTCTAAGAACTGCTTTTGCTGCATCCCATAGGTTTTGTATCATTGTGTTTTCATTGTCATTTGTCTCTAGGTATTTTTTGTTTTCCTCTTTGATTTCTTCAGTGATCTCTTGGTTATTTAGTAACGTATTGTTTAGCCTCCATGTGTTTGTGTTTTTTATGTTTTTTTCCCTGAAAGTGATTTCTAATCACATAGCATTGTGGTCAGAAAAGATGCTTGATATGATTTCAATATTCTTAAATTTACTGAGGTTTGATTTGTGACTCAAGATGTGATCTATCCTGGAGAATGCTCCATGTGTACTTGAGAAGAAAGTGTTATCTGATGTTTTGGATGGAATGTCCTGTAAATATCGAATAAGTCTATCTCATCTACTTTGTCATTTTAAGCTTGTGTTTCCTTATTAGTTTTCTGTTTGGATGATCTGTCCATTGGTTTAAGTGAGGTGTTAATGTCCCCCACTATTATATATATTTATAATTGTTATGTCTTCTTCTTGGATTGATCCCTTGATCATTATGCAGTGTCCTTCCTTGTCTCTTGTAACATTCTTTATTTTAAAGTCTATTTTATCTGATATGACTATTTTTACTCCAGCTTTCTTTTGATTTCCATTTGCATGGAATATCTTTTTCCATCCCCTCACTTTCAGTCTGTATGTGTCCATAGGTATGATGTGTGTCTCTTGTAAACAGCATATATATGGGTCTTGTTTTTTTATCCATTCTGTGAACCTGTATCTTTTGGTTGGAGCATTTAATCCATTCATGTTTTAGGTAATTATCGATATGTATGTTCCTATGACCATTTTCTTAATTGTTTTGGGTTTGCTTTTGTATGTCCTTCTGTTCTCTTTTGCTTCCCACTTAGGGAGTTCCATTAGCATTTGTTGTAGAGCTGGTTTTTGGTGCTGAATTATCTTAGCTTTTGCTTGTCTGTAAAGCTTTTGTTTTCTCCATCGAATCTGAGTGAGATCGTTTCCGGGTTAAGTAATCTTGGTCATAGGTTCTTCCCTTTCATCAGCTTAAATATATCCTGCCACTCCCTTCTGGCTTATGAAGTTTCTGCTGAGAAATCAGCTGTTAACCTTGTGGGAGTTCTCTTGTATGTCATTTGTCTTTTTTCCCTTGTTGGTTTCAATAATTTTCTTTGTCTTAAATTTTGCCAATTTGATTACTATGTGTCTCAGCATGTTTCTCCTTGGATTTATCTTGTATGGGACTTCTGTGCGTCTTCGACTTGGGTGGCTATTTCCTTTCCCATGTTAGGGAAATTTCGACTATAATCTCTTCAAATATTTTCTTGGATACTTTCTCCCTCTCTTCTCCTTCTGAGACCCCTGTAATGTGAATGTTGTTGCATTTAATGTTGTCCCAGAGATCTCTTAGGGTGTCTTCATTTCTTTTCATTCTTTTTTCTTGATTCTGTTCCGCAACAGTGAATTCCACCATTCTATCTTCCAGGTCACTTATCCATTCTTCTGCCTCAGTTATTCTGCTATTGATTCCTTGTAGTGTAGTTTTCATTTCAGTTATTGTATTGTTCATCTCTGTTTGTTTGTTCTTTAATTCTTCTACGTCTTTGTTAAACATTTCTTGCATCTTCTCGATCTTTGCCTCCATTCTTTTTCCAAGGTCCTGGATCATCTTTACTAACATTATTCTGAATTCTTTTCCTGAAATGTTGCCTATCTCCACTTCATTTAGTTGATTTTCTGGGGTTTTATCTTGTTCCTTCATCTGGTTCATAGCCCTCTGCCTTTTCATCTTATCTATCAGTCTGTGAATGAGTTTTTTGTTCCACAGGCTGCAGGATTGTAGTTTTTCTTGCTTCTGCTGTCTGCCCTCTGGTGGATGAGGCTACCTAAGAGGCTTGTGCAAGTTTCCTGTTGGGAGGGACTGGTGGTGAGTAGACCTGGCTGTTGCTCTGGTGGGCAGAGCTCAGTAAAACTCTAATTCACTTGACTGCTGATGGGTGGGGTTGGCTTCTCTCCCTGTTTGTTATTTGGCCTGAGGCAACCCAACACTGGAGCCTACCTGGGCTCTTTGTTGGGGCTAGTAGTGGACTCTGTGAGGGCTCACGCCAAGGAGAACTTCCCAGAACTTCTGTTGCCAGTGTCCTTGTCCCCATGGTGAGCCACACGTACTGACCACCTCTGCAGGAGACCCTCCAACACTAGCAGGTAGGTCTGGTTCAGTCTCCCCTGGGGTCACTGCTCCTTCCCCTGGGTCCCAATGTGCACACTACTTTGTGTATGCCCTCCAGGAGTGGAGTCTCTGTTTCCCCCAGTTCTGTCCAAGTCCTGCAAGCAAATCCTGCTAGCCTTCAAAATCTGATTCTGTAGGAATTCCTCCTCCTGTTGCCAGACCCCCAGGTGGGGAAGCCTGACATGGGGCTCAGAACCTTCACTCCATTTGGTGGACTTCTGTGGTATAAGTGCTCTCCAATTTGGGTCATCCACCTAGCAGTTACAGGATTGAATTTTATTGTGATTACGCCCCTTCTGTCTCATTGTGGCTTCTCCTTTGTCTTTGGATATGGGGTATCTTTTTTGATGAGTTTCATTGTCTTCCTCTTGATGATTGTCCAGCAGCTATTTGTGATTCTGGTGTTCTCGCAAAAGGGAGTGAGAGCACATCCTTCTACACCGCCATCTTGAACCAATCTCTGCAGTCATTTTTATAGAGTTATTTACAGTCGCATGTGAAAATAGATTGTTGTGGCTTTGATTAAATGTAAGATCTGATTATCCCGAAGTAGAAAAAAAGTCTTGAAGTGATTAATTTCATTATATGCTGCATGCTTCAGTTAAAAAGGCATTTATCTGCATTAATATTACTAAATTCAACATACATAAATAGTTAAAATATAGAACCAGACCTGAGGGTATATCATATACCATTTATGACACCAGCACTTTTGTTTCAGTAAAATGGCATCATCTATCATATTAAATTAACTTGATAACTTAATTTGATTATATTCATAGTTTTGACTGTATCTCATGCATAGGTTAATTTTGTTATTTATTTTTTTCAAGCATAAGAAGGTGATATTTAAATAGTATGAAAAAAGAGGCTCCATAATTTTTGTTTTCCTTTAAAAGGGAAGAATAAATTACTCCAATTTGAAAAGTAACACTTTTGAGTATAGCAGCAATTATATTACTATATTAGCTATAGTAACAGGTGGAGAGAATAGATGCAGAACCCAGCTACAAGAGTCTTTACTGACTTTTGTAGGTATTTAAAACTCTGTACATCACTTCCTGCTCCAAAACCATGGTTTCTTTTGTCTCATTTTCTAAGAAATCTGTATTATCATTTTAGGCAAACTAACTCTTGGAAGACCTGAGAAATGTTTCCTTCCTAGAACTAATAACTTTTGAAATTATCCCCTTTATCTTCATCTAAATGTCCTTTTCCAACTGTATGTGGGCTCTTACAGTCTATGTTGTCCTCAATTCCAGAGCCATTTCTCTAGTAAGAAACAAAAACACAGCTTGATTGGTCATATATGGGTGTTGTTGTTGTCCTTATTATTATCAAACATAATCATATTAAAATAACTAGGATTCAGAGTCAATGATAGGGAAGGGCTGCTTGTTTTATGAAAGCAAGAAGTAGCAGCAATGAAGGAAACACACTTACTCTCAGGGAAGTTTTGACAAGTCGTTATAAGTTTGCTAGGAGGAATGATATTAAACATAGTAGAATAAACAATGACTTTGGAAGGAGACAGCCTTGTGTTTGAAGCTCTGCTACTTAATACTGTATGTCTGTCAGTCAATAATTTGCCCTCTCTGAATCTTAGATTCCTTGCATGTGAAATGGGGATGATAACACTTATCTTGGAGGGTTATTGTGAGGATTATGGGTGGTATGGGCTTACGGGAAAATAATAATACAGTGTTTGGCCCATAATAGGTGTTCAATTTATGGTTGTTATTATTACCAGCCTAGATTGTGACTCTCTCATGTTGTGATGAAGACACACAGTGAGGGCCTACAGGTCTCAAAAGATGACAGAAACAAAAAATTATGAAACAGAGGGAAAAGTTATTACCACAGGTGCTATGGTCTGAATGTTCGTGTCCCCTCAAAGTTCATATGTTGGAAACCTAATGCCCAATGTGTTGGTAGGGCCTTTGAGAGGTGCTTAGGTCATGAGGGTGGAGCTCTTGATTCGTGGTCATGATTCGTGCTCTTATAAAACAGACACCACATAGCTCCCTTGTCCCTTCCACCATGTGAGGACACAGTGAAAAGATGGTCATTTATGAACCAGGATGTAGGACAGACATCTTACCAGACATCAGCTCAGCTGGTACCTTGATCTTGGATGTTTCAGCCTCCAGAACTGTGAGAAATAAATTTCTGTTGTTTACAAGTTACCCAGTCTATGGTATTTGGTTATAGCAGCCCACAGGCACTAAGACAATAGAGAATCAAATTATGTCCTCATCAAGTTCTGGTTCCCCGTTTTCAAGGGAAGATTCCTGCCCCTTTTTCCTTGCATGCTTTCTAGGCCAAGCCAATGCATTCACTAAATTGGCTATTTATAATACAGCACTATGTTAAAAAAATTACTACTAACTTCCAATTGCAGCTTATAATTTGGGGTGATGTTAAAAATATTTAATAACCAAGTAGCGGGCACACCTATGTCCCACACTCCAACTGATAGCCCATATGAGCCCCACTTCCTGTCATGAACAGTCACAATTGACTTAGACTGTGTCAATGTGTACTTTCTAACTAAACAGATGTTTTTATATAACAGGAAATGCATGAATAAGAAGGAAGGTGACTCTGTGTGACTTCACTACTCAATGTGAGCTGCTTGGAGAAGTATACTCTGAAATGGATACAATTTTGCTTGTTTTTTAAAAAAATTATTTATTTATTTATTGGCTGCCTTGGGTTTTTTTAAAAAATTTATTTTATTTCGTTTTGGCTGTGCTGGGTCTTTGCTTCACACTGTTTTCTCTCATTGAGGCGAGTGGGGGCTACTCTTTGTTGCAGTGTGCGGGCTTCTCATTGCGGTGGCTTCTCTTATTGCAGAGCATGGGTTCTAGGCACACGTGTTTCAGTAGTTGTGGTATGTGGGCTCAGTAGTTGTGGCTCACAGGCCCTAGAGAGCAGGCTCAGTAGTTGTGGCACATGGGCTTAGTTGCTTTTCTTGGTTTTTACTTTCAAATATTGCTTTCCTTTCCCTGTCAACATGAAAAAATGCCCAAACCCTTAACAAACAGAATAAGTGAAATTTTAATCTAGCACCTCCAAGAGTGTTCACATAGTAATTGGAGCTTTTTAAGCATATGCAGCAAATATTTTTTAAGATACTTGACAACTTTTACTTTGGCAAATATTTAATTTAAAAAATTACAGGAGACAAAGAGTAACGAAATATACAACATTTCAATTTAGTTTCAAGTTCAGCAGTAATTTAAGTAAATGTGAACTGGACAGCTTTATAAAATATTAAGATGTAGAGTTGTGTTTAAAGTTTAAGTTGGAGACACGTTAAGTTGATGTGGGAAGTTTCTAAGAGTCCTTTCACCCTCAGGCTGAAGAGAAATTTTTAACAAACTCATACTGTCAGCACTGGAATGGGAAGAAATACAGGAAGGCAAAGCCCATTTACTGAGTATACTCACGGCATGTCTGAAGACAAGTCAGTTCTGTCCAAATCCCTTGGCTGGTAGGAATCATGGGGAGTTTGCTCATTGTAGCCTTGTGTTCCTTGGATTATGTTTCTCCACTGAAAACCCAAAGGATGCTAGAAGGCTGGGTTGGTTATGTATTTTAAATCTCAAGTGGCTTTAGACCACAAAAGAACAAACCCAACTCCACAGAGGATGACATTTCAGGAGGAGTCAGTGCTCGTTCCGATGCTGTCTTCCCATTTCATGTATGTTAGAAATGGTTTAAAGGTATTCAAAACCTCTGGATTCACTGCCCATTGACTGGACTGTAATAGTAGAGCTCTTGGTAGGCTGGTTCTCAACCTGAACCTAAGGGTTCAGCCACAGCTGCTTTTTCTCTGCCAGTGCAGTGAGTTAATCACAATATCACTGGCAGAATTCAGCTCTGGGTCATTTGTCAGTACAACTATTACTACGTCTATCAAGCGTCATGTGAGCTGCCTGTTTGTATATGTGGTAAATACTCTACATGGACAGCACTGGCTGGTATAAACTGAACTGCACTTGTGCCAAGAAAATAGCTTCACACACTATAGACATGTTGGCTTTTTTCTGCAGCCTCTTGGGTTGTGTGAACTCTGGTAGGAGCCAAACCCCAGGATGGAGACTGAGTTCTTTGGCCACCAGCTGTGTTGGGCAGTTTCACAGGGCACATGAGGCAGTTCCAATTGGCAAACAGCATTTCCTTTTAATAAATCAATTGGCATCTTCCTTAGGGAAGAAACAGAAATGGGAAAGAGCTAGTCTTCACTGTGCACTGAGGATGTCAGACTGATATCTTTATAAAAATTTCTTAAGCTGAAAGTATCTAAGAATATCAACAGTGTATTGCAAAAAAAAAAAAAAGTCTAAAGCTTTATCATCATCATCAGGGAGGTACAGAGGACAAAATTAAATAGTGCCCAAAAGACTCCTAGGCTCCCAAAGCAGAGCCATTATGACTTGGCACCCGTGTTGCTAGAACATCTTATGAGCAGGTACAATGCCAAATGAACACATGTGAACAAGAATACTCAGCAAGGAGGAAGTGTTTATCAGTGAGTATCAAATCTGACTAGAAATAGGAAAGAACGGTGCCATCTGCTCCGTGGACAGAGCCATCCCGGCTGTAAGACAGCAGATCACTACTGGTGAAAGTCTGGGGTAGAAAGAAAAGACTTGCATCCAGCCAGTTAGTGAAGCCTGGTAAATAAGCATTTCCCAATGTTTAAGCATGCTTTACCCACCCACCATCACAGAGGAGGGAAACATTGTAAATCAAATCGCTACGCTTTGCTGCTCATCAGACATTGATTATTATTCTCCTGGGCAAGTGGAGAAAGTGGCTAATTGTTTGGATGCCTTTTGTGTGTATATTATCCATGAAGATTGAATACTTTATTGGTGAAGTTTTTTTTTTTAAACATCTTTATTGGAGTATAATTGCCTTACAATGGTGTGTCAGTTTCTGCTTTATAACAAAGTGAATCAGTTATACATATACATATTTTATTGATAGTTCATAAATTTACAGATACTACAAGGGGGGAGAGGAAGTTCAGTGTGTGCCAAGAGCAGACAGCTTGGTTTATTTCCAACTGTATGGTATCCTAACGTTGTCTCTGGAGGGTGCTTTTCTTCCTCCCTTCCTCCGTCCCTCCTTCCCTTCCTCCCTCCCTTCCTTCCCTCCCTTCCTTCCTTCCCTTCTTCACTCCCTCCTTCCTTTCCTTTCTTCCTCCCTTCCTCCCTCCCTCCCCTCCCTTCCTCCCTCCCTTCCTCCCTTCCTCATTCATTCCCTCCCTCCCTCCCTCGCTCTCCCTCTCTTCCTCCTTCATTCCCTCCCCCCCTCTCCTCCTCCTTCATTCCCTCTCTCCCTTCCTCCCTCCCTTCCTTCCTCCCTTCCTCCCTCCCTGCCTTCCTTCCTTCCCTTCTTCCCTCCCTCCCTCCCTTCCTTTCTTCCTCCCTTCCTTCCTCTCTTCTCCCTCACTTCCCTCCTTCCCTTCCTTCCTCCTTTCCTTCCTTCCCTTCTTCCCTCCCTCCCTCCCTCTCTTCCTCCTTCATTCCCTCTCTCCCTTCCTCCCTCCCTTCCTTCCTTCCTCCCTCCCTCCCTTCCTTCCTGTAAATACAGCTTTATTGAGGTATAAGTTACACACATTAAACTGCACATACTTAAAGCATACAATTGATGTTTGTATATATGTTTATATCCATAAAATTATCACTACAGTTAAGATAATTAATGTATTCATAACCTCCAAGAGATTTCTTTGTGTTCCTTTGTAATTCCTTCCCTCTTGCTCCTCCCCATTGCTTTCCCTCTTGCCAGGGCAACCACTGATCTGCTTTTTGTTACCCACAGATTACTTTAAATATTCTAGAATTTCATATAAATAGAATCATACAATATGTACTTTTTTGTTTTTGTTAATTTCTTTCACTCATTATACTTATTTTGAGATTCATCTACATTGCCATATGTCAGTAGCTCATTCTTTTGTATTGCAGAGTGGTATTCTATCATAATGGTTAAAGAACCACTTGTTTGTCCATTCACGTGTTGATAGCGTTTGGATTGTTTCTAGTTTTTTGGCTATTACAAATAGAGTTGTATGAACATTCACATAGAAGTCTCTATGTAGACAGAAGCTTTCATTTCTCTTAGGTAAAAATCTAGAAGTGGAATGGCTGAATCATATCATAGGTGTATATTAATTTAAGAAACTGCCACATTGTTTTCCGAAGTGGTTGTACCATTTTACATTTCCATCAGCAGTGCATGAGGGTTCCAGTTCTTCCACATTGTTATAGATATTTGATATGATAAGTTTTAAAATTTTATTCATTCCAGTGGATGTGCAGTGGTATCTCATTTTGGCTTTAACCTGCATTCCTTTATTGATAAATGATGTTGAATATCTTTTCATCTGTTTATTGCAATCTGCATGACTTCTCTGGGAAGGTGTCCAAATTTTTTGCCATTAAAATTTTTTCCTTGAGTTTTTAAAGATCTTTATGTATTCTTTAAACAACTTCTTCATCAATCATATATTTTTGCATATATTTTGCAAATACTTTCTCACTCTCTTAGTATTGTTTTTAAAAGAGCGTGTTTTAAATTTCAATGAAGTCCAATTTATCAATTTGTTATTTTATGGATCTTGCTTTTGGTGTAATACCTAAGAAATCTTTGCCTAACTCAAGGTCACAGAGATTTTCTCCTGTGTGTTTCCTCTTTCTCTTCCTTTTCACTCTTTGGTGCCAGGAGCAGAAGTGGTAGAGCTGGTTTCTAGATGTTAAGAGATTCCTGTTTTTTGCACTGAGCAGCTCTGTGCCATCTGGCTACTTGCCATTTGGATTTGAAGCATTAGAAAGACGGTGGGCGCAGGAGCCTTGAAAACTTTCTGTGAAACCTTGCATTCCAACAAAGAAAAAATTCACTAATTGCTTTTAAAAACTTATCAAGAAGGTTTTAGAGGTACTCAGTTGGTGTTTCCAAGAAAAAGCAAAAGCAGTTTTTTTATAGTATTTTGAAATGTTAACCAGTGGCATTTATTATCTAGTAAAACTGGGAAATGGGAAGACCCTTCTTGGCATTTTAATCTTAAAATATTCAATATAATTAAGATATTATTTCTTTCAATTTGTGCTGTTCTCCCTAATTTGGATTGAGTATTTCTGGAATGTGAGCTTAGCTAGTGGCTCAAAATAAACAATCAATGTCGTGCTGAATGAACTGTTCTAAAGACTTAAAGTTAACGTGATAACAGCACATGTTTCTGGGTGCCATTTGGTCACAATTTTTGAAAATACTTCCTGTGAATTTTAATTCTGGTATGAGCTCTATTTACTGAAATTGCTTTAATTCAAGGCAGACTTTATATGATGTTTTCCTAAACATCCTAGTGTTTTAAGTGACTAATATAGAAATGAACTCCCTCCTTGAAGCCACTTTTTTTCAAGCAAACCTCATACTGTGAGAACAAGAATTATTTGAAAAGTTTCTATTTATTTAATGTAATTCTGATACAGCAGATAATCTAAAAGAGTTGCTTAGTTAATGCCATGTGATTGTTTTACTGAATATTTGTTCTGATGTTATTACAAATATTACTCATTACTTTTGGGACTTTTGAAATCATTTTGCAGAAGTCATGTATATTCTGCATTCTTAAATTTAGATTTAAGTTTTGCATTTTCTGCACTGAGGAGGATGTCTATCTCTCAAGCTGGTTAAAGCAGTTTCAAAGGCAATCAGGAAAGTTGTTTTGCTTTGGCAATATAAAAGCTAGCTGAAGGGTTTGGAAATGTTCATATAGGAAGGAGGGAGAGAGGGTTGAATTTCTTGCCATGGGCTACCACTAGAGCAACCATTAACAATTTAAACAAGGGTGATTTTTTAAAGCAAAACTGTGCAAGTAAGGTTTCTTACCTTGAGGCAGGCAGAGGACATGGCTGGGCTCATACATTTTTAGCAGCTGACATATTAATGAAACTACTTGCATTGAAATGAGCTAAATTCTATTACCATTTGTGGCCTTCCAACTGATTTCTGAGACATTTATTGAACTTCAAAAAGTGCTTCCAGGATCAATTAAAAATAATTTGTAGATTCAACATGTATGTACCCATGAACGGTCAACATTTATATTAACTTGGTTCATATCATGTCCAATTTTCTTTAAAGAGTTGGTGTTTTGATAGCTAAACAATAAAAGAAATAAAATCTGCCAGAAATTGTAATGTAATTCAGTGAATTTTTCCAATTTTACTTTTCCTCTTTTGGGGGAAAACAATCACCAAAACATTCATTGGCCAAAAAGCCGTTTATTAGTTACCAGCAAATAGGTAATCTGCAAAACTAGAGAGAATGACTTGTTTGGAACAACTGGGAAGTAACTGCATCATACAATAGTGGGAAGAAATGGAGTTCTTTAGTTTCTGAATCTGAAAGTAGCATTATTATCATATGGGAATTAGAATTTTGGAGTAAAATAGTGAATTTGTCACAGCACTGGTCTGTTCTGATTTTGGTTATAATAGTTTGCTTTTTTCTTTTCTAAACTACTTTTACATAAATTATCTTACTGAGCTCTCACATCAAATATTACTGTGAACAAAAGATAAGCCAGAAACACAGAAAAGTTAGTTTGCACTAGGTAACATTGCCAGTTAGCAGAGAAATTGGGATAAGAACACTGTCTTTCTCTAATCGTTTTTTCCTCTGGAAGTTGATGCCAATTTTTTCTTTTTTTTTTAAAGCACTTCTTTCTGTTAATGGAATATCCAACTGTATGCCATTCTGCTTTTGTTAATATCCACCAGTAGATGAGAGTAAAAAAATGAATGCCAGTGAACTTGGTGGCAGAAAAATGAAAACTTTCAAGAAGTCACATGTGCTGTCTAGACACCCAGTATCCTACTTAGAGAAAACATAGATGTTCTGCATCCCAAGGTTTAGGTTTAAGACTTTGGAGCTGCACTGAGTGTGCCTCTCACTGAAGCTTCTTTCAAGTGATCTTTCCAAGAGATTCCAGAGAAGAGGCCTGTCTACTGTAGGATGGGCCTACCCCAAAGTCTGCTTCTGCATCAAGGTGTGTTTTTGCGTGCTCCATCCTTTTTGCAAATGTGAAGATCATGTCCTGATTGAAAAAGAAATATAACTAAATGCCTGTGACATGTAGGGGATGCCAGGGACAGGAACTGAAGGGAAATTCTTAGACATGCCTGGCGAATGTCTGCTGCAATCGAGAGTGTATCTGTGCTACAGTGGTCTATGCCATGTGACTTCATGAGGCTCCTAAGAATAACAAGAAGTAACAGAAAGATGCTTATTACTTCTCAGGAAAAGCAGTGTAGCCATTTGCTTACTCTCATGAGACCTAGGACTACACATAAGATATTAGTCTATCCTAGAAATTTCCTTACCCATGATATAACTCAAAAGGAATACCACATTTCTTTAGTACAAGATGTCTTTTTTGAGTTTCCTGTCTCTTTTAGATAACAAAAGAATTGGCCCTGATTTTAGCCTGTAGCACATTTTAATGAATAGCTGACTTATTAGGACATTCTTATAATGAAATACCAACGTTCTTTGAAAACAAGACAGCTCAAAGTCCATCCTGATTTTCTCCAATGTGTCACCACATTTTAGAGAAAAAGTATATTTCTGACTCTACAAATCCAGTGACTCTCATACTTGGTTTAATGCTGTAGTGGACGTTTATTGTTGTTTTGGATTCTCCTTCTTTGGTAGCAGCACCTTGATATCAATGTGGCAAATTACTTTCTCCCCATGTGTGATGGTAAAAATGTATATCAGTATGCCTTCCCAGCTAAGTGCTCATCATGAGACTCAAGCCAGGCCTATCAGACAGCCTCTTGGGACTTTGATTCATGAGTGAATGACACAAGCATGAAACGCAAGCTTTGTGTAAATGTGGTCCAGTGGTGGCATCCTGACAGTAGTGTTGGGAGTTTCTGCTACTACACCCTAGAGCGCCCCTGTCTTCTGTCTTTTTTTCATAAGCTCACTTTCTCAGTCTTTAATCATTTCTGTGACCTACCCCATAAACTTAATAAATCTCCTTTCTGCAAAAGGGTTCACATTGAAGGAGCTCCTCAGTAAACTTTGGAGATGTCTGGGAAAGATTTCTGAAAGAGGTGCTATATAAGCCAAGTCTTAAAGGGCCAGGATAAGTTATTCACGTGGGGAAGGGTGGGTTTATTTTAAAGGTAGTGGGAGCAGTATGTGCAAAGAATGTGACACATGAGAAAACAGATGGCATATTTAGGAAAAGGCAAATTTTTCATGTGACTTAGGAGAGATATTGAGATTGGGAGCGTGGTCAAGAGTGAGGTCATTCAGGGAATTTTTGCCATGCTAAGGGCGTTATATTTTATCTTGAGAATACAGAAAACCGTTGAAGGGTTTGGGGCAGGGCAATACATGAGCACTATTGCTTTTTTTTTTTTTTTTTTTTTTGCGGTATGCAGTCCTCTCACTGTTGTGGCCTCTTCCGTTGCGGAGCATAGGCTCCAGACGCGCAGGTCCAGTGGCCATGGCTCACGGGCCCAGCCGCTCCATGGCATGTGGGATCTTTCTGGACCACGAACCCGTGTCCCCTGCATTGGCAGGCTGACTCTCAACCACTGCGCAACCAGGGAAGCTCCACTATTGCATTTTGAATGGCATGCTGGAAATAGTGCGGGAATAGAGTGGGGAGGGGCAGGAAAGCCTGTGAAAGGCTAATGTTGTAGTCTTGCTGACAGATGTTAGTGACCTGGAAAATAGCAGTGGGGATGGGGAGAAATAGAGGAATCTGAGAGGCATGAGGAGGTTGAATCAATAGAACTTGATAAAGGATTTTATGAAGAGACTAGTGAAAGAAAGAGATAGTCACTGTTCAATCTTTGGATTTCTACCTTGGATAACTAAGTTCCTGAAGGTGTCCTTTGCTGAAAGTAAGGACACAGCAGGAAGGTCAGGTATGCGAGGAAGATTCATTTCGGACACAACAAATTTGATGGACTTATGCAACATTCAACTGGAGGTGTCCCATAAGCTGTTGTAAATGTGGGTCTGGACTCAAGAATGAGATCAGAGGTGGAGTTAGATACATCTAGAGATAGAGTCTCCTCTTCAAGTCACTCTTTCCCCAACTTCTTTCTAAGTGAGCATTCTCAAGGTCTCTGTGCTAGGAAATCCTTACTTCTCATGCTGCTACAAACACTCCCTGGACAATCTCATCCTTGTTTATGAATTCTACTACCACTTGCAAATTGACTAAAAACAAAGCAAAACTCCCTAATCTACTTTCATAAGTTTTTTTCTTGACGTTTCTATTCAACTATATTCTTAACATTTCCATCTGGTTGTCCTTACTGGTGTCTTCACTTTTAAGAATTTCAATATTGAATTCATCGTTTTTTCTCAAATACCTACTCTGAATGACAAAAAAGAAAACTCTGCTTTTTTTTTTGTTTCTTTCACCTGTCACTGGCACTACCACTTGTCACTCAAGTGATCATCCAGTGATGGAGCTCCCTTTCCATGTATGTTTCCTGTTGATACTGTAACACATCACCATAAACTTAGTGGCTTAAACAATACCATTTTATTATCCTACAGTTCTGGAGGTCAGAAGTCTGCTGCAGATCTTACTTGGCTAAAACTAAGGTGTCGGCAGGGCTGTGTTCCTTTCTGAAGACTCTAGGGAAGAATCAGTGTCCTTGCCACCTAGAGCTGGAGGACACCCGCATTCCTTAGTTCGTGGCCTTTCCTCCACTTTCAGAGTCAGCTGCATCAAGCCAAGTCCCTCTTAGACTGCCATCTCTCTCTCTCTCTCTCTTTTTTTTTTCTTTCTGATTTCCTGTTGCACTTTTAAAGACCCTTGTGATTACACCAGACATGCCCAGATAATCTAGGGGATTTGCCCAGATAATCTAGGGTAATCTCCTTATTTTACTGTTCATTCATTGGCCCCTTAATTCCATGTACAAACTTAATTCTCCTTTGTTTTATGACATGACACATTCACAGGTTCTGGGGTTTAAAACTAGGACATTATGGGGGACAATTATTCTGTTTACCACCCTCCCCTTCTCTCTCATTAACTCACCTACTCACCCCATCAGCATACCTTATCCTGCTCTCTGTTTCTTCATTGTATTTATAATTACCTAACATGTTGTAAATTTACTTGTTTACTTTCTGTTTCCTCCACTGGAATGCATCATAAAGCATTATAAGACAAAGACTTTGTCTTGTCCATTGTCATGTCTAGAGCCATGCCAAAAACATAGTAGGTGCTCAATAAATATTCCTTGGATAAATGAATGAATAAAAATCTAATTTGTCACTGAAGACTGTGAATTTGACCTTGATAACATGTTTCACATATCCATTCTGTTTTATTCATACTCACTGTCACTTGTGTTTTGTCACACGAAAAATTAACACTCATATTTTTCTTGGAAGGCTTCACTATTTCAGTAGATTCCTAGCTAGTGTGTGTACCTCCAGTTTCTGTACCCTGTTTCTTTTTCTCTTTTTTTTTGATAATTTTGTTATTGTTGTTATTTTTGACCATGTCAAACGTATTAATATTCTCATTTTATAAATTTACTGGGAAGATTAAATTAATATGTGTAACCTGCTTCAAACATTGCTGAATACACTGATAAATGTCTGATAAATGTTAGTTATTATTATTACTATTCTTCTTCTAGATGCTGAGCTTTTTATAGGAAAGTACTGTTGGCCATTCAACTCTGTATCCCCAGAGCCAGATACAAATTTGACACAAGTGATCAATAATATTTTTTTGAACAATGAATATGTATTAGTTATTCTCAGAATGTCAGGACCTAATTAATGGATAGACACTAATCTAGAAATGACTTGTGAATAGATTTGAAAATTTGCACAGTTTACCTCTTTTCATTTTCTTTTTCCCTGCTCTGTGAATTAGGATCTTGAGCTTATTTCTTGGATAGAATGCACTCAGTATATAATTAGATGGTGTTAATGAACTTGGAATTTAATGAACAAAAACTAATTTGTTGGGAATTATTCAGTAAACAAATATTTATGGAGGGAGTAGTATGTGTGGGACCACCTTTTAGGTGCTGGAGTTAACAATGTGGCATTCTCCACAATCGGAACCAGACACAGTTATTTTAATCTATAGTTAAGTAAACAACAGAAGCCTGGTACTGCTTTGTTTCCTTCTCACTACACCTTCAGGGACAACCTTTCACCAGAGTGAATAAGGGAACAACCCAAGTCCACTGTTCCCTGCCAGGTCCCACGTTGTTTGTCCCCAGAATGAGTGCTGTTGACCTTGTGGTTGGTTTCATCTGAACTTCCCCGTTCAGCTTACTGACCATGGATCGCTTGCAGGGCTGGGTGTCCTCTTCTCTCTTCCCTGTTTCTTCTGGCTCTTAGCTCTGTTAGATTCCCTTTTCTTCCCCAACAGGAAAGTCCTTGAAAAAACATGATCTAAAGTGACTGGTATTTCTCCTAATTTTCAGTCTTTTTCATAAGGTTTTAGAGAAATCTGGGTTTTTGAACCACTATTCCAGAAAGGAGTACAGCTCTTGGCTGGCTAGCCCTCTTATTGCATCTATTTCCATATCTTTGGCATATAATCGACATTCATAAGTAAAAGCTGGCTTATATGAATCCTGGTTCATCTGTAAGTACTGACTCCTTAGATCCCTAGGATTGAGTATATCACCATATGCCCATTCCAGAATTGTATACTATTCTTCTGTTCTACAGTTGCAGTCTACCCAAAGCTTAGGGTGAGAACTCTGATTATATTCTTTTTTCCCTGTCAGGAATAATTCATCCTATTCTAATTTTCTAATCAGCACCCTCTGTGTGAAATAATCCCTTTAATATTTCAGTATGGATGTCTAATCTGAGATATGTCATATGTGCCACTTTTATTGTTTGAGCAGCCCTCTTCCTGCTTAGCAACACTCAGCACCTTAGCCATCCATCCCTGGTATACCTCCCTTTGCCTGTTTCCTCATATGTAAAAGAGGGGTAGTGGTATGAGTATCTAGCTCATGGGCTTGATGCATGGATTAAAATGAGTTAATAATATGTGTTTTCCTTAGCATGGTGCTGGAATTCTGTAAGTGCTCAATAAATGATAGTTATTATCATTCCTATCATTAATATTACTCTTGGTCCCCAAGGGATAGAAATATTTTAGTTGTAAGTATTCCTAATGTATTCCTTCATGTAACTGGGATATTATTGGTTAATTTAAACATTTTAAAATCTTTAAATACTTTTAGATTTACAGAAAATTGCAAAGATAGTATGGAAATTTCCACACCCAGTTTACCCCATTGTTAAATCTTACATTTCTACAGTACAGTTGTCACAACCAAGAAACCAACACTGGTACATTACTATTAAATAAACTT
Source organism: Mesoplodon bidens (assembly GCF_964165515.1). Lineage (NCBI taxonomy): Eukaryota > Metazoa > Chordata > Mammalia > Artiodactyla > Ziphiidae > Mesoplodon > Mesoplodon bidens. The sequence goes on along the minus strand of NC_138176.1, from coordinate 72,271,346 downwards.
CACACTTAATTCAGGTTTCAGTAGTTTTTCTCTAATATCCTTTTTTTTTTTTTTTTTTTTGCCTATTTCAAGATCTCATCCAGGCTACTATATTACACTTAATCATCATGCCTTCTTGGTCTCCTCTTGCTGGTCTCCTCCAGCTTCTCAGACTTTGTTTATGATGATCTTGACAGTTTTGAGGAGTACTGGTTGGGTATTTTGTAGAATGTCCCTCATTTGGGATTTGTCTAATATTTTTCTCATGATAAATCTGGAGATACGTGTTTCTGAGAGGGAGACCATAGAGGTGCCGTGCTCTTCTCATCACAGCAACTTAAGGGTCCATACTATCAACCTGACTTATCATTGTTGATGTTGACCTTGATCATCTGACTTAGATAGTGTTTGTCCAGTTTCTCTACTATAAACTTAGTTTTTTCCTCCACCTTTCCATAATCTGTAAAATCAAGTCACTAAGTGTGGCTAACATTCAAGGAATGGGGAGCTCAGGTACCTTACTTGTGGGGAATATTTATGTAGATTATTTGGATTCTTCTGTAACTGAGATTTGTCTTTGCTCCCTAATTTATTTATTTATATATTTATTCAATCATTTATTTATAACAGTTTGAACTCATGGACGTTTATTTTATAGTTTGGGTTATAATCCAATACTACATTATTTTGTTATTTGGTTAAAATTATTCAGTTTTGGCCATTGAGATCTTTCAGCTTGGTTCCTGTGTCCCTTTGACATGCTCCATCACTTTGTTTTTTGAGTGCTTCCTTGTTTTCTAGCACTGCACATTGCTCTGACTTGCCTTGTATACTCCTGGACCCAGCCCTAGCATCATCTATTTCTACATATAACCCCGGTTCCTTTTATTGGAGAATGTATTAGAAGCCAAGATCTGGGCACTGGGTGATTAGCTTTCGATGATTTTTAAAATTAATTAATTAATTTTTTGCTAGTGGCAGCAGGCTTCACTTTGTTTCATACATTTCTTTACAGTAGCCTATGGGTCAATCCTACCTCTTTTACAAATTACCAGAAGATGTTTCACTCTCAACACTTTTTGCCTCAAAACAATTTAATAAACACTTGGTTCATATTGCTTGGGAGAGTTAAATTCAATTATATTCTATTTTCTTCTGTTTAGGCACCTAGATAATTTTTATGCCATACCAAGGTATATATCATTTATTTCTCCTCTTGCCCTCAATCCCACTCTCCCAAGGAGTTACAACTATAGTCAATTATTTCACAACCCATCTGTGGTGTCCCACTGTTCAGGTAAAATGTACAACTCTTTATAAAAGGCCCCAAAGTTTCGATGCCTGTACTACGAATTTACTGTACAAAATGGAGTCGCAATAAATGCAGTGGACACTTGACAAGAGATACATGCTGAAACTTTAAAAATTCCCCAATTTGGTAATACAATATACTCTGTAAACAATTATTAGTGGAAAGAAATAACGCCTGTTGAGAAATTGTGGTTATCTAAGTGACTTGCTGAAGACTCAGGTTCAAAACTCAGGAAAACTAGAAATTAGTACACACCATAAACCTTTAAGGAATGTGCAAAAATTTTAAATTTCATATCAAATCTAAGGATGTCAAAGACTTAATATTTTTTAATTTTTATTTTATATTGGAGTATAGTTGATTAACAATTGTGTGCTAGTTTCAGATGTACAGTAAAGTGATTCAGTTATACATATACATGTATCTATTTTTCAAATTCTTTTCCCAGTTAGGTTATTACAGAGTACTGAGCAGAGTTCCCTGTACTATACAGTAGTCTTAATTTGATAGAGAAGCAGAGAAGCAGAACCCCACATCTCATTTGGAATACATTTCTTGAACCCTATTAGAACCAGCTATTGTGATGAAAAGATAGAAAATGCATCACCTTGCTCTTGCCTCCAGCTTGATTGTGTCCCCATCTTCCCACAGTTGGCTGGAAAGCTAGACAGAATGTGAGGTTGGCAGGAATGGGAATTAAAGGGGAAGATACTGTTTGGAAGATGTAAATAATGTAAGTGGGTAGGGATAAAAATGTTGTGGCAAACACAAACAAGGTAACAGTGAAAAAAAAATGACTCAGGAATAGGGATTCTGTTCAAGAAATAGGGTGCTCTAAAGTAGGAGGGCCTGAAGGACAGGGGTTATAGATTCAGAGTAAAGTGAAATTAAGGGATAAGCTATGTATGAAAAGAACATTCCAGGTACATGGAACAGAAAGTACAAAGGCCTAGAGGCTTTGCTGATAAAAATACATTCTAATTGCCAATAATTTCTAGATGCTTCTTAGGAATTTCTAGTTATGGACTCTCTCTGAGAAATTTAGTCTAGTTCTAAAGTTTGTGGAGTCATGGAGATGTTCTTGAAGCAGGATGTTGTCATATATTCTTGATTTTGAACAGGTAAATTCATTTTTTCTTTCTTTGAAATTTTTCTCAAATAAACATTTTTAGAAGTATTGAGAGAAAATTAATACAGCAACGATTGACTTCATTGCCTACTCCTGGAAATTCTTTAGTTCCCCAAGAAAATCTGGGGGACTTTCCTCTAAAACACACAGCTCTGCAAAACGTTTTTCACTAATTCTCAACAGTGGGTTAAATCTTGCCATCAGCATGTCCAGGGAAGCTTTTGTAAGCCTGTTTATTTGTAACAGTTGTTAGAATTTGACATTTGATTTAACTTACCCATATTTTTGGAGACTGTAAACTAAGAAAGCATCTGAAATATGCATACACTTGTTATGAAGAAAGATACAGATATACGGGTAGGATTAAAAAAAAAAGCTTTCAGTAAAACTCTTTCTACTTTAGGTTTGAAAAGACTTGATACTTTTCTAAAGGTTCTCAGCCAGCTGATTTCAGTCCAGGAGGCTAAAAGGAACATAATAAGAAACCTGTTCTTGTAAAATGTTCAGTCTGTCTGAAACAAGTTTGAGCAGGAAGCATTTGTGAGAAGCCTGTTCTCTGAGTCTCCCTCCTGGTTCTTCACTCCAGGAAGTTTGCTCCACACCCAAATGAGTGTCTGAAACTTCAGTGATTTTCCTGTTTCATACTAAGACTATTAAATGGAAAGTAGGAAAGTAAGTCCAACTTCTCAGTATAGTCTAATGACATAGCAATTCTCATTTGCTTCTGATGATATTGTCTGGATCAATTCCATGTGGTTTTGTCCTTCTTTAGAGCTGAACTTTGATCTCCTAAACTTAGGGATACCGCAAGTATTTCATTCTCCTGCCACCATTGTAAACCCTGTGTACTGGCGAACTAAAAACCCAAATCAGGCCCTAGGAATTCTTTACCCAGAGTTTACCAGCTCATGCCTCCAGCATTTATTCAATTTTTATCCTATGAATAAGTCAAAGTAATTACTCTTAATAATCCTCAAAATACAGAAAGCAAATACTTTTATAAAAGATTATTTTTTTCCAGATGTAGATAATAAAATACAGAAAGTCACGCCTTATTTACAATCAGATGATTATTTTAGTGCAAATTCTATGTTCACAAGAATTACACTGCCAATAATAATATTAGTAATAACAATAGTAATAATAAATAAGTAACAAATAATAAATAATAATCTCTAGTCATTCAAAACTACATATACTGAGAACCCACTGTATGGTAAATACTATAATAGATGAGTATGTACGTATGAATATAGAAGAACCAAGGAAATAGGTGTTTTATTTTGAGGCATTTAATAATAACAATACTTATTGAGTTAATGTGTGCCAGCTATTGAGCTAAATCTATACATTAAATAATGTGATCCCAACAACCAGCCTAGGAGCTAGGATAGGTGCTGTTGGTTTCTGCATTTTACAAATAGGAAATTAAGGTTTAGGAAGATTAAATGAATTGTCTATGGTCAAGCTAACAGGAAGTGATGGAAGTAGGATTTGAATTTGATTTTTTTTGACATTACAGCCTGTAAATTTTTCTTTGAACATTTAATTTTATTTCCCTGCAAGTTTACATTCTAGTTGAGGATTCAGGACATACACATGAAATAATGCTTGCCAAACAATACATAAATGACCATGAGTACTTATAACCCAGATTATTAAAATCAACAGAGCATGCCCAAACGAAGATGTAATTCACATTGGGAGCATTTCCTACAGAAAGTAAATTTGAAACTGTATGGGCAGCTGTGAAAAAATATATTTTTGTGAAGATAGTAAGAAATAGAATGAAAATATTATGTTAAAAAGATAAACCTTCACTTTTTAAAAATACATAGTTTAATTGGGGTGAATTGACATAATATCATATTAGTTTCAAATGTACATCATGATTCGATATTTGTGTATATTGCAAAATGATCGCTACAATAAGTCTAGTTGACATCCATCACCATAGATAGTTACAGTTTTTTTCTTGTGATGAGAACTTTTAAGATCTACTCTCTTACTTTCAAATATACAAAATTGTATTATTAACAATAGTCACCATGCTGTACGTTACATCCCCATGACTTATTTATAACTGGGAGTTTGTACCTTTTGACCCCCAAACCTTTACTTAATAGATAATTCTAGGTGCCTAGAAAACAAAATAACAAAAATTATATCATCTTATATCTGTTAATATGCAAAAGTTTAAGAAAACATAATTTGATTTCATTTGTAGATTAATGGTCCTTAATGTGATAAGATCATCTTTAATACAAATAAAAAGGAACTAGAAGAATCTTCAGTATAAAGGCTTAGAAAAAGTACAACATTTGAAAACCTCAACATTTAATATATGCTGAAGTAATGGACACTCCACAGTTTTGTCACGAATTCATTCTAAATTGTCTACGAAATCATCAGAACCCACAACCGCTTCCCGATCCTACCCCACTTCACCCAATTCCCACCACACACACACAATGCTCTTGGTGTTGAAAAGAAAGAAAAAGATATCCCACATTACAGGTATGATTTCCATAATCATGGACAGAACTCTTCCGAACATTCACCAACTAACTCCGTCCTATGAGAGTATATCTTAATTGACTTGTTTCAAGTTAGATCTTTGTCAGTAGGGACTTCTAGTGTTGTTTTCTATTTCTATCATTGTCAAAGATGATATATTACACCTCTCTATTTTATTACTGCATCTTTCATACTCAAGAATTCAACTTTTATATTTCTTTTAGAGGAAGTGTGTATGTTTTTAATAAGGAATGTCTCCAAATCATAGGAATTCCTCTTGTCTACTTTCCCCTTTTTCAGAAAAGCATGTTTAGATGATTTAACCAAGGAGAGAGTTGGAGGAAAAGCAAGTTAGAGTATTCTAGGCAAAGAATAAAATGAAAACATTTTTTAGAGAACAAAAGTATGGTGATGTGATACTGACAGGAATGAAGAATGCAACAGAGATGTGCCTTTACAATGATGTAAAATGCTACCAAATCTTCAGTCATAATATTCAGGGATTAATGGATTTGAGTGACAGTATAAACTATGAGTCATAGATTTCTGTGTTTCTCTGTAGGAAGTCTTAGCACTTTTGTATATTTTACAATATATAGGGGAGAATATATGTAATCTTTTAAAAGATCATCTCCTGAATTTACCAAACAAAAAAATTTTAAAGAGCAGTTGTCTAAGAGGTAATGCATAAGAAGAGCTTTGTGATGGCAGAAAGAAAGTTATCACTAGAAAGAGGTGACAGGGAAGAATCGAGTAGCTCCAAGCCAGAAGGAGAAAATAGTGATTGAGAAGACAAAGGTTCATCCAAGGAATAGACTAGATTGATACCAGGAAAATTGTTTGTTTTTAATGCAAATATCCTATCTTGGAGTCAACACCTCTCCTAGTCATCTGGATTAATTTAACTTTTTTGTAATGCATTTTAATGCTCTTCATCAATGCTAAAAAACCAAATATATATACACTTGCTAGTGTGTGGTCCCACGTCGGGATGGGATGGAAATAAACTTCAGGACTACAAGTCACTTTGGGGCCCTGTGTGCCCCAATAATATTTTATTCTTGATCCTACATACTTACTGTTGTTTGCAGAAGAACAAAAAAAGACGTGGAATCCCTTTTTAGTATTGGAATCATTTGTATCTCATATGTGGCATATTTAATAAATTTAAATCTCAGAGCTATTCCACCTCTTATATTTCTTTAAATTTGAGCATTCATTGCAAGGCTAGGGTTAGGGTTAGCTATTTTAGAGTAAATATTGAAGTTGAGTAACAGAAGCAAACAGAAAATAGACATTGAAAAGATGTTTGTTCCTTCCCTAAATTAATTTAAAAAAAAAGAGTAACATCAAGCTTTCAGTCATGTTGTGTCAAGCATTTGTTTTTTTTTTAAATAGAAAACAAAAAGTAAGATGGCAAACCTTCTTAACTAAAATCTTAAAGTATTATATTTGAGGAGATTTAGAACCAGAGAGAAAGATTTCTGTGTATATTAGAATGGAGCCTATGCCATCTTTGATTTCTTTCATCAGTGTTTTGTAGTTTTCTGAGTACAAGTCTTTCGCCTCCTTAGGTAGGTTTATTCCTAGGTATTTTATTCTTTTTGTTGCGATGATACATGGGATTGTTTCCTTAATTTCTCTTTCTGATTTTTTGTTGTTAGTGTATAGGAATGCCAGAGATTTCTGTGCATTAATTTTGTATCCGGCAACCTTACCAAATTCATTGATTAGTTCTAATAGTTTTCTGTTGGCATCTTTAGGATTTTCTATGTATAGTATCATGTCATCTGCAAACAGTGACAGTTTTACTTCTTCTTTTCCAATTTGTATTCCTTTTATTTTATTTTTTCTCTGATTGCCATGGCTAGGGTGAACTGAGAGTAGCATTGACATATATACACTACCAAACGTAAAATAGCTAGCTAGTGGGAAGCAGCCGCATAGCACAGGGAGATCACCTCGGTGCTTTGCAATGACCTAGGGGGTAGGATAGGGAAGGTAGGAGGGAGGCTCAAGAGGGAGGGGGTATGGGGACATATGTATGCATATGGCTGATTCACTTTGCTGTACAACAGAAACTAAAACTAACACAGTATTGTGAAGCAATTATACTCCAATAAAGATGTATTTAAAAAAAAAAGAATGGAGCTTAGTTTTTCTTGACTGTAAAAACAACTTTATAGTAAGACTTCACAAACTTAAGACAGGTCGGTCGTGGATGGATAGGTTAAGACATGAGATTAGGTAATCTGAATTCATGTGTTCATTGAAAAATTTTCCAGTGAGAATTTTCTTGAGTTCCAGACTTTGCCAAGTCCTGGGGATAGAATGGTGAACAAAGCCAACATTTGCCTCTGCCCTCTTGGAGCTGGTATTCTAGAAGGAAAGACAACATTAGTTTATCAATAAACACATGAAATTTCAACTGTGAGAAGGGCTCTGAAGGGGAGATTCTGGGAGAGCTTGGAATAAGGGGATTTGAAATAGTTGTGGTGTCAGGAAAAATTTCCTCAGTGAAGATGCCTAGTGAGATCTGTAAGTTGAGTAAGTGGATAGGTAAGGAATGGAAATAGGAGGAGAGATGGAGTATAGTGAGCTGGTGAGCAATGTCAGTGGGGAGAGTGGAGACTGGGGAGGTTGGTAGGAAGCCGACAACACAGGTCCTTATAGTCCATGTCAAGAATTTATCTTGATCCTAAAAATGGTGGGAAGGATTGAAAGACGTGAAGCAGGTAGGTAACTGAACTGGGTTTTGCCTTGCCTTTTGAAACATCCCTCTGGCTGCCCTGAGGAGAATTGACTGGAGCTGGTTTGGGTGGGTGGGTGTAGGGGGGAGATGGGAAGGTGTCAGGGGTGGTTAGGTTAGAACAGGGGAGTCCCAGCAGGAACTTACTGGGGAAGCCTAGACAAGAGATAGAAGTCACCTGTGTCTGCTTGCAGGTGGGCATGGAAGGAAGAGAAGGAATTCAAAAGATATGTAAGAGATAAAATGACAGGACCTGATGATAGAGGTGATATGGGCTTTCTCTGTGTGTGTGTGTGTGTGTGTGTGTGTATGTATTTCAAAGTGTTGCTTTATAAAAGATGCTGAAATAGAGCAATTTTTATGGTTAATTTCCCTTTTTAAGCAAACCTTCACTTTTTCTTGTACTTTCCCTACTAGATACAGTGGTCAAAATTTTCAGGTAAACACAAAATATGTGATGATTGAGTAAAAATGTAAGGGGAAATTTCTCTTTATTGAAATGATTTTGACCATCAGTTTAAAATAACTATAGCACAGGTACTACACTTTTCTTAAATGTGAATTATGCCAGGCCTCCCTGAACTCCTAATCAAAGAAGTCACTTAAATAATGACTAGGTTATAACAATATATTACAGTTAAATTTGACAATAGAGAAGAATTAAAAGTGAAGAATGCTGAATAATGTTTGTTATTATCCAGGTGAAGCATGAATGATTTAGGGTCAGCCTGAAGAATGATATTGGAAAAGTGACTGGTTTCAGAAATTGAGGCTTAAAGCTACTGGGTTTCTTTGGTTTATTCATTTTTTAATGTCATGATCATACCATCCTTTTTGGTAAATTTTTCAGTTTTTATGATTCTGACTTGTGGAGTAGTTAAAAACGTGTGAATTTTACAGGAGTGGTGTTTATTGCAGTATCTAGTTTTAAACCTGAATCATGCCTCGCTCTTTAAGATTTTTGTTACATTTTTGTGACTTTTCTGAAGATTAAATAAAATAATGGGTAAAGGGCTTACAAATGCTGTACCTATAGTAAGCCCTCCAGAATGTTGCTTCTGTTCATTATTATTCACACAGGTAATTCTCCTGAAGAGTCAAGTCATTTGTCTACCTGCAAGCGTTGAGAGAAATTTAACTGCTGTGAGAAATGTTTGGCATTTTTTTAATGTTGATTACTTTGGCTTCATTTAACTCTTGTATTGTTCTTTAATGTTCTGTATTTATGTCTTGGGCCCCTAATTAGACTCTAAGGAGTTTGAGAGCAGAGATCTTATTGGACTTCTCTTTTTATATCCCTCACAGAACTTAGTACCATTCCTTGTGTGTAATAGATGTTAAATAAGTACATGTAGATGGGAAAAAAGTGTGAATTATAATTAAAAATTCCATGTGCTTTTTACATTCTCTCATAAGTTTTATTTAGTTAGCAGTTAAGCGATTAACCTATTAAATATAACTTTAATAACCCAGTTGCCTGTATGGTGTCTGCCACTGTATGTTTTATGTAAGAAAAAGAAATCTTGGCGATTTATAGTTCTGTAGTATCAGGCATGCTGTTTATTGAATAACTGGTGATGGATTGTATCTATAGGAGACAGCCAATGTCTATGGAACATGAACATTTAGACATTCTGGATAACATTTGGAGGTAAATTAAATCTCCTTTTGAAAATAATGAGTAATGCAAAACGGCATGTGTTTTAAAGGATGAACTAGGTTGCCACAAAGCACTGAAATAAATTAAGATTTTAAGGAATGATAGCTAGGACTTTGGTTGACTGAGATGGCCAGGTCTTGTCACCACCCCGGCTAAGTGTTCTGGCAGTTTTGCAGTGAGTGATACGTTTTCTGAAATGTATCACTGAGGTTCCAGCATTCTAAATGAAGCTAGTGTACTATGTATGACTGCATTACCTCAACCTGCTCAGAGCAGGAGGGGCATTTTAAAACACATTACAACAACTCTCCCACTCATTCTTTCATCTGCTACATCTTTTTTTTTTTTTAATTATATGTCTGTCATTGAAAATGAGTTACAGGAAATCACATGGCAACCCAGAGAGGTTCTGAGAAATATTTTGCTTTGACTTTAAGCCTATACAGTTTTCCTTGAAAGACAAATAGATATTTTAATTGATGTTTTCCATCCTAAATGATAAATTTGGCTTGGAATGTCTTTCTGTATATTACTGTTCAAAGGCTTTGTTTCTTAGAACAAATATGAGATATCAATGTCATGGATAGGGACTTTTAAAAATGGCTGCCCCTGTGACGCAGAGCCACTGTAGCCCAGGCTTCCTATTTGTGCTGTCTTTCTGACAGCAATATTTCTTTCTGCCTTTCTGACAGCATTATTTCTGGGAAATCAAGCTAATTTCTATTTTTCTTTCCCTGTTGAAAGGATTACTCATCCTCCTTCTCCACTCCTGTATGTCCTTGTCTCTTATTAAGTTAATCTATAATAATAATCCATGTGACTCCTTTGAAATTGTTTTTCTTTAACAAATGGTATCAACTCTTTTTTTTATAGATAAGACTTTTTAAAATATTTAATTTATTTATTATCATTTATTTTTTACTGCACTGGGTCTTTGTTGCTGCACATGGGCTTTCTCTAGTTGTGGCGAGTGGGGGTTACTCTTCATTGGGGTGTGCGGGCTTCTCACTGTGGTGGCTTCTCTTGTTGCAGAGCACAGGCTCTAGGCACGCAGGCTTCAGTAGTTGTGGCATGGTGGCTCAGTAGTTGTGGCTCGCGGGCTTTAGAGCACAGGCTCAGTAGTTGTGGTGCACAGGCTTAGTTGCTCTGCAGCATGTGGGATCTTCCTGGACCAGGGCTCAAACCCGTGTCCCCTGCATTGGCGGATGGATTCTAAACCACTGTGCCACGAGGGAAGCCCTCTTTTTTCTTTTTTTCTTATTTAACTCCATATATTGATGTTTGGTTCAGCTTCTATGACCTTTATGAACCCTTTTTCCTAATTCTTCCTTTACCTTGGAATTTTTCTTGACTCTAAGGAAAGAAACACTTATTTAAGACTTCACATGTGCCCAGTAGTACTTATAATGCATGTTGTGTTATGTTTTTAAATTTGTAAAGTATCTCTGTAAACTTAATCTCATTTTATTTTCTTGAGATGGTAGTTGTAATTGTCTTCATTTTATAGCTGAAGAAATCAGGGTTTAGAGCAATTAAGTAAGTAATCTGTCCATGGTGATATTTTTGGAAAATGGGAAAGTCAGGGCACAAGCTGAGTAACATTATTATTTAAAAAATATATAGTTCACAAATTTTAAATATTTAATAAGTGCCTGTTATATGTAGAGTGATGGCCTTGGTATTGGGGTAGGAGTTAATATATAAAGTCTCTGCTTTCATACAGTTCATATTCCAAGATGGGGTTTTATTGACTCAATTTTTTTTTTTTTTTGCTTAAAATACAAAACCATTGTGACATCATGTACATAATCAGTTTAGTGTGAGTTACCCTAAACATGGAGATCCTTTTTTTAAGAAAAGACTATCATATTAGGGTGACTACTGAACTATTATACATACCATGTACACATTTTCTTTATATGGAGCTAGAATGGAGCTTGCAGGTTTTTCCATTTGACTGACAGTGTGTATTTTCAGAACAATTGGTTGAGCTGAGGGACGCTGTGACAACCATTAAATGGAGCCAGGTTAAATGATCTGTACAGAGAATGGCCTCTGAGCCTTGGCTAAGCATTGAACCCCATGATGGGCCAACTAATAAAGCATGCCAGGAGACCATGCCTAGGTTTTGCTGGAGAGCTTATGCCGACTTTGTTGACACTGATATAATTGTTCTGTTAACTTATTCAAGAAATACTTCTTCTTTCTAACCCCCAACACAGAGCAAGAATTCTAATAATATCTACGCCATCTTAATACATCCCACAAAATAACAAGTTGTGTATTCTGTGAGTTAACTGTTCCATGTCCTGTAATCATGTAGCTGGAAAACAACTTGGCAACCCCAGGTATGCTGGAAAAGGTCTTTTTCCCTGAGCTCTTCTCTGAGAATTCTTAAGAGACAAAATTTCCCAGTAATATTCTACAATAACATAAGTTTACAACACTTATTCATATGGAAAATAGCTTAGAAGGAATTTGCCATCACGATTCAAACTCTGGGATGATATAGTGGAAACAAAATAATTACCCAGAATTTTAGAGTATTTCCCATATTTTAAGTTTCTTTGAAAATGATACTGTATTTTGGAGGCAGTGAATCTATGGGGAGTCTAAAAACTAATAGGGAGGACCCAAATTTGATGCTTATTGGCTGTTGCCACAATTTGAACCAAGAAAATGATAAACACCATACAGAAAATTAGAAGGCTACATTATTAGACGTTTTAATTGTCTTGGACTCATGGAGTATTCTGAAGTTATCTTTGCAACTAATAAATTATTTTGATACTGGTATTGTGATATAGAGGCTTCTTTCAAATAAGCAAACACAGCCCCTTAGGCTTGGCGCATGCAAATGATAGTACAAAGATGCCTGCCTTTTAGGTCAAATTTTGCAGGAGGAAAACATTGCAGTTCTACGCAGTTCCAGCAGGGGTCAATATGTTTTCATCATTACATACTGAATGCTCAGTGAGCAAGCGGCAAAAGTGTTGATCCTAATTGGAGCAGACACAAGGATCTTCTATAATCCTCTGACATCCTTTTCAAATAATAATTCTTAGGTGGGTGGTGGGCTGGTGGCTGCAACGCCAGTGCAGTCTTCTCTACAGTGAAGCCTAACCATTGTCAATTATTTTTGATGTATGCTAGCTTAACTTAAGTCTCCTTCTTACTGGCTTTTCCATCCCACAGAAGGGTATTGCTCCTCCTAATTATTGAGACACAGTACCCAGGATGGTCAGGACAAGTGTGTTATTTTGGCTTAATGCACTCTCTCAAACCCACTGCCTTCTTTTTCAGCCTCCCTGTGTTCTTCCTTCTCAGCACACAGAGCAAGCTTATACCTTCAGTCAAATACCTTAAGATTATTTTACTTACACCCTTAATTGCTAGTCATTTGACTTTTAACTCGTTCAATGCCAGCACTTGGAGAAAACTGGAGATACAATGATGAATATATAGATAATAGTTGCATGTATACAGCTGCCAATAGGTTCATAATTGAGAGTAAATCCTGCCTCCATCCCAGACACTTTCTCATAATTTGTTTAGGGGCTCTGCCAGCCAGTGGTATTCAGGGAGCAAACTGTCATCCTTCATGTGCATTTTAAGGAATGCTGGTTGCCCGAGTCTCCAACTGTCACACAGAAGCTTGAGCTCTTTGAGTCAAAAGAAAAAAAAGAAAGGCACGCATGTCCTGCCCCACATTTGTAAGCTCATATTTTACTCTCCTTAGCCCTGACTGCAGCCCTTCCTGTTGAGCAGGGGAGTGAATGTCTCCACGCACAGACATTTTCAGAAATTCAATTCTGGAGAGCTGAGGGGTATCACGGCAGGAATGTATTAACAGGACACTTGGAAGGTGGTTAACTGCTTGAGCTGCCTGTGCTGGAGCGAGAAGGAAGGAAGAGCACATCTGATAGAGCTCCAGCTCCACAAGGCTAAACCCAAGTGGGATTTCAAAGCCATGCCCTCATGTATCTCCGAGGCAGCGGGGGGAGACGGCTGGTGGTGGCGGGGAGGGGATGTCTCTTGGAAGGTGAAACACATGTTGTAAAGGTGAAGTCAGAGTTAGCCCAGCAAAACCAGCGGGGACTAATCTGGGTTTAGGTTCGTAACCGCTGGGATCGTTTTCCACTTATTATAGTATAGAGTTTGAAAGGTGCCTAAAATTAAATACTCCACCACAGCCTGAAGCTTCAGAGTCAGATAGCAAGGAATCTATTTAACTATACATGTAAGTACATTTAAAATATCCTCTCTAAAAATGTGTAGAGGGTTTTTACTTGCAAAGATTTTACCAGTACCCTTTAGCACATCAATAACAAAAACAAATCCAGCCATCTCTATTATTCTTGATCCATCTTTCTTTAAAGCTCATATTGGCATCCTTAAGCAAGATAGGTGGTAAAATTCTTGGATGGGACTACTCTTTATCTCTTTCATTTTAATTCTTTATTTACTTAAAAAACAAAACTTAGCTTCCTCAAATTAAGGGAAAGGTATGAAGCATAAAAGCTGTAAGTTGATGAAGAAGACAACAGTAATTTCAGCTTGGGTCTGACAGCCACCTGACAGATGATACTCATGTCTCTGATGGGTAGTCAGAAGAAGTTGGGAGGAATTTTGAGCTCATTCTTGGCTATTACAGCAGACAAAATAATTTATTTTTTTAAAACACCATGGTTAGCATGAATGGGAAAATGATTTAGGTCCATAATAATGAATCTCCTAAAAGAAGTATATATTTATTTATGTATTCCAGGAATGTTTATTGAGTGTGTACTCTATGCCAGACACTGATACAAGTACTGGGGCTATGCTGATGTATAAGATAGGCCAGGGGTGTATTCTTGTAGAGCTTACTTCTCGTTAAAATATAGGCATGTTTTGAAAGTATGTAAGTATATGTTCTAAAAAAAAACAGTGTATTTTTATTTCCTCACTTCACACGTTTGCTTCTTCATATTTAAAAATGTAGGTTGAAACACTCCTTGTATTCTCTGAAGGTGAAAAAAAATGTATCTAAAGGGTGAACTATAGAATTTCAGTGACAGTGGAATTGCTTCAAAACCTAAATTAGGAATACAGGGTATGTAAAGTGGTTAACAAATAATTAACAGATTAGGATACTTTTTAGTTAGTGCATTCATTCATAAAACTGAGCAAATGTGTCTGGAGCAGCTGACACCAGAGTTCAAGGTTGCTCATCTCCCCTGTGGGAGGCCATGACAACTAAACATGAGCATTTCTTGTTCTCACAGCATGGCTTCAGGAAAACCAAATGGTCTCTGCCCTGAGAATCCTGATCTCGTGAATTACAATAAGTGAGAGGGAATCGTTTCCAAATTATGTTTTAAGACTTGTGCAGATTTTAACTCTGTCCTTACAGTTAATCCTTAGGCACTGAAGCAAACTTGAAATAGAATAAGTAGGTATCTGTTTCATTTATTTATTCAAATATAGCTCTGTGCTCAAAGATTGACCCCCTATATCTAATGACTAAAAAAAACAATTTTGAAAACTTAATTGAAACCCATAATTTGGAGCTGTATTATAGCTTTGTTTAGTATCAGGCAGGACAGTACATTTTTCAAGTTGCCTGGGAAGCAGGGCCTTGGGGATGTGCTCTAGCTTCCATGCAATGGGCTTACAGCTCTCTTACAAGCTCAAATTGGAGACTTTCCTATGCACTCATCTTGAGAAGAAAACTCCAGGAACAAAAATAAGACCTAGTCCTTTCCCTTCGCCATTGCTTTGGTTCTCATAGTCATCCTCTTTGCTTTTGCCCCCAAGGTATGTCATGGCCAACATATTCTTGCTCACATTTACTTTGAATTAATGAGTCATCATAAACTACCAGGTCTTCCTGCCTTGTGGATTCCTGAGTACAAGGAATGTACCCACATTTCTTCTTTTTTTTAATATTTAAATTTTATTTTTTTAAACAGCAGTTTCTTATTAATTATCCATTTTATACTTATTAGTGTATATATGTCAAGTCAATCTCCCAATTCATCACCCCCACCTCCACCGCCGCTTTCCCCCCTTGGTGTCCATACGTTTGTTCTCTACATCTGTGTCTCTATTACTGCCCTGCAAACCAGTTCATCTGTACCATTCTTCTAGGTTCCACATATATGTGTTAATATACTATATTTGTTTTTCCCTTTCTGACTTACGTCACTCTGTATGACAGTCTCTAGATCCATCCACATCTCTACAAATGACCCAATTTCATTTCATTTTATGACTGAGTTGTATTCCATTGTATATATATACCACATCATCTTTATCCATTCATCTGTCGATGAGTATTTAGGTTGCTTTCATGACCTGACTGTTGTAAATAGTGCTGCAATGAACATTGGGGTTCATGTGTCTTTTTGA
Organism: Mesoplodon bidens; assembly: GCF_964165515.1. Taxonomy (NCBI): domain Eukaryota; kingdom Metazoa; phylum Chordata; class Mammalia; order Artiodactyla; family Ziphiidae; genus Mesoplodon; species Mesoplodon bidens. The sequence continues at coordinate 72,255,607 of NC_138176.1, read as the reverse complement.
ATTATGGTTTTCTCTGTGTGTATGCCCAGTAGTGGGATTGCTGTGTCATATGGTAATTCTATGTTTAGTTTTTTAAGGAACCTCCATACTGTTCTCCATAGTGGCTGTATAAATTTACATTCCCACCAACAGTGCAAGAGGGTTCCCTTTTCTCCACACCCTCTCCAGCATTTGTTGTTTGTACATTTTCTGATGATGCCCATTCTACCTGGTGTGAGGTGATATCTCATTGTAATTTTGATTTGCATTTCTCTAAAATTAGTGATGTTGAGCAGCTTCTCATGTGCTTCTTGGCCATCTGTACATGTTCGTTGGAGAAATGTCTATTTAGGTCTTCTGCCCATTTTTGGATTGGGTTGTTTGTTTTTTTAATATTGAGCTGCATGAACTGTTTGGAGATTAATCCTTTGTCCGTTGATTTGTTTGCAAATATTTTCTCTCATTCTGAGGGTTGTCTTTTAGTCTTGTTTGTAGTTTCCTTTGCTTTGCAAAAGCTTTTAAGTTTCATTAGGTCCCATTAGTTTATTTTTGTTTTTATTTCCATTACTCTAGGAGGTGGATCAAAAAAGATCTTGCTGTGATTTATGTCAAAGAGTGTCCTTCCTATGTTTTTCTCTAAGAGTTTTATAGTGTCCGGTCTTACATTTAGGTCTCTAATCCATTTTGAGTTTATTTTTGTGTATGGTGTTAGGGAGTGTTCTAATTTCATTCTTTTATATGGAGCTGTCCAGTTTTCCCAGCATCACTTATTGAAGAGACTGTCTTTTCTCCACTGTATATCCTTGCATCCTTTGCCATAGATTTGTTGACCATAAGTGCATGGGTTTATCTCTGAGCTTTCTATCCTGCTCCATTGATGTATATTTCTGTTTTTGTGCCAGTACCATACTATCTTGATTACTATAGCTTTGTAGTATAGTCTGGAGCCCAGGAGCCTGATTCCTCCAGCTCCATTTTTTTTCCCTCATGACTGCTTTGGCTAGTCAGGGTCTTTTGTATCTCCATACAAATTTTCAGATTTTTTTGTTCTATTTCTGTAAAAGATGCCATTGGTAATTTGATAGGCATTGCATTGAATCTGTAGACTGCTTTGGGTAGTATAATCATTTTCACAATATTGATTCTTCCAATCTGAGAACATGGTATATCTCTCCATCTGTTTGTATCATCTTTAATTTCTTTCATCAGTGTCTTACAGTTTTTTGCATACAGGTCTTTTGTCTCCTTGGGTAGGTTTATTCCTAGGTATTTTATTCTTTTCGTTGCAATGGTAAATGGGAGTGTTTCCTTGATTTCTCTTTCAGATTTTTCATCATTAGTGTATAGGAATGCAAGAGATTTCTGTACATTAATTTTGTATCCTGCAACTTTACCAAATTCATTGATTAGCTCTAGTAGTTTTCTGGTGGCATTATTAGGATTCTCTATGTATAGTATCATGTCATCTGCAGAGAGTGACAGTTTTACTTCTTCTTTTCCAATTTGGATTCCTTTTATTTCTTTCTCTTTTCTGATTGCTGTGGCTAGGACTTCCAAAACTATGTTGAATAACAGTGGCATGAGCAGATAACCTTGCCTTGTCCCTGATCCTAAAGGAAATCACCACTGAGAATGATGTTGCTGTCAGTTTGTCATATATGGCCGTTATTATGTTGAGGTAGGTTCCCTCTATGCATACTTTCTGGAGAGTTTTTTTATCATAAATCGTTGTTGAATTTTGTCAAAAGCTTTTTCTGCATCTACTGAGATGATCATATGGTTTTTACCCTTCAATTTGTTAATATGGTGTATCACATTGATTGATTTGCATATATTGAAGAATCCTTGCATCACTGGGATAAATCCCACTGGATCATGGTGTAGGATCCTTTTAATGTGTTGTTGGATTCTGTTTGCTAGTATTTTGTTGAGGATTTTTACGTCTATATTCCTCAGTGATATTGGCCTGTAGTTTTCTTTCTTTGTGAGATCTTTGTCTGGTTTTGGTATCAGAGTGATGGTGGCCTCATAGAATGAGTTTGGGAGTGTTCTTTCCTCTTCAGTTTTTTGGAAGAGTTTGAGAAAGATGGGTATTAGCTCTTCTCTAAATGTTTGATAGAATTCACCTGTGAAGCCACCTGGTCCTGGACTTTGGTTTGTTGGAAGATTTTTAATCACAATTTCAGTTTCATTACTTGTGTTTGGTCTGTTCATATTTTCTATTTCTCCCCGGTTCAGCCTTGGAAGGTTATACCTTTCTAAGAATTTGTCCATTTCTTCCAGGTTGTCCATTTTATTGGCATAGAGTTGCTTGTAGTAGTCTCTTAGGATACTTTGTTTTTCTGCGGTGTCCATTGTAAGTTCTCCTTTTTCATATCTAATTTTATTGAGTGAGTCCTCTCCCTCTTTTTCTTGATGAGTCTGGTCAATGCTTTATCAATTTTGTTTATCTTCTCAAAGAACCACCTTTTAGTTTTATTGATCTTTGCTATTGTTTTCTTTGTTTCTATTTCATTCATTTCTGCTCTGATCTTTATGATTTCTTTCCTTCTGCTAATTTTGGGTTTTGTTTGTTCTTCTTTCTCTAGTTCCTTTAGGTGTAAGTTTAGATTGTTTATTTGAGATGTTTGTTGTTTCTTGAGGTAGGCTTGTATTGCTATAAACTTCGCTCTTAGAACTGCTTTCGCTGCATCGTATAGATTTTGGATTGTCGTGTTTTCATTGTAATTTGTCTCTAGGTATTTTTTTAAATTTCCTCTTTGACTTCTTCAGTGATCTTTTCGTTATTTAGTAACGTATTGTTTAGCCTCCATGTGTTTGTGGGTTTTTTATGTTTTTTCCCCTGTAATTGATTTCTAATCTCATATTGTTGTGGTCTGAAAAGATGCTTGGTATGATTTCAATTTTCTTAAATTTACTGAGGCTTGATTTGTGACCCAAGATGTGATCTGTCCTGGAGAATGTTCTGTGTACACTTGAGAAGAAAGTGTAATCTGCTGTTTTATAGGATGGAATTTCCTATAAATATCAATTAAATCTATCTGATCTCTTGTGTCATTTAAAGCTTGTGTTTCCTTGTTAATTTTCTGTTTGGATGATTTGTCCATTGGTGTAAGTGAGGTGTTAAAATCCCCCACTCTTATTGTGTTACTGTTGGTTTCCTCTTTTATAGAAATGCACCCAAATTTCTAAAATAAATGTTAAAATTTTCTTTTGGAAGGTATCAAAAATTATAAATACTCCCTTGCTCTTGAGAGTTTTGAACTTTTAAGAAAAGAGGCTACTGTTTTCCTAAAGCAGATTTTCTGTTTTCAGACTGACAACTCTGTGTTAGATAATAGATACTTCACAATAAATGGGGCATATACCAATAGGAAAATGTTACTGCTTCTCTTGAGAGTCATCTCTCTCTCTGTCTCTCTGTCTCTCTCTAAGATTGCCTCAATGTTTGGGTATTTATGATGCATATTTCTCTGTCTCTTACATGACTGTGATTTTCTTGGTTACTGCAAGGGTATTAAAAGTTATAAATAGTTTTTAAAAATAAAGCAGTTGGGTATGTTAGAGTCTTTCAGAAACTTCCCAGGCTGATTTTATTTTTCAAGATGCAAATATAAATGTTAAAGGAAACAACCATTGCAAGAAGTTATCATGGTAGACAACTTTTAAGATTTTTCTAGTTATCAGTTTAGAGCAGATACATTTTTCTCCCTGTGGGAAAACTCACTTTTATCATAGTGAATTTTTCCTTTTCTACTAGGTGTGGGATAATGATGTTGTGTGAAATCTGGGTACCCTATTAAAGCCCGCTAACATGATGCAGTGTGCAGTAACTCAGAAGCTTAGGTTATATCTTGGAAATTCAGTATTTACAAGTTCTAATTCCTCTCTTTCATTTTACTGTTACTTGACATTTAGCAAAAAAAATTTTGTCCTGGTTCTTAATACCAGGACTTGCTTTCTTTTTACTTTACCTCCTAGGAAACCCAAATCAAATTTGAGAACTGCCTGTAGCAATTTTATGTATCTCTGGGAATAAGTTTTGTGTCTTAACTTTAGTAATTCTATTTTTTAAGCTGTTTTTCTTTCTGACTCTGTTGAATTGTATTTCCATAAGCCATCTCAAATAATTCTGGAAGAAAGTTAGATCATAAATAAGTAAATAAAAATTACAGTTTACATTTATTGTTTGCTCACTATGGGATTCACTCTGAGCTAAACATTTTACATGAACTATCACAATTGATGTTCAAAACAAATCCATGAAGTAGTAGTGTATCAGTAAGGAATGTATTCAGCTGCAAGTAGTTAGATATCTAATTAATAGTGACTTAAACAAAGGTGAGAGTATTTATCTTAATATAACAAGAAGTCTAGTGAAAAGTAGCTATTGACATTATTTGAGAGCTCAGTGTTGTGAGGAATAGCATCACTGAGATTCTCTTGCTTTTTCCCTCATGGATTTAAAATGGCTGCAGAAGCTCTGAATATTATGCTTGTACTTAACACAGGAATAAGATGGAAGGGCTAAACCAATCATGTTTGTTGCTTTCATCAGGAAGCAAAACTTATTCTGAAACACTCCATCAACTTTTGCTTACCTCTCCTAGGTGTAAGAAAGGCAAAAGAGGAGGGGTTCGACAATTACTATGAAAAAGTAAATTTAAAAGTAATTGTTAGTGCACAGACACTGATAAACTAGAGTGGAAACTGGCTGCAAATAATTGGAAGTGAATATCTATAGAATATTAGCCATGAATATACCATAGGTAGGTAGTTTATTATCCTCATGGTATAAATGAAGAAACTAAGATTTAGAAAACCTTAATAGTCCAAAGTCATAGAGTGAGTAAATGGTAGGGCCTAGATTTTAATCTTGGGTGAGTGTCTTGAAAGTTTTCATTTTTGGTCAATGTGCTACACTGTGTACCTCAGAATGCATTTAAAAATATCACACATGCATGCATACCAATATTATTGTAGTGCTAATAAAACTGGGCTTCCAGGATATACTCTGGTCTTGCTTGGTGCCTGCTAAATTGAACACACACAGTCAGCTTCAAATGCATTGAGGGAGTTCAGCTTCTGGTAATACCAATGTATCTTGTATTGGAGTAGCTTTCCCACAGATAACAATGATAAACTCTGGGCAAAACTTACAGTAATAACAACAAATATTTGAAGGCCAAAACCAGAGGACAGTCAATTCTTGAAAATAGGATGCTGCATTGGGTGTATTTGATTTTATATAGCTTTTGGTCTTAGAAAACACTCCAGCCTATGAAGCATGGAAAAGCTAAACTTAAGCAATAAGCTATATTGTTAATGGCTTGAGCAGTCAGAGGATGGAGTCAGGGCTGTCTGAGCAGGTAAAAAGTAAGAAGAAAATCCCAGAAAGGAACCATATAAAGGGAAGCCCCGATATTTGCAAGTAACTCCACTCAAATTCTTGCCTGATTCTGGACTACACATGAGAAAATGGGATGAGGGGTTTGTAAGGAGGCTAGCAAGAAAGAATAGATTGAAGGATGAAACACTTAAAGCAGAGATTTCGGCTGCTGCCTACCACAGTGGAAGCATGTTTTGAATTTGGGTCCAACCAAACTAACTACTTGCTAGAACAAAAATAAATACTCTACAGATGAAGATAACAGAATGCAGAGACTCTAAGATGTAATATCAACTGTGTCCAGAACACTAACAAAATTATTAGACACATGAAGAAACAATGAAATGTAAACTCCTAGCAGTGAGATAAAGCAGTTCATATAAATCAAACCCAAGATGAAACAAATGGTAAAATTGGCAAACAGTGACTTCAGTGAAGCTATTAAAAATATGTCCAAGACTTTAAAAGAAATTATAATTAATGAACAAATGGGGAATCTCAGCCAATAAATGAAAACTATAAACAAGTTTCAAATGAAAAATTTTAAACTGAAAAGTTCAGTATCTGAAATAAAAACTTTAATGAAGGGCTTATGAGCATATTGGAAATAGCAGAAGGGTTCAGTAAACTTTAAAATAGATCAAATAAATTGTTCAGTCTGAAGAACTCAGAAAAAAAAAGATTGAAAATAATGAACAGAGCCTCAATCACATATGGGACAGTAGGAAATACTCAAGTATATGAACAGTTGGAGTAGAGATAAGGAGATAGGGAAATAGAGAACAGAAGGGGGTAGATAGGGAGGGAGGAAAAGAGTAAGGAGATAAAATAATGAATATGGGGCAGAAATATTTGAAGAAATAATGACTGAAACATTTCTAAATTTGGAGGAAAATATCTTACAGATTAAAAATATTCAGCAAACCCTAAATAGAATAAAATTCAAAACACAACATAGTCAAACTGCTAAAAACTGAAAATAAAAGGAGAAAATCCTGAAAGCAACCAGAGAAAAATGACACCTGTCGTATAGTGGCTGGTGATATGAAAGATAGCTGACTTTTTATCAGAAACAGTGAAACTTAAAGATAATGGAAAAACATGTTTAAAATACTAAAAGGAAAAATAAAAAGAAAAGTCAGTGTAGAATTCTATATCCAGAGAAAATATACTTAATAATGAAGGTAAAATAAAAGCATTTTCAGCTAAATAGAAACCGAGGGAATTCATCACTAGTAAACTTGTCCTATGATAAATGCTTAAGAAAGGTTTTTGTGTGTGTGTGTGTGTGTGTCTGTGCCCTCTTTAATTTTATTTATCCTTGCTTGTGATAGAAATCACACTAGATGAAAACTCAGATCTACAAGAAGGAATAAAGACCACAAGAAATAGTAGATGTGTGGGTAAATACAAAAGATTACGTTCTATCTCTTAATTTCAGAATGACATAAATATGAATTTGCCTAATAATAGAGTTTCAAAAGCTAACAAAGCAAAGGTGGGGGGGAAGACAAATTTGCTATAATTATTAGAGGTTTTAACACCTCTCTGCATCAGTTTCGGTCTCGGAGAAGCAGGCTCCAAGATGGAATTAGATGTGCAAGATATTTATTGAGGAAAAAAGCAAAATAAGTGTGTGCAAGAATAGGGTATGAAAATCCAAAACACATGGAAAGAGAGAGTGAAGGAAAGAAGATTGGGTAGAAGAGTATTAGATACAGTTCAAGAAAGTTTTGGCCAGGTGAATGAGGAGTTTTTGAGCCAAAGTTTCCTTTTGGATCAATCCCCTGTCTTGCCAGAAATGATCTGCCTTAGTACTCAGTGTATCCAGTAATGGGCTGTGGCAAGCATGGCGTTGAGTGAATGTGGTGGTGGACCAGACAGGCAGCCATGACTAACTGACATTTATCTAAGGATGGCATTTTTCTGCAACAATTTGTCATATTAACAAAATAAAGGAGAAAAAAATCTTATGATTATTTCTGACTATGTAGATAAAATACGAACAAAATTTAATACCCATTTTTGATGTTAAAAACACCTCAGCAGGCTAGGTGTAGAAGGGAATTTCTTCAGTCTGATAAAGAGTATCTATGTAAAACTTTTAGCCAACATACTTAATGGTGAAATATGCAATACTTTTAAGATAAGGAACAGCAGAAGGATATTTACTCTCATCAGTTCTGTACAACAGTGTACTGGAATTCCTAGCTACTGAAAACACTAAAGAAAAAGAGAAGTTAGAAAGATTAGAAATGAAGTAAAACTTCTATTCATAGGTGGCATTATTGTCTATGTAGAAAATTATAAGGAATCTGCAAAACAACTAATCAAACTCATAAGTGGATTTAACAGTTTTGTAGGGTATAATTTCAATACACACAACTCAAATTTCTATATACTTATAGTAAACAACTGGAAATTGAAATAAAATGCAATTTACAATATTATTACACTTACGAACTACATGACCCAAATCTTTGGCAGATTAACATATATCTTCATACTAAAGGAGTATTTACCTCAGTTGCTATTGCCCAAAACAACATATTTGAATTTTTTTTAAATTACAAAGCATGGCAAAAGTCAGGAAAAAACACTTTGAAATGACAAAGAGTCATCAAGACCAGATTTGTATATGACACAGATGTTGGAATTATCAGACTGGGAATTTAAAATAACTGTGATTAATATCTTAAAGGCTTTAGTGGGAAATAGACAATGTGTAAGAATAGATGAGAAATGTAAGCAGAGGGGTGGAAACTAAGAATCAAAAGAAAGTGCTAGAAAAAAAAAACCCATATTAACAAGCAAAGAGTGCCTTTGATGGGCATACCAGTAGACTTGACATGGCTGAGGAAAGAAAAATGTTCAAGGACACAGGTCAGTATAAACTTCCAAAACTGAAATACAATGAGAGAAAAGAAAAACACCTGGGGGGCAACACTGAAATGTGTAGCATGTATAACTAGAATACAGAAGGAGAGGAGAAAATGGAGCAGAAGAAATACTTCATGTAATTATGGCTGAGAACTTAAAACACCAAACTACAGGCTCAAGAGCTGAGAGAAAACTAAGATAATCACTAAAAACACCCAAACACATTTAGGCATATCATGTTCAAAGTTCAGAAAACCAAAGACAAAGAGAAAATATTGAAGGAAGCCAGAGGAGAAAAATAATCTTGTCTATAGAAGAGCAGCATAAAAATTACAGTGAACTTCTTATCAGAAACCATGAAAGCAGAAACAGAGTGGTATAAAATATTTAAAGTGTTGAAAGAAAAAAACTTGCCAACCTAGAATTATACTCAGAAAGAAATGTTAAAAGACTTTCTTCAGGAAGAAGGAAAAGCATATAAGCAGAGACCTGTATCTACATAAAGAAAGAAGAACATCAGAGGAAGAATAAATGAAGTAAAATAAAATCATTTATTAAACTTTCTTCTTATTCTTAATTGATCTAAAAATAACTGTTTCAAACATTAATAATAACAATATATTGGGTGATAATAGCATATGGAAAATTGAAATGAATGACAGGTATATTACAAGGGACAGGAGAGAGGAATTGGAAATACTCTGTGGGAAGGGAACTATATTACCTGTGAAGTGCTATAGTGTTATTTGGATGTGGATTCAGATTAGTTTAAAATATATTATAACTTCTAGGGCAACTACAAAACTTTAAAAATGTATAATTACTATATGGTAATAGATAAAATGGAATAATATAAAATATTAAAGTCAGAAGGCAGAAATAGAGTGAAAGGGGAAAAAAGACAAAGTCAGTGAATTGAAAACAGTTGTAAACATAGTAGAGATTAATTCAACTAAATCTATTATCACTTTAAGTATGAATGAATGGACTCAATACACCAATTAAAAGACAGCCATTGTTAGAGTGGAATGAAAAAAAAAGACTCAACAGTATGACTTCTACAAGGAACCCACTTTAAATTTAAAGAAACCCAAGTAGGTTAAAAATCAAGGGATAGGGCTTGCCTGGTGGTGCAGTGGTTGAGAGTCCGTCTGCCGATGCAGGGGACACGGGTTCGTGCCCCGGTCTGGGAAGATCCCACATGCCGTGGAGTGCCTGGGCCCGTGAGCCATGGCTGCTGAGCCTGCTCGTCCGGAGCCTGTACTCCGCAATGGGAGAGGCCACAACAGTGAGAGGCCCGCATACCGAAAAAAAAAAAGAAAAAAAGGGATAAAGATGCACTATGCTACACTAATCAAAAGAAAGCTGGGAAAAAACAGAAAGCTGGAGTAACTATATCAGTTTTAGACAAATCAGACTTTGGAACAAGGAAGATTATCAGGAGTAAAGAGGGAGATGACAGAATCATGAAGGGGTCAATTCTGTGAGAAGACAACAATCCTGAATGCATAAGCACCTAACAACAGAATGTCAAATCACAGAAGGCAAGAACTGAGATGAGGAACAGACAACTCTCATCCACTATTATAGATTGAAAATTTAAAAACCCGTTTGACAGTTCAAACAGGCAGAATATCAATAAGAATATGGATGACCTGAACAGCATTATTAACCAAATTGATTTCTTTTACAGTTATAGAATGCTTCATTCAACAAGAGCAGAATACACATTCTTCTCAAGCCCACATGAACCATTCCTCAAAATAGATCACATTCTGGACCATAAAACATACTTTACCAAATTTAAAGCAATAGAAATCATACAAAGTATATTTTCTAACCATAATGGAATTAAACTAGAATTTATTAACAGAAAGATATGTGGAAAATCCCAAATATTTGAGTATTAAACCACACACTTCTAAATAACACAAAATCCAAGAAAAAATATCAAGAGAAATATCAACAAAATGCGAGCATACTACTTATCAAAATTTATGTGATGCAGTGAATGTTGTGCTTAGAGGAAAAACTATAACATGAAATGCACATATTAGAAAAGAAAGATCTAAAAAATCAATAACAACCTAAACTTTCACCTTAGCAAACTAGAAAAAGAAGAGTAAACTAAACTCAAAACAGGAAGAAGAAAGACAATTTAAAAAATTAAAGATTAAAAATTAAATTATAATACAATAGAAAATCATTTAGGATGCTGAAGGATCCCAGAATCTAATGCAAATGGAAGAAAAAAAAAGACAATTTAACTGTACTACAAATGTATGAAGCATCTTTCCTGAAGGGGAAGGGGAAAAGGTGTTTACCTATGTACATTTGGAAACGAGTGAAGATTGTAAACCTAAAGGAGAAAGGGATGTAATAAACACTGTAATCCAGTTGATAAAGTTGTTTCCCTTGGGGGTACAGGTTAACAAATTTAAACCACTATACATGTATGCTAAAATTGACAACCTGACATTGAGTCAAATAAACCCAGAGATTTTATGGTTGTGGGAAAGATGATAACTGTATTTTTTGGCAAAATCTCTAATTTCATATCCAATTTAAAAAATACTACCTCTTAAAAATAATATGCTAGATCTAAAATCCTATGAAGTGTTTTTTTAACGAAGTCTTGATTTATATAGCTCTTTTTGACCAATAAATATAGAGCAAATTTTCTATGTATCATGCCTAAAGTTTAAATTTATTAGAAGAAATGTTAGAAAAAAATGGAAGCAGCTAATCTTTAAAACATTTGATATTCTATCACTTTAAAGATACAAACATACTGGTTCTAATTGTGAGAATAAAAGTAGTTGGAAAATCACTACTAACAACAATGATGACCCACTAATAGAACTTACTCCTCAGAATATATGCTATTTAAATAACTTTTTATGTGGTAAAATATTTGCAAGTCATATTACAGATGAGGGAATTATTTCCCTAATATATAAAGAGCTCCCATAAGTTAATAAAAAGAAGAAAGACCAATTACTCCGTTAAAAAGGATAATGGATATGAAAATATAATTCTTAGGTTATGAAGTAAAAATAGCCCAAGAAAATATATAAAGAGAAACATAAGTAAAAAAACAGACTAAAACACTATGTATCACCCATAACATTTGTAAACATTTAAATGCTCAGCACATTCTGTTGTTGATACTGATATACAAATATTGTGTTGAATATAAATTGGCATCAGCTGCATGGAGGGCAGTTTGTTTATAGATGTTAACATAACAAATTACTTAAATATTCATTTCTGGAAATTTGTTCTAGACATACACATGTTGAAAATCATGTATAAAATAGACTATTAATGTAAGTGTAAAGATTTGCACTGTATTGTTTTAAATTTTTAATATTAAAAAATTTAAAGTCTCATAAATACGTTATCTATATAAAAAGTTATCTGTTGAAAACTAAATTATGATCTTGTATCCTTCTCCATGCATCACATCAAATAGCTCATATATTGTATGACAAATAATGGCTGCTGTGATCATATGGTTAAGTTGGTGTGTATCAGATTTCTCCACAGCAAAGTTAATATTTTTTCTTTTATAGCTAATAGGGGAGATGGTTTGAGACTAGGCAATTCCCCTTTCTCATACTTTTGCCCATTAATTTTGGGATTTGTTGGTGAATCTTATCTGCAATAATTGTTACTGTGGTGTTTGCCTAATGTCGATTCTCTGTTTCTCCAAATTCACTAAGTGGAACTTTATTTTAAGAGCTATTCACTTCCCCATTTATTTATTTACTCAATTATTCATTTATATCACTACATACTTATGAATATTTAATTTATTCTATAGGTTAAAATACAGTACCATTGTTTTTTCATTTTGTTGCTCAATGATCCCACTTTGGCCATTAGGGCCATTTGGACATTAGATCATTAGCCATGCTGGCTTTTGTGTCCTTCCAGAAAACCTTCATCTTTTAGAGCATTTTCTTACCTTCCTACATCACCACATATTCCAGGTTTACCTTGTGTTTTTCCTGTCCTGGTCCTGGAATCAACAACTTCTTAATGATTCCACCATTTCTGTGGCATTCATGTAGAAACACATAATCTCATTCTAATTATGAGAAAACATTAGACAAAACCATATTGAGGGAAATTCTGCAAATATAACTGATTAGTACTGCTCAAGTATCAAGGTCAAGAAAGACAAGGGAAGACTGAGGAACTCTTACAGACTGGTAGACTAAGGGAAAATAATGACTAAATATAACGTGGGATCTTGGATAGGATCATGAAAGAAAGAAAGGTCATAAGTTAAAAATTTGTTGAAATTAGAATAAGGTCTTTGGCTTAAGTGACAATATTGTAACAGCGTTTCCTGTTATTTATTTATTTATTTGGTTGCACCAGGTCTTAGTTGCAGCAGGTGTGCTCCTTAGTTGTGGCATGTGAACTTTTTTAAATTGTGGCATGCATGTGGGATCTAGTTACCTGACCAGGGATCGAACTCAGGCCCCCTGCATTGGGAGCGCAGAGCCTTAACCACTACACCACCAGGGAAGTCCCTTATTTCCTGTTTTTGATAATTTACTCTCTTTATGTAAGATGTTAACATTTTGAAAAGCATAGTCAGTGATATAAGGAAATTAATAATATTTTTTGCTACTTTTCTATAAGTCTAAAATTAGTTCAAAATAAAATGTTAAAAATATTAAAAAGAAAAAAAACATTGAACTAGTCTGGAAAGCTCTCCAAGATATATACTTAAATCTGGAAAATAAAAGTTCACCAGTTGTGTATGTGTGTGGAAATATATGTGTTTGTGAATATATATATTAGCTTTGGAAGGACACAAAGAAACTATCAATATTTGTAGAGATTTTGGGAGACAGTGAGAGATACAGTTTTCATTGAATATTCTTTTTCTTTTTTATCATGTACATATATAATCTGTAACAAAAAAGCAAAATAAAGAAAATGTAAAGGGCATTATATTGCTAAAGTAAGTGTAATGATTTATAGGGTTAATATAAAATGTGTCAATTATTTAACTATATAACTACATATGTATTGATACTTTTATCTTGTTATGAGAATAATTCATACATGATAACATCAAAAGTTTACTGAAATTCAGTTATCTTAAGTCCCTTTACTTTTTAAAAATACTTTTTTACTAGGGAGTGGAAATTGTCTTCAGAGGGCTGTAGGTCTTATATTCTACACAAGTGGACTGTAATTTGAAAAAAATGTTCAATCAGCATTGCTGTAAAGCTCTGCTCTCTCTCAACAATTGATTCTTTTCTGTATCTATTCTCTTGCCTACAATGACTGTCTGATTTTTCCCTTAACTGGCTCTCTTCTCTTCTTTAAAATTCAACTTAGGTGTTATCTTCTCCATAAGTTTTCCTTATCCCTAATCCCCAAATTTGGGCTTGACAACAATCTTAAATTCTTCTATTACACTGTGTGTTTATTTATGTTATAACCTCCATTTTATTATAATTATTTTTTTAAGTCTCCTTCTTAAATTACATGCAGATTAAAGAAGGAGACTATTTTGTCATTGTACTCTTTATACTTCAGAGAATGACAAACATTGGTCTAAATTTTATATATATTTATATTATATATATATAATTGTATCATATATATTTGAGACAATTAAAGTAAGTTTAAAATATGAATCTAGAAATCTCATGCTTCCTGCAGTGAGCAGATCCACGTAGGATTAAATCATCTAGATGTAAACAACTCAATCACAGGGTCTAAATTCTGAAAAAAATCACATTAAATTTTAAGGAAAGAACAGATAATAGCACTTGAAGGAATCTTAGAGGCAAACTTACTAGAGACGACATTTCTTTCCTGTTTCTTTTTTTTAAATTGATATATGACTAACATAACATTATATTAGTTTCATTATATTAGTTGTACAACATAATGATTTGATATATGTATATATTGTGAAATGATCACCACAGTGAGTCTAGTTAACATCCATCACCATACATAGTTACACATTTTCTTTTTCTTGTGATGAGAACTTTTAAGGTCTATTCTCTTAGCAACTTTCAAAAATACAATACAGTATTATTAACTATAGTCACCCACTTCACACCCCTACCTCTGGCCTCTGGCGAAGTGGGTGAAATGGGTAAAGAGAGTCGAAAGGTTCAAACTTCCATTTATAAAATAAGTCCTTGGGAGGTAATGTACATCTTCTTTATCCATTCATCCATTGATGGACACTTATGTTGTTCCATTTCTTGGCTGTTGTATATAATGCTGCAATGAACATGAGGGTTGCATATATGTTTTTGAATTAGTGTTTTTGTTTTCTTCAGATAAATACTTAGAACTGGCATTGCCAGATCATATGGTAGTTCTATTCTGAACTTTTTGAGGAACTTCCATACTGTTTTCCATAGTGGCAGCACCAATTTACATTCCCACCAACAGTGCATGAGTAGTCCCTTTTCTTCACATCCTCACCAACACTTGTTATTTCTTGTCTTTTTGATAATAGCCATTCTATCAGGTATGAGGTGATATCTCATTGTGAGAGCCCACTTTTTTATACACATGAGGTAAACGTAGAGTAATACACTGTTTAAGTTTGATTTTTTTTTTTTTACTTCAAAAATAAGTTCAATTAATAAAGGGGGAGTTTATTCTAACATTTCATTTGGGGTGATAAGGGTGGGACCACAGTGTGCAAATTAGAAGGAACTGGATTGGATGTATGAATCATACAAAGGTGTCCTTTGTTCAGGTCACCACAGCTCTGAATGTGGGTTGTGTGTCACTGTAGCCTTCCATCTTGGACTTGACCCTCTCATGAAGAACCTAGGGGTAAGACAGGAATAAAGACACAGACCTACTAGAGAATGGACTTGAGGATATGGGGAGGGGGAAGGGTAAGAAGTGACAAAGTGAGAGAGTGGCATGGACATATATACACTACCAAACGTAAAATAGATAGCTAGTGGGAAGCAGCTGTATAGCACAGGGAGATCAACTTGGTGTTTTGTGACCACCTAGAGGGGTGGGATAGGGAAGGTGGGAGGGAGGGAGATGCAAGAGGGAAGAGATATGGGAACATATGTATATGTATAACTGATTCACTTTGTTATAAAGCAGAAACTAACACACCATTGTAAAGCAATTATACTCCAATAAAGATGTAAAAAAAAAAAAAAAAGCTCAACCTTACAAACATTCACTG
The DNA here is from genome assembly GCF_964165515.1 of Mesoplodon bidens. Taxonomy (NCBI): domain Eukaryota; kingdom Metazoa; phylum Chordata; class Mammalia; order Artiodactyla; family Ziphiidae; genus Mesoplodon; species Mesoplodon bidens. The sequence continues at coordinate 72,240,152 of NC_138176.1, read as the reverse complement.
TGGCCCTAGATAAGGAAAACAAAACCTCACAGAAATCCCAGAACCATTACATATCTAGAAAGTTAGTTCTGAATCCACTGTAGCACTGGGCTCCCAGTAGAAGGAACTCCTGGATATCCTTCCTAGAGCTTTGTCATTAACATGACTCAGTGTCTCTCCTCATGTCACCTTGCTCATTGTGTCTGTTTCTACTCTTTAGTACCAATAAGCTCCTTCTTTTCTGTGTATATTAAAAACAAACAGAACAAAGCATTATGTTGTAGCTTCTTTTAAACTTTATAATTTACCATAACTTTGGCTTTTAGGATTCCTTACAGCCTCCACTCAGGGCTTCTCTTTATGTATTTATTTTTCAGGTTTGTTTCTCAGTAACTCATTCTCTTTTTATATCCAATTTAGTTTCTGGAGGCAGTGTGACTGTCCCTGCTCATTTTGTGTGTATGTCTGTGTGTGGGATCATAGATACCTGTCTGTCTTATGAAATAGCTTCCTTCAGATGGGTTAGGAGTCCACACCTGACAGACTCAGCCATGACTGGAGGAGGGTGTTGAAAGGTGGGATGGGGCTCCTTTTGTTCAAAATATGACCTCCTAAAAGTGAACATCAGCAATCTCAAAAAAATCAAAATCGGAAAATATAATGGACAAAATTAAGATTATAGTTCTTCAGACATTGTTGGTCTGTCAAACAAAGCCAAAATAAGGGTTGGGAATAAGACCAAAATATAATATTAGAGTCAAAAAAGTCAATATACATAGATGTTGCACTTGTTTATTCATATACATAGTAAAATGAAAACTCTGGGGATCGAGAGCTGCTTTAGATGTGGTAAGTTTAACACCTTATACACTATGGACATTCCATCAGTATCAAACAAGTGTGACAACAGCTGCAAATATTTTGCAAGATGCATTTTTTTTCTCTTTTCCTATTGGTGTTCTCAAGCTTTGCTTAGGATAATTGATTGAAGGTTTCACGTTAATTTCTAGAACTCTAAATTTAGTGTCTATGGAAACATCCTTATATTTAAACATCTGAGCCTGTTTCAAACATTTCTGGATAGTTCTTCATTAATTTTTCCTTTGCAATGAAGTGATTTGTTATTTTTTAAAGTTATTGCTATTTGAAGAATCACATCTAGAAGATAGAAGAGACCCAAGAGATGGGTGCTGTTTTTCTCTTAATGATCTTAAGATATTTTTCTACAATTATTTAAAGAACCATGCTGGGGGGAAACTTCAAGATGGCAGAGGAGTAAGACGTGGATATCACCTTCCTCTCCACAAATACATCAAAAATACATCTACATGTGGAACAGCTCCTACAGAACACGTACTGGACACTGGCAGAAGACCTCAGACTTCCCCAAAGGCAAGAAACTCCCCACGTACCTGGGTAGGGCAAAAGAAAAAAGAAGAAACAGAGACAAAAGAATAGGGATGGGACCTGCACCTCTGGGAGGGAGCTGTGAAGGAGAAAAAGTTTCCACACACTAGGAAGGCCCTTTGTGGGCGGAGACTGCGGGTGGTGGAGGGGGAAAGCCTCGGAGCCACGGAGGAGAGCGCAGCAACAGGGGTTTGGATGGCAAAGCAGAGAGATTCCCACACAGAGGATCAGCACCAACCAGCACTCACCAGCCCGAAAGGCTTGTCTGCTCACCCGCCGGGACGGGCGGGGCTGGTAGCTGAGGCTCGGGCTTCGGAGGTCAGATTCCAGGGAGAGGACTGGGGTTGGCTGCATGAACACAGCCTGAAGGGGGCTAGTACACCTGAGCTATCCAGGAGGCAGTCTGGGAAAAAGTCTGGAACTGTCTAAGAACCAAGAGACCATTGTTCCGGGGTGTGTGAGGAGAGGCTATTCAGGGCACTGCCTCAGTGAGCTCCAGAGACAGGCGCAAGCAACGGCTGTCACCGTGGACACCAGAGGCGGGCATGAAACATTAAGGCTGCTGCTGCAGCCACCAAGAAGCCTGTGTGCAAGCACAGGTCACTATCCACACCTCCCCTCCCAGGAGACTGTGCAGCCTGCCACTGTCAGGGTCCTGTGATCCAGGGACAACTTCCCTGGGAGAACACACGGTGCGCCTCAGGCTGTTGCTACGTCATTCTGTCCTCTGCTGCCGCAGGCTTGCCCAACATTCCATACCCCTCCCTCCCCCTGCCTGAGTGAGCCAGAGACCCCTAGTCAGCTGCTCCTTTAACCCCGTCCTGTCTGAGTGAAGAACAGACACCCTCAGGTGACATACACGCAGAGGCAGGGCCAAATACAAAGCTGAACCCCAGGAGCTGTGTGAACAAAGAAGAGAAAAGGAAATTTCTCTCAGCAGCCTCAGGAGAGGCAGATTAAATCTCCACCATCAACTTGATGTACCCTGCATCTGTGGAATACCTGCATAGACAATGAATCATCCCAAAATTGAGGTGGTGGACTTGGGGAGCAACTACACACTTTTTTTCTCCATCTAATTTGTTTCTGGTTTCATGTTTATCTTAGTTTAGTTTAGTATATAGAGCTTATTATCATTGGTAGATTTGTTTATTGATTTGGTTACTCTCTTCCTTTTATATATATATATATATATATATTATTGTTTTTCCTTTTTCTCGTTTTGTGAGTGTGTATGAGTATGCTTCTTTGTGTGATTTTGTCTGTATAGCTTTGCTTTTGCCATTTGTCCTAGGGTTCTGTTTGTCTGTCTGATTTTCTTTTTTTTTTTTTGGTATAGTTTTCAGCACTTGTTATCATTGGTGGATTTGTTTTTTGGTCTGATTGCTGTCTCTCTTTTTTTTTTTTTAATACCTTAGGCTTTGTGGGCCATATACAGCTTCTGTAGCTTTTCCTCTTTCTTCTTTTTTTTTTTCATTTAACAAATTTAATCAGTTATACATATACATATGTTCCCATATCCCCTCCCTTTTGCATCTCCCTCCCGCCCTCCCTATCCCACCCCTCCAGGCGGTCACAAAGCACCAAGCTGATCTCCCTGTGCTATGCGGCTGCTTCCCACTAGCTATCTACCTTACGTTTGGTAGTGTATATATGTCCATGCCACTCTTTCGCTTTGCCACAGCTTACCCTTCCCCCTCCCCATATCCTCAAGTCCATTCTCTAGTAGATCTGTGTCTTTATTCCTGTCTTACCCCTATGTTCTTCATGACATTTTTTTCCTTAAATTCCATATATATGTGTCAGCATACAGTATTTGTCTTTCTCTTTCTGACTTACTTCACTCTGTATGACAGACTCTAGGTCCATCCACCTCATTACAAATAGCTCAATTTCGCTTCTTTTTATGGCTGAATAATATTCCATTGTATATATGTGCCACATCTTCTTTATCCATTCATCCGATGATGGACACTTAAGTTGTTTCCATCCATTCATCCGATGATGGACACTTAAGTTGTTTCCATCTCCGGGCTATTGTAAATAGGGCTGCTATGAACATTTTGGTACATGCCTCTTTTTGAATTATGGTTTTCTCAGGGTATATGTCCAGTAGTGGAATCCCTGGCTCATATGGTAGTACTACTTGTAGTTTTTTAAGGAACCTCCATACCGTTCTCCATAGTGGCTGTACCAATTCACATTCCCACCAGCAGTGCAAGAGTGTTCCCTTTTTTCCACACCCTCTCCAGCATTTATTGTTTCTAGATTTTTTGATGATGGCCATTCTGACTGGTGTGAGATGATATCTCATTGTAGTTTTGATTTGCATTTCTCTAATAAGAAAAGATGTTGAGCATCCTTTCATGTGTTTGTTGGCAGTCTGTATATCTTCTGTGGAGAAATGTCTATTTAGGTCTTCTGCCCATTTTTGGATAGGGTTCTTTATTTTTTTGTTATTGAGCTGCATGAGCTGCTTATAAATTTTGGAGATTAATCCTTTGTCAGTTGCTTCATTTGCAAATATTTTCTCCCATTCTGAGGGTTGTCTTTTGGTCTTGTTTATGGTTTCCTTTGCTGTGCAAAAGCTTTGAAGTTTCATTAGGTCCCATGTGTTTATTTTTGTCTTTATTTCCATTTCTCTAGGAGGTGGGTCCAAAAGGATCTTGCTGTGATTTATGTCATAGAGTGTTCTGCCTATGTTTTCCTCTAAGAGTTTGATAGTGTCTGGCCTTACATTTAGGTCTTTAATCCATTTTGAGCTTATTTTTGTGTATGGTGTTAGGGAGTGATCTAATCTCATACTTTTTTTTTTTTTTTTTTTTTTGCGGTACACGGGCCTCTCACTGCTGTGGCCTCCCCCGCTGCAGAGCACAGGCTCCGGACGCGCAGGCTCAGCGGCCATGGCTCACGGGCCCAGCAGCTCCGCGGCACGTGGGATCCTCCCAGACCGGGGCACGAACCCGTATCCCCTGCATCGGCAGGCGGACTCTCAACCACCGCGCCACCAGGGAGGCCCTAATCTCATACTTTTACATGTCCCTGTCCAGTTTTCCCAGCACCACTTATTGAAGAGACTGTCCTTTCTCCACTGTACATTCCTGCCTCCTTTATCAAAGATAAGGTGACCATGTGTGTGTGTGTTTATCTCTGGGCTTTCTATCCTGTTCCACTGATCTATCTTTCTGTTTTTGTGCCAGTACCACACTGTCTTGATTACTGTAGCTTTGTCGTATAGTCTGAAGTCAGGGAGCCTGATTCCTCCAGCTCCGTTTTTCGTTCTCAAGATTGCTTTGGCTATTCGGGGTCTTTTGTGTTTCCATACAAATTGTGAAATTTTTTGTTCTAGTTCTGTGAAAAATGCCAGTGGTAGTTTGATAGGGATTGCCTTGAATCTGTAGATTGCTTTGGGTAGAAGAGTCATTTTCACAATATTGATTCTTCCAATCCAGGAGCATGGTATATCTCTCCATCTATTTGTATCATCTTTAATTTCTTTCATCAGTGTCTTATAATTTTCTGCATACAGGTCTTTTGTCTCCTTAGGTAGGTTTATTCCTAGATATTTTATTCTTTTTGTTGCAATGGTAACTGGGAGTGTTTTCTTGATTTCATTTTCAGATTTTTCATCATTAGTGTACAGGAATGCCAGAGATTTCTGTGCATTAATTTTGTATCCTGCTACTTTACCAAATTCATTGATTAGCTCTAGTAGTTTTCTGGTAGCATCTTTAGGATTCTCTATGTATAGTATCATGTCATCTGCAAACAGTGACAGCTTTACTTCTTCTTTTCCAATTTGGATTCCTTTTATTTCCTTTTCTTCTCTGATTGCTGTGGCTAAAACTTCCAAAACTAGGTTGAATAAGAGTGGTGAGAGTGGGCAACCTTGTCTTGTTCCTGATCTTAGTGGAAATGGTTTCAGTTTTTTACCATTGAGGATGATGCTGGCTATGGCTTTGTCATATATGGCCTTTATTATGTTGAGGAAAGTTCCCTCTATGCCTACTTTCTGCAGAGTTTTTATCATAAATGGGTGTTGAATTTTGTCAAAAGCTTTCTCTGCATCTATTGAGATTATCATATGGTTTTTCTCCTTCAATTTGTTAATATGGTGTATCACGTCGATTGATTTGCATATATTGAAGAATCCTTGCATTCCTGGGATAAATCCCACTTGATCATGGTGTATGATCCTTTTAATATGCTGTTGGATTCTGCTTGCTAGTATTTTGTTGAGGATTTTTGCATCTATGTTCATCAGTGATACTGGCCTGTAGTTTTCTTTTTTTGTGACATCCTTTTCTGGTTTTGGTATCAAGTTGATGGTGGCCTCGTAGAATGAGTTTGGGAGTGTTCCTCCCTCTGCTATATTTTGGAAGAGTTTGAGAAGGATAGGTGTTAGCTCTTCTCTAAATGCTCGATACAATTTGCCTGTGAAGCCATCTGGTCCTGGGCTTTTGTTTGTTGGAAGATTTTTTATCACAGTTTCAATTTCAGTGCTTGTGATTGGTCTATTCATATTTTCTATTTCTTCCTGATTCAGTCTTGGCAGGTTGTGCATTTCTAAGAATTTGTCCATTTCTTCCAGGTTGTCCATTTTATTGGCATAGAGTTGCTTATAGTAATCTCTCATGATCTTTTGTATTTCTGCAGTGTCAGTTGTTACTTCTCCTTTTTCATTTCTAATTCTATTGATTTGAGTCTTCTCCCTTTTTTTCTTGATGAGTCTGGCTAATGGTTTATCAATTTTGTTTATCTTCTCAAAGAACCAGCTTTTAGTTTGGTTGATCTTTGCTATCATTTCCTTCGTTTCTTTTTCATTTATTTCTGATCTGATCTTTATTATTTCTTTCCTTCTGCTAGCTTTGGGGTTTTTTTGTTCTTCTTTCTCTAATTGCTTTAGGTGCAGGGTCAGGTTGTTTACTCGAAATGCTTCCTGTTTCTTAAGGTGGGATTGTATTGCTATAAACTTCCCCCTTAGAACTGCTTTTGCTGCGTCCCATAGGTTTTGCGTCGTCGTGTCTCCATTGTCATTTGTTTCTAGGTGTTTTTTAATTTCCTCTTTGATTTCTTCAGTGATCACTTCGTTATTGAGTAGTGTATTGTTTAGCCTCCATGTGTTTGTATTTTTTACACATCTTTTCCTGTAATTGATGTCTAGTCTCATAGCATTGTGGTCGGAGAAGATACTTGATACAATTTCAATTTTCTTAAAATTACCGAGGCTTGATTTGTGACCCAAGATATGATCTATCCTGGAGAATGTTCCATGAGCACTTGAGAAAAATGTGTATTCTGTTGTTTTTGGATGGAATGTCCTATAAATATCAACTAAGTCCATCTCGTTTAATGTATCATTTAAAGCTTGTGTTTCCTTATTTATTTTCATTTTGGATGATCTGTCCATTGGTGAAAGTGGGGTGTTAAAGTCCCCTACTATGATTGTGTTACTGTCGATTTCCCCTTTTATGGCTGTTAGTATTTGCCTTATGTATTGAGGTGCTCCTATGTTGGGTGCATAAATATTTACAATTGTTATATCTTCTTCTTGGATCGATCCCTTGATCATTATGTAGTGTCCTTCTTTGTCTCTTCTAATAGTCTTTATTTTAAAGTCTATTTTGTCTGATATGAGAATTGCTACTCCAGCTTTCTTTTGGTTTCCATTTGCATGGAATATCTTTTTCCATCCCCGTACTTTCAGTCTGTATGTGTCTCTAGGTCTGAAGTGGGTCTCTTGTAGACAGCATATATATGGGTCTTGTTTTTGTATCCATTCAGCCACTCTGTGTCTTTTGGTGGGAGCATTTAGTCCATTTACATTTAAGGTAATTATTGATATGTATGTTCCTATTCCCATTTTCTTAAATGTTTTGGGTTCGTTATTGTGGGTCTTTTCCTTCTGTTGTGTTTCTTGCCTAGAGAAGTTCCTTTAACATTTGTTGTAAAGGTGGTTTGGTGGTGTTGAACTCTCTCTGCTTTTGCTTGTCTGTAAAGGTTTTAATTTCTCCATCAAATCTGAATGAGATCCTTGCTGGGTAGAGTAATCTTGTTTGTAGGTTTTTCTCCTTCATCACTTTAATTATGTCCTGCCACTCCCTTCTGGCTTGTAGAGTTTCTGCTGAGAGATCAGCTGTTAACCTGATGGGGATTCCCTTGTGTGTTATTTGTTGTTTTTCCCTTGCTGCTTTTAATATGATTTCTTTGTGTTTAATTTTTGACAGTTTGATTAATATGTGTCTTGGCGTATTTCTCCTTGGATTTAGTCTGTATGGGACTCTCTGTGCCTCCTGGGCTTGATTAACTATTTCCTTTCCCATATTAGGGAAGTTTTCAACTATAATCTCTTCAAATATTTTCTCAGCCCCTTTCTTTTTCTCTTCTTCTTCTGGAACCCCTATAATTCCAATGTTGGTGCGTTTAATGTTGTCCCAGAGGTCTCTGAGACTGTCCTCTGTTCTTTTCATTCTTTTTTCTTTATTTTTCTCTGCATTAGTTATTTCCACTATTTTATCTTCCACCTCACTTATCCGTTCTTCTGCCTCAGTTATTCTGCTATTGATCCCATCTAGAGTATTTTTCATTTCATTTATTCTGTTTTTAATCGATGCTTGATTCATCTTTAGTTCTTCTAAGTCCTTGTTAACTGTTTCTTGCATTTTGTCTATTCTATTTCCAAGATTTTGGATCTTGGAAATAGAATCTTGGATCAGCTTTACTATCATTATTCTGAATTCTTTTTCAGATAGACTGCCTCTTACCTCTTCATTTGTTAGGTCTGGTGGGTTTTTATCTTGCTCCTTCTCCTGCTGTGTGTTTTTCTGTCTTCTCATTTTGCTTATGTTACTGTGTTTGGCGTCTCCTTTTTGCAGGCTGCAGGTTCATAGTTCCCGTAGTTTTTGGTGTCTGTCCCCAGTGGCTAAGGTTGGTTTAGTGAGTTGTGTAGGCTTCCTGGTGGAGGGGACTAGTGCCTGTGTTCTGGTGGTTGAGGCTCGATCTTGTGTTTCTCGTGGGCAGGTCCACGTCTGGTGGTGTGTTTTGGGGTGTCTGCAGACTTTTTATGATTTTCGGCAGCCTCTCTGGTAATGGGTGGCGTTGTGTTCCTGTCTTACTAGTTGTTTGGCATATGGTGTCCAGCACTGTAGCTTGCTGGTCGTTGAGTGAAGCTGGGTGCTGGTGTTGAGATGGAGATCTCTGGAAGATTTTCACCGTTTGATAGTATGTGGAGCTGGGAGGTCTCTTGTGGACCAGTGTCCTGAAGTTGGCTCTCCCACCTCAGAGGCACAGCACTGACTCCTGGCTCCTCAATTTGCGATGATTTGTTGTCTATTCATGTATTCCACAGATGCAGGGTACATCAAGTTGATTGTGGAGCTTTAATCCGCTGCTTCTGAGGCTGCTGGGAGAGGTTTCCCTTTCTCTTCTTTGTTCTCACAGCTCCTGGGTCTCAGCTTTGGATTTGGCCCCGCCTCTGCGTGTAGGTCGCCGGAGGGCGTCTGTTCTTCGCTCAGACAGGACAGGGTTAAAGGAGCAGCCTCTTCGGGGACTCTGGCTCACTCAGGCCGGGCGGGAGGGAGGGGCACGGAGTGCGGGGCGAGCCTGCAGTGGCAGAGTTCGGCGTGACGTTGCACCAGCACGAGGCGCGCCGTGCGTTCTCCCAGGGAAGCCATCCCTGGATCACGGGACCCTGGCAGTGACGGGCTGCACAGGCTCCCGGAAGGGTGGCATGGACAGTGACCTGCGCTCGCATACAGGCCTCTTGGCCGTGGCAGCAGCAGCCCCAGCATCCCACGCCCATCTCTGGAGTCCGCACTTTCAGCCACGGCTCACGCCCATCTGTGGGGCTCCTTTAAGCAGCGCTCTTAATTCCCTCTCCATGTGCACCAGGAAACCAAGAGGGAAGAAATAGTCTCTTGCCTCTTCGGCAGCTCCAGAGTTTCCCCGGACTCCCTCCCGGCTAGCTGTGGTGCATTAGCCCCCTTCAGGCTGCGTTCTCGCCGCCATCCCCTGTCCTCTCCCTGCACTCTGACCGAAGCCCGAGCCTCAGCTTCCAGCACTGCCCGCCCCTGCGGGTGAGCAGACAAGCCTCTCGGGCTGGTGAGTGCCTGTCGGCACCGATCCTCTGTGCCGGAATCTCTCCGCTTTGCCCTTCCCAGGTACGTGGGGAGTTCCTTGCCTTTTGGGAGGTCTGAGGTCTTCTGCCAGCGTTCAGAAGGTGTTCTGTAGGAGTTCTGCTGTCTCTTTTTTTAAATTACTTTTTATTTTTATTTTTAATAATATTGTTTATTTTAATAATTTATTTTATTTTATCTTTTTTCTTTCTTTCTATCTTTTATTTTTTCTCCCTTTTATTCTGAGCCATAAGGCTGACAGGGTCTTGGTGCTCCGGCTGGGTGTCAGGCCTGAGCCTCTGAGGTGGGAGAGTTGAGTTCAGGACACTGGTCCACCAGAGACCTCCAGGTCCCAAGTAAGATCAAATGTCAAAAGCTCTCTCAGATATCTCCATCTCAATGCTAAGACCCAGCTCCACTCAATGAACAGCAAGCTACAGTGCTGGACACCCTATGCCAAACAACTAGTAAGAGAGGAGCACAATCCCACCCATTAGCAGAGAGGCTGCTTAAAATCATGCTAAGTTCACAGACACCCCAAAACACACCACTGGACAAGGTCCTGCCTACCAGAAAGACAAGATCCAGCCTCACCACCAGAACACAGACACCAATCCCCTCCACCAGGAAGTGTATAAAACCCAAAAAACCAACCTTACCCACTGGGGACAGACTCCAAAAACAATGGGAACTACGAACCAGCAGGCTGTGAAAAGGAGACAGCAAACACAGTCTGTTAAGCAAAATGAGAAGACAGAGAAACACACAGCAGATGAAGGAGCAAGGTAAAAACCCACCAGACCAAACAAACGAAGAGGAAATAGGCAGTCTACCTGAAAAATAATTCAGAGTAATGATAGTAAAGTTGATCCAAAATCTCGGAAATAGAATGGAGAAAATACAAGAAACATTTAACAAGGATCTAGAAGAACTAAAGAACAAACAAACAATGATGAACAACATAATAAATGAGATTAAAAATTCTCTAGAGGGAATCAACAGCAGACTAACTGAGGCAGAAGAACAGATATGTCACCTGGAAGATAAAGTAGTGGAAATAACTACCGTAGAGCAGAATAAAGAAAAAAGAATGAAAAGAAATGAGGACAGTCTCGGAGACTGCTGGGACAATATTAAACACACCAACATTCGAATTATAGGGGTCCTAGAAGAAGAAGAGATTTTAAAAAGGGACTGAGAAAATATTTGAAGAGATTATAGTTGAAAACTTACCTAATATGGGAAAGGAAATAGTTATGTCCAGGAAGCACAGAGAGTCCCATACAGGATAAATGCAAGGAGAAACATGCCAAGACACATATAAATTAAACTATCAAAAGTTAAATACAAAGAAAAAAGATCAAAAGCAGCAACAGAAAAGCAACAAATAACATACAAGGGAATCCCCATAAGGGTAACAGCTGATCTTTCAGCAGAAACCCTGCAAGCCAGAAGGGAGTGGCAAGACATACGTAAAGTGATGAAAGGGAAAAACCCATAACCAAGATTACTCTACCCAGCAAGGATCTCATTCAGAGTCAATAGAGAAATTAAAACCTTTACAGACAAGCAAAAGCTAAGAGAATTTAGCACCACCAAACCAGCTTTACAACAAATGCTAAAGGAGCTTCTCTAGGCAGGAAACACAAGAGAAGGAAAAGACCTACAATAACAAAGCCCAAACAATTAAGAAAATGGTAATATGAACATACATATTGATAACTACCTTAAATGTAAATGGATTCAATGCTCTAACCAAAAGACATAGACTGGCTGAATGGATACAAAAACAAGACCCATATATATGCTGTCTACAAGAGACCTAGGGACATATACAGACTGAAAGTGTGAGGATTGAAAAAGATATTTCATGCAAATGGAAATCAAAGGAAGGTGGAGTAGCAATTCTCATATCAGACAAAATAGACTTTACAATAAAGACTATTACAAGACACAAAGAAGGACACTACATAATGATCAAGGGATCAATCCAAGAAGAAGATATAACGATTGTAAACATTTATGCATCCAACATAGGAGCATCTCAGTACATAAGGCAAATGCTAACAGCCATAAAAGGGGAAATCAACAGTAACACAGTCATACCAGGGGACTTTAACACCCCACTTTCACCAATGGACCGATCATTCAAAATGAAAATAAATAAGGAAACACAAGCTTTAAAGGATACATTAAACAAGAGGGACTTAGTTGATATTCATAGGACATTCCATCTAAAAACAACAAAATATATTTTCTTCTCAAGTGCTCATGGAACATTCTCCAGGTAGATCATATCTTGGGTCATAAATCAAGCCTTGGAAAATTTATGAAAATTGAAATCATATCAAGTATCTTTTCTGACCACAAAGCTATGAGACTAGATATCACTTCCAGGAAAAAATCTGTAAAAATTACAAACACATGGAGGCTAACCAATACACTACTAAATAACCAAGATATCACTGAAGAAATCAAAGAGGAAATTAAAAAGTACCTAGAAACAAATGACAAGGAAAACACCACAACGCAAAACCTATGTGATACAGCAAAAGTAGTTCTAAGAGGGAAGTTTATAGCAATGCAGTCCTACCTCAAGAAACAAGAAACATCTCAAATAAACAACCCAAACTTATACCTAAAGCAATTTGAGAAAGAAGAACAAAAAAACCCCAAAGTTAGCGGAAGGAAACAAATCATAAAGATCAGATCAGAAATAAATGTAAAAGAAATGAAGGAAACGATAACAAAGATCAATTAAACCAAAAGCTGGTTATTTGAGAAGATAAATAAAATCGATAAACCATTAGCCAGACTCATCAAGGAAAGAAGGGAGGAGACTCAAATCAATAGAATTAGAAAGGAAAATGGAGAAGTAACAACTGACACTGTAGAAATACAGAGGATCATGTGAGATTACTACAAGTAAATATATGCCAATAAAAGGGACAATCTGGAAGAAATGGACAAATTCTTTGAAAAGCACAGCCATCAGAGACTGAACCAGGAAGAAATAAAAAATATAAACAGACGGGGCTTCCCTGGTGGTGCAGTGGTTGGGAGACCGCCTGCCGATGCAGGGGACATGGGTTCGTGCCCCGGTCTGGGAGGATCCCACATGCCGCGGAGCAGCTGGGCCCGTGAACCATGGCCGCTGAGCCTGCGCGTCCGGAGCCTGTGCTCCGCAACGGGAGAAGCCACAACAGTGAGAGGCCCGTGTACCGCAAAAAAATAAAATAAAATAAAATAAAATAAAAAATATAAACAGATGAAAATCAAGCACTGAAATTGAAACTGTGTTTAAAAATCTGCAAACAAACAAAAACCCAGGACCACATGACTTCACAGGAAAATTCTATCAAACATTTAGAGAAGAGCTAACACCCATCCTTCTCATACTCTTCCAAAATATACCAGAGGGAGGAATGCTCCCAAACTAATTCTGTGAGGCCACCATCTCCCTGATACCAAAAGCAGAAAAAGATGTCACAAAGAAAGAAAACTACAGCCACTATCACTGATGAACATAGATGAAAGAATCTTCAACAAAATACTAGCAAACAGAATCCAACAGCATGTTAAAAGGATCATACACCATCGTCAAGTGGGTTTTATCCTAGGAATGCAAGGATTCTTCAATACACGCAAAGCAATCAATGTGATACACCATATTAACAAATTGAAGGATAAAAACCATATGATCATCTCAGTAGATGCAGAAAAAGCTTTCAACAAAATTTAACACCGATTTATGATTAAAAAACCTACAGAAAGTAGGCATATAGGGAACTTACCACAACATAATAAAAGCCATATATGACAAACCCACAGCCAACATTGTTCTCAGTAGTGCAAAACTGAAACCATTTTCTCTAAGAACAGGAACAAGACAAAGCCGTCCACTGTCACCACTGTTATTCAACATAGTTTTGGAAGTTTTAACCACAGCAATCAGAGAAGAAAAAGAAATAAAAGGAATCCAAATTGGAAAAGAAAATGTAAAACTGTCACTCTTTGCAGATGACATGATACTATATGTAGAAAATCCTAAAGATGCTACCAGAAAACTACTAGAGCCAATCAGTGAATTTGGTAGAGTAGCAGGATACAAAATTAATGTACAGAAATCTCTTGCATTCCTATACACTATTGATGAAAAATTTGAAAGAGAAATTATGGAAACAGTCCCATTTACCATTGCAACAAAAAGAATAAAATACCTAGGAATAAATCTACCCAAGGAGACAAAACACCTGTATGCAGAAAACTGTAAGACACTGATGAAAGAAATTAAAGATGATACAAACAGATGGAGAGATATATCATGTTCTTGGATTGGAAGAATCAACATTGTGAAAATCACTGTACTACCCAAAGCAATCTACATATTCAACACAATCCCTATCAAACTACCAATGTCATTTTTCACAGAACTAGAACAAAAATTTCACAATTTCCATGGAAACACAAAAGACACTGAATAGCAAAAGCAATCTTGAGAAAGAAAAACGGAGCTGGAGGAATCAGGCTCCCTGACTTCAAACTATACTACAAAGCTACAGTAATTAAGACAGTATGGTACTGGCACAAAAACTGAAATATGATCAGTGGAACAGGATAGAAAGTACAGAGCTAAACCTATGCACATATGGTCACCTTATGTTTTACAAAGGAGGCAAGAATATACAATGGAGAAAAGACAGCTTCTTCAGTAAGTGGTGCTAGGCAAACTGGACAGCTTCATGTGAAAGAATGAAATTAGAGCACTTCCTAACACCATACACAAAGATAAACTCGAAATGGATTAATGACCTAAATGTAAGGCCAAACACTATAAACCTCTTAGAGGAAAACATAGGCAGAACACTCTATGACATAAATCACGGCAAGATCCTTTTTGATGCACCTCGTAGAGAAATGGAAGTAAAAACAAAAATAAGTAAATGGGACCTAAGGAAACTTAAAAGCTTTTGCACAGCAAAGGAAACCATAGAGAGATGAAAAGACAACCCTCAGATTGGGAGAAAATATTTGCAAACAAAGCAACTAACAAAGGATTAATCTCCAAAACATACAAGTAGCTCACGCAGCTCAGTATCAAAACAACAAATAACCCAATCCAAAAATGGGCAGAAGACCTAAATCGACACTTCTCTAGTGAAGATATACAGATTGCCAACAAACAAATGGAAGGATGCTCAATATCACTAATCATTAGAGAAGTGCAAATCAAGACTACAATGAAGTATCACCTCACACCAGTCAGAATGGCCATCATCAAAAAATCTACAAACAATAAATGCTGGAGAGGGTGTTGAGAAAAAGGAACTCTCTTGCACTGTTTGTGGGAATGTAAATTGATACAGCCATAATGGAGAACAGTATGGAGGTTCCTTAAAAAACTAAAAATAGAACTACCATATGACCCAGCAATCCCACTACTGGGCATATATCCTGAGAAAACCATAATTCAAAAAGAGTCATGTACCACAGTGTTCATTGCAGCTCTGTTTATGATAGCCAGGACATGGAAGCAACCTAAGTGTCCATTGACAGATGAATGGATAAAGATGTGGCACATATATAAAATGGAATATTACTCAGCCATAAAAAGAAATGAAATTGAGTTATTTGTAGTGAGGTGGATTGACCTAGAGTCTGTCATACAGAGTGAAGTTAGTAAAAAAAGAGGAAAACATATGCTGACACATATATGTGGAATCTGAAAAAAAAAAAAAGGTTATGAAGAACTTAGGGGCAGGACACGAATAAAGATGCAGTTGTAGAGAATGGACTTGAGGACATGGGGAGGGGGAATGGTAAGCTGGGACGAAGTGAGAGAGTGGCATGGACTTATATATACTATCAAAGGTAGAATAGATAGCTAATGATAAGCAGCTATATAGCACAGGGAGATCAGATCTGTGCTTTGTGACCGCCTGGATAGGTGGATTAGGGAGGGTGGGAGGGAGATGCAAGAGAGAGGGGATATGGGGATGTATGTATGCATATAGCTGATTTTCTTTGTTATACAGCAGCAACTAACACAACATTGTAAAGCAACTATATTCCAATAAATATGTTTAAAAAATAAATAAAAGTAAAGTACTATGCTGAATAATTCCGTTTTCTTTTTTTTTCCCCAAGATCTGAGACAGAATTCTTTTATGACAGACTTCACTAGTTTTTCAGTGCTCTCTTTTTCTCCCTCTCCCAGTCTCATTTCTCATAAGAAGCATAGATAATGTTTAGGTTAGAGTCACATCTATAATAGAGCACACTCAAAGTATTACAGAAAAATTCTCCATATATGTAGAATTTATACATGTGACTTAAAGGAATGTAATTTGTTACATAAATGAAAATGATTAAAAGCCACAGGACTAGCAAAGATGTTGAATGTTGTAAGAGAAAAAAGAAAAAGAAGGGAAATCTTACAGACTACATTTGAAGGAATTTGGTAGTTAAATAATAATGCTGTTTAGGAATTCCCTGGCGGTCCAGTGGTTAGGACCCGGTCCTTTCACTGACGGGGGCCCAGGTTCCATCCATGGTCAGGGAACTAAGATCCTGGAAGCCTTGTGCGTGGCATGGACAAAAAAGAAAAAAAATGCTGTTTGCCGATCATACAATACCAAGTTCCATCCACTTACTAAAATGGTTATAGCCTCAAGCTGAATCTAAAATGTACCACAATGTACTTGTCATTTTGCAGTCCCATTTCCCAACCACCTTCACGTGAGTTCCTATTTTATTGAATGACACCAACATCTACTTAGCTATTGGAGGCAGAATACATTAATCTCCCTTTCTTTTATCCTCATATTGGATATGTTCTCAAGATCACCAAATTTTAGTTATTCTACCTACGAAATATTTCTAAAGCACATTTATTTCTATC
Source organism: Mesoplodon bidens (assembly GCF_964165515.1). Classification (NCBI taxonomy): domain Eukaryota; kingdom Metazoa; phylum Chordata; class Mammalia; order Artiodactyla; family Ziphiidae; genus Mesoplodon; species Mesoplodon bidens. The sequence continues at coordinate 72,223,751 of NC_138176.1, read as the reverse complement.
CATTTTTGTTTCTAGTCCCCTTGTTCAAGCCATTAATTTTTTCCCCTTAAATTACTGCAGTTATTTTTACCAGGTGTCCATAACTTTATTTTTTAGCTCTTTCTCCCCTCTAAAGCCAAAGTGATTTTTCTAAAATGTGAACCTGGACATTTCTCTTTCCTCTTGCTTCTTTAATGAAATCCATCTCTTCTCTCATCTTTACACTACATTCTAACCTTCCTGAATTTCTTTTGGTTTGCTGACTCTATCACCTTTTCACTCTTTACTCTAGGCCTATGAACTTACTGCCTGTTTGCCTGAGAAACTCTTTATCAGTTTCTTTGTCAGGCTAATTCTTACCAAGGCTTTGGCTCTCGCTGCAAAGTTGACTCCTTCAGGTATAATTCTTCAACTTCGTAAGGTTAAAATCTCACTATGAGCCTCCAGAACACTCTGGACTTCCTCTATTCTAATATTATTCTGAATTATAATTGCTTACTCAATTGTTGTCTTCCTTGTAAGTTATAAACCTCATAAGGATGGAAACTGTGTCTGCCTTCTTATTCCTCATAACCCCAACATCTACAAGAATGTTCAGACCAAGTAGGTATCAATGAATACTTGTTAAGTGACTGAGTGATTAGAAGTGCCCTGATTTAACCTATTGAATAAGAGTATACTGAACCTATCCTGTGATTAACTGATTGTCAGGTAACACAAGTCTTTCCATAATTGGTATTCGTAGAATAATTTTTCACAAGCCTGATTATTCTTTTCTTTTGGAGTGTATTTCATTCACATAACCATCATGGACTGTCACTCCACCCTCACATGCTGCTTTCTTGGGGAGTTGGATGTGTTATGTGACTTAGTTTTGGAAGAATATGTTTAATATTCTAGCTCAGTGACTTCTTTTTGTCTTTTTCTTTGGGTCCAAACCTGTTCGCAGAAACTGTGCTTCTCTATGTGTTAGGTTTACAAATGCAAGCTACCACATGAGAAGGTCTGTGATGTCCTAATGCTGCCTGTGCCTGGGTTGGTGTCTGTTAAAATCTGAGCTCAAAATTAGGAAACTTGCTTGCAATAGCCCCATTCTCCCTTATGAGATTGTTCAGTATTAAAGGAGATATTTGTATTGTCTTCTGTCTTAGTCTGCTCTGGCTGCTATAACATAATATCATTGACGGGGTGGCTTAAACAACAGACATTTATTTCTCACAGTTCTCGAGGCTGGGAATTCTAAGATCAAGGTGCCAGCGAATTTGCTGAATGGTGAGAGCTCTCTATTTTACATACAGCCACCTTTTTGCTGTATCTTAACACGGTAGAGAGAGAGAGGGGGCTGTGGTCGTTTTCTCTTTTTATAAAGGCACTAATCCCATCATGGAGGCCCCACCGTCATGACTGCCACTAAATCTAATTACCTTCCAAAGGCTCCACCTCCAAGTACCATCACATTGGGGATTAGGGATTGCACATATGAATATTGCAGGAAAACAAACTGTCCATAGCATCTTCCATTTGCTTTTCTATCTTTCTTATTTTTAACTATTTTAGGAAAAAATAGGAAATAGAGTACTATTTACTGGACCTTATTGAATCACAGCATTGTCACTGTATCATTGTTGCATTCTAGGCTATTTCCTCTATTCATTCATTTAGGCAACAAACACTTAGTAAGTGTTGACTATGTGCCAGGTAATCCCTAGGAAGATTAATTCTTCTACTTGAGCTTTAGAAACTAAAAGTAGGCATCAGAGAATTTATGGTTTTAGTCCCAGTAGATTGTAAACATCAGGTTGAATTTGGATTGGATAGTATTTGGAGTTCATATTATTCTAATTGGATTTCAAAGTGTGTACAGCTTGCTTTGAAAATATTCTGTATATACTGTTCATTTTAGGAGACTAGTTTATGTATTCTTCACTTTTCTACCACTCTTTTTAATCCTTCTAGGTAAGTAGATTGTTCTTTAACCATCTAAATTGTTCTGACATTTTACTCCTGCCTTCAATTAATTTAATTTGTACTTAAAGAATATCTATAACTACACTTAAGCAAAAACAGTTTCCACAGTAACATCATAGATTTTCTAAATTCAGGCTATGATGTAATCAACTAAAATGACTATCATACCCAAATTCTTGTTTATTTCATCTGCAGCATTCCTTATTTAAATCTATTGTACTACACGTAGATTTTCCAAACATGAATTTAACTTGGAAGTATAGGGCATTTTCCAATTGCCTTTATGTCAGAAATTCCTGTTTCATTTCATAGCGTTATGGAATTCACATTCCTGCTAGAGTTAAGATATCGACAGAATAGGCTGGATTATGAGTAGTGTATCTATATGATGTTGACCTAGTTTTCTAAAATTATGGAAATTTTCTATCCATGCTGACAGCTGTAGAATATCACTGTAGTCAAAATATCATGGAAGAGTGGATTTCACACAGTAAATTGATTGTTGTTGTTAGATCTATTAACGTATTAAAATATAAAGTAGTTGAGGATCTTGCCCTTGATTTTCTGAAAAAACGCTAATAAGATTGTTTTTTGCTTGTATCTAAATTTTTGACTTAATTGATTTTCTTTTAAGTAGTAGTTGTGGATATATATTTATATATAATTGATATTACTCTCTAAAGGGCTCTAATGGTGGAAAAACTTTAGATATTTGCTTTTGGATTTAGAGAAATGTATTTGATTATATCTAGGCTTTTGAGCCTGTAAACTCTGGACAGGATTTTGTAAATGGATTTTCTTTACTCACATAAAATCTCTCTTTTTTGCTCACTTTTCCCTTTGTTCATTACTTATAGCCTTAGAAACAAAAATGTGTAGGATAGAAAAATAAGAGCATTTATTTGTAGACATAGTCAAGTTATATCCTAGAGGATAAAAGAAAAAGGGAGAAAGGAAGAAACGTCATTAGCATGTTAATACTGCCCAAGAGGCTGCATGTACTGTTTGGAGGCCCCAGAAGAGTTCAGTATAGTCAGGAGATTTCAGAGGGAATCCTTCATCATAATTCCCTAAGAAAGACCAAGTTGCTTTTTGCTCTTTACATTCATAGAAGTTTGTTTCTTTTTACAGCTTATCTTATTACATACATTATTATATCTGTAAATATCTCTTCTACTATTCCCTAAGTTCCATAAGGATAGTAAGTTCCAAGAAAGCAGTTGCCACATTGGCAACAGTTTCAGAGACATCAAATAAAGACAGAAATATCTGGGCTTTGGAAATCTGGAGGTTATTGGTGATATTTGCTAGTATAGATTCAGGGGGGTATTTGAGTGTGTTTATCAGCATTCACTCAGGTAATATAGTCCATGTATTCTGTGCATAGAAGGTTTAATATAGAATCATGGATTGACAGAACTTGTTGGAAACACTGAAGGACTGAAACTCAGGGAAGCTACCATTCAGGATAAGGGGAGCTGTTGCCCAAATGTCAGAGAAATTGACATGGAAGATCTCAGTCTGAAACACTGAAGTAAATTGTTCTCAAAAGCTTGCCAGAATTTATTTCAAGTCTTGAAAATCTGTAGAAAACCCCCAGAAACTGTCTCTGTCTCTGTCTGTTGGGGGAAACTGATGGGTCTTCAGAGCTTCCCCCAAAGCCACAGCCACTCGATCATCTCTCTATATGTCTCATATGTTGCCTGCTCCAAAGAATAGTAGTTTCTGCTTTACTTTCACCTAATTCTCACCTGAGTTTCTCACACTGATAAACTCTAACCTAGAACCATATAAAGTAAAGGGTTCTGGGATGTGAATTTCCCAGGCTTAGGGATGAGTGATGGTGATGCTGAGCTGGCCACAAACGGTCCAGGACTGGAGTTCGTGTGAGACTAGTTATCATGGCTTAGGAAGAGAAGTAAGTCACAGAAGAGATATTTTTTTAAAGGAAAATTGATTGAAAAAGAATGAAAGGAGTTAGGGTTATTAAAGGCAAACAAAAGATTTAGCTCTTTTTCCTTTTAAAGGTGATAATACTTGGCTAGACTGTTTGCAGAAGGGAAGAAGCTAATACAGTTTGTAGTATGACAAAGGAGATGATTATTAATGAAGCAAAGTCTCTGAGGGAGACAGGAGAGGTTGAGAGCAAAGTATGATTGGAGAGTTTGGGAAGGACCAATCTTTCTCTGACACTGAGAATAATAGAGCATGGTGCAAAAATAGGGTTCAAAGTGGTGAAATGAGGGAGTTGATGGGTGATGATTTCTATCTTCTCTGTGAAGTAGGGAGTAATGATGGCTGCTGAGAAGGGGTCTGGCAGGGGTTAATTCTGAGACCAGTGCATTTGTTTGGAGTAATACTGAGGGTAATGGGGACAAGAGTTATCTATGAGCAAGCAGAAGATTACTGAGTTCACTGAGAGCTCAGAAGAATCCCAAGCCCACACATATATGGTGACACCAATCTGCATGCCTGCTGGATTTTCCCTACTGCATTTACCATCTATGATGAATTTATAGCCCTCTTGAGTTCTTCTTTCCTATTATTTCTGTGAGTGCCCTGTGCTTATATTGCTCCTGGCATTCACCAAGGCACAGTAAAAAATCATGTATTTGTGCTTAGTTTATAGCAGGCATTCAGTAGAATGTGTGTTTGAATTAAACTGAACCAAACTGGCCATAGCAGGAGAGACTTGATCCAGGTTTAGTGAGTTGTGGAGTCCATGATGCAGAAAGATTTAGAACTAGGGAGATGGTGGAGGGTATCTGTGACAATGTTCCTGAGGTAATTGACTAGGGGTCTAGGCTGGGTAGGAAAGAAAGTGAGGCCAGGGAAGAGGAATAATAAAAATGGAAAAAAATGAAAGGAATAGGGAATAGAAGTCTTGAGAGTTTGAAGAACAGATTTAGTGAGAATAGAGGAATGAGAAAACTAGAAAAAAAACCCAACAAGAATTATAGTCAAAGAATGTATCATCATTGGAGATATTTTCAGAGTTGTAGTAATTCTAAATAACAGAGAAAAAGCCTCCAATTATAACCATGGAGTAGATGAAGGGCAGTGGAACTCAGAACATGAAAGAGTTAAGAATATGGTACTGTGTGGAACCACTATATATGAATGATTATTATGCTAGTTTAGTCTACACAAGAATCTATATGGATGATGCCCACTGGAGGTATGCATTGCACACCAGTGTAGCCACCCATGGTGGTCCTGGACTGGGTGTTATTTGTGTGAGTCTGGGCAGGTATTGCCATATGGTTCTTCTAGTTACCTAAGTGGGAAGTCAGGTTACTGATTAGAGGCTCTCTGAACAGAGAAGAAAGAGAAATGAAATCCACTTGGGACAGGTTTCATAATATAGAAGAGTGGTACTTTGTGGTACAAGGAACAGTTTGATTTATAGACAGGGATAAACCCTTTACAAATAGAGAGACCAGCAGGAACAAAGGCTTAAAAGTGAGAAAGTGTCTGATTGTGGAGACAATGCATTTTCCGCTTTCTCAGAGCTGTTCAGAAGACAGGTCTTTCCATGATACACATCATGATGGTGGCCCTGGCATTATGATGAAAATGGAAATCCTGAACATGGGCATCTAGAGACCCTGGGAGATTATATTCCAGTAATAGAAAGCAATGTTGGACCTAGAAAAGAGGGTCAGAGCAGGAAGTTATCTACTTTTAATGGATGGGCAGAAGGTGCAGATCATAGCCAGAAATTCCCTGTTGCTTTTATTGGAGGTGAAGTGGGTTGGATTAAAAAAAGGATTACTTTTCTTTATTACCAGAGGTAATCATAAGTATTTTCTAAGCATTTTAACTTCATAACTATGAAAATGGAAGAGTACAAAATTGATAGATTGTACCAAGTGCTTTCTTAATTTGTTCCATAAGATTATTCTGATGTATTCAAAAACAGTGTTCACTTCAGAGAAACAATTGTCTCTGGAAATAGTTGTTTTGTATTTATATTATGCAGTATTATTCATTAAAATTATAATGTATAATAAAATTAGCATCATTATTTTGCTTTATATGGAATCTTTGCTTCATGGACCCCTGAAAGATTTATAAAAATATTGCAGAAATTCCTATAACATCCTTGTGTAAGAGGTAAATTTCATTAAAAATTCTGTTGGTAGTAATTCTCAGAAATGATGAACTACTCACCCACATAAAAGCAATATTAGTAGAGAAAATAAGGCAGGTGGCAGTCAACATATAGGATCTTTTAAATATCTGTTACTGTATTAGTTATGATTGGCTGCTGTAATAAGTAACTCAGTGATGGAACACAAAAGAAATTTATTATTTGCTTCTCTAAAGTACAGTTGATGGTGAGAGGTGAGGAGTGATGTAGGAGCAAAGAGGGCAATTGTATAGATACAGAAATTTCAGAAATGTCTACCATTTTCAATATATGGCTTCCAAAAATTGATATAGATATTGTCATATAGACTACAGATGTTAGAATTGAGAGACAGAGAATGATGTAGGAGATTTTTACTGGCCATCCACTTTCCATAGGCCAGAACATAATCACATGACCACACCTAACTGCAAGGGAGACAAGGAAAATCCCCTGTGTAGAGGGAAAAAAGGGAAATGGGTTCAATTAACAATTTGTCTATTTCTGCCATAATCACCAATCAGCAGTTCACAAAACATACACATTTTCTGATGTGAGTTTATAAATATGGTCTAAGTTTCTTTAGCAATTATTTCACATCTTGACATCAGCTACAGTACAGAAAAATTTCCAGGTATAGATTTCCACAGTTGTACCTCTGTAGTGGCCCAGTTATAGAACTCTAAACCAAAAATTCCTGGTATGATATAACTATTTAGGCCATGCATAGATAAGTGAATGTTGCAACTTGAAGTGAATCCACAATAAGGAAAAAAGAGAAGCAAGAAAGTGCTCCAGCTCAGTCACCACACACATCCATCTCAAACACACACAAATATCCTAAGCACAGTCATGAGGCTGGTTCACAGATAGTGGAAAGGGGAGGGTACTCAGATTTGTTTGGCAACCCAAGATGGAGGTGGGCTTGCATTTGATTCAGGAAACTAAAGACAAAGAGTATCTTGATTGTAAGGAACAGGAAACTTCTAAGGAGTGATCTCTATTTTGTAGGCCTAATGTTCTCTAAGGATACAAACAGCTCTGGGAAGAATACATATATTAAACCAATATAACAATTTCCAGTTTTGATCACATGGTGATACGAATTGTCCTGGACTCCCCTTCCACTACCAACACATAGAAAGTATGAGAAAACACGTAGACAATGCAAACCCTGATTTTTAAAATATCTAGCTATAAGTGTGTTCTCGAAGAAAACATGAGCTTAAAAGAAAAACAAAACTGAAAATAAAACAAATGTGAATTACTTGCATATACTAGTCAAGTAGCTTAAATACTTGATGTTGAAGGCTGTATTACCACTTAGTTTCAGTTGTCTAAATTCATTTTCTGTAGACTTTATTTTTCCTTTTCCTAAAAAAAAAATAGAAATTACTAACTGGTGGGTATATAAGTTTATATAAATATATAATCAACAGCAAATGACCCAACAGGGATTATAGAACAGAGAGTAGCAGTTAAAAAATTAATTTATTAAGCAGAAGCAAGAACTACAATCCTGCAGCCTGTGGAACAAAAACCACAATCAAAGAAAGATAGACAAGATGAAAAGGAAGAGGGCTATGTACCAGATGAAGGAACAAGATAAAACCCCAGAAAAACAACTAAATGAAGTGGAGATAGGCAACCTTCCAGAAAAATAATTCAGAATAATGATAGTGAAGATGATCCAGGACCTCGGAAAAGGAATGGAGGCAAAGATCGAGAAGATGCAAGTAATGATTAACAAAGACACAGAAGAATTGAAGAACAAACAGAGATGAACAATAAAATAACTGAAATGAAAACTACACTAGAAGGAATCAATAGCAGAATAACTGAGGCAGAAGAACGGATAAGTGACCTGGAAGACAAAATGGTGGAATTCACTGCTGCAGAGCAGAATAAAGAAAAAAGAATGAAAAGAAATGAAGACAGCTTAAGAGACCTCTGGGACAACATTAAATGCAACAATGTTCACATTATAGGGGTCCCAGAAGGAGAAGAGAGAGAGAAAGGACCTGAGAAAATATTTGAAGAGATTATAGTCAAAAACTTCCTTAACATGGAAAAGGAAATAGTCACCCAAGTGCAGGAAGTGCAGCGAGTCGCATAGAGGATAAACCCAAGGAGAAACATGCCAAGGCACATAGTAATCAAACTGGCAAAAATTAAAGACAAAGTATTGAAAGCAGTAAGGGAAAAATGACAAATAATATACAAGGGAACTCCCATAAGGTTAACAGCTGATTTATCAGCAGAATCTCTACAATCCAGAAGGGATTGACATGATATACTTAAAGTGATGAAAGGGAATAACCTACAACCAAGATGAATCTACCTGGCAAGGATCTCATTCAGATTCAATGGAGAAAACGAAAGCTTTAGAGACAAGCAAAAGCTAAGCGAATTCAGCACCACCAAACCAGCTCTACAACTAATGCTAAAGGAACTTCTCTAAGTAGGAAACAAAAGAGAAGAAAAGGACCTACAAAAACAAACCCCCCAAAATTAAGAAAATGGTCATAAGAACATGCATATCGATAATTACTTTAAACATGAATGGATTAAATGTTCCAACCAAAAGACACAGGCTTGCTGAATGGATACAAAAACAAGAGCCATCTATGTGCTGTCTACATGAGACCCACTTCAGACCTAGAGACACATACAGACTGAAAGTGAGGGGATGGAAAAACATATTCCATGCAAATAGAAATCAGAAGAAAGCTGGAGAAGCAATACTCATATCATATAAAATAGACTTTAAAATAAAGAATGTTACAGGAGACAAGGAAGGACACTACATAATGATCAAGGGATCAATCCAAGAAGAAGATATAACAATTATAAATACATATGCACCCAACATAGGAGCACATCAATATATAAGGCAACTGCTAACAGCTATAAAAGAGGAAATCAACAGTAACACAATAATAGTGAGGGACTTTAACACCTCACACCAATGGACAGATCATCCAAAATGAAAATAAATAAGGAAACAGAAGCATTAAATGACACATTAGACCAGATAGATTGAATTGATATTTATAGGACATTCCATCCAAAAACAGCAGATTACCCTTTCTTCTCAAGTGTGTATGGAACATTCTTCAGGATAGATCACATCTTCAGTCACAAATCAAGCCTCAGTAAATTTAATAAAATTGAAATCATATCAAGCATCTTTTCTGACCACAATGTTATGAGATTAGAAATGAATTACAGGGAAAAGAATGTAAACACCAACACATGGAGGCAAAACAATACGATACTAAATAACCAAGAGATCACTGAAGAAATCACAGAGGAAATCAGAAAATACCTAGAGACAAATGACAATGAAAACACGATGATCCAAAACCTATGGGATGCAGCAAAAGCAATTCTAAGAGGAAAGTTTATAGTTATATAGCTTACCTCAAGAAACAAGAAACATCTCAAATAAACAATCTAGTATTACACCTAAAGGAACTGGAGAAAGAAGAACAAACAAAACCCAAAGTTAGCAGAAGGAAAGAAATCATAATGATCAGAGGAGAAATAAATGAAATAGAAACAAAGAAAACAGTAACAAAGATCAATAAAACTAAAAGTTGGTTCCTTGAGAAGATAAATAAAATTGATAAACCATTAGCCAGGCTCATCAAGAATAATATGGAGAGGACTCAAATCAATAAAATTAGAAATGAAAAAGAAGTTACAACAGACACCGCAGAAATACAAAGCGTACTGAGACTACTACAAGCAACACTATGCCAGTAAAATGGACAACCTGGAAGAAATGGACAAATTCTTAGAAAGGTATAACCTTCCAAGACTGAACCAGGAAGAAATAGAAAATATGAATAGACCAATCACAAGTAATGAAATTGAAATTGTGATTAAAAATCTTCCAACAAACCAAAGTCCAGGACCAGGTGGCTTCACAGGTGAATTCTATCAAACATTTAGGGAAGAGATAACACTCATCCTTCTGAAACTCTTCCAAAAAATTAGAGAAGAAAGAATACTCCCAAACTCATTCTCTGAGGGCACCATCACCCTGATACCAAAACCAGACAAAGATACTACAAAAAAAGAAAATTACAGACCAATGTCACTGATGAATTTAGATGCAAAAATCCTCAACAAAATACTAGCAAACAGAATCCAACAACACATTAAAAGGATCCTACACCATGATCCAGTGGGATTTATCCCAGGGATGCAAGGAATCTTCAATACACACAAATCAATCAATGTGATACACCATATTAAAAAATTGAAGAAGAAAAACCATATGGTCATCTCAATAGATACAGAAAAAACTTTTGACAAAATTCAACAGCCATTTATGATAAAAACCCTCCAGAAAGGGGGCATAGAGGGAACCTACCTCAACATAATAAAGGCCATATATGACAAACCCACAGCAAACATCATTCTCAATGGTGAAAAACTGAAAGCATTTCCTCTAAGATCAGGAACAAGACAAGGATGTCCGCTCTCACCACTATTATTCAACATAGTTTTGGAAGTCCTAGCCATGGCAATCACAGAAGAAAAAGAAGTAAAAGGAATACAAATTGGAAAAGAAGAAGTAAAACTGTCACTGTTTGCAGATGACATGATACTATACATAGAGAATCCTAAAAATTCCACCAGAAAACTACTAGAGCTAATCAATGAATTTAGTAAAGTTGCAGGATACAAAATTAATGCACAGAAATCTCTTGCATCCCTGTACACTAATGATGAAAAATCTGAAAGAAAAATTCAGGAAACAGTCCCTTTTACCATTGCAACAAAAATAATAAAATACCTAGGAATAAACCTACCCAAGGAGACAAAAGAGCTGTATGCAGAAATCTATAAGACACTGATGAAAGAAATTAAAGACGATGCAAACAGATGGAGAGATATACTATGTTCTTAGATTGGAAGAATCAATATTGTGAAAATGACTATACCACCCGAAGCAATCTACAAATTCAGTGCAACCCCTATCAAATTACCAATGGCATTTTTTATGGAACTAGAACAAAAATTCTTAAAATTTGTATGGAGACACCAAAGACGCCAGATAACAAAAGCAGTCTTGAGGGAAAAAAACGGAGCTGGAGGAATCAGACTCCCTGATTTCAGACTATACTACTAAGCTACAGTAATCAAGACAATATGTTACTGGCACAAAATCAGAAACATAGATCAATGGAACAAGATAGAAAGCCCAGAGATAGATCCACGTACCTATGGTCAACTAATCTATGTCAAAGGACGCAAGGATGTACAGTGGAGAAAAGACAGTCTCTTCAATAAGTGGTGCTGGGAAAACTGGACAGCTACATGTAAAAGAATGAAATTAGAACACTCCCTAACACCATACAAAAAAAATCAGAATGGTTTGAGACCTAAATGTAAGACCGGACACTATAAAAACTCTTGGAAGAACACTCTTTGACCTAAGTCACAGGAAGATCTTTTTTGATCCACCTCCTAGAGTAATGGAAATAAAAACCAAAATAAACAAATGGGACCCAATGAAACTTAAATGCTTTTGCACAGAAAAGGAAACCCTAAACAAGACAAAAAGACAACCTTCAGAATGGGAGAAAATATTTGCAAATGAATTAATGGACAAAGGATTAATCTCCAAAATATATAGACAGCTCATGCAGCTCAATATTAAAGAAACCTACAACCCAATCCAAAAATGGGCAGAAGACCTAAAGAGACATTTCTCCAAATAAGACATATAGATGGTCAAGAAACACATGAAAACTGCTCAACATCACCAATTATTAGAGAAATGCAAATCAAAACTGCAATGAGATATCACCTCACACCAGTTAGAATGCACATCATCAGAAAATCTACAAACAACAAATGCTGGAGAGGGTGTGGAGAAAAGGGAACCCTCTTGCACTGATGGTGGGAATGTAAATTGATACAGCCACTATGGAGAACAGTATGGAGGTTCCTTAAAAAACTAAAAATAGAACTACCATATGAACCAGCAATCCCACTACAGGGCATATACCCAGAGAAAACCATAATTCAAAAAGACACATGCACCCCAATATTCATTGCAGCACTATTTACAATAGCTAGGTTATGGAAGCAACCTAAATGCCCATTGACAGACGAATGGATAAAGAAGATGTGGTACATATATACAATGGAATATATTTTTTAAAATTTTATTTATTTATTTATTTATTTTTTGGCTGTGTTGGGTCTTTGTTGCTGTGCGCAGGCCCTCTTTATTTGCGGTTAGCGGGGGCCACTCTTTGTTGCAGTGCACGGGTTTCTCACTGCAGTGGCTTCTCTTGTTGCTGAGCATGGGTCCTAGGCTCACGGGCTTCTGTAGTTGTGGCTCACTGACACTTGAGTACAGGATGTTTAGTTGTGGCGCACGGGCCTAGCTGCTCTGCAGCATGTGGGATCCTCCTGGACCAGGGCTTGAACTCGTGTCCCCTGCATTGGCAGGTGGACTCTCAACCGCTGCGCCACCAGGGAAGCCCCTACTATGGAATATTACTCAGCCATAAAAAGGAATGAAATTGGTTCATTTGTTGAGACATGGATTGATCTAGAGACTGTCATACAGAGTGAAGTAAGTCAGAAAGAGGAAAACAAATATCATATATTAACGCATGTATGTGGAACCTAGAAAAATGGTACAGATGAACTGGTTTGCAGGACAGAAGTTGAGACACAGATGTAGAGAACAAACGTATGGAGCTCAAGGGGGGAAAGCTGCAGGGGGTGGGGATGGTGGTGTAATGGATTGGGCGATTGGGATTGACATGTATACACTGATGTGTATAAAATTGATGACTGATAAGAATCTGCTCTATAAAGAAATAAATAAAATAAAATTCAAAAATTCAAAGAAAAAACTAATACTAAACTTTCTTTGGGTTATTTGTATGGAAATATGTTAATATAAATATTTCAGGCATTACATGAAATTAAAAAAATAATTTATTAAGGTCCTACTTTTTTTCATTAGGAAGTATAATATTTTGTCAGATTAAGAAAACTTCTGTGTCTCAATAACAATTCTCTTTCTCTTTTTTATGAAGTAAAATTTGATGAGTCAGACTTTACTACTGAGAAATTCAATAAAAGTAAAAATTTTAAGAACACTAACATTCGTAAGTGGTAGTGATGTCAGTGAAGCAGGGAAACCTCAGAAAACTGATAGGTTGATATATATGTATTTTTAAATGACCCTAATAAAAATGGTAATAGTTTTTCCATATTTATTATCTCAGATTTTAGATGGGAATGTTATATAAACACTTTGGAGGAAGAATACCATCTTGGGAATAACTGGGAATACTCACACACTACAGTTGACATCAGCATTAATGGTATTGAGTGACAGTTAATTCTTTCCCCCACGTAATCCACAGTAAATACTCCTTTTGGCTTTTTCTTGCTTGGATTTCTTTTTTTCAGTTTAACATTGAACAGTAAGTCTTAAAAATGGCAAGTAGGGCTTCCCTGGTGGCGCAGTGGTTGAGAGTCCACCTGCCGATGCAGGGGACACGGGTTCGTGCCCCGGTCCGGGAAGATCCCACATGCCGCAGAGTGGCTGGGCCCCTGAGCCATGGCCCCTGAGCCATGGCTGCTGAGCCTGCGCGTCCGGAGCCTGTGCTCCGCAATGGGAGAGGCCGCGACAGTGAGAGGCCCGTGTACCGCCAAAAAAAAAAAAAAAAAAAAAGAAAAAAAAAAAATGGCAAGTATTCCAAAATAAAAATACCATTAAAAAGTGGCATTTATTTTTGATTTGTTGATATTTTCTAATCTGATATTTTGTACATTGTCCATCTTATTGAACATTCTTTCCCAATTGTATTTTTCAGATTTTCCAATGCATTTCATAGTAGGGGAAGAATCCTCCTCACTTATCTTTTGAAATTCTGGGAACACAATTATCTTTTTTAGGAAATTCTATGGCAGTTCCTTCTATCTTTTGGGAGAAAAAAGAGGAAGTCAGCCATTGTGATGAACTAGTGCTCTCTATTATTTTTCCATCTATTTCTCTCCTGTTCTTGGAAATTTATAGCCTAACATGTACTTCCATCAACTCAAGTACACCACATAAATATGAAACTTTCTGTAATTTCAAAAAAAAAACCCCAAGTTAAGGCAATTTAATTCAATCAGTACTTATTGGGTTCCCAATTTGTGTGGAATATTTAAAAGATACACAAAATGAATAAGACATTTGCTGATATCAAAGTATTTATAGTCTCACTGGAGCTATTTCTAGTTTTTACTTGCTTTTATACACATCCTTGTGGTTGTTAATGGTTTTACTATCTTCAAATTCTGCAAATATGCCTGCTGCAAAAATTTTAAAGTGCCTTGTTTTCTGTGTTGTTGTACAGGAAGAGTTTTCAAAAGCCCATTGCTTTTGGTAGGAAACAGCACACCACTAACACAGATGCTATCAGAAATCTTTCCTCACATTTTTAAAAGATCATTACATGATGTTTACTTCCTGTGTGATATTATCAATTTCTACACTTCTTTCAGTAGCTAAGGTTAAATGCTATTCATTTTCTCTTTCACTGTAGATTGGTTTGTGTTTAACTCTTTCATGCTTTCTTATGTGTGCATTACAAGGGATCTGAAATAATAAGGAATCTTGAAAATGTTTAGAGCACTTAGAGTTATGGTTCAATAAGCAATTTTTTAACATCTTTATTGGAGTATAATTGTTTTACAATGTTGTATTAGTTTCTTAATCTGCACTTTTCCTCTGTAATTTATCCAGTTTCACTTTCAGGGCTACTGTTCATTGGGCATACATTTGTATAGATGTCTGCCCTGCAATCCTAACTGTGTGATAGGTGAAAAAACACACAGAAGGGAAGAGCAGGAAAGCCAAGGAACAGAAGCATGGTCCCTGTACTAGGGAGGAAATAAAATTCATTCAGATAAAATAATACGAATGATAAAGCTGAGCACGTGTTTACATAAAATTAAAAATATAATGCTTCTTTTAAATTTTTGAGAAACTCAGACATCTGATGAAGTCATGAGGGAATAAGATGGTATAGATTTAATCTCCTACTACAAACAATTAAAAAAACTGGACAAAAATACAAGAAACAAATATTTCAGGAATTAGACAATGGAAGTACAGGACTGAGAAAAGGAAAAAACTGAAGTGAATTCTATGACTACCCGGGTTTTATAACTTCAAGTAATTTCTAGACTATGGAGCAGCAAGGAAGAACCAAAACATGGTCTGGTAATCTCATAAATTGAGAAGACAGGGGGACTGAGATGGCTAAAATGCATGGGACAGAGAATTTGAGATTATGGAGATACACAGAAAAAGAACCTAAAAGGAACTTAACTCTTTGCCAGAAAATTCAACACTCCTTAAAAGAATAAAACAAAATGCAGTCTTCAAAAATGTAAAATTTATAATGTTTAATATTCAATAAAAATTACTAGACATACAGATAAGCATAAAATGGGAATCATAGCCAAGTGGAAAATTAATTATGGAGGACATGAAAAGGTACTGTTCAGATATTTTGCAACAGGGAACAGGCTATCATTCTGGATTTACTTTTGTTTCTGTGCTGAAGGCACACTGCCCTCAGGCTGCCCACAGCCCAAGCCTGGGCATGGTGAGAGCACCAATGTGGGCTTATTCCAGCAAGTGCTGGGACTTCTTGAATGGGTGACTTTGGCTGAAACTCTCCCATTGACTTTACTGAATTTTTTTTTGAAATATACTGCCGTCCAAGATTTTTCTCCCTTCCTTTTATCTCTTCTATAAATATCAGATCTGTATCATGGTTTAAAGGCTCTCCACACCTCTTATTGCTCTCTCCAACATTAAATCTCTTGCATACCTAAAACCCATCCTGACATTTGCTTTGCAATAGACCCAAACTAATACAAATGGTACCAGGAATAGTCTAAATAAACAGGTGATAAATAGGGATTTGAGACTGGCTCATTCACTGAAGGGCAGGCAAAATGGAATCCATCCTGAATGGTAGGTTGGACATGAATTGTCCCTGGCACAAGGTAGTGGCATGGTTGATAAAGATTTCACCGTTGTTGAACAAGAAAGTGTACCAGTGGAGGGAAATGCCCTTGTAGTTTCTGTGGGTCATTTGAAAGATACGCAAAAACATTTCTACAAAGATAGTGGAGTTCACTGTTCTCTGAGTTGTATTTATGTTACATAGAGGAATCATCAGAAATGGACGATTGTTAATAAGCAGTTTAATACTAAGTGTGAAAGCAGGAGCTTTCAAAGAGATCCTTCTCTCCTGCAGTGGAAGAGCAGACATAGCCAAGTAAGTTAAGAATCTGATACTTAGAATTGTAGAGTTCCAGGTTTGTTCGAATGCTCGTCCAAGGTTGACCTATTATGCTAACGTCAGGGCCCTGACTGAGAAAGTCTGGGGCTGACCCTGAAACATGGGATGCAGACAAGTGGTTGGAAACCCCTGAGAATTTATTGACTGTGGACTCACTCTCCTCGCTTAGATCCTCAGAACTTGGAGGTAGCCCACTCTTTCTGGAGCTAGTACTTTTCCTAAGATGGACAATGCTGCAGAGAACTCTCACCCACAAGGCAGCAGGTACCCCCATAAGAGGCTGGTCCTACCTTGTCTCTTGCCTGCCATGCTGATAGGCACTTGATCAAGAAGCCTGGGATGAAAGAGGGAACAAGTAAAAAATAATTAATTGGGAACGCTTTCTCAGCACATGGGGTTTATTATCCTGGCAAAGACCCTAAGGGAAGGGGCAAACTCTCCAATGGAGTTGCTCTTAAGAAAAACAGTTGTCAACACTGAGAGAAGTGGAAGTGTCCTGGCGTGCTGAAAGGAAGGATTAAAGATGCTGGGGGAGTGGGTGTGTTGCATTAGGGTGTGAAACCAGAAGATCCCTCAAAGGGTTAGTTCCACAGGAGGACTCAGAGACCAAAGTCCTCACTAACGCCATTAGGAACGTGTTGACGAGAGACACACCAGCACCAATAGGTCTGTGGTGGTGTTCCTTCGCAGAAGATAGGAGAGGCAGTCATAAACCTGGGCTCGTTAGTGTACGCAGGGACATTGTGTACACTTCAGGATGGCCCTGAAGTAATGGAGGCCAGGAGGTGGCACTTAATCATCAGAAATGAGGCCTCTGCAATTACCTTAATTACTAGCGAGATCAAAGGGGCAGCCAAGGGGACTTGTCCCTCAGAAAATGATAGAGATAGTTAATAGAGCATGGTGTCCCTTGGGGCAAAATAGCTTGGCAACCAACAAGCGTGATATTTTAAATCTATAACCAAAAGTGAGCAAAAGAGCAGTAGGCAGAGGAGGGTCAGCCCAATAAAACGTTTCTACCCCTTGCTCATTTTCTGAACCTGAGCCAATTTCCAGATCTAGAACTCTTTGACTGAAAAGAGGACTGGATGCATAGGAGGAAATACTGTGTAACTGCATGGCACATGTATGCTGTAGTACTCTCACATTCCTTTCCCAAAGGGACTGATGGCTGTTTGCTTGGGTGACTGCACATTAGGGAAAAGGGATGTATTAGTTTCCTTTTGCTGCCATAACACACCACAAGAAACATAGCACTTTAAAATGACAGTAATGTATTCTTTCACAGTTCTGTAGGTCAGAAGGTCAATACAGTGTGACTCAGCTGATTCAGTTTAAGGTCTCACAAAA
Source organism: Mesoplodon bidens (assembly GCF_964165515.1). Taxonomy (NCBI): domain Eukaryota; kingdom Metazoa; phylum Chordata; class Mammalia; order Artiodactyla; family Ziphiidae; genus Mesoplodon; species Mesoplodon bidens. The sequence goes on along the minus strand of NC_138176.1, from coordinate 72,205,973 downwards.
CCAAAATCTAGAGGTTGGTAGTGTCACATTCCTTTATGGAGGTTTCTTCCTGGGAAAGAGTATGTATCTGTATCACGAGGCTATTAGCAGAATTCATTTCTTTATGGTCATAAAGCTGAGATCCCTATTTTCTTGATGGCTGTCAGACAGAAGACTCTCAGCTCTTTTAAGCAACATTTGTTCCTCGTCATGTTGCCCCCTCTGTCTTTAAACCAGTAAGAGTGCACTGAATTCTTCTCACACTTAAAATCTTTCTTACCTCTTATGGTCCCTATGACTCCAGCTGGAGAAAGTCTTCTGCTTTTGAGGGCTTATATGATTAGATTGAGCCACCTGGATAAATCAGGCTAATTTCCTTATCTTAAAGTCTGTAACCTTAATTACATCTGCAAAGTCCCTTTTGCCATGAAATGAAATCTATTCACAGGTTCTAGGGATTAGGGTATGAGTATCTTTTTGGGTCCATTCTGCTTACTACAAAGGAATACCCAGACTTCTGAGGACATTTGGACACAAGGTATGAGTTGATATGTATACCTAGAGGCTCAAAGAATTATTATTATTTTGCTCTAAGAATGGAAACATATGGAGGCCAGATAGTAAATGGAGTCCTCAGTAAAATTGGCTCGTGGTAGGCTCCTTGGATCCCCAGATTCACCCAATAGTCATTTCCCCTTCCTATCAATGGGAAGTTGATATACTTGGTAGTTGGAGCAACCCTCACATTGCCTGTGCACTATCATAGTGGGAAATGTCAAGCAGGAACTTCTGAAATGTTTTTGCTGTTCCTCTCCCAATATTCCAGTTAAGATTGTAAATAAAACATACTATAACATTTTGAGGGGATGGTAGAGATTAGTGAGACCATTAAAGACCCGAAGAGAGCAGTAGGGGTCCCTATCAAATCTGTTAAATTTGTTATTCTTTTTTTTAATAAATTTATTTATTTGTTATTTTTTATTTTTAGCTGTGTTGGGTCTTCATTGCTGCGTGAGCTTTCTCTAGTTGTGGAGAGTGGGGGCTACTTTTCATTGCGGTGTGTGGGCTTCTCATTGCGGTGACTTTCTCTTGTTGTGGATCATGGGCCCTAGGCATGCAGGCTTCAGTAGTTGTGGCTCATGGGCTCTACAGCGCAGGCTCAGTAGTTGTGGTGCATGGGCTTTGTTGCTCTGCGGCATGTGAGATCTTCCCGGACCAGGGCTTGAACCTGTGTCCCCTGGACTGGCAGGTGGATTCTTAACCACTGCACAGCAGAGACGTCCAAATTTGTTATTCTTGTCCCTGCAAAAACTGGAGCATCCTGGCAAATGACTATAGATTACAACAATCTCGACCAAATAGTTGCCCTTATAACATCTGTTTTTCTACATGTGTGTGTTGCTAGAGGAGATTAATAAGGCCCTGGGTGCATGTTATATAACCACTGTTTTGGAAAATTCATTATTTTTCATTCTAAGTTAAAAAGTAGATCTAAAATAGTTTGCATTAATGTAGGGTACACAACAATTTTCATTTAGTTTACCACTAGGCTACTTTAACACTCTCTTCTCTGTTATACTATAGTTTGAAGAAATCTGAACTGTTTGGTCATCCCACCAGTCTTCATACAGATCCATGAAATATATGACATCATGCCAATGAGACAGGATGAATAAGATTTGGCTAATGAACTGGAAACTTTGGAAAGACACATTCCACCAGAGTTTGGGAAAAAAATTCTGTGTAGTTTCAGGGACCTGCTTCTTCAGTGAAAATTTTAAGGGTTTGGTGGTTAGGGTACAGCTATATCCACTCCAAAAAAAAAAAAAAAACCCTCAGACAAATTGCTGCATAGTGCATCCTCTTTCACCAAAAAGGGAAACATAGGACCTGCTACACCTCTTTGTGTTTTATAAGCATCCTAAATATTCTACAGACATTAAAAGTATAATAATTAAATATTACAAATAATTTTATGACTATAAATTTGAAAACCTAGACAAAGTGGACAAATTCCATGAAAGACACAAATTGTAAAAACTGACTCAAGAAGAAATTGAAATTCCAGATAGTTCTATATCACTTAAAGAAAAATTTGTAATTATCTTCCCAAACTAAAAATCTTCAGGCCCTTGTGGCTTTACTAGCAGTTGTAACACTGAGAAGACATTATGAAGAATTGATAACATTTCTATACAAAAACGTTACACTGCCTTAATCATTTTATTGAGGCAGGAATTACACTAACTCCAGAATCACACAAAGACGTTGTATTAATTTCCTGACTGCTATAACAAAATACCACAAATTTGTTTAAAACAACAGAAATTTATTCTCTTAGAGTTATGGAGACTAGAAATCTAAAATCAAGGTTTTGACAGGGCCATGCTCTCTTCAAAGTCTATAGGGAAAGAGCCTTCCTTGACTCTTCCTGCTTCTGGAAGCTCCAGGCATTCCTTGGCTTTCAGCTGCGGTACCTCAATTTCTGCCTCCATTGTCACATGGCATTCTCTCCAGGTGTCTGGGTCAAATTTTCCCTCTTCTTATAAGGATACCAATCATATTGAATTAGGGCCCTCCCTAATGACTTCACCTGAACTTGATTAGTTGTGGTATTGACCTTGTTGAAATGCAAAGATTTCTTAGCTGAAACAGAAAAAATTAATCATAAAGAAAAATTAATAAATTAGACTTCATGAAATTTAAAAACTTCTGCAAAGGCAAGTCACAGATGGGGAGAAAATATATGCAACAAATAGCTACAAAAGTCTTGGATCACAATATGTAAGGAGAACTTATGGTTCAATGATAATAAGAAAAAGGATCTAATAATGGACAATATATTTTAACAGTCACTTTAAAATAGAAGATATGCAAATGGCCAGATGCTCAACATCATTAATGTAATGAAATTGCACTTTAAAAATAGCAAGTTACCACAATATTTTCATTGGAATATCTAAAATTAACAAGTCTGACAATGTCAAGTTTCATCAAGGATGTGATGCACACATTGCTTGTGCATAACGAACATGTTACAACTACCTCAACAGAGTAGAAATTCACCCAAGGGAGATGAAAACATAGGTCCATACAAAGAACAAAACACTAATGTTCTTAGCAGCTTTATTCATAGTAGCCCAAAACTGAATAGAACCCACATGTATATCAGCAGGTCATGGGTCAAATTGTGTTATAGCCATACTATACATACTATTCGTATGTATTGTACTATGACTATTTATTCTATTTCACTGTAAGAAAGAAATGAAACACTAGTATACTCAATACTATGGATAAACCTCAAAAATATTATACTGAGTCACAAATTGAGTCCGAAATAATACATACTTTATGATATCATTTTATGAAACAGACAAATATAGCCTTTTGTAACAGAAAGCAGATCAGTAATTATCTGTGGCCAGGTGAGGGTGGGGACCTAACTACAAAGAGCACGAGGGAAATTTTTGAGGCAATGAAAACACCTTATAAAATTGTTTTGGTGGTTATTTCAGTGTATACACTTGTCAAAATTTGCCAACATGTACAGTCAAAGTTGCTTCACTTTACTGTATTTAAACTATACCTAATTAAGTTGATTTTATAAAACTCTCACAAAATCTCAAATAAGAAATTTAAGTAGCAGTATTAGACTAAAGTGGTCAGAGCTGTCTTTTTATCCATTTAGTCCTAGTAGCGCATAAGGGCATGTTCCCATATGGTTGGGTATAGACCCTGACTACAATAGATATGACTTATTCATACGAAGTATTCAAAATTTGCATTAAAACAGACATATGTACTTACACACACTTTAAAAAATGTGAGAGCAGGCTAACCTTGTCAGTGTTCTTCAGATGAGAAGTTTGATTTTAATAAATTGAGTGAACATGTGTAGAAACAATTTGTTTCCTATGAGATGAGGGGAGATGAAGAGAACAGGGGATTTTGCTTGGGAGGCTGTGGACAGTTAGCGGTATGACAGGGAATTACTGTAGAGTCAATGAGTAAGTTTCTGCCTATGTTAGCTGGCAATGTAGAACCTTTGATGTTGGTTTAGAACCTGCATCTTTGTCATAATGCTCCAAGTGAGTTGATATAAATGTGCATACCTCTTTGATGCTGTCTCCTGAGAACTCTACCTTTGCAGAAATCACTCTCCCTCTCTTTTTTGTTCTTCTCTCTTTACTTCCATACTCAGGTTGCATGGTCACCCTATCTAGGTGTCCTAGCAGTCAAGGAAGCAAGACCTTTTTCCTTATCTTTGCAACCAACTCTTTCTTATTTTTCATTAAAGTGGTTTCTTAATGTCTGAAATGTACTTTACATGGAAGAGGCTCTCCCATGGTCATGCACAATATTTTTAAAAACCCACACCTGGGTCTTTTCTATAAGCCCATTTTATTTTTCTAGCATCAACTCTCATGTAGCTGGTATTCTTGGCTCCTCTCCCTATATTAAGCAAATGAAGAATGTAGAATGAAAAATGTTTGAGAAGGACCACTTCAGACCTCTGTTCTGTCTCCTCACTGGTTCTCCTTTTCATTTGCCTCCACCAGTTCATAACTTCAGTTCTTTTTAGATTCCAAACTAGATGCCATCAATCTTCTTGTTTCTTTAGTACATACTCCTTGCCCTCAACCTCACCTCACTGTTCTTGCAAATCCTCTTGACAACCACCCATGTAATCTGGTTTCCTGGGAGACAACCTTGCTTATTCCTTGAAAGCTTCAGTTACCCACATTTTTGCAGTGATTACCATTCTCACCTCTTATAGACTCTCTGTATACATTGGATTCAAGAAAGCATGTAATAAGTCAAAGAGGTTTCTCCTTACTATACTCAATACATTCATAATTGTAATTAAAAGCATACAGAAATAGCTATAACTATGGAATACCTTTGTCCTAATATCTCTTTTTATTAACACTATAAGGATATCAGAAGAATAGAGTTAGTCATCACTTCTACTTTTTCTTTTTTTTTTTTTTGCAAAAACAGCAAATTTTCCTTCTTTATGTCCCTCTTCTCTGAGAAACTTTGATTTTGCTTGTGTTCTCTCTCTCACTTTTTTTTTTAATGGATTTGTTTTCAGCAGAATTTCCCTTTGTTTGTATTAGTTCTAGTTGTACTGTCACTTGGGGTTTGAAGAGTTTTCCAAGGGAACTTCTTAACAAGTTCACATTTTATTTTTCTTGGTTCTCTTGGAATCAGTTTTACTGATCTGATCTGATCTCTTGGAATCAGTTTTACTGATCTGCTGTTTAGAAAGGCTACAGTTGGGCTTCCCTGGTGGCGCAGTGTTTGAGAGTCCGCCTGCTGATGCAGGGGCCACGGGTTCGTGCTCCGGTCCGGGAAGATCCCACATGCCACGGAGCGGCTGGGCCCGTGAGCCATGGCCACTGAGCCTGCGTGTCCGGAGCCTGTGCTCCACAATGGGAGAGGCCACAACAGTGAGAGGCCTGTGTACAGCAAAAAAAAAAAAAAAAAAAAGAAAAAGGAAAAGAAAGGCTATAGTTACAGAAGTTGGGAGGGGGAAGTCCTTAAGATTAGTTAGCTAACATTTCCTGTTATAATATGAAAATTTTCTCAATCCTCAGCTTGTGGACAGAAAACCATATTATAGCACAAAATCTGAGACATTCTAGAAGCTCAGTAATAGTTGTTGAATTGTCAATAGATATATTCACCATGTTCAATATGTTATCTTTACTGATCAAGATAGAGGATGCCTTATCTCTAATTTGAAAGAGAGGTTTGTATTGAATACCTGTTATATGAGGAAAATTACAGTAAACACTTGGGGTCTTCTATCATGTATCACTGGTCAAAAGAGTTAAGAGAGTCTCTTAGATTGACTTCCCCAGAAAGCAGAGCCAAAGCAAAAGGCTAATGTGCAGCTATTTTATAAACTGCCTCTCTGAACAATTCCTGTGGAGGAAAGGGAGAATGTAGAATAATCTATCCACTAGCTCTTGTAAGCCATTGGTAAATTTTACCTCATGACATAATAGTGCCCCCCAGACTTGCACATTGTGCATACAGGGTATGGTAACTTAGCAGAGTCCTGTGGTATCACCTGCAAGGCAGCCCCGGGATAGGAGGACAGAGATACATACATGGAAGGGGTGGAAGATGGGGTATCATCTGGTTACATCTGTGTGTATTTGATTAGAACACATGGAGAGCTGGAACAAGGATGCCAAGATGAGGATCTGAAGAGAAGGAAGATTGGTGTCTAATACAAAGGTCTTTGTTTCCTTTGTTTCCTTCTGTAAACATACATGATCTAAGCATATCCTCATGGATATGAGACTGTGTGTGCTCAGTCTCTGCACTGAAGACAACTTCCTACTTATTGGATTTATCTCCCTATTGGATATTGCTGATGGGATTTCTGCTACCAAAGGGTTATGCATGGGGGACATTGTAAGGTGGATGGAGGGCCTCGTGGTCCATACCTGTAGAGGGGAGAATGTAGAGCATGCTTGGAAGTACAGTTCTTCTCTCCTTTGATTCCTTTCTTGGGAGTAATATTTATGGAGAATTTGTGCCTTGTTACAAGGATCACTCACAAATGTGATGGCTGTATATTACACACTTGGGAGTGGCCAAGAACAGCTGGTAATATAGCTGCCAACATTGTAACTGACAGAAAGAGGATGCTCTGAATTGGTGCCCTAGTGAAGATGTGCAGAGGGATAAAAATAAACTGAAAATAATGCTAAGAACAAGTCCTGGTTTACAGGTCACTACTTATTTCAGATTTCTTTTAAAACTGTTAGACATAGATATTACTTTATTTACTTCAAGTATATTGCTATAAATTACTTCATTTTCAGCAAGGAAATTTGAGTAACAGAAAAATTAAACCCATTAGTTTTCTATTGACTTTAGTTTTGTCTCAGGGCTAGAATCCAGTCAGATTTTACATTTTTGAAGGAAGTAGAGCTCCATTATGAAAGCTATGAGTGGGTTTTCCAGAAAAATGGACTTTGCACATGTAACCTTGTGCATATGGGTGCATGTACACAAGTTTGCATAAAATTTCAGACCCTTGAAATCTTTCTCTAATAAGGGTAGAAACAGAAAGATAATCTTACACGGTCTGTTATGAAACTGTGAATAAGAATTAACTTTAAGCAAACCTATTTTCCAAGTAGAATTTCATGCCTACTTTCTATCAAATTAGGTAAATTATACATGGTGCTATTTATTTTTTTCTCATTTTCAGGAAATTACTAAATTTTGAATGCATTTTTTCTCTCTATGGATAAATTAATGTAGTTAAGAGGAAAACCACAAAATATGAGAAATTCAGGTAGGATACGATGTATGATAAAAGATTAATAGAGCTGGCAATTTCCCAATCTGGAGAAAAGAAGGCTAAGGGGAGACATGTTAGAATCTGAAAATATGTTAACGGATATTCCCAGGAGGACAGGGACCAATTCTCATTAGTCAATGAGAGCAGAGCAGGAAGTAATGGGCTTAAACTGCACCTGGGAAATTTAAGTTAAATAAAAGAAAACTTTTTAACCATGAGAACAATTAAACAACGATGCAGATTATCAAGGGAAATAATGAATTCACCTTTACTAATAATATTCAAAGTAGCACTTGACACTCATACATCAGGTATAAGTTAGGAATAATAAAAATCAATTCTACCAACATTCTGGGAATAGATTAGATGATCCAAGAGGGAATACTTTTCAAAATCCCTGCCATGTTGGGCTTCCCTGGTGGCGCAGTGGTTGAGAGTCTGCCCGTTGATTCAGGGGACACGGGTTCGTGCCCCGGTCTGGGAGGATCCTACATGCCGCGGAGTGGCTGGGCCCATGAGCCATGGCCACTGAGCCTGCACATCTGGAGTCTGTGCTCCGCAATGGCAGAGGCCACAACAAAAAAAAATCCCCACATGTACAAAAATAGACTCAATGGAAAGAACAACTTTTAAAATATGTAAGATGAACAAAATATTCTATAAATAATTATTTGTTTACTACCATGTGCAAAGCTCAAATTTAGCCTCTGGAGGAAATAAAGATAAATCCTAAATGATTTAAGCCCTCAAGTTGCTTATTTGGTAGTAAATTGGTGCCCCCAATTATTTTAAAATTGCATATCTTTATTAGGAGAAATATTTTGAGCACTCAACCCTAATAAAAGTATATTAATTTATTTATGGATGTAACATATACACAGTAAAAAATAAGTATAATATAAATTAAAAAGAGTAAAATAAAGATGAAATAAATCTTACTTTAAAAATATTTTCCTGGGCCTCCCTGGTGGCGCAGTGGTTGAGAGTCCGCCTGCCGATGCAGGGGATACGGGTTCGTGCCCCGGTCCGGGAGGATCCCATATGCCGCGGAGCGGCTGGGCCCGTGGGCCATGGCCGCTGGGCCTGCGCGTCCGGAGCCTGTGCTCCGCAGCGGGAGAGGCCACAACAGTGAGAGGCCCGCATACCGCAAAAAAAAAAAAAAAAAAAAAAAAAAAAAAAAAAAATTTTCCTGGTGGCACAGTGGTTGAGAGTCCGCCTGCCGATGCAGGGGATACGGGTTCGTGCCCCGGTCTGGGAAGATCCCACATGCCGCGGAGCAGCTAGGCCCGTGAGCCATGGCTGCTGAGCCTGCGCGTCCGGAGCCTGTGCTCCACAACGGGAGAGGCCACAACAGTGAGAGGCCCGCGTACCGCAAAAAAAAAGAAAAAAAAAATATTTTGCTAATAGTTGTACCCTTATCTATCATTAACTTGTTATTTAGGGGCTTCCCTGGTGGTGCAGTGGTTGAGAGTCTGCCTGCCAATACAGGGGACACGGGTTCGAGCCCTGGTCTGTGAAGATCCCACATGCCATGGAGCAACTAGCCCCGTGAGCCACAATTACTGAGCCTGTGCGTCTGGAGCCTGTGCTCCGCAATAAGAGAGGCCGCGATAGTGAGAGGCCCGCACACCATGATGAGGAGTGGCCCCCACTTGCCGCAACTAGAGAAAGCCCTCGCACAGAAATGAAGACCCAACACAGCCATAAATTAATTAATTAATTAATTAATTAAATTTTTTTAAAAGGCAAAATTCCTTTAAAAAAAAAAACTTGTTACTTAAAGCCACGATAATCAATTAGACCAGTTTCATATTTAACAATGATAATTGTTACTCTTTATATAAAATCAACTTCTTCATTAGGTTAAGGTTCTTGGCTGGCTTCTTGTCACATCTAATTAGACTGTCATTATTTTTACTTTGTACAGTGGCCAACAAAGAACTCATACTGGGTATAGGAGAACTGTCAGCTCTGCTACTATACATTGTTTTTTATGCTTCAATTTAGTGTAACTTGCAATCTGTGATTTTTCTACAAAATTTTTTTAAGACTCTTGTCCCTTATATGGGGTTTATTTCGTTGGAACTAGATAATACAATTCATAAAGCTACTTAATTGTTGACTGTAATATATATCAATATTTTAAGCAGAAATGCATTCATGAAGGGATCCCTATCAACTCTTATCTAAATTGAGCATATTCCTCTCTTTCCTCAGGACCTCATGTTCTGTAGGTGACTTTTGACCTTAGAATCTGTGTAATAAGTGATGGCACATACATCAATTTATATATTGTAGTATTCATAAAGCTTAATTATGTTTATAGGTAAAATAATAGAAATAGACTACTGCTTCCAGAATTATAGGAAGACTAGACTATAGGAAGACTATAATAATAGACAAGATTATTCTAAAAGCCTTCCAGTGCAAATCAATTCAGATTTTAAATGAACATACTTTTAAATGCATTGATAAACTCACAGGAACATTTTTTAAATCCCCAAGGATTTTCCCCCTCAATAAATTAAAAACTAGAAAAAAAATATTTAGATTTTATGTACAATAGAAATATATTTTCCAGTAATGAGGGACTTCATTACAAATTTACCCTCATCAAGCAAAAAAAATTCTAAAGGATGCATATAATAGAAAAGAAAAATGACCATAGAAGATTTGAAGTGTAAGGAATAATAGTGAACAAAGGTATTAGTGAGCATGCCAACAAACGTAGACATACATTGTATATAAAAAAAGAAACGGTTATGTCCAATGTATGAGGTTAAGATTAACTAGAAAGCAAGGAGAACTAAAATACTAGGCAGTAATATAAGGTAATTTTCAATGGAGGCAATCAGAGTTAAAGTATGAAAGTTGAAATATTCTAAAGTCTTTTTATTGTCTGGCAAGAGGAATAATAAAGGGATTTTTTTTTTTTTTTTTTTGTGGTACACAGGCCTCTCACTGTTGTGGCCTCTCCCCTTGTGGAGCACAGGCTCCGGACGTGCAGGCTCAGCAGCCATGGCTCACGGGCCCAGCCACTCCGCGGCATGTGGGCTTCTCCCGGACTGGGGCACGAACCCATGTCCCCTGCATCGGCAGGTGGACTCTCAACCACTGTGCCACCAGGGAAGCCCAATAAAGGGATTTTTTAAATGTTAAGGATACAAGGTAAATTTTCAAAGATAACCACCAAGAACATAGGTCAAATGGTGTAATGAAATTTTAAAAAATCAAAACAATCAAAGCAAAAGAAAGAGGAAATGAGGAAAAGGTAGCATAAAAAAGTGGAACAGATGAAAAACACAAAATAAGAAAGTAGAAAAAAATGTACCAGCAATCACTATAAATGTAAGTGAACAAAATATTAAACTCATTAATGAAACTGGTAATATTTCTAAATTGTATAAAATGCCAACATATAGCAAAAGCTGTTTTCCAAGGACACACCTAAAACATAAAGGTAAGCAAATATTTTAATGTAAAAGATGGGAAAAAAGGCAAAACTAGCCTGAAAAATTTAGATAAGAATAACTCAGGATTTTATGTCAAAAGCAATACCAAGGTGGAGGGGACTCACTAGACAGTGATAAAGTTCCAGTTCACTTGGAACATGTAGCAATACTAAACCTGTGTACACCTGATGAAATAGCCTTGAACATATAAGGTAAAACTTGACAGAACTAAAAGGAGACCTGAACAAATCCACTATCAGAATGGGAGATTTACACCTTTCACATTATAGGATATTATTTATTTTTGAATAACACAACAAACAGTTTTAGTGAACTTATAAAGAACTCTGGGCTCAATAATTAGAGAATATCCATTCTTCTTCAAGTACCATGAAAAAAATACAGATTTCAAAGGATACAATCTGTGAACATTAGACAATGAAATTAAGCTAGGAGGTGAAAGCTCTCTTAAACATTTTGGGAAAAGAACCTCATAAATAAAAATGAAGGAATCTTAATAGGAGTTTGGAAACTTTTAGGATGGATAATAACAAAAACACTTGTGTCAGTTTAAGTCCTCTGAGAAGCAGACACCAATACAGAATGAGATGTACATGAGCTATTTTGGGGAGATGCCCTTGAAGAATAAAGAGGGATGGGGAAGGAGTACGTCACCAGAGCCTTCAGACTGTGATGCAGGACTGACGTCTGTGAAAAGACAGAAGAAAGGAGGATTGGGAGGGAAGAACTTCACAGTCACAGTTCTGAGAAAGCCTCAGCCAAGCTGATGGGAGTCCCCAAGTCAAGGCTGCCCATTGAAAGAGTCCCATACCCAGCAAATGAGGACCTGCTCTGGCACCCTAGCTGTGCTTGGTCCTTGGCTCTGAGCAGCCTGGGAGGGTATCAGAAGGTGCAGCAGCTGCCAGTCAGCCGTGTTCTCACAGCACAGCCTTTCGAAGGAGAGATGAGCAGCGCACCTCCACGGTCACCACAACACAAAACATATGCACTAACACTTCTGGAATAGATTTATACCACATTTTGAGAGAAATGTATGGCAGTAAGTACTTATATTAGAATGAAAGCTTAAAATTAATGAGCTTTGTGTTCACCGTAAGATAGAAAAAAGTGTCAATAGAATAACCACAAAGAAAATAGGAGCAAGGAAACAGTAAAGATAAAAGCATAAATTAATGTGATATAAACCAAAAAAAAATATGGAATACACATGTTAAAAATAAATTGTTGAAACATTTAGTGAAATATATAAACCATTGGCAAAATGGATCAAGAAAAAAAAGCATAAAATATTAACATAAAAGGAACATAATTGTAGTTACAGTAAACAGTTAAAATGATAAAGGAATAATATGAACAATGTGAACTATAAATAGAAAACCTTAGTTAAAATGGATAAAATTACTAGAAAAATATACCAAAAGTGACTCAGAAGAACAGGAATACCAAATAACCCTAACTAATCTAGAAATTAAATCCGTATTTTAAAGTCTTCCTACCAAGAAAATACCAAGGCCAACTGATTTTTATGTGAGTTCTGCCAAACATTTAGGGATATGATCATTCCCAATAAATAAAAACTCTTCTAGAAAATATAAAATGGCAAGCACTTCCTACCTCATTTTACATAAGCATGTATAAAATTATAAATGTCTATTATATATAACATATATAATACTTATATATAATTATTTGTATATACATAGTATAAACTTTAGTACCCAAACTCAGTAAAAAAAAATTATAGAAAATTATAGAGCTAACTCATTGATGAATATAGATGTTAAAATCCCATCATTTTTACACATCCAAACGTATGTGTCTCATTAAGCATAAGTAAAAAAACCAACTTAGAAACTGCACGCAGCATGATATAATTTTAGAAAGTTCAAAACACAAAAGTAAGCACTATATTGCTTAGAAATGCATGGATTCATTCACAAGATCATTTAGAATCAAGACTATCTGTTCGTGGAAGGGAGGAGAATGAAGTCTCTGCGGGTACATGGCAGAGATTCAGTGTTATTAGTAATGTTCTCTGTAGTAAGCTGGTTGGTGACTCTTTGAAATTATTTTTATGGTATAAGATACTTTTAGAGGTGGAAAGGACCTCTGAAATAAACAAGTCTGGTTTCTCATTTTACTAGTCAGCAAACCAGGCTAGATATTTCTAAGTGCTTTACATACAGTCACACAAAATCATGTGACTCTTTACTCATGTTCTTTTCAGCATAAAACACTTATAGAAGATGAATGATTTTTCTGTCTGGATTTTTTGGTCCATTTAAACTGTCATTAGGTATGAAATCCTTATGCCAAACATTAAATAACCCATTACTTGACATTCACATTTTAATATTTGTTTCAATCATTTACTTTACATATGGTATCAGAAATTATTTTTAAATAGGGAAATATAAATTGCTATCATTTATTAACTGCTCCCTATGTGTTTATCACTGTGATAAATTCTTTTTTTAAATTAATTTAATTTTTTTATTTTTGGCTGCATTGGGTCTTCATTGCTGCGTGTGGACTTTCTCAAGTTGAGGCAAATGAGGGCTACACTTCGTTGCAGTGTGCGGGTTTCTCATTGCAGTGTCTTCTCTTGTTGCAGAGCACAGGCTCTGGAGCATGTGGGCTCAGTAGTTGTGGCTCGTGGGCTCTAGAGTGCAGGCTCAGTAGTTATGGCGCACAGGCTTAGTTGCTCCGCGACATGTGGGATCTTCCTGGACCAGAGCTCAAACCTGCGTACCCTGCATTGGCAGGCAGATTGTTAACCACTGCACCACCAGGGAAGCCCTGTTATAAATTCTTTATAAATATTATTGACTAATTTGCTGTCTGGTTTTATCAAATTTAGAGTCAAAGTTTATTCTTGGGGACCATTTTCCTGATTGCATCATTATTAGCTGTAATATAGTGATTTAATTTGCAGAAACACTTAGAGGGGTGAGGACAGTTTTCCTAGAGAAATACAATGAGAAGAAGTCAGCTAGGTAAGAAATGGAATTGAAGGTGGCAGAGGAGCAGTTTGCACAGGAGAGGAAGAGAGATGCTCTAGGGGATAATGCACCCTGCAAGTAGGAGGACAGTGGAGTCCTTATGTCCTAAGTGTAATGAAACAGAAACAGCAGAAAAGCTATGGACCCTGAACAGCAAATGTAGGCTAGGTACAGGGAGATCTTTTTAGAAATCTTGAGGTCCAGTTGTAAGGGATGTGCTACTTAACTCTCCATTCCAACCCCAATGCCTATGACCTCAGAGAGGCAGCATTACTTGCAGGGACCCCTAAAGAAACTTGTTTTGTTTTGTTTTGTTTTGTTTTTTTAATCAGTCTATAGAGTAACATCTCTGAGATGGAATTTCAAATGAGTTGTAATTCTTAACTGCCTGCTTTTGTAGGTTGAGTTTCACACCAACAAAGGAGTGATTAGCACATACTATGAAAGCCATGGGAGACAATGAACATGTGACATGAGAGTGGAGGGTACCAGTGGCTGCAACCTGAGGGACAGCAGCATTTAAAAGAACAGAGGGAGCAGCACCTGCAACTGCAGTAGAGAGCACATCCATGGAGACAAGGGGGAAACCTAACGAATGTGGAGTTATATAAATCAAGGGGAGGTGGAGGAATTCAAGAAGTTAGGGTAAAGTCAGCAGGGCCAAACACTGCTGAGGATTTAATGAAGATAAAGGCTGAGATGTTCACACTGGATTTCGTGACAATGAGGTCACTGATTTCGTTGGAGTTGTTGGGAAAAACAGATGGCAACATGTAAAGGAGTCACCACTCAGTGAGGAAGAGGAGACAGCCAGGGTGCATGACAGTTTTGAGATGTTTGCTTCTGAACAGGTGATAGAGATAGGACAGCAATTGAAAGCAGATGTGAGCAGGGGGAAAAATTTCCTTTGTTTTTAATTTTATTGAAATATAGTTGATTTACAATATTGTATTAGTGTCAGGTGTATAGCAAAGTGATTCTGTTATACATATACATATACCCACTCTTTTTTAGATTCTTTTCCCATATAGGCCATTACAGAATATTGAGTAGAGTTTCCTGTGCTATACAGTAGGTCCTTGTTTGTTATCTATTCCTTTGGAATGAGCGAGAGTAGATAAAGAAGATGTGGTACATATAGGGTTGGCCAAAAATCATTTGGGTTTTTCAGTAAGATGTTTTGGCCAGCCCATTATATACAATGGGATATTACTCAGCCATTAAAAAGAATGAGATAATACCATTTGCAGCAACATGGATGTACCTGGAGATTATCATACTAAGAGGGGTAAGTCTGATAGGAAAAGACAAATATCACACAATATTGCTTATATGTGGAATCTAGAAAAAATGATACAAACGAACTTATTTACAAAACAGAAACAGACTCAAAGACTTAGAGAATGAACTCATGGTTACCAGGGGGAAGAGTGGGGGGAAGGATAGACTGGTATTTTGGGACTGATATATACACACTACTATAGTTTAAAAAGATAACCAACAAGGACCTACTGTATAGCACAGGAAACTCTGCTCAATATTCTGTAATAATCTAAATGGGAAAAGAATTTGAAAAAGAATAGATACATGTATATGTATGACTGAATAACTTTGTTGTACACCTGAAACTAACACAACAATGTTAATCAACTATACTCCAATATAAAATAAAAATTAAGAAAAGAGAGTGGAGTGTGTTAAGTACCAATGGGGAGTGGACAGAGCAAATAGAGGGGAGTGACTGGTGGAGAGAAATTACAGAGAGTGTGGGAAGGGATAGAGCTAGAAGAGAAGTGCAGGGACTAACCATAGCTAGGAGGAGGTTTGTCTGTGACTTTAATGGCAGAAAGGAGGGATAAAATAGTTTTTTTTTTTTTTTTCTGATAGCTTCTATTTTCTCTGTGAAGAAGGAGGCAAGGCCATCATCTGCTGTGAGTTGGAAGAAGTTTGTAGAACTGAGGACTGTGTCTCTAACCAATGGGTCTTACCCTTGTCTACACATTGGAATCACATGGAGAGTTGTCAAAACTCCCATACTGTACCTTAGGCAAAATAAATCAGAATATGTGAGGAGGGGAACCCAGAATCAGTACTTTAAATAACTTCTCATGTGCTTATTATCTGCTACCGAGGCTGAGAACACTGCTGTAAATCCTGACTGTGTTAGAATCATTTAGGGAACTTTGAAAATTACTGATGCCTCAATCTTGCCACTAGAGGATCTGATTTTATTGGTTTGGGGTGAGGCCCAGGTATCAGGATTTGAAAAAAGCTCCCCAGGATTCTAATGGTAGCCAGGGTTGAGAATCCCTGATGTAAGTGGTGGTCAGGCAGTGTTGAGGACTCAACACACATTGGAAACCTCAGGCCTATAACAACAGCAGCTTACAGAATTGAGTGATGCCTGTGGCACTCAGCAGTCCTGATACAGAATGGAAGGATGGAAAGTTGGATTCTTCTGAAACCAGGGTTTTGTTTGTTACTTTCTTGGAAGGAAAAATAGAGAATGAGACTTGTAGATTTTTGACAACAGAAGGATTTTTGGAAAGTTTTATTGAATTATAGTTGATTTACAATGTTGTGTTTAATTTCTGCTGTGCAGCAAAAGTTGCACATATATATTCTTTTACATGTTCTTTTCCATTATGGTTTATCACGGGACACTGAATATAGTTCCCTGTGCTATACAGTAGGACCATCCTATATATAATAGTTTGCATCTGCTAATCTCAAACTCCCAATCCGTCCCTCCCCAGCCCTCCTCTCCCCCTTGGTAACCACAAGTCTGTTCTCTATATTGACAACAGAAAGATTTAAATGATGGATTAAGAAATGTAAGCTTAATAAGGAAGGAGGTAAAGAGATGAGGGTGTCCATAAGAAAGAAATAAAAAAGGATCCTGAGGCAGGAGCTCCCTATGAGGTTGAAGAACTAATGTAGACAAACAACTGTGTGAAAGAGCTGGTAATAATTGTGGAAGATAATATAAAATTGATGAAGTTTCTGAACTTTTTCTTTGTTGTTTATTGACATCACTGACATAAGCATATGCTAATGTCAGTAGTTATGCAAAAATGAATGAACTGATGAGTATTAGAGATGATCCTTATATAAAACACTGTGCCATTTTAGGGTAATATAGAGTAGCCACGGAGTCTTACATTTCTGTGTGTATCTTGGAAGTGTTGACTCGTATTTGGCCTTGGCATTTAGAAGTGGCAGTTATGACAGATGCCTGATTCTGATGCTGTTTTAAGAGACTGACCCCCTTTACTATCCTGCCATTTGCAACAACGTGGATGAACCTAGGGGACATTATGTTAAGTAAAATAAACCAGACACAGGAAGGAAAAACCCTACATCGTCTCACTTATATGTAGAACTTAACAAAGTTGCATACATAGAAGCAGAAAGTAGAACAGTGGTTATCAGGGGCCACTGATGGAGGACATGGGGAGATGTTGGTAGAAGGATACAAAGTTGCAGTTATGTAGGATAAATAAGTCCAGAGATCCAGTGCAGCATGGTGACTATAGTTAACCATACCACGTTGAATACAGGATATTTGCTAAGAGGGAACATTTCATGTGCTTATATCACACACAAAAATGGAAAGTATGTGAGGAGAAGATGTTAATTCGTTTGAAAGTAGTGATCCTTTCACTGTGTATAGCAAATCATCATGAGGCCTTAAATATGTACAATTTTTTTAAACAATGAAATTTAAAACAAAACAAAAAAGACGTTGGCTTCCTTTATATAAACTCACACAGAAATCTCCAAGGCTTAAGATCTCTCTGAAGAGGTCGCTCTGTAGAGGTCTCTGTGGCCTTAAATAAGGCATTTAGTTGGGCCACCCCTCCTCAATCTGTACCCTTCTTTTCGAGGGTGCCTCATCTTGATAAACTGCCTCGATCATGTGTGACTTTTAGGGATAGGATTGCTATCTTGTTTACACTTCACCTTAAATGACATTATTTTCTTTTTGAATTTTATGATTTTTTATACAGCAGGTTCTTATTAGTAGTTATCTATTTTATACATATTAGTGTATGTATGTCGATCCCAATATCCCAGTTCATCCCACCATCCCCCCGCCCCACTTTCCCCCCTTGTGTCCATATGTTTGTCCTCTACATCTGTGTCTCTATTTCTGCCCTGCAAACCGGTTCATCTGTACCATTTTTCTATATTCCACATGTATGCATCAATATACGACATTTGTTTTTCTCTTTCTGACTCACTTCACCCTGTAGGACAGTCTCTAGGGATGACACTATTTTTTTCCCAGAGTTTAATGAAACAGACAAAACCTTCAGGTAATAAAGGAGAAAAGAAAAAAAAAGCTGTAGAAAATTTAAAAAGTAAAAAAAAAATTAATGTTTCCAAAGCCCAAGTTTCAAATTCTACAATAATTGAATTCAAAAATTTTGAGGAGATTTGCTGGTCTTGATTTCCTCCCTGCTTCTTCCAGCACTTACATGGTGTATTTGACTTTATTTCCTGCCACACAGAAGAAGTTTTTAGGGAACTTGTATCCTTCTGAAGCAAGTCTTCAGTGTTTGATGTAGTCCTGCTGCCATTTTGGGGCTCCCCTGTTCTGTTGGGTTTGTACTCTTACAGGGTCAGTGACAGGGCCACAGTGAGATGTACCTAATTTTGGAGTAGGTCCTTCTATTGCCCAGTCACTAGGGAGTACCTTTATTCATTATAAATCAACTGAATATATGTATTATACAACTTTAATTCATCTATATTAATAATAACAGCTAATACTTATTGAGCATGACTATGTATCAGACACAACTCTAGATACTACCATGTAATCTTTATAACAACCCTTTACTTTACAGATGAGGATGCTGAGATAAATGAGTTTCTCAAGATCATATAGATGATACATGGTTAAATTCTATTTTTGATTTGAAAATTAAAGTATCTTTCAGATAAGATGGTTAACTAACCAAGGCTGTTGGCTCCCTCTTCAAATCCAATATGGGAAATGTCAAGGTGTTATAAGAAGACGGGGATTACTCAAGAAAGCCTTGAAGAGATATAATGCAGTTTCATCTCAGCTAGGGATTAAAAATCAGTCTAGCATGGGGAGGGTCAGCATCATAGATTGTGACAGCCGGGTAAAGTTTACTCTAGGTAGGCCTGTTATCCCCTGCCCCACATTTCCCTGAGGAATTTCCCCTTGCCATCATCACTGCAAAGCAGACAAAGCAAAATTTCTTGCCTAAGGTGCAAGATATCAGCTAGAGTGTTTAATGCCATTTCTTGTGTTAAATCTATACATTCATGAATTACTGAATATCAGAGCCAGGTCTCCAATTAAGGAACTATGCTTCCTATTCCTACCTCTCCGGACTAGTCTAGCTTTCCCAGCTGGAAAAGAATCTACAACAAGGCTTGATTGGGGGTAGTGCGTTTTGGGAAGTGATTTCCTGAGGCCATAACATTCTTGCACTTCCAAGCTGTGTTTGTGTTAATACCTAGTGGGTCTCTTTAAACACTACCTTGGAGGCCTTCTGACCTTCATAGCATGATCTGAGTTTATAATTAGCTAATCTGAGGTTGTCTATTCTTTTTTCAAGGTTCTTAAGAAGTTAACAAAAGGGTTAGTAATGGGACATTATGTCCCTTTCACTTCCAGACTGCTCTCTTGCGGGGGTCTGGCAGTTCCCAAAAGTGTCCTATGCTGCTGAGGAGTCACTGAAGCCCCAGAGCCTAAAGCAAGTGATATTTGGAGTCGTTGAGACAAGGTGCTGTCAGGATTGATTCTGTGTTTCTGGTTATGGCAGTGAAGGCTAACGTACAAGATAGGCCAAGGGAAGGGTGCAAGAGAAGTCCAGTACATGCTTAATAAATACAGTCCTCCACTCTGGATACTGCTACAAGTGCTCCAATATACCTGTTCTGTTATGGAACATCAGAACAGAAAAGAACTTTAGGGATTTTCCTTCACCTCGGGATCTCCTGGCGTGGGGCTCTGTAGTACATCAGTGGTCCATATTTGACAAGTAACAACATATCAAGATAATCCATTGATGAACTGGGTCCACATGTTTTTCTCCTCTGCCATTTGGGTTATAACATTGGCAACACCCCCAGGAGGCCTTAGGCCTTAGTTGAGGGAAAGTGTTGGTTGAACAAAAGTAGGAGAAATAAGATTCTGGGCCTTATGTTCATAGAATTTCCTTGTACTCTCTGGACCTGCATACACACAATCCACCTAACCATCACTGCCTCATTTACCTAAACTTATGGCTCAATGGTTGGGATAATATTCAGCTAAGAATAGATAGCTTTGGTAGCATATTAACTGTGCTCCATGGTCAAGGTGTTCTGTCTCTACTAATGTTTGGTAGCAAGCCAGGAACTGCTTTTCAAAAGGAGAAGAGTTCTCTGCATTAAGACTCAACTAATGGAACTTACCAGACCCCACATTCAAACTCAGAACCCACCAGAGACACCACTAGAATCATTGGATCCACTGTGTCTTATGGCCCGTTGGTCAGGGCAGCTTGCACTGGAGTGAGGAACTTCTGTAATGCCATCTCTTGCTCTGAAATCTACTCAAAACTGGCAACTTTCTGTGTCATCAGATAAATGGGTTTGAGGAGTATTCCCAAGCACAGTGTACACTGACTCCAGCATCCAAATAGGCTTACTAGATGCTGTACATCTATACTGGTAGTGAAGGTGCAAGGTCCAACACCTTGTCCTTTGCCTTACAGGATTAGGTTAGGGTTTGGGGATGCCTTGGCTTGCCCCAGACCTTTTTTTTTTTTTTTTTTTTTTTCGGTACGAGGGCCTCTCACTGTTGTGGCCTCTCCCGTTGTGGAGCACAGGCTCCGGACGCGCAGGCTCAGCGGCCATGACTCATGGCTCCAGCCACTCTGCAGTATGTGGGATCTTCCCGGACCGGGGCACGAACCCATGTCCCCTGCATCGACAGGCAGACTCTCAACCACTGCGCCACCAGGGAAGCCCGCCCCAGACCTTTTGACCCCTAAATTTTTGTTGATGTGGCAGGTTCACAGGTGTAGATTCTTTGGTCTCACATTAAAAAAAAAAATCATTCTGTTATTTCTTTTTTTCTGAGTCTTATGACTCCTTCCTCAATCCTTTGCTAAGGCAAAGGATATCTCTATATTATTTATTGTAGACCAAGCTTCAGGGTGCCATCCTAGCAGCATATTGAGACTGGTTCTAGGTTTCTTTGCTAGAATGTTAAATCCTAAAACATGAATGCTTTGATGTCAATAGATTTTCTTTCATGCAGCATTACAATCTAACCTCCTGGTGTGAAATTCCCCAATCTCAGATCCTGGAATACCATTGATTTTTCTATCATGTCTTTGACATTGGTATATAAAAATTATATAAACCCTGCAGTTCAGTCTGCTTACAATTAAATGCAGGGCTCAGACTGGAGCAAAGTCTGCTTTGCAGATGCAGAAGACAAGAGCCCAAATACTTCCCTGGGATTCTTATGACTTATATAGCCTCTCAACTAAATTTTGGTGCTAGCCTCAATAATGGTGAGGGTACAGCATGCTAAGGGTTATCAGGACTTCACCTGCTACTACAATGATTAGGTCTTTATTTCAGTGTGTTTGGTGAATGATTCCATTCCAAAATCCCACCCTGAGGGTCTGCTTTCCAGACTTGTTTCTAAGTCTGTGATCTATCAGCAAAACATAGCATGAGACAAGGGCTTGTGTTCAGGTAGCTTAATTTGGGAAGTGATCCCAAGGAACAGGAGTGGTGGTTTAGGAAGTATGAAATGGGGAAGAGAGAATAATTTCAGTAATGCTTCTTATATTTATCCAGTACTTTACACTCTGCCAAGCAATTTCATGCATGTCAGTCCATTTAATTCTCACAGGAACCCTAGGAGAGCTGTGTTATTGTTACTTCATAGATTAAGAAACAGAAGTTTAGAGATTCAGTCACTTGTCTGCTTATGGTGTCAGTTAGAAAATAGAATGCTGTCTTCTGAAATAGTTGGGATTCTGTCCTCCGAATTTATTTATTACAAGACATGGGAAAATGCTTTATAAATGCTAAAGGGGTACACATATATAAAATCATGTCATCATCAAGCAATCTTTAATATATTGTGGAAACATGTGAAGTTCAAATATAATCACAAACACATACACAGAGAAAAATAATTAACTTAAAATACATAAGCTCCAGGTGTCATGCACAAAATAATTATTGTTTATGGTATTCATTCATTCATTCATTCAATAAAAATTACTGAGCACTTATTGTATGCCAGGCATTTTTACAGCATTGCAGATTATAGTCAAAACAGATAAAGCCTTGCTTTCAGGAAGCATATTATTTATATTTAAATCCACGTAATTTGTTATTTGTACCTATGGCTAGAACTCGAACTGACCCCCTGGGGACTGTGATGTGCTTATTAAGCAAAGAACAAAAGAAGAAGTCACTTAGTGCCTAGAACAGAGAGGTGAGTTGGAATACACATTCTTTACGTTGTAGGTGATTTTCAAAATTGTTTCTCTGTGAGTAGGGAGATCAACCGGAGGAAAGGAGATGAAGCAAAGAACTTCTGCTTCCGCTAAGAGTTTCCTTACTCACTTGTACCATTTTCACTTACGTAAAATTATCATACCCTCATCTCCATTCCTCTTAGACCAAGTTCCCAATTCCGCTCTGCCACCAATAAAAGCATTGTCCTCATTTCTAACTTTCAACACTTGCCTGCTACTTCTGCCAGCTTGTGGTTACCTATGGAAGGCATTTTATGGACTGCAAATGCCTGGCTTAAGAAACTTTTCCCCCCCAAATATGCATAGCAAAACTGATGGTAACATATGGCCCTATATTTTTTCCCTTCTTGCCAGTTCACTAAAATAAATTTACTTTCAATTTACATATTCTTGTCTACATTTCAGAGCTTTAAAATATATTTGTAAGGTCTGTCCTGTCTATCTTTTTCTGAGATTATGCAACAGCTTTGCATGCTGTTTAGGAAATAAGAGGAACTTTTATGATTTTTAGAATCTTTCATTTCCTAAGAAATTTAGAAAAGTTTATGAGATCAGAAAAAGAAAGGCCAGCATATCCTTGGAAATGTAAAATTAGGTAGAATGTATTGTTTCTATAAGCTTGATAGTAACATACCTTTCAAATCTAAAAGCACATCTGCTGCTTATAAAACTTTAATAAAATTCTATTAGATAGATTTTGCTGTCCTTATACAATTCTGTTTGGACCCTTTAATCAAAGACTATATTACAAAGAATTGTAGAAATATGAAGGCACTCGTTAATTTTTAAATGAAGAAGAAACTTATCATGGACCTTTGAATGTGCTGAAGTAGAAATAATAGTAATTTCATCCAGATACAAGACTATTCTTTTGTTCTGTGAAAAAACCTGGCATGCTCTAAGAGAATATCTCAGAGGACTGACTTCCCTCTTCTGGGTTCCAACCTCAACCTCAAGCATTCTTGAGATTTTTGTCAATAGCGTGTTACATATAACAAAGGATGTCTTGTAAGTAAAGAGCATCATGTCCTCTTAGAGTGTCCCAAAAGTGTTCCAGGTCTGCTTTGCTTGCTCACCATCTAGATTCTATTGTGGAGAACAGAGTTGTAACTTGGTCTTTATAAATCTGTGATGAAGCTGGGCCATCAACTTCCTTTTCTGAGCAAGCAGGCAGCTGTTTAACCGTTACTATTGGGTTAGAAATATGGAGTGTTTAAACTCTAAGGACCCTTGGCTTTGCCCTGAAAACCATAGCAGATAATGTTAGGGATGCTTGTGAAGTCAAAAGTAAAGTGAGACATTTAAAGATTTTTAGAAGAGTGGTTCTGAAATGGAAGAAGTTTTGCGTTCCAGGCAGGGGATATCTGTCTGTGCCTGGAGACTTTCTTGGTTGCCACAACTGAATGAAAGCCTACTGGCATCTAGTGGGTAGAGGCTAAAGATATTGCTAAACATCTTACAATGCACAGGATGGTCATCACAACAAAGAAATCTTGGTTTAGAAATTTGATTTGTCTTTTTTTTTTGACACAGTCATCTTAATGTCCCAAACAGCCATATTAAGATATAAATACAGCTTATTGTTACCAAGTAATATGTGCAAAGACACTCTTTGTTTAACACCATCCTAGAGTTTACCCCATTCCTCCCTTCTTTGCTGAGTCTCGCATCATTCCCCATAATATCCCCAAATCTCTCTCCACTCCAAATGCCCATTGTATCCCATTCCTGACCCCATCCCTGAGCATCATCTCATACCTGAGTTTCAACTGAGGGATTGGATTCAAATGCGTTGTGTTTAGAAAAAAAGAAAGAAAGACAAATGTTTTAGTTCTTTAGGCTGCAAAATGGCCTTACTGAATATGATGTGCCTATGAAGGAAGACTCTTCAACAACACATCCTACCTATAATACCCAGGTGACTTCTGGCTCCTTTTTCATTCCTGGTATTTTGCATTGTTGGGTAGGCATGCTCTGACCCAGGAAATGCATATTGCCTCCCCCAAATGGGCTGCAAACATTCATATCTATGTAGGGCATGGAAAGGAGACACAAAAATAATTAATAATAAAAATTAGGAGTGGTTATTTTATTTAGAAAGCAAAAGAATATGATAAAGCGTCATACAACTTTCCTTTTTTTGCATAATGGAGTAGATAACTTACGTTATCAGAGAAGAGAAGTAGAGTAGGATTCAGTCTCCAAATTTTCAGAAAGATAGATATTTCTTAAATTGATAAGAACTATTAGAGAGTGATGGTCAAGAAAGGTAGAATTAGTACCAAGTAGGAGAAAAATTATAAGGCTGGATGGTGATTTGAAATTCGTAAAAAGTCCTACGTTTAAAATATATTTAGAGAGACGGAAAGACAAGATTAAAGACGCAGTAAGGGGGTGGCATTGCTGCATGTGTGTTCAATCATGAAGGTTTAAAAACAGTATAATTAAGCCTGCATCTCAAAGACAGTAGCCTGTGTGATTGTGGGGAAAAGTCTTATTGTGAAAGATGGAGCCGATGTCATGCTTGTGAGACATGACAACAGAGATGTCTGATTTGGAGAGATCAATACTTTACGATTGTGGAGTTTTGACATTCCTAATCTGATAAAGAAAAAAATCTCTCACATGCTACAGCGTTCTCTGCTCCTCTTGACAAACAAACTGCATTTAGAATGTGATTTATTTATTTTTTTGTAGGGAGACAATGAAAGACAATCATATGAAACTATTCCTTTCTAGGCATTTTCACTAGAATACAATGCCATAAAAATGCAGAGAGAAAGGAAAGATTAACAAGAGCTAAGGGTCTATTTTGCTCCACAAATTCTTTTGGAAGGATGGACTCACCTTCTGATCACAGTGACAAATCACACTTTTTTTTTCATTCCCAATTGAATGTATTACTTGTGTTGGCCCCTTTTGAATACTCCCATCTCCACCCCAAACACTTTTCCTCAAAAGGGAAAGACTTTTTATTTTTAATTTTACTTTAAAATTTATCTAAGCCACTTTTTGTAATAGGTTCCTTTAAACAAATGAGCCCAGCCAATTTGCCTGGGGAGACAAGAAAGGCTTCATGTCCTGAGGACTTCCTGTCTCCCATAGAGAGTTGAAATTTGGCTTCACACAGCCTTGTCATAGCCAAGAAATTAAAGGATTTTCTCTTCCAATAGCTAGCTGCATTCAGAGATGTTAGCCTAATAGGAACATGTGTGTACAGCCACTAGCACCTAAGACTGATAGGAAATGAGATGTGTCAGAGAATTCTCTCAAAAATTGCTGCAGCTGCTGGGTTTCTGCTAGAAAGTAAATAACAAATATATTGACATGCATTTTCCTTAGAAGAGCAGCTGCATGGATCAATGCTGTTAGAGGGGCTGCCTGGCCAAGTCGGGGGTTGTGTATGAGAGTCTGAGTTGATGCCACATAAACTGATGTCCTTGTTAGTCCAATTTGCCAAAGGAGAGTCCAATTCTCCCAAATTGAATTCTCTGGATACTCTTCTAATCCGACATTACAATTTTATGTCATTTGGGGGTGATAATGAAGACCTCTTTGGTGTTTTCTCATCACTGACATTTCCTGAGTTGAACCATGAGGAAGGTATGTGACTCCCCTGCCCTCACTCTCCAGCTCTGTTTCTCCAAACAGGCAGTAAAACATTTTACATAAATAGATTCCCAATCATCACTAATCATATGAAAGCTGACAAAAGTATGTTATCTTACACTCTGAAAATACTAATCAAAGCAGCTTGTCAATTGTTAAAGTTAATGATTTAGATCTGTAACACTCTGCCTAAATTTTGTAGGTAATTACATAATTATACACAGGTTAACACAATCAAAAATAGTAATTGCCTCTTCAGTCTTTAAAATATGTCAAGGTACCACAGTCCCATTCTGGAAATGATGCTTATCTCACAGTGTTTGAGAGCCTGAGTATGGCACAAATATTCCACTTAGGGAAGATTTCTTTGAGGTTCAAGATCAGGAGGAGATTTGTCTGTTAGTGCTCAATCAAATTTATTGTTAAAAACACTGTATTTACAAGTTTCTATCTCTTCTGTAGAATGAGCAGGCTTATTAGACGTTACACAATGATCCATTCTAATTCATGGTGTCCATTTTCTGCATCTCAAACTTAAGGATTTAATACAAATATCTGTTTATAGATCTGAAATGTTTCAGGACAGTTTCCCTCAAAACAAGTTTCTGGAAAGCAACATTTTCTTTATTGAATGTTTTTTTGTAATTTGAAAATTCAATAATTAAACCCCATTTATATTTAAATTTATACTTCTCTTTATATATATATATATATATATATATATATATATATATATATATATATATATATAACATCTTTATTGGAGTATAATTGCTTTACAATGGTGTGTTAGTTTCTGGTTTAAAACAAAGTGAATCTGCTCTACATATACATATATCCCCATATACCCTCCCTCTTGCGGCTCCCTCCCACCCACCCTATCCCTCCCCTCTAGGTGGTCGCAAATCACCAAGCTGATCTCCCTGTGCTATGCTGCTTGCTTCCCACTAGCTATTTTACATTTGGTAGTGTATATATGTCCATGCTATTCTCTCACTTTGTCCCAGCTTACCCTTCTCTCTCCCCGTGTCCTCAAGTCCATTCTCTATGTCTGTGTCTTTATTCCTGTCCTGCCCCTTTTTTTAGATTCCATATATATGTGTTAGCATACGGTATTTGTTTTTTCTCTTTCTGACTTACTTCACTCTGTATGACAGACTCTAGGTCCATCCACCTCACTGCAAATAACTCAATTTCATTTCTTTTTATGACTGAGTAATATTTCATTGTATATATGTGCCACAACATCTTTATTCATTCATCTGTCAATGGACACTTAGGTTGCTTCCATGTCCTGGCTACTGTAAATAGAGGTGCAATGAACATTGTGATACGTGACTATTTTGGAATTATAATTTTCTCAGGATATATGCCCAGTAGTGGGATTGCTGAGTCGTATGGTAGTTCTATTTGTAGTTTTTTAAGGAACATCCATATTGTTCTCCATCGTGGCTGTATCAATTTACATTCCCACCAAGTGTGCAAGAGGGTTCCCTATTCTCCACACCCTCTCCAGCATTTATTGTTTGTAGATTTTTTGATGATGGCCATTCTGACCAGTGTGAGGTGATACCTCATTGATTTTTATTGTACTCTTGAAAGCATGTTTCAATCAGAAAAATATCTCCAGAGGGTTGACTTAAAATATTTTGTGGTACAGTGCAGAAATATTGTGATGTTTCTAAAATTCTCAAAAATATGTAGCATTATTTTAACTTTGGATTCTCTTCTTCAAAGCCAAAATCTGGGGAGAAAGAAGGAAAGGAAGGAGACTGATAGAGTACATTCCTGTGGGGCTTTTTTCCTTCTTCTC
Organism: Mesoplodon bidens; assembly: GCF_964165515.1. Classification (NCBI taxonomy): domain Eukaryota; kingdom Metazoa; phylum Chordata; class Mammalia; order Artiodactyla; family Ziphiidae; genus Mesoplodon; species Mesoplodon bidens. Next base: position 72,178,236 of record NC_138176.1, on the reverse strand, counting down.
TTTGTCCTTGTTCACCTCTTTGGCCTGTCTCTTGGTTCCTTTTTGCCCAGTCCTTATCATGTCTCAAGGGTCATGAAACATATTGGGGATATAAAAGCAAAAGCAACACAAACTGAAAATTTAGGGAATTCCCACTATGGTTAAAAGACCAGTAGAGCTCATCAACCAGTGGGCAGACAGCAGAATCAAGAAGAACTACAATCCTGCAGCCTGTGGAACAAAAAACATACTCACAGAAATATAAACAAGATGAAAAGACAGAGGGCTATGTACTAGATGAAGGGACAAGACAAAACCCCAGAAAAACAACTAAATGAAGTGGAGATAGGCAATCTTCCAGAAAAAGAATTTAGAATAATGATAGTGAAGATGATCCAGGACCTCGGAAAAAGAATGGAGGCAAAGATCGAGAAGATGCAAGAAATGTTTAACAAACACATAGAAGAATCAAAGAACAAATAAGCAGAGATGAAAAATACATTAATTGAAAACTACACTAGAAGGAATCAACAGCAGAATAACTGAGGCAGAAGAATACATAAGTGACCAGGAAGACAGAATGGTGGAATTTACTGCTGCAGGTCAGAATAAAGAAAAAAGAATGAAAAGAAATGAAGACAGGCTAAGAGACCTCTGGCACAACATTAAAAGCAACAACATTCACATTACAGGGTCTAAGAAGGAGAAGAGAGAGAAAGGACACGAGAAAATATTTAAAAAGATTATAGTCGAAAACTTCCCTAACATGGGAAAGGACATAGCCACCCAAGTCCAGGAAGTGCAGCGAGTCCCATACAGGATAAACCCAAGGAGGAACATGCCGAGACATATAGTAATCAAAGTGGCCAAAATTAAGGACAAAGAAAAAGTATTGAAAGCAGCAAGGGAAAAACGACAAGTAACATACAAGAGAACTCCCATAAGGTTAACAGCTGATTTCTCAGCAGAAATTCTACAAGCCAGAAGGGAGTGGCATGATATACTTAAAGTGATGAAAGGGAAGGCCTACAACCAAGATGAATCTACCTGGCAAGAATCTCATTCAGATTCAATGGAGAAATAAAAAGCTTTGCAGATTAGCAAAAGCTAACAGATTCAGAACCACCAAACAAGCTCTACAACAAATACTAAAGGAACTTCTCTAAGTGGGAAACATGAGAGAAGAAAAGAAACTACAAAAACAAACCCAAAACAATTAAGACAATGGTCATAGGAACATACATATCAATAATTACCTTAAACGTGAATGGATTGAATGCTCCAACCAAAAGAAACAGGCTTGCTGAATGGATACAAAAACAAGACCCATCTATATGCTGTCTACATGAGACCCACATCAGACCTAGGGACACATACAGATTGAAAGCGAGGGGATGGAAAAAGATATTCCATGCAAATGGAAATCAGAAGAAAGCTGAAGTAGCAATACTCATATCTGATAAAATAGACATTAAAATAAACAATGTTACAGGAGACAAGGAAGGATACTACATAATGATTAAGGGATCAGTCCAAGAAGAAGATATAACAATTATATATGCACCCAACATAGGAGCACCTCAATACATAAGGCAACTGCTCACAGCTATAAAAGAGGAAATCATCAGTAACACAATAATAGCGGGGGAATTTAACACCTCACTTACACCAATGGACAGATCATCCAAAATGAAAATAAATAAGGAAACAGGAGCTTTAAATGACACAATAGACCAGATAGATTTAATTGATATTTATAGGACATTCCATCTAAAAACAGCAGATTACACTTTCTTCTCAAGAGCACATGGAACATTCTCCAGGATAGATCAAATCTTGGGTCACAAATCAAGCCTCAGTAAATTTAAGAATATTGAAATCATATCAAGCATCCTTTCAGACCACAATGTTATGAGAAATGAATTACAGGGAAAAGAATGTAAAAAATACAAACACATGGAAGCTAATAAATATGATATTAAATAACCAAGAGATCACTGAAGAAATCAGAGGAAATCAGAAAATACCTAGAGATAAATGACAATGAAAACACAATAATCCAATACCTATGGGATGCAGCAAAAGCAGTTCTAAGAACGAAGTTTATAGCTATACAAGCCTACCTCAAGAACAAGAAAAATCTCAAATAAACAATCTAACCTTACACCTAAAGGAACTAGAGAAAGAAGAACAAACAGAACACAAAGTTAGCAGAAGGAAAGAAATCATAAAGATCAGAGGAGAAATAAATGAAATAGAAACAAAGAAAATGATAGCAAAGATCAATAAAACTAAAAAGTGGTTCTTTGAGAAGATAAACAAAATTGGTAAACCATTAGCCAGACTCATCAAGAAAAAGAGGGAGAGGGCTCAAATCAATAAAATTAGAAATGAAAAAGGAGAAGTTACAGCAGACAACAAAGAAATACAAAGCATCCTGAGAGACTACTACAAGCAACTCTATGCCAGTAAAATGGACAACCTGGAAGAAATGGACAAATTCTTAGAAAGGTATAACCTTCTAAGACTGAACTAGGAAGAAACAGGAAATATGAACAGACCAATCATAAGTAAAGAAATTGAAACTGTGATTAAAAATCTTCCAACAAACTAAAGTCCAGGAACAGGTGGCTTCACAGGTGAATTCTATCAAATACTTAGAGAAGAGCTAACACCCATTTTCAAACTCTTCCAAAAAATTACAGAGGAAGGAACACTCCCAAACTCATTCTATAAGGCCACCATCACCCTGTTACCAAAACCAGACAAAGATACTACAAAAAAAGAAAATTACAGACGAATATCACTGATGAATATAGATGCAAAAATCCTCAATGAAATACTAGCAAACAGAATCCAACAACACATTAAAAGGATCCTACGCCATGATCAAGTGGGATTTATCCCAGGGATGCAAAGATTCTTCAATATATGCAAATCAATCAATGTGATACACCATATTAACAAATTGAAGAAGGAAAAACATATGATCATCTCAATAGATGCAGAAAAAGCTTTTGACAAAATTCAACACCCATTTATGATAAAAACTCTCCACAAAGGGGGCATAGAGGGAACCTACCTCAACATAATAAAGGCCATATATGACAAATCCACAGCAAACATCATTCTCAATGGTGAAAAACTGAAAGCATTTCCACTAAGATCAGGAACAAGACAAGGATATCCACTCTCATGACTATTATTCAGCATAGTTTTGGAAGTCCTAGACATGGCAATCAAAGAAGAAAAAGAAATAAAAGGAATGCAAATTGGAAAAGAAAAGTAAATCTGTCACTGTTTACAGATGACATGATACTATATATAGAGAATCCTAAAGATGCCACCAGAAAACTACTAGAGCTAATCAATGATTTTGGTAAAGTTGCAGGATACAAAATCAGTGCACAGAAATCTCTTGCATTCTTATATACTAATGATGAAAAATCTGAAAGAAAAATTAAGGAAACACCCCCATTTACCATTGCAACAAAAAGAATAAAATACCTAGGAATAAACCTACCAAGGGAGACAAAAGACCTGTATGCAGAAAACAATAATACACTGATGAAAGAAACTAAAGATGATACCAACAGATGGGGAGATATACCATGTTCTTGGATTGGAAGAATCAATATTGTGAAAATAACTATACTACCCAAAGCAATCTACAGATTCAATGCAACCCCTATCAAATTACCAATGGCATTTTTTACAGAACTAGAACAAAAAATCTTAAAATTTGTATGGAGACACAAAAGACCATGAATAGTGAAAGCAGTATTGAGGGATAAAAACGGAGCTGGAGGAATCAGACTCCCTGGCTTCAGCTATACTACAAAGCTACAGTAATCAAGACAATATGGTACTGGCACAAAAACAGAAACATAGATCAATGGAACAAGATAGAAAGCCCAGAGATAAACCCACAAACCTGTGGTCAAGTAATCTATGACAAAGGAGGCAATGATATACAATGAAAAAAAGACAGTCTCTTCAATTATCAGTGCTGGGAAAACTGGAGAGCTGCATGTAAAAGAATGAAATTAGAACACTCCCTAGCACCATACACAAAAAGAAACTCAAAATGGATTAGAGACCTAAATGTAAGACCGGACATTATAAAACCCTTAGAGGAAAACATAGGAAGAACACACTTTGACATAAATCACAGTAAGATCTTTTTTGATTCACCTCCTAGAGTAATGGAAATAAAAACAAAAATAAACAAATGGGACCTAATGAAACTTCAGAGCTTTTGCACACCAAAGGAAACCATAAACAAGAGGAAAAGACAACCCTCAGATGGAAGAAAATATTTGCAAACGAATCTACAGACATAGGATTAATCTCCAAATATATAAACAGCTCATGCAGCTCAGTATTAGAAAAAGAAACAACCCAATCCAAAATGGGGAGAAGACCTAAATAGACATTTCTCCAAAGAACACATACAGATGGCCAAGAAGCACATGAAAAGCTGCTCAACATCACTAATTATTAGAGAAATGCAAATCAAAACTACAAAGAGGTATCACCTCACACCAGTTAGAATGGGCATCATCAGAAAATGTACAAACAAAAAATGCTGGAGAGGGTGTGGAGAAAACGCAACCCTCTTGCACTGTTGGGAATGTAAATTGATACAGCCACTATGGAGAACAGTATGGAGGTTCCTTAAAAAGCTAAAACTAGCATTACTATACGATCCAGCAATCCCACTACTGGGCATATACCGAGAGAAAACCATAATTCAAAAAGACACATGCACCCCAATATTCATTGCAGCACTATTTACAATAGCCAGGTCATGGAAGCAACCTAAATGCCCAGCAGACAAATGGATAAAGAAGATGTGGTACATATATATAATTGAATATTACTCAACCATAAAAAGGAAAGAAATTGGGTCATTTGTAGAGACGTGGATGGATCAAGAGATTGTCGTACAGAGTGAAGTAAGTCAGAAAGAAAAAAACAAATATAGTATATTAACGCATGTATGTGGAACCTAGAAAAATGGTACAGATGAACCGGTTTGCAGGGCAGAAGTTGAGCCACAGATGTAGAGAACAAACGTATGGACACCAAGGGGGGAAAGCTGCGGCGGGGGGTGGGGTGGGAATGGTGGTGTGATGAATTGGGCTATTGGGATTGACATGTATACTCTGATGTGTATAAAATTGATGACTAGTAAGAACCTGCTGTATAAAAAATATATAAAATAAAATAAAATTCAAAAAATAAAAAAAAGGCCAGTAGAAAGATAGGTGCTGTCTATGAGTGAGGTTTTGGAATAGAAGTATATATAGGAGGCAGAAACTATTTTGCAATGAGAAGGAGGGACAGTTGAGGAAGTCACAAAAAAGGTCTTTATTTGCATCATCAGTTTTCAAGGTAGAAATTGTGTGTGTTCATGCGTGTGTGTGTGTTTGTAGGATATTCAGGGGGAATGAATAGCTTGTGCAAGGACACGGAAGTCTGAGAGCTTTATAGTGTTGTGTTTGGAGAAGTTCGATATATCCAGAATTTATGTGTAGGACACCTTAAATGACACCTTCAGGAAAGTCTCTTATGGGGCCTAATACTTCTGGAACCACAATGTAATGACTTTTTTTCCCATCTCACATAACATATAGGATTAATAGGCAATCACTAATTTCCTAAATTGAGATATGTCAAAGTCTTCTTGTCCTTTCCTGAAGATAAAATCAGGGTAGCATCTGTACCATCTGTAAATCCACAACTGAAAACCTTGTGTTTGTCCTTTTTATGCTTTTGTGTTTCTATAAAAAATAGAGTACACTTGATCCATAGTGTTCTGAATTAGGTAAAGACTTTTGATTAGATATTATCATGGGCCAATAATTTCTGCTCATGATGGCATTCAATCAAAATAATGAAAATTATCAGGCATCCGCTCTTAGCCTTAGACAACAGAATGAATCTGAGGTGAAATCTATATGTTAATGCTTTATTGTAGAGTACAGTTCAGGGGTGGCAAGAGTGAAGGGAAAAAGGAAGTGAGCAAGAGATGAAGGGAAAGCAGATGTAACACGACATGTTATCGAAGTGGCCACAGCTTCAAAAGAAGACATAGACATTTAACTAGTCTTTGGGGGTGGCTCTGGGGAACCATGTAGAACCATGGTTTCTTGTATAGTCTGCAGAGGGGAGGAGGGGAGAGGAATTTATCTTCTGGATCCCTCTGCTTACTGTTCAAAGTGTATCCCGTTGAACAGTAACTTCCTCCCCCTTCTAGGTTGCCAGCACAGTAGTATGTGGCCATGCTACAGCCTGAGGTTCCAGAAGGAAAGGAATATGGAATGTAGTAAAGCCCAATGCAAATGGGGAAGAGAGTTTGCTGAGAGGGTAGGAGTAGCCTTTGAGGTTTAGAAATGAGTCTTTTAGCCAGAGGTGGTATGCTGAATGCTATCAGGGACAGGAAGGACTGCTCACCTTGAATGATGTATTTACTTTACTAACCATATGTGTGCCAAAATTTTCTAGGTCAAATTTAGTCCTTGGGGAGTACTTGTAGATTAAGACAGGCTTGAGGGTATGCAATTCCTCTGAACAGACCTAGTTACCATAGGACACCAGGAACATCTGAATTATGGCTCGCTCCTCTGCCTGCATGTTGAATGGCTGGAAGTCACTTCCAATTTCATAACTAACATTAAGAACATTTATCAGAATGACTTTCCCCCTAGTTAACAGAGACTCTCCCCACCATCTCTTCATAATATGGCCTCTCTTTTTAAATTGTTGTGTACAAATGTTAAAACTTTCAAAACCTAATTCTAACTTTCAAAAATGACAGTAGTTTTGTAAATGTCATTACAAAAATAGGGTATCTTCAGTTTAGGCTGACCGATTCCTTCTAGGCACAATTCCTGCATTGTAGGTAGCAGATCTGAAGTAGACAGCATTGGCTATAGATTGTGGAACTCAGACTGAATGAGTTATTCTTTTCCTAGTACGATAACTTGAGATAGAGGAGAAAAAATGTCACACTTTCAGGCTAGAGTATGAGTTCTTTAAAATACACACACACACACAATATATATATATTTTGATGTCACCTTTCACTATTATTTTAATTTTGATTTAGACAACAGGAATCTAATTTCTACTCTGCAAATTACATTTAAGAGTTCATTTCTCAGATTTGGGAGGCAAGACTGAAAGAAATACCAATACCTAAAAGTATGTTTTTAATCTATTTTTAATTTCTGTTTCAGTCCAACCTGAAATGTTGATCTATTGTCCTTTGCATTGCATTGAACCTATTCGCTGCTCTGCTCACAAATGCTAATATTTCTGTGACACGCGGAGCCTGACTCCTGCAGCTTTTGCTTCAGGCATCACCTCATTATTCTTTTCAGCTCCTTATTAGAGAAAAGCCACTGACCTCTTACCTGGGTCTCTCTATCCAGTTAGTACTTGTGAAAGGGCAACTCATCTCAAGGCTTCTGTATACCTGCTGTGTTTCTAAATCACCTTATATTCTTATCTTTCCCATTTCCACCTCAGAATAGAAATATATAGACAGGGTACCATCCTTCTGCTCTTTCTTCCCTAGTTCTCAAAGAACCCATGATAACTTACCTCCATTTAAAAAATAGCTACTTTCACAATATTATTGCTGATGAAGAGAAAATTTCCTGCTATTTATCTTTTTAAAAATCACTTCTCTCACTTCATTTTTTCCCTTGTTAATGACTACTAATGAATATTACTTAGAATACACAACTCTGATATTATATTTCCTATGTGCTTTTAAGGAAACCTGGTTTTATTCATCCCCACTCCCAGTTTTAAATCTGAGTCCTTTGCAGGACCAAACTTTTTTCTTCCTTACATTTAGACATATTTTGAACATAACATGTCAGAACTCTTTTTAAATGAAGTGTTTGGTCACAGCAACCAATACTAAAGTCTTTCTATTAATGGAAATCTTTCCCAGGACCCACACCTTCAGGTGTGTTAAAGATGATGGAAGCAAAACATCATTCTAGAGCCTGAATTTAAGATATTTCCATACAAATTCAACCAAAGAGACAATTTTCACAGATGACACCAAATTTCAGTTTATTTTTTATTTTTTATTTATGGGAGTCTGATTTATGTAAGACTTTTACTTTGATCAATGACCCTGAATGAGCATACTTCTGTCACTTGACATTGTGTTTCTGACCAGGTTGGAAGATAGGGTCAAAGGGCCATGTACCACGTGAAATGAAAACATCAGTGTGTACAGATGATAGTTTTACAGAAACCAAACTGCTCACTACAAAGAAATAACACTAAAAGATGAGATAGGAGCAGTTTCAGGAAAAAAAACAAAAACAAAAAAAGTCCTTGAACAATAAGAGAATAAAAGATTTATTATAAATAACTGCAAGAGAATTATTTTTGTATGCTATAATAGTTTTCAAATCAACATAGTCTCCTCTTTTGTCACTGAATGACTGGGTAAAGGCAAACATCGAAACTGGACCTGGTAAAGCCTGGTGTTTATGTGGGAGGGGTGGTGTTGCATACATTAGTGACTTCTGCTCTTCGTGTGCTTCTTTTTTTTTTTTGGAGTGCACATCCTTTAGTCCAAAGTTTTCTTCCTCATTTCTCAAAATGCTGGGATTGATGGAGAAGGAGCAGAGTTCACAAAGTCTCTGCAGAAATGAAATTTTTAAAGATATATATTTAAATTGAAAATGCTTTAAATTTTATTAAGTTAATCATTTTATATGAAAAAAAAAGGGCCAGAGTATTGAAAAAAAAATTGGTTAGGGCTTCCCTGGTGGCGCAGTGGTTGAGAGTCCACCTGCTGATGCAGGGGACACAGGTTCGTGTCCCGGTCTGGGAAGATCCCACATGCCACAGAGCGGCTAGGCCCGTGAGCCATGGATGCTGAGCCTGTGCGTCCAGAGCCTGTGCTCCGCAACGGGAGAGGCCACAACAGTGGGAGGCCCGCATACCGCAAAAAAAAAAAAAAAAAAAAAAAAAAAAATTGGTTAAATATTGGAGAGTGAATTATTTTTTCTTTGATACAATCCTTGTGTTTGTGTTTATAGCAGTATTGGTCACCAAGTGATTTCTCCAGCAAATGATATTATAGAAGACTGAAGAGAGTCATGTCTTTGTTAAGCATGAGTGAAATCAGAAATGGGGAAAAAAAATCTATGCATAGAGAAAATAGACTTGAATTGCTAATCTAGATTCTGAAGGCTGGCATACTAATATTTCTGGGCATTATTTAACAAAAATCTGAGGGCCACTTACTTTCCAAGTATAAGAGGTACCAGAATTCTTACCCACTAAGTCATGATCAGTTTTGGAAAAGCCAGGGAAATGGAAAAATCATCCCACATCTCTTCCTCTCCTTTACCATCTAAAAAATTCAAACCACTCATTCCCCAATCCCCCATACCACCATAAAATTGGTGTATTTCATGTTTCTTGCCTATTAAAACACTTCCATGAACACTTACTATCTATCAGACAAAGTATAATTTCTTGACTGGTGAAAAAGAGTTCCTAGACCCAATTCCAGCATGTGTGTGTGTGTTTAGTCTCACCCAAACCAATTATTGGATGCCAACAGAGTGTCCAAGGATTCACCTCAATTCTGACACTATCTACCTGCAGATAGAATCAAATTCCACAGGTAGTTGGATCAGTCTCACAAAACCACCTACCACTCAGATTCCAGTCACAAGCCCGTTATTTCCTCTACTTCTGACCAACCGGCTATATATTAGAGGTCCCCATGACCCACTCCTTGGGTTCAGTTAGTTGTTTAGAAAGGCTCACAGAACTCAAGAAAACCCATTTACTCACTAGATTATCAATTTATTATAAAAGGATATTAAAGGATATGAATCAAGAGCCAGATGAAGACATACATCTGGCGAGGTCCTGAACAAAGGCACTTCTGTCCTCCTGGAGCATGGGACGTGGCTTGGTGGCACATAGAAGCATTCTGGTTTCCCAACATGGATGCTGTCCAAAAAAGGACCAAAAAGCTTTTCTCGGGAAGGATTTTATGGAGGCTTCATTACATAGACATGATTGACCAACTCATTGGCCAATGGCAGTCAATTCAACCTCAAGCCCCTCTCTCCTTCCCAGAAATCAGGGCGTGGGACTGGAAGTTCCAACCCTCTAATCACTGGCAACCAGCCCCCACCCTTAGCTGTTCTCCAAAAGTCAGCTCATTAACATAACAAAAGACACTTTTTTATCATTCTCAACATTTAGGCAATTCCAAGGATTTGGGGAGCTGTGAGCCAGGAACCGTGGATGAAGACCAAATATGTATGAGAAATATATTTGGGTCATCTGAATGACAAAACATATATTTTTTATTAATCACAATATCATGACTAGTATATAAATTCATTCATTATTCAACTCTTGAGGAAATAAATGTTCAGTTTTGTCAAGCTACTTCCCCAGTTACACCATGCACTGCATCTGTTTGTGTTATATATAATTCCCTGAAGGTGACTTTTGCATACATTGTTCCTTTAGCTTGAATGCCTTACCATCCTACTCTTACTATATTGGTCAGACCATGACTTAGTCTTTGAAAATCAGCTCAATATCACTCACCTTCAGAAAAACAAAACAAACAAAACAAAACAAAACAAAAACATATATATATATATATATATATATATCACTGTATATATAGTCTCTATTCTCTGTATATGTTTTCATTGTTTTGCTCTTATCAGTCTTGTCATTTTACTTGTTTGTCTCTCATACCATAAGCACTTTGAGGGCAAACTCTAGGCCTTATTCATCTTGCACACCAGTGTATGGCTTGATATTTGGTGCACAAGAGTTACAAGATAGACGACTTTGTAGGAAGAGTGAATGGATGAATCTAGGAAATTAAACTGTCATAAATTGTTTCTGGACACTATATAAGTCCACCACACTTAGTCTGGAAAATGGATACCAGTTCAAAAGTCAGTTTTGGATTTAGGGACGTCTCCAAAGCAGGCTTAGAAATTTCTTCTTAGAGTGGACAGTATCCTTTACACAATTCCAGAACTGCCTTAGCTGTCAATAATGGAGACAGTTAAGTTGATACTGCTGAGCAAAGTGAAAGTCCTTTGTCCCAAACCATTGGTGTTGCCTGGTGTGTTTTTTGGAAGAAACCACTGAATAAATATTTTAATAAATTAATTAATTTTGAATTGGTTAGGTGTTTTAAAGATATATTTATTGGGCTTCCCTGGTGGCGCAGTGGTTGAGAGTCCCCCTGCCGATGCAGGGGACACGGGTTCGTGCCCCGGTCCGGGAAGATCCCACGTGCTGCGGAGCGGCTGGGCCCATGAGCCATGGCCACTGGGCCTGCGCGTCCAGAGCCTGTGCTCTGCAACAGGAGAGGCCACAACAGTGAGAGGCCCGTGTACCAGAAAAACAAAAAATAAATTTAAAAAAAAGATATATTTATTAAAGCAGAAGAGCTTGACACTTTCAAGTGAAGTAGCACATCTGCAAAGCACTGAACCAACTTGCAAATCACTGACCTATATAGGATAGTAAGTATAAATAGGGAAGATGGGGAAAGAGTGGCTGTGAAATGAAGAAAGTTTGTAATGAGAAGAAAAGAGGAGCATTAGATGACTTATTCATCTTGCACTTAGAGCAGGGCTTGATACTTGGTAGATGCTCAATATAGTTTTGTTGAATAATTGAATGACAGAATGAATGAATAAGCCAGGCAGACAGAAGGAGGGAGATGTGAAGAGCCGCTATATTTGGGTGAGTTTTCAGTAGAAGATCACAGAATGAAAAATGTTCTACTCCGATCATGAATAAAAAGCAGAGGAATATATGAAGTATTAGTAGAAGGAGAATAGAAAAAGGCTTGATTTTTTTTTCAAACTTTTTTTTTTTAGTGGTTTGAGGGATGGCAATTTTATTTATTTATTTATTTATTTATTTACTTATTTATTTGGTTGTGTTCGGTCTTCGTTGCTGCGTGTGGGCTTTCTCTAGTTGTGGCGAGGGGGGTTACTCTTCGTTGTGGTGAGTGAGCTTCTCATTGCATTGGCTTCTCTTGTTGCAGAGCACAGGCTCTGGATGCACGGGCTTCAGTAGCTGCAGCATGCAGGCTCAGTAGTTGTGGCTCGCAGGCTCTAGAGTGCAGGCTCAGTAGCTGTGGCACACGGGCTTATTTGCTCCATGGCATGTGAGATCTTCCCAGACCAGGGATCGAACCCATGTCCCCTGCATTGGCAGGTGGATTCTTAAGCAGTGTACCACCAGGGAAGTCCAAGCCTTGGTTTTTAAAAGCTCTCTCTATATGTAATTTACCATAAAATCCATTGATTTTATGTATACACTTTGGTGGAGTTTTATTAAATTTAAAGTTGTTCAATCAGCAGCACAATCTAGTTTTACAACACTTTCATCATCCCCACAAATTCCCTAATGACCAGTTTAGCCAATCCTCACTCCTATCACCAGCCCCAGGTAAACGTTGATCTGCTCTCTGTCTCTACAGTTTTGCTATTTTTAGAAATTTCATATAAATGTAATCATACTATAAGTAGTCTTTTGTGTAAAACTTCTTTCACTTAGTGTAATGTTTCTGAGGCTTCATGTTGCATGTATCCACTAATTCATTCCATTTCCATTGTTGAGTAGTACTCCATCATGTGGATATACCACAGTTTGTTTTGCCATTCAACTGTTAATGGATTTTAAAATTGTCTCTATTATTTTAAAATTTTGAATAATGTTGCTATGAGCATTCACATTAGTCTTTGTGTGGACATACACTTTTCTTTTGGGGGATGGGACAGATAATTAGGAGTAGATTTGCTGAGTCATATAGTAAATGCATGTTTAACTTTTTAGGAAATTCCCATCTACTTTCCAAAGTGCAAAACTACATGTAACGTGAAGTTTCCTTTCTGTTGTTGTTGATCGTTATTACTGAAGTTGTTTTCTCTTAATGTGTATTGGTTAAGTGATTAAATTTAACAACTAAAGTCAATTGAGTCACTTTTTCCCATACTTATAAATAGAGATGCAAGAGTCACTATGGTTTTTTGAAATTTTTGCCAAGAAATTCAAAGCAAAACAAAACCCAAGAGCAAGAATATAAGAAGGCTTAAAGGCTTATAAGCTATAAGTGTGCAAACTTTAAAACCAGGTTGGTTTTCACTTAATAAATCTGGTAACAGTTATATGAAAATGTACCTCATTTGTATCTTACATTTACTTTCTTTATATTGCATTTCAAATATTTGTATATTATTCACATTGTGCATTTAAACTATGCTGTTGAAATGTAATAATTTTAGAAAAAGTGGCTATATGATTATATAATCTATTTGTACTAAATTTTAATTATCTGTGATGAAGAAAAATCATTACTAGTCCATATAACCAAGTGCTAAATGATAACAATTTCCTAAATTACAAGTAATAATTTTCAGTAGATGCTCAAAAATGTAACAGCACTTTATTGGTAGAATAGGTGTCAGTTTGTGAAACTAGATAATTTTATTATTCCCACTTGAAAAGTCTTTCTTTTCAGTTTAAATAATTGTAACATAAAGTCACTTTCGAACATTCAGTGTACAACTTGGGCCAGGCTTTGCAACAAGTAAAGATGAAAATGATTAAACTGTAAAGGAATACTTTTTGGTTGGTTGCACAAAATAACATATCATTCATTGTGAGTGCTGTGTATATATGGGCATACATATGAGCATAAATATGAGCAAAAACCATTCACGTTTTCCAGGTTTTTAAATCTCTTAATTATATAAAAATAAAAGCATTGTCAGAGAAAGGCATGTTAACAGCTTCCTGAATAAAATGGCTGCTTTTGGTTTGAGAATCTATTCCCTTAAAATACTCTAGTTCCATAGGGTTTGCATTTCACTTCTTATAGTCTTAGTATACATGGTATGAGACAAAAGGGGCTGAGGATAAAATCAGGCAGAAGAACCTAAAAAAGAAACAAGGAAACTTTTTTGTTTCAGTTCCTGGACCTCTCTCTTTAAAGCACACTCTGCAACAGGTCAGGCAGGGGAGGGTGAGAGTGGAGGTGTGAGCGGCTCAGTCACACCTGGTGGTGAGCAGTGAGGCAGGCCTAGCATCCCTCCCCTTGATGCCAGCTTCCATCGTAGCACAAATGAGATTGCAGCATCCCCACGGGAAGTCAGTTGAAGGCCTGGCTCTTGTGCTCCTCAGAATGGCTTATACTTACTATTCTCTTGTTCTGCTTCTCTTCCTTGTTCCCTACCTGAGTAATACAAGTAACGCAAATGATATGGTTTTTGAAATCTGTGCTTCTATAAGGCACTCATGTTTCTCTTTACAACCTAAGAACAAACTTCTATGTCCTCAAGATGCTTTAAGGTGAGTCAGCCAGTTAAAGGAATGAAATCACCATGGTCCAAAGTAGAGCTCACTTATTAAAAAAAATAATAATAATTCACCAGACTCTGAATTGTGCAAAGCAAGGCCTTTACTATTTTTAAAAGTCAGTGATCTAGAGTTAAGACCAAAATAAACATGACTCAATGACTTTGACTTCACAAAGTAACTTCACAAAAGAAAAAAAGAGAGGCTTATAGACGCTAACAGAGGTGAGAGTCTGCTCATAACTATAAACATTTCTGAGACCCCTTTAGCATCTCAGTATTACGTCAGTTGTCTCTTTTAAGTGCCCTCACCATATCCTTGTTGACACGTCTATCTTATTTATCACACTTATAGCTATGATTTTGAATAGTCCTAACTCCCCCAGAGTTACAAAGAAGAGACAGTTTTCTTATTTCTCATATGACCCCCTTCAAATGGTTTTCACATTCAGTAGCAACTCAGGTAAATCCCATGGTTGTCTGATCACTTTCAGTTGTTATAAAAAAGATCAGTCCCATCAAATTTTAAATTCTAACCTCATATCCAGGGTAACACTCCCATCTCTCCAGCCCAGATTTGACTAATAGCTTGAGTCAGGAGTGGAGCTTATCTACTCAACTCCGATTTCCATTTGGTTTTGTATTGAAACAGGTGGAGAGGGATTTGACGCAGTAGGTTGGTTCTGTTTCTTTAATGGCTCCTGCTGTAGACCTTTATCAGTCACTGCTCTTACCCACCCCCAACCCAATCTTCAACTGGTCATAGACACCATGTGCGGGGCAAAGTACCCAAATGATTACACTACTTTGGGGTTCACATGTGGACACTTCAGGAGCGTCCTCAATTTTGTGACACAAGGATCCACTCTAGCTTGACTTCTGACCTCTCCTCAGCTCCTTCCTGATGAAACCCCGCCCCCCGCCATCCTACAGCCTCTAGATGCCTGGGTGTTTTTGCCCAGTTGCTAGACTTCTTAGGTGTGGTATCAGCATGCTGATTTAAGCCCAGCTACTTCTTAGGCCATAGGAAAGGCAACAATTATTGCTAATCCACTCCTGAGGCAACTGGTATAGCACCAAGCAATGTTCTAATTACACATCCTATTTCAATTGCCTGATGGCTGACTTCTACTACACTACCCTGAAACAACCTTGAGCATGGGAGAGGCAGGGGATCATGGTCATAGCTGAATTTTCAGAACCAGGCTTAGTGTCTGGTACAGAGCAGGGGTTCATTAAATAGCTGTAAAATTAGTGAGTAGATAACTTAACAAATGCATTGTTATGGTGCAGAAAAATCCCAGGATATTGATGATGTTATAAAGAAAGAAATGTAACCATTTAGTTGAAGTATAGTAGCCAACTTTTTTCCTACTATTTAATATTTTTAAAATTCCACATATGAAATCCTATGATACTTCAGATGAATTGAGTATTATTTGTGCAATATTTATGCTCCATTTATAAAGCTTATCAATTTTGGGAAAAGTGAGTCGTGGAGACTGTGTGACAGAGAGATTTCAGGACACCTCAGCCAGGCAATCACTTTACTTAAACGTGTTGTCAAATATAAATATAGTTGACACTTGAACAGCACAGGTTTGATCCACTTATATGCACTGATCCACTTATGTGGATTTTTTTCAGTAGTAAATACAGCAGTACTACATGATGGATGGTTGGTTGAATTGGGATCTCGGATATGGATGGCTGACTAAATTAGATGGCATTTTTCAGCTGTGTGGAGGATCGGTGTTCCTAATCCCCAAGTTGTTCAAGGGTCAACTGTAGTCTTATAGCTTTGAAGGAACACCAGTTGTCCCTGGCAACAGGATGGGTGACATTTCTCTAAGCCATTCAGTTCACAGTCCACACTCCATTTCACCTCAATTCTTAGAGCCTAGAGTTTCTACATGTGACCACTGGGACCTTCAGGGCAGTATGTGAGTTTTGTTGTTGTTGTGTGTTTGCTTTCTCTAGGCAGGGGAACATGGAAAACATAATAGTAGCAATTTCACTTTTGACCAATCACAAAAATTTCTTATTGTGGTAATTTCTAACACTACTGGTTTATTCTTATTTTTTTAATAAAAGTAAAACAAAGTAAACTGCATTTTGTAAATTAGTATTTTTGCTTTACCTTTATATAAGTTTTCCTTAACCAATCCTAAATTCCACTCTCTACCCCCAAATTGTCTGTTAATAAAAAAAAAAATTTACAGACAACCCTTTTTGTTAACAAAGCTTTTTAGAAGCCACTTTAAAGTATCAATGGAAACAAAGACGAGGGCCTCATGGGACAGGTGACTGATGCTTGGATTCAAGGCCCTGCTCCATTACTTCCTAATTGAGGACCCTAGGACAGTCAACCACATCTCTGCATTTTAGTTTCATCATCAATAAAGTAAGGAAAGTAATATAACTTACCACATGAGTTCATTAAACAGAGAGCCAAGGACTAAACTAATTTATCAACAGGTGAAAAGCTCTGGATTATTGACATTTGACCAAAGGTGTGTTTGTTTTAAGCACTCAATGTTCAGAACACATTATAACATGAAAAACATCAGTTTCAATTTCACTACCCAGGTTGTTTGTAGATTAGAAATCCAAGGCATAAAGAGTGGTTTGCTGATAGATATACATGCCTCCTCTGCTCAGTCCAAACATCCTGAATGTGGAAAGTATTTGAGGGGTATCCCCTAGCTATGGCTTCAGGAGGATGCTCCTGGAGGTCCCCTTTTCACTGAATTTCCTTCTGAGAAATGCTTTTACAAGTGCACAGCTCTTTTCCATTAAAAATGTGCTATGAGCTTTACTAAAACTCTGAAAAGTTGTCAGATGAGGGATTACTGTCCCCATTTTACAGATAAGGAAAATGAAGCTCAAAGAGGTTAACTGAGGCACACAAGGTCACATCACTATTTAATAGCAAAGTTAGGATTAGAATCCCATTCCTCTGCTTTTCAACCCCAGATTCCATCTGCTGTGTCTTGGCAGAAAACTTGAAAGGTTATCACAACAGAAAGAAAGTTAATTCAGCTGCAGATTGATTAACCTAAAGGGGAATCCAATCAATGTTGGTAGAGAGCCAGAAGTGCTTTTCTTTCTACACTGATGTTTTTACCAGGACAGCCCAGTCTCTCGCATCTGGATCAAAATCAGAATTCAAAATATCAGAACAAGTTAAATGACTTTTTCCTCTCTGTAGTTGCATCTGTCTATTTTGTATGGTAGTTAGATATATTGTTAAAATTTCTGGCTGACATCTTGGAGTAACTCTCTTCATTATACTGATTTTTTGTGGTCATCCCCAGCATCTTTCTGGATTTGTGATTGTTGGATGATGAATCTAATAAAAGATTCAATATTCACATGATTCAAAGTCAAAGTACGAGGGCAGCTTAGAATTTCTGTTAGATCGATTACCATTTAGAAGGATACGTCTGCAGCAAAACTTCCTCCTTTGAATGGAATACTGGCTCGCATTCAGGAAATGACATTTTAACTGCGGCCTTACCAACTTGAACTGAGAGCTTGTTTTGCTTAACAACCTGAGGGAATCAAGATCTAGGTAAAACCAGGAGGGTAAGATTTTATGATTACTATAAGAATATGAAATATGTGTGTTCCTTTCATTTTCATAACAAATAAATAGTCATAACTTAAAGCCATCTATGTGCTGCAATTTTGCTTTGTGTTGCCGTGATCCCCTTTTTATTTTTTTCGCATTCAATTTTTCTTTGTGAACAAAAAAGTCTGAGTATTCATTTTGTATTAATTGGAATGCATGTGTTACTTTTAGCAGAAATGTCTATATTTTCATTTATTATAATAATGAATTTTTTCTCATTAATTCTAAAACTATCCCACCTTACCATTCTATATTTCTAAAGCACATTACCATCTGTACTTGTACATTCATGATCTCATTTGATTCTCACAATATCCGATGAAGTAGAACTTTATAAAAGATGTTGTTTGCCATTGTAAATTTGTATATTACAATGAGATGAGACTTTTTGCTTTGGGAAAAATATTATTTTGACTTGAATATTGCATAGTTTGTGAATGTGAAAACAACTGGGATAGTCCCTTAATTCATAACTTCCTAACTTCAGGTGATTTTCAAGAAATGCTTACTCCTTCAAAGTAAAGATACATTCTATTTTTAAAGAATGATTAGAAAAATGGGTAACAATGATTATTTAAGGAAAAAATTGGGGCAACTTCATCTTTTTATCAGAAAAATGAAATAATTCTGTAATCTAACCTGTCTCTTTAAGATGCACAACAAGGGCCAGGAGCAAAGAATCTGCAATATTCTTTATAATTTCATGGGGTCTTCTGAGGAAATGTGCCAATTTTATGGGGACTCGTAGGGAAAAATTTTGATTTCATGTGGATTTGAGTGAAAAGGTAAATTTCATGGGATTTCTAAAAATGGCTCGGTTTCTCAGGATCCATGAAATCTATGGCAGCCATGGAGAAAATGCACTGCTCTTGTTATGGAGTAAATTTTAGTACAGTTTGGTAAAACTTTATCTCTTATACACCTGCTATGATGTACATTACACATTTTGAGTCTTTTTTAAACACTTACCTTTTCACAGATGTGTGTGAATACTAAAGGTGGTACTTTGTGTACATAATGACAAGGTGGTTACTTTGTCAGTTGCTTAGAGCATATGTTAAGTGGTCATTAACACACATGTGACTCATGTGGTCACTTATGTTGGAGCCAAAGTCAGGATGGTGGTGCTTAGAGTTTTGGTGTTCCTAGTCAGGGAATGGATAGAAGCCCCTCATTCCCATTGCCATAGTCTTCAGTGGGTCAGAGAACATTAGGCTTAGAGGAGATCTTAGACATCACCCCATGTAGTGCTTCTCCAAGGTGTTCTAAGGCCTTAAGGTCTGCAAATGTCCCCTGGGGACCTTGTTAAAAATTCAAACTCCTTGGCCTTACTCCTTGAGCCGACCCAGATTCTCAGAGGGTAAAGCTTGAGAATCTGCCTTTTAAATTCACCTCCCGGGGTAATTCTCATCCTCACGTACAAGTACACTGGAGTTGGAGAGCCACTGTTCAAATCCAATTTTCTTTCCAATTCAACTATTACATTGTCTCTCATGACTTCTAGATCTTCTTTAAGACCACTCCTTACAGGAGGGTTGGATCCTGGTGAGGTACCACTAGCAGGACTTGTGGCTGGAACTGGGGCTGGGCCATAGAGAAGGCTGTTGTGAGAGAACAGATGTCAAAGCTCAGGTCTGGAAGCTTGGGCCCATGGAAGCATAGTCACTACAACTGCTATAATTCAGGTGTGCTACATCGGTAACGAAAAGTGTTTCCGTGATGCATTTTTTTTCCCTCTGAAATGGTGAACAACTCTTGATAAAGTCCCAAAGAAAACAAAATAAAATTTTACCTCAGTTTATATGGTACCTGCCTTCATGCAAACTTCACTATAAATTAAAGCAGTGAAAACCAGTTTGTTTTAATATGCAAAATGGTGTTAGATTCTAATTCAGATATTAGGAAAAGATTTTTCAAATATGTGATTGTCCAATGGGACATTAGGAAGTAGTGTTTGGTACAGGAACAATCTTCCTTGTTCAGAGCTACTGGCATTGGGAGACCTCCAGCATCCTTGTCCTTTTGTCTTCTAAATGCTCATAATGCCTCCTAATACTGTGGCAACAAAAACTTCCCCAAATTTTCAAACTGCCTTCAAGGGTGGTAATTTCCCTCTGAGAACCATTTTCACTGTTTGTTTTTTTTTGTTTGTTTGTTTTTTTACTTTTCAGCCACACCATGTATAGATCTTAGTAAAATGGAAATCTACTCATGTAATTCTCTTGCTTCAAGTCTTTCAGTGTTTCTCCATTCCTTTCAGGGTCAAGTTCAACAATTTAGCTTAGCACACAGAAACCAGCATGGTCTGGTCGCTTTCATTCCTCTAGTTTTATCACCCATAACTCTAGGCATATTTGTTTGTTTAAGCACCATGCTACTTTACACCTCCATGTCTTCAGATGTGCACTTTTTCCCCCTAGAATATGATCTCTCTTCACTTTGCTCATCCAAAGGTCAAGCGTGACATTTTTGGCAAGGCCTCTTGGACAGCCAACTTTGATTATATGGCCTCTCCTCTGCGCTCTTGTAGCAGTAACCGAAGCATACATTTTACTGTGATTGTTGGTTTATTTAACCTCTTAAAGTAAGAACTTTGATGTTCCTCTGTAAAATATTTATATTTTTTTAACATGGCCTACAAAAATCTTCAAGGTATGCTCTTGCATATCTGTCTGGCCTCATGGCTCCACCAACACTTAGTTTTTCAGCCATATCTAAAATTTGCCTTACAATTCTTAGAACTTTGGTTACCCTAGAGCCTCTACTCTTGGACATGCAGGAAAAGTCATTTCTTTTCTCATAACCTGTATAACTCTTGCTCATTCTATAAGTCTCAGCAGAGATTGTCATCAAATTCATTGGGAATCTATTAGGGGTATGTATAGTGGTTGGTTTTGAGTGAGGGTGTAGAAGTTATGGAGGCACAACCTTAGTTGATATAGAGCTAGTAATCCAATAATAAATCTTCCCTCTCTCCTGAGGCTGGATTAAGAGCCCTTCCTCCATCCAGTCTCTAGCACAGCACTTATAATATTGCATACGGACTGTCAGCTTCTTGAGGAAAGACAGTGAGCCATCTCATTGTCAGCACCTGGCAGAGTGCTTGACTCATAGTAGGTACTCCAAGAGTGGGTGAAAACCTAGGATGTTCACTAATTATCAAGACAGCCAATATACTATTTATTAAAAAGTTCTTGAGTGGCAGTGTTGAGGATACTTCCTTCTTATTTTGAGTCCTGATCTTTATCTACTACAGTATTTTGAAATAGATCCTCACATAGTTTTCTAGTGATTTTTCTCCTTTCCTTCTTCATTTTTCAGTAGAGTTTTCCTTCTTGATAACAGCCCTGGAGTTCTGACTTACCACTTCTGACCTCTCTAATTTCCTATACAGGAGAGGTCAGGAAGGGGAGGTTAACATTTATACAAATCACTTTGTGTGGACCCTGGGTGCAGTGATGGAGGTCAGCTGTATGTACCCCCCGCCCCCCAAATTAAATATCTGAAAGGAATATTACTTCTTAAAATCCCCCTGCTTCCTAGTTACCAAAAAGTTGAAAGGAAAACAGATGGCAGGCCTGGATCCTACAGACTGTACATTTTCTTAATTCTTTATGGAATACTTGGTTTTCTAGTTAGGTAAAATCTGATTTTGTTTATCTGCATATGAGTAGGCTTCTGCGAAATATGAAGGAAATTTATAAGTTCTGGAAAAAAGTCTGCATGTTTATAATTTTGATTCCTAAAGCGCAAGACTACAAGACAAACAGATGTCCCTTCCCCAGTTAACACAAACTAAAAAATGAAATTTCTTGTATTTTACTATTCTGTTTATTTAGAATGAAATGAAAAAAAATTAAGACCTTTTCTAGCATAAAAAGTGACCTTGAGAAAAGTTGTAGAACTTTTCATTCTGGACTCAAGGGTAACCTTTAAAAAACAGAAAATACCCACCCTCTGTGTAGAAATATGCTGAATGTATATTTTTAAAGTATTGCATAAAATAGTTATTAAGTTATTTTAAATATAAAAGTCCAATAAAACTAAAAATGTTACATGCTATAAGATGTTTACATAATGATCTTAAAACTATCTTATCAAATTCCCTGCCAGTAAACATTTTCACTTTTCTCCCTGAATTGCACAATTACATTTGAAAAATATGTTGCTTTTATAGTAGAAAGCAAGAAAGAAAAATTCTCGGATCTCAAAAAAAATCTTTCAAATAATGTAGATTGGGTACTGGGTCCGTTTTCATTGTCTACTGGTCTAGACTACTACTCTCAGAGCCGAGAGGAATTGACTTCTGGCCCTGGCTTTACTTTCTTCCAGCCAGGTTCCTTGGCAAAGAACCTTCAATTCTCTGAGCTCCGATTTCTTCATCTGTATAAAGGAGAATTTCACTTCACAGCATTGTTGGTATATAGAAACAATAAAATGAACTGTGTGTAAAAAAAAAATATTCAAATGAGGTGGATACTGTATGATAGTAAAATATTATTATAATTATTGCAATGCCTTATTCTTGCCTAATGTAACCTCTAATCCTAACTTCGTTCTTTGTGAAGATAGAAGTTGCTCAGATACACTTGATATACAGAAACTCACTAAGCTTTTAAAAAATCTTTTAGGGTACATTAGCATTCATCTTGTTGGGTGCATTCTTAAGATACCTCCATGATATCATTAATACTTTGGGTACTTGTAGAGTCAAGTGATTTTCATAAATCAAGCCCTTAAATTACAGCAAGTAAGCAGTCTGGAGAAATAGATATTTAAAATAGAAAATTAAAAATACATAAATTTCTTTAAAATCAGTCTCCAACTTTATTTTGGTGGCTTCAAACATTTTAAATTAAATAAATTCAACAAAAAACTAAATATGTTACTAATATTTAGCTCTATTTCCCTTCCAAAAGGACCATGGCATGATTTTTAAGAAAATATTTCATACAGCTTCATAGTATGTTATTGTTCTTCCTTGTATAATTATGTCCATTTTTTTTTCTCATAGAATCAGAGTTTCTATTTTTGCTAGTTCTTGATACCAATTTCACTACTGAATTCTGTGAATATCAACCTGGGCAATCAAAGGAACTCATTCAAGTGCTCCCACCCCCTTGAGACATGATCAAGACACAGGGCTAAATTTGGTGTTCCAGCTCCTACCCCCAAATGGCAGTGGACTGAAGCCATGCTTAGCCTTCATAAAAGATTCATGACAATCCGGGGACTGGCTGGGCTCTGACCCTGTATTAGGTATGCGAAGATCCAAGCTGCTCTCTACATAACTCAGGGCAGAATAGGGATTGCTTTGTAGGTACCCCGGATGTTTTAAAGTTTTCTTTTAACCCAGGGACTTTGAAATTTCTCAGCATTTTTTTGTGTGTGTGAGTGAAGAGAGTCAGAGGAGAGCTGACGTTCCCTAGGGGCAAATCCTGTTTTCGGCTCCCTTTTTATACCAAAGGTCTTCTTGCATTTTATCTTATATCTCCTCCCACAAGCTAAAATTTGAGCAGCTCTTCTTTTCTGACGAGATTTAAGGGACAGACGCTGCAAGGACATCCATCGTCCATTGGATCTTAAATGCTTTACTCGATGTATAGAAAGTAAATGCAGGAGTTTTCATTCATCCCTAACCTTCTTGTTTGGCCCTTAGGCCTTTTTATTAGAGTCCCTGTATTCTCAAATCCCTAGACATTTCTGGAGAAATATTTGAAATCTTCACTTCAAAAAGCAAATGATAAAGTGATATTTTTATCATTGGATACTTTATAAAAATTAGCTACAAGTATTTTTTGTGTTTTTCTATCAAGACAAAGAGAGGTAGTAATAAACTTTCATGCCCCAAGACCACTTGGGTGTGCTACTACACAGTAATTTAACTGAATTTTCACACAAGTCCTAGTGAGTAGGTATTATAAATGCAATTTTAGATGGGCAGACACAGGCTCAGGAAGGTTAGGTAACATACTGACATCACACAGCTAATATGTAGTAGATCCAATATTTAAAATGAATTTTGCCTGATTCTAAAGCCCACACTTTTTCCACTGACTCCTAATGCCTCATACAAAAAAAGAAATTGAGGTACATGACCTAACCAGGGAACAATGGAGATTTAGGTTCCAGTTCCCTGGTTTCTGAGCAATTCTTCAAAGTAGTGGTGATAACATCACTATATTTCATTTCAGGGTTGTCGAATATAGTGGACACTGGTAACTAGAACCAGTAAAAAACTTAACATCTCTACCTCTGTCCTATTCACAGTCCTTCTAAAACTTGCATAAACACTTCCTCTCAAGAGATTTCCTCTCCCCTCCACCCATGCTTTGCTTTGCTAGAATTTTCTTGAGACACCTACTTTCCCACCTCACTTGCTGTATGGCACTATGAAACAGCCAGGTAGATAAATGGTATCAGAGAAAAAGGAGGGGAACCATAATAGGTCAATTAGGGTTTACCTTCTCCTGGATTAAAAATGATGCATAAGGTATTTTGGTAACATGACTGCATTGTAGTTTCTCATTAAACAAAAACTTCTCATAAAATAGAGCAGAAATGAAAAAAAAATCCTTTTGCATTTGACTCAGCTTTACTTCCTAGTCCAGAATTGGCTAGGATCAGGTGAATTTTAATCCTTTATTTGCCCCTGACAGTAAAGTAAGCCACTATCTGGCTGGAACCAAAAGGGAGGCACTTCCGTGGAAGGGAACTAAATTTATATATTTATTTTGTAATATTTACTCAACCTTATTTTATAACAGAAGACTGTGTTTGCAGCTCCAAAACGTTCTAAAGAAATAGAATAAAAAATATCCAAGATTTTCCTGTCACTATCAGCTGTTTCTGAGGAGTCTTTAACAAGACTCTTTTGCCTTTTCATAGAATCACTTATTCACACTTACTGACAAAACTTATGGGTTTTGAGGCGTTTGCTAGATGTCAGGCACAGTTCTAGGTACTGGGGGGTAATAGCAGAAAACAAAACCTGAACTTTTGGTAAGCAGCTAGTATTCCACTGTGTGTGTATATGTGTGTGTTTGTTGAGGGAGAATTTAAGGGTGTTTATGGCAGGAGGGAAATATATATATATATATATATATATATATATATATATATATGTATATATATAAAATCTATTAGGTGCCATAAAAGGATGCCACTGATGATGGGTGCCATAAAGAAAAATAAAACCAGGGTAATGAGTTTGAGAGTGACTGAAGGGGCTGGTAGTTCCCATCTTAGAATAGCCCAAGGAGCCTCTGATAGGTTATTTTTTTGAGCAGAGAAATGAATAAAGTGAGGAACTGAGCCTTGTGATTATCTGGGTAAGAACATTCCAAGCAGAGGAAACAGTCGAGACAATGACCCTGAAGCAGGAGCATGTCTAACATTTTCAGCAATAACAAAGAGAACAGTTTGGCTGGAAGGGAGGAATGAGGGGAGTGGTAGGAGCATCATCAAAGGCTTAACTTTACAGGGTCTTCTCTGCCATAGCAAAGATTTTGGACTGTACATTGTATGAATTGGGAAGCACTAGTGGGTTTTGAACAAAGAGGGCTTGCTCTGGCTGATGTGTTCAGAATAGACTCGAGGAGTATGCATGGACCTTTGTTATATTTATTTACCTCCTCTGGATAAAATTATAAAGTTGTAGAGGGGACTGAGGGAGATAATACATATAAAGGGCAATTGAGTTCATATGCACTAAGATCATGAAACATGAAAGTACTCAGTATGTTAGCTGGAGAGCCAGCATCATTAAGTAGTTTGGAGATGAGCTTGGGCATTTCACTGTCTGGGTTCAATCCTAGATCCATTGCTTATTTGTGTGATTTTTGAAAAGTTAGTTAATTCCTGCATGCCTTTCATTTCTCATCTATAAAGTATGAATAACAATATTGTCTACTTCATAGAATCATTGTGAAAATTCAAATGAGCCCATCTTAGTAAAATACTTAGAGCATCACATTGCACATAGTAAACACTCAGTAAAAGGTTGGGAGTATCACTGTATAACATTTTTACTTTACAAAGTGGTTTCATGTGCTGTGTCTTGAAAGAGTGATCCACATAAGTATTGTTATTCCAACTTTGTTGATTAAGGAGGTGAAGTTCAGAGAAGTGAGGTGGCTTGCTTAAGCTCACCTAGCTAGAAAGCAGTCAGGCTAGGATCAAGCCCAGATCTTCCAAATCCAATTCCTCTCTTCATTATGCTCTGCTGTCTTTGAATATTTACATGAGTCTAAGAGGAAGTCAAGGTCAGGCCTCCTGACTCTAAATTGATTATTACTTCTATTTTATCATAGCTCTTAATAAAATCTTTGTGTAAAAAATGAATATATGCATTAATGAAAGAAATGACATGAGAAAGGAAGACCCTTTAGAGAGAAGACAACACGTTCAGGTTTCTAGAACATGAAACATAGATTTGGGAGACTGGATATCAATCAGTTGGTGACACACTGTATAATTCTGAGAAAATTGCCTAACATCTTGAGTCCTTGGTTTCTTCATATGCTAAATGAAATCTCAGTATATTCTCATATCTGCTGGCTAGATTTTTGAGAATATATGCCAAGATAAAGATGGAAACATTTAGAAAAAAAATGCTACATATACCACATGTGTTGCTACTATTAAACTTCTCTGAGAAAATTCAGATCTAGACACCTCTAAACTACCTTCTGGGGTTGGTTAGTAAGCATTTGCTCGAAAACTTGAATTCTTTGCACTTTTCAGAGGGGGAGAGTAGATTAAAAACTTTTTTCTAGTGACTTGAATTCATGGGAATTTTTCCAGCTAGCCTGCACAAAGTCATCCACTCCCACCTTCTTCTTGACTTTTCATGGTAGAAGAAACCACCTAAGCTCTTTCCCAACAACTGGTACCATGGGAACTTGAACATTCCACTCCTGGGAAATACTTAACAAAACTGTCCGTTGGTGTCACTGAGCAATTATTGTGCTGTAATAGAGACTTTTACAAAGTGGTTTTGGGGTGTGGTAGTTCAAAGTATGCCTAACTTTGGTGCTGGCTGGGGAGGACCAAGGAAGATGGGCCACAGATAATGCTGAAACCAAGCCTCGAAGTATAAGGAAAGGTTTTCCAGGTAAATAATTGGAGTGGGAGAAAAGTTATTTAAGCAGAGGAGGACCTTTGCAGTGTCATCAAGCACAAGAGAATGCATTGTCCTCAAGGACATTAAAAGGCTCAGGACAGGTTGGATGGAGCACAAGAGGTAATGGCAGGGGATGAGACAATATGGAAGCAGACTTTAGAGCACTTTTTCTGGGGGTGATACAGTAAATGGCCCAGTTTAAGCAGGACAGTAATGTAATCAGATTTGATTTATAGAAAACTTTGCTAATGGGTAGATTGGAGTCTGAAATATCAATGAGGTTGCTATTTCAGTAGGCTGAGTGAAATATTCTTGAAGCAGGAACTAAGGCTATGAAGCTGAGAGATGGAAACTGAATCTAAAAATAAACCTATTTTTTTTGAAGTAGAATGTATAAAACTGTTGACCAATTGGATGTGGATGTTGAAGAAAAAAGAAAAATCTAAGATTATCTCTCTATTTACGAGTTTTCATTCACAGAGGTAAAATGGGAAGAGGAGGAGGTTGGCAGATAGGCAAAGGGATTGAAGGTCAATGAGTTACAGTCATGCATGTAATAAGCTTGGGGTATGTGAGGGACAGTCAGACAATGTATTTGTAGACAGTTTCATATAAGGTTTTAGAACTCAAGCAAAGATTTGGAATGGAAATACAGATTTGGGACATTCAGAATGTGGATGATAATTAGATAGGGAAGTTCAGGGTAAATAATAGAGTGAAAAGAAACAAAAATAATGAGATCATCTTGGAAACACCAACTTGAAAGAGGACATAGAGCGAGAGGAATCCACAGGGGGAAAGAAAACAAAACAAAAACAAAAACAAAAAAGAGGAGCAAACAGAGCAGTTGGAAGGACATTGAAGAGGCCCTGATGTCTTTGAAGCCAAAGACAAGAGTTTGAAGCAGAAGTAAACCCCACACTGAAAATGCTCTTTATGTTTGGCTATCAGGAGGCCATTAGTGACCTTTACCGAAGCAGTTTTACTGTAATGGTGAGGCCAGAAGGCAACTTGCTGAGGCTTGGGAGTTAATGAGGTCTGGGGGCTGTGGAGAAGCATTGTCCATGAGTCTGTGCCTTTTTTTTCTCCCCCCCCCCACCCCCAGAGAGAATTTATAAAGGGATGGAATACAGTTGTAACTAGAGAGGACATTTTTGGTGGGGAGATATTTGAGCATGCTTACAGGTTGAAGGGAAAGAAAGAGATTGATGTTTTAGAAGGGAGGAGAAATTTAACAGAGCAATGTCTTAAGGAAACACAAAGGTTGAATTTGTTTGGAAGGAGGCAGAAAAATTCTTTCCATGAGACTGAACTTCCACTCAGTGGATGGACCAAGGTGGCTCAGTCATCCACTGTGTTAAGGCTGTTTTCTGGATTTAACACCTTTCAATGTTCAGGGAGAGTGTAACCTAGAGCATATACATCCCCATAAAGAAGAACAAATGTTGGTTTGCCCCTAAACCATGAGACAGTTGGGTGTCAAAATATTTCATAACAATATTAGACCAAAGCATGGTAAAACTGATTTGTATAGGCCATTTTTTTGAATTTCTACCCTCCCTCCAGAGAATAAGAACTAGTCAGGTGATTGGAAGAAGGTCAGAGGCTCTATGGGACTGACCAGTTTAGATAAGCACTCAACATTATCTGATGTTTAGCAAGACTGAACCCGAATTCCAGACCTGGAGGTTTGCCCAGCTGCACATCCTATCTGGCTTATGCTTCTTCCCATAGGCAAATAAGTCAGGATCAGACGGCGGGTGGCAGATACCAGGCCATATGCATATTTATAATATTGCAAACTTGCCATCAAGCTGACTAAGCCAAATTAAGCACATAAGAAATGAAAAGTTTAGATGGAAGCTGATGTTTTTAGGATTCCAGGATGTGGCTCTGCCAGATCAGTGTGTTAACTTAATGAGAGAGAGCAGCTCGCATTTCAGGAAGGAAAGCAGCCACGTTGGCCTGACAAACTCAATCCCTCCGTGCAGGTCGTGCGCCTTGTAGAGCCCCCCCACCCCACCCCGTAAAGCACTCATTTAACTCACTGTAAAAATACACCCAGGGTTAGGGTATTGCCTGTCTGATATCGGTAGCCTTTTCTGCAGGCGGCAGTAATTACTCTATAAATACATTGCTTCTGAATTCCCTTTAAAGCACAGTTCTTTGTTCCTTTCTGCTCATGTCCTCTTTTGCTTTTGAGCCATTTCCTGTCTCTCCCTTCTCAATACGCAGCGGAGTTTTAGACACCTCAGTAATTATCCCTTCTAATCTCTTTTTTTTCTAATGAACATAAAGCTAATTCCCCCACCCCCATCGCAGTTATAAACATTGACACTATTTATCATTTTCTTGCCATTTCTGTGCCTTTCCAAGTCTCTGATATACTTTCTTATAATCTATTTGAAACCTTGCACAGTATTTCAGTGGCCTATCCTACTGTGATTAGTGTCCATTGCTAATTTTTGTCAGATCTCTAGTTTTATGTCACTCTTTGTTTTGAATGTTTTACATGGCACTGAGTAAGTGGTTTCAAATTTCTACTTCCTTTTGGCTCTAGATCTTTCTCTTGGTCCATATATACTGTCTTAGTATGTTTGGGCTGCTGTAACAAAACACCACAGACTGAGTGGTTTAAACAACAGCATTTATTTCTCACAGTTCTGGAGGCTGAGAAGTCCAAGAGCAAGATGCCGACAGAGTCTGTATCTGGTGAGAGCTCAGTTCCTATTCATAGTCTTTTTACTGTGTCCTCACATGGCAGAAGGAGTGGGAGAGCTCTCTTGGGCTTCTTTTATCAGGGCACTAATCCCATTCATGAGGGTTCCACCCTCCTGACCTCATCACGTCCCATAGGCTCCACCTCCTAATATCATTATATTGGGGGGTTAGGATTTCAACATATGAAGTTTGGGGCCATGCAGACATTCAGTCCACAACATGAGCTTAACAGCTTGTGAACATTGCAGGCTTTATTTTCTTTTGAGGTCCCAGCCTGAAAATAAAACAGGACTTCACTTGTCAAAGTGTGGAGTGTAAGGAAAAATGTCAAAGCTCTTCCAAAGTGGATTTATGAAGTCCATCATATCAATGTTTTTCCAAGTGAAATGCTGTCTCTCTTAATTCATTCCCCTTTACCTACTAAGCTTACAGGTCCTGTCTGCTCTTGTTTCTTCAACCTTCAACTTATGATCACCCAAGCCAGCACCTAATTGAAGAGCTAGATGGGGAAAATTTCTGTGCCAAGTGGCAACCTCTCTCCCATCTCTCCATACCTTACATACACTGAAAGATAGACTGGGCCAAAGGCTAAGGAATTGTTCTGACTGGAGAATGCTCACTTTTTCATTTCCTGTGCACAGCAGTTAACCCCCAAACAGACTTACTTCCTGTTAAAAGTACTGTGTATCACACTCACCTTTCTGTCTGGGAAAGGAAGTTTATGTGGGGCTTTCCACTTGCACATTTGATAAAATTAAGCTTTGTGGGAGACAGCTACATTTTGCCTTTGTCTCATTTGGGTGACGCAGGGAAGGAAAGAGGTCCAACAAAGGAATATTCTGGGAAGAAAGTCTATTCCCTAATAGTTCCAGTTTATATATAGAACCTCAAGAACCTCATGAATTTTAAAAAGAATTTAATTTGGAAGTATGCACATATTTTATCTTCCAGAGATGTGGTGGTGACTTTACGCAAAAACTCAGATAAGAGGATACTTCCAGGGCAGTAGCTGAGTGGTTTACTGAAAGTATATCTTTCACACAGCAGTGAGCCTCACAACAAAGAGGATCGAAGTGGCTGCAGGAGGACTCTGGTGGAGGGGGCAGTCTGGCCATTTAACGTGGGGGATGGTGAAGTGTTGGTAGTGTTAACTCACAAGGTAGAGAGAGGTTGGGGTAGTTGAGGGAAGATTTCCACTGCTGCCCAAAGAAATTCTGAGAAGCCCACTGGGGGAAGAGAGATGGAGCCCTTCCTGTGTAAGTCAGGCCTTGAGGAGTGGGAAGAGTTAGAAGAAGAGGTGACTTCCATTGCAGTTTGTCTAGGACACCAAGACACAGCATCTGGAGAAGGACTCCCCTGGGGTAGAATCCAGGCTGTGGTCCAGTCCATCCGTGTTTGTGGGGATGATGGGATGTACCAGCAACAGCCTCAGTGATGAAAATGGACAGCAAAGGAACTGAATCCTGGTTCTTACCCATTCATTTTTCCCTAAGTGATACCTGAGGGAAATAGTATTACTTGTACAGTTAAGAAGAGAAACTTCAACTCATTCAGGTCAATTTAACAAACACTTATTTGGCCCTTTATATATCAAACACTTTGTAAGATGCTGGAAAAATCAGAGGAGCAGCACATGGTATTGCATTCAGGTTGTGTTTTGGGATGTTTGCTGATGTGAGGAGATCACTGTTTTTCATGAGGTGATGTGTAAGCCCTCACACAAATGGTCTCTGACTAATTAAAATGACAAGTTGATACAAGTTGCTGGTGAGGTGCCATGCATTCTATTTCCTGGCCAAACAGCACAGATGGTGATTGCATGTAATAGAATATGTTCAACCTGGTTAAACCCTTAGGGAAACTTGAGACCACAAAGTATGCATACTCTGGTTCCTGATCTAGTTGTGTCTTTAAAGACTTATATAACTGCACACTCTTATAACAAGAATGAAGGGTAAGGCTGCTTGATTTAAGGCTTTCAAATGACTTACTTATGGCTGGGAAGTACCCAAGTTCAAAGGGTACAGAGACAAAACAATTAGAATTAAAGTGGCATAAACAGAAACAGTATCACGTTTGTGACAGAAACTGATGGAAATAAAACAGTCATGGCTAAGGGGAAAATCTTGCTTTAGATAGTACTGAAATAACTGTCATGTTTCTGACCACTTTCCCCTATTTTTACTACAGTGAGGTTTTCTGTTTTTCTATTTTTTCCTTTTTTTTAAAGTTCTTTTTTATTCCATGAAGACAAAGGAACATACCCAAGGACATAGGACCCTGTATTGGAGCTGAGGTTGGAGCTCAGATATTTTTGGCTCTTAATTCTCTGCTGAGTCCATTAGACTATGTCTCCTCTTAGTTCCATTATTTGATTTGCTGTTCTCTGTGTGTTTACATACTCAAAGTGATAAAATACATTTTTGTTCTTATGTTACTAATGCAGTAGAGGTATTTTTCAATTTTGCTGAACTACAGAGCTCTAAACATGGCAAATAACTGCTTTCAACAAAATGTTTTCAAGGCATGCCTTGAAATGGGAGTTAAAAATAGGAATGCAAATGTTAATAACAGTATTGACAAAAGAAACTCTGGCTTCAAAAGCGAGAAATTCAATTAGAAAAAAAAGTGAAAGTATTTGAGGAAAATAGAATATATGAGAGTACTAATGGAAAATTCAGTCCCACAGCATTATTACAAATTAGATAAAGTTTTCCACAACATAGTTCCCTGCAGGTCAGCTAAGATAATAGGGGAATGGTTTGGGGATGGCCAGTTCTTTTTGACTCTAGAGGTTACATCCTAAAACTTTGATCCCTTTGATATTTGTAAACAATGAAAATCAGGACTATTTAGTCAAGGGTTTACCCACTGGACCCAGCTTTGTTTTGTTCAGACACTCATGCCGATCCTAAACTTTATCCATCTGCATTTCAAAGTGGTTAATGCCTCCCTATGTTTTAAAATCATCTAATATACAAGTGCTTAGGTATGTTGACAAGGGCATTATTATATGAAAGTACTTTAATTTTTATTCGGTTTTCCCCAAAGAGCTCAAAGTATTTATTAGACTGTCTGTTATTAATTTTCACAGCATGTCTGTGAGGGAAAATCATCCTGTTCATTGCTGTCATCAACATTTTTAGACAATATACTCTTAAGAAACTCTGTGAAACTTAAGAAAGCTACTGTGTCCATCTGAACAGTGTTTACAACCTAAGAGAGCCTGATAAGTTCAACCTCACAGATGTCAAAACCATTTATAGCAATGAAATGTTAAGTGCTCTCCAGAGCCAAAGATTCCATGTTCTCCCTCCTTAACACATTCCAGTTAATAACTGGAATCTTAATATTTTATATTTTGATATAAAGCTGTTTACTCTGGATCTTTCCTCAAAGGACATGCACTTCAGCTCATCACTAAACTTTGTGGGAAAGACCTGAACTTATATCCCTGAAGACCTTGAGTGAGCAGGAAATTTTCATATCAGATAGGAGTTTTCATATAACCTGAACAATTGCCCATAGTTGATGTGGGGATGGTCAGAATAAAGACTTTTGAATATATATAGATATGTGTAATTCTTTTATATGCTGCATATAAATAATATTATATATTTAGAAAGAGAGTTGGGTGAGGAATAAGTCTTTTTTTTTTTTTTTTTGTGGTATGCGGGCCTCTCACTGTTGTGCCTCTCCCGTTGCAGAGCACAGGCTCCAGACGCACAGGCTCAGTGGCCATGGCTCACAGGCCCAGCCGCTCCATGGCCTGTAGGATCTTCCCGGACCGGGGCACGAACCTGTGTCCCCTGCATCGGCAGGTGGACTCTCAACCACTGCGCCACCAGGGAAGCCCAGGAATAATTCTTAAGCCAGCCTTTTAAAAAGTATATATTCAGGAACACCAGTTGCATAACATGCTCTTGAAATAAAAGGTCAATAAATTTGGTAAAGTCTTCATGACTATCTCTCCTTTAGATATTAACCATATGCAGTAGTATATTCAAGACTCTGAGATGTCTTTAAGAAACATGTTTTAACAATGTAAAATCTGTCCAAACTTATTTTAATACCAAATTATTTGTCATGCAGCATCCATAAGGAACAAACACTAGGAAAATAATCTTAATTCATTTCATCTGTGTATTTACCAAGTTTGGTGCATTCCCTCTACACTAGGGGAGATATGTAAGCCATGGTACTTGAATTCAACAAGATCACAATCTAGAAGAGATCTTATATTTTGTTCATGACATTAAAAATTTTAAAAAGTTGTATAAAATTATAAATGCTAAGTTCCAAATGACTGAGAGGCAAGCACATGCTTTGGAAGTTGAGAGGAGTAGTACAGGAAGTAGATTTTTGGTGTCATCTTTGAATTGTTTGTGTCTCCCAAATACACATTGAAACCTAACCTCCAATGTGATGGTGCTTGGTGGTGGTACCTTTGGAAGGCAGAGCCCTCATGGATGCAATTAGTACCTGTTTAAAACACACCCAGAGAGCTCTCTGGCCTCTTCTGCCAGGTATAACATAGAAAAGATAGCTGTCTATTAGCTAGAAAGCAGCCCCTCAACAAACACTGAATCTGCCAGCACCTTGATTTTGGACTTTCCAGCCTCTAGAAATATGAGAAATAAAGTTTTGTTGTTGATAAGCCACCCAGTCTTCATGGTTTATAAACCACCCATTATAGCAGCCTGAATGGACTAAGACAGTTGGACAGTCTCGGGCTATGCAGGAAGGAACAAAGCAGTCAGATTGTGTGTGGGTGTGGTATGGAGTAGAGGCTGGGGGAGGGGAAGGAGGCATGGAGCATGGTATTGCATCTTACAAGGATGAGCAAAGAATGTCTGATGGACCATCTATATGCATAGTAATGACAAGTTAAGGAAAATAAGCTTTTTTCCCTGATCATAGGCTTAGTTACATCAGTAGAGCCTTAGACTTCACCTCATAGACTCCAATGTGGCTGCTGCCAACACAGTTACTTTTCATTGAAGGGCAGCCTCCAGCTCTGTTCATTTCCTCTCAGATTCCTCACCTCTCTGTCCAGGCACATCCACCAGATCTGCAAAGTTGGAGCAGGAATACAATTGAAGACCTACATACCATATATCTAAATACTTAAAATAGTAAAGTTGGAAAACTCTTAAATAAAATATGCTCTATCTTCCTACATTGACAAATATGCCTTCATAGAAACCTTCAAGTCTGGGTTCACAGTTCTAATTCTTGTGGTAGGCAGATTTCTTAAAATAGTCCCTAGTATGAGCTGAATTGTGTCCCCCCAAAATTCATGTGTTGAAGTCCTAACCCCCAGTATCTCAGAATGTAACTGTACTTGGAGATGGTATCTTTAAAGAGTTAATTAAGTTAAAATGAGGTCATATGGGTGGGCCCTAACCATTATGATTGGTGTTTTTGTAAGAAGAGGCAATTAGGACACAGACATGTATGCCGAGAAGATTATGTGAAGACACAGGCAGAGGGCAATTATCTCCAAGTCACTGAGAGAGGCCTTCAAAGAAACCAACCCTGCTGACACCTTGACCTCAGACTTTCAGCCTCCAGAACTCTGAGAAAATACATTTCTATTGTTTAAGTCCCCAGCCTGTGGTACTGTGCTGCAGCAGCCTGGGCACTAATATAGCTTCCAAACGTGTCTGGCCCTCATCCCCATAACCTGTAAATATGATGAGATGTCACTTGTCATGTAAGTTTGTAGGACACAGATGACCTTAAAATAGGGCTATTACCCTGGATTTTCTTGGTGGGCCAAGGAAATCACATGAGCCATTAAAGGCACAGAACTTTCTCTGTCTGCTGGCTGAAAAGAAAGTCAGAGAGATGAAAAC
Organism: Mesoplodon bidens; assembly: GCF_964165515.1. Classification (NCBI taxonomy): domain Eukaryota; kingdom Metazoa; phylum Chordata; class Mammalia; order Artiodactyla; family Ziphiidae; genus Mesoplodon; species Mesoplodon bidens. Next base: position 72,142,518 of record NC_138176.1, on the reverse strand, counting down.
TCCATGAGCTGTTGCTGGTCTGAAGATGGAGGGGCCATGTGAGGAGGAATGCAGAGGGTCTTAAGGAGCTGAAAGACCCCTGAATGACAGTCAGAAAGGAATTGGGACCTCAGTCCTACAACCGTGGCGAACTGAATTCTGCTAAAACTTGAGTGAACTTGGAAGCATATCCTTCCCCAGATCCTCTGTAACACCCTAGCCCAGCCAACACCATAGCTTTGACCTTAGGACACCCTAAGCAGAGAATCCATCTGAGTCCACTTGGACTTCTGACCTGCAGAACCGTGAGATAATAAATTGGTGTTGTTTTAAGTTAGTAAGTTTGTGGTAATTGGCTTATGCAGCAATTGAAAACTACTACAACACCCTTAGTGTTTTAGCTCAGAACAGGAGAGTAGTGGGTCTAGAGCTCATACTCTTTCTCTTCCTACCCCTAGCTCCATCCCTCACTGTGAAACCTGGGGCACTTGAGCATACATGTTTCAACTTTAATCACACCCTCTGTAAACACCTATTTCTTGGCCACTCTTTGGACCTAGACTTGGAAAAATTTGCTTCATGACTTCATCAGGAGGACAGATTCAGGGAAGAGGGCCACACAGGCCCCAGAAGCAAGCCCTAGGCTATTTGGGAAGGAACCATCAGGGTCACAGGTATCTGGAGTTCAGATTAGGGAATGAAAAGCTTTCCACGGGTAACTGTCCTGCTCTATGGATTTCTTGCTGGGGGTAGAGGGCGGGGAATTTCTGGGAAGACATAGTCAGAGGAGGGCCAAGTGGTATCTCGAAGTGCACGATCCAGGATTGGGTCTAGTGATGATACAGTCTCCTAGTTAGTGCTTTTGAGATATCAGAGAAACAAGAGTTCCTGTACAAGATAGGTTAAGAAACTTTGTTATATTGGAAAGGTAATTAAGCTTTTTCCTTTTAAGTCAGTGGAATAATGTGATAAAAATGGAATTTGGGTTCTTTTTAATTCGAAGTTAGGTATAAGTTGGATTTTGAAGTGGAAGAGATTGAAGGAAGAATTTCCAGATGAGAATGAATGGCAGTCATCTGAACCCAAGGTGAGGACCACTCAGATGCAGGGAGTAATGATGGGGATGTGTTTAAAAACAGAGGTGGAAAATATTTTTTTTTAAATATTGTGAATTTGAAGTGTTTCAAACGAAGATGTTTTGTATGCAGTTAATACTATGAAACAGGGATTCAAGAGAGAAAGAGGGACTTCCCTGGTGGGCCAGTGGTCAAGACTCTGTGCTCCCAAGGCGTGGGGCATGTGTTGGATCCCTTGTTGGGGAACTGAGATCCAGCATGTCTCATAGCATGGCCATTAAAACCACAAAACAACAACAACAAAAACAGAGAGAAAGAGGCACTTTAATATAATTAACATTATGAGAATACCTAAAATTGTTAAGAGTATAAGGTTTTCCAGGGGTGTGTGCAAGGGGTGAGAAGAAACCTTAGAGGACTATCAAAGATCAGGCACAGAATAAGGAAAACCACAGAATAAAAAAGAGAAAGGGCATGCACAGAATGAAAAGCTTTTCCAGAAGTTTCCTATGGAAATGCACCTGAGTAAAAGAAAGGGGAAGGCTCTGAGTCAGGTGAATGTAATCCTCCCTTTCTTTCCAAGATCTGCTTCTCTCTTGCAATTCTTGCCTCTGAACCAACATCTGATTCTCTCTATGCTGTTCTGACTTTGGGTTGATAACCTTGTTTGGATTTTCTGTCTCTGAGCTTGTTCCTGTTCACTGACTCTTCTTCCTTGCAGGCATATCCTAGACTCAGTGTTTCTGACCTTACCTTTACCCTCAGTTCTCCCCAATTAGAGATGACTGCACTGGAAGATTTGAGATCTTTCTGTAGCCATACTGGGTAGTCCTCAATGTTACATGCAGCAATGAGGAGACTGAAGGTTAGGGGAAGGAGTAAGAGTTGAGGTAGTCATCAGTGGCCTTGAAGTGACCATCTCTTGCCAGAAATATTAAAAGAAAAATCAATGGATAAATCTATCTTCTAAACTTAGTCTTATCACTTTGCATTATTGATTTTCTAGGGAATTTTAAGAGTGTCCAATCTGAAAATTAATTTGGTGCTCATTATTTGGAGGAAGAAGGTAGAGCCAGATTTCAGGGAGTTTTGTCATTACATTTCTCATTTCTATCCTCTCAGAATGTCAGAAATGACCCCAACTTCATTGATTTGACAGGGCAGGAAGCAAAGTACCACATGAATACTTAGATGAAGATGCTATGTAAACTATGAGGGTTGCTGTAATCAGGATCTCAGTCATATTCAGTGGGCTATCATCCAGTGTATACATATTTATTGAGCTCTTACTCTGTACTGGGGACTATCCTATGTGTGGGATTTAGAGTGGTAACAAGAATTATAAAATCCCTGCCCTCAAGAAGTTTACATTTTAGGAATGTGGGGTAGGCAAAATTAAACATGAAAACAAATAAAATGCTTTCAAATACAGAAATCACCCATCGCATAGTTTAAAATCCAAATCGCTTTTTCATGTGCTCTTCAAATTTATTCTAATGTTAGCATTTTCTAATCTTTACCACAACAAAACTTTACCATGAATTTTAAACCTAGCCTGATAACTGGATCTTTGTTAGATGTTGTTTATTTGCTTCCCCATGACTGTAGAGTTCGTTTCTAGTATGTCTTTGATTTATTAAGTAACCTAATCAGAGACCTGGGAATCATTATAGACTCTGTTCTTAGCAAGGAAATCTATTGGTCTCTCTATCTTGTCATTTTCACCTTTTTGATATGTCTAGAATCATCCTTGTCTACTCCAATTCCATGGTTAGTTAACCAGATGGGCATTATATGTTGCTTTGGTTTATTTAGCTAGTTTACTAATTGGTCTCTCTGCTTCTCCTTACACTTCCCCCTTCTATACTTTACCCCTTACCCAGAATGACTTTAAAGCTACAATATGATCATATCATTTCCTCTTTTAATATCTTTCAAAAGCTTCTTGTCAACTAAGAATAAGGTGTAAACACTCTCACTTGGCTTACACAGCTTTTTGTGACCTGTGTCTGTTCAATTCACCAGGCTCAATCCCACCACTTTGCATCCCCCCTGACTCTGATCCACCTCACCAGTGATCCTAAGACTTTGGAAAGAACAGAGACTTTAGAGATGCTTGGGTCTTAGTTTCAAACCAGGCTCTGACATTTGGTAGGTTACTCAAAACTTTCCTTGGCTCCATCTTTTCTTCTTTAGGATGAATGTAGTATCACCTACTTCATTAGATCATTATGAGAACCATATAAGTTATGTTAATTTGATAGTTATGTACTTGTACATTAAGAATCTAACACATAGTAAATGCTTTAAACGATAGCTGTTATTATGATTACTCACCCTTTGTCTAAAGTATTCTTTCTCCAATGTTCACCTGTTCATAAAACAGGCTCAATTCTTTCTTCAGAATTCAGCACAGACATCACCTTCTCTGAAATACTTTGGTTAAACTTACAAGAATTAAGTTCTGAGTTTGTTACAACCGGGTTCAATCTCAGCTCCATTACATCCTGTTGGTATAACTTTCATCAAGTAACAATTTCTCAGATCTTCAGTTTTCTCATTTGTGCAATGAGGTTGAAAATCCCTATCTTATGGGTTTCTGTGAGTATTAAAACATTTTTGGAAAGGACAAACAAATCTACGCCTTCTTTCCCAACACATAAAGGTTCTCTCACTTCCACTTTTTCTCTCCATCTCTTCGGTGTTTTTATTGTTTCAAATAAAAAGAAAGCTAATTATATTTTCCTAAATTACAGGTTTATTATTTGTCCCCTTTTCTTGAAATCCTCTGAATCATTTTAATTATTTCTTTCTATATTCCTTTCAGAAATAGGAAGACATTTATTTATATTTCATAGGATCAAGGTATGAGTCAATGTGCATTTTTGTGTTTCTATTTATCAAATATAAATGTGCGATGCTTCATAAAACCTGCACCATCAGAGCCCAGCACCCATGGAAATATCCATGTAGAGTGGACAAAATTAATTAATGTAGATGATCTGGTTTTGTGTTGGATATTGGCAAATGAAGTACAAGTCCTGTGTGGGGTGAGAAACACCTGGTTTCTCTTGAAAAAGAGATAAATTATTTAATGTGGTAGAAGAGGTTCTATTAAGGATAATGGGCCAGCTCTGGAAAAGGCACATTTTCATGAACAGAAGAAATTTTAAATAGGCACCTTTAAAAAATTACTACATGGTTATTTCTATAAATATGCACAAAATATGCTTTGATCATTACCTTTTAAATAATAAGGGCATAATGGAATAAGGTAGAATTTGCAATCTGCGGTGTTTATACATTTCTTTTTTGTTTGTATTATCCATCTTCATTTGTAATTTGTAAATACATTCCTTCACAAAACTCTCCTGATAAAACTTCAGAATCTCTGCACAGCCATGTTATTTGAATAATATGTACTATTTGAATGTTCATGTCAGCAGTTGAACAGAATTGATAGAACATCTTCCTAGATTCTTAATAATGAGGGGAGTGCTTATACTGCGTGGTGCAGGCATTTCTTGTAACAATTAGTCACTAAATAAAATCTACAGTAGGCAACCCACAATCTCATTTCCATCTGCCTCTCTCTTTCTAAACATAATTGTCTTCAATTAGTTCTTATTCTATGTGTTTTTAAAGTCATGTAGAAGTGCTTCCTTTACTGATACAATATGGGATATCGTAGCTTTATCCCCATCGGTTGAGGTGTGTCTGTAATAACCTCTCGAGTTTATAGGTATTATACTAACAACCGATTGCTAAGTTGCTACGTACTATACAGTCTTATAAAAGTTTTCATTTTCTTTCAAAATGTGTGCAAACCATTTGGGACATGCTGAATGATTTCTTGAATGAGTTGACTCATCTTTGGCTGTTTTCACACACACATACTCCTGAAAGAGATGAGTCACCAAGATGAGTGAACCCTGAGCACAGGCTGAAGCTCTGCCAAGGTAAATAACAAGCCAACTAAATCAGCATTTCCTTCAGCTGGGTTGCCTGTGGACTAAGGAAGAATAAGCTACACATACACAGATGCCCTCAAATCTTAATGAATAGAGAGGAGAGGGAAGCTCCAGGGATGAGGAGATCCTGACACAGCCAACCAAATCGTTCTGGATTGGAAAGGCTGAGGGAAGCTAGAAGATAGAAAATGCCATAAAAATGTGTCAAGTTAATTTCACGCTCTTCCACCTTCAACTTTTGCACAAATTAAATTTAATGCTCCTCAGCCTGACTGGTCTGCATGCAAAATGGTACCACAGTGGCTGGGGCTGATGGAGATAAAAAGGGTTCAGTGTTATTTACAAAATAGTAAGAAAATATTTGTTCTGTGTTCATGAGTAACTTCACAGTAATTAAAATGTCCTCTTCTCCTCTCTTTAAATGTTCTAAACTCTTGTAATTCACACAGCATTAACATTAAACCATTTACTGTTCCTTGATATGAGATACCAAGTTAAGGTAACCAAATAGTTCAACCTCACTTAATTTCCGTTTCAACATAGAAGTGAGGGCTTTTGCTCATTAGACAGTTATCTTTGGTACCTTGTTGTCCTAACTCTTTAAAATTTAAATTTTAAATTGTTGACTGTCTCAACATCAGTGTTAGAATAAAATGCCACAGGACAGGGAGATCTGGTGTGTGCATGGCCTGTAACATAGGTTAACTAGATGTTAACTAGACTTACTGTGGTGATCATTTCACAATATATGCAAATATCAAATCAATATGTCGTACACCTTAAACCAATACAATGTTGCATGTCAATTACACCTCAATTTAAAAAAAAGAATAAAGCTCCACAGGACAAGGAGATGTGGTATGTGCATGGCCTGTACCATATCTAGAAACAGAAACATTTCTTTTTTTTAAATTTTTATCTTATATTGAAGTATAGTTGATTTACAATGTTGTGCTAGTTTGACACACTTCTGATATTCACTAAAATTGCTGACACCAGTCTTTACCTGAGATGAAACAAATCCAAACTATCTATGCCCACACAAGATACCCCTCAGCAGTATTAGAGTGTTTGACCTGTAAATATTTGTGAGAACATCATAAACAAATGTATTCTGCTTTCCTCTCCTATTTGGTCTGACTTACCAAGGTGCTCTAAAGAGTTTTGGGACTTAAGGAAAAGTCCACCTCTTCTAGATCTGTTCCCTCAGGAACGAGGAAATGATAGAAACTGTTAGGAAATATGTATGTTTTAAGAGCTGGAGGGAGAACCTAGGGTCAAGGAAGGAGCCTGGCAGAGTTGTCAAAAAAGTACTTGGTTTGTCCATTTTTCATCTCAGTTAACATACTCCTCCTGCATTTACACACTCCCAGAACATTTTTTTCTCTACTTTATCCTAAAACATGGTTATGTTCCTAATAACTCTTGAGGGAAGCTTTTCCCGACAGCACCTCCTGTGTAACCCACTGGTCTTGGGATGGTGAGTTAAAGCCGAAGTCAAAAGGTTGCATTTTTGCTGGTTGTCTTCACTGGGTAGGGCTTGCTTTGCTATAATGTTACTTTTTTGTTGAGGCAGAAGAGGTGCTGAGAACTTTTTTTATTTTAATCTTTTCCCAATCTGGGAATGGATATAAGGGCATTCGAGATGCAAATGCAGACACTGGGTTTCCATAGCCGTCGTCGTCCTTTCTTCCTATTGCAAGGTCACTCTTACAAGGAAAGGAGAGGGCAGTGAGGCCTTCTGAACTGCACCACAAGAAGGTGGATGAAAGACAAGAGAAAGTGTGATCACTTCAAACTAACCTAACCTAATCCTTCTTCCCTGGATGATGCTTAAAGGTGTCTTGATAATTTTGTTTACTGCAATATCTCTATAAAGTATGACATGAATCTCAAAGATTTCATCTTTTCAGTAGGAATTATAGGGACAGCCTATATTCTTGCCTTGAGCAATCTTAGACGTTTGTGGAAAGATTTTTTTTTTCTTTAGTCCATGCAAAGCATCTTTGAGAAATATTATTTCATTTTCCCCTGAATTTCATTTTGTTTTTCCTAAGCCTCCCCATAAAATCTTGCAGCTAAGATAATACCCAGGTTTTCTCTGCTGGAATCCACCCCCCTCCCTGCTCCACCACACACACACCCAACCCCTTGGTCTGTAGTGACTCTCTCTCTTCCTCTCTCTCTCTCTTCCTTCCCCATCCTCACTGCCACCTCATGGACTGGTGGCCCCTTAACCATCTCTTTAAAAGATGCTCAGATACTTCTGTGAAACTTCATCTGTCCCAGAAGAATTAGATGCCTCATCATTCGTGTTCCCATAGTACCATGGAAACCCTCCCATTACCATTTATCTAATTGCACTGTGGGTATCTGCTCACATCTGTTTCTCCCACTGGACTGTAATATCCTTCAGGGCATGACTGTGCCTTTGTCAACTTTGTATCGCTAGTGTCCAACCTAGACACTCAGTAAACATTTGATAAATGAATCAGTCAAGAGCAGGATAAAAGAGAGGAAAGCAGAGAGCAGCATTAAAGAATGAGAGCAAGCATATAAAGGACAGCATAAAAGGCTTCCTGCTCTCCTACTATCCCTACCCACGTCCCATAGGGGAGATGGTAGGCAGTATCAATGTGGACAACATGAGGCAACTTTGAAGAGGAAGCTGGAACTGGTCAACAGGAGGCAGCAAAGCAAGTAAAATCACTGATCTAGTGGACTCTGGCCAGGAGGTAGAGGTTGTTATGTACCTGTGTGATAAAGGACTGGTGATTTTAAAAGCACTTAGGTATGCTTGTAACTTGTAGATACAGTGGTGATCTGGAATAAGTGACAATAATAATGATGAGATACCATTTAGGAACTACCTACGATGTGGCAGATGCCTACTGTGCTAGGCAATTTTTTACATTATCAGTAATCATCTCAAGATCCCTGTATCATTTTCACAATTTTATATATAGGGAGTTAAAAAACAAAAAAAACAAAAAAAACTAAGGAACTTCAAGAACTACTTCAACTTGGGCCACACAACTGTTAAGTTTTGGAACAATCCAACCTGGCTCCATTAAATGAGGCCAGAATCAACTGTTGCCAGAGATCCACGCTGGGAAAGGTTCCTAGAAACCAATTTAACCATTAGCCATGCAGCACAGTGGATTATTTCTGATGTGTCTAATTTTAACTGTCACTGGCCTCCTATGACTTGCTGTTTTTTGCCAGAAGAACTTCAGAAAGGCCTTAATCATTTCTTAAAACTGTTTCATTAGAACTTTGGCCAAAGGCTACATTTTGCCAGAATCACCAAGCTTACAGCAATTTAGAAGCTTTAGCCTGCAGAAGCACTAATACAACATTCCTCCTGAGTTTCATTTAGAATCTTCAGAAGGGAAAATGCCTCACGCCTCACATTCTCTTTTTCTTGTCCAAAGTCATTATGAAAGTCTCTGTTGCCTGTTCCTGTCACGCCTACTCATTCTAGGACTGTCATGTGGTTCTTCCCAGATTCATTCTCCCACTTCTTTACTCCCTCCTTCTTCCCTTCCTCTGGTACCTCTGTAACACAGTAAACAAAGCTTCCCACACCCTCAGTCTCTTCTTAGAAAGCTCCTTCCACTTTCTTCTTTATCTGAAGCCGGAATCTCCCTTAAGGACACACACCTTTCTCCTGTACCCATCTCTGAAGACCAGGAGTTGATCTTCTCAGCCTGAAGAGCTGCTGGTGAGGGCTGCCCTGTCTCATCAGCCCCCAAAACCCCAAATGAGCTGCCACTCTCAGGCTTTGTCACAAATCTCTGCTCCTGCTGGTTAATCTTTATTTTTCACTGTGATTTGTATAATCTTCCTTGAAGGCAGGAGCAGGTTTTCATATCTTTGACTTCTCTTCAGTAATTGGCAATTCTATAGATACTCAGCATTTTTTTTTTTTTACAAATAATAAAAATAATAGCAAAATCTACCTTTATTGAGACTTCTTTCTCTCTCATCACCTACTTCTGCTCTTAACTGATCTGGTTGTATTCTGTTGTTCTTACTTTTTCAAATAGTTTTTTTTTGGGGGGGTGGCTAATTAATTTTAGCCTCATGCATTTAGAGCATTTAAGACAAACATTTCCCCCAAATTTCTACTTGCACTGCATTTCTAAGTTTTGATATGAAGTACTTTTATTATTGTTCAGCTCAAAATTATCATTTCAGTTATGATTTCTTTTTTTTTTTTTTTGCGATACGCGGGCCTCACACTGTTGTGGCCTCTCCCGTAGCGGGGCACAGGCTCCGGACGCGCAGGCTCAGCGGCCGTGGCTCACGGGCCCAGCCACTCCACGGCATGTGGGATCTTCCCGGACTGGGGCATGAACCCGTGTCCCCTGAATCGGCAGGCGGACTCTCAACCACTGCGCCACCAGGGAAGCCCTATGATTTCATTTTGATCAATGAATTTTTAGAACTTTAAAAAAAATTTTTAAATGTATGTTTTAAAATATATCTGCTTTGCATTGGAAATTTTCATTGTAGTCAGAGTAGATATTCTGATGACACATATTCTTTGAAATTTAGTAGAGGATTGCCTAGTATTTGCCCCTGCCTCACTTTTAAAATGTGGCTCATGTGTATCCAAGAAGGATGGAAATTCTTTAGCTATTAGACCTAGGGTTCTATATAAGTCCTTTAGATCAAGATTGTTGTATTCTTTATCTTCACCAAGTTTTCCATCTTCTTTACCTAAGAATAATGTGGAGAGGTGTGTTGAAACCTCCCACTATGATAGTGGGATAACTACTTCCCTCTGTAGTTCTGGTATGTTTTTGTTTTGTAATTTTTAAGCTGTTTTATAAGGTGCTACAAGTTTTGAGTACATTAATCTTCCGTGTTAAAACTTTTATCATTAAATTGTGAGTCCCCCTTTTTTTAATTCCACTAATTCTTCCTTTGACATAAAATTACTATAGATACCCTTGCTTTATTTTACTTGATCTTTGCTTAGAATATTTCTTTGCATCCTTTTACTTTCAACCTTTTAACAGCTTGTATTTTAGGTGTGTCTCTTCGAAAACAGTGTAAGGTTGGATTTATTCCCAAGCTGAAAATCTTCTCTTTTGAAAGGAAGTTAGTTCATTCGGTTATGGTTGCTGATATTTGGATTTGTTTCTACCACCTTACTTTGTGTTTCCTAATTGTCTCACTTTTCTGTGCATTTTTTTTCTTGATTGATTGAGGATTGTTTGTTTCCTCATTCCATTTTCTCTACTCCTTTAGAAGAATAAAATCTATTTTTATTCCTTTAGGAATTATCCTTGAAATTTTAACATCCATGATTAACAAAGGTTAATCAATCTTAATCTACTCCCAAAGAACATTAGGACTTCAGACCACTTTCAGATCATCTCTCATCACTTATATGCTATTGTGATCCAGTATTTTGTCTTTCTCCTTTTTATAAAAACATTGTAAATGAAATATTTTAATATTTTATAATGTGGAATTGTCTAACTGATCACCCTGCTTCCATTCTGGCATCCTTCAGGTCAATTCACAGTAGAGCAACCAAGGAATCATTTGCCTTAAAAAAACCAAACTTTACTTGTATTAAAATTTATAATATGCACGTAGAAAAATACAGAGACCTCACATGTACAGCTTGATGAATTTTACAAAATGAATACATTCATACAACTATTCAGCTCTAGAATTGGAAGATTACCAGCATCCTAGAAGCATTCTTTGTATCCCCTCCCAATCATGAGACCCTTTGTTCTCCTCTATGGGAGCCACTATCCTGATCTGGAACACCATAGATTAGTTTGTCTAGTTTTGAATTTCATGTAAATGAAATCATGCAGTACATATTCTTTTGTGTTTAGCTTCTTTCACTCAACGTTACCCATATGAGATTCATCCATGTTGTTTAATTTAACAGTAGTCTGTTCAGTTTCATTGCAGTGTAGTATTTCACTGTATGAATGTATGAAAATGTATCCGTTCTACTATTGATAGACATTGGGCCTTTCTCAAGCTTTTTGTTATTTTAAATAATGTTACCAAGCACATTATCGTATATATTTTGGGAGCACATATGTATACATCTCTGTATGATGTATCCCTAGAAGTGGACTTATTACAAAATAAGGCATGTATAGGATTATTTTGAGAAGAGGCTAAGTGGTTTTTCAAAGTATTTGTAACAATTTATATTTTATACTGATGATGAACATCAGTGTATGAGTTGCTCAATATCCTCAATTCTTTCTAACTTTTACTTTTGAGATAATCTTAGACTTACACAAGAGTTGCAAAAGTATGACAGAGGTTCCTGTTATCTATTGCTTAGATACCCCTTTAGTAAACATCATACAAAATCATAATGTATTTATCAAAGTAAAAAATGAACTTTGGTATAATACTAGTAATTAAACTACCCATTTTACTCAGATTTCACTAGGCCTTACTAGCCCTTCTATTAATGTCCCTTTTGTGTTCCAGGATCCAATCCAAGGTCCCACAATACACTTAGATGTCATGTCTCCTTAGATTCTCCTTTACTTGGTGACTTTGTCTTTCATGATCGTCATATTTAAAAGGTACTGGTGGATTCGTATGTAGAATATCCTTTTATTTGTGTTTCTCAAATATGTCTTCATAATTAGATCAAGGTTATGCATTCTTGGGAAGAAAGCTGCAGGGATGATGTTCCCTTCTCAGGACATCAAATCAGGTTAATGATGTTGAAATACATTCATCTTGATAACTTTGACCATTTGGTTAAAGTGTGTGCCAGTTTCTTCATTGTAAGCTTATTGTTTTCCCCTTTTTGATTCATAAACATATGGAGGAAGATGCTTTGAGAATCTGCAAATACCATGTTTAAATTTTCACCATGACTTTTCACATCCATAAGTGAATCCTGCCTGCATAATTTGTACCATGCTCTTCTAATGGTGATTTTGAATTTTCCTCATTTATTACTTGTAATTTTTATAAGGAAACATTATACCTTTTATCTCACTTATTCACATTTTTATTTATATTAGTATGAACTCATGGATATTTCTTTTATGAGTTAAAATCCAGTACTATTGTTGTTTATTTTCTTTTTTATTATTACTATAATTATTCTTATATTGGTAGCCTTCATAACTTTATTAATTTATTTACTTTATTTTTGCTGTGTTGGGTCTTCATTTCTGTATGAGAGTCTTCTCCAGTTGTGGCAAGCGGGGGGCCACTCTTCATCACGGTGCATGGGCCTCTCACTATCGAGGCCCCTCCTGTTGTGGAGAACTTGCTCCAGATGCGCAGGCTCAGTAGTTATGGCTCACAGGCCTAGTTGCTCCAAGGCATGTGGGAACTTCCCAGACCAGGGCTCGAACCCGTGTCCCCTGCATTGGCAGGCAGATTCTCAACCACTGCGCCACCAGGGAAGCCCCATATGTCTACTCTTTTTAAGATTCTTTTCCCACATAGGTCATTACAGAGTATTGAGTAGAGTTCCCTGTGTGACATAGAGTCAGGTATCTGACACAACGTTTTCTTACAGAGGAGTTCCATCACCCCGAAATTCTTTTGTTGCCTCTTTGTAACTAATATGCAGTACCTTCCCCATTCCCAACTTACTTCTTTTCTGTATCTGTATTTTTGCTTTATCCAGTGTGTCATATAAATGGAATCATTCAGTTTATAGTCTTCGGGGTCTGGTATCTTTCACTTGGTAAAATGAACTTATGATTCATCTATGTTGCATGTTTGTTCCCTTTTATTGCTGAGCAGTATTCCATTATATGGATGTATGACATTTTGTTTATCCATTTATCATTTGCAAGACATATGGATGATTATGTCTTTCAAAAGCTGCTATAATGAAAAAAGCTGCTAAAAAATCTCTATACAGGTTTTTGTGTGAAACTGTTTCTATTTCTCTTAAGTTAATACCTAGAAGTGAGATTGCTGGGTCATATGGTATATATATGTGTAACTTTATAAGAAAACTGCCACACTGACTTTTAAAGTGATAGTTCAGGCAGTCCTGAGGTAACTGGAGAGAGAGCTGAGTTGCCGGGTGGGTGAAAGGCTCTTGGTGCTGCAGCCAGGAGTCAGTGCTGTGCCTCTGAAGTGGGAGAGCCAACTTCAGGACACGGGTCCACAAGAGACCTCCCAGCTCCACATAATATCAAGCAGCGGAAATCTCCCAGAGATCTCGATCTCAACACCAGCACCCAGCTTCAGTCAACGACCAGCAAGCTACAGTGCTGGTCACCCTATGCCAAGCAACTGGCAAGGCAGGAACACAACCCCACCCATTAGCAGAGAGGCTACCTAAAAACATAATAAGGCCATAGGCACCCCAAAACACACCACCAGACGTGGACCTGTCCACCAGAAAGACAAGATCGAGCCTCAACCACCAGAACACAGGCATTAGTCCCCCCCACCAGGAAGCCTACACAACCTACTGAAACAACCTTAGCCACTGGGGGCAGACACCAAAAACAACGGGAACTACGAATCTGCAGCCGGCAAAAAGGAGACCCCAAACACAGTAACATAAGCAAAACGAGAAGACAGAAAAACACACAGCAGGTGAAGGAGCAAGATAAAAACCTACCAGACCTAACAAATGAAGAGGTAATAGGCAGTCTACCTGAAAAAGAATTCAGAATAATGATAGTAAAGCTGATCCAAGATTCTATTTCCAAGATCCATAATCTTGGAAATAGAATAGACAAAATGCAAGAAACAGTTAACAGGGACCTAGAAGAACTAAAGATGAATCAAGCATCGATTAAAAACACAATAAATGAAATGAAAAATACTCTAGGTGGGATCAATAGCAGAATAACTGAGGCAGAAGAACGGATAAGTGAGGTGGAAGATAAAATAGTGGAAATAACTGATGCAGAGCAAAATAAAGAAAAAAGAATGAAAAGAACAGAGGACAGTCTCAGAGACCTCTGGGACAACATTAAATGCAGCAACATTCGAATTATAGGTGTTCCAGAAGAAGAAGAGAAAAAGAACGGGGCTGAGAAAATATTTGAAGAGATTATAGTTGAAAACTTCCCTAATATGGGAAAGGAAATAGTTAATCAAGTCCAAGAGGCACAGAGAGTCCCATACAGAATAAATCCAAGGAGAAATACACCAAGACACATATTAATCAAACTGTCAAAAATTAAACACAAAGAAATCATATTAAAAGCAGCAAGGCAAAAACAACAAATAACACACAAGGGAATCCCCATCAGGTTAACAGCTGATCTCTCAGCAGAAACTCTACAAGCCAGAAGGGAGTGGCAGGACATAATTAAAGTGATGAAGGAGAGAAACCTGCAACCAAGATTACTCTACCCAGCAAGGATCTCATTCAGATTTGATGGAGAAATTAAAACCTTTACAGACAAGCAAAAGCTGAGAGAGTTCAGCACCACCAAACCAGCTTTACAACAAATGCTAAAGGAACTTCTCTAGGCAAGAAACACAACAGAAGGAATATACCTACAATAATGAACCCAAAGCAATTAAGGAAATGGGAATAGGAACATACATATCAATAATTACCTTAAATGTAAATGGACTAAATGCTCCCACCAAAAGACACAGAGTGGCTGAATGGATAAAAAAACAAGACCCATATATATGCTGTCTACAAGAGACCCACTTCAGACCTAGAGACACATACACACTGAAAGTAAGGGGATGGAAAAAGATATTCCATGCAAATGGAAACCAAAAGAAAGCTGGAGTAGCAATTCTCATATCAGACACAAAAGACTTTAAAATAAAGACTGTTAGAAGAGACAAAGAAGGACACTACATAATGATCAAGGGATCGATCCAAGAAGAAGATATAACAACTGTAAATATTTATGCACCCAACATAGGAGCACCTCAATACATAAGGCAAATACTAACAGCCATAAAAGGGGAAATCGACAGTAACACAATCATAGTAGGGGACTTTAACACCCCACTTTCACCAATGGACAGATCATCCAAAATGAAAATAAATAAGGAAACACAAGCTTTAAATGATACATTAAACGAGATGGACTTAGTTGATATTTATAGGACATTCCATCCAAAAACAACAGAATACACATTTTTCTCAAGTGCTCATGGAACATTCTCCAGGATAGATCATATCTTGGGTCACAAATCAAGCCTTGGTAAATTTAAGAAAATTGAAATTGTATCAAGTATCTTTTCCGACCACAATGCTATGAGACTAGACATCAATTACAGGAAAAGATCTGTAAAAAATACAAACACATGGAGGCTAAACAATACACTACTCAATAACGAAGTGATCACGGAAGAAATCAAAGAGGAAATTTAAAAATACCTAGAAACAAATGACAATGGAGACACGATGACCCAAAACCTATGGGACGCAGCAAAAGCAGTTCTAAGGGGAAAGTTTATAGCAATACAATTCCACCTTAAGAAACAGGAAACATTTCGAGTAAACAACCTGACCCTGCACCTAAAGCAATTAGAGAGAGAAGAACAAAAAAACCCCAAAGTTATCAGAAGGAAAGAAATCATAAGGATCAGATCAGAAATAAATGAAAAAGAAATGAAGGAAACGATAGCAAAGATCAATAAAACTAAAAGCTGGTTCTTTGAGAAGATAAACAAAATTGACAAACCATTAGCCAGACTCATCAAGAAAAGAAGGGAGAAGACTCAAATCAATAGAATTAGAAATGAAAAAGGAGAAGTAACAACTGACACTGCAGAAATACAAAAGATCATGAGAGATTACTAGAAGCAACTCTATGTCAATAAAATGGACAACCTGGAAGAAATGGACAAATTCTTAGAAATGCACAACCTGCCAAGACTGACTCAGGAAGAAATAGAAAATAGGAATAGACCAATCACAAGCACTGAAATTGAAACTGTGGTTAAAAATCTTCCAACAAACAAAAGCCCAGGACCAGATGGCTTCACAGGTGAATTCTATCAAACATTTAGAGAAGAGCTAACACCCATCCTTCTCAAACTCTTCCAAGCAATATCAGAGGAAGGAACACTCCAAAACTCATTCTACGAGGCCACCATCACCTTGATACCAAAACCAGGCAAGGATGTCACAAAGAAAGAAAACTACAGGCCAATATCACTGATGAACATAGATGCAAAAATCCTCAACAAAATACTAGCAAACAGACTCCAACAGCACATTAAAAGGATCATACACCATGATCAAGTGGGGTTTATTCCAGGAATGCAAGGATTCTTCAATGTACACAAGTCAATCAATGTGATACACCATATTAACAAGTTGAAGGAGAAAAACCATATGATCATCTCAATAGATGCAGAGAAAACTTTCGACAAAATTCAACACCCATTTATGATAAAAAAACCCTGCAGAAAGTAGGCATAGAGGGAACTTTCCTCAACATAATAAAGGCCATATATGACAAACCCACAGCCAACATTGTCCTCAATGGTGAAAAACTGAAACCATTTCCACTAAGATCAGGAACAAGACAAGGCTGCCCACTCTCACCACTCTTATTCAACCTAGTTTTGGAAGTTTTAGCCACAGCAATCAGAGAAGAAAAGGAAATAAAAGGAATCCAAATCGGAAAAGAAGAAGTAAAGCTGTCACTGTTTGCAGATGACATGATACTATACATAGAGAATCCTAAAGATGTTACCAGAAAACTACTACAGCTAATCAATGAATTTGATAAAGTAGCAGGATACAAAATTAATGCTCAGAAATCTCTGGCATTCCTGTACACTAATGATGAAAAATCTGAAAATGAAATCAAGAAAACACTCCCAGTTACCATTGCAACAAAAAGAATAAAATATCTAGGAATAAACCTACCTAAGGAGACAAAAGAACTGTATGCAAAAAATTATAAGACACTGATGAAAGAAATTAAAGATGATACAAATAGATGGAGAGATATACCATGCTCCTGGATTGGAAGAATCAATATTGTGAAAATGACTCTACTACCCAAAGCAATCTACAGATTCAATGCAATCCCTATCAAACTACCACTGGCATTTTTCACAGAGCTAGAACAAAAAATTTCAAAATTTGTTTGGAAAAACAAAAGACCCCAAATAGCCAAAGCAATCTTGAGAACGAAAAACGGAGCTGGAGGAATCAGGCTCCCTGACTTCAGACTGTACTACAATGCTACAGTAATTAAGACAGTGTGGTACTGGCATAAAAACAGAAAGATAGATCAGTGGATCAGAATAGAAAGCCCAGAGATAAACCCACGCACATATGGCCAACTTATCTTTGATAACGGAGGCAGGAATGTACAGTGGAGAAAGGACAGCCTCTTCAATAAGTGGTGCTGGGAAAACTGGACAGGGACATGTAAAAGTTTGAGATTAGATCAGTCCCTAACACCATACACAAAAATAAGCTCAAAATGGATTAAAGACTTAAATGTAAGGTCAGAAACTATCGAACTCTTAGAGGAAAACATAGGTAGAACACTCTATGACATAAATCACAGCAAGATCCTTTTGGACCCACCTCCTAGAGAAATGGAAATAAAAACAAAGATAAACAAATGGGACCTAATGAAACTTCAAAGCTTTTGCACAGCAAAGGAAACCATAAACAAGACCAAAAGACAACCCTCAGAATGGGAGAAAATATTTGCAAATGAAGCAACTGACAAAGGATTAATCTCCAAAATTTATAAACAGCTCATGCAGCTCCATAGCAAAAAAACAAACAACCCAATCCAAAAATGGGCAGAAGACTTAAATAGGCGTTTCTCCACAGAAGATATACAGACTGCCAACAAACACATGAAAGGATGCTCAACATCTTTACTCATTAGAGAAATGCAAATCAAAACTACAATGAGATATCATCTCACACCGGTCACAATGGCCATCATCAAGAAATCTAGAAACAATAAATGCTGGAGAGGGTGTGGATAAAAGGGAACACTCTTGCACTGCTGGTGGGAATGTGAATTGGTATAGCCACTATGGAGAACATTATGGAGGTTCCTTAAAAAACTACAAATAGAACTACCATATGACCCAGCAATCCCACTACTAGGCATATACCCTGAGAAAACCGTAATTCAAAAAGAGACATGTACCAAAATGTTCATTGCAGCTCTATTCACAATAGCCCGGAGCTGGAAACAACCTAAGTGTCCATCATCGGATGAATGGATAAAGAAGATGTGGCACATATATACAATGGAATATTACTCAGCCATAAAAAGAAACGAAACTGAGCTATTTGTAATGAGGTGGATAGTCCTAGAGTCTGTCATACAGAGTGAAGTAAGTCAGAAAGAGAAATACCGTATGCTAACACATATATACGGAATTAAAAAAAAAATGTCATGAAGAACCTAGGGGTACAACGGGAATAAAGACACAGACCTACTTGAGAATGGACTTGAGGATATGGGGAGGGGGAAGGGTAAGCTGTGACAAAGCGAAAGAGAGGCATGGACATATATACACTACCAAACGTAAGGTAGATAGATAGTGGGAAGCAGCCGCAGAGCACAGGGAGATCAGCTCAGTGCTTTGTGACCTCCTGGAGGGGTGGGATGGGGAGGGTGGGAGGGAGGGAGATGCATGAGGGAAGGGATGTGGGAACAGATGTATATGTATGACTGATTCACTTTGTTATAAAGCAGAAACTAATAAAAAAAAATAAAGTGATAGTTCATTTTAAATTTCCACCAGCAATGTATGAGCACTCCAGTTGTTATACATCTTTGTCAGAACTTGGTAGTGCTATTTTCCTTTTTAATAAGAATGGGTGGTATCACATAGTTTTAATATGCATTTCCTTATTTAACCACTTATTTGCCATTCACATATTCTCTTTGGTGAGGTGCCTGTTCAGATCTTTTGCCAATTTGTTTTATTGGGCTGTTTGTTTTATTACTGTTGTGTTTGGAGAATTTGTTTTATAGTATAAACACAAATTCTTTTTCAGATATGTGATTTGCAAATGTTCTCTCCCTTTCATTCTTTTAACAGTATATTTAGCAGAGCAAACGATTTTAATTAGATAAAACTCAATTTATCAATATTTTCATTTACAAACTGTGCTATTAGTGGTATATCTAAAAGGTCTATCAACAAAACCAAGGTCATTCAGATCTTCTCACATTTTCTTTCAGAAGTTTTAAAGTTTTATATTTACATTTAGGCCAATGATATCTTTTACATTAATTTTTGTGTAAGATGTGAGGTATGGATTTCCTGTTGATATCCAATTATTCTAGCACCATTTATTGAAAAGACTAATCTTTCTCAATTGAATTGCCTTTACACATTTGTCACAAATGAATTAACTATTTGTGAGGGCCTATTTCTGGGCTCTCTATTTTGTTCCATTGATCTATATGACTATCCTTCACCAATACCATACTTTCTTGATTAATGTAACTTTATAGTAAGGCCTGAAATTGGATAGTGTGATTCCCAGAATTTAGTTCTTCTTTTTCAGAATTGTTTAGCTATTCTAGTTTCTTTAGAATCAACTTGTTGGTATCTACAAAAAGTCTACTACAATTTTCATTTGTATTGTGTTAAGTCTATGGATTAAATTAAATAGAATAGTATTCAGTGTTCTAACACATGAATACAGTATTTTTCTCCACTTACTTAGGTCTATGATTTATTTCATCAGTGTTTATAACTTTTAGCATGCAGACCTTGAGATTATGTTTTTAGATTTCTAAAATTTTATTTTTCAGTGCTACCGTAAATGGTATTTTGAAAAATTTCAAATTCATTGCAAGCATACAGAAATAAAGTTGATTTTTGTATATTGAACTTGTGTCCTGCAATTTTTCTAAGCTCATTTACTAGGAGCTTTTGTATAGATTCTTTGAGAAGTTATCTACAAAAAGAGACAGATTTTATTTCATCTTTTCAGGCTGTATATCTTTTGTTTCTTTTCCTTGCCTTTTTGTACTGGCTAAGACTTCCAGTGTGTTATTGAATAGGCATGATAAGAGAAGACATCCTTACCTTGTTGCAGATCTTAAGAAGAATACATTAAGTTTTTCATATGTATCATGGTAACTTTTTTTTTTCAAGGTAGGCTTTTTCAGGTTAAGAATATTCCCTCTATTCCTAGTTAGCTGAGACTTTTATCACAAATAGATGTTGAAATTTATTAAAACCTTTTTCTCCATGTATAAAGATGATCATATGTATTTTTTCTTTTAGTCTCTTAATACGATGAATTATGGTGTTTGATTTTTAAATATTGTACCAGGTTTACATTCCTGGAAAAAGTACCTACTTGGCCATGATATATTATCCTTTTTATATATTATTGGATTTAATTTGCTAATGCCTGTATTTATAAGGTTTATTGGTCTACAGTGTTCTTTTCCTGTTATGCCTGTTTGGTTCAGGAATTAGGGTATGCTTGCCTCACAAAATGAGTTGTGAGTTGTTATCTCCTATTTTCTGGAAGAGATTGTACAGAATTGTAATTATTTGTTCCTTAAATGTTTAGTAGAATTCAGTGGTGAAAGCATGTTCTGGATCTTGCTCTTTTCTTTTTCTTAAGATTTTAAACTTCAGTAGAAAAAGTTATCTATTTCTTCTCAAGTGAGTTTTGATAGTTGGTATCTTTAAAGAAATTGGCCTATTTTATTTATGTTTTTGAATGTGTGCATATAGATGTTTCTAGTATTCTCTTTTAAGGTCTATGGAGTCTGTAATAATATCACCTCTTTACTTCTGATATTTGTAATTTTTATTTTCTCTCTCTTTTTTCCCTTTAAAAGTCTGCTTACAGGTTTATCAGTTTTATTGATTTTTACAGTATTAATTTTTGTTTTCATTGTTCTTTTTTCTATTTTTATAAATTTCATTGATTTCTGCTACTAACTTTAATATTTACTTCCTTCTGCTTAATTTGTGGTTAGCATGCTCCTCTTTTTTCTACTTTCTTAAAGTAGAAACTTAGATTACTGACTGAGAACTTTCTACTTTTCTAATATAGTATTTAACACTATAAAGTTCCCTGTAGGTATTGTTTTAACTGCATCCTGCAAGTTTTGCTATGTTGTGTTTTCATTTTCAGTCAGTTCAAAATATATTCTAATTTCTCTTGAGATTTCTTCTTTGACCCATGTGTTACATAGAATTATATTGTTTAATTTCCAAATACTTTAGAATTTTCTATGTATCTTCCTATTATTGACTGCTTCTTTAGTTCCATAATGATCTGAGAACATACTTTGTATGAATTTCCAATGTGGAATTGTAAAATGTGTGTATAAATACATTTGTATCTATATTATGGTGCTATTGTTGGTAGAATGTTGAGGACTCTCAAGGTTCCATCACCAGACAATCTTCTATTCTCATTCTTATGCAGACTCCTGGCTACAACTATCGTATACATTTTGAGAACTGTAAAACCTGTCTCTGCAGGATAGATATCTATTTTATGTCCAGGGTTTTGTGTACACTCAAATATTTATTGCACTTCTTCTCTTGGAGGTGTGGGCTCTTCAAATTTAATAGTCTCCAAATTATTTATAACAAGTCTACTCCTCTTATTTTGATGAGTATTATTTTCATTATCTACCCAGTTGCCCAATCCAGAAATATGTGGTTCCTTACTTATCCTTCCTTACTTATCTCCCATTCCAATATGTCATCAAATCCACCAATTTTCTCTTCATCACCATAAACAGTCTTTCTTATTTCTTACCCTGATTTTTCAGTAGTATCCTAATATTTCCTGTCTCCAGATTTAAATTTCATCCAATTTAGTCTCCATAACATTATTGATCTATTTGAAACATAAGTTTAACAATTGCCTTTCACCCATCTCTCCTTACCTTTTTCTGACTTTTGCTTGCCTTACAGTTGTTAGAACACATAAGCAAACACTTTAGCCTAACACAGTAAGTTGTTCATAATCCAGCTCTTCCCTGCTTTATCTCAGTTTTATCAAGACTATTCCAGTCTGCTCCCGCCTTAAATTTTGACCACACTGAACTACTAGCAAAACCTTTCCTACCCTCATCTGAAATAATTTCATCTTGTACATTACTTTTGCTCCGTAAATTTATGTTTAATCACTTAATATATCACTATAATTGTTTGCTATTTTGTGTATCTCTCCTATTAGATTATGAGATCTTTCAGCTTAGGGAATGTAATTTCATCATCTACACATCACTTCCTTATACCCAGCAGAGTATCTGACTCATAATAAATACTTAATAAATCTTTCTTTGAATGAATGACTAAATGAATGATTTATTGAGTAAAAGAATAAGCAATTGAGCCAGGACTGGAAACCACATATCCTACTTCCAAGTAACGCATTGACTTTATTTTCAGTAGAACAATAGTTACTTATTGCCTTGTATACCATTTCAGTAAAGGATAGGTCTTACTTTATAAATGGGTAAAATAATATTTGCTCTTTGATTTTACTTTTTTAACCATGTTCCAATGTCTTGAGTATTCTACACATATACTCAGGTCTAGTATTTTTAAAAGGATATAACTGATGGCTAATGCATTGCTTTGCAATTGCTCCCATAGGAGCTTGGCTACCATTTTTATGCCATCTCACAGTCTCACGTTATCTTGCTACAACATATTCCCATCTGTTTCTTTCACCACTAACTAGACGAGCTTAGTGTTATCTGTAACTCATGAGCTCCCTCCAGTTAATTTATAAAAGGTTAAATAAAAATTGTCCCAGTTCAGGTTAAATAACAAAAGTCTTTATTTTTATTTTATTTATATTTTTGGCCGTGCTGTGCAGCATGCATGCAGGATCTTAGTTCCCCCACCAGGGATCGATGGAACCCGCACCCCCTGCATTGGACCACGAGGGAAGTCCCAACAAAAGTCTTTAACTACTCTTTATTTTGTAAATCTCAACTAGTTTCTGATCTGTATAATAGTACTCTTAACCTTTGGGGAAGAGCTTTGCCAAAAATACTTTGAATATTTAACTACATTAAACTCAATGTTTTTTTCCCTCATATAAGAGCCTAGTTTTACCCTTTAACATCTGTAAAGCTTTAGCCAATAATAAAGTCTCCTTACAGACATTGAATTGATGTGGCATGGTAAAGCTGTAGAATTTAACAAATAGATGCTTTGGTTATTCAGGAAGTCCAATGAAATGTGGTACGTGGGTATCCTATCAAGGAATTTAGATGATTTTTTTATATAAATGTTTTGAAATATTGTCTCTTTAGGTCTGATTACAGTGGATTAAGTGGTGGATTAAGGATGGATTACGGTGGTCTGTAAAGCATCAGGGCAATTCACTAGGCACAGAAGTTAGCACATAGTAAGTTCTTAATAGATGCTAGCCTTTATAACTATTCGTTTTGTTTAAATTTACTCTTCAGGAAGCTGTAAAAATGAATGCATTAATTTCTGTAAAATCTTTAGTAATCCTAGAAAACATTTTAAAAATGAGATTCAGCTGTTGTTTGGTTCTTGTAGTGATATGTCTTTTGGTTCTTGGATTGTATTCTATAATCTAGATTGTGAATATCAAAAGGATTATTTGGTCTCAAAAGAGGACTGTTTTGGAAGCCCTGATTGTGGCCTTCCTATTTATTTCTACCTCCAACTCAACATTCTCAACATGAATTATAAGAAATACAAGAGTTCAATATTAACTGTTATGATTTTATTTTTCCTTCTCATCCCTTTTCTTACCGAGAAGAGAATTGTGTTCATAATGTCCCCCTTCCTGAATGAGGAGGATAAATGGAATGACGTATTTTCATTCATTGAATATGGCACATTTCCTCTTAAGGATTAAGTTAATTTCCTCTTCAAAATGTCCCTCTCCACCATCTCATGGTGTTCCCCTAATTTCAGATGCTCATTCACAGAATAGGACAATATTCTGCATGGAATAAAAAAAATGAAATGTAACAAAGATGAAAAATCAGATCTGGCATTTGGGAGGCAGTTCTAATATGGCACAAATTCTCATATTCTAAGACGGCTGCAAAGTTAATAGACTTAATGTATGTCCTGTGGCACGCTGGTACAGAAAGAACTGATAAGGAAACAAGTTAGCTGAAACAGAGTTAAGACACCTCCTTTGTAGTGATTGATTAAAATTTGGTTCACCTTATATTTGTGATTCATGCAAAACAAGGAGTCAAACCAATTAAGGTCGTTAAAGAGCCCAGAGAACTGTACTCCAAAAATCATGTTTACCATTGCTTCCAACTTAAAAACATTGTTCTCTGTTCACCTGAAATTTCCACTTCACTCACCCTATTCCTTGAACAGAAAACCTCAGAATGCTTTCTCACGATTAACCTTGCTTTGCTCTCTTTCCTATCCTGCTTCTCTATCTGCTCTCCTCACTGTACCCCACACCCAGCAGATCTTTTTAACATCAGCTTCATTTAATTATCAGTTTAGCACCTTCTCTTAAGATGATCATATGCCGAGAAAACCATCATCTCCCCAGCTCTGTTCCCTTTACCTACAGGAATCACTTTCACAGGTATTCTGCAACAACAGGATGACAAGAGAAGGTCCTGGTTCTGACCCTTCAAGCTATATCCCTCACCTCTTTTCTTCACTGTGCATGCAATTCATGTGCATTAGGATCTGTTAAAAGAAATGCAGTACATAGGGAGGAAGTAGCCTTACTGTCCTCTACAGTGGTCAGGGAACACCCAAAAGAAGTGCTTCAGTCAGTGCTGGCACCACTTTTTAAAGGGGACATTGTCAAACAAGAAGTAACCAGTAGAAGGTGTTCAGGTTATTCAGGAGTATTAAAAAGATATCAGAAGATAGTTGGAGGGCTCTTCAATACGGAAAGATTTCAGGAAGGTCGTGTGTACTGCTTTTCCATACTTGAAGGGATTAAATCTATTCTGCATTTCCTTAGAGGTCCAGACCGAGTCAGTGGGTGAAGATTATGTGGAGACCCTCGTAACTCAATTTAAGGAAGTAAATCCTATTGACTCAACTTTTACTGCATATTCTGCTCTTTCCACTTCCCTTCCCCAGGCCAAGACACCACCATCACTCACACCAACTGCATCAGTAAATTTCCTGTTCTGGTCTTTCTGCTTCTACTCTTTTTGTCACTCTAATCCACCCTCTAAAGAGCAGCCAGAGAGATTTTTTTTTTTTGGTGGTATGCGGGCCTCTCACTGTTGTGGCCTCTCCCATTGCGGAGCACAAGCTCCGGATGCGCAGGCTCAGCGGCCATGGCTCACGGGCCCAGCCGCTCCGTGGCACGTGGGATCTTGCCAGACCGGGGCACGAACCTGTGTCCCCTGCATCGGCAGGTGGACTCTCAACCACTGGGACACCAGGGAAGCCCCAGAGAGATATTTTTAAAAACAAAATCATGTTGTGCATTTTCTGCCTAAACCCGTTCTAGTATCTTCTTACTTAGTATGAAAGTATAAAATTCAAGTTCTTTTCCCTTGCCTCCAAGGCCCTAAATGACACAGTCCCTGCCTACTACCTTTTGCCCTCCTCTTCCCTGTTGTTCCATGTGTTCCCGCCATACTGGCCATTATTCTTCTCTAGGAATATGCCAGACTCCTTCCCAATTTCAGACATTTGCGCTGGCTTTGACCCCTAATGCTCCCACTGCTGACTCCTGATTGTTATTTAGCATCAACTTAAATGTCACCTTCTAACAGAGGCCTTACTCAAACCAAAGGAACTCTCTCTTGTCATTGTAATTTATCTTTATTTTACTTTTCCCCATAACCATGATCACTCCCTGAAATCATCCATTCTACTTACTTGTTTTCTAACTACAGTATTAGATTCATGAGAGCAGAACTTTGTTTTAATCACTACCACTCACTCCTAGGACAATGTCTGACCCATGACAGAGAATCAGTAAAACTTTGTTGGTCTTGGTTACCTCTCCAGACCCTAATACTCTAAGATTCCATGATTTGAGGTCTCATTACTCCTTTTTTTTTTTTTGGCCTTGCTGCACAGCATGTGGGATCCTAGTTCCCCGACCAGGGATTGAACCTGTGTTCCCTGCAGTGGAAGTGTGAGTCTTAACCACTGGACCACCAGGGAAGTCCTAGGTCTCATCATTCTTAATTTCATCATATCCGAAAACAACTTCAGTGCAGCTTATTCCTTAAGTGAATGCTTTTTTACATTTAAATATTGTATCTGCAGCATATTTTATCTACCACATGATAGCACAGTAGTTAAAAGTGTGATATTAGAGTCCCTTGGACTGTGTGAATTTCCAAGACTAGGTTCTAACTAGATTCTGTCGAGTAACATTGTGATAGTTATTTAGACTCTATATTTTAAATATTTTCATATACAAATTGGGGATAATAAGAGTGCCGCCTCATAGTGTGTTTGGCTGAGTAAACAAGACATATGTAGAGTATGTAAGAGTACGTGACATAGGCTACATTTTCAAATATTAGCTATTCGTAGTAGTAGCAGTTTTCATGTTTTTATACAATGGTGCAACTGTCAAGTAGGTCCTTTTATATGAGAATAAGCCAGTACCAAGGTGAATTGAATAATGGCCAAGAATTTAAGTATGTCTTTAAAGTTGTTTAGTCCAGAAAAAGAAATGTATATCACTTGTCAATGCTATCCTTTCTAACCTTACATGTTTATTTTGACAGGTGATAAGTTTTCTGATTACTTCAGAGAGAAAGGGGTGGGGAAGAGAGATTTGTTAAGAGTATTTCCATCTTTTAACCCTTATGTAACTCAGGAATATTCTCATTCTAAGAGATCCTGGTGCAAAAATAAGATTGTAGTGTGATGATAAACAACTGTACTCATATTGTATATATATTCTAACTACTTTCACTTGTATGTGTTATTTTTATGATTAAAAAAAGGAAAACTACACTGATTTTTAATATGAAAGTGAAATAATTTAAAAATACCAGTAACTATGTAATCAACTTTACTTAGCAAGAGAAATGAACCCTGCATGTTCTTGTCTGCATTCATAAGAGCATATAGAAATCAATACAAGACATACATAATTATGCATATCTACTAACTGTTACGATTTACCTTAACTATTAATTCTTCTTCATTCATATGAATAATTAGAATTAGCTCTATTTTCAGTTTTTTAAAGTGTTTTTGAGAACTAGCTCATTTCTAAGGACTAAATACGCTTAATCTATGTTTTTTCATCATGATTCAATGAGATTGTTCTGCTTTCTATTTTTCTTTGTACAACATATTAAGTAGCCAACCCACAGTTTGTACTTCATGACTACCCCTAACTCTTGTCAAGGAATAGCAAACTTATAGTCCTGTCAAAACATATTAGCAACTGTGGACAATCTTTAGCTACCTACAGATTTCATGCATATTCATATTCTTAATATTATAAATATAATGTTTGGTTGAAAAGTACATTGGTTTGATCCTATTTAGTAAAGCTCTCTCTTTTACTAAAGAATAGGTGATTATTCAGTTTATCCTATACATTGTAATTTTTTTAGCATGGTAAGTATGATTTCCTTAGCAAGGTAAATTTCCTCTGACTTGTGAGAAAAGTAAATTAGAAAATGAACCAAATTATTTTCAATAAGAACTCAAGGAAACATGCTTGCAGGAGTTTCAGCAAGTGCCCTGTTAGTTAAAAGAAAATGATGTGTGGGCTGAGTATCCTAATTTGTCTGCATATATTTATCATTAACCTATAAACCTAACTACTCATTTTCACGTCTGGGTGTACACTGTGGTTATTATTACAGAATCAGGTATTTCACCAGACATACTTTTTTTAGCACACAGCAAACATAGTGTGTTTGCCTCTTTCATTCAACACTCAACAACTAATGCTTAAGTCAAGTATGCATTTTCCAAAATTTAATGAAACTACTATCAAAATAGAATGTCAAGGTGCCAGCTGTCTCCTGTTTGGCTTTCTGGAGCTTTATTTATTGATTAAGTGGCTTGCATCTCTACAAGGCCACCAGTCACTTTTCTAAGGCCTTGACCACAGACCAATCTATTGCTTGGCTGTTAAATTTTCAGCAGGCAGTGTCTACTTGAATATAATCTACCAAAAGTTCAGTCTTCTGATATAAGCCACAATAAATCAGTGGATAGATACTTAACCCTCCCAGAACTCAACCTAGGGGAAACAATTCTTCTCATGCTCAAGGAGTCATAACAACAGCAGAGAAATGCTTCAGGGAGAGCCGAATATGCCTATTTATGGGTTATTTAAGCTTTGACTGAGTAGGCATTTTATGTTGAGGATACTCATGAACGATGCTTTACAATTTTCCTAGTAGAATACATTGCATATGTGATGATCCAACTACATGTGGAAGTTTCCTTTGTATGTGAGGGATTCTGGCAGTGACACCTACCACTCTTGATAGACAGGAAGCTCTTGATGATAGGACTCTAGGAGGATTCTTCCCTCCTTCTTGGCTACATAGGCATTTCTCCCTTGTCTATACACTCCCTTTGGAGTATCTTTATTTTGAACAGTGGCAAGCATTTGGGATATAATTAACTGGGGTTACAGGATTAGGGTTAAGTAATTGAAATGTTCTGTGAGTTGGTGATGAGGGCCTTCCCCTAGGGACACATATACCCTTCTTCCTTGTACTAATGAAGAAGTATGCAATGGGTACTGCCATTTCTTCTAAGCCTAGGATCTCAGTGATGTCACTTCAACTTCTCAAGCCAGGTAATAAAAGATGTGGTAATGGAAGGGAATGGAGGGAATCCAGAGAGAGAGAAACAAAAGGATAAAGGCTGTGCTGTACGCAAAGCCTGGAGAAGAAATTTGTAGACTTTTATCATGATTTTAAAATAATAACACTTACCATTTACCAAGAAGACAATATACCATAGCTGAAATATTGTAAGAAGGAAAGAAATTTGGTATGCTAAACAATGCAAATGTATACAAGTGACAACATGAACAGTCAAATTTATGGGGACAGGCAGATAGAATGGGAAGTAGATAGAGGTGGCATGATGACAATGTCATCCATGATGAATAGTATTCAAGTGCTTATTTGTGTTTTTTTCCATATTGATAAAACAACTGTCATTTTGTACTGAATTTCAATTAAGGGTGCAATCTAGAATGATGAAGGTAAGGCAACTGGTCATGGTTACATGCTTCAAGTTGGGTGAATAGACACAGATGGCATCAGATACCACTGGTATGTTGAATATTTGGGACATCTGTGTCATTAATCATGATTATTTTTTCCATTAATGCATTAGGAAGAAATGAGACATTTTCTTTCTAAAAGAAGTCTATCGAACAGAGATTATTTATAGACATTCACATGGAATATCTGACACACAACAGGAGAAAAGTAATGGTACATTCAACCTAGTATAAATCTGTGAGTAGATGAAGTTAGATGCCTTGGAAACAAAGTAACAGATTATGCAGAAGAAATGTAGTCAAATATATAGGGGTGGGATAATTGGAGTGAGGTATCACACCTACATAGCTAAAAAGCTGAACACTATGGGTAGCAGCTAATTTGCAAAAGGACACACACACAATGGTAAGGGAAATGCAGGTTCCTACAGAGGTACCATGTTGAAGGATAATATCCGCAATCCAAATCTGAGCACCATGATTCTGACCAACCGTCTTCCAGAGTTCCCAGTGCCTGGTTCTGGAGGGATATATTATATCCCTCTGTGCTGAAAGTCCATGGAATATTTTTGTCTCTCATTTTGAGCATACTGACATACATACCAAGAAAAGGCCATTTTAATAACTATCATTATCAATTAGCATAATCAATAAGTCACAGAAAGAGTACAATTCTGAGCATTCTGTTAAATTGGTTGAATAGCTGTGGCACTGCCTTATATACATATCTTTGTGCAAGACTTGGTATCTGGGAGGTAAAAGGGTGGGAGGTATGGGGAGAAGGTCAATGAGACCAGTGAGAGTCCTGGATCAAACTGGAACTAAATTGATTAGCAAGAGGGCAAATAAGGAAACAAGATTGATATATATTAAATGTATGCTGTGTGCTACACTTTGTCATGTATTCTACATATTCTATCTTAATACATAAAAAAGCCATTTTAACGCTTTATTCCTACACTAGCCTTAAAGCTGCTCTGAAGTATCACCTGATAAAGTCTTCTTTGCCCTTTAAGCTGTGCTGAAAGTCCCTGTAATTTTAAAGTCTGTCATTTTGAACATACCAAAAAAAATTTTTTTTTAATGACCATCATCACCAATTAGCACTTACCAAATATTCACAGAAAAAGTGCCAGTGTGAACATTCTGTTAAATTGGTTGAATAGGGCTGGCACTGCCTTACAAGCAGTTTAAAAATAAATTTTATAACTATGTTCTAATTAAGAAAGTAATATATAATAGTATAAAAAACTGGAAAATATTGAGAAGCATAAAGAAGAATGTAAAAGTCATCCAGAAGACTCTCACTTATATTTGACCATTATTTATAATATTTGACCAAAATTTGATGAGTATTTATGTATTAGTACATTTCTATTCCTCTTCATATAAACATGCATGTTTTAGCATAGTTGAGAACATATGATACATAAAGTGCTATATTTTACTTTTTCATTACCCTTTACTTTTAAATAATTTCTTGTATTAAGAACTTCATAAAACATAATTTTGATGCTTATATATTTTGTGTACTATAAATTATTGAACCATTCATAGGATACTTTTTTTCCCCTAATTCTTTATTGTTTAAAATAGTACTGTGGCAACTGTCTTCCCTCCTCTTTATTTGTTCTTTCTACAAATTGTTATCAAACACATTTTATGTGTCAGGTACCTTATGCCAGGCACTGTCCTAGCCTTAAAGCTGGGCTTTGGAGGTACCAAAGTGAATAAACGAGGAGGATAACCTATAAACACAAACAAGTACAATAAAGTATGATAATTGCTAACATAATGTTGATATAAATCTATGTTTACATTTCTAATCATGTATTATTGGGTCAGTATGAAAAAACATTTTGAAGACTTTAGCTGTGTGCTGCCTAATGGTTTTCCAGAATGATTCTCTCAATTCACGAATGCATTGGGAGTGTGTTAAGATCACATTTCTCACCAAACCACTATTAGCATATTATTAACATTTGATAAATATTTGATAATTTTATAAGTAAAAATATTTCCTAATTGACTTCTTTCTCATTTCCTTATTAGTGAGGTTAAAGCATATTTTCATATGCTAGTCAGATTTTTCTATATCTTTTATGAACTATTAGTCCATTATATTTTCATATTATCTCATTGCAGCATTAGTATTTTTCTTATCCATATGTATGTTCTCTTTACACAGTAAAGTTATTTACCTTTTTTGTGATATGATTTTAGTAAATATTCATACTCAATTTGTATGCCCTTAAA
Source organism: Mesoplodon bidens (assembly GCF_964165515.1). Taxonomy (NCBI): domain Eukaryota; kingdom Metazoa; phylum Chordata; class Mammalia; order Artiodactyla; family Ziphiidae; genus Mesoplodon; species Mesoplodon bidens. Next base: position 72,111,124 of record NC_138176.1, on the reverse strand, counting down.
TTTTATTTATATTTTTGCTATGCATTAAATTTAAAAATGTAAATGTTTATTTTGATATTTTATTTTGTGATTTATTTCCACATAGAATTATATATTTTTTCACAAGCATTTAGTTGAAGGATGTATTTAAGTGTTTCTCATTCATATATAACTTTTTTTGTTTTTCAGTTGTAAAGACAGTTTCTCATCTAGGTCACCATGAGATACAGAGGGTTTATTGACTGGTACTAGAATGGGTCAAAGGAGACATCAGGAATGTAGGGAGCTCTGGCAATCCGCTGGTTCTAGCATCTCCCTCTGGTGGAATTTCAAGTATCTCCAAGTATAAATTCCCCCCTATAACTTGGCCTCGTCATGATCCCACATGACCTCCACTTACTTCATTCTCTCTCTCTTTATATAGACTGTTCACATTTGCTGACTGAAGCTCTCCATGTTTGCCTATTCAGATTCCAAAGACCATGACCCACTTAATCTTTATATACCAGATCTCAATCTAAATAAATTGCTGGTCAATATATAGATTGGCTGTTCTTGTGTTGGGGTCCACCCTTTGACTACTCAGCTGGGACGAATAGGAAAGGAGTGTAGTGCCAGTGAGTCAAATTGAACAAGATTTGTCTGTGGGCTGGCCGGTATCCCTTAGAATGGATTGTGAGTGTTGGAAGTCCTGTGATTAACACTGCTGTCAAAAAACAGTTGCAGGTAGAATGTAATTGAGCATTCAGGAGATGATAGTCCTAATCTCAGCTCTGCTGCCAACCAGCTCTGAGTCCTTATGCAAATCTCTTAACCTTTCATAAAGCACAGTTTGCTCATCTGAAAAGTGTCATAATTCTATAGTCTTTAAGGTTCACTCCAATTCCAAAATATCTACAGTTCTTTTATACAGTATTTGACCATTTTTTTAAAAAAAAAGGAAAGCAGTTCTCTCTATTCCGTAAAGCTGCTGGCTTTGATGAGTAATCAAAGCACTAGTGAGTATTAGCATCACTTAGCTGTGAACTGAATGAAGCAACATATTTCAAAATATTCAAGTCTTGAGGTAGTTTAGAGAACTGATATTTAGGAGGAATAAATATGTAGAGTCTTTCATTGATTACAAGGTAGTTCAGTTAATAATATGGTGTGAGCAACCCATTTATTATTTTAGTTATTTCTTTTGAACTCAATACTAAAATCTCCTAAATTCCTACAGAGAACAATCGGCACAAAATGCTCCTCAGACTACCAAACCTAACACTTAAAACACAAAATCAGTAATGTCAACAGAAAAACTTTTAACGGCAGGTTTGTTATTCAGGAATGATCAATGTTAGCTGCCATAAGAACCCCCAAATCTCAGTAACTTAGTAAAGTAAGTGTTTATTTCTGGATTATATCACAGTTTGGATATTTGATGTGTGGCCTTTTGCATGATGATTAAAGGATCCTAGCCCTTTCCATCTGTGGCACTGCTGTCTTCTAGGCCTTCTTCAAAATTCTCCATAGGTTTCTCTGCTATGAACTGGCAACAAGCAAAGAGTGAGTGAGTGGAGTTCTTGGTCAGCCCTGGAAGAGGTATAGAATACTTCCACTCATGTTCTTCCAACAGGAGGCAGGAGCACAACCCTACCCTGAACGCAAGGGACTTTGGGCAACAGAGTCTTCCTATGTGCCAGGGGAGGAAGCAGGACTGATAACGTCTAGCCAGTCTGCCACAAAGGGTGAAACGTGAACTATATGCTAAAATGAATACTCAAGGGACCACGCAAAATGAAGTTTCTATCTTATGGCTGCACCAATAATAATGAAATTGTCTGAAGCAAATTTACTTCCTAGAAACTGAAAATAAATAAATAAATAAATAAATAAATAAATAATATATATATATATATATATATATATATATATATATATATATATATATATATATATATATATATATATTGTGTGTGTGTGTTTGTGTGTGGTATGTGGGCATCTCACTGTTGTGGCCTCTCCCATTGCAGAGCACAGGCTCTGGACGCACAGGCCCAGAGGCCATGGCTCATGGGCCTAGCCGCTCCGCGGCATGTGGAATCTTCCCAGACTGGGGTACGAACCCGTGTCCCCTGCATCAGCAGGCGGACTCTCAACCACTGCACCACCAGGGAAGCCCCTGAAAATAAATTTTTATATAGAAATAAAAATCATTTACCAAGATAGTTTTGGGGAATTCTTATTGATCAGGGGAAAATGTTGATAACGTTTACGTCAGGTGATTACATTTAGCACAGATTTTGGTGATATTCTTCCCAAAGTAAATTTTTTCATGAATTCTTTACCATGGAATTTTAGATCTCAGGCACATTGATATAAGGTGACTGCCAACAACACTGGCAATGTCTAGGAGGAAGTGTTTTCATATTGGTAGAGATACACATTATAACAAACTGCTCAGTAGGAGAGTCTGGATTTTTACATGATATTATTTTGTACACAGATGTCAGTCACCTTTTTACAGTTTTTTTTTCTTAGTTTCACATAAGAAAACTAACAATAAACTGTATTTATTTTATCTTCTAGCTTCAGTGATCTTAGTATCCTGAATTACTCCTCATACTTGATTTTTCCATCTCCTTTCTACTCATCCTTCATCCATACCCCTAAACAGAGTATTTCCCTCCATTTCTACTATCTTATTCTTTCTTTATGAATTTTTTAAGGCTTCCAGTAGACTCCTTAGCATCTTTTCCTTAAGCTATATCCCTATTCCCAGTACCTTTGTGACTTGTCTATCAGTTACACTTACCCAATGATTCAGAGTATATTAAAAAAAATAGAACTTTAATTAGTGTTAATTAGATGACCTATATACATTCTGTCATGCACAGAAAAATAATATTGTTGTTTTGAATATGGGAGTAATTTTTGGCCACATTTAGTTGTGTTGTGCAATGCCATGTTAACCAGTGCTAAAATTCTAATCTGAAATGATTTTTATTTTTTATAGTGTTTTGTTTTCTGGCTGATTGATCAATATATGTATATTTAAATTTAAGGTTTCCTAGATTCAATTGTTTGGGGCATGAAGGTGACATTCTTTTTATTTCATATGCTTGACATAATTCTTTTACTCAAATAGATAGCATAGAAGCAATGTCTTGCATCTCTTTCCTTTCAGATACAACCATTGCCTTGTCAGAAAAGCAGAATATAAAGCTTATTCTCCATCATCTTGGTTAGAAACCCATTATCAATAAATAAGTTGTCTTCATTTTGTCACAGTAAACCATCAACAATTCCAAAGAATGTTGCAATTAAAATATTTTTTAAAAATCATGGTTGTTATGGATACTGCTGAATATTCTACATTGTGAAATGGTGCATTATTGTGAGATCTAATATTTATCAACCCTTAACCCTATTAAGACCTTATTAGGAAAAATATTATGAAATTTACATTTCAGTCTCAGTTCCACAATTCTGAATAACAGCATCAGGTAACAGTTCCTAATGGAGTCATTTTGAATTGAACATTTAGTAAAAGAGGATTATCAGTATAAAATTGAAGTTTTGCAATACCAATAATTAAATCCACTGGCTTATCCCCTCTTTTGGTAGAAAACATTATTGTAACCATTTTTACGATTGATCTACACTAACTGAATACCTACTAAATACAAAACATTGTTTATTTTGCCTGTAAAAAATAACGGGCAATAACACACATATGCGCAATATATTTATTTATATAATATATATATAAATAAGTATGAACAGCATATGATGGAATGCTAATTAACCATTAAATAATTTTTTAAGATTGATACTTGCTAATGTGGGAAATATACACCATGTGTTTTTAAATGAAAAACTAGCAGACTCCTTGATATCTGGTTGTCTTGAATAGTGATATGTTCTGAACTTACTCTTGATTCAGCAGCATAATCAATTTAGTTTCCAGTGCAAATGGATTGTCTTTTGGTCTATCTGCCTAATGCACAGGTCAACAAATTTCTGTCAAAGCACATGTGGCTCAATACAAACTGCTAAACGTTGCAGTGAAATAAAGAAGTGATTCGCTTACTTTTATACTAAACACTCTGTAATTGGACTATTTTTCTGTGTTTTCTAAGATCCACAATGAACCAGCCAATGAAGAGTGCATTAACCAGAACTTCATAAAGGATATGGTCTTCAGAGGAGATGATAAAATATGGCTGTACATAGAAAGAAAAAGGCTTGCAAAATCATACCATTAGCTTATGTGTCTTTAACAGCAAAACAGAGAGGAAGTTATAACAAAGTATAAACTGGTACATGTGACAGTAGTTGTTAAAAATCTTAAAAGCAGCCCAGACCTGGTGTGAGGGAACATTTCTGTATAGCTGGTGGGGGGGGACATGTCTGCATAACAGGGCCCTAAATGAGAGAAGCCACAGACCCGATTCTCAGCATCTTTAGGACTTACTGAGAGTGTTCAGTCATGCCTGCTATTTTCAGGCTGCTCAAAACATTTCTTCCCTAGATTTTTCTGGCCTTTCCCTAACTCTGTCCAAGAATCAAAGCAGGAAAACAATCTGATTAGACTTTTTGCCATCAGCATGGTGGCAAACAAATGGTCTGACCACTCTTTTCAACCTGGTAGAATGACATATTTTATAGTACTCTGTCCACTTCAGGTGTTGAATACTATGCATGTGTGTGAGTGAGAATGAGTGTGTGTGTATGTGAGTATGTTCTAAAATGGAGATAGAGATAGAAAAACAGAGATGGAGATGAGGGAGAGACAGACACACAAACTGTGAAGACTGATAATGATCATTTGCCTGGGTTTCTAGACAGGTTTCCCCTGCAAAGCCAAATAATATTCTTAATTTATCAGGCTCTATAAGTTCATACATTAGGGATTTATTCCTTAGACCTAAAATTTTGCCTTTTATCCTAGCAATTTCACACCTCAATGTGAAACAGTTTGCTATAACTTTTTCTGTTTTGAACATTCAGTTAATTTTCATGGAATACTCTTTCTCCCATACCTAATGGTTCAAGACCTGGTTTAAGTGTCTTTTCCCATTTAAAACTTTCTCTGAATCTTCTCAGTGAAGTTGATATCTTTCTTCTATGACTCATGTTTATGCGTAGTATCAAACTCTAAGTATTGTATTTATTGTATCAGTTACGTTGTATCTTTCTCCCCATTAGACTATGAGCTTTTAAGTTTATACTTTATGCCTTATGTGTCTTAATAAGTCTAGCATCTGGCACTTGACACTTACAACTTGTTCATTGAATGAATACATGATTAAATGAGTTTGTGTAGTCAGAGAAGGGGAAAGCTTCAAGCATTGAGAAAGTTTTCAGAGGAAGAGAGGTGAAGGAGGAAGATACCACTGTGTGCACTGAAACGAATCACTTACTTCACAATTTCATTTAGGGCTGATCCTTTGTGCCAGTTACCACCTGAGCTGAGCTCTGTGTACCTACAGTCGGGCCTTTGATTTGCAACCAGAGCTGCTATTTGCAAAACTGGTAGGAGATTCTGACTCTTAGAGTCTGCAGAAAGGCTTTTCTTTCTGACTCTGACTCTTTCTGACTCTTAGAGTCTGGAGAAAGGCTTTTCTTTCTTTCTTTCTTTCTTTCTTTCTTTCTTTCTTTCTTTCTTTCTTTCTTTCTTTCTTTCATTTTTGGCTGCATTGGGTCTTTGTTGCTGTGCGTGGGCTTTCTCTAATTGTGGTGAGCAGGGGCTACTCTTCCTTGCAGTACATGGGCTTCTCATTGCAGTGGTTTCTCTTGTAGCAGAGCACAGGCTTTAGGCACGTGGGCTTCAGTAGTTGTGGCTCACGGGCTCAGTAGTTGTGGCTCACAGGCTCTAGAGTGCAGGCTCAGTAAGTTGTTGTGCAAGAGCTTAGTTGCTCCGCGGCATGTGGAATCTTCCTGGGCCAGGGCTCGAACTCGTGTCCCCTGCATTGGCAGGTGGATTCTTAAGCACTGTGCCACCTGGGAAGTCCCTGAAAGTCTTTTCTTAAAAGAGTGTTTCTGCTTTTGCAACCACCTACTATGATTTATCTTTTGTGGTAATTTGCCAGAAGTCTTCACCAAATTGTTTGTTCAATTAATCCTCGAAGATCTTCAGTGGCCAAATAGATGGCTTTAAAGTATTGAGGAGCTAAAAGAAATAACACTGCATGTAGGAGGAAAACAATCTCATTTTAGAGGTGTTACAGACTTCTGAATGGGAGAGGTAATTTACAACAGTTCTTCAAGTTAATTACTGTCAATATCAACAGATACAGCTCTGCCATGACATAGGGATCATAAAGGTAAAAAGTAAAATTTTCTGGGATGATTTAAAAATGGGCATTGGTAAATATATATAAATAAATCTGATTTAAAAGGAATACTTTATCTGTATTAATCTTCCTGAGAGATAGAGAAGCAATTTTCAACTTATTTAAGTTCATTTTATAATGTACTCTGGAGAATTAGAAAGAAGTTCAAGGTCAGTGTTGAGGTTGTTCTTCTCTTTCAGAGAAGATACTGCCAAACCATGAACTGCTTCACAGCACTTGTGTGATACTGAGATGCTAGAAGACTCATGATACTCTATCTTCCTCACTTATCTGCTCCTATACATTCATAGGATGCATTGGTTAAGCTCTTTACTTATTTCTTGTCTCCTTGTTACCTGAATGTGTAATACTGAGGGGTTTTATCATATTAAGTTCAGGACTATTTAACTTACAACTTCGACAACTTTGTTATTCCTCAGAGATTTATATAAGTCTTGATAAATTGACCTCTCCAGCAAAATAGAAAGTTCTCTTAGAAGTTTGGGACCATAATACACACTTTTGCCCAATGCACTGTGCTAGGTACATAGAATGTTGTGGAACTGAATTCGTTTGTAATAGATAGCCAAAAATGGAGTGTTGAAGAGGGAGATACAGTAGCAAAGTTGATCTTTGTTATAAGGGTAAAATATAGAATAATTGGAAAACCTCCCCTAGTTTTTGATAACTGAATGCGCTGGATCCTTTCCTCTAGATATAATTCTGTAGGTGTGACAGAAGTGAATGTTTGGTTGATTCTGAGAAACTAAAATTAACAGACTGAGAATTCTGATGAAGACATAAGCTGATTATTTTTCATGTATGGAAAGACAACCTAGATATGAAAAGAGCCAGGTAGAAGGATAACAGAATTTTGAGGAGGAATTTTAAGTTGTAATTCCTACCTGTACTCACATTATGCTGCATGGATTATTGTCTACAGTAAGAAAAAAAAAATAGCACCAACAGCCCAGCACCAGTGACAGATGGTGGGAAAATAGCAGAATGGAATTCGTGCTTAGCTGGGGTAGAAGGTGAATAACAACAGATTCTCAGGCATTTTGGCTGGCTCCTGAGAATCCCCTCTTCCCCACTATCCCTGCCAGGACCAGACAGGAGGAAAGGAGGATCCCCCAAGAGTGGAGTTGCTGACTGTGGGGAGAGATATGCAAAGAGTGGTTCAGCTCAGATTGTAAAGTTAGAAAATCTCAAACTTGAGGTGAATCCCTCCACCTAATACCACATAATGGAGAGTTAGTGGACCAAAAACTTAATATAAACAAAAAGTTAAGTATAAGGCAAGCATAATTAGCATTCTCAAAGACATAAAGGAGAATATTGGAAAAGAGAAGCAGAATAACATTTTAAAGGAAAAAATAAAATAAAGTACTCAGTAGAAGTTTAATTCTCATTAAAACATGAGAATGAGTACAACTGGTTAACAAATTAGTGACTTTAGAGATTAAGTTGAGGAATTCAAAAAAGTTATCAGGAAGGGACAAGAAAAAAAATAGTAAAACAAATTAGGGATGTGAAGGAAGGGTGTGCAAGTGTTAATTTCCACATTAAAGGTTTTCCAGAAAACCAATTGGAAAAAAAATGGCAGGAAGGATATATTTGAAGAAATAATGACCTAGAATTTCTAAGAATTAAAGAGAGATAAACATTGACAAGTTTCATAGTAAACATTGACAAGTTTCATAGTATCACAGCTTTAGGACAACAAAAAATACAAACATATTAGAGTGAATTTTAAAACATCAAAGACCTCTCTTAAAGCCCCCAATAGAAAGAGCAGATTATTTTAAAAAACACAAAAAATGGACAGTAACATACTTCTCAATGTAAATCTTATATGCAAAATGCATATAACATTTTGTTTTGTGGATAAGAGGGGTAACATTGTTAAAGAGTCAGAATAAAGGAACTTTAAATCTAGACTACCATATTCAACTAATAGTAGTTTAAATGTAAAGGAAATATACTTACACATTCTTAGACAAACAACTCAAGTTTCATTAAGCAAATGGCTCTTTTGAAAACTCTTTCAGAAGTGTACCAGTAAGTTGTCAAATAAACCTGGAAAGATCTACTCTCTATGGAATGTAGAGGTGAGGAAATAACTTAGTAAGTTTTCTTGTTGCTAAAACAAACCTAAAATCCATAAAAGATCCATAAATCTCAGAGTTAAAAATGTAAAAAATACAAACTTGGTGGTGGGAGTGAGGAGAGCATGTCATGAGAGACTTTAGATGATATAGATATTGATAGGCATAACAAATGGGTAGAAAGTAAAAAAATTAATGCTGACATATGTCATTTTCATGGTAACCAACATAAGAAATTGAATGCGATGTCAACTTCTATACAATAAGAAGAAACTTGATATGTCCAATGGAAGGTGTGAAAGGAGAATTAATGTATAGAAAATATGTAATAGAAAGAAATCAATACAATATGAAGGTAGAAATGAGTGCTAGCAACAGTTGTAATAAATGTAAATGTGTTAAATTCACTGACAAAACAGATCTTTAGAATGAATTAGAAAAACATCATCCAACAATATACAAAATATAAAAGAAACACTTCAAATAAAAGATAGTGAAAAGTGAGAATAAAAATGGGGCTTAAAATTACAAAAAAAAATGTATTAGGTTATTAGAACCAAGCCTCTCATTGTAGACAACTAAAAAATGCATTACATATTAAAATTATTTTTATATTCCCAGAGTTGATAAGAACAAGCCAAAATTGAAGGGAAAATAAGAACCAAGAGAAGTAAGCAAGTACAAAAGCTATTTTGACTAAAATCTGGCAAGTTTGAAATATGCCTCTACTTTAGGAACTCCACTTTTCTACTGAGGTTCTTTGTCCACACATGCAGAAATCTAGAAGTCTCTGGGGATATAGTCCCTTTTTGTATAGCCCTTGCCCAGTGGCTGACAGATACAGGAGTATGACAGCTTAGTTTCATTGCCTTAGACATCTGAGAAGTGTAACTTCAGAGTTCCTCTGTAGGATCAGGCTGAAGCTATGCTCTACAGGTCTTTGAGATTATACTCTTGTTTGGCTTTCTTCTCTTCCCTCTCCTGCTTCCCTTTCATATAAACATATGAGCAATGTGTGAGGTTTACAGTGAGCAAGTCTTTTATGCCTAAAACAGCCGTGTGTATATTTGGTGGTATATTTGGGAAATGAAACAACAGAGAAAAGGTAGAGATTGTTAAAGGAACAATTGTGTCACTGGGCATAAGATTGAAAAATTAAGCTGGACTGAGTTTTGCAGCATCATTAACACTAAACTAAGTAAATTCAGTTACTCTCCACGTAATGGAAAGTCAGTGGAGGCTTTTTAAGAATAGGAGTGATGTGATAAGTTCTATATTTTATAGCAAAATTGTTGGAACCATGAAAGATAGCATGCAAGTTTTTATTGGAGTCCAAAGAAAAAATGATGAGGAATTGAGCTGAGTTAGAGAATAAAGAGGAGTGGATGAATGAGAGAAATTTTAGAGATACAATTTACAAGACAAGTTTACCATTTACATGTGAGAAAGGGCAGGGGGAAGAATTAGAAATGACTTCAAAATCCTTCGTTTTTTAATTTAGGTAGCTTATTTATTGATATATGGAAGGAAGAATGAGGAACAAGTTTTGACAAGAAAGGTATTGAGTTCAACTTTGCATTTTTGAGATACATATTGAATAACCATGTGAAGATAAATAAAACCTGTAAAAGGGAGTCTGTGATTAGAGTTTAGAGATTGGTAAAATTTTATAAAATGAGAAAACATGAAAGCTGAGGGAAAAATCCTGGGTAAAAACAACATGTAAGGAGTAGAAGCAAGAGTTGAGCAAAATAGACATAGACAAGAGGAAATAGAACTAGATAAGAGGAGACTACGGTAGTATCATAAAAACAAATGAGAAAAGGATGAAAAATATAGGGTTGTTGCTATAAAATGTTGCAATAAGGATTGAAAATGTGCTGTTCTTCATGGCAATTAGAATGTCATTGATAACTTTTCTTCATACAGCTTTAAGAGAGACTTAAAAGTAAAACTAGAGACTGCTCTTTGAAGAATTTGGACTGTGAAGAGTGAGACAATGTCAAGAAATGATCTTTTTTCAAGAATGGGGATAACTAAGCATGATTAGTTATGGAAGTTAGGAGAATAAGAAGAGGCCAATGGAAAGGTGGAGGTTGAATAAATGAAACATTTGATTAGAAAACATTTTGAAAAAGGTATGGCACTGAAATTGAATTTATGTGAGCTAACACATAAATGTTGCTCTAGAGGAGTTCATCAGCTGATTCTGAAATCCACATGTAAATTCAAGAGACCAAAAATAACAAAGCAATCTTGAAATGGAAGAAAAAAGTTGTAGAACTCAGTTCTAAAACTTATTTACAAAGCTACAGTAATCAAAAGGTGTGGTACTATCATAGACATATACATCAATGAAACAGAAATGAGGGTCCAGAAACTAACACTTACATCTGTGGTCAATTGATTCTAACAAAGATGCCAAGGCAATTCAATGGGGAAGGAGTAGTCTTTTCAATCAGTAGTGGTGGGACAACTAGATATCAAGATGCAAAATATTGAATCTGGATGCTTAATTCACATCATACACAAAATTTAACACAAAATGGGTCAAAGACCTAAATGTAAGAGTCAAAATTATAAAGTTTGTAGAAGAAAACACATGTATAAATCTTTGTGACTTTGGATTATACAATGATTTTTTTTAGCTATGAGATGAAAAGCACAAACAAAAAAATGAAAAAGTGATTAACTGAATAGCATCAAAATTTTAGATTTTTGTGCTTCAAAATGACATCATCAAAAAATTGAAAGGAGAAAATATTTGCAAATCCTGTTTTCAATGAAACCTGTATTCAGAATATATGAAACTCATTAACAAAAAAGGACTGGAAAATATTCATAAAGATACAGGAACATCTAATAAGTACATTAAAGATGTTCAGCATTATTAATCATCACAGGAATGCCAATCAAAGTCACAGTGAGATACCACTTCACAACTCACTATAATAGCTGTAGAAAAAAAAAAACTGACAGTAAAAATTTGGTGAGGATGTGAAGAAATTGAAACTCTCAAACATTGCTGGTGGGAATGTTAACTGGTGCAGCTACATTGGAAAACAGTGTGGCAGTTCCTCAAAATGTTATATATAGAGTTACCATATGATCTACAAATCCACTCTTAATTATTTACTCATAAGAAACATATGTCTACATCAAAATTTGTACACAGATGTTCACAGGAGCATTATGCATAATAGCCCAAAAGGGGAAACAACCCAAATTTCCAACAACTGCTGAAGGAATAAACAAAATGTGGCATATCTCTTCAGTGGAATGTTATTAGGCAATGAAAAGGAATGGCGTACTGATAACTGCTACTATTGAATGAACCTGAAAACAATATGCTAAGTAAAGAAAGCCAGTCCTAAAAGACCATAGAGGGGGCTTCCCTGGTGGTGTAGTGGTTGAGAGTCTGCCTGCCGATGCAGGGGACACGGGTTCATGCCCCATTCTGGGAAGATCCCACATGCCGCGGAGCGGCTAGGCCCGTGAGCCATGGCTGCTAAGACTGAGCGTCCGGAGCCTGTGCTCCGCAACAGGAGAGGCCACAACAGTGAGAGGCCCATGTACCGAAAAAAAAAAAAAAAAAAAGACCGTAGAGGGCATGATCCCATTTATATGAAATGTCTAGACTAGACAATTCTATAAAGACAAAAAGCAGATTAGTGGTTGTCTGGGGTTGGCGGTGGGGAGGTTGAATAAGGGCAAATGGGAAGTGAATGCTAATGGACATAGATTTCTTTTTGAGGTAATGGAAATATCCTAAAATTAGATTATAGTGATGATTGCATAACTCAGTAAATAAACTAAAAAACCATTGAACTTTAAATGAGTGAATATTATGGTATAATTTTATCTCATTAAGCTGTTTAGAAGGAGTCCACTCTATTGCTGCTTATCACAGAAAATGTGCTGCTTAGTTTCTAGTAGAAAGGCTTTTATTATTTTGGAATTTTTCCAAAGGCTACTCTCAGTTTGGGCCATATAGTGAAGGAATTTAATACTACTGTTTAGGAAGATTGACTAAACTGTGGATCTGGGTTGTTGCTGGACTGCTCTACAACTCTACTTTCACCCTCAGAAGAATGAAACAAAAGCAATGGAACCAAATAATTTTTAGGATGAAAACTCCATATTGCCTATCATGTGTTTACAGTTTGTTGACTTGATGTTTGTTATTGATTGGATTTTCTTTTGTACTTGAATTTTATCTCTGCTTCTACTCTGAGATTATGAATGAAAACTAGTATTTTTCAACTTCACTCTTAAAAGTAAATTGACCTGCAAAGATTTAAGTTTCACAACTGAGGTCAGTGCATTGATCAATCTGGCTTGGAGTGCTAGACAATAGAAAACATAGATGATAAGGTTGTGTCAATCTCATTCATGCTATTTTGATTTACTTTAAGGGCTAAATTAATATTTTTTGACAGGACAGTAAATACTCACTTTTAATTATAAACTAAGAAAACAGGATTATGTTGGATAGTCTTTTTTTAGTCTATTATAATGCATGCACTTCTAAACACAAATAATTTTTAAAATTATTTTAAACAGGATTTAGACCTGCTCAGAGCTTAAATTTCACGACACTCAGATTCTTAAAACAGGACCACTATCCTAGGTGTTATGGACTAAATGCTTTTGTACCCCCCCCCAAATTCACATGTTGAAATCCTAACCCCCAATGTGATGGTATTGGGAGGTGGGGCTTTGTGGGGAGTAAGGGCATGAGAGTGGAGCCCTCATGAATGGGATAAGTTCCTTATGAAAGAGACCCCAGAAACCTTTCTAGTTCTCTTTTGCCCATGTGAGGATACAAGGAGAAGTCAGCAGTCTGCAATCCACAACAGGGTTCTCACCAGAACCTGACCGTACTGACAACTTGATCTTGGACCTCCAGTCTCCATAACTGTGAAAAACAAATTTATGTTATTTATAAGCTACCTAGTCTATGGTACATAGACAACCTGTTATAGCAGCCTGAACTGACTAGGATACTAGTCAATTCACTTGTACAAAAATTTAAAAAACCGTTTATAGTTTGTACAAATATACACCAAAGGCATCTACTTAAGATCAGATAACATACAAAAACCTTTGTTTCTAAATGGGTATTGTACTATTTGTTCATTTAGTGCAAAAGCTTGTTAATAGAAGTGTGTTTTGATCCAACTGCATTTGAATTTTCCCAGAATGTGAAAACCTTTGTTATAAGATGTTTAGGAAATAAAGCACTCAAAAGCAAAGCTTAGATCTCTGATAAAATTCAGAGTCAAACAAGAGACTCTCTCTACAGTGAGCTGAAGTGTCGAAGTGCCACACCTCAGGGTGAGATTCATTGGAATAACACAGCCTGTGGTAAGTCACAGCCCAGGTCATGGGTTTTTATGTAATCTCTGGACTTGAACTGGCAGTACCCCCAAGCAAACACAAGCTCTCCGTGGAGGAAAGTACCATTATTGTAGTCTTCAAAATATTTCCCAAATAATTTTTCAAATACAATGTCTAGAATGTAGTAAAAAATATCAGACACACTAGGAGATAAATTCTATGAGTCAAAAAACACAAAACAGAAAACAGTTTAATGAAGGCCTTTGACATAGAATGTAGGTAAATTACAACAAAATTGGAGCCTATTACCCACTCAGCTATAATAAAAATAGAGCGTGTAGAGTTATGGATTCAGGAACATATCTAGGGACAAGTTAGAACACAGAGCACTAATTTTTAAAAGTTTATAACTTCAAAGAACAAGAAAAAAATGTTTTAAATTTTCTTTTACATAAAAAGAACATCAAATAATTTGACCTAAGTAAAAGAGGGGGGCTTCCCTGGTGGCGCAGTAGTTGGGAGTCTGCCTGCCGATGCAGGGGACACGGGTTCATGCCCCGATCCAGGAAGATCACACATGCCACGGAGCGGCTGGGCCCGTGAGCAATGGCCGTTGAGCCTGCGCGTCCGGAGCCTGTGCCGCGCAACGGGGGAGGCCACAACAGTGAGAGACCCACGTACCGCAAAAAAAAAAAAAAAAAAAAAAGAGGGACAGAAAACTTTCTACCTTTTCCTCATTTAATTAGATCCTTTTGTTGTGGAGAGAAGAATTATGCCTCGCTTTCGGATTCTATCATTATGAATGAATGGACTGTTGAGGAAAATGTTGCTTTAAATGAAGTAACATTGAGCTTATATTAGTTGTAACCAGTATGTAAATAATTTTTTTATTGATTTTCTTCAAGGATCAGTTGAGATTTTAGGCTAAGCAGGAGTTATAAATAGGATCAAAGTCACAAGGTGATGAAAGTAATAGACAAAGATCCCTGTGAAAAGGTTTAAGAATTCATAGGTGTAATAGAGACAATGAAAAGGATTAACAGTACTTGTATAGGTGGAAATATTTCCTCTCTTTCGGTAGTTTCTAATATTATTGCTACCGAGGATCATTTTTTATTATTAATACCCACAACTTTGTGTATTAAAAATATTTTCTTCCTCAAACTTAAGAAAAACTCAATTCACTTTTCCATAGTCAAAGGCATACATAATTGGACATCAGATCAGCAAAAAATTAACAATAGACTACAGGGTTGATGTAGACAAAAGCCAATGTTCTAATTTTTTTAATTCATTCATTTACTTTTTTCATTCATTCTCCTATTCATTCCTGAATTCATTAATTATGGAGTGGTTTTAATGTATCAGAAACTATTCTGGCTTGTAAATCACTATTGTGGTTAAGTAGAAGGTTGCTAAGAGTTTGTTGACGTATTAAAAATAACTCAAGGACTCCCTACTACAAAGTTCATAAATTGCAACTTTTGGAGAGCTTAATGTTTTATATGGAAAAATTGAGACCTAGAGAGGTTGATTTGCCCCAGATTGTCCAGATAATTCATGGTTGTATTAGTACGAGGTACAAAATGAATTGTAAATATATTAGTAATACTTAAAAAATTAAAGACAACTTTTTTGTCTTCTCTTTTGGGATTTGTCATTACACTTGGCTAAAGAATTGTTGCAGAATAATTTGTACAATAACTTTCAATTGTACTAATCAGCAACAATTTTTCTCTCGTAACCCTAATCAGAGAAACATACTTCTGGATCTCAGTCAATTGTAGTTGCTTGTAAATGGCCTTTGACTGATTAGTATAGCCAGGCAAGTTGTCATCAAGCATGTAGACATAGCCCAAGATAGTTTGAAAAGATACTGGAGCAAGTGATCTGTGGCAGTAGATCAAGACAATTGCTGTATGCCAGTGTTGAACAGAAAGAAAAAAAAAAAAAAAGTGTCCAAACAGGATATTTTTATCAATTGTTCAAGAACCAATCTGGCTGAAGTCTACTTAAATTTTAAAATCAGATGAAATCAGGACTATTCCACTTTCCTGTTGGTAGATAACTTCTTAAACATTCACACCCTACACTTTTAATAGAAACTGACTGTGTTTTTATTATTTATTCATCCCAGGATGCACTTATAAATATGAAATATCATTATTTGAGTTTGTTATACCGTTAGCTTTAAAATTTTATAAACTAGTGAACAGGTGACAAATTGGATAAGCTAGGAGGTTTATTGTTATAAGAAAAGTGTATCAGTAAGAAATACCCTCGGTAAAATAGGAAAACTAAAGACTATGTAAAATTTACCAAGAACATTTGATTAAAAAATGTATTTTTCAAGCTTTCAAATATTAAATTTGTCTTAATGTCTGAAAAGTGTTTTAAAAAATTCTAAACCAGATTTGTTTCATTTTTGTTTTTGCAAAAATAGTTACCTCACTTTTGTTTTCATATGTTCCCATTTGTAAGGATACACTTCACATGCCTCAAAAAGGAATTTATAATGAGTCATGGCTTTCTGATTGACTAGGTATGGATACTAGATTTTTTCCTTTCTTTTTTCATAAGAAATATTATTTTGATAAACACCTTAGAGGCCCAACAAGTACCCTTTTATTGGGAAAAGCTCTGAAAAAAATGTTACACTGGATTTAGTTTTGATCACCAAGGAATATTGTTCATGGTGACATGGCCATAAAAGAAATCTTGGGAAAAAATATAAGAATTGGAAAAAACGCTAACATTAACAAGGACCTTTACATTTTCAATTAATTTAGTAATTGTTAATATTAAGTACCTCTTAAGTGCTAAGCACTAAAAGTCTCTGCAGAAAAAAAAAAAATAAGTTAAAGGCCTTGCCTTCTAATGTCTTATTGTTAAATGGGGAATGCAGATACGATAACAGGCAATTACAATACAGTGTGCTAAATTTCACAGAAGGCTATCACGAGGGAATGTAGGATGTAGGAGAGGTGCTTAGTTTAGGTTTGGAGGATCAATGAAGCCCTCTCAAGGAGATTATTTCTAAGGTCTGAGGGATGAATAAAAGATAACAAGAAGGTTGAGAACAAGAAGAGTGGTCCCAATGAAGAGGATTTATGTAAAGGTTAGGAATCATAATTATGAATATACAATAGATCTTCCCACTGCTTAGAAAAGATGGTGAGATGCTAGCAAATACAGACAGGAGGCAGAATCATTCCACTCCTATTTTGCATCTGTCCTTGTCATTATGGAAAAGTTATTATCAAACTAGAATGAAAAGAAAAACACCATTAAAAGTGAATTGCAGTCCCAGAAAAAATAGATTATCAAGTCACCCAGACATTTTAAATGAATTCTAACTTGTAGCCATAGATAACTTACATCCCAAAGTTTTGAAAGGGCTTACAGATGTAATCACAGAATGATTGCCAGCAATCTACAGAAATCATGGAGGAAGGGAGTGTTGCCAGGAGATGTGATCTGAGTGAATGTCACACCAATTCTCTCAAAGGTAAAACAGTAAATTCTAGAAACTATTAGATCAGCAGTGTTGATCTTTAATAGCATTCTAGAATGGATTACTCTAACAAGGAATTGTGAGTATTTAGAAACTAATGAAACTACCTGTAGGATCCATCAGTTTTCCATAGGTTGAGTTACCTGGGAGATTTCAGGAGGTTGGGAGGTTGCACTATTTGTATCTAATTAAGGATTTTGATGAAATCACTCAGAATGTCCTCCTTGTGGAGTGGTATAGAAATATGTCAGTAGGGATAGGCGGATATGTAGCTGGTTGAACACTGCGTGTAATTAATAATTTGGGGTTAGCTCGCAGGGAGATTTCTCAGGCTGTGTTTCATGGCTTTGTCCTTGGCCTTGTCTTGGTCTCACTTTTAAATCTAATCTGATTGAAGAGACAGTCTGGAAGGAGGAAGTTCATATATTGACTGATAGAATTCAAAAATGCCTTAGAACAACACATAAAAATCTGGACTTTGAGATTTAGCAACAGAAATGCAGGTAAAGTTTTGGCTTTGAAAATCAGTTACCTAAGAGCTTTTTAAAGTTCATCTCAAAAGCAATACAAAGCAAAAGGAAACTCTAGGTCCTTTTGTTAACCACAAAATCCAACAGTTGTACCTGCTTAAACAAAAGTGAATTCAAGCTAAGACTGTATTAATAGAGGAACAGTTTCCCAATGAGGGGAGTGGCAATAAGACTGATTTCGAATATTTCACTGAACTTGGACTCTGGTCAGACTCATCTTGAGTATCACATACAGTTACAGATGCAAGATATGGCTATTTCCTCAATGTCCATTCCACCTGCCTTGTTGATACCAGCAGTAAAGTTTGGGCTTGACCTCACTCCAGCTTCAAGGGTAGGCAATATCCAGCGAAGACCAATAAGGAAAATTCCATCTTCCTTTGCACTGTAATTAGTTTAATTAATCCAGGCCTAAGCTTATCAGTGTGTGGCATTTGCCTGATTTTAAGGATTGGTTCAGGGGTGGCCAATTGATGTAAATCTCAGTGTTTTCTTTTTCCCAGCAGTTAACGGGAAGCAACCTGCCCGTCCTGCTGAATGAGGAATCAGGCAGCACTGATTGCTGCTGTCAGGCATCCAACAACTATGAGGGAAGTCATCAGTCTGAGGAGAAAGTTCACAAACACAGAGATAAAGGCAGAGAAGAGCAAAGCAATGGAAAATGGACTCAGAGCTCTGACCAAACTATGCCTAAATTGCCCTGAGGCTGGAGTTTTTAGTTATTCTTTAAGCCAGATTGAGTTGTTGTATTTTGTTTGTTTGTTTTTTAGTCACCTTTAACTGAAATCATTCTAACAAATCCAAGGGCAAAATTCTAAGATAATTGTCAGAACAGAGGAAGGCCATGCCATACGAAGAAAGTTTAGAAGAACTCGAGAAGAGGGAAACTTAAGTCACATGTGTTGTTTAGAAGCATCTGCCCCATGGAAGGGAGAGTGGATCGTTGTTTCTGTTCGAGAATACAAGGCTAGGACTATTGCTACAGAGTTGTGGAAAGGCAAATTTTGACTAAATATAAGACACTGAGAATTACTCTTTCAAAGAACGTTTCTAATTTTTAGAGGCATTCCATTGTAGAAAGAGCTGTTTGCCAATTATTGGAAGTGCTAAAGCAAAGAATAATGAACCATCTGTAAGTTGTATTCAGTTCCAGGATTTGATGGTATTTTGCCATCCTTCATTAGTTATATGAAGATAAGGTACTTGCTGGATTAAGAGAGCTTGATTCCTGCCTTGGCTTCTCTATATGACCTGATCTATGTTTTCTCTGGGTCTGCATCCTCATCCAAAGAGTGAATAGGTTAGAATACATGGTTTCTAAAACTCTTTCCAGCTCTAAAACTTTTTGCCACCCAAGGAAAATTACTGGAAGTGTGGCAGCAAGATTCTTGACCTGCTACCTCTCAAGGTAATAGTCAAATCTAAAAATGGGAAATTAGAATATCACTTTCCCATTAATCACATCACTTCTTAAAGTTAGAATGAGGAATTGTCTTGGGAAATACCACCTAGATCTAATTCCTGAAGATATTATGAGCATATTTCAGAAATGGAATCTTCTATTGAGTGAATGATCAAAAATTCAATCAATTAACAAGAAGTTATTGAGCACTTACACCCCCAGGCCTGTGCTAGGGACAATGATAGAGAAAATCTTACCTGTCTGGCTTTGTCTAAGACGCAAAGTAAATCATAAGTTTTCAGTGCAGTACATTTTCTGTTATCTAGAGGCCACATAAAAAATACCTCCCTTAGCTTTTGCTCTTAGTACTGAATCCAGGATACTGCTAAGATTTTTAATACAGAAAGAAAAAGAGAACAGAAATTATCACTTTAAGTGCTTATTAGATTCTTTTGAGAGTTCCAGAAAGATCCTTTAAATAAAGACTATAAATTTGTTTTATATTACATACTCATGTGTAATAACATACTGAAATTATATTAAACAATAGATAAATGTTTTTATACTAACTTATTTAAATGTATGCTTTTTAGGAAACATAAATCAGCACAGAGAGGGTCTATAAATATCCTAGGTGTCTGTCTATAAATTCCTGCTATGTATTCATTACTGAGCAGGTGCAATGAAATCTGTATAAAATATAGTTCCTGCCTCTTAGGAATGGATAATTGGAGGAAAGAAAATGGTTGAATGAGCTTTTGAATAAGTTTGGTGGACATGTGCTCATCTATGTGGTACAGGCCATGGGTGTCACAGGAGCACAGAGGAGAGGGAAACAAGGGATGCAAATAGGAAGCTAACATGGAGATAGTGGGTCTTAGCTGGGACTTGAAGGACAGGCTGAAATTTTAGAGGCAGAAGTGGTGAAGAATGCTGCTTAAGTGAGAAAAAAGAGTTATAAAGGCTCAGAAAACATAGATTTTCATATGGCTATGAGGATACTGACCTTATTAGACAGAAAGGAGATCTCACGCATCTGTCACGAAAGCAGGCAACCTACCTTGGACATGCGGATGGCAGGCAGGATGCATCAGCAGTCTTCCCTCCCAGAGGGAGGGGGAGATTTCCAGTTATAAGGGGAATTACCTCAGGTTGGCTCATTAGTTACCAGGGAAACCAGCAGAGGGGCACGGCCCTCCTAGCTCCTCACGCTAAGTGACTTCATGGGGTGGAGGTCTTCCCTTTGTTAAACTATCATTCTGATCTAAAGACTAAAACAATCATTGGCTGGGACCGGGGGACAAGTATGTAGGCATTAACTGATTAGGCCCTACAATTAAGGGGAGAGGTCAGTCCTGTGAGTGGGGTGTAGGTATAGGTTGGGCCGGGGATGTACCGAGAGAAAGTAAAAAGCCATCTTGGGTGGTCTGATCACACACTGGTGTTAATATTAATTTAAATAGCCATAGACCATCATTCTAGAAGAACTAAACTAATGCTTCCTTTTATAAGAATGAGATGGAAAAATGAAAGAAATTATTTGTTATTGATCATAGCAAACTATCCAGAAGGTAAATATGCATAAAAGTTTGCATAAGATCACTTACTTTTTAAATATTCTTCTCATCTTTTAATCTTGGGTGACATGTTCAGACAGCTCTAGCTTTCCTCTTCTGGTTTGTCTTGCCACCGGAAACATTGGACGCCAGGGTACAGTTTGCTCTCTCTATATTATATGTTGTATGTTATGGATGTGGTTTTGGACTACGTACATGATTAATAATTTAAAACTCAATATGCTGAGAAATGCAGAATTCATTATGGGAATCCAATAAGAAAGTGAAGATGTTACATCTATTACTTATTTCTGCAATCAATTGTGCTGATAGGTGCACAGTTACTTTGGGGAGAATAAAACTACTGGGATAGATCTTGAGAGGAAAACAGTAACAGCTGAAAATTAAAAAAAAAACATTGGATATAGGTTCATTTGGTTTTATTTTGTTTAAATTTTTAGGATATATAGTTGGATTTCTAAATGATATTGAGAGTTAATTATATTGTGAAATAGAAAAAAATGTGGTTGGAAGTGGGCTTAGATTGCCATCCCTTTTGAAAGGAATAGAGGCAGAGTAGTGTGCAGGGATGCAAATAGGTTGTAGGTTTGCAGGTAGAAGGGTGAGGATGGTCTATTTTTATGGATTCTTACTGTTCAGGAAACAAGAGTCAAGATTATCACCGATGCAGGATGAAGTAGGTGATATTTCAGGTTTGTGGAGGGAGGAAAGTCAATGAAATCGTTATCTTGAACTGGTAGAGAGAACTGATTAGTAAAATGTAGAACTACTAGACAGTGCTGAGGTTTGCCTTCATTTAAAGTAAGCCCGACTACATATTTGCTTCAGGTTCAGCTTCACAGGCTTGTAAGCGTAGGTGAAGAACTAGATTCAACTGGGATTAGAATTGTGTCACGCAAGAAAGACTGAGAAAGAAAGGGGCAAGGAAATAGAGGGTGCATTCAGGGGAGCAATTGTAATAATAATGCATGGAATCCCAGCAAATAAGAAGAAAGTAGGGAAGTGGTGTGGTAGAAAAATTGTGGGAGTGGAGGTCCTAGAACTTTGAAATGGAAAGATGAGAGGTAGTGATTACACTGTGGGACATTTGAAACAGATTGGGAATATGGGGCAGTTACTGGTAATGACAAAATCTAGTGGGCACTCAAAGAGGTGCATGGTAGAGGGGATGGCATCAAGGAACTGTGAGGCCTTGGTACTGAATGGATCTTTCCCATATCTATTGCAATCACCAAGACTGATAACAGGACTAATAATGCAAGGGAAAAAAAAAAAACAAAAAAACAGTGAGCTAGGAGTTAAAATCTTCACTGAATGAGTGGCAGTGGCTTGAAAGACGGAAGATAATGGCACCAAGTGATGGGAGGCAATATGACACAGTTATTAAGAGAATGGACTCTGGAGGCCAACTGCCAGTGTTCAAATCCTGGCTCTAACATTTTCTAGCTGTTTGACTGTGGACAGCTAACTTAACATCCCAGTTACCTCAAATGCATCTGTAAAATAAGGAAAGCAATATACATAACTCACAGCTTTGTTGTAAGGATTAAATCAGATCAACGCCTGGCAAAGAGTAATCAATATATAAGTGCTATTAGCTTGTGGAATAAACTGTGAGGTGGGATTTTCAGAGTGTGTGTGTGTGCGTGTGTGTGCGTGTGTGTGTGTGTAAGCGTGTAAGCATGTTTTTATCAGGGATCATCCAGGAATGAGCAATAAAGAGCAAGGCCCAGCAAGACATGAGGTGTTGGAGAGAAAAGAGATGCCACTTGAGAAAGCTTCAGAGGAAGCTGTGACCTTAGGGAGGGTCAAGTTTCAGTGAGAGTGCAGAAGTGTGGATGCTCAGCAGAGGCTGCAGATACAGAGCTTAGCTGGTAACAGACTCATTTCTGGAAGGCACTAGCCAAGGATTTAGGGAGGAGAGGAAGACTGGGTCAGATTTTAGGGAATGTACAGAACCAGACAGGGACAAGTGTCCTTATAATGATAAATAACTTGTGAGATTTGGGCTGGTTCTGCTGAGTCAGGTAAACTGATAAGGTGAGGTATGAGGCTGACGGTCCTGATTATACTCCCTCTGGTGACCAGTCTCCCCCAGTTGCTCAGAAGATGGTATGTGAAAGTCCTACAGAAGCCTGGCAGAGCTCCTCTGTAGCCAATGTGTAGGCTAGAGGAGTCATCACCAGGCAGAGAGGCAGAATAATTCCAGATGAGTGATGAGAAGTTCATTCATTGGTGCCGAAACTCAATCCTAACAGCTAATTCAGGTCCCCAAGACTAGATCAAAACACCATTATACATTTTCTTTTTTTTTTTTTTTAAGATGTTGGGGGTAGGAGTTTATTAATTAATTAATTTATTTTTGCTGTGTTGGGTCTTCGTTTCTGTGCGAGGGCTTTCTCTAGTTGTGGCAAGTGGGGGCCACTCTTCATCGTGGTGTGCGGGCCTCTCACTATAGCGGCCTCTCTTGTTGCGGAGCACAGGCTCCAGACACGCAGGCTCAGTAGTTGTGGCTCATGGGCCTAGTTGCTCCACGGCATGTGGGATCCTCCCAGACCAGGGCTCAAACCCATGTCCCCTGCATTAGCAGGCAGATTCTCAACCACTGTGCCACCAGGGAAGCCCACCATTATACATTTTCAAAGCACCTGTATTTCTTCTTCAAGGCACATAATATTAATTATATACTTAATTGTATGTTTATTTACTTAATGCCTGTTTCCCCTCACAGAATGGGCAGGAAGTGTGCCTCTTCTATGCCCTGTTGGAGCTTCAAAGCTTTGTATGTGTGGTAGGCACTATATCTGTATCTAATCTGTATCTCTGCATCTATATCTATGCCTCTCTTTACATCTCTATCTACAGCATCTGTCTTTGTGAGAGGGTTATATTAGAGGTTAAGTTGCCAAAATAGATTTATTGGCAATGATCATATCTAATTTCAAAGTTTCACTCCCTAACCTGGCTGCCTCTGTGTTCACTTATCCACGGTGAATCAAGGTTGTGTTTGGAAGAACAGTACAATGAGTAATGGAGGTCTGGTCTCCAGCTGTCCTGAGAGCTTTACTAGCAGCATCTTTCTAGACTTTCCTCAAGGGAAAAAAATGGGGACTTGACCTAAGGAAGGAAACAGTTTTTGAACTGTTTCAACCTGATTAGCAGCGTGTGATGAGCCTAGAAAGAATAAGAGTTCACTTGAGACGTCCTTCTCATAGCCTAAATTAATGGACAAAGAGGTCTTATTTTTATGTTACCTGGAATTGTTCAGTGAGTATTTCATGTAAGTACTTTTTTTTTTTTTTTTTTTGGTTCCCCAACTAGATCATCACTCCCTAGTGACAAGAAGGAGTGTCACTCAGGCTGGAGACAGCTAAGCCTCATTTGGCCAAAGACAGTGGTTTCTTATTATATGACGTGAGCTATGTTTGGGCAAGTCAGAGTGGTGTCATGTAATCCTACATGAAAAAGGCCATCTTGTGGTCAGGGCACTGTGGTTAATGGGTGAGGAAACAAGGTTACAGAACATTGCCACCTTTGTAATGGGGTCTTCTGGAATTAATGAGGCTGTGTTCTCAGGGCAAATGGGATGAGAACAGACACTAGATCATTTACTGCTGCATCCTCCATAGTACATAATACTGTCGACAGTGGCTATGGGGTACACGTTAATAATTATTTTTCTCAGTGAGTGGAAATACTGTATTTTTTCACTGTCACATTCTCAGCTGCTCTAGCGTTACTCTTTTGTACGTGTCATAGCACCCTCAGTTGAAACTGACAGTTTTCTAGAGTTGAGGATGCTATTAGGAGACTTTGCTGAAACAAGGCAGCTTGTAGTTTGTTCCCTGGGCTTCTTTCACTACCTGTAATTGAATTAACAAACAGTTTAACAGAAATGTCTGCATTCAAATTGAAGAAAAGGAAAAGAGAAGGCCCAGGTAGGGATTTCATGGAAAAGCTATAGTGCTTTGCAAATAGCTGGAGGCCAGTGAAATTGAAGCACTGACCCAGGATGGACCAAGCTAGAACAGGTAACATCACAGATTCAGAAAATAACAGCAGGAAAATGAATAAAAAGAGATGGTGGGAGGAACAGGTGTTGGAGCATAAAAAATTAAGGGAACTTGGGATCAGCTAGATCTGAAACAATTTGCACATTTGGCCTTGTGTTCTGTTCTTCTCATCCTAGCTTTGTCTGTTTATTTGGCTGAAATCTGTGTCCTGACACAGCTATTTTAGGTGGGTTTGAAAGTGCGATCATAGAAACTCTGTACATAGAGGCTTGGTTTAAATCCACTCAGCTCACTCCATCTTACCCCTCTAATCCTGTCACTTCTCCAGCTGACAAGCCATATTGGCAGAGGCTGAGAAGGAAGGCTAACTTGTTCTTGGTCTTTCTTCCTACAAGCACATTCTATGCGCACAAACAGCACATGAACACAATTGCGAAATGCTCATGCGGAGTTTTAAGATCTGGTACTCAAATGGCAACATCCAAAAACATGCTATGTTGTCTTAGTAAGACTCTTGAATAAATTGTTGTGTTCTGTTCTCTATGATGACTTTCTTGACTCTCATTCCTCAAGGATGATGAGCCTCCAGTCTCCCTGCCACTCTCCCCTCACAGCCTGAGCCATCTTTTCAAAAATGTGAATCACATGGTAGAACTTTCCTCCCTAAAATCGTGTAATGACTTCTTATGCTTCCTGGAATAAAGCCCATATCCTTAGTCTCCAAGGTACTGAATACACTTGCCTCCAATCTCCTCTCTTACTGTTTCATGAAAAGCCATTTCCCGCCAAAGAATCTGTGCACTGACTTGTCCCTGCCTTGAATGCTCATCTTCCACTGATTATTTTTTGAACTTATTGATATTTCTAATTACTTCAATAATACACATGATTGCTTTTTAAATACATTTTAAAAATAAATTTATTTATTTATTTTTGGCTGTGTTGGGTCTTCGTTTTGTGCGAGGGCTTTCTCCAGTTGCGGCGAGCTGGGGCCACTCTTCATCGCGGTGTACAGGCCTCTCACTGTCGCAGCCTCTCCCGTCGCAGGGCACAGGCTCCAGATGCACAGGCTCAGTAGTTGTGGCTCACGGGCCCAGTTGCTCCGCGGCATGTGGGATCCTCCCAGACCAGGGCTCGAACCCGTGTCCCCTGCACGGGCAGGCAGACTCTCAACCACTGCACCACCAGGGAAGCCCCTTAAATACATTTTTAACATTTGTCTCTCACTAGAATGAAAACTGCATGAGGACAGGAACTTTGTTACATTCATTCATTGCTCTATCTCTAGCACCTAGTACAGCATTTGAGACATAATAGTTAACCTACAAAATATTCACAGAATGAGTGAATACTAGCTTAAAATTCTCAAAGCATCTTCATTTTCATGAAATATCACTTTTTTCTTGGACTGTCTTATTACATTTTTTTTCTTGTTACATTTTTTCTTGGACTGTCATTACATTTTTTCTTTACATTCATTTCATTTTTCCTTAGCTTATGATTGCTTATGAAATGCATATTTGCCTTTCTGACTCCACATTTATAATTAAATATGGGCTGCCTAGTGTTGTCCTTCATAACGAGGAATAAGCCTATTTCTAATACTGATTATTCTCTAACATGTATAGTATCCATCAGTCTTCTCCCCAGTATTACCTTGTGACCTGGGACACTGGGCCCAGCTCTGAGCCCTGCACTTAGAGGTCTGCACCCTGCCTCTCTGCTGACCTCATCTATGGGATCAGAGTGCATGAGGTCAAGGGGATGTGCTCACTCACACCTGAGCACTGCTTTCTTTGTGCGTATTTTCACTTTTTTTATTATTTAAGTATAGTTGATTTACAATGTGTTAATTTCTTCTGTACAGCAAAGTGATTCAGTTATACATATATCTACGTTCTTTTTTTTAATATTCTTTTCCATTAAGGTTTATCATGGGATACTGAATATAGTCCCCTGTGCTATACAGTATGATATTGTAATCCATTCTATATATAGTAGCTTACAACTACTAACACCAACCTCCCACTCCAAACTTCCCACCTCTCCCTCCAACCTTCCCCCCTCCACCTCCCACTTGGCAACCACATGTCTGTTCTCTATGTCTGTGAGTCTGTTTCTGTTTTGTAGATAGGCTCATCTGTGTCATAGTTTATTTCTTTTATTTTATTTTTTAACATCGTTATTGGAGTATAATTGCTTTACAATGGTGTGTTAGTTTCTGCTTTATAACAAAGTGAATCAGTTATACATATACATATGTTCCCATATCTCCTCCCTCTTGCATCTCCCTACCTCCCACCCTCCCTTTCCCACCCATGCAGGTGGTCACAAAGCACCGAGCTGATCTCCCTGTGCTATGCGGCTGCTTCCCACTAGTTATCTATTTTACGTTCGGTGGTGTATATATGTCCATGCCACTCTCTCACTTTGTCACAGCTTACCCTTCCCCCTCCCCATATCCACAAGGCCATTCTCAAGTAGGTCTGTGTCTATATTCCTGTCTTACCCCTAGGTTCTTCATGACATTTTCTTTTCCTTAGATTCTGTATATATGTGTTAGCATACGGTATTTGTCTTTCTCTTTCTGACTTACTTCACTCTGTATGACAGACTCTAGGTCCATCCACCTCACTACAAATAACTCAATTTCATTTCTTTTTATGGCTGAGTTATTCCCTTGTACATATGTGCCACATCTTCTTTATGCATTCATCCGATGATGGACACTTAGGTTGTTTCCATCTCCTGGCTATTGTAAATAGAGCTGCAATGAACATTTTGGTACGTGACTCATTTTGAATTATGGTTTTCTCAGGGTATATGCCCTGGGTCATATGGTAGTTCTATTTGTAGTTTTTAAAGGGACCTCCATTCTTTTCTCCATAGTGGCTATACCAATTCACATTCACACCAGCAGTGCACGAGTGTTCCCTTTTCTCCACACCCTCTCCAGCATTTATTGTTTCTAGATTTTTTGATGATGGCCATTCTGACTGGTGTGAGATGGTATCTCATTGTAGTTTTGATTTGCATTTCTCTAATAAGTAAAGGTGTTGAGCATCCTTTCATGTGTTTGTTGGCAGTCTGTATATCTTCTTTGGAGAAATGTCTATTTAGATCTTCTGCCCATTTTTGGATTGGGGTGTTTGGTTTTTTTGTTATTGAGCTGCATGAGCTGCTTGTAAATTTTGGAGATTAATCCTTTGTCAGTTGCTTCATTTGCAAATATTTTCTCCCATTCTGAGGCTAGTCTTTTGGTCTTGTTTATGGTTTACTTTGTTGTGCAAAAGCTTTGAAGTTTCATTAGGTCCCATTTGTTTATTTTTGTTTTTATTTCCATTTCTCTAGGAGGTGGGTCAAAAAAGGATCTTGCTGTGATTTATGTCATAGAGTGTTCTACCTAGGTTTTCCTCTAAGAGTTCGATAGTTTCTGGCCTTATATTTAGGTCTTTAATCCATTTTGAGCTTATTTTTGTGTATGGTGTTATGGAGTGTTCTAATCTCATACTTTTACATGTCCCTGTCCAGTTTTCCCAGCACCACTTATTGAAGAGGCTGTCTTTTCTCCACTGTATATTCCTGCCTCCTTTATCAAGATAAGGTGACCATATGTGCATGGGTTTATCTCTGGGCTTTCTATCCTGTTCCATTGATTTATATTTCTGTTTTTGTGCCAGTACCATACTGTCTTGATTACTGTAGCTTTGTAGTATAGTCTGAAGTCAGGGAGCCTGATTCCTCCAGCTCCATTTTTTGATCTCAAGATTGCTTTGGCTATTCAGGGTCTTTTCTGTTTCCATACAAATTATGAAATTTTTTGTTCTAGTTCTGTGAAAAATACCAGTGGTAGTTTGATAGGGATTGCATTGAATCTGTAGATTGCTTTGGGTAGTAGAGTCATTTTCACAATGTTGATTCTTCCAATCCAAGAACATGGTATATCTCTCCATCTATTTTTATCATCCTTAATTTCTTTCATCACTGTCTTATAATTTTTTGCATACAGGTCTTTTGTCTCCTTAGGTAGGTTTATTCCTAGATATATTATTCTTTCTGTTGCAATGGTAAATGGGAATGTTTTCTTAATTTCATTTTCAGATTTTTCATCATTAGTGTATAGGAATGCCAGAGATTTCTGTGCATTAATTTTGTATCCTGCTACTTTACCAAATTCATTGATTAGCTCTAGTAGTTTTCTGGTAACATCTTTAGGATTCTCTATGTATAGTATCATGTCATCTGCAAACAGTGACAGCTTTACTTCTTCTTTTCTGATGGATTCCTTTTATTTCCTTTTCTTCTCTGATTGCTGTGGCTAAAACTTCCAAAACTCTTTTGAATAAGAGTGGTGATGGGGCTTCCCTGGTGGCATAGTGGTTGAGAGTCCACCTGCCAATGCAGGGGACACGGGTTCATGTCCCGGACCAGGAAGATCCCACATGTCGCAAAGTGGCTGGGCCCGTGAGCCATGGTCGCTGAGCCTGCATGTCCAGAGCCTGTGCTCCAGAACAGGAGAGGCCACAACAGTGAGAGACCCGCAAAGCACACACACACACAAAAAAAAAACAAAAACAAAAAAACGAGTGGTGAGAGTGGGCAACCTTGTCTTTTTCCTGATCTTAGTGGAAATGGTTTCAGTTTTTCAACATTGAGGACGATGCTGGCTGTGGGTTTGTCATATATGGCCTTTATTATGTTGAGGAAAGTTCCCTCTATGCCTACTTTCTGCAGGGTTTTTATCATAAATGGGTGTTGAATTTTGTCGAAAGCTTTCTCTGCATCTATTGAGATGATCATACGGTTTTTCTCCTTCAATTTTTTAATAAAGTGTATCACATTGAGTAATTTGCGTATATTGAAGAATCCTTGCATTCCTGGAATAAACCCCACTTGATCATGGTGTATGATCCTTTTAATGTGCTGTTGGATTCTGTTTGCTAGTATTTTGTTGAGGATTTTTGCATCTATGTTCATCAGTGATATTGGCCTCTAGTTTTCTTTCTTTGTGACATCCTTGTCTGGTTTTGGTATCCGGGTGATGGTGGCCTCATAGATGAGTTTGGGAGTGTTCCTCCTCCTGCTATATTTTAGAAGCGTTTGAGAAGGATAGGTGTTATCTCCTTTCCAAATGTTTGATAGAATTTGACTGTGAATCCATCTGGTCCTGGGCTTTTGTTTGTTGGAAGATTTTTAATCACAGTTTCAATTTCAGTGCTTGTGATTGGTCTGTTCATATTTTCTATTTCTTCCTGATTCAGTCTTGGCAGGTTGTGCATTTCTAAGAATTTGTCCATTTCTTCCAGGTTGTCCATTTTATTGGCATAGAGTTGCTTCTAGTAATCTCTCATGATCTTTTGTATTTCTGCAGTGTCAGTTGTTACTTCTCCTTTTTCATTTCTAATTCTATTGATTTGAGTCTTCTCCCTTCTTTTCTTGATGAGTCTGGCTAATGGTTTGTCAATTTTGTTTATCTTCTCAAAGAACCAGCTTTTAGTTTTATTGATCTTTGCTATCGTTTCCTTCATTTCTTTTTCATTTATTTCTGATCTGATCCTTATGATTTCTTTCCTTCTGATAACTTTGGGGTTTTTTTGTTCTTCTTTCTCTAATTGCTTTAGGTGCAGGGTCAGGTTGTTTACTCCAAATGTTTCCTGTTTCTTAAGGTGGAATTGTATTGCTATAAACTTCCCCCTTAGAACTGCTTTTGCTGCGTCCCATAGGTTTTGGGTCATCGTGTCTCCATTGTCATTTGTTTCTAGGTATTTTTTAATTTCCTCTTTGATTTCTTCAGTGATCACTTCGTTATTGAGTAGTGTATTGTTTAGCCTCCATGTGTTTGTATTTTTTACAGATCTTTTCCTGTAATTGATATCTAGTCTCATAGCGTTGTGGTCGGAAAAGATACTTAATACAATTTCAATTTTCTTAACTTTACCAAGGCTTGATTTGTAACCCAAGTTGTGATCTATCCTGGAGAATGTTCCATGAGCACTTGAGAAAAATGTGTATTCTGTTGTTTTTGGATGGAATGTCCTATAAATATCAACTAAGTCCATCTTGTTTAATGTATCATTTAAAGCTTGTGTTTCCTTATTTATTTTCATTTTGGATGATCTGTCGATTGGTGAAAGTGGGGTGTTAAAGTCCCCTAGTATGAATGTGTTACTGTCGATTTCCCCTTTTATGGCTGTTAGTATTTGCCTTATGTATTGAGGTGCTCCTATGTTGGGTGCATAAATATTTACAATTGTTATATCTTCTTGTTGGATTGATCCCTTGATCATTATGTAGTGTCGTTGTTTGTCTCTTCTAATAGTCTTTATTTTAAAGTCTTTTGTGTCTGATATGAGAATTGCTACTCCAGCTTTCTTTTGGTTTCCATTTGCATGGAATATCTTTTTCCATCCCCTTACTTTCAGTGTGTATGTGTCTCTAGGTCTGAAGTGGGTCTCTTGTAGACAGCATATATATGGGTCTTGTTTTTGTATTCATTCAGCCAGTTTGTGTCTTTTGGTGAGAGCATTTAATCCATTTACATTTAAGGTAATTATTGATATGTATGTTCCTATTCCCATTTTCTTAATTATTTTGGGTTTGTTATTGTAGTTCTTTTCCTTCTGTTGTGTTTCCTGCCTAGAGAAGTTCCCTTAGCATTTGTTGTAAAGATGGTTTGGTGATGCCGAACTCTCTCAACTTTTGCTTTTTTGTAAAGGTTTTAATTTCTCCATCAAATCTGAATGAGATCCTTGCTGGGTAGCATAATCTTTGTTGTAGGTTTTTCTTCTTCATCACTTTAAATATGTCCTGCCACTCCCTTCTGGCTTGCAGAGTTTCTGCTGAAAGTTCAGCTGTTAACCTTATGGGGATTCCCTTGTGTGTTATTTGTTATTTTTCCCTTGTTGCTTTTAATATGTTTTCTTTGTATTTAATTTTTGATAGTGTGTTTAATATGTGTCTTTGCGTGTTTCTCCTTAGATTTATCCCGTATGGGGCTTTCTGTGATTCTTGGAGTTGATTAAATGTTTCCTTTCCCATTTTAGGGAAGTTTTCAAGTATAATATCTTCAAATATTTTCTTAGTCCCTTTCCTTTTCTCTTCTTCTTCTGGGACCCCTATAATTCGAATGTTGGTGCATTTAATGTTGTCCCAGAGGTCTCTGAGGGTTTCCTTAGTTCTTTTCATTCTTTTTTCTTTCTTCTGCTCTGCAGTAGTTATTTCCACTATTTTATCTTCCAGGTCTCTTATCCGTTCTTCTGCCCCAGTTATTTTGCTACTGATCCCATCTAGAGTATTTTTAATTTCATTTATTGTGTTGTTCATCATTGCTTGTTTCATCTTACTTCTTCTAGGTGCTTGTTAAATGTTTCTTGCATTTTCTCTATTCTATTTCCAAAATTTTGGATCATTTTTACTATCACTACTCTGAATTATTTTTCAGGTAGACTGCCTATTTCCTCTTCATTTGTTAGGTCTGGTGGGTTTTTATCCTGCTCCTTCATCTGCTGTGTGTTTTCCTGTCTTCTCATTTTGCTTATCTTACTGTGTTTGGGGTCTCCTTTTTGCAGGCTGCAGGTTCATAGTTCCCATTGTTTTGTGTGTCTGTCTCCAGTGGCTAAAATTGGTTCAGTGGGTTGTGTAGGCTTCCTGGTGGAGGGGACTAGTGCCTGTGTTCTGGTGGATGAGGCTGGATCTTGTCTTTCTGGTGGGCAGATCCATGTCTGGTGGTGTGTTTTGGGTTGTC
Organism: Mesoplodon bidens; assembly: GCF_964165515.1. Lineage (NCBI taxonomy): Eukaryota > Metazoa > Chordata > Mammalia > Artiodactyla > Ziphiidae > Mesoplodon > Mesoplodon bidens. The sequence continues at coordinate 72,078,600 of NC_138176.1, read as the reverse complement.
TGTGGCCTTATTATGATTTTAGGCAGCCTCTCTACTAACGGGTGGTGTTGTGTTCCTGTCTTGCTAGTTGTTTGGCATAGGGTGTCCAGCAATGTAGCTTGCTCGTCATTGAGTGCAGCTGGGTGCTATTGCTGAGGTGGAGATCTCTGGGGGATTTTTCCATTTGATTTTATGTGGAGCTGGGAGGTCTCTTGTGCACCAGTGTCCTGAAGTTGGCTGTCCCAACTCAGAGACAGAGCACTGACTCCTGGCTGCAGCACCAAGAGGCTTTCATCCACACGGTTCGGAATAAAAGTGAGAAGAAGAAAGAAAGAAAAGAAAAGAAAAGAAAGAAAGGAAGGAAGGAAGGAAGGAAGGAAGGAAGGAAGGAAGGAAGAAAGGATAAAATAAAGTTATTAAAATAAAAAATAATTATTAAGAAAAAATAAAAAAAACAAAATTGACGGATAGAACCCTAGGACAAATGGTGAAAGCAAATCTATACAGACAAAATTTCACACAGAAGCATACACATACACACTCACAAAAAGAGGAAAAGGGGAGAAAATAATAAATCTTGCTCTCAAAGTCCACGTCCTCAACTTGGGATGATTCGTTGTCTATTCAGGTGTTCCACAGATGCAGGATACATCAAGTTGATTGTGGAGCTTTAATCCGCTGCTTCTGAGGCTTCTGGGAGAGATTTCCCTTTCTCTTCTTTGTTTGCACAGGTCCCGGGGCTCAGCTTTGTATTTGGTCCTGCCTCTGGGTGTAGGTCACCTGAGGGCATCTGTTCTTCGCTCAGACATGACGGGGTTAAAGGAGTAGCTGCTTCGGGGGCTCTGGTTCACTCAGGCCAGGGCGAGGGAGGGGTACAGATGCGGTGCAAGCCTGTGGAGTCAGAGGCCAGTGTGACGTTGCACCAGCATGAGGTGCGCCGTGCGCTCTACCGGGGAAGATGTCCCTGGATCCCGGGACCCTGGCAGTGGCAGGCTGCACAGGCTTCCCGGAAGGGGAGGTGTGGATAGTGACCTGTGCTTGCACACAGGCTTCATGGTGGCTACAGCAGCCTTAGCGTCTCATGCCCTTCTCTGTGGTCTGCGCTGATAGCCACTGCTCACGCCCGTCTCTGGAGCTCCTTTAAGCAGTGCTCTTAATCCCCTCTCCTCGCGCACTAGGAAATAAAGAGGGAAGAAAAAGTCTCTTGCCTCTTCGGCAGGTCCAGACTTTTCCCCGGACTCCCTCCCAACTAGCCGTGGTGCACTAACCCCCTGCAGGCTGTGTTCACGCCGCCAACCCCAGTCCTCTCCCTGCGATCCGACCGAAGCCCAAGACTCAGCTCCCAGCCCCGCCCGCCCCAACGAGTGAGCAGACAAGCCTCGGGCTGGTGAGTGCTGGTCGGCACCGACCCTCTGTGCGGGAATCTCTCCGCTTTGCCCTCTTCACCCCGTTGATGCGCTCTCCTCCACAGCTCCAAAGCTTCCCCCATCCGCCCCCCGCAGTCTCTGCCCGTGAAAGGGCTTCCTAGTATGTGGAAACCTTTCCTCTTTCATGGCTCCCTCCCACTGGTGCAGGTCCCGTCCTTATTCTTTTGTCTTTGTTTATTCTTTTTTCTTTTGCCCTACCCAGGTACATGGGGAGTTTCTTGCTTTTTGGGAGTTCTGAGGTCTTCTGCCAGTGTTCAGCAGGTGTTCTGTAGGAGTTGTTCCATGTGTAGATGTATTTCTGGTGTATCTGTAGGTGAAGTCTGCTTTCAAGGGAAAAAACCCTAGGAAGAAATCCATGCAGGCTCAAAAGAGGGAATTGAGAGGTCAGTTCTGGGAGCTGGAAATCCAAGCTCAAGATGCCAGCACGTTTTCTTCTTCTCAGTCCTCTTTCTTTGTCTTTCCCATGGCCACCTTTTTGCTGTGTCCTCACGTAAATGTCCCTTTATGAACATGAGCCCTTAGTATTTCTTTGTATGTCCAAATAACCCTTCATTCAAAGAAATTATTCTGTCTGTGTCATAGTTTAGATTCCACATATAAGTGATATCATATGGTATCTGTCTTTCTCTTTCTGACTTACTTCACTTAGTATGATAATCTCTAGGTCCATCCATGTTGCTGCAAATGACATTATTTTGTTCATTTTTATGGCTGAGTAATAGTCCATTGTATATGTACCACATCTTCTTTATCCATTCCTCTATTGATGGACATTTAGGTTGTTTCCATGTGTTGGCCATTGTGAATAGTGCTGCCATGAACATAGGTGTGCATGTATCTTTTTGAATTATAGTTTTGTATGGATATATGCCCAGGAGTGGGATGATATGGTAATTCTATTTTTAATTTTCTGAGGAACTTCCATAATGTTTTACACAGTGGCTGCACCAACTCACCTTCCCACCAAGAGTGTAGGAGGGTTCCCTTTTCTCCACACCCTCTCCAGCACTTGTTATTTGTAGACTTTTTAATGATTGCCATTCTCACCTGTGTGAGGTGGTATCTCATTGTAGTTTTGATTAGCATTTCTCTAATAATTAGCGATGTTGAGCATCTTTTCATGTGCCTGTTGGCCATCTGTATGTCTCCTTTGGAGAAATGTCTACTTAGGCCTTCTGCCCAGTTTTCAATTAGGTTTTTTGTTTGTTGTTGTTCAGTTGCATGAGCTGTTTATATATTTTGGAAATTAAGCCCTTGTCCATTGCATTGTTTGCAAATATTTTCTCCCATTCCATAGGTTGTTTTTTCATTTTGTTTATGGTTTCCTTTGCTGTGAGCACTGCTTTCTTGATCACATTTCACTACATAGGACCCTGGACTTTCATGCTCAAGTTTCCCAAGCCATCTTCCACGTCCCATGGGACCCCTTTCTTCAAGACCTGGTCCAGTGTGCACCACACCCCTTGGCCCTTGAGTAACTGTTGCCATAGGTGTGAATGGAGCTTGAACAAGCAGGCCAGGGTGTGCACATTCCTGTGTGTAGGACTGGAAAGACCAAGAGGTGGAGTTGGATAGAGAAGTGGGTGTGCAGCCATCAGTAATCCCAAAATTAGTCAGAGAGACTTGGTCCCTAGTGTAAAGAGGGCCTTGCTTCAGAGATTTATTCCAAGATTTTTGTTGGTTTGTTCTATAAACCTGGAGTTAGAATAAGCAGACTAGTCATAGAAAATTAAGATAATAAACAGCGTAGTCATGGAAAAATTAAGATAAAAGAAAACTGAAGAAAGTGTGCTGTTAATAAGAGACTCTTAAGGGTTAAAGAAACCCTAAAGTGAAAATTATATTATCAGGAAGGTGATTTATTTATTGTTTGTTTGGTCAGAGTATAAAGATTTTTAGAACACCCCAAGTTGTATATTTTACCTTTTCTCATGAGCCAGTTCTTGAGGAAGGATGGAAAGTTACTTCCTGTTTCTTCATAAGTGTTCTCATAGAATTTAATACAGACTAGAAAGTGATTTTTTAAACGCTTTATGCCAGCCTTCCTGAAGTTATGCTCAGCTGTACTGATTGCCTCTGTGGCTATAAAGTGGCAAAAATTGTGATTTGAAAGCAAAATAATGACATGTTCTGATCATTCCCTGAACCTACCTTAGTATTTCATGCTCAGGGTGGGAGGATGGCTACAGAGATGTTTTCGTGGACTAGCTCTTGCTCCCTTCCTGAAAAGACATGAAGGTGGCCTTTTGCTCTAGACTAAAGGATCAGCTATCTAAATTTATATGCATTCCCTCCTTTTATTCTGGTTTATGTCCACACATGCAGGATTTAAGCAGTATGAAGTATGTATCCCCCAAAAACAGAATCATAGAAAGATAGATAACATATAACTGTTAATACATTTGCATTTTGCAGAGGGCCTTAAAGTGATGAATCTTATGATTTGGTTATGTAGATAACAGATATCATCGTGCATACTTAAAATTGTCTGACTGGAGATACAAATGTTAATTGTACATCTTTTTAACAATTGATTTTAACACTATACAGTTGTCACTCAGAAATTTTTATTAGTTTTTTAATCACAGAGATAAGGTAATTGTTAAAAACTGAAATGAAATCAGTAAGGACCGGATAAGGAAGGTGAAAGTGAGTAAGAAAAATAAAGGGGCTAAACAGAAATACAGTTGGGTCTATTGATGAGGCCAATAAAAGTAAACAATGCAAATTATCCTCACTAGACTGAAGGGATTTGCAGTGTTAAAAGGCCTCCTTTCCACTTTAAAACAAAATAAACAAACACCTTCCTTTCTCTGTCTACAAACTCATAAAAATATCACTGTCTCCATCTGTCCTAGGGTGTGTGATCAGATCAGAAGGATGCTTTGACAGTCCAAATGTAGATTAGGGCAAGGATAATATAAGTCACAGATTTTGCTAATGGAATAAAAAAATCAGCATCCTTATTCACGCACATTCATATTTCTCAAATTAGCTGAACTATACAAAATGACATCTTTGATTTATAACATACCTATTTTATTTCTTCTAATTTGGGCAACTTTGCAAATTACACGTTATTGGTTTATGTAATTTTCTTTTGAGATATGGTATTTTAACTGTTTTATCTTTGATTAGTAAATACAGAGTTTATACAGGTGTAGTGAATTCTGCTGAGCAGGCATGAAAGTTTAGACATTAAACTTTGGAACTATTACATGGTAGAGTTTGGAGTAGGAAGAGATGGTAGTGAAAGTGTATCTTTGATAGTGTTACAGACGAAGCATCATGGAGTCCAAAATTTTTGACAGCTATTTTCAGGTGTTATATTGCCAATCTGGTACCGTCTCTCTGCCAAAACTCCAGGTGCTTATGTGAACACGTACTCAACGCCATAGAACAGATTAGAAAATGCACAAAAGATGTCATTCCCCAGGAAATAAGCAGTTATGGTTGGCATTTTGCAGAGCATATTGAAATAAAGTACACCTTACATTTCAGGATGACATGGACCAGGCATAGAACTATAGAAATACTGTTGGTGAAATCTAAACTTTGAGATCTTTCTGTCAGAGAGACTGAAATTAGGCAACGTTCAGTATAGATTGGCATGGTACACACATATAGACTCAGAATGTAAACATTCAGACAAAACTGGTTTAGAATACAAGTCCCTAATGTGGACGGCCTGGAAGTTAATGCAGAATCACTCTGCATACTATTCCTAGTTCTTGAAAATACAGCCAAATAATTTTTGAAAATCTATCAATCACTCCTAATAAGTTGTATGTAGTTTTATTTTTAATTAATTAATGTATTAATTTATTTATTTTTGGCTTTGTTGGGTCTTCGTTTCCGTGTGAGGGCTTTCTCTGGTTGTGGCAAGTGGGGGCCACTCTTCATCGCAGTGCATGGGCCTCTCACTGTCATGGCCTCTCTTGTTGCGGAGCATAAGCTCCAGAAGCACAGGCTCAGTTATTGTGTCTCATGGGCCTAGTTGCTCCGCGGCATGTGGGGTCTTCCCAGACCAGGGCTCAAAGCTGTGTCCCCTGCATTGGCAGGCAGACTCTCAACCATTTTGCTACCAGGGAAGCCCTGTATGTAGTTTTTATAATTTGTATTTTGTGTTGTGGAATTATTCATTCTCATGTAATTTTGAGGATTTAAGAAAAAAATCCTGATTAAAAAAAGGGTTTAAAAAGTAGGTATGTATAAGGAGAGTTTTTAAATTGCATAAACTCACACTAAAAATTACACTTAGGATTCAGGTGCTTAGATTTGCAAAACAGGTAACAATTACTCAGGCTGAATGGTGTTTGAATGGAATAAAGTTGATTATTTTCTGGGTGGGTTTCACATAATCCTTGAATGCATAGGCTAAAACAGGCTGTAGTCTATGGTTTTTGTACCTAAAATCACTCAGTTTCCCAGGATGAAATTTCTGTTCTTTCTGAAAATGCATGTGTCACAGAACAAAATAATGACAGAAATAACTTGGCCCTAGGTCTGCTCCTTAACTCTCCCTCCCAACGGTATCATTTTTGTGGGGGACGGAATTAAAAGTTTAATATGATACCACTTTGACAGACTGGGCCTAAGAGCTAATTGCTGCATTTCCTAAAGTGCAATCTAAATATTCCTCACCTAGCCTCCCAGGATATCTCAACTGATTAGGAGTGTGGTTACCAGGCAAAATGCCAAAGTAAGGTTTAAAAACATTCCACTTCCTGTTCACAGTGGAATTTAGTTGGTCTGATAAATCATGTATGTGCTATCAGTTTTCTCTTTTATTGATGATAGGTCAATACGAGCATATGCAGTTTTAACTCTGCAAATGGACATGTCATACTTTGGATGTAAAATCTTAAATTGGAAAAAATTTAAGCACCCATTATTCAAAATGCAAGTAGGTGGCTTTGTTGAAATACTTGCGTTTCCTAGATGCAGACCGTTCTCTCATACCACTTTGCCTCCACACAAGCTCCCTAGAAAGATCTCTCTCCTTGTTCTAGTTTGGCTAATTCCTGTTCATCTGTTAAAACTCATCTTGGCCATCACATTTTCCAGGCATCCTTCTTTAATATTCTTCTGCCCAATTCAGCTAGCTGATTTTGGATATTCTTCCTGTGTACTTTTGTCTGTCATAAGACATTATCATCCAATATTGCATTCATGGCTTAGTTTATCTGTCTTACCAGAGAACACCAAATTTATCTTTTAACTCTGAATTATCAAGGCTTAATAGAGTACCTGGTAGATAATAGGTGCTCAATACTAGTTGCCTAAGAAATTAACGTTTAGAAGAAGTACTACAGCATACCAATGAAGCAAGGAATCAGGGCAGGCTTCTGATAAAGACTTTGACATGTTAACTCGTGAAATATTAGTTACCATCAGTGGACTTGTCTTATTACTGGATACCTAGAACAGGTCATACCTTACGAACCTCATGAATGTATACTTCTGCTGAAGAGACCTCTATTAGAGGAGACTGAGTTATATTTAACCAAGAAGACATTGCTGGCGTTAGAGCTAAGCTAACTTAAAAAGGTCATAAAATGGAAGACTGCTGATGGAGGTTTCTAACACACCAATATCATCATCATCCTTGTTAACATGTACTGAGTGCCTGTTCTGCAACAGGCACCATTAAGCATTTTCTGTGAATAATTTTTATTTGACCAGCACAACAATCTTATGAAATAGGCATTGGTATTTTATACAAACTACAGATGAGAAAACTGAGGCTTAGGGAGAATAAGTAACTTGTCCAAAATCAGATAGTAAATGTGTGAGGCAGAATTCACACACCAGTCTGTTTGTCTCCGGTGCCCATGATCTTCACTGTTGGGCTATCCTGTTTCCATTATGTACAACACAGATGTGTCCACAGGTGTTTCATTTCCTTGCTGCCACTACCAGGTATTTTCTAACTCTTCCCCTTCTAGTCAGTGGATCCTGTAATGGCCTGTGATTCCCCAAACCAAAATCCTTCTTCTTATCTATCCCAATGTTCATCTAGCAGCAAGAATAATTGATGAGGTTTGGATAGAATAAAAGAAAAGTTTGGTCCTTCCACTTTAAGCTCCCACTTGTAATCCTCCAGCTCCTTCTGCTCTAGTATTAATTATGCAGAAGGGAACATAGAATTAAAATGTGAGGAAATGGGTGGAGAGGTGGAAGTAAACTCCATTCTGCTTCTTTAATCCTGATCTTAATTGCCATAGCTGACACTTCTACTGAAGCATTGCCAATATAGACTGTGTGTTAAAAAGAAAAGAGGAAGGATGAGAAAAGGGAACAGTGTGGAAAATATGAGGTTAAGTACCATTCAGCTTTTTTTCTTTTGCCTTCTACCAGACAAATTCCCCTTATTACCACATCCACTTATCCCTTGTAGAAATAAACATTTCTATTGAAATATGATATACATATAAAAGTGCACAAATCATAAATGTATAGTTTGATGAATTTTCAAAAAATGAACACACCATTTGTAATCACCATCCACATCGATAAACAGAACATCATCAATACATTGTGGCTTTAAATTGTATTTTCCTGATGACTAATTAGGAAGAACACCTTCTCATGTGATTAACAGACATTTCAATAACTTATTTAATGAGAGGATTCTTCAAGTCTTGCCTATTTTTTTTACTGTGTTGTCTTTTTCTTATTAATTTGTGAGGTTTTAAAAAATATTCTTGACATAATCCTTTATCCGTTGTATGTATTGCAAATATTTTCTCCCCCTTATTTACTTGCCTTTGAATGGTGTCTTTAATGAGCTTAGCTTTTTAATTTTTATGTAATTTTAAAAATAATTTTATGTAATTCAAAAAATTCTAATGTAATACAATTTATAAATAATTTTCTAATACTACATTTTGTGTTCTGTCAAAGAAATCTTTGGCTTCTAATAAATTATAAAGCTATTTTCTTATCTTCCAGAAGCTATATTTTCTCTCATAAATTTATATCTATAATCCAACTAAAAGTGATTTTTGTGGGTGGTGTGAATTGTGCAAGAATCATTTTTTCTTCTGAACATGCAGGTAACCCAGAATTGTTTATTGAAGAGCCATCCTTTCTCCACAGGGCTGTGTCATCTTTGCCCTAGTCAAGTGTTGGTGTAGGTGAAAATCTGTTTCTGGATTTTTTTTGCTCCCTTGGTTTCATTGTCTAAATGTCAATACCATATTCCTTCAATTAAGGTAGCAGTGTAAGCCTTCGAACTTTGTTCTTCCAAATTTGGCTATTTGTGGCTCTTTACATTTCCATTAACATTAAAACCGATTGTCCATTTTTAAAAAAACAAAGTATCTGTTGGAATTTGTACAGGACCTGCATAAAATAGGGAAATCAATTTGAAGAAAAAATTGAAACCTATAAATACTGTCTTCTAACCCAAAAACTTGACATAACCTCTCAGTTTTCTAGATCATTTTAATACTTTTCACAATATTTTATTGATTTATGTGTTGAGAAATTTTACATATTTTGCCCTATTTCTTTGTTGTTTGAGTTTTTGATACTATTTCAAATGTCAATTTTTAGTTTCATTTTCTAATTGGTGGTACAATACATATAAATTCTTTTGCTTTTTTTATATTGTTCTTCTGTGCAAAGGCATTGCTAAAGTCTCTTATTTAATAATTTAGCTATATATCATTTTAGATTTTCTAAATGTTCTATCATGTAAACTGTGAATGAGTTTTATTTCTTCATTTTCCATTCATGAGCTTTTCCTTTCTTTCCTTCTTCTCTTCCTCCCTCTCCTCTTCCCTCCTTTCCTTCTTTCCTCCCTCCCTTCCTTTTTTTCTCTTGTTTTGTTTTTGCCTTTATTATACTAGTAGGGACCTACAACATGAGGAGAATATAAGGGGTGATAGTGTACATGTTATCTCATCCTAGTCTCAGGGGGAAAACTTTTAATACTATATAGCATTAATACAAGGTTTGCTGTAGATACAATTTTGTAAATACTCTGTATCACGTAAGTAAGTTTTCTTCTAATTATAGTTTTCTGAGGTATTTTAATTTTGGTGTTTAATTATTTCACATGCCTCTTTTGCTGCTATTGAGATCATCATATGAGTTTTCTTCTTTATTCTGTTAATGCAGTTAATTATTTTAATTTTAGAATCCTAAAACAACCTTGCTTTTTGGAATAAATATAACTGTTGTAATATAATTTTAATATACATTTGAATTTGATTTGCTCATTTTTTTTCAGGTTTTGCATTGTTCATGAAAGATATTGGTTTGTAAATTTTCATTCTTAAAAATGAACTAATCATTTGGTATCAAGATTTCATCAGCCTTAAAAAGTGACTTGTGAACTGTTTCTTTCTTTCTTTTTTCTTTTTGATTATTTCTCTGGACTAGTCTGTATGGATAGTTGTTATTTTTCTTAAGATAATTGAAAGAAATCGTTATAAATTTGTCTGGTTCTTACATTTCTTTGCTATTATTGGAAGATTTTAGTTTCAATTTCAATTTGTTGAATAGATATAGAACAAAGTTGTTTATTGCAAGGTTTCTATCTTTTATAATAAAATCTGTAAAAGAAATCCATCTATTTTTTCCTGATACTGGTAATTAATACTTTCTTTCATATATATATAATTTTAAATGTTAATTTTTAGAATATAAAAAAGCAATTAACTTTCGTATATTGACCTTGTATCCTGTGACCTTTCTATACTCATTAATTCCAGGAATTTTTTTGTAGATTCTTTGAGACTTTCTACATAGGCAATAATGCCATCTATTAACAAAGACAATTTTATTACATACTTTTCAATCTATAGATCTTTATTTCACTTTCTTATCTTATTGCACCAGCTGCAACTTCCACTACGATGTTGAATAGGAGTAGTGAGAAAGGACAGCTTTGTCTTGTTCCTGATCTCAGTGGGAAGGCATCCAGTTTTTCACCTTTAAGTATGATACTAGTTTTTCTATAAATGTTCTTTATCAAACTGAGAAAGTTCCTCTCTATTTCCAGTTTGCTGAGGGTTTTTTTTTTTAATCATGAATGGATGTTCGATTTTGTCAAATGCTTTTTCTGCAACAATTAAGATAATCATATGAATTTTCTTAAGCCTGTTGATACAGTGGATTGTACTGGCTGATTTTTGAGTGTTGAACAAGGCTTGCATACCCAAAATAAATCCTATTTGGTCATAGTACTTAGTTTTTTATACATTGTTGGATTCAATTTTCTAGAATTTTGTTGAGGATTTTTGCATCTATGTTCATGAGAGATATCATTCTGTGGTTTTCCTTTCTTATAATGTGTTTATCTGGTTTTGGTATTAGGGTAATGTTGGTCTCATAGAATGATTTAGGAAATGTTTGCTCTCCTTCTCTTTTCTTGAAAAGATTGTGGAGAATTGGAATCATTTCTTTCTTAAATGTTTATTAGAGCTCACCAGTGAAACACTCTAGGACTGGTGTTATCTTTTTTGAAATATTATTAACTATTCAATTTATTTAATAGAAATATTTATATTATTTGCTTTTTCTTGTGTAGGTTTTGGTAGTTTGTGTTGTCAAGGAATTAGTTCATTTCATTAAGTTATTAAATTTATGGGCATAGAATTGTTCATAATATTCATGTTATCCTTTTATTGTCCATGAGATCACTAGTGATTTCTCTTTCATTTCTAGTAGTGATAATTTGCATCTTTTCTCCTTTTTTCTTTGTTAGCCTGGCTAGAGTTTTATCAATTCTATTAACCTTTTCAGATTTGGGGTTGATTGGTTTTATCTAATGTTTTTCTTTAATATTTCAATAGTTTCTGTTTTTATTTTTGTGGTTTCTTTTCTTATGCTTGTCTTAGGTTTAAATTCCTCTTCTTTCTCTAGTTTTCTAATGTGAAAATTTATATTATTGTTTTTATATCATTCTTCTTTTCTGATATATGCATTTGATGTTATAAATTTCCCTCTAAACATTACTTTCACTGAATCCCATAAATTTTGATAAGTTGTATTTTTTATTTTCATTTAGTTCAAAATGTTTTTTAATTCCTCTAGAGACTTTCTGATCCATGTGTTATTTAGAAATATATTTAATCTCCAATGTTTGAGGATTTTTTGTTATTGATTTATAATTCTATTGTCATCTGAGAACATACTTTGTTTGAGTCTTATGCCTTTAACTTTAATAAGGTGCATTTCACGGCCTAGAATGTGGTCTATCTTACTGATCCATGTGAGCTTGACAAAAATGTGTATTCTGCTCTTACTGGGTGGAGTTTTCTATGAATGTCAGTTAGATCAAATTTACTGATAGTGTTGTTTAGATCAACAGTGCTCTTATTGGTTTCTCTGCCTGTGGTATCTTATCAATTACTGAGAGGTGATGAAGTCTCCAAATACAATAGTGGATTTGTGTATTTCTACTTTCAGTTCTATTAGTTTTCCTTCATATTTTGATGTTCTGTTGTTAGGTGCATACACAGCAAAAATTGTTATATCTTCTTGGAGATGCTTTTATTGGTATGTAGTGCCTCTCTTTATCCTTGATAACTTTTCTTAACCTGAGATTTGCTTTGTCTGAAATTAAAACAGATACTCCAGCTTTCTCTTTAGTAGTGTTAAGGTGATGTATCATTCTTCATTCCTTTACTTTTAATTTACATGAGTGTTTATATTTAAAGTGTGTTTCTTGTAAAGACATACAGGTGTTTGTTTTTTATTTTTTTAAATGGAGTATAGTTGATTTACAATATTGTATTAGTTTCTTCTGTACAGCAAAGTGAATCAGTTATACATATACATGTATCAACTCTTTCTTTAGATTCTTTTCCCATATAGGTCATTACAGAGATTTGAGTAGACTTCCCTGTGCTATGTAGTTGATCCTTATTAGTTATCTATTTTATATATAGTAGTGTGTATATGTCAATTCCAATCTCCCAATTTATCCCTCCCTCCCCTTATCCCCTGATAAACATAAGTTTGTTTTCTACATCTCTAACTCTATTTCTGCTTTGTGGATAAGTTCATTTGTACCCTTTTTTTTTTTTTAGATTCCACATATAAGAATATCATATTTGTCTTTCTCTGTCTGAGTTACTTCACTTAGTATGAGAATCTCTATGTCCATCCATGTTGCTGCATATGGCATTATTTCATTCCTTTTTATTGCTGTGTAATATTCCATTGTATATATGTACTGCATCTTCTTTATCCATTCCTCTGTTGGTGGACATTTATGTTGCTTCCATGTCCTGGCTATTGTAAATAGTGCTGCAATGAACATTGGGGTGCATGTATCTTTTCAAATTATGGTTTTCTCTGGATATATGCCCAAGAGTGGGATTGCTGGATCAAATGTTAGCTCTATTTTTAGTTTTTTAAGGAACCTCCATACTGTTCTCCATAGTGGCTGTATCAATTTACATTCCTACCAACAGTGCAAAAGGGTTCCTTTTTCTCCACACCCTCTCCCACATTTATTGTTTGTAGATTTTTTGATAATAGCCATTCGGACCTGTGTGAGGTGATACCTCATTGTAGTTTTGATTTGCATTTCTCTGATGAAAAGATGCTCAACATCACTAATTATATGCTTTTTGGCCATCTGTATGTCTTTGGAGAAATGTCTATTTAGATCTCTTGTCCATTTTCGGATTGGTTTTTTTTTTTTTTTTTTAATTGAGCTGCATGAGCTGTTTGTATATTTTGGAGATTAATCCCTGGTCAGCTGCTTCATTTGCAGATATTTTCTCCCATTCCAAGGGCTGTATTTTTGTTTTGTTTATGGTCTCCTTTGCTGTGCAAAAACTTTTGAGTTTAATTAGGTTTCATTTGTTTATTTTTGTTTTTACTTTTTTTTGGAAAATAAGTTTACTGGATATAGATCTTGCTGTGATTTATGTCAAAGGGTATTCTGCCTATGTTTTCCTCTAAGACTTTTACAGTATCTGGTCTTACATTTAGGTCTTTAATCCATTTTGAGTTTATTTTTGTGTATGGTGTCAGGGAATGTTCTAATTTCATTTATTTACATGTAGCTGTACAGTTTTCCCAGCATCACTTATTGAAGAGACTGTCTTTTCTAAGTTGTATAATCTTGCCTCCTTTATCATATATTAGGTGACCATAGTTCATGGGTTTATCTCTGGGCTTTCTATCCTGTTCCCCTGATCTATATTTCTGGGGTTTTTTGTGCTAGTACCATACTGTTTTGATGCCTGTAGCTTTGTAGTATAGTCTGAAGTCAGGGAGCCTGAATCCTCCAGCTGCTTTTCTTTCTCAAGATTGCTTTGGCCATTTGTGGTCTTTTGTGTTTCCATAAATTTTAAAACATTTTTGTTCTAATTATGTGAAAAATGCCATTGGTAATTTGATAGGGATGGCACTGAATCTGTAGATTGCTTTGGGTAGTATAGTCCAAGTATAGTCCAATCCAAGAACATGGTATATCTCTCCATTTGTGTCATCCTTTATTTCTTTTATCAGTGCCTTATAGTTTTCTGAGTATAGGTCTTTTGCCTCCTTAGGTAGCCTTATTCCTATGTATTTTATTCTTTTTGATGTGATGGTAAATAGGTTATTTTTTATATATTCTAAAAATCTGTCTTTTAATTGGTGTTATTAGACCATTCACATTTAAAGTAATACTGATATAGTTGGATAAATATTTGCCATGATTATAATTATTTTCTATTTGTTACATTCATTCTTTTTTTCCTCTCTTTTTCTGCCTTTTTCTTGTTTTAATTGAACATTATATATGGTTCCATTTTCTCTCCTTTATTAGCATATCTGTATATTGGTTTTTAACCAATCTAATTCCACTTTCAAATAACACTATACTGCTTCAAGTATAGTACAAGTAACTTTCAGAGTATTCACAATTCCTCCCTCCCATTCCTTGTGATATTGCTGTTTTTATTTATTTACAGGCTATAATTACCCAAAACATTATTACTATTATTACTTTAATAAAGTTTTTTGTAGCTCAATTGAGAAAAAAATTATTTTACCTTCATTATTTCTTCTCTTTTGTCCTTTCTTTATGTAGAGTTGAGATTCTTGCCTATGTCACTCTCTTCTCCTAAAATAGTCTCCTAGCACATCTTCCAATACATGTCAACTCCCTCAGGTTCCCATACAATACGAGGTAAGCACTATTCTTCTGCTGGAGAGGAATTACCTCAATTTTTGTTTGTTTGGGAAAGATGTTACTTCACTTTTGGAAAATAAGTTTACTGGATGTAGAATTTTAGGTTAGTGATTTTTTTCTTTCAACATTTTAAATTAAAAAAAAAATACCCCACTCTCTTGCCTGCATGGTTTCTGAAGCAATTTGCTATATATTCTTACTCTTGTTCCTTTGTAAGGAAGGTTTCTTTTTTTTCCTCTCCTCTGGCTTCTTTCAAGATTTTCTCTCTTTAAAGTTGAGATGTTACACAGAAACATTTGTGATTCTACAGTTCTTATTTAAAAATAGCAAATGTCTTGGCAATTTTTGTTCATACACCTTACATCATGTAAAATTTGATGTCCAAATTTTTATCTCCATCTTATAGACATTCAAAGAGGCATTGAGAGTTAATAAGTGATTTGGTAGTCTCCAGAACCAGTGCCCTAAATTACTATGCTATATTTGTTCCCACCAGTAGTATCATGCCTTTTCTAAAGTAGTCTAGTAAAAGCAAATGCTGAATGACTAGTCTCCTCATCTCAAGCTCTCATCTTTTACTGTGTGGGCTTCTTATCTCCCAGGTTCCATCTCTAAGTCCCCTCTGGATTTCCCTCCTTGCAGCAAATAAGAAATCAATGCTAAGCAGTATGTAGTTACCATGATCACTGTCTTTCTTATTGTATAGGTTGCATGTCTAAATATAATGATAATGTATATTTCCTTCTTGTCCACTTGTAACAAAATTCTAATTATAACTACCATACTGGTAACAGACATAATGTTGCTTCAATACATTAACACAGATTTGCAATTTAAATAACATCTAGGTATAACTTACCCATTAGAAAAAAAAAAAGAAAAAAAGCATGAAAGAGCTTACACAGTAGAAACACTGCTTGTTGTGTATGTCTATAATTAATGACCCAGTATCCTTACTGTATGATCAGTGAATGAAAAAATGGCATGGAAATCCAACAAGTTTTACAAAGAGATCCATCAGTAATGTGTAATTTTCATTTGTTAAATTTCCCCATGATTAATGTCAAATTCATAGTTGTAACATTTGTTTTTACATATCTCTAGACAGGAAAGCCACATGAGGTCATCCTCCTTGCTTGACTCTTTAGTTCTGATCTGGAATAATGCATATTCTCCTCACCTAGGGGTTCTCAGGCTTCAGAGGGCTTATTTAAGATGTTTCTCTATGCAAATGAGATACAAAATATCTTTTTTCCTCTTTAATAAGTTTATCTGATTATCTTGATAGCATTTTTTATACATCTTGCTTACTGGTTTACTCCAATGAAGTCCATGCTTTGGTCACCCAGACTTTCAGGCAGTGTTCCCTTTCAAAAAACTTAAAGAGAAGGGAAGTCCAGAATGTACTCCTTCTCCCCACCTCCTGTGTATTAATGTTATGTAATATTTTACTTAGCCAAATTTGTTAGAGTTTGGATATTTATTTTTACAATTGAGACTATAATAGAAATGTAATAAAGCATTTTATATATTTCTTAAGAATTTAAAATATATGAACTGAAAAAGAAAAGTAATACTTACAAGAAATTCTCACCATCCACCTACCATACCGCCCATTGCAGCCTTTGGTATATTTCAGGTCTGAAGGCTTCTCTTTAATTACAGAGCAGAAGATAAAGAGGGAGTTAGAGCTTAGAATTCTAAATGTAAAACATAATATATTCATCAAAGACATAAAACAAACACAATCAACTATATGTTTAGGTTAGTACAGAGAAAGAGATAACTGATTTTAAATTCTCACATATAGAAGGAAAATGTACAGAAGGAAAATGGAGAAGGGAATCATTTTTGAAGAAAATACTAGAAACTAACTAGTATATAGATATACTAGTCAATCTTAAAATGACCAACCACTCCCTCCTCTCCATGAACCGCATATCATGTTAAGAGGAGCATTTATTTCTCCACCCCTTGAATCTGGGATGGCTTTTGATCAACAGAGTGCAGAAAAGGAGGCATTAAGAGATCATCAGTTTCTGCTTCTCTACCCTTGAAAAGTTCACACTTAGGCTACTCCCTTTCAGAAACCAGAAACATGGAGAGGTCACATGGAGGAAAGCTTAAGAGACCTACTTGCCAGCAGTTCTCAGCCAACAGCTAGCAACAGCTGCCAGTCATGTGAGGGAGCAACCTTGGATATTGTAGCACATTCAAGCCCCCATATGACTATAGCCCTAGTTGATGTCATGTGGATAAACCATCCAACTGAGTCCGATCTACTCACAGAATGGTGAGAGAATGTTAAGCCCCTAAGTTTTGGGGGAGGTTTCTATGCAGCAGTTGATATATAAATATATATGTGATGGAAATAGTTGACCAGGGTGTGAACTTGGTAAACAAAGTCCAGTATAGAAGTAAACATATTAGGCTGACGATGGCAAAGGGAATTTAAGATAAATACCTGGCTAATATATGTATCCTAGTTAAATAAAATATCCTCATACAGGATACAGATTTTTTCATTTTAGGTATTTGAAAGTAAAGGAGACAAAATTTTGGAAAGCATTTCTTCACAGTGCAGTTGCATACCTAATGTGCAAAGAAATAGAAGAGTTTAGTGATACTTGATAAAAGCCAAATTTTCTATGTTATTTAAAGAGAAAAAGCACAAAAAGAAGAAAAAAATCCTTACAAATAAGTTATTTTAAAAAGAGAATTATCAAAAGTTTACTGAAAAATATGGAGGCAGGGGGAAGAATAGAAATGTAATTCTGGGATGAAAAAGTAACTTTCAGTAACAGAAGTGAAACAAAGTTTGAAGGTGTTACCATATGCCCTTTTCTCTCATAATCCTTTTTTCATATATGTTGTGGAAATGACCTTACTCAATTTTAAATGACTTATTCATATGTGTTTCATATCACTAAACTATAAACATTTCCAGGGCAGAGATTAGTCCTATTTACATTGTTATCACTAGGATAATATAGACATCAATGGATGGGTGTTTAGTGAATAAATGGATGAATAAATGATTTAGTATAAACTGATATGTGAAATTAGTTGTTAAATGCAAAATCAACCTATTGGCAGAAGCAGGTTCTTTGTCAGAGATGCCTGTGTTATTTTTATGGGGTGTTCTAATTCTCTTGACTTGACACTCAAAGAAAGCTGGAAAATGCTCTCTTCTAGAGAGCCCAAGAGACTGACCATAATATATAAGGGAGAATGTGAAGAATGCATTTTAAAAAAATCAATAAATATCTACACTAAAACCTAAAGTTTTACAACAGCCCTTAGAGTTGCAAACAAACTAATTCTCAATATATACCAATCATTTTAAGTCACTGAGCACCAAATATGTGCTAAGCATTTTATCTGGAGACATGCATGTGGATACTCTATGGTCCCTGCTCTGAAGAGGTCATGGGACATTGGGCAAGATTGAAATGTAAGAAGGGGGTCATTAAAGAAGTGCCTATATGTGCAAAGGGATTAGTCTAAAGTCCTTTGATTTTATTATCTTTTTATAAGCACACACTGAGGAGTAGTTTTATTCCCATTTGTAGTTAAAATATTAGGATGAGAGAGATTCAGTAACTTGTTCAAGGCAAGCTAATAAAATAAGAGAACCAAAATTTAGAAATCCATTCTTTCATTTTTCTCTCTCTCCAGCCCCCAAACTATAAACCACAATACCATGAGT
Organism: Mesoplodon bidens; assembly: GCF_964165515.1. Classification (NCBI taxonomy): domain Eukaryota; kingdom Metazoa; phylum Chordata; class Mammalia; order Artiodactyla; family Ziphiidae; genus Mesoplodon; species Mesoplodon bidens. Next base: position 72,060,338 of record NC_138176.1, on the reverse strand, counting down.
TGCAAGTATTGACATAAGTCTATGCAAGGTGCTATGAGGGCAGGAGCAAAGCTCACTTGGAATAAGGAACCTTTGCCTATATGGGATGCTATGATAAGACTCCCATTGTGTCTGCACCCCTATTCTCCCCTGCTCTCCACTGGCGTGGCTATTCTGCAGGAGCATAGAATGGCTAGGAACTTTTGGAGTCGTGCAGATTTGGGCTTAATCCTGGTAATTGTGGTAGATGTGTGACTTTGGAGAAGTTACTTAGTCCATCGGAGACTTTCTTTCCTGTCCATAAAATAGGAATATCCATGTGTACCTGATAGAGCTTTATTAGGATCACACATGAGATATGTTAAGCACTTAGTACAGTGCCTGGTGTAAATACGCTCTTGGCAAGTGGTGCGACTTAGTCTAATGAATTTTTCATTATAGCTATTCTGATTTGTGGGTGGTTGATCTGATTCTGTGGGTCTGGATAGGATGTTTTCCCAGAGATCCATGATATTGGCAGATATTCTTAGATACTCTTGTTAAAATAAGAGAAGGGACTTCCCTTGTGGTCCAGTGGTTCAGACTATGTACTCCAATGCAGGGGGCCTGGGTTCGATCCCTGGTCAGGGAACTAGACATTGCATGCTGCAACTAAGAGCCCTCATGCTGCAACTAAGGAATCCCTCATGCTGCAACTAAAAGATCCTGCACATGGCAACAAAGATTCTGCATGTTGCAACCAGGACATGGTGCAGCCAAATAAATAAATTAATAAATACATATTAAAATAAGGGGAATCTTGGAGCATCTTTTCTCATCTGACCAGTGATTACAGTCTTTAAATTTTAGACCATATCTCCAGGAATGAGGTATTAAATATCCTTTAGAATCCCAGCCCCACACTTTATGATCTAGTTTTTCCACATTCAGAGACAAGAAATCATTCATGAATGAAGGCTTTGCTTCACATCATGGGGCAATTTCTCCCCAGCCTCTCTGGTAATCATCTTTTGCCTGTAGTTCTAGTGAAGCAAGCAGCATTGGCTCAATTTGCTAGGAAAAGTATTCCCTAAGCATGTATTCTTCACAACATTAAAAATAGAGTGTTTGATCAGGGACCTTTAGGCGCATCTACTGGTTAATACTTTTGCTCAGCCCCTGAATCTGAACAGAAATAGTTAATTAATTTTCAGAAGGCTATAAATAAATAAAAAAAACCTCAGTGCTTATTTCCACCCCAATCCTGGCCTCATCCCAGCCAAAGCTGGATCTTCAAAAATCTAGAATATTAGAGGTCTGAGGGTCTGCCTTCGATTCTCCTGGGCAGCAGGACAAGGAAGGAGGTCAGAGCTCAGAATCCTGACTCCAGATAACAAGGGTGGCACAAGAAACATAGGAAAAAAGACATGAATTCACTAAAGAGTAACAGCCAGAGCAGGCACTTACCAGATGAACTGGGAAGGAAATTTCTTAGAAGACCTTCAGAACATGGAGGAAAAGGAGCAGTTAATCCGAAATACAAAATTGAAAGGCATGGCAGATGCATGACTCTAGTCTTTCAGAGAAGACTCCTTCCAGAATTCAAAAGCATCTAAAAGAAGCAAGACAATTGGTTGCTGGACTCAATATGTAAACACAGTGCTGGCTGACACAGTGAAGATGTTTATTAGAAAAGTTAATGCAATGTCAGGGTGGAAGATCAATGTTTAACCTGATTTCATTACAATTATTGGTCTGCCTTGGAATACAGAATGGAAAATTAGCAAACCATAAAAAGGAACATGTAAGGGACTTTTTCATAAGCAAGCTGTCAACTCATGGACACTGATATTTGTGATTAAAAAAGAAGTCAAGAATTACTTGCATTTTCAGTTAATGTATGCCCTTATAATGTATATGCACATATTTTTATTAATTTGTGGAATATATTGAAATTTCTATTTACCTCAATATCCAGGTAAGGTCACAGAATGTTAGAGCTTCACTGAGTTCAGTTCTCTGATTTTACAGATTAAACCCTAGGGAACAGAGCTGCCACATGACTTTCTGGAAGTTAGTCAGGTGGAAGTAAGGTCAGTGAAGTGCAATGACTTGTTTTACAGGTGAAGAAAGAGGGGCAGGAGACCAGTGGAAAGACTGTTGCCTGAGCCATGACTCCAGTCTTGTGTTATTACCTGATGAGCCTGTGCTTGATATATGAGGCTTTCTCACTGTAAAAATACCCTTAGAATTCTTTGATGAAAAGATCCTGCGAGTGTTATTTAATCCTCATCATACTGCACACAAAATAAAGATCATTTTCCACAGTATAAAAATCAAAATATATACATGATTGCTGGACACAAAGATGAGTTAAAAGAGCTTTTTGATGCCTCCACATGAACTCTAGCTTCTCTTTTTACTTGATAATTTGGATAAAATCTAACGAAGTTACTGTAATCTTTTTCTACAGTGATTATTAAAGCTGATATTTCAGTCTATATTCAAGAAATACTTACTGGAAAAGGAAACTAAGAAGTGTTTTGTTTTGTTTCCATTGTATCATACTTCAGAAAGAGGAACACTCAGAAAAAAAAATGCTGTGTTTCCTGGGCATGAGGACGCCTGTTCAGGGTCCTGGGAGAGTGAAGCACGGGCTTCTGTACAGCAGTCCCGGGTTGACATCACAAAGCCCTTGCTGCAGAGCTGGGCCCACCCGCAGAGCATACTCTCGTCCCAGGCACGATTAGTACAACCCCCAGTGCAGCTGTCCATTGAGGGTGACCAATTGAAAAACAAGGAGTCAGCCAATTAATTACACTGTCAGCAATAAATGTAACAATGGGCTGTAGTGGCAATCCCATCCCGTGATGCATCCAGGCAGCCATCTGTACGTCTGTCTTCCTCATCCACTGGGCACTTGTTGCTGCAGAATTGGTTTAGACAAGTGGCTTAGCTTGTCAGGTAGCAGGGAGGAACTGTCTCTCCTCCTCTGTGAGGTTGTCTTCATTAAGTTTTACCTCTATCAGAGGAATCAACTATGAGTACAAATTGTGGATTCAGCAACAGCCCTGGCCCTAATGATAAATAAGCAGATCACTAATTCAATCTTGTGTTTATTCATTTACTAACATTTGTTGAGAGATTTCTGTCTGTCAGGCACACACCAGAGAAGTAAGTATGTGAAGAGAACTGAGTCCATCTATATACCAGAAGTTAATGTACATTGACATAGCATCACTAGGGGTATCTGTGTATTTTGTGGCCAATGCACTGGATAGCTGTCCCTTAGAAAAATCCATTTTTATGACCCATGTGGACAATTAAAATTGCTGAGCTCTTCCTTTTTACCCCAACTATTTTTGCTACTCCTTTTTCTTTGAATTCTTTGAATCAGTTTTGAAGATGCTTATTTAAAAACTTAGAATAGAAAGGCAGCACAGAGAAGTCTTATCTAATACTTGTCAAATTAAGAACAGTGAAGCCTGTTACTTTATGTTATTGATTAACATACCCTTAGCCAAAGATGTCAATTGCTGGTTTGATAACCATATCTTAATTTCAACTTGATTTCATCAAATTCCAGAGGGATATCACTCCAGTCCCACTCCTCAGTACCAGCTCATACCTGAGAATCATTTGGATTGTTCTGTTCATGTTCAGAGGGAGCATTTAGAGTTTAGGATTAAAACAGCTGAAGAGCTCTGAACAAACATTACTCTAAGACGACGACTTCTATTTCTTCTTTCCATTGGATCATCTTTCTTTTTCTATGGCTCTATTTTTAATCTTTTTCCCCCATTACTAACCAGATCTGGGCTTCTCATCTCTAATACCTAGCCATAAATGTGAAGCACAAGTATTTTAAGTGAATGAAGCTGAAAATTTCCTGTACTTAATATTAAAAAGCAGATGAAACACATGTTCTATATGTGTCTCTTGCTAGAGGTACCCTGCCAACTTTTTTTTTTTTTTTTTAACAAATCAGAGCCTTTTCCTAAAATGAACAGGAAGCAGAAGGAGAGCCAGGAGGAGAAGAATGGGAATTTCAGTCAATCTCCCTGGAGTCCATTTTGCCCCAAATAGGTTTTATGATGAGTTGACATTTTAAAAACACCCTATTACTCTGATGAGAGGAACAGAACACACTGACATGGGATTTGATGCAAAATGTACATTTGGGTGGAAATGAGTTTTGATGATGCTGTAGTAACTGTCTTGTTCTTTGAACATTCTTTTCAGGGAAGAATGAAAATAAAAATAACCTTTTATTTCGTTCCTCCTTTCTTTCTTGCCTCTGTCTCTCTCTTTCTATCCTTTCAATACTTCCTTTCTTCCATTTTTTCTTTTACCTCATGTCTTTAAGCACTTAGCATGTGTCAAGACTGTGCTAGGTGCTGGTGAAAAGTAATGACATGGCCTGTGCCCTCAAAGACCTTATAGTACAGTTGAGAAGACTGACAAGTCAAAAAGCAATTTTGGACTTCCCTGGTGGTTCAGTTGGCAGAATCCGCCTGCCAATGCTGGGGACATGGGTTTGATTCCCTGGTCCAGGAAGATCCCACATGCCACGGAGCAACTAAGCCCATGTGCCACAACTACTGAGCCTGCTCTCTGGAGCCCTTGAGCCACAACTACTGAACCCACATGCTGCAACTACAGAGAACCGCGTGCCTAGAGCCTGTGCTCTGCAACAAGAGAAGCCACCACAATAAGAAGCACACGCACCGCAATGAAGAGCAACCCCACCCCTCGCTGCAACTAGAGAAAGCCCGTACTCAGCAATAAAGATCCAACACAGCCAAAAATAAATAAATAAAATAAATTAAAAAAAAAAAAGCAATTGCAATTCCTTGCTTAAGGGCCCTCTAACCAGGATTTTATAAGAGAGATGTTCTTTTATAAGAGAGATGCCTAACCTAGACTCGGCAGAGTCCCCTAAGCAGAGCTCAGAAGATTTTTTTCTTTTTTTGAACTCAGAAGATTGATTAAGTGCTAGTTAGGTAAATAGAAATGTGAATTATTTCAGGGCATTGGAAATATCAGGAACAAGGCCACAAAGCAAAGAGAGAACACAGGACTTTCAAGACATCTTTTTCCTGTCACCTTTCCCCCACCTAATTATGGAAAATCTTGTGAGTTCTGGGGGTGTGTGTCTACATGTCTGTCTGTCTAGAATAAAGAGAATTACACTTGTCTAGAGAATGTAGGATTGTCTGAGATTTCTGCTTTGAAATTTCTGGAGATGAGAAAGGAGTGTATATGGATGATATAATAAAAACTACTATTTACTTGGTGCTTTAAGATGTGACAATCACTGTGTTAAATTATTTATTGTAATTTTAATTTAGAAATGTATTACTACTACTACTACTATTATTATTTGGTTTATAAACAAAGAAGTTAAAGCTTTGAGGGTTTAAGCAACTTGCCCAAGGTGCCATCGAGGCGGGTCTCAAATCCACCTGTTTGGTTTGATAATCTACCCCTTTCATATCTTATACTGTCTTGTGAAAATATAAAAAAATAAAGGTATAAAAGAGCAAAAACAAAGACACAAACAAACATACTTAGGAGGAGGAGCAGCAACAGTAGCCATGTAACACTTCCCAGTATGCTCAACATGTAAGGCCCTGTGCAGGGTACCTTGGCAAATATATGAAATAATTATATTTCTTATATAATTCTCACATAGTTGTTATTCTTATGTAATATATACTTCTATGTAATTATTTTATTTTTATATAAAATGGTCTTATCTCTAATATTTTACAGTTTAGAATGTGGAGATGAGAAGTATATATATAAAATAATTCATAATACTGAGGAGCAATGATGATAAATAACATTTGAATTGTGATTTTCAATTTCTAAAATTGTCTTCACATAAATGTATTATTTTATAAAAGTATGTTAAGATGGTTATATTATTCAGTTTTGGCTGAAACTAGGCTACGTGCCAATCCTCAAATGTCAATGGCTTATACCTCAAGCATTTTTTCTCTTGACATTTGATCTGTGGGTTGGTCTTGGTTCTCTGATGTCATGTGGGATTGCCTGGCTTTGAGTGGGTTACTCTCGACTGCAGCCTTCCATTTCGGTTTGGTTCAGCTTCATTTGTCTTCATTCTGAGGCCCAGGATAAAGTTATAGCTTCCTGGGGCATGTTATCCACAGAGTGGATCATAGGAGCACAAAGGAAGGCAAACAGAACCATGGAAGCACACTTAAAGTATCTGCTCATGTCATGTCTCTTAACCTTCCATCAGCCAAATCAAGTAACATGGCCAAGGCCAACATCAGTGGGAAGAGGAAGTGTATTCCACCCACAGTGGCAAGCAATGCAAAGTCACAAGGCAAAGGATGTGGATGTATCATCCTACTACAGGGAGGAAAAGAAATGAAGACAATAGTCCTACTTACAAATGAGGACAGAAATCCAAAGAGTTTAAGTGGCCTGCTCCTGATCACACAGTTAATGAGTAGAGGAACTGGGGTTCAGGTCTTCATCTTTGGGTTCTGACTTGTATGTGCAAAGTGCTCTAAAAAGGGAAAATGATTACTTAAGCCCAGGGAGTCTAAAAGCTTTTCCGGAAAGGTGAGATTTGATATAGATATAAATATCATTTGATATAGATATGAAAATATACATAGATATTAATAGGTTAATTATACATGCTGGTTTACCTGAGATGGTTCCTGAGTAATCACTTCTCTTCCTACGTGCCTCACTCCAACCCCACCAAAGTGTTCCCGTTTGGAAGATAAATTGTACAGTCACTTTAGGTTCTAATAAGTGGATCAGAATAAGAAGTGTGGGCTTCCCTGGTGGCACAGTGGTTGGGAGTCCGCCTGCCGATGCAGGGGACACAGGTTCGTGCCCCGTTCCGGGAGGATCCCACGTGCCGTGGAGCGGCTGGGCCCGTGAGCCATGGCCACTGAGCCTGCACGTCCGGAGCCTGTGCTCCGCAACGGGAGAGGCCACAACAGTGAGAGGCCCGCGTACCACAAAAAAAAAAAAAAAAAAAAAAAGAATAAGAAGTGTGTTCCACTGAAGTAGAACCTTGTATATAATTCCTGAAAAAAGGCAAAAATACACATGGTATATTCAAATGCAATGAAGAGACTAGTTTGTTTGGTATGGAGGCTACAAGTTGGGGAGTATTTGGAGACATTTATTGGAGACACAGCTGAGACCAATTTGTGGGTTGCCAGACAGAGAAGATGGGGCTTATTTTCATCATAAGGAGCCACTGAAAATACTGGAGCAGCTTGCTGGCAATATTACAGGTGGTGATTTAGAAAGATAAATGTAGGACAAGTTGAATAAAAGTATGGAGTAAAGGAACCAGTTATTAAACAAAATCAGTAGTCTTGATATGAGTCCATGATAGTCTATACCAAACATACCACTCAAGTGGAAATGTAGAGAAGGCAATTGAATATATGGAACTGGAGCTCAAGGAGAGGTCTATGCTAGAAGTACGATTTTGAGAGTCTAGTCTTGACATTTAATGTGTGACCTTATACAAGTTACTTAACCACTTTGAACTTCAGGGTCTTTGTTGTCCAATTTCTTAAGAAAAAATAAAAGTCACACTTCCATGAAATAGCATGGGTCCACTCCTCCAAAAAGAGTTAGCTATGATTATTCATTTGTACATTAAGCAAGCAAATATTTATTGTATTCTTGCTATTGGCAGGAACATCGAATTACTGGTGCTGGAGTATTTTCTCTGAGGAATGCATTACTCACTAGAAGTAGTTCTATTCTTAGGAGCTTATGGTCTAGGAGAGATACACTTGATAAACCAAATATACAAAACAGGGGGACAGAAAAACACTGTTGAATTTTGGGGTGGGAGTTATTTCCAGTTGTGGGAAGCATTTACAAAGAAGGAAGCAAATGAGTTGGGCCCTGCTGAATTATTGGTATCAGGATATGGAAAGATGATGGGACAGAACATGTGTAACAGAATGACCAATACAATAATAACGTTTGGCGGGGAGAAGGAAGATGGCGAAAGAGTAAGACGCGGAGATCACCTTCCTCCCTACAGATACATCAGAAATACATCTACACGTGGAACAACTCCTACAGAACACCCACTGAATGCTGGCAGAAGACCTCAGAGCTCCCAAAAGGCAAGAAACTCCCCACGTACCTGGGTAGGGCAAAAGAAAAAAGAACAAACAGAGACAAAAGGATAGGGATGGGACCTGCACCAGTGGGAGGGAGCCATGAAGGAGGAAAGGTTTCCACACACTAGAAGCCCCTTCGAGGGCGGAGACTGGGGGTGGCGGAGGGGGGAAGCTTTGGAGCCGCGGAGGAGAGTGCGGCCACAGGGGTGCGGAGGGCAAAGCGGAGAGATTCCCTCACAGAGGATCGGTGCTGACCGGCACTCACCAGCCCGAGAGGCTTGTCTGCTCGGCCGCCGGGGTGGGCGGGGCTGGGAGCTGAGGCTCGGGCTTCGTTCGGATCGCAGGGAGAGGACTGGGGTTGGCGGCGTGAACATAGCCTACAGGGGGTTAGTGTGCCACGGCTAGCCTGGAGGGAGTCCGGGAAAAGTATGGAGCTGCCGAAGAGGCAAGAGACCTTTTCTTGCCTCTTTGTTTCGTGGTGCGTGAGGAGAGGGGATTAAGAGCGCTGCTTAAAGGAGCTCCAGAGACGGGCGCGAGCCGCGGCCATCAGCACAGACCCCAAAGACGGCCATGAGTCGCTAAGGCTGCTGCCGCGGCCAAGAAGCCTGTGTGCGAGCACAGGTCACTCTCCACACCCCCCTTCCAGGGAGCCTGTGCAGCCCGCCACTGCCAAGGTCCCGTGATCCAGGGACAACGTCCCCGGGAGAGCGCACGGTGTGCCTCGGGCCGGTGCAACATCAGGCCAGCCTCTGCCGCCGCAGGCTCGCCCCGCACTCTGTGCCCCTCCCTCCCCCAGGCCTGAGTGAACCACAGCCCCCGAAGCAGCTGCTCCTTTAACCCCGTCCTGTCTGAGTGAAGAACAGACGCCCTCAGGCGACCTACAAGTAGAGGCGGGTCCAAATCTAAAGCTTAACCCTGGGAACTGTGTGAACAAAGAAGAGAAAGGGAAATTTCTGCCAGCAGCCTCAGGAGCAGCAGATTAAATCTCCACAATCAATTTTATGTATGCTGCATCTGTGGAATACCTGAGTAGACAACGAATCATCCCAAACTGAGGAGGTGGACTTTGAGAACAAGATATATTATTTTTTCCCCTTTTCCTCATTTTGTGAGTGTGTATGTGTATGCTTCTGTGTGAGATTTTGTCCGTATAGCTTTGCTTTCACCATTTGTCCTAGGGTTCTGTCCGTCCTTTTTTTTTTTTTTTACTTTAAAATAACTTTTTTTCTTAATAACTATTTTTTATTTTAATAACTTTATTTTTTATCTTACTTTATTATATTTTATCTTCTTTCTTTCTACTTTTTCTCCCTTTTATTCTGAGCCGTGTGGATGAAAGGCTCTTTGTGCTGCAGCCAGGAGTCAGTGCTGTGCCTCTGAGGCGGGAGAGCCAACTTCAGGACACTGGTCCACAAGAGACCTCCAAGCTCCATGTAATATCAAATGGCTAAAATCTCCCAGAGATCTCCATCTCAACACCAACACCCAGGTTCACTCAACGACCAGCAAGCTACAGTGCTGGACACCCTATGCCAAACAACTAGAAAACCAGGAACACAGCCCCACCTATTAGCAGAGAGGCTGCCTAAAATCATAATAAGGCCACAGACACCGCAAAACACACCATCAGACATGGACCTTCCCAACAGAAAGAAAAGATCCAGCCTTATCCACCAGAACACAGGCACTACTCCCCTCCACCAGAAAGCCTACACAAACCACTGAACCAACCTTAGCCACTGGGGGCAGAAACCAAAAACAACGGGAACTACAAACCTGCAGCCTGCAAAAAGGAGACGCCAAACACAGTAAGATAAGCAAAATGAGAAGACAGAAAAACACACAGCAGGTGAAGGAGCAAGGTAAAAACCCACCAGACCTAACAAATGAAAGGAAATAGGCAGTCAGCCTGAACAAGAATTCAGAATAATGATAGTAAACATGATCCAAAATCTTGGAAATAGAATAGAGAAAATTCAAGAAACATTTAACAGGCTTCCCTGGTGGCGCAGTGGTTGAGAGCCCACCTGCCGATGCAGGGGATGCAGGTTCATGCCCCAGTCCAGAAGAATCCAACATGCCATAGAGCAGCTGGGCCCATGAACCATGGCCACTGAGCCTGTGTGTCCAGAGCCTGTGCTCCGCAACAGGAGAGGCCACAAAAGTGAGAGGCCCACGTACCGCAAAAAAAAAAAAAAAGAAAAAGAAAGAAACATTTACAAGGTCCTAGAAGAACTAAAGAGGAAACAATCAACGATGAACAGCACAATAAATGAAATTAAAAATACTCTAGGGCTTCCCTGGTGGCGCAGTGGTTGAGAGTCCACCTGCCGATGCAGGGGACACGGGTTCGTGCCCTAGTCCAGGAGGATCCCACATGCCATGGAGTGGCTGGGGCTGTGAGCCATGGCTGCTGAGCCTGTGTTTCCAGAGCCTGTGCTCCACAAAGGGAGAGGCCACAACAGTGAGAGGCCCACATACAACAACAACAACAACAACAAAAAAGTACTCTAGAAGGGATCAATAGCAGAATAACTGAGGTGGAAGAATGGATAAATGACCTGGAAGATAAAATAGTGGAAATAACTACTGCAGAGCAGAAGAAAGAAAAAAGAACTGAGGAGATGCTCAGAGACTTCTGGGACAACATTAAATGCACCCACATTCGAATTATAGGGGTCCCAGAAGAAGAAGAGAAAAAGAAAGGGACTTAGAAAACATTTGAAGAGATTATAGGTGAAAACTTCCCTAATATGTGAAAGGAAATAGTTAATCAAGACCAGGAAGCACAGAGGGCTCCATACAGAATAAATCCAAGGAGAAACATGCCAAGATATATATTAATCACACTATCAAAAATTAAACACAAAGAAAACATATTGAGAGCAGCAAGGGAAAAACAACAAATAACACACAAGGGAATCCCCATAAGGTTAACAGCTGATCTTTCAGCAGAAACTCTGGAAGCCAGAAGGGAGTGGCAGGACATATTTAAAGTGATGAAGGAGAAAAACCTGCAACCAAGATTACTCTACCCAGCAAGGATCTCATTCAGATTTGATGGAGAAATTAAAACCTTTACAGAGAAGCAAAAGCTGAGAGAGTTCAGCACCACCAAACCAGCTTCACAACAAATGCTAAAGGAACTTCTCTAGGCAATAAAAACAAGAGAAGGAAAAGACCTACAATAACAAACCCAAAACAATTAAGAAAATGGGAATAGGAACATACATATTGATAATTACCTTAAATGTAAATGGATTAAATGCTCCCACAAAAAGACACAGACTGGCTGAATGGATACAAAAATAAGACCCATATATATGCCCATATATATGCTGTCTACAACAGACCCAATTCAGACCTAGGGACACATACAGACTGAAAATGAGGGGATGGAAAAAGATATTCCATGCAAATGGAAATCAAAAGAAAGCTGGAGTAGCAATTCTCATATCAGACAAATAGACTTTAAAATAAAGATTATTACAAGAGACAAGGAAGGACACTACATAATGACCAAGGGATCAATCCAAGAAGAAATAACAATTGTAAATATTTATGCACCCAAATCAGGAGTACCTCAATACATAAGGCAAATACTAACAGCCATAAAAGGGGAAATCGATAGTAACACATTCATAGTAGGGGACTTTAACACCCCACTTTCACCTATGGACAGATCATCCAAAATGAAAATAAATAAGGAAACACAAGCTTTAAATGATACATTAAACAAGACGGACTTAATTGATATTTATAGGACATTCCATCCAAAAACAACAGAATACATATTTTTCTCAAGTGCTCATGGAACATTCTCCAGGATAGATTATATCTTGGGTCACAAATCAAGCCTTGGTAAATTTAAGAAAATTGAAATTGTATCAAGTATCTTTTCCAACCACAATGCTATGAAACTGGATATCAGTTACAGGAAAAGATCTGTAAAACATACAAACACATGGAGGCTAAACAATACACAACTCAATAACGAAGTGATCACTGAAGAAATCAAAAAGTACCTATAAACAAATGACAATGAAGACATGACGACCCAACACCTATGGGATGCAGCAAAAGCAGTTCTAAGAGGGAAGTTTACAGCAACACAATCCTACCTTAAGAAACAGGAAACATCTCGAATAAACAACCTAACCTTGCACCTAAAGCAATTAGAGAAAGAAGAACAAAAAATCCCCAAAGTTAGCAGAAGGAAAGAAATCATAAAGATCAGATCAGAAATAAATGAAAAAGAAATGAAGGAAATATAGCAAAGATCAATAAAACTAAAAGCTGGTTCTTTGAGAAGAAAAAAAAATTGATAAACCGTTAGCCAGATTCATCAAGAAAATAAGGGGGAAGACTCAAATGAACAGAATTAGAAATGAAAAAGAAGAAGTAACAACTGACAGTGCAGAAATACAAAAGATCATGAGAGATTACTAGAAGCAAGTCTATGCCAATAAAATGGACAACCTGGAAGAAATGGACAAATTCTTAGAAATGCACAACCTGCCAAGACTGAATCAGGAAGAAATGGAAAATATAAACAGACCAATCACAAACACTGAAATTCAAACTGTGATTAAAAATCTTCCAACAAACAAAAGCCCAGGACCAGAGGGCTTCACAGGCGAATTCTATCAAGCATTTAGAGAAGAGCTAACACCCATCCTTCTCAAACTCTTCCAAAACGTAGCAGAGGGAGTAACACTCCCAAACTCATTCTACGAGGCCACCATCACCCTGATACCAAAACAGACAAAAATGTCACAAAGAAAGAAATTTACAGGCCAATATCACTGATGAACATAGATGCAAAAATCCTCAACAAAATACTAGCAAACAGAATCCAACAGCACATTAAAAGGATCATACATTATGATCAAGTGGGGTTTATTCCAGGAATGCAAGGATTCTTCAATATACGCAAATCAATCAACGTGATACACCATATTAACAAATTGAAGGAGAAAACCATATGATCATCTCAATAGATGCAGAGAAAGCTTTCGACAAAATTCAACACTGATTCATGATAAAAACCCTGCAGAAAGTAGGCATAGAGGGAACTTTCCTCAACATCATAAAGGCCATATATGACAAACCCACAGCCAACATTGTCCTCAATGGTGAAAAACTGAAACCATTTCCACTAAGATCAGGAACAAGACAAGGCTGCCCACTCTCACCACTCTTATTCAACATAGTTTTGGAAGTTTTAGCCACAGCAATCAGAGAAGAAAAGGAAATAAAAGAATCCAAATTCAAAAAGAAGTAAAGCTGTCACTGTTTGCAGATGACATGATACTATACATAGAGAATCCTAAAGATGCTACCAGAAAACTACTAGAGCTAATCAGTGAATTTGGTAAAGTAGCAGGATACAAAAGTAATGCACAGAAATCTCTGGCATTCCTATACACGAATGATGAAAAATCTGAAAGTGAAATTAAGAAAACACTCCCATTTACTATTGCAACAAAAAGAATAAAATATCTAGGAATAAACTTACCTAAGGGGGTAAAAGACTGTATGCAGAAAATTATAGGACACTGATGAAAGAAATTAAAGATGATACAAATAGATAGAGAGATATACCATGTTCTTGGATTGGAAGAATCAACATTGTGAAAATGACTCTACTACCCAAGCAATCTACAGATTCAATGCAATCCCTATCAAACTACCACTGGTATTTTTCACAGAAGTAGAACAAAAAATTTCACAATTTGTATGGAGACACAAAAGACCCCGAATAGCGAAAGCAATCTTGAGAACGAAAAACGGAGCTGGAGGAATCAGGCACGCTGACTTCAGACTATACTACAAAGCTACAGTAATCATGACGGTATGGTACTGGCACAAAAACAAAAATATAGATCAATGGAACAGGATAGAAAACCCAGAGATAAACCCTTGCACATATGGTCACCTTATCTTTGATAAAGGAGGCAAGAATATACAGTGGAGAAAAGACAGCCTTTTCAATAAGTGGTGCTGGGAAAACTGGACAGCTACATGTAAAAGTATGAGATTAGAACACTCCATAACACCATACACAAAAATTAGCTCAAAATGGATTAAGGACCTAAATATAAGCCCAGACACTATCAAAATCTTAGAGGAAAACATAGGGAGAACACTCTATGACATAAATCACAGCAAGATCCTTTTTGACCCACCTCCTGGAGAAATGGAAATAAAAACAAAAATAAACAAATGGGACCTAATGAAACTTAAAAGCTTTTGCACAGCAAAGGAAAACATAATCAAGACCAAAAGACAACCTTCATAATGGGAGAAAATATTTGCAAATGAAGCAACTAACAAAGGTTTAATCTCCAAAATTTACAAGCAGCTCATGCAGCTCAATAACAAAAAAACAAACAACCCAGTCCAAAAATGGGCAGAAAACCTAAATAGACATTTCTCCAAAGAAGATATACAGATTGCCAACAAACTCATGAAAGAATGCTCAGCATGATTAATCATTAGAGAAATGCAAATCAAAACTACAATGAGATATCATCTCACACCAGTCAGAATGGCCATCATCAAAAAATCTAGAAACAATAAATGCTGGAGAGGTTGTGGAGAAAAGGGAACACTCTTGCAGTGTTGGTGGTAATGTAAATTGATACAGCCACTATGGAGAACGGTATGGACATTCCTTAAAGAACTACAAATAGAACTACCATACGACCCAGCAATCCCACTACTGAGCATATACCCTGAGAAAACCACAATTCAAAAGTGTCATGTACCAAAATGTTCATTGCAGCTCTATTTACAACAGCCAGGAGATGGGAGCGACCTAAGTGTCCATCATCAGATGAATGGGTAAAGAAGATGTGGCATATATGTACAATGGAATATTACTCAGCCATAAAAAGAAACGAAATTGAGTTATTTGTAGTGAGGTGGATGGACCTAGAGTCTGTCATACAGAGTGAGGTAAGTCAGAAAGAGAAAGACAAATACCATATGCTAACACATATATATGGAATCTAAGAAAAAAAAATGTCATGAAGAACCTAGGGTAAGAGTGGAATAAAGACACAGAGCTACTAGAGAATGGACTTGAGGATATGGGGAGGGGAAGGGTAAGCTGTGAAAAAGCGAGAGAGTGGCATGGACGTATATACACTACCAAATGTAAAATAGATAGCTAGTGGGAAGAAGCCGCATAGCACAGGGAGATCAGCTTGGTGCTTTGTGACCACCTAGAAGTGTGGGATAGGGAGGGTGGGAGGGAGGGAGATGCAAGAGGGAAGAGATATGGGAACACATGTATATGTATAACTGATTCACTTTGTTATGAAGCAGAAACTAATGCATCGTTGTAAAGCAATTATAGTCCAATAAAGATGTTTAAAAATAAAAACTAAATAACATTTGCGCTTCCCTGTTGCTGCAGTGGTTGAGAATCTACCTGCTAATGCAGGGGGACGTGGGTTCGAGCCCTGGTCTGGGAGGATCCCACATGCCACAGAGCAACTAGGCCTGTGAGCCACAAGTACTGAGCCTGCACGTCTGGAGCCTGTGCTCCCCAACAAGAGAGGCCACGATAGTGAGAGGCCCGCTCACCATGATGTAGAGTGACCCCCACTTGCCACCACTAGGGAAAGCCCTGGCACGGAAATGAAGACCCAACACAGCCAAAAATAAATAAATAAACATGTGGGGTTTAAAATAAAGAAAAAAGAATATTGTTAAAAAAAATAACATTTAACTTTCAGCTTTATATCCTAACAAATAACAATCCAGTGGCTAAGTTTAGTTTATCTTGTGGTTATATGAGGAGACTTAGTGGGAAATAAGCTTGGGAATGAGGTCATGTAGAGACTTAATGCTTTACATGTTAGACTAAGTAATGTAAAGGAGCCACACTGAGAGATTTGGGGGAAGAGGAAGGAATGACAGTATTAGAGAAGTGCATTATTTAGAAATATTTTGCCCATATTTTAAATGAGTTAGTATAAATGGAGGATTCCGTTAGGAGGTTCTTACAATAACTTGAGAGAAATCATAAGGTCCTGAACTAGGATATAGGCAATGAGATTGGAGAGAAGAGGGTGGATGAGGGAAATATTAAAAATGTAGATTCAAAAGTGTTAAGAAAATGGCTGGATTGGATTGTGGGGTTCATGGAGCAAGGGAAAGAAAACAATCACTGTGAGAGTGCTGACATTTCAAATGCATGAAACATTGACAGAAACAGTGAGGATAAAGTTTGTGTAGAAAAACAAGTTCCATTTTGGCTTATTGAGTTTCGTGTGTAAGTGGAATAGCCAAGTAGTGATATTTAGCAGATGACTGGAAATGTGGGTCAAAAACTTAGGAGAGAGGAAAAGTCTGAAGATATTAATCTAATTACCAAATACATGGAATTGAAGTCATTAGACTGTCAAGGAATGTCAAGAAGAAAATGTAAAGAGAAGCAAAATAAATTTAAGGACAAAGATGGAGAATAATAAACTTGAGAGGGTAAGAAGAGGTCAAGAAAACATGAAGACATGAACTAGAAGGAGAGCCATGAAGAGGTAGTGCCAGGTAAAGGACAGAAGGATATGGAACCTTTCTAAGGAAATCATGCTGGGAGCTGCCATGGGGGAGAAGAAAGTCCACCATCTTGTTATTTGTAGAATGTATTGTATTTGACTTGGTGGTGGAATGATCACAGAGAGATTCAGAGCAGCATCAGAAAGGTTGGCCCTGTTGAGGTAGACCTGTGAGTCTTTTTTTTTTTTTTTAACAGAAGGATGAGATAAAGCTGAGAAAACCACACCTGGTGAAGCAAGTTTAATTAGAACAGAACATTGAGGTCAAAAGTTAGATACAAAAGGAGGATGTGAGTGAACCTTTCTGTGGTCGTTTCAGGGATAAGTAAGTTTAAAGTATAACAGCTTACCTACGGGGGTTCACCAGGCTCATAAGGAACACATAGCAGAAGTTTAGTCTTAAAGATATGCCTGGATCTGTATGCTCCTGATCAATATCTATTATTTAAGTACTCCTGCTTGCCTCCACTTTATTTTTAACCAATAAACGTTTTCACTCAAACTTTATTTTCTGGAAAAAGACCATTTTTTAAAAAGTCAACATTCTAGTGTACTGACAACAGTTCTTCATAATTTTCTATTTTGATTTAACTCACTCAAAGCTAAGGTCATTTCTCTTGGAATGAACTAGACTTGGCTTTTTTGCAGACTGAACTTATTGAAACTTCAGCTTTCATTTTGAGATGAGGGTTCAGAACCTGCACAAGCTCCACTGGACGTGAGTGGTAAAGACAAGGAATCTACCTTATGACAATGTGAAGTGAACAGGTCACAGCAACAGGAAGACATATGCCCCATCTTGGGGGCACTTTTTCTCAGTTAACGCTTATTTGTTGCTCATCTAGTGGACCTCACTATAATATATACCATGGGGATTTTATGGCTTAGGAAAACCTGTTCTCTGTTCCCAAGGATTCTCTGAAGGGATCTAAAACCATCTGTAAGATTAGATAATATTCTATCATGCTATAAAAGAGGGCTCTGGTTCCTTTACTAAAATACTTAACCTTACAGAAGATACTGGATGTTTTCAAGAGGAGAAAAGCATAGGGTAGTACCTTACATCTTCTGTATTTTTCCAGAAGGATACTATTTCCAGGTTGTTTCCATTTATTTTGTCCAGTTTTCTTCTTTGTGTGTCTTACTAGAAGGCATCTTACTGCCTACTGCTCTGTTAGAACCAGGTAAGAGCTTAGTTCCATAGCTTCTTCCTAGTTAGCTCCTTTGGAGCTGCACCTATCAATTTCTGCCCCATCCCTTTTTATCCCTAATAAATATGCCATGATATTATGGATGTCTCCATGCATGTATAACTTCTCTGTTCTCTTAAATCTCCTAATTCTTTCTTAAGTGATACATATACTTGAGCTTCAACTCTGATTCTTCCATTAGTGCAGACTTCCCAGTCCTCTGCACGCTATAGCTAATTTATGGCAGGAAGTATAGTATGATGGAAAGAAGTCAGGAGTGATTAATCAGACTGGGGTTCTGACTTCAGGTTTTTTACTTTGAGTAAATTTCTATCTTCGGAGTCATAGTTTTCCCATCCATAAGATAAAAAGGTTGAGTTAGATAATCTCTAAGAACCAAGGCCGGGCCAAGACTTGGCATCTCTCCTTGCCAAATGATTTGGCAGTCCTTCAAAGTGATAATCTTCAAAAATTGTTCAACATGTATTCAGTACAGCCAAGGTCTATAAGGTCAATGCTGCAAGGATTTATTTTCCCGCTTGAGGTCCCTGTCTATATTGGCACCAATGAGATCAATTTATATTTTCCCAGTTATATGAGGACTCCCTCACTCTTGTTAACTATCCTTTTATTTCTTATGAATTCTTGCCCTGTTTCAGCACCCTTTTTAGAGCAATACTCAAAAGCACCCCTTACTATAGCTCTGATAAGTTTCCTTGGATTCTCTATGATCTGCATGTGCCTAATTTAACCAGTGGCTCCCTGTCCTGCCTATATTCTCCTTCCTGGAATATCTTCACTCCTCCTCTCCCTGCTTTATCCAAATGGTCCAATGTTGTTTTCTCCTATGGACAGCTTTCCTCCAACTTCTTGACAGAATTAAGTATTCTAAACTCTGTGTTCCCATGTGCTTTTTCATACCTCTTTGAAAAATTACTTTATTGCTATGAGATATATAATATATATATATATATATATATATATCTTAATAAACTGTGAACCTGGGGAAGTTAAAATCCACATATTTGGTTTCGTGTCTTATGGCTCTAGCTTTTAGTCTTTGTCAGTCAACTAGTGCCAAAATGATGCTATATGGCATAATAAACATCTCAAAACTCAGTGGCTGTAATAATAAATATTTATTTTTTATTTATGCATCTGTGGACCAGCTGGGAGGGTGCTGCTTTATTCTGCAGGTCTGTGGATTGGCTAGGGCATCTCTGTACCGTATTACCATATTCTTTAATTTTTTTTTTAATTTAAAATTTTTTCACGTTTATTGAGATATAATTGACATATAACACTGTGTAGGTTTAAGGTATACAATGTACTGATTTGATACGCTTATATATTGGGAAATGATTACCACCATAGCAGTAGCATCACATCACATAATTACCATTTCTTTTTGGTGGTGAGATCATTTAACAAATTATTTACCTGTTGACCAGAGAAATATTAATACATCTTTTGTTACCCAAATGCTATTGACCAGAAACGTTTCAATATTCATTTACATGACAAATCGCCAGCCATGTGCATTAGTTTCTGCAAAAATCCCCTGGTCAATAACGAGTTAAGATCTACTCTCTTAGCAACTTTCAAGTATCTAATACTATATTGTTAACTCTACTCACCATTCTGTACATTATACCCCTAGAATTTACTCATCTTATAACTGAACATTTGTACCCTTTGACCAACATCTCTCCATTCCTCCCACTCTCCAGCCCCAGGTAATCACCATTCTAGTCTCTATTTTAATAAGTTCAGCTTCTTTAGATTCCACATATAAGTGATATCATACAGTATATGTCTTTCTCTATCTGACTTATCTCATGTAGCATAATGCCCTCACTCCAGGCTGGATTTGACAAGATGGTGGAGTAGAAGGATGTGAGCTCAACTCTTCTTATGAAAACACCAAAATAACAACTGCTGAACACCACTGACCAAAAAAAATGTGGAACCTACCAAAAAAGATATCTTACACCCACAGACAAAGAAACCACAATGAGACGGTAGGATGTGTGCAATAGTGATCAAATCAAATCCCATACCTACTAGGTGGGCAACCCACAAACTGTAAAATAATTATACCACAGAAGTTCTCCCACAGGAATGAAAGTCCTGAGCCCCACGTCAGTATCTCAAGCCTGGGGGTCTGGCAACAGGAGGAGGAGCCCCCAGAGAATCTGGCTTTGAAGGCCAGTGATGTTTGATCCCAGGAATTCCATAGGAATGGGGGAAATTGAAACTCCACTCTTGGAGGGTACACAGAAGGTCTCAGGCACACCAGGAACAAGGGAAAAAAGCAGCAACCTCAGAAGTGCCTTGGCCAGACCTACCTGCTAGTATTGGAGGGTCTCCTGTGGGGGGTGGCTATGGCTCACTGCAGGTACAAAGACACAGGCGGTGGTAGTTCTGGGGAGTACTCATTGTCATGAGCCCTCCTGGAGGCTGCCATTTTCTCACCAAGACCTGGCCCCACCCAACAGCAAGTAGGCTCCAGTGCTAAGACGCCTCAGGCCAAACAATCAACAGGGTGGGAACACAGACCCATCCATCAGCAGACAGGGTGATTAAAGTCTTCCTGAGCACATGGCTGCTTGCTAAACACACCCCTAATCCTGGCCCTGCCCACCAGAGGAACAAGACCCAGCTCTGCCCACCAGCAGGCAGAAACCAGTCCCTTCCACCAGAAAGCCTGCACAAGCCTCTCCTTCAGCCTAACCCAGTGGGGGGCAGACAGCAGAAGAAAGAAAAACTATAACATTACAGCCTGCAGAACAGAAACCACAATCACAGAAAGTTGGATAAAATGAGACAGCAGAGGCATATGTCCCAGATGAAGGAACAAGATAAAAACCCAGAAGAACAACTAAGTGAAGTGGAGATAGGCAATCTACACACACAACAAAAAAGAATTCAGAGGAATGATAGTAAAGATGATCCAAGATCTCAGGAAAAGAACAGAGGCACAGAATGAGAAGATACAAGAAATGTTTAACAAAGATCTAGAAGAACTAAAGAACAAACAGAGATGAACAATACAATAACTGAAATGAAAAATACACTAGAAGGAATCAATAGCAGAATAACTAAGGCTGAAGAACAGATAAGTGAGCTGGAAGACAGAGTGGTGGAATCACTACCATGGAACAGAATTAAAAAAAAAAAAAGAATGAAAAGAAATGAGGAAAACCTTAGAGACTTCTAGGACAACATTAAACATGCCAAGATTCACATTGTAGTGGTCCCAGAAGGAGAAGAGAGAGAAAAAGGACCTGAGAAAATATTTGAAGAGATAACAGCTGAAAACTTCCCTAACATGGGAAAGAAAACAGTCAACTGATTCCAGGAAGCATAGAGTCCCAGGAAGGATAAACCCAAAGAGAAATATGCCGAGACACATAGTAATCAAATTGACGAAAATTAAAGACAAAATATTAAAAGTAACAGGGGAAAAGCAACAAATAACATACAAGGGATTCCCATAAGGTTATCAGCTGATCTCTCAGCAGGAACTACACAGGCCAGGAAGAAGTGGCACAATGTATTTAAAGTGACGAAGGGGAAGAACCTTCAACCAAGAATACTCTACATAGCAAGGCTCTCATTCAGATTCAGTGGAGAAATCGAACACTTTACAGAAAAACAAAAGCTAACAGAATTCGTCACCACCAGACCAGCTTTGCAACAAATGCTAAAGGAAGTTCTCTAGGCAGAAAAGAAAAGGCCACAACTAAAACAAGAGAATTACAAATAGAAAAGTTCACCAGTAAAGGCAAACATAAAGTAAACTAGGAAATCATCCACATAAAAATATGATATCAAAAACCAGCAATCGTGAGAAGAGGAGGGTACAAATGAATGATATTGGAAATGCATTTGAAATTAAAAGACCAGCAACTTAAAATGACCTTGTTTATATATAGATTGCTGTATCAAAACCCCATGGTAACCACAAACCAAAAATCTACAATAGATACACACACAAAAAAGAAAAAGGAATCCAAAAACAACACTAAAGTTAGTCATCAAATCACAAGAGAAGAGAATAAAAGAGGAAGTGAAGAAAAAATACCTACAAAAACAAATCCAAAACAATTAACAAAATGGAACATAAATATCAATGATTACCTTAAATGTAAACAGATTAAATTCTCCAACCAAAAGACATAGACTGGCTGAATGGATACAAAAACAAAACCTTTATATATGCTGTCTATAAAGGACCCACTTCAGACCTAGGGACACATACAGACTACAAGTGAGGACATGGAAAAATGTATTCCATGCACATGGTAATCAAAACAAAGCTAAAGTAGGAATACTCATATCAGAAAAAACAGACTTTAAAATAAAGACTGGTACAAGAGACGAAGAAGGACATTACATACTGATCAAGGGATCAATCCAAGAAGAAGATATAACAATTGTAAATATTTATGCACCCAACATGCACCTCGGTATACAAGGCAAATGCTAACAGCCATAAAAGGAGAAATCAACAGTAACACAATAATATTGGGGAACTTTTTAACATCCCACTTTCATCAATGGACAAATCATCCAGACAGGGAATCAATAAGGAAACACACACGTTAAATGACACATTAGACCAGATGGATTAAATTGATATTTATAGAGCATTCCATCCAAAAGCAGCAGAATACACATTCTTCTCAAGTGCACATGGAACATTCTCCAGGATTGATCACATGCTGGACCACAAAGAGAGCCTCAGTAAATATAAGAAAATTGAAATCATATCAAGCATCTTTTCTGACCACAGCGCTATGAGATTAGACATCAACTACAAGAAAAAAACTGTAAAAAACCCCACAAACCCATGGAGGTTAAACAATATGCTACTAACCACCCAATGGATCACTGAAGAAATCAAAGAGGATATCAAAAAATACCTAGAGACAAATGAAGATGAAAGCACAACCATCCATAACCAATGGGACACAGCAAAAGTAGTCTAAAAGGGCAGTTTATAACAATAAAATCTTACCTCAGGAAACAAGAAAAATCTCAAATAAACAACTTATTCTTACACCTATAGAAACTAGAGTAAGAAGAACAAACATAACCCAAAGTTAGTAGAAGGAAAGAAATCATAAATGTCAGAGCAGAAATAAATGAAATAGACATGAAGAAAACAATAGAAAAGGTCAATGAAACTAAAAGTTGGTTCTTTGTAAAGATAAACAAGATTGATAAACTTTTAGTCAGACTCATCAAGAAAAAATGGGAGACGGCTCAAATCAATAAAATTAGAAATGAAAAATAAGTTGCAATGGACACCACAGAATACAAAGGATCATGAGAGACTACTACAAGCAACCATATGCTTGTATATGCTACTATAAAGTGGACAACCTGGAAGAAATGTACAAATTCTTAGAAAAGTACAATCTCCCAAGAGTGAACCAGGAAGAAATAGAAAATGTGAACAGAACAATCACAAGTACTAAAATGGAAACTGTAATTAAAAATCTTCCAACAACAAAAGCCCAGGACCAGATGGCTTCACAGGTGAATTCTAACAAACATTTAGAGAAGAGTTCTATCCTTCTGAAATACCATTCCAAAAAATTTCAGAGGAAGCAACACTCCCATACTCATTCTATGAGGCCAACATTACCCTGATACCCAAACCAGACAAAGATACCACACAAAAAAATTACAGGCCAATATCACTGATGAACATAGACACAAAAATCCTCAACAAATACTAGGAAACAAAATCCAACAATACAATAAAAGGATCATACACCATGATCAAGTGGGATTTATGCCAGTGATGCAAGGAGTTTACAGTATCTGAAAATCAATCAGTGGGATACACCACATCAATAAATTGAACAATAAAAACCACATGGTCATCTCAATAGATGCAGAAAAGGCTTTTGACAAAATTCAATACCCATTTACGATAAAAAACTCTCCAGATAGTGGGCATTGAGAGAACATACCTCAACGTAATAAAGGCCATATGTGACAAACCTACATCTAGCATCATAGTCAATGAGGGAAAAGCAGAATGCATTTCCTCTAAGATCAGGAACAAGACAAGAATATCCTCTCTCACCACTTTTATTCAACATAATTCTGGAAGTCCTAGCCATGGCAGTCAGAGAAGAAAAAGAAATAAAACGAATCCAGATTGGAAAAGAAGAAGTAAAACTGTCACTGTTCACAGATGACATGATATTATACATAGAAAATCCTAAAGATCCTACCAGAAAACTACTAGAGCTCATCAATGAATTTGGTAAAGTTGCAGGATATAACATTAACACACAGAAATCCCTTGCATTCCTATACACTAACAATGAAAAATCAGAATGAGGAATCAAGGAAACACTCCTATTTACCACTGCAACAAAAATAATAAAATACTTAGGAATAAACCTACCTAAGGAAGCAAAAGACCTGTATGCAGAAAACTGGAAGATGCTGATGAAAGAAATCGAAGATGACACAAACAGATGGAAAAATATATCATGTTCTTGAATTGGAAGAATCAATATTGTCAAAATGACTGTACTACCAAGGTAATCTACAGATTTAATGCAATCCCTATCAAATTACCAATAGCATTTTTCACAGAACTGGAACAAAAATTTTTTTTAATTTGTATGGAAACACAAAAGACCCTGAATAGCCAAAGCAATCTTGAGAAAGAAAAACAGAGCTGGAGGAATCAGGTTCCCTGATTTCAGACTATACTACAAAGCTACAGTCATCAAAAAGTATGGTACTGGCACCAAAACAGAAATATAGATCATTGGAACAGAATAGAAAGCCCAGAAATAAACCCGGGCATCTATGGTCAATTAATCTACAACAAAGGAGGCAAGGATATACAATGGAGAAAATACAGTCTCTTCAATAAGTGGTGCTGGCAAAACTGGACAGCTACATGTAAAAGAATGAAATTAGAACACTTTCTAACACCATACAGAAAAATAAACTTAAAGTGGATTAAAGACCTAAATGTAAGACTGGATACTATAAAAACTCTTAGAGGAAAATATAGGCAGAACAGATTTTGACATAAATTGCAGCAATATCTTTTTCAATCTGCCTTCTAGAGTAATGAAAATAAAAGTGAAAATAAACAAATGGAACCTAATTAAACTCCAAAGCTTTTGCACAGCAAAGGAAACCCTAAACAAAATGAAAAGACAACCCACAGAATGGGAGAAAATATTTGCAAACAATGCAACCAATGAAGGATTAATCTCCAAAATTTAAAAAGAGCTCATGTGGCTCAATATACAAAAAAAAAAAAAAAAAAAAAAAAACTCTCAAAAAACAAACAAACAACCCAACCCAATCAAAAAATGGGCAGAAGACCTAAATAGATATTTCTCCAAAGAAAATATCCAGATTGCCAAGAGGCACATGAAAAGATGCTCAACATCACTATTAGAGAAATGCAAATCAAAACTACAATGAGATATAACCTCACACTAGTCAGAATGGCCATCATCAAAAAGTCTACAAACAATAAGTGCTGGAGAGGGTGTGGAGAAAAGGGAACCCTCCTACACTTTTGGTGGGAATGAAAATTGGTGCAGCCGCTGTGGAGAAAAGTATGTAGGTTCCTTAACAAGCTGAAAATAGAGCTACCACAGGATCCAACAATCCCACCTCTGGGCATATATCCAGAGAAAACCATGGTTCGAAAGGATACATGCAGCCTAATTTTTATTGCAGTGATATTTACAATAGCCAAGACACGGAAGCAATCTAAATGTCCATTGACAGATAGATAAAGAAGATGTGGTACATATATACAATGAAATATTACTCAGCTATTAAAAAGAATGAAATAATGCCATTTGCAGCAACATGGATGGAGCTGGAGATTTTCATACTAAGTGAAGTAAGTTAGACAGAGAAAGACAAATATCATATGATATCACTTATATGTGTACTCTTAAAAAAAGATACAAATGAACTTATTTACAAAACAGAAACAGACTCACAGACTTAGAGAACGAACTTATGGTTACATGGTGGGGGGAAGAGTCAGGGGAGGGATAGATAGGGAGTTTGGGACTGACATATACACGCTGCTATATTTAAAACAGATAACCAACAAGGACCTACCGTATAGCACAGGGAAGTCTGCTTAATGTACTGTAATAACCTAAATGGGAAAAGAACTTGAAAAAGAGTAGATGCATGCATATGCATAACTGAATCACTTTGCTGTATACCTGAAACTAACTCAATGTTGTTAATCAACTATACTCCAATATAAAATTAAAATTTTTAGAAAAAAGAATAAAAGATACAGTCACTCCATCCATGTTCTCACAAATAGCAGGGTGACCTTCTTTCTCATGGCTGAATAATACATACACACACACACACACACACACACACATATATATATTTCATATGTGTGTATATATATATACACACACACACACACATATATATATATTTCATATGTGTGTATATATATATACACACACACACACATATATTTCATATGTGTGTATATATACATACACACACACACACACACACACACCCTCCCCCATATACCAAATTCTGAGGTCCACTGGATAGAGAAACAGTGGTTATTCTTTTCGTAGAAGTGGCAGCAGTACAAGCACTAATTAACTCATGACCACTGTATCCTGTTGTCTAAAGCAAGAAGCGTGGCCAAGCCAAAAGTCAGGGGGAATAAAAACACACTCCTCTCACCATTAGGCCATGAAAAGGATAAGGATGCATTATATATTATAATGGTGTGAAAAATTAAGACCACGAATTTAATCTACCATAGTACTTGATAATATGTTTGTAGTTGAATGAATGCACATGCATGAAAACATTTCAAAATTACAGGTGATTCAGTAAGGATGTAATTTAATAAGTAGGAAAAGATCGGGGCAAAGTGCTAATCTGAGCTGCAAATTGTGCTGCTGTTTGAGGCTGTTCATTGACTAGTAAAATCGAAGCCAAATGACATGATCCAGTCATGCCTAGTGGCACCACAAGGTCCTGGAAAACTGCAGTGTCTGTAGTGATTCATTCCTTAATCTAGACCTAAGCTCAGGTACAAAAGCAGCCTATTTTATGTCCTGAGAGCAACAGAGTATAAGGGAGAAAAGGAAAGCAGAGGTAATTCCTGTTTCCTGTATAAACCCCGACACTTAGGATAGGAAGTGATTTCCCTTTATGACCACTCTGCCCCACTTTTGGTGGGAAATGAAATTCCCAAAATGAAATTCCCAAAATTCTCACTGGGATTAGTTAGCAAGAGATGATTCTTCTCTTTATTAAAGAGAACAATATACCTATCTTAACAAATCAATGATTATTTTGGTTCTAAAATGGGAGGGAATATGACAGGTCAGTAAGTAAACTGTGAGTCTGGATGGAGGGATAATCTCAGATAAAGGGGAGTGTGTGAATGAGGTAAAATGGCCATGTAGGGCTTTGATATTTTATATGTTTATAGAAAGACCATGAGAACTCCCCAAGCAAGGAGTGGTATGACAGACACGTGAGAATTAAAGTCCTATGTGAGCTTTTCAGAAAGCCAGCTTCCAAGAGAAAGGAAAGAGAAAGAGCAGAGAGATTTGAGAGTGCAGACACTTCACCAGGAGGGAGCAGTCCACAAAGCTGGCTCCCAGAGGAGTCCAATCAAGGTGGAAGAGGGGAGCCAGGTGGGAACGCAAAGCCCCCAAGGCACTCCCAGGCACTCCGCCCAGCTGATGTGAGGAGACAGACGACACAGCAGGAACAGCTTCAGCCAGAAGTCAAAGGAGGGTCAGGAAGGAACACTCTTTTTCCAAAGAATAAAAGGAGGTCGGAGACCTTGACTTGGCGAGTGCAGAGAGGCTGGATCAGAGACTCCACAGTTCCAGAATCCAGTCTCTGAGTGCCTGTAGTTTAGAGAGCAGAGATGACAAGGAAGGTTAGGGTGGGGTGTGCCACCTTAAAACCTGTGCCACTCTGAGCGACTGGGAGACATGTTTGTGATTTTTCCTTCCCGCATGTAGTTTGTACGTTAATATGCACTTATGTTCTCAAAAGTCATGAACAAAGAGGGAAATGGAAAGTCACAGAAGAAAAAAGTGAGGGAAGGCAGGAGGCACCCCAAACGTAAGTTTCTTTCTCTTTCCTCTGACTTTCCTTCTTCTCTGGCAATTTAAAAAATAGCCAGAGTACGTCTTCCCTTTCCCTTAGGATTTTGCAAAAAGCGGTTTATAAATTATTGCAGAGCACACGGAAAGAGTCAAGCACTTAATAACATTCCAAACCAGGCCAGACACAGCAAACCTGCTGAGTGTTGTGGGGAATTTCTTTGGGGTTTCAAATCCCAATGAGAATGTGAAAAGCCCAGTACATTTTTCCTTTACTTGAACTTTAAGTTAGTATGTGCATAAATAAGTAAAGTAAGGCTATTTGACTTTTTCCCAGACAGAAGAATAGGAATCCAGAATTTCTCCTATATCAATTTTCATACCATTACCTGCACATCTCTCTCAGCCTCTATTTTTAAGTGTTTACTTTCAGGGTTGGGGGAGGAATAACAAAAAACAATAAAAAGTAAAAAGCTAAACTGCCTGAACAAACCTGTACCCATATTAAATCTACTTATCTTTCCTTGCATTCGTTTGTTAAAATAAACAAGAAATAGAAGATAGGAAGAGTGGGTAAGGATCAAGTAATCAATCAGCATACATATTTTGGAAACCCTGTCTGTCTGGTGCTGTTCTAGACACCCTGGAGCCGACTCAAATGTAAAGTGAGACTCATCTTTACAGAGGTTACGATTCAGTGGTAAAGACAGAATGACTGCAAGTTCAGTGGAATGAAAAATACAAAAAAAAATGGTGTGGTACTGACATGTGTGTGTGTGTGTGTGTGTGTATAAGCAATTTTCTGATATAAGACAGACATAACTGTTAGTCTTTTCTAAAAGCTAGAGTAGCATAGAATGAAAGGCAAGAGCTTCCTATATCAGGAAATTCTTTCCAAAGCCATTTCAGCCATGATATTTGAATTACAGATGGCCTCGATTATGGAGAGGGGGATATGTGTGTTTGATAAGAATAGAAACAGAAATGCCATATCAAAACAAAATTGATAAGACTTAATAAATGACAGTCATTTTTAACAGTGACCAGGCTTCTTCAGTCTTCCAAGGCAACAGAAATAAAAACAAAAATAAACAAATGGGACCTAATCAAACTTATGAAGTTTTGCACAGCAAAGGAAACCATAAACAAGATGAAAAGACAATGGGAGAAAATATTTCCAAACAATGCGACTGACAAGGGCTTAATTTCCAAAATATACAAACAGCTCATACAACTGAACAACAACAAAAAACACACAACCCAATCAAAAAATGGGCAGAAGACCTAAATATATATTTTTCCAAAGAAGAAATACAGATGGCCAATAGGCACATGAAAAGATGCTCAACATCGCTAATAGAGAAATGCAATTCAAAACTACAATGAGGGACCACCTCACAGAGGTTAGAATGGCCGTCATTAAAAGTCTTCAAATAAGAAATGCTAGAGAGGGTGTGGAGAAAAGGGAACCCTTCTACACCGTTGGTGGGAATGTAAATTGGTGCAGCCACTATGGAGAACAGTATGGAGGTTCCTCAGAAAACTAAAGGTAGAACTACCATATGGTCCAGCAATCCCACTCCTGAGCATATATCCAGACAAAACTATAATTCAGAAAGATACATGCACCCAATGTTCATAGCAGCACCATTCACAGTAGCCAAGACATGGGAACAACCTAAATGTCCACTGACAGATGAATGGATAAAGAAAATGTACATATGTACAATGGACTATTACTCAGCCATAAAAAAATAATGCCATTTGCAGCAACATGGACAGATCTAGAGATTATCATACTAAGTGAAGTTAAGTCAGACAGAGAAAGACAAATAACACAATACCACTTATATGTGGAATCTAAAATATGACACAAATGAACCTATCTGTGAAACAGAAACAGAATCACAGACATAGAGAATAGACTTATGGTTGCCAAGGGGGAAGGTGTAGGAGAGGGATGGATTGGGAGTTCAGGATTAGCAGATGCAAACTGATATACATAGAATGGATAAACAACAAGGTCTTACTGTATAGACAGGGAGCTATATTCAACATCATGTGATAAACCATAATGGAAAAGAATATGAAAAAAGAATGTGTATATATGTATAACTGAGTCACTTTGCTGTATAGCAGTAATGAACACAACATTGGAAATTAACTATACTTCAAAAAAACACAAAACAAAACAGTGACC
The DNA here is from genome assembly GCF_964165515.1 of Mesoplodon bidens. Lineage (NCBI taxonomy): Eukaryota > Metazoa > Chordata > Mammalia > Artiodactyla > Ziphiidae > Mesoplodon > Mesoplodon bidens. Next base: position 72,030,155 of record NC_138176.1, on the reverse strand, counting down.
AGGTTTCAAATGTGTGGTGCTTTCCCAAATCAATACTGAAGAAGGTCTAAGGAAAATTTTGTCCCTGCCTTGCCAGACCTCTGAAAATGCCCAAAGAGGAAGTATGCCAAGTGAGAAAAATTGACCTAAATAATTTTAAACTAGGCATTCCTGTTTACCTAAAATTTTTCAACTGTTCTAATATATGGAAACATACAGTGAGAAATAAATGTTGGAAATGAAACAAAATAATTTTAAACCCAGACTCTGTCTTTCCAGCCTTGTATTGCCTCATTCATCTGTCTTGTCCTACCTGCTTTCTCTGGGTCACATAAATGTCCTGTTTCATCAACGTTCCCCAAATATGTTCATCTTCACATCTGTGTCCTTGCCTTTTTGCTATGCACATTTTTACACCTGGAATACTTTTCCCCATAACCACAACCGACTCCCACATTGCATTCTTCAAGGACCAGCCCAGACAACAACCACTATATGAATGAATCTCCTTCTGATGCCCTCTTGCTACTTATTTTTTCTGGGAAGAAGCAAACATGCCCTTTTCTGGGGTCCCCCAGCAGTTTGAACATCTTTCTATCATATTAATTTCCAGATTGCTCTATGTCGATACAAGTAGTTGTGTACACAGTTTTGCTCACTCTCTAGACTTGAATTCTTTGAGGGCAGGCATCCTGGTTTTTCCAGATTTGTATTCCTGGATCATAGTATAGTGTCTGGCAGTTAGCTGGGATTCAGTAAACAATAAAGGACTGAAAAAGAGAGAATATATTTTAAAATGAGGCATTATAGTGTAGGGAGGAAAAAAAGAGAGGTCATCTCATATTAGTATTCATACCAGTTTTGAAATTCACTTCCTATTTTAGTCTCTCTCTCTCTCTCTCTTATTTGAAACTTCAAGCTAAAAAAATAGAATCTTTCTAGGTCATAGGACTGGCAGAGTGGCTGTGAGTGCCTTGATGTTTCCTGGAAGAAAGTTTGTAGGCATGTGCCTGTAAAAACTGAAGAAAAGGCATGGAAAGATGATATTTTCATTAAGTGAATGATAAAATATAAATCTGTATACATAAAATGTATCAATGCCTATATGCAAATGAAAAAAAGCACAAAACCAATTTCTACCAAAAAGTAGCCTTTGCTTCAACATTTAAGCTACCAATTAATTTTAATTTACTCAGGGACATCTAGATTATTCATTCTCTAGGTCTTTGTCTTCCTCACCTTCTCCCTACTGCTGCCAGATTTTGATAATTTTACTATTTCTTATACAGCAGAATATAAGTGATGCTAAGGGAAAAATAAAACAGGAAAATTTGAAATTAGTTAATCAGTTTTTTTCTAAGGGCTTGATTTGGACAAATATTTGGGGGTTTAAATTTATTGATTACTTCTGAAATGTTTAAAATTGAGCACATTTATTCATCATATTGAGTACAGACCCAGGTGCACTTGAAATAATGCATCTCTTGAAGTATTTAAAAATATTTCAAATTCAATTCCTGCTGGTCTGGTGTGACTTAAGTCCCCAGTAGCAATAACCTTGGGGCTTCACCATAGTTGTATCACACTTCCAGGATCATATTCAGTGGTAACATACTGGGGTTTGTGCAGGGAAGACTTTTGATCTTGTATCTGGTCTTACAGTTTGTCATGCAGGCATCTATTTCCCCTGCCTAATGGGCCATTCAGTTCCAACTTCTGCTGTTACTGTGCCAAGCTTGGGGAACAGGAATCTTGGTACAGACTTGAGACCCCTGATCATGCACAACTATTCCCACCTGAGCCTTGCTGGCTACCAGGAAGCCAGGGTGCCCCTCCCACCCCAGGCCCTAGCCAGACCAAGCCAATGCATCTCTCTTGTCCCCTCATCCTCTCAACAGACAGAATCCCTTTTTAGTTTGAAAGAATTCTTTGTCTTTTAAGCCTCTTAAAGACATTTGCCTCTACCTATAACTCCCTATCCCTCCTGGGCCTTAGGTTTGGGAAACAAACGCTGCTTTTGCTGCTTTCCACTCTGCCACAAACATTCCTCATTGCAATAAGCAGTGTCTCACATGTTTGAATTAGGAGAAAGGAGAAAATAGAGGGAAAGACATTTTATCTCAAAACAGTATCCAGCTACAATAAATATAAGAGTTGCTAAGTGGAAGAATGAATTTATCTTGTTCTCAGAATCACTAATCATCAATTGCAGACTCTCTCCACCACAACCTGTTGTTCCCTGAAAATGCAACAATTTGGCTCCCATGAAGAAATTAAGGAAACAAGGAACTGAAATTGTATCAATTTCATTACTTACATTTCTTTAAAATACAACAAATGATGTGTGAAATTATATAATTCTTATATGAATATAATTTGTTAATTAATATTTCCCCTAATAGTTAATTAGAAAGTTCTTGCTTGGCAAAGTTTTATATTACTTTTCACTCCTTTAGGCAACATATATCTCTTACTACTGAGTACGTTTTTGGCCCAGATTATGATGCTTGTCTTAGCAAATAGAGGGTTATAAACCTAATGATCAATTTTCCATTATGATTGCTCCTCTCTATCAGGAATATTGGGCTTCAGAGGAAGTTACTTTTCTAAAAAAAAAAAGAAAATACACCAGAATTTTGATGCCTAAAAGAAAGATTATAATGAAAGTATCTTCCTCTAAGTTGAACTCAGAGAAGTGGAAGTGATCTTATCATTTTAACATATCAGGAAACTAAGCATGAAGAAAGTTAAAATTTTGTCATATGACTAGTTGATGGAAGAAGAGGAGCAAAACCCTTCTTATTTACTAACATCATCAACATTTTAAGCACTTTCATATGCTGTGAATTTTCTATCCAAACTGCATAATTCTCTAAATTATGCCTTACTTTACCCTCATTTATATATAAAGAAACAAAGTCAGTTACTAAATAAGAAGCTAAAACCCACATAGCTAGAAAGAGCATGTAGGTCTCTGATTTCAAATACCATTTTATTTCCAGTAAACAATCAGGATTTTCTAGATTATACATTTTTACCAGACTATGTGATTGTCCACTTCAAATACTATTATATGAAATAAGAATTACTGGTTTAGACAATACGTCCTTTGGTAACCTCATTTTCTGCCACATCTACTCACACACATACTTTTTGGGCCGGGCACACAGGATGGACGGCATGCTCATGAGTGACCCAGGGTTATGTATAATTATCAGTTGACACACTGACTTTATCCTCTTCTGTTCCAATTAAGAAAGTACCCAGAGTGAGCCAAACCATGGGATTAAAGGTATAATCCTCCAGATTCCAAGTCTGGCCAAGCCTTTTGACACAGTGCAAGTAGTTAGGGTCCAACTACAAAGTTAGACGGAAGATTCCACACAACCCTCACCTCTGACATTGGGTTTCCCAAAATGACTCTCACATTTGGTAATCCACTTGAAAGACTTACAGAACTCAATGGATCCTATTGTATTCACAGTTATGGCTTATTATAAGGAAGGTACAAATTAGAATCAGCCAAAGGAAGAGGCACATGGGGAGGGTCCCAAATGCAAAGCTTTCAGTGTCCTTAGGATGTGTCACCCTCCTGGCATCAATGAGCAATAATACACAGAGAGTACTGCCAACCTAAAAAGCTCACTCATGCTGTGGTACCCAGAGTTTTTATTGAGACTTCATAGTGTAAGCATGATTGTTTGATTAATGGTCCAAATAGTTAAACTCTGTCTTCAACCACCCTCAGTTCCACTAGAGGTTGGGCAGATATCACGTGACCCAAAGGGTTTACCAGGAATCCCCTTGTTAGCATAAACCTGTCAGATTTTGTCTGAGAAGCCCACCATGAATAACAAAGACACTCCTATCATTCAGAAATAGAGTGACACAGAATAGAGAGATTACTTCCCAGGAGCTAGGAACGATGGCCAGACTACTCTTTGGGACAAACCCAAATCTTTACTACACAAAACGTCAGAATGGAATAAAGTACTGAGGGAGAGCTTTGAATTCTCTCTAATTTATTTCAATAGGTGAGTCAGTCACAAACCTCAGCATGTATCAATAAATATTATTAGTAACAAGTTACATCACACCTCACAAATGATTGCCACCCAACCTTTCAGTGTGTCTGCAGTAGAGTGACAGCTGCTGCTCCAGTCACTCAGGAACTCACTGCATTCCTTTTTCTCTGCACCCAGGCTCACACTGGAATCTCTTCATTGAAAACACTTCTCAACACCACAGTCTACATAAGAAAAACTCTTATTCTTACATTCTCTAAGATAAGGGTCAATTGTCATCTCCTTCTTGAGACCATCCCCAAGTTTCTCAGGCAGCACTGTCTTCTATGAGCTAAGATACCAATATTGGCAAAGCTTGGTCCTCCCCTAAGACACAAGCAGTATATTTTTCCCTAGCAGATTGTGAAAATGTGAAGGTAAGTACCATTTCATATTCATTTTTGTGTCTTTAGTGCCTATATTCAACTAATATTTGTTAAATTTACCTGTAGTGATAAGTAGTCTTAATGTGGTAAAATTAAACGATCATTATAGATTATTGAAGGGCAGGCTGACATGACAAAAATGTGGTTTAGGGAGATGCATCTGACATAGTTTGCAAGATGAGCTGGAGGGGAATGGTACTATGGAAATGTCAACAAGCTAGGAAGCTCTTGTAGGTATCTGGGACAATAGTCCTAACCAATGACATTTCAAAGGAAGACCTCTACTTGACTTGTACAAATTGACAAAACTAATTCAGTACATCAGTAATGTCAATCATTGGCAAAAGTTTGTCCTCCCCCATGTGGGTCATAGGTCCAGGATGTGGTAGCTTCTGTTTGACCAAGAATCATTCTCTGAATGGACAGCTGTGAGTTGTCATTAGCCAACACTCAGAGCAGCTATCAGATGATATCATATGCGGAATGGGAGCTGTGGCTAATGAAGAAGAGTGAGTCATCAACAGCATTTACAATTGTCCCCACCTTGAAACACTCAGATCCACTTGCTTCTTAATTCAGTTTACTCAATTCAGGCACAGCTTCTCAAGATTTTCTGATTAGTCACAATTTCTGGGAAAGCTTATAAGAAGAGTTAGTAGAAAAACTATAGTTCTCACTGCTCTGTTGGTCCTGAGTGTAAGACTACTACTCATCATCTTCCTCTTCTGCTGGTCTAGGTGGCTTGCCTGGTAGGTTGACCCAGACATTTGACCCTGATGGGTCTAAGATCTGGTTACCTTCTCAGATTACAACTGGGCATGGGCATAACAATGAATGCTCTCCAGTGGATGACCTGAGTGTCAAATATATTCCTTTCCATCCTGATTATGTAAGATTAGTCCTACTTCCTCATGATGATCAGGATCAATTATACCTGCCAGAGATAATACTTTTTTCTTTCAATACTAGTTTACTGGTGCAAGGAGCATAAAGTGTTAAGATGGTAGCTACAACATAAAAGTTCAGTGGAAGCATCCCTTCCCTTGGAATCAGGAAACTTAGACTTACAGAGCCTAAAGTTGAAGAGACAGGAAACAAATTTTCCAAAGTAACTAAGTGGATTAATGGTAAGCAGCACCACTCCTGCTTCCACTCTTTGTTTCATGGATCCATATATTCTATTTATTGGGTATATGGTACCATAAAATGACCATTGGTTTAAAGTATATGCCATATCTTGAAGAATACCTCCTTATCCTTGAAGGATGTTACCTCTTAGCTGTGCCTCAGGAAAACCTTCAGGAGGCAGCTTCTGAAGGTTATGGTATGTGATTAGGACCAGTGTATGTCATGGTCATGTGTCCAATGCCATGCTTCCTTTGCCATAAAATGAGTTCCCCAATTTAAGATGATATTATGATAGACCCTATGCCAATTTCTCATATACTCTGTGAGTCTTTGGAGGGTTTTGGTAGTGGCACTCTATGCAGGAAGACAGACTCATATGCAGATACATGTCAGTCAAGGTCATGATGGAACATTGCTCTTTCTAGGATATAAAGGGCCTAATGTAATCAACTTTTCTTCAGTGTTTTCTTTGGTACCATATGGGGAATTCAATATTGAATTCTGTTACTGGCAGGTTGGACATTCATGAGAAGTAAATCAGCCCTTGTGAAAAGAAGCTTGTGCTCTTGGGATCATAAATAGCTTCCATCTTTTCCCCCATGCTTACCCTATTCATAAACCTATTGTATAAGCACTGAAATGGGCAAGGAGAGAGGCTGGCTGACACCTACTGGCCAAATCATCCTGTGGCTCGGTTATTCCATGCCTCTTTTTCAGTGTATGTCTTTTATGAACATTAATGTGTAACACAAAGATCCTAATACTCTTTGCTTTTAACCATAAGTCCAGCCACTTACTTATTTCCTTGAACTGCCTTTTTCTGGTCTTGGAATCTTGTTCCTCTCAACGGCCCTGACCAGCAAGTTAAGTCATTCACCACTGCCCATGAGACTGTAACCTCAGGCAACTTTTCATTCCACTAGAAGAAAATGAACAGATGTATAGCTCAAAGGTCTGCTCTTTGGGAGGATAAGTCTCCACTGCTGTCACTTGAGGTTATTCTTGAGTAGGGCCGATAGTGCAACAGCAGTCCCTTTTCTGCTTCTACCCCACACCATGACACTCATGAGCTGAGCTCAGGCTCTTTGCCCTGGGTATGGTTTCTTGAGTAAATGGCCATAGATCCCTTCAAGAAAAAAAGGAGAAAACACTTCTAAATATATGCTATAGTATTTCAGGGCCCTTCTTCATGAAGATCTTGCCTCTTCTTTGGTTGACCGGTTTGTGGTCTTAGAACTGGTATAAATCTGGAAACTGAGTGAAGGATCGTGACTTTTCATGAGGTCACCTGATCTCAGGCTTCTGCGCATTCATTCTTGATCTCTTTTAATTATATGTTAGGCAGTTCTCATCTTTCTTACCTTTAGAAACATCATGCCCTATAAGCCACCTCAATAGATTTCTGAAGGTCAGCAGCCCCCCACCCCATCCCCAACTGCTATTCCAGGTACTGCTCTTTTAAAATAAAGTACCCTTTTACTTTGCTTCCATTTAAAGTAATTCTGTCCACTCTGCTTCTGAAGTTAAGTGCTGCCCCTAGTCTCTGCTATTCTAGTTCCCATCATCCCCCTTGCTACTAGGGAGCCCAGTTTTGTAACAGCATCTCCTACTACTAGTACCAGCCTGCAAAAGATGGCCACTGCCAGATATTCAATGTGCTAATACCCATCCTCACCAGCATGTTCTTTATCACCGTAGTAAAATTCTGGCATGAGGTGATGGATTTGTGGCTGACAAAAACTGGTTATTTGAGAAATCGGATTGAATTTATTCAGTATTCTTCTGGAAAGAGAGAAAGAGAGAGAGACCTTGTACATTCCACTTATCAGAAATGCTCTCTCTGTGGCTGGACAGGAATAATTAATGAGGCTTTTTCCATGACTTGAGGGGAAAATTTCATATTAATATGTAATTTTATTTTCTATTATTCTAAGTTTAGAAAGCATCCTTCTGATTATTCATTTAGTTTCCAGATACCTTGATAATGAAAGGTGCCCAGAATAGCAGGCATATGGTTCTGTTTTCTGAAACTCCCTGCTGAGCTGATGAATTCACATTTCTAGGCCTGAAAAACTTAGTGCCAGCAGCAACAAGAAGCTATTTATTCAATACCAAATAAGCTAGAGTTCTCCATTTCCAAAAGTGTTCACGCAGAGGTGAAGAACCATCTGTCATGGGTGTTGTAGAGGATGTTTTTGCTTCAGGTGGAAAGAGATAATCCTATGGGTAGGGTATGCCCTACTTGTGGGGTCTATGACACTTGACAACATTCATTTTATTTCTTTATGATGTATTTATTTAACAACTTTATTTGAGTATAATTACTTTACAATGGTGTGGTGTGTTAGTTTCTGCTTTATAACAAAGTGAATCAGCTATACACATACATCTACATATATCCCCATATCTCCTCCCTCTCATGTCTCCCGCCCACCCTCCCTATCCAAACCCTTTAGGTGGTCACAAAGCACCGAGCTGATCTACCTGTGCTATGTGGCTGCTTCCCACTAGCTATTTATTTTACATTTGGTAGTGTATATATGTCCATGCTACTCTCTCACCTCGTCCCAGATTACCCTTCCCCCTCCCTATGTCCTCAAGTCCATTCTCTACATCTGCGTCTTTATTCCTGTCCTGCCCCTAGGTTCTTCAGGACCTTTTTTTTCTTAGTTTCCATATATATGTGTTAGTATATGGTATTTGTTTTTCTCTTTCTGACTTACTTCACTGTGTATGACAGACTCTAGGTTCATCCACCACACTACAAATAACTCAATTTCATTTCTTTTTATGGCTGAGTAATATTCCATTGTATATATGTACCACATCTTCTTTATCCATTCATCTGTCAATAGACACTTAGGTTGCTTCCATGTCCTGGCTATTGTAAATAGTGCTGCAATGAATATTGTGGTACATGACTCTTTTTGAATTATGGGTTTTTTCAGGGTGTATGCCCAGCAGTGGGATTGCTGGGACATATGATAGTTCTATTTTTAGCTTTTGAAATAACCTCCATACTGTTCTCCATAGTGGCTATATCAATTTACATTCCCCCCAACAGTGCAAGAGGGTTCTCTTTTCTCCACACCCTCTCCAGCATTTGTTGTTTGTAGATTTTTCTTATGATGCCCATTCTAACTGGTGTGAGGTAATACCTCATTGTAGTTTTGATTTGCATTTCTCTAATAATTAGTGATGTTGAGCAGCTTTTCATGTGCCTCTTGGCCATCTGCATGTCTTCTTTGGAGAAATGTCTGTTTAGGTCTTCTGCCCATTTTGGTATTGGGTTGTTTGTTTTTTTGATATTGAGCTGCATGAGTTGCTTATACATTTTGGAGATTAATCCTTTGTCCATTGCTTCATTTGCAAATATTTTCTCCCATTCTGAGTGTTGTCTTTTCGTCTTGTTTATGGTTTCCTTTGCTGTGCAAAAGCTTTTAAGTTTCATTAGATCCCATTTGTTTATTTTTGTTTTTATTTCCATTTCTCTAGGAGGTGGGTCAAAAAGGATCTTGCTGTGATTTGTGTTACAGTGTGTTCTGCCTATGTTTTCCTCTAAGAGTTTTATAGTGTCTGTCCTTACATTTATGTCTTTAATCCATTTGGAATTTATTTTTCTGTGTGGTGTTACGGAGTATTCTAACTTCATTCTTTTACATGTAGCCGTCCAGTTTTCCCAGCACCACTTATTGAAAAGACTGTATTTTCTCCACTGTATATTCTTGCCTCCTTTATCAAAAATAAGGTTACCATATGTGCGTTGGTTTATCTCTGGGCTTTATATCCTGTTCCATTGATCTATATTTCTGTTTTAGTGCCAGTACCATACTGTCTTGATTACTGTAGCTTTGTAGTATAGTCTGAAGTCAGGGAGCCTGATTCCAGCTCAATTTTCTTTCTCAAGATTGCTTTGGCTATTCAGGGTCTTTTGTATTTCCATACAAATTGTGAATTTTTTTGTTCTAGTCCTGTGAAAAATGCCATTGGTTTTTTGATAGGGATTACATTGAATCCCTAGATTGCTTTGGGTAGTATAGTCATTTTAACAATGTTGATTTTTCCAATCCAAGAACATGGTATATCTCTCCATCTGTTTGTTTCACCTTTAATTTCTTTCATCAATGTCTTATAGTTTTCTGCATACAGGTGTTTTTTTTTCTTTAGGTAGGTTTATTCCTAGGTATTTTATTCTTTTTGTTGCAGTTGTAAATGGGAGTGTTTCCTTAATTTCTCTTTCAGATTTTTCATTGTTAGTGTATAGCAATACAAGAGATTTCTGTGCATTAATTTTGTATCCTGCTACTTTACCAAATTCATTGATTAGCTCTAGTAGTTTTCTGGTAACGTCCTTGGGATTTTCTATGTATAGTATCATGTCATCTGTGACCAGTGACAGCTTTACTTCTTCTTTTCCAATTTGGATTGCTTTTATTTCTTTTTCTTCTCTGATGGCTGTGGCTAAAACTTCCAAAACTATGTTGAATAATAGTGGTGAGAGTTGGCAACCTTGTCTTGTACCTGATCTTAGTGGAAATTGTTTCAGTTTTTCACCATTGAGAATGATGTTGGCTGTGGATTTGTCATATATGGCCTTTATTATGTTGAGGTAAGTTCCCTCTATGCCTACTTTCTGAAGGGTTTTTTTCATAAATTGGTGTTGAATTTTGTTGAAAGCTTTTTCTGAATCTACTGACATGATCATATGCTTTTTATCCTTCAGTTTGTTAATATGGTGTGTGTCATTTATTGATTTGTGTATATTGAAGAATCCTTGCATTCCTGGGATAAACTGCACTTGGTCATGGTGTATGATCCTTTTAATATGCTGTTGGATTCTGTTTGCTAGTATTTTGTTGAAGATTTTTGCATTTATGTTCATCAGTGATATTGGTCTGTAGTTTTCTTTTTTTGTGACATCTTTGTCTGGTTTTGGTATCCGGGTGATGGTGGCCTCGCAGAATGAGTTTGGGAGTGTTGCTCCCCCTACTATATTTTGGAAGAGTTTGAGAAGGATAGGTGTTAGCTCTTCTCTAAAGACAACATTCATTTTAAAACCACCATAATTGCATCTAATCTTTGCAAAATCGTGTGCTACTGCTAAGGGTTCTCTCTTCTGTTACTAAACATCCTGATTTCCTCTAAAACCTCTCCTCATGGGTTCCTAAGGTTCAACTTTGACACCCCAGCAGCCTCATGAGATGTTGCATCCGCCCTGTCTCTGGATTGTGTTGAACATCAGGACATCCAACTCTGAGGATCTAGAGCCCAGCTGATCTCCCAAAATTATGGGAGGCTTATCGCACTGTTTTCTGTTGGGAGAGATCTGTACAAATAGGTAAATGATCACTACAAAACTGAATATTTATTTGTTACATAGATGCAAGCAGGTGGACATCAGAAATACACTGAGCACATACTGAATTTATACATCAAGAAATAGAGCAGCTAATGGTGGCTGAGAGGAAAAAGCAAAAAGAGTAGGGATACATTTATCATTGACGATGCAAAAGCATTGGTGACTGGAGAGGCAGCAGCTAAGAGCAGGGTTGCTACAGTCAGACTGGCATTGGTTCCATCCCAGATTCTAACACCAGCCAGTGTTGCAAAGTTCGACAACATAAGTAACAGCCTTGAGGCTGTGTCTTCATCTGATAATGAGGATAACAAACTTATTGTGTTGCCGTGAGGTTTAAATTAGCTGATATACTTAAGCACTTAACAGCACAATAATTATATTATTATCAACGTACCATTATTATTAATAATAAAATTCAGAAGCAAATGTAATTACAAAACCTTGTAAATAAAAGTCACATCTAAAAGTCAGGGGTCTGATTGTACATTTTGTATAAATATCAGTAGGCAATCTATTAGCTTTACTGTTATTATTTATAACCTATACTGTCTATTTGCAGATCTACTCCCACTATCACTTTTACTTTTAAGTAGAAAATATTATACATATATATATATAGATAGATAGATAGATAGATTATATCGGATATCAAGTATCATGGATATCACATCATATAACATATGTATGTATATATGATATATAGAGAGAGAGATATTGACCACAGAAATATATATTGTTAAATTTGTAAAAATAATTATCTTTATCTCCTCAGAGTCAGCTTCCCAACCATATCCATGTCACAGCAGATATTAAAAATACTATTTTTTCAGCTCACTGGGGTCAGTTGGGAGTTCACTAAGTTGATTGAGATGCACAGGTCGGTGGGGAGTTCTGTCTGTCCCAGGCCCTGGCAATATTTGCAACAGGACCATAACACAGAATATGGTGGAAACATACAAAAAAACATAATCTGAGGCAGAATCCCAATCTCAACAGAAGGAAAGAATCATAGAAACGTTGTGGATTTTTTTCTATAGCTCTCTTTTCTGATGGCCATATATCATTTACTTAAATTTCAGTAGTAGCAGGAAGCTCCCAACTTTTTAGAGCAGTTATCTCATTCTTTAACAATTTTATTTTGTGGAAAGTTTCTTATCATGTTTAAATCTGCAAACACCAAACCTCCCCTTCCCCTGACATCTTCTTTCTTAGTCCTGCTTTCTGTTGTGGCAACTCAGAAAAACTCTGTCTGCTCTTCCACTTAGAGAGTGGATACTTTGTATATTTCCTTGGCTGCCCAACAGTTGAACCTTTCCTCTGTTTAGAGAGTTCATTAATTTGTGAATCTGGTAGTGGGGGTGGGGAGAGGCAAAAGCAGAAATATTTATTCCCAGTCTTCCTTCGCTCAACTTTAAATCTGGTGTTAGTGACCCAAGAAAAAAACAGACCAAAGACAATGCACTGTAACAGCAAGCAGTGGCAAGAGAGCTTGAAGGATTTTGTTTCTAGGGGCAGTAGTGCAGAAGACCATCAGTGGTGTCCAGGGTTCAGAGCCAGGGTGACAGCAATACAAGCCATGAGATCACATGTCCAGTGGGGTGGCAGCACTATGTGCTTACTGTGCTGGTTTTGTGGGATGATTTGGGATGGGATCCTGGCTGCTACTAAACCTTCTTTGTTTGTGCCTATTTCCAAGCCTGATTCTATAGCCTTACCAGTGATTTTGTGAACTACTCCACAATTTACTTTTCTGCTTAAACAATTCAAAATCCATTTCTGTTTCTTGCAGCTAGCAACCCTGGCTGATACAGCACAACAGCCATTCAAATAGTTGAAGGTAGATGCTGTGTCTACCACAGTCTGCTGTTTGCTCTTTTCCAGAGATACAGACAGTTAACAACTATATCCTCAGTAACATATATTGTTTGCAATCATGTGAAGGTCTGATGAGTAACAAAAATTTTTAAGAAATCGTATAAATCTGAGATTTTTGAAATTGTTTACAATCTGGTTGTTTCTCTACATGGAATAAGATGATTGAACTTCTTAAATATAAAATATACATTGTGGGGTTGACATAGACACACTACTGTATATAAAATAGATAACTGATAAGGACCTGTATAGCACAGGGAACTCTACACAATACACTGTAAAGGCCTATATGGGAAAAGAATCTGAAAAATAATGGATATTTGTCTATGTGTAACTGAATCACTTTGCTGTGCACCTGAAACTAATGCTGCAGTGTAAATCAACTATACTCTAATAATAATTTTTAGAAAGATGATCCCAGAAAAATAAAATAAATACTGTATCCTCTTTCTAAAAGTTCCTATTCTCCTCAGAGGAGAGCAAGTTTTCCCCGGAATCTACTCTTTCATGGTCTGCTGAGCTGTGGAATAAGATGAGACTATAACCTATTACCATAACAGTGAGCCACTGGATGAGTATGAATGGAAGGAAATTATAGATTAACTGGAGTTTAAAAAGGGCATTGCTCATGCATTCTTTATATAAATTCTAATTTAAAAATAAGGTACAATGTACTGGATGTTTTCTGTGTCCTTCAGTAATTTAGGTGCTTTACATAACATTTCTTATCATTCAAAAAATTCTTCTACAAAGTTTTAAATCCTACTTTCAGATAAGAAAACAGACTCAGAAAGGTTGAACAATTTGCCTCAAGGTCTGAATGTTGGTAGGTTGATTGGAACTCCACTTTGGTGTTTAAGACTCCAAAGCCAAAACAAAATAAAAACAACAACAACAAAGATGCCAAAGCTCTTCCTCTGTGCCATGTTGCTTCCTAAATGTGATCAATGTTTTAAATGATTCCTCATATGAAATATTAGTTAAAATAAATTTTCATACTCAATACTGTTTTATCAAAATGAACTAAATGTATATGTGTGTATGTGTGTGTATATGTGTAACACTAAGGTATTTTTGAACCATTCATATGGATTACTGTCAGACACATGTGAGTTTACACTACTTGACCTCTAAATTGAAATATTTAAAACTGCTCTTGAAAATTCAACAAATCAGCAAAGTGGAATCAGGATTTAAAGTCAAAACTTTTTTAAGCCATACTTTTATATTCAATGTATATTTTTACAACTATGAGTGACTAAAATTGCTTCAAATAAATCTAAATTTATTAATATTAAAAGACAAGTTCTAAAGAGATAAACTATGTACTTTAAAATTAAATAAAGGCAACTTTAGAATTTCAAATACAGTAAAGCAAAGAATTTCAGAAGAAAGAAGTAAATTCTATCTGTATACATTCTTTTGTATACACTATGAACTTAGATGGACTCAACATCTGAAGACTTGGTCATAATACTCACTGCCATGAACTAAACAAGTGACCTTGGGTAATATCTTAGTCTCTTTGAACCTCAGCATACTTATCTAGAAAATTAATGGGCTAAGCTGAATGATTCCTTGCAGCCCTAAACCATTATATGATTCCAAGACTCTCTACATGTAACTGGAGAAACAAACCAGTAACTATGAATTCTACATGACCCTATTGATTTTATAAGTCAAAATATATTCCTATTGTTAACATGTAATAAATTAACTTAAAAGTCTCAGCAAAATTTGCTACCATTGAATAATTAGGTTAAAAGGTCTTGTTAATTTTATATAAACTTAAATCTGTTATTAATTACTAGATGCATTTATCTATGTAATCTACAGATTATATGCAAATATGCATGTAACATGAAGGAAAATTTATGTCTAAATGTCAAATATGTATGAATCAAAATCAGAATATCAAATCTGAGACAATATCTCAGAAAACAAGAATTGATTTTTTGTTTAATTTTTTTTTTTTTTGCAATACACTGGCCTCTCACTCTTGTGGCCTCTCCCATTGCGGAGCACAGGCTCCGGACGCACAGGCTCAGCGGCCATGGCTCACGGGCTCAGTCGCTCCGCGGCATGTGGGATCTTCCTGGACCAGGGCACGAACCCCTGTCCCTTGCATGGGCAGGCGGACTCTTAACCACTGCGCCACCAGGGAAGCCCTGTTTAAAATTTAAAAATACCATTTCTTTTATGGCAGAATAGTACTTGTTCATTGAGTAATATTAGAAATTTCAGATAAAGCAAAAAAAACTTCCACAATTCCATAACGTAGAGATAATCATTATGAATTCATTCTTATATCTACTTATTTTCCTTTTTATTCCTTGCTCATAGGAGTGATTAATTGCTGTAAATATTGTTTTATAATTTGCCTCTCTTTTTAACAGTACACTGTAAATGTCTTTCCATGTTAATAGATATTATGTAATGGCATTCTCTACCTTGTTTTTGAGTTCAGTTGCTAATTCTGTGCCCTTCATCCAGGTTTGGCCAATTAAGAAAGATCCTCCATTCACCCAAATAGAGACCTATGTTTAGAGCAAGAAAATGTGCCATCTTTCCCACAACTTACCTTAACCTCTTCCTTGACCTTTCCTTACATTGGGGTCTCTCTAAGACCAGATAAATGTGAAAATTAACTTCCTATGTGGTAGAATATTTTTTAAGGACTGAAACATTCTCTAACAATATGAGAGAGTGACATAGTTTGAAAAGTTTGTTGTAACTTTTTGAATTTGGGGTTTACAAAGTCAATCCCATGGAGCCTTACAAAATACTTGTAAGTATTATATCTAAACTCAGTTGACTCATTATGTCCTGCATTTATTTAACTATACTACATTAGCAACATATACTTTGCTTAATTTCAAAGCTGCTCTTAAAACCGTATCACATACAAGTAGAATGAAATTTAAAATAACATAGCATGCAACCCAAATGATCCATGTGTGTGTGGGTGTGTGTGTATGTAAGGAGGTGGGTATCAATGGACTTTAAAATCAACTGTTGGGGAGACAAGATGGCAGAGTAGAAGGATGTGAGCTCACCTCTTCTTATGAAAACACCACAATAACAACTAACTGCTGAACAACCGTTGACCAAAAAAATGCTGGAACCTACCAAAAAAAGATACCCTGTATCCAAAGACAAAGAAGAAGCCACAACAAGAAGGTAGGAGGGGCTCAAAAGCAAAAATATCAAATCCCATAACCACCAGGTGGGCAACCCACAAACTGGAAAATAATTATACTACAGAAGTTCTCCCACAGGAGTGAAAGTCCTGAACCCCACAACAGGCTCCCCAGCCTGGAGGTCTGGCAATGGGAGAAGAAGCCCCCCAGAGAATCTGGCTTTGAAGGCCAGTGGGGTTTGATCACAGGAATCCCGCAGGATGGGGAGAAAGAGAAGCTCTACTCTTGGAGGGCACACACAAGATCTCGTGCATACCAGAGCCCAGGGAAAAAAGCAGTGACCTCGTAAGACCCTGGGCCAGGCCTACCTGCTAGTATTTGAGGGTCTCCTGCAGAGGCAGGGGGCAGCTATGGCTCACTGTGGGGACTAAGACACTGACAGTGGTAGTTCTGGGGAATACTTATTGGCATGAGCCCTCCTGTAGTCTGCCAATGAGTACAACTAGAAGCAAGAAAACTACAAATGGAAAAACTCACCAGTAAAGGCAAACATACAGTAAAGGTAGGAAATCATCCACACACAAATATGATATCAAAACCAGCAACTGTGAGAAGAGAGAGCACAAATGCAGGATATTGAAAATGCATTTGAAATTAAAAGACCAGCAACTTGAAAAGACCTTGTTTATATATAGACTGCTATGTCAAAACCTCATGAAAAGTACATGAAAAAATGTTCAACATCACTCATTATTAGAGAAATGCAAATCAAAATTACAATGAGGTATCACCTCACACCAGTCAGAATGGGCATCATCAAAAAGTCTACAAACAATAAATACTGGAGAGGGTGTAGAGAAAAGGGAACCCTCCTGCACTATTGGTGGGTGTGTAAATTGGTACAGCTGTTATGGAGAACAGTATGGAGGTTCCTTAAAAAGCTAAACCTAGAGCTACCATATGATCCAGCAATCCCACTCCTTGGCATATATCTGGAGAAAAACATGGTTCGATAGGATACATGCACCCCAATGTTCATTGCAGTGTTATTTAAAATAGCCAAGACATGGAAGCAACCTAAATGTCCAACAACAGATGAATGGGTAAAGAAGATGTATGTGTATATATATATATATATATATAGATATAGATATAGATATAGATATATATATATAGATATATATATACACACACAATGAAATATTACTCAGCCATTAAAAAGAATGAAATAATGTTATTTGCAGCAATATGGATGGACCTGGAGATTTTCATACTAAGTGAAGTAAGTCAGACAGAGAAAGGCAAATATCATATGATATAACTTATATGTGGAATCTTTAAAAAAAATGAGGCAAATTAACTTATTTACAAAACAGAAACAGAGCCATAGACTTAGAGAACAAACTTATGGTTACTGGGGGGAAGGGTGGGGGTGAGGGATAGATTGGGAGTTTGGGATTGACATATACACACTGCCATATCTAAAACAGATAACCAACAAGGACCTACTGTATAGCACAGGGAACTCTGCTCAATATTCTGTAATAACCTAAATGGAAAAAGAACTTGAAAAATAACAGACACATGTATATGTATAACTGAATCACTCTGCTCTACACCTGAAACACAACACTGTTAATCAACTATACTCCAATATAAAATTTAAAATTAAAAAAAAAAAATACAAGCAACTTTTGTTCACATTAATAAGCTTACTGTCCACTCTGGCCTTTTATTTTTTCCATCTCTTACATACTATTCCTAGCTATTTTCTAGAATATGGTTATGAATTATTTTTCTAATATTACTCTTTGAATTCTGAGAAATGTCTGTAAATTATATACGAGTTTTCATAAACACAATTGACATTTGGAATATAAGTTGAAATGGACTATCTATATATATCCAGATGCTAAAAATTATGAAGAATTTATAAAATTGTTTTTAAAATAGTTCTAAAGCAACTTTAACTGCATTTAGGCTTTGAGTACATCATTTCTTTTTTGTAATGTACACATATCATTCAGTACCTGAAAATGAATTATTGTTTCTTTATAAAATCAGAGTAAAGTGTGTCCAATGTCTATGTAAATAAAGTATAAATTTGGAAGAGATATTAAATGACCAAAGCTTATGGTACTTGCTGGAAAACCATATTTTGAAGAAATGAACATACAAATACTCAAGCATCATCCTGCATCCTGCCTTATCAGCAGCGGTGATCGCCAGGAGTGCAAACAAGGGAGAGGTATGAAAGAGAGGTTGAAAATAAGTGAAAAGTTGTCCCTCATAATGGAAACTTTTCCTTCAGAAACCATGCCTAAATATGTGTCAACATCTCCAGTATTTTTACTTTAGTAGTTTGACTTTAGGTTTCCATTCCTTCCAAGAGATTCTTTTTAAATTTATTCAAGTACTGTTTCCAGAAATTTATACTTGTTTCACAAATATTTACAGGGTTCTCCTCTGCCGTATGTGTCACTGCTTTAAAGTGATACCCAGGGCCTCCCTGGTGGCGCAGTGGTTGAGAGTCCGCCTGCCGATGCAGGGGATACGGGTTCGTGCCCCGGTCTGGGAGGATCCCATATGCCGCGGAGCGGCTGGGCCCGTGAGCCATGGCCGCTGGACCTGCGCGTCCGGAGCCTGTGCTCCGCAACGGGAGAGGCCACAACAGTGAGAGGCCCGCATACCGCAAAAAAAAAAAAAAAAAAAAAAAAGTGATACCCATCACATGGTATTTACTGCAAGGTTATTATTATTATTATTATTTTTTTTTTTTTTTTCTTTTTGCGGTATGCGGGCCTCTCACTGTTGTGGCCTCTCCCGTTGCGGAGCACAGGCTCCGGATGCGCAGGCCCAGCGGCCATGGCTCACGGGCCCAGCCGCTCCGCGGCATATGGGATCCTCCCAGACCGGGGCACGAACCCGTATCCCCTGCATCGGCAGGCGGACTCTCAACCACTGCGCCACCAGGGAGGCCCCGTGCAAGGTTATTTTTAAGGTTCATCTCTTATTTTGCAGCAGCAAATGTTTGGGTGAGTAGGCAGAGAATCTTTTTATTTCTATTTTTAAAAGTGCGGCAAGTGTGTAGAGATGAGTTTTAATTGATTTGCCAGAGGTCAGAAAGCAAGTCAAAGGCAGTTCTTGGCCCAGAGCTCCAATCTGCTGAAATCAGCTCAGTGTTCTTAATCATCTATATGTATTGATCAGCTGACATATTTTACTCCTCCACTACCTCCTTAAGAATTAAAGTGACATGTAGACCATGTTTTTATTTGCAAATCATCAATCAATTAATCATCTGACATATATCATTTTTTAAAACTTCAATACTATTTGGTATAACCCACTTCTGGCTTTGAAATCAGGGGAAAAAAAAAAAACAACTGTTTTTTTGCATGCCGGCTATGTTCTTTGCAGTAGAGAGACTACTTTCTGAGTAAGATAGATGAAATAAGTTTGATTTACAAACATGGCTACCCTGTGACCCAGCAACTAAAAAATAAACATTGGCCAATGTGTCCTGGATACTGCTCCAGCATTACGGCCAGTGAGATATTGGAGTTTTTTATTTTTAACGTCATATTTACAAGGCCTCTAATAAGTTCCATGGCGTCCCCTTTCCTCTCCCTACTTCTTCCAGGCAAATATCCGTCATTTGCTTAGCTTGCTTTTAAAATTCCTCTCATTTGGAATAAAGATTTGTCTTCTGTAATTAGTGATGACTTAATGGGAATAACCTAGGTAAAGCTGGCATACCATACACTATGGTTAAATGATTATTAGAGGTATTTTTCAAAACACAGGGTTTGCTACATTGTAGTAGGGAAACTAGAGAAATATTAAGCAAAACGTGAAAGATGGAAAGGGAGACTTGGGAGTATAAAATACTTTGCATATCCTGAGAGTTCTGCTTGCTGGCGTTCACTAAGATTGAGGAATGTGAGTAGTACAGTGACTGTAGATTCCAATGAAGATGGTAAAGGAGAAAGTTAACGTGATCAGTGCAAAGCCAGTTTCCTGGCTTGAGCTCTGCGGTAGGCACAGGAAGAGGAACAGTGGGTGTGTGTTCAGGTCTTGAACTGCAATACAGCTTTAGAGCTAGAAGGGAGTGATTTACAAGAGTGATTTTTCAGTACTTCTGCAAGAATGATTTCACCAGTTTCTAATGGGATGGCTTGTTAAGAAAAATTAGGAGGTATTATTTTCGTGTTGATCATAACTTCACTGTATTACCCTGGTCCGTATTTTCCACTGTGCTCTCTTTATTCCATATGCGTATAAGTAGCCCTTGCTATGTGATTTTCCTCTTTCTTGCATAAACTGTTCTTGCTCTTTTTAGGTTCACAGAGCCTGATGTATTCAATCATGTCAGTGTCACCACCTCTCAGCATCATCCTTATTGGTAAGCCACCAAAATTGCACTTTTGCAGTAGACCCTTCCTGGTCATTAATGAAAAGGTTAAACAAAGTACATGTATTTCTGAAATTTATGAACACTTTTGATATCCTTTTTCTAAATCACTCAGCTCTCTACTCACTTTGTTCTATTTTCTGCTTTTGCTAATTTCTTCTTAAGAAAATATAAAAAATTAAATTCAATAATAAATACTGTGGGATTTCCCTGGTGGCTCAGTGGTTAAGAATCCACCTGCCAGTGCAGGGGACATGGATCGATCCCTGGTCCAGGAAGATCCCACATGCCACAGAGCAACTAAGCCCATGTGCCACAACTACTGAGCCTGTGCTCTAGAGCCCGCGAGCCACAACCACCGAGCCTGTGTGCCACAACTACTGAAACCCGTGCGCCTAGAGCCTGTGCTCCGCAACAAGAGAAGCCACCGCAATTAGAAACCAGCACACAGCAACAAAGAGTAGCCCCCGCTCGCCACAACTAGAGAAAGCCTGCACGCAGCAATGAAGACCCAACACAGCCAATAAATAAATAAATACATACATACATATTTAAAAAAATAAAAACAGTAAACTGATTTAAAAATAAATAAATAAATGCAGTTAGTGTGGTAGAGTTTGGTAGAAAAAATATAAAAATACAAAATGAGAGAATAATCTGGTCACATCATTTTGCAGTTCACTCTGTTGTCTCCTCTCTAAACCTTTGTAAATATACTCTATGTTTGCAGCATCCTTTCTCACCTCTCCTTCACTTAACTCCTCTTGTTTCCTTCTATAGCCCACTTTTCCCTTGACTAGCCCGTGGCTGTGTTATGTACTCTCTTATATAATTCTGGACACTTTGGGTTTTTACTCTTTTAGCCTCTATCACACTGTCAATATTGTCACTACTCTGGGAATTATTTGAGGGCAGTAATACATGTTTGCATGTTGTTATTGTCAAATATTACAGTCTGGCCTAGGAGATTCAATAAACATTTGCAGACAGGAAGGAAGGAGGGAGGGTAGAAAGAAAGGCAGGCAGATGGAGAGGAGGAAGGGCAAAAGGAAAAGAAAATGCAGTTTTTAAGTGATTAATGAACACTAAGTAATGCCACCTGCCCTTCCGATTTTAACTTCCCAGTTCTGTGACTATTTACATTATTTTTATGGGTTCATGGAAACACAGCTGGAAGCTGACGCATGGAGCAGTCGTCCACTGTGAGCACATCCTCAGAAAGTGGACTGTTCTTATCTTTTTGTTTTTAAAAATAATATGATGCCATGATGGTTGGTAAGACAATGACCAAAAGCATAGATGAATCACTGTGAGATCCAAACCCTGAGACAGAGAATGACTCCCCTTCAAGCCATTCCCTTGCTATAGTATTGTACACAAGTATGTGTTTAATGATCGCAGAGTGATGGTGATGATGAAAGTGACAACGGACAGTAATTTCCAAAAGCTTTCCTTTCCATTTCACATATACACATTCCCTTGAGTCTAGGGATAGTTTGGATTTACTCTCATACTACTGCATTTAATGCAGACAGACTACAGATGAAATTATGAGAAATAATTTAGGAAATTTAGACGCAGTTAAGTGAATTCCATTTTTACCTGTGTGGAATAGTGCATAAATGCCCCATTTCTGTGAAAATACCAATTGTTTGTGATTTATAAAGCTAATGTTAACTCTTCACCAGATTATGTATTTCTAAAAACTGCAAAATGAGGGTGGTCCTATCTGCTTTGTAACCATGACTCAGATTATTGTTGGCTAGATTTCTAAAGATTCCCAGGATTTCTTTAAAACACCTAGTCCTAGAATAGCTCCCGGCTCAATTCTTCAGGCTCCTTTGAGCAAGCTATCAAGAAACACTGCTGAAGGCATTTCCTGTTTCCTTTGCACTTTTCTCCGATTTCTATGACATACTTAATCTGGGTCTTGTGACCTGTCAACTTTTAATAGTTCTAATTGTCCAACTATCTGCTCTTGTGTGATCATAAAATCCTTTTAACATTTCACTTTTCCCCTCAAGAAAATGTATCCCGATTTCCGGGATGTGACCTTCAGCTTCTTTGGTAAATACGCAGGCAGAGAATTCATTCAGGCTCTCAGCAAAGGCAGCCTCATCTGTCACTGACTTCCCACTCATCCCCTTAATGGCCCTATGGATGCCTTGCTGGGTTGTGTGCTTTTAATGTCATAAAAGAAGTTTGTCTTCTGAGTTGGTAATTTTTTTGCCTCTTTTTTCTCCCCTGGGTCCTTTTAGAGTTCCCTTCTAAGTATAGAGGATTTGATTTTCTATTTAAGATTTCTGGATCTTGGAAAAGGGTAGGGGAGCCTTTTCTTTGCTGCATCATTCTAGAAACATTACTTTTCCACTGTGATCTTGTAAAAGGCTAAACAAATTTACCACTTATTAGTGGGACTGGCATTCTGGGTGATGCTGTGTTTTTAAAAACCATTTCCCCGCTATTTACCCTGACCTTAATTCAGTGGCATGTCTCTTTCTGAGTTAATGATTATATGCTGTATTTAATTTTCTGTCTTCCTAAAATTCCATGTTGTCTCTAAACACCTCTACCTTGTATCTGGGATTAAATCCTATGCTTAATGAGGTTTAATCACTGTTTTCCACATTCTCTTTCCTTTGAGTCCTAAATATTATTTAATCATAGACCTGGCATTCTTTCCTCCCTTTTCAGGTTGATGTACACATTAAATTAGAAAGCAGCTTTGCACCAGATCCAGCCCTACTTCCTCCACTTGATGTAATCCTGTCCTATACATAGGTAATTAAAATCTTCCACTATTACTACCCTGCCCTTTTCTTGCTGTGTATGTGTGTGTGTGTGAGATATTTCATAGTTCACTTCTGCAAGACAGTCTATAGCATTACTGTTATCACATTTTCAACAACTTTATAATACATAACTCCTGCCCTTCATCACAGCTTGTTTCAGAAAACTATTAATAAGGAACTCTCAAATTTTCCCTCTAAACAAAGCATTATATTTTTAAGTTTCTGTTGATTCTTACTGATATGAGTGCCTAATAGAGAGTAGTCATTAAAAGGCTTATAAAAGTCCCAGAATTAATATACTAATATTAACAAGGTTTTACTAAACAATAATTGACCACTTTAGGTAAGCAAGTCCCCGGGGTGGCTAGGAAGTGATTAAAATAGACACACATGTCACATGTGTGCTGATGACCTTATGAAATGGCCGCATATCTTAAAAAGAAACAGAGCCCTGTGTATAAAGGAAATGTTGAAAATCTGGGAGCAGTCTTTGGATTGTTTGCTGCCACTGCTTCTAGGCAACAGGAAAGAGATGTTTACAGTCTGGGCTTTCCCCTGCCCCCACCTCTAGAAGCTTCTCATCTGCTGCTGCTGCCGCTGCTGCGGATAGAACTACAAGCCCTGGTGCCTGGTAATGCCCCTCCCCCACCCCGCTGCCTGCTCCGGGAGCCCAGCTGTTAAGACCTATCTAGCTAATCACCCCCTTTACCACCAGGCTCGTTTGTGGAAGTTAACGTCATGTTCAGAGGACAGTGCTGCCTGAAGAGGGGAGGATTTGATTTCTCATTTTACCTGGAAGAAAAACAGCACCAGGACTAAGGTGCCTCTTTTGTCCTTGATGTTTGACTCCATTTTAACTCACCTTGGGCGCTGCGGCGTAACCCAGTGAAGTGGGATCACAGCCCTCCAGCTGAAGTAGACCTTAGAATGGGAACCCTTGACCTGAGCTTCAGAAAAATAGTTTTTCTCAAAGGGAATGCCCGCGTTTTCCAAAAGGATAAACAGAAAAGAATACAATTTTTAATTTACTTTTTAAAAACATGCAGCCTATATCTGTTAAGAAGTGGAGGGGTGGAAATTCAAAAATAACATTTAAAAAAAATAACAATAATTGAATATCAAATTCTAAAATAATTCATTTCTGACCTCATGAAACAAGTTTAATTCTTTTTTTATCTTGTAGAAAGCAGAAAGAAGATATTTGAAAAAGAAAGGGAAGACATGTCTGAGTGAATTGAGGGAAAGAAAAATTGAGCACTCGGGCTGTTAGGCCAAGGTTACTGTTCTAGTTGCCAGGAAACCTCTTCCACCTTATTTTGATACTACCCAGAGCTGGCTCAGGCTGACCAAATAGAAGAGCAGCTGAATTTCAAACATGTCAGCTCGACAGAAGCTGGGTGCAACCTCTCAGGGATGTTGTAGGCCGCCTCCATTTCTCCATGTGTGGGGAGGGTAGACTAGTGGGTTTCCTAGCTCCTTTCATTCTAACTTTCCCTGATTAACGATTCTTTCAGTATACAGTACACAGTCACGTGGAGAGGTCTTATAGTCTACTCCTTATGAATCCAGACTTTGGGGGGGTCGATGTCTGTGTTCCAACTCTGGCCCTGTTGCTTGTCAATCAGGTCAGTGCTCTTCTGGGTTTTCCTTTCTTCATCCATAAAGTGGGAAGTATCCCTCATAGGACCGTTACAGTGATTTAATGAGATAATACACATCAGTCACTTAGAACACTGCCTGGAACATAGTAAGCACCCAAGTAATGTTGGCTGTTATAATTAATATCCTTTTTGATGAATTAAAGGAAAGAATTGGTAATTAAAATGCATTTTCATGTTATTTGCTATCATAGTTATTATCACCAACAAAATGTGGTTAGTATTCAATATTTCTGGGCCTGATATTTTCTGAATTCCATGTGGATTAGAAGAAGAGACTCCAACCTAAAAATTAGATTCTAAAAATTGAGCTTAAATGTAGACATTTCTGAGGTCATTAAATTCTGTGTTTTTCTCACTATGTGCTTGTATTTCTGCTATGGGAGATGGGGCATTCGAGTGGGAGGGAGATTGAAGATATGGAAAGAATGAATGAGGAGGGAGAGAAAGAAAAAGAAGGACATAAGTGTGCAGAATAATAAGTTATTTATAACTGTATCCTGCATAGCAAGAAATATGTTGCTGAAAGGAAACCACCACAAACCCTATCATTTATGAAAAGTTTAGCATCAGGGCCTTAGTTCTATTTAGAGGCACATCAGGAAAGGGCATGACCCTGACTCCCGACCCACTAGCCCAGGTACAAATGGAAGTCTCTTTCTCAAGGACCCCTTGTTTTCTGTCTGAATTTCTCTTATATTTCAAACATTTACAATTTCAGGCAAAGCTTTATCAGGAGACCAAAGTGAGGGTTTGGCTGGAAGTTTTGAACTATCATGCTCTAATTACAACCTGTTTGGCTATGGCTGTTGGTCATAGAAAGTATGGAACACCTGCACTTCACAGCCAGTCCAGGATATGATTCCATTGTAATTTAAGTGTTGACTTTATAAGGCTTTATTTTACTTGGACGCTTGTTATCTTAGAGATCAGCCGTCTTCCTTTATACACTCATAACAACTGAGAGCTACTGAGAAACATTTGGTCATAATTTTTAACTGCCAAAGGCAGAGGGTGTGTGTGTGTGTGTGTGTGTGTGTGTGTGTGTGTGAGAGAGAGAGAGAGAGAGAGAGAGAGAGAGAGAGAGAGAGAGAGAGAGAGAGAAGGGGGGAGGGAGGGAGGGAGAGAGAGAGGAGATCTTCCTGTTTTCTTTCCCAATCAGTCCTCTACATTTGTGAGTCGTATCTATATTCAGGATTTGAACTCAGGGTCTTTCTTAAGGTGGCATTTTAAATGGTCTGAAAAAATACCAAAAGCCATGGTGTATGTTGGCAATTACCTGCCTCACAACTCTGGACCTTCAAATGGATCAGGAAACCAACTCTAGAATAGAGATTTTAAGAGAAGAGATAGGTTAAAGTTTGGCCCACCCCTCTGCTTGAAGGCTTCCAAAGAATGGGAATTTTAGATGATCATAAAACACAACTAACCTCACCAGGAAAGGAAAATGTAAGCAGTGGATCTAGTTTGCATGTTGTCCTATCTTGCAACTGAGAGGGATTTTTGTCCTGTTTCTAGGAATACTATTAGATTTTTCTGTTTTAAATATATTAATAAATACTATGATATTGACAGAAGGTAAATAAATATTTCATTAAGATGGAAGTTATGAGAGAGAGAGTTGACATTGCCTGGAGATTAAGAGAAAGCAATAACTAAGAGGGAGACCAAAGGACCTAACAGGAAAGACCCAGTAGGAAGCTCTAAAACCAGTGAAGTTGTAGGAACCAAGAACGCAGGTGATGTAGGATTACAGAGTTCATGGAAACAGAGTTAGGAGGCATGATGAGGGATTTAGAAAAATTTTTAAAGAATGTGGTATTTTTGTGACTTGATGTCCATTGCATTATGTAGTTATAGAATTTGCTGATATTATTTTATATTAATTTAGCAACTTTCTAACATATTCTGTAAGGACTTATAATTGTCCATGTAGAGCTGTTTAAGGACATTATTTTCGGGCTTCCCTGGTGGCGCAGTGGTTGAGAGTCCGCCTGCTAATGCAGGGGACACGGGTTCGTGCCCCGGTCCGGGAAGATCCCACGTGCCGCGGAGCGGCTTGGCCCGTGAGCCATGGCCGCTGAGCCCGCACGTCCGGGGCCTGTGCTCTGCAACGGGAGAGGCCACAGCAGTGAGAGGCCCGCCTACCACAAAAAAAAAAAAAAAAAAAAAAAAGGACATTATTTTCCCAGTGGATAGATTGAGTCAACTGTAATTCTGCTCAAAAGTACCTTGCTCCTATGTGGACAGGGTGTTTCTTTTTTTTTTTTTTTTTTTTTGTGGTACGCGGGCCTCTCACCGTTGTGGCCTCTCCTGTTGTGGAGCACAGGCTCCAGATGTGCATGCTCAGCAGCCATGGCTCACGGGCCCAGCCACTCCACAGCATGTGGGATCTTCCCAGACCGGACATGAACCCGTGTCCCCTGCATTGGCAGGTGGACTCTCAACAACTGTGCCACCAGGAAAGCCCCTGGACAGGGTGTTTCTGCTACAAGAGTTGTAGCACATTTTACATCCTAGAAGCCAAGTCACATGATCCACGAGACTGGTTGAAAATCGGAGTTTTAATCTCTGATGAGCTTGTACAAAAGAAACACAGCTGAAGGTGGAGAGTTTTATACTGAAAACAGTGGGATTACATGAAAATCTACATTCTGAATAGCGAGATACCTTCTCTACTTGAATCTAAGAACAGTGGCAGCCAGACTATAAATCCCACGTAGGAAAGTAAAGCATACCTTTTGGTAGAGGATACCCTAGAGGTATTAAGAATTTCAGAACTCCTGGTAAAATGGTTCAGCTTTATCACATTATATTGCAGAGAACCAGTAAATAAGCCCAGCCCATGGACACAGAGCACCCTAGCAGTTTCTTAGCACTTCAACTGAAATATGAATGGACAATCATTTTATGAGAAAAAAATGTCCCATAACATGGGAGATAGAACACACATAAAGCAAAGACAAAAGAACTTTGAAGAATTTTTAAACAACTCAGAGAGCAAAAAAAGTTTAAAAAATTATGATTAATGTCTTCAAATAAATAGTGAAGCTGCTGCAACTTTGAAATAAGAAAAGGAGGCTGTAAAAAAGAGGAAAGAACATAATGGTGTTCTTGGAAATAACTGCAGGGACAAAGCATTCATCTGAAGGATTAAATTATGAAGTTGAGCAAATCTCCCCAAAAGTGGGAAAAGATATAGAAAGGAGGGAGAAAGATAATAAAATTAGGAGTTCACTGTAGGAGATTAACATTCAAAAAATAGAAATTTTAAAAAGGCACAATGGAAAAAAAATTAAGGAAAGAAAATTAATGAATAAATTATTTTAAAACATTTTCCAGAATTTAGAGATAGTTTTCTGACTGGAAAGGACAATTAAGAAGAGTCCAGAGCACAACTGGGTCCAAAAAGATGATTCAAAAACTTTATAAGGAAAAACAAGACACAAGTTTCTTAAAAGGATTGGGAATTATAATAGCATCAGACTTCTCAATACTAACTCTGGAAACTAGAAAAGAAGAAGAAATGCCTTCAAAACTCCCTACATGGGATTCTCATACCCAGCTGAACTCTCAATCAAATATAAGGGTAATAAAGACAACATCAGACATGCAAGGTCTCAAAAATTTGCCTCCCATTTACTCTTTCTCAGGAAGTTACTAGAATCTGTGTTTCAAAAGAAGGGTATAAGCAAAGTAGGAGGCAGATCTGGGGTCCATGAAACTAGGAATCCTTGACAAGAGAGCAGTACATAGAGAAAGGAAAGTTAAAAAAAAAAAAGACAATAAGTTGGATGAGGAAGGACACCTACTGCATGATTTCACTCATGTAGAATTTAAAAAACAAAAACCAAAACAAACAAAACAATAATAAATTCATAGATATAGAGAACAGACCAGTAGTTTCCAGAGGGGAAGGGGATTGGGGATAGGGAAAATGGGTGAAGGGGGTCAACTGTATGGTGATGGTTGGTAACTAGACTTGTGGTGATGATCTCTCTGTAGTGTATCTGCTGTGTATACAGATGTTGAACTGTAATGCTGCACACCTGACACATATATATATTTTTAATTACTTATAGAAAACAGATA
Organism: Mesoplodon bidens; assembly: GCF_964165515.1. NCBI lineage: Eukaryota > Metazoa > Chordata > Mammalia > Artiodactyla > Ziphiidae > Mesoplodon > Mesoplodon bidens. The sequence continues at coordinate 72,001,268 of NC_138176.1, read as the reverse complement.
TGTCACTTAAGAAGAGGAAGTATTAAATTATGAATTTGTTCTGATAGAACAGTGTGTAGAAGTCTGATAACTTTATTTGGTGTACATCAGGAAGGGTTTTTGTAATCTCTTTTTAAAACCTAGATAGTCAAGTCTTCCATTTTTTGACATTCTAGGCAGTACCTGGTATATGGTGGGTGCTCAAAAAATATTTTCTAAATGAATGATTAAATAAAATTTGATTGAATAAAATTGAATAAAATTTTGGGAAGTATTTTGAGACATCTAGAATCACAATTAGAGCAAACCAGAAAGAAAAGGACCTATTAAAAAAAAAAAAACTTAACTCATAGGGATTCTGTAGTCCTCATTCCAGTCTCTTAAAGTCCCACTATCATAAAATATCGTTTTGTACCTAAATTAGACCTCTAGTTTCAGAGCTTAAGATCATTTCCTCTTTTCCACCCATTCATTTTTGGATAAGAAAACTCTCTTAGCAGAATGGATCATAGGCAAACCTAAAGTCTGGGCAAGCTAGTGGTGTGCTATGCCTGGAAAAATTCAACTCATGCACATGTGGAGGTTTTTACAAATTTCTTGAACCTGGTGAGGAGTCAAGCACATAGCCAGAGTTTCAACAGCTAGAAATAGCCAGGAGTTACAAAACCTTTGAGAATGATAAGTCAAGTCTGTTCAAAAGATGGGACAGAATTCTCACTCTGATTAAGTAGTATCCCAGTAGAAAGACTGCTTTGGGAAGACTTGAAGGGTAAAGGAGCTTGCCTTGCCTTTCTGTCTGGATGTGCTGGTGTTTTGCCTGGCGTGTATAGCTGTCTGTTTGTAGTGAATTATATATATATTTTACCTGCATTAAGAGATAAATATGTATCTTGACTCTGCCCCTCGGGGTGGGGGGCGGAGTCAAGATGGTGGAGTAGAAGGACACAGAGTTTGTGTCTCCTCACAACTAGGGCATCTACCAGATGCTGGTGGGAGACCTCAACACTCAAGGGAACAGGAGGAACCCCCAAGCAACTGGGTAGGATATGGGGGGGGAGTGTGGGGGTATAAGAAGTGGGGGTGGGATGGGACCAGCATCCCTGAGAGGCAGCTGTGAGAGGGGAGGGGTTCCCACACCTGGAGAGGCCCACTCACCATGAGGGGATCAACAGGGACAGGGAGAAAACCCTCAGGGGTTGAGGATTGGAGAGGAATGTGGCTAGCATTTTCCCTGCCCACTCGGACCCCAAGGAGCCTGCTGGCATCCCGGGCCTAGTCCTCTGCCCTCTGAGGCCCTCTCTGGCAACGTGTAGGGGGGAAGAGGAAGAGTAGAGGTGAATGGAGAGGGACCCTCAGGGATCAGAGGATCAGGGAAGGAACATGGCTAGTGTTTCCCCTGCCCACTTGGGCCCCAGGGAGCCTTCTGGGGTCCCAGGCCTGGTTCTCCTCCCTCCAAGGCTGGAGGCAAACTGAGACCTTCTCTGGCTGCACTGAGCCTAGACCCCACCTCCCCCCCAAACCCCACACCTGCCTAAGCTCCATTCCCCCACAGCCAAGGCCTTTTTCAGCACCCCCCCCGCCTTTTTTTTTTGTTATTGTGGTTCTGTTTTACATTCCAATTGTTGTTTCATTTATATTTTCATTTTTTCTAATATATCTGTTTTCTAATTTTATTTTTTATTCCTTGTTATTATTCTTTTTCTTTTTTCTTTTGCTGCACAGTTTGCAGGATCTGGGTTCATGGGCTGGGGGTCAGGCCTGAGCTCATGTGGTGGGAGTACCAAGTCTGAACTGCTGGACTAATAGAGAACCTCAGACTCCAGTGAGTATTAATTAGAGTGAGGTCTCCCAGAGGTCCTCATTTAGGCACAAAGACCCAGCTATACATAACTGCCTGCAAACTCCAGTGTTGGAAACCTCAGGCCAAACAACCAGTAAGAGAGGAACATAGTCCCACCCATCAAAAAAAAAAATGAGACAACAAAAAAATATGTTACAGACAAAGGAGTAATGTAAAAACCTAGAAGACCAAATAAATGAAGAGGAAATAGGCAACCTACCTGAAAGAGAATTCAGAGTAATGATAGTAAAGATGATCCAAAATCTCAGAAATAGAATGGAGGCATGGATCGAGAAAATACAAGAAATGTATAACAAAAACCTAGAAGAACTAAAGAACAAACAAATAGAGATGAACAACATAGTAACTGAAATGAAAAATACACTAGAAGGAATCAATAGCAGAATAATTGAGGCAGAAGAATGAATAAGTGCACTGGAAGATAGGATAGTGGAAATAACTGCTGAGGAGCAGAATAAAGAAAAAAGAATGAAAAGGATTGAAGACAGTCTCAGAGACCTCTGGGACAGAGCTAAACACACCAACATTCAAATTACAGGGGTCCCATAATAAGAAGTGAAAAAGAAATGGTCTGAGAAAATATTTGAAGAGATTATAGTAAAAAACTTCCCTAACATGGGAAAGGAAATAGCCACCCAAGTCCAGAAAGCACAGAGCGCCCCATACTGGATAAACCCTAGGAGAAACACACCAAGACACGTATTAATCAAACAAAAATTAAATTCAAAGGAAAAATATTAAAGCAGCAAGGGAAAAGCAAAAAAACATACAAGGGAATTCTCATACGGTGGTTTTCCGGTAGAAACTCTGCAGGCCAGAAGGGAGTGGTAGGATATATTTAAAGTGATGAAAGGGAAAAAACTACAACCAAGATTACTCTACCCAGCAGGATATCATTCAGATTTGACGGAGAAATCAAATGCTTCACAGACAAGCAAAAGCTAAGAGAATTCAGCACCAACAAACCAGCTTTACAAATGTTAAAGGAACTTCACTAATAAGGAAACACAAGAGAAGAAAAAGACCCACAAAAACAAGCACAAAACAATTAAGAAAATGGTAATGATAGGAACATATATATTGATAATTACCTTAAATGTAAACAGATTAAATGCTCGAACCAAAGACACAGAATGGTTGAAAAGGCCCATATATATGCTGTCTACAAGAGATCCACTACAGACCTAGGGACACATACAGATTGACAGTGGGGGATGGAAAAAGATATTCCATGCAAATGGAAATCAAAAGAAAACTGGATTAGCAATACTCATATCAAAGTAGACTTTAAAATAAAGACTGTTACAAGAGATAACGAAGGACACTACGTAATGATCAAGGGATCAATCCAAGAAGAAGATATAACAATTATACATATTTATGTACTCAACATAGGAGCACCTCAATCCATCAGGAAAATGCTAATGGCCATAAAAGGGGAAATTGATAGTAACACAATAATAGTGGGGGGCTTTAACTTCCAGTTACACCAATGGTCAGATCATACAGACAGAAAATAAATAAGGAAACACAAACTTTAAATGACACAGTAGGCCAGATAGATTTGATATTTATAGGCTATTCCACCCAGAAGTGTCAGGATACACTTTCTTCTCAAGTGCACATGGAACATTCTCCAGGATAGATCACATCTTGGGTCACAAATCAAGCCTTGGAAAATTTAAGAAAATTGAAATTGTATCAAGCATCTTTTCTGATGACAATACTATGAGATTAGAAATAAATTATAGGAAAAAAGCCTGTAAAAAACACAAACACAGGGAGGTTAAACAGTGTGCTGCTAATAACCAAGATATCACTGAAGAAATCAAAGAGGAAATCAAAAAATACACAGAAACAAAGATGAAAACACAATGATCCAAAACCTATGGGACACAGCAAAAGCAGTTCTAAGAGGGAAGTTTATAACAATTCAATCTCACCTCAAGAAACAAGAAAAATCTCAAATAAACAACCTAACCTTATACCTAAAGCAACTAAAGAAAGAAGAACAAAGAAAACCCAAAGAACAAAGAAAACCCAAAGTCAGTAGAAGTAAAGAAATCATTAAGAGTAGAAATAAATTAAATAGAAATAAAGAAAACAATAACAAAGATCAATAAAACTAAAAGTTGGTTCTTTGAGAAGAGAAACAAAATTGATAAACCTTTAGCCAGACTCATCAAGAAAAAAAGGGAGAGGATGCAAATCAATAAAATTAGGAATGAAAAAAGGAGAAATTACAACTGACACTGTAGAAATAGAAAGGATCATAAGAGACTACTATAAGCAACTATATGCCAATAAATTGGACAACCTGGAAGCAACAGACAAATTCTTAGAAAGGTGCAATTTTCCAAGACTGAACCAGGAAGAATTAGAAAATATAAACAGACAAATCACAACTAATGAAATTGAAACTGTAATTAAAAATCTTCCAACAAACAAAAGCCCAGGACCAGATGGCTTCACAGGTGAATTCTATCAAACATTTAGAGAAGAGCTAACACCTATCTTTCTCAAAATCTTCCAAAATGTTGCAGAGGGAGGAACAGTACCAAATTCATTCTATGAGGCCATTACCACACTGATACCAAAGCCACACAAAGATATCACAAAAAAAGAAAATTACAGGCTAATGTCACTGATGAACATAGATGCAAAAATACTCAACAAAATACTAGCAAACAGAATCCAACAACATATTAAAAGGATTGTGCACAATGATCAAGTGGGATTTATCCTAGGGATGAAAGGATTCTTCAACATACACTAATCAATGTGATACATGATATTAACAAATTGAAGGATAAAAAGCAAATGATCATCTCAATAGATGCAGAAAAGGCATTTGACACAATTCAACAGCGATTTTTGATGAAAACTCTCAAGAAAATGTGCATAGAGGGAACCTACCTTAACATGACAAAGGCCATGTATGACAAACCCACAGCAAACATCATTCTCAATGGTGAAAAACTGAAAGCATTTCCTCTAAGATCAGGAATAAGACGAGGATGTCCACTCTCGCTACTCTTATTGAACATAGTTTTGGAAGTCCTAGCCACAGCAATCAGAGAAGTAAAAGAAATAAAAGGAATACAAATTGGAAAAGAACAAATAAAACTATCACTGTTCGCAGATGACATGATACTATACATAGAAAATCCTAGAGACGCTACCAGAAAACTACTAGAGCTCATCAATGAACTTGGCAAAGTTGCCAGGATACTAAATAAATACAGAGAAATCTCTTGCATTCCTGTGCACTAACAATGAAAGATCAGAAAGAGAAAACAAGGAAACAATCCTATTTGCCATCACATCATAAAGGATAAAATACCTACAGATAAACCTACCTAAGGAGGCAAAAGACCTGTACTCAGAAAACTATAAGACGCTGGTGAAAGAAATCAAGATAACACACAGATGGAAAGATATACCATGTTCTTGGACTGGAAGAATCAATACTGTGAAAATAACTATACTACCCAAAGCAATCTACAGATTCAATGAAATCCCTAATGAATTACAAATGACATTCTTTACAGAATTAGAACAAAAAATTTTACAGCTTGTATGGATACACAAAAGACCCTGAATAGCCAAAACAATCTTGAGAAAGAAAAGGAGAACTGGAGGAGTCAGGCTCTCTAACTTCAAAATATAATACAAAGCTACAGTAATCAAGACAGTATGGTACTGGCACAAAACAGAAATATACATCAATGGTACAGGTTAGAAAAATCAGAGATAAACCCACACACCTATGGTCACCTAATCTATGACAAAAGAGGCAAGGACATAGAGTGGAGAAAAGACAGCCTCTTCAATAAGTGGTGCTGGGAAAACTGGACAGCTACATGTAAAAGAATGAAATTAGAACACTACATAGCACCATACACAAAAATAAACTCAAAATGGATTAAAGACCTAAATGTACAACTGAACATTATAAGACTCTTAGAAGAAAACATAGGAAAAACACTCTTTGACATAAACCACAGCAAAATCTTCTTTGACCCACCTCCTAGAGTAGTGAAAATAAAAACAAATGGGACCTAATGAAACTTAAAACCTTTTGCACAGCAAAGGAAACCATAAACCAGACAAAAAGAGAACCCTCAGAAGGGGAGAAAATATTTGCAAATGAAGCAATGGACAAAGGATTAATCCCCAAAATATACAAACAGTTCATGCAGCTCAATATCAAAAAAAACAATCAAAAAGTGAGTGGAAGATCTAAATAGACATCTATCCAAAGAAGACATGCAGATGGCCAAGAGACACATGAAAAGATGCTCAACATCACTTATTATTAGAGAAATGCAAATCAAAACTACATTGAGGTATCACCTCACACTGGTCAGAATGACCATCATTGAAAAATCTACAAACAATAAATGCTGGAGAGGGTGTGGAGAAAAGGGAACCCTCTTGCACTGTTGGTGGGAATGTAAATTGATACACCCACTGTGGAGAACAGTATGGAGACTCCTTAAAAATCTAAATATGGAACTACCATATAACCCAGCAATCCCTCTACTGGGCATATACCCTGAGAAAATCATAATTCAAAGGACACAGGTACCCCAATATTCCTTGCAGCACTGTTTACAATAGCCAGGACATGGAAACAACCTAAATATCCAACAACAGATGAATGGATAGAGATGTGGTACATATATACAATGGAATATTACTCAGCCATAAAAAGGAATAAAACTGGGTCTTTTGTAGAGATGTGGATGGACCTAGAGTTTGTCATACAGAGGGAAGTAAGTCAGAAAGAGAAAAACAAATATCATATATCAACACATATATGTGGAATCTAGAAAAATGGTACAGATGAACCTATTTCCAGGGCTGGAATCGAGATGCAGATGTAGAGAACAGACATGTGGACATGGGGATGGCGGGTGGGGAAGGGGAGGATGGGATGAATTGGGAGATTAGGATTGACATATATACAGTACCATGTGTAAAATAGATAGCTAGTGAGAACCAGCTATAAAGCACAGGGTGCTCAGCTTGGTGCTCTGTGATTACCCAGATGGGTGGAATGGGGGGAGTGGGTGAGAGGGAAGTGCAAGAGGGAGGAATACATATAGTTGATTCACTTCATTGTACAGCAGAGTCTAACACAATATTGTAAAGCAATTATACACCAATAAACAAAAAGTGGGTAAAACTGAACTATAATATATATATATATATATATATATATACACACACACACACACACATACATACACACACACAAAAGAGAGCTCATATCCTTTGCCTATATGTGTTGGTGTCTTCCTGTCAATCACAAAATCATCAAATTTTTGACAACCATGCAATCCTATAAGTAAGAATCTTTCATATATGTGAAGACCATTCTACCTTTCAACTTCCTCTTCTCTGGATGTAATACCTTTTTAAAATGAGTTATTTCAAGCCACCTAATCATCATTCCTTTCATCTAATTGCCACTATCGTGTTCAAGCTCATTGAAAATGTTTGGTATTTTTTCTTAATAGTTTTAACCATGATGGGTTTTTTTTTGTTTTTGTTTTGTTTTGTTTTGTTTTTACTGTAGTTCTGTAGAAAATGCATCTCTACCTTGACTTTAAAGACCCATGTTCAGATTCATGTTTGCCATAAATTCTGTGTTCTTTGGTATTTATTTCACTACTTTTTAAATGAAATCATGGTAAATTAGAGAATACACTACTATGCAGTTGTGAGGATTATTATGGTAATGTGAAATGTGTTGAGAAATATCCCTGATACATAATGAGTATTCAAAGAAAGTTAATTTCTTTTATGCATTTATCAATATATGATTGTTCTTAATATCATACTCATGCATTTATTCTTATATATTTATAGCAGGATTTAATATTCAGTGATAAAAACAGGACATGGTAATTTACCATAGGGGTTGAGAAATGGTCTTATTGAGAAATACATTTTCCAGAATTCTCTTCCCTGTATGGTTCCAAGTTAGGGTTGCCTACAAGAAAATTTATGTAAGATTTGAAAGATGGAAGTGAAGCAGCACTAATTATGATCAGAAGGTTTGTGCAGGACCTCAAACACAGCTGCAGCTTACGCATGTTGTAGCTGATCTTCAGATACACTTTGTTGATGTCCTGCAGCAGCTGAATCTGCAGCTTCTTTGTCTCTCACTGGATATTCTCAGCTTCTCTGAGACCTGGGCCAGACACCTACACAGCTATGAGGTCTAGTGTGCCAGCTTTAAAATATACAGGTCACTGTGTGGTCAGATTTAAATGCAATGAGAGCTAGCTGTGAGCAGTTTCCAGTTTGTCTTCTGGGTTCCTGTTTATTCATTTAGATTCCAATTTGCCTTTGCTTTCACTCATTTCATGCCCAGCTTTTAATCTTAGATGTGTGGCCTGCTTACATTCATGACTTCAGCCCTCTTTAGACACAGAATGTCTTTCCGTAGATGCCATTACCAGCTCCCACAATTCAGTCAGTTCTATCATAAATCCCTTATTCCTTATCTCTCATAGTGGTCCTTCTTGCTTCAACTGATATGCCATACGTAACTGGCTTACTATTTTGGGAAAAAGTATTTTTTTTAATTTGAAAAGATGACTTTTTTTTTTATATCTGAGGCTCAAGAACTAGTCTCGTTTAATCATTCCATAGCAAATGTAGTGTGAGTTATAAAAGCACTGTTTGCGTCCAACTCTCATTCATCTATTATCTTTTTTTCCATTTAGGTAATCCATATTTATTGAATCTCTGTTGTGTGCCAGGACTTTGCCAATTAGCTTGCATTATCTCACTTAATCTTCACAGAAATTCCATGAGGTGGGTTACTATTGCTATTGTCTATAGAAATGAGAGAATAAAAGTTCAGAGATAGCTGAGTTTCATATTGTCTCTGTGTTACTGGAACATAGTTCATGGCCCATTTGAAAACTACCAACACATCAGTTTATAGAAAATCATAAATGTTGTTTACAAAGTGAGGGGACATACCAAATTTCAGACAAATTAAATATCACAGTGAGTTGTGAAACTTTATTTGGTTAAAGGTCACACATAGAAGATGGTACAGCCAAGAGTTTGAGTCTAGTATCTGAGTCCTGAACCAATATTCTATACTACCACACATTTTAGCATCATACTCTGTGAATCAGTTTGTTGTTTTCCACAAAATCTTGTGAATTGTGATTGGGATTACACTGAATATATTGATCCATTTAGGAAAATTTGACATCTTAGGAATATTGATTCTTTCAGTCTAAAAATCTGTTATGTTTCTCCATCTGTTTCCATCTCCTTTACTTTCTCTCAACTTTTATTTTTAAGTATAGAGGATTTACACATCTTTTGTTAAATTTATTCAAGTATTTTATTTTTATATGAATTACCCTTCCAAGTCCAAGGAATTAGGTAAGTTTTTTTTAAGTTATTGTGACACACTCTTGCTCATTTTAATTAATTAATTAATTAAATTTTTGTTTGTTTATTTATTTATGGCTGTGTTGGATCTTCGTTGCTATGCGCAGGCTTTCTCTAGTTGCAGTGAGCTGGGGTTACTCTTTGTTGCGGTGTGCGGGCTTCTCACTGTGGCGTCTCCTCTTGTTGTGGAGCACAGGTTACAGGCACGCGGGCTTCAGTAGGTTTGGCACGTGGGCTCAGTAGTTGTGGCACATGGGCTTAGTTGCTCTGCAGCATGTGGGATCTTCCCAGACCAGGGGTCAAAGCCGTGTCCCCTGCATTGGCAGGCAGATTCTTAACCACTGAGCCACCAGGGAAGTCCCAGAATTAGGTAAATTGTAATAATGTAACAAAACACACAGTGACAGAACTTGACTAGATAAAAGCTACTTATTAATGGCAAAATTTTCAAGTTGGGTAACCCCTTTGCAACCTGTTATGGTAATATAAATATACTAACCAAAATATAGATAAATGTAGATCACTGTACCCTGAATAAGTACATTAGAATACATAATTAAATAGTACTCCAAATTTAGAATGTCTTGAGTTATTTCTTAGTGAGTCACTGGATTTTGGTGTTAGATGGCAGAGTAAAAATTATCAAATACTAATGGAAGCAATGAGAAAATTGGTTCCATAGGCGTTCAGCTAAGATTGTCAAGATTGCCAACACAATGATTGGCCTAAAAAGTGGGGTTCTCAGATCAAGGCTGGTGGAAATTTCAAGAGCAATGGGAATACATAGTACTTCATCATCTCAAAATCTGTGGGCATTTATGAAGGATGACATGGGACTAAATATAAGCTTCTAAGTGATGCAGATAAGATGTGCATTTTGAGAATCTAGTGACAGTTCTAGTAGTATGACAATGAGAAGAAAGGAGGTGATAAGACTTATGATGAAAGTTAGTATTTTGTTCATTCAAATGAAAGTTTCCAGCATGAAAATGGGTAAGTAATGGAAGGTATTTTTCAGCATGAATTGACAACATATACTTGTTTACCAGGGTCAAACTAGAAGCTATAGAATAATGATGCACTAATTGATTATAATTCTAGTATTAAGGATTTAGCAATAAAGAAGCAGATACTCTTTGTGCTGGCCCTACTTATAATTCTTGGTGGCACTCAGGGCTATTCAGGTCTCTGAATGTGTAGTATATAAAATTGACTCCAATCCTCCCCTGCATGAATATTCTGCCATGGTCTCATCAAGGGTAGTTTATATATTTTTGTTATGGGACTTTAGGCTTAATTAAGGGTCTTCCTTAGTCAATGGCAGGTGGGGGAAATGTAACAAAGTGCCAGTTCCAAGAGTAGGTGGTAAGGGCCTCAAGTGTTTGCACTATTCTCCTTGTACCTCTGCCACGATCCTAAGAAAGGTTTCCCTAGGTACCTATTATTCCTTCAGCCAGAGCTCTGGAGTAGGCCTGAATGATGCGTCAGGATTAGCTAGACCTGCAGCTTAATGCAGAAACCACCAGGCCATGCACTACCTCACATTTCTGAGAATAAATGATTAACTTGTTTTAAGCTTCTGAGTTGAGGTTGTTTGTTCAGCAGCCACACTGCAGCAACAATTAACTGATACAAACTTGGTACTGAAGTAGAGAGCAGATATAAGTAAAACATGAAATACATGCCATTGGATTTGGGACTGAGTCATGGGTGAAGACTGGGAAAACGGTACGGAAACTGAAAAATATCTGGGGGAGCTCTAATCAAAATGGTAGAGGAGAAGGACATAGAACTCACCTCCTCCCACAAATGCATCAAAAATACACCTACAAGTGAAACAATTCCTTCTGAACACTAGCAGAAGACCTCAAACACATGAAAGGTCAAGAAAGATCTCTGTAATCAGGTAGGATGAAAGGAGAATAAAAAGGAAGCAGGACAGGATCTGCGTCCCAGGGAGGGAGCTTCAGCATCCTGGGAAGCCCCCTCACTGGTGGAGAGATCAGCTTGGACAGAAAGGCAGCTTCAAATGCTCAGAGGAGAATGCAACAACTGGTTAATGGCAGGCAGAACAGAGACTTACACAGATGGTCTATGCCACTGCTCCACACTCCCCAGCCTGAGATGTGTGTCTGCTGGTACAGGCAGGGGCTGGGTGCTGAAACTTGGGGTTTAGAGGACAGATCCAGGGAGAGAACTGGTGTTGACTGCATGAACACAGCCTGAAGGGATTGGGGTGTGGTACAACCACAACTGGGAGTGTTCACAGAAGAAGCCTGAGCCACCATAGAAGGGAGCTGCCACTGTTTAGTGGCACTCAGAGGGCAGGACTGCCATTGCAGCCTCTTTCTACACACAGTGATCACCACTTCACCTTGGTGGGCTCTGGGAGCAGACACCAGCAGGTTGCCCATGTGCAGAGGCAGGGCTGAGGCCACATCTGAGCCCCAGGGGCTGCATGACTTGTGAAACAGGGCTGAAATCTTTCCCCATGGCTGCATGAGCCACAGACTTACACTTTTGCCATTGGCTTTGTGAATTCAGCACCTGGGGGACATCCAAACAAACAATGGGTGCTCCCTCAGCTGGGACGGGTCTGCCCTTAGCAGCTGTGGGCTTTGTGAGCATGTGCATTCAGGGGGCTGGGACATGCCAGGGTCTGAGCTGCCTCCATAGCTCCAACAGCAGTTCCAGGTGCATGACTACTGTAGTCCTGGGACCTGATTTCAATGGATCTGCTCTGGTGGCCTTGTGAAAACAATGCCTGAGGGACACCAGAGCCGAATGCTGGCATTCCCACAGTTGAGATGGGGCTGAGGGCAGTGCCAACAACAGTGTACTTTGTGAGCCCACATAAAGGGTGACATGTTACACAACAGAGCACACTCACCAGTGAACATCTCTGGTGGAGGACTACTCAGTGGCTCCTCTCCCAGTGGGAGCACTGAAATCCTGCCTACTTTACACCACTGCTCAGAAACATCTGTGGGCTTACACTGAACAACTAGGGAGCAGACCCTGCCACTGAGAGGGCAGTGACAACCACAGAGCAAAGAGGAGACCCTGCTCAATATCCAATGTGGCTCTGGTCACCACAACGTCATTCACACATCTTATCAGGAGGATAATGGACAGCATACACTGAGGAAAGAGGCAGCAGACATCCAAAATAAAAACAGCCCTTCCACCAGAAACATTAAACCCACGCAGGCTATGCAGCGATGTTCCCACATAAAAATAGCTCTCCAAGACCACAGTAGATAATTGTTTCTCCTAAACTCATAGAGCAAGAGAAATATAAGTAAAAAAAGAATCAGAGGAAACACTTCCAATTAAAACATCAAGAGAATTCCCCTGGAAGACCAAACAATGAAACAGACCTATTCCGTCTAATAGATATCCAGTTCAAAAAGGACATAATGCAAATACTGAAGGAATTAAGAAAAGCTATTGACAGACATGCAGATTACTGTAAAAAGGAAGCAGAAAATATAAGGAGGAGTTAAGAAAATTTAGAAAATTCATTTGCAGAGATGAAAGCTGAACTAAAGGCAATGAATATAAGAATGAATAATGCAGAAGAATGAATAAGTGATCTGGAAGATAGAATAATGGAAATCACCCAATTAGAACAGCAAATAGAAACCAAAATTTTTTTTTTTAAAAGCAATACAAGAAACCTATGGGATAATACAAAACATGTCAATCTATGCATAATAGGGATCCCAGAAGAAGAAGAAAGAGAAAAAGGGATTGAAAATGTATTTGAAGAAATTATGGCTGAAAACTTCCAAAACCTAAGGAAGGAAACAGATGTCTAGGTGCAGGAAGTACAGAGAGTCCCAAACAAGATAAACCCAAACAGACCTACACCAAGATATATAATTAAAGTGGCAAAAGTTAAAGAGATGATTCTAAAGGCAGCAAGAGAAAAACAAAGAGTTAATTACAAGGGAACCCCCATAAGTCTATCAGCTGATTTCTCTACAGAAACTTTGCAGGCCAGAAGCAGGTGGCAAGATATATTCAAAGTCCTGAAAGGGAAAAATCTGCAACTTAGTATAATCTATCCAGCAAAATTATCATTTAGAATGGAAGGAGAGATAAAGAATTTCTCAGACAAGCAAAACTAAAAGAATACAGCAGTATTAAACCTATCCTAAAGGAAATTTGAAAGGTCTTCTCTAAATGGAAAAGAAGACTCTATAGGAAAGAGAAAATCACAATTGGAAAGTAAATCACTTAAATAAGTCAGTACACAGATTTTAAAAAAATCAAAAAAGTTCTGTGAAAGCAATGATAATCACAATGAACAGCAAAAGGATGAACATGAAGATGTAAAAGAGGACATCAAAATCATAAAGTGTGGGAGAGAGGAGTAAGAAAATATAGATTGTTTTCTTACAATGTGTTTGAGCTTATATGACTACCAGTCTAAAGCAAGTAGATATAGGAAGGGGTTAACCTACTTGAAAAACAGGGCAACCACAAATCAAAAACTTACAGTATATTCACAAAAAACAAAAAGAAGAGAACATAAGGATGATACAAAAGAACAACATCAAACCACTAAAGAAAAAACAAAAAGAAAAAAAGGACAAAGAAGAAACATAAAACCAATGTGAAAACAAGGTCTAAAATGACAATAAATACATATACCAATAATTACCTTAAATGTCAATGGACTAAGTGCTCCAATCAAAAGACACAGAGTGGCAGACTGGATAAAGAAACAAGAGCCTACATTATGCTGTCTACAAGATACTCACTTTAGGGCAAAGGACACACATAGATTGAAAGTGAGGAGATGGAAAAAGGTATTTCATGCAAATGGAAATGACAAGAAAGTGGGGTTCACAATACTCATATCAGACAAAATAGACTTTAAAACAAAAGCTATAAATAAAGATAAATAAGGACACTATATAATGATAAAAGGATCAATACAAGGAGAAGATATTACACTTGTCAACATATATGCACCCAATATAGGAGCACCCAAATACATAAAAAAAAAAAATACTAACAGAAATAAAGGGAGAAATGATGGGAATACAGTAATAGTAGGAGACTTTAATACCCCACTCACATCAGTGGACAGATCTTTGAGACAGAAAATCAATAAGGCAACAGAGATCCTAAATGATACAATAGAGCAGTTAGACATAATTGATATTTTCTGGACATTTGATCCAAATAAAAAGAGAATACACATTCTTTTCAAGTGCACATGAAATAGTCTCTAGGATTGACCACATACTAGGGCACAAAACAAGCCTCAACCAATTTAAGAGTTCTATTTCAGGCATCTTTTCTGACCACAATGGCATGAAACTAGAAATCAACCACAGGAAAAGAAATGAGAAAAAAACAATTACATGGAGACTAAACAACATGCTACTAAAAAAACCAATGGGTCAGTGATGAAATCAAAGAAAAAACTTAAAAATACCTTGAGGCAAATGACAATGAAAACACAACCACACAAAATCTATGGGATACAGCAAAACTGTTCTTAGAGGGAGGTTCATAGTGATACAGGCCTTCTTTAAGAAACAAGAGAAACCTCAAGAAAACCTAACCCACCACCTAAAAGAATTAGAAAAAGGAGAACAAACAAAACCTCAGTTCAGCAGAAGGAAGGAGATAATAAAGATCAGAGTGGAAATAAATAAAAGAAAATAGAAAAAAATCAATAAAACCAAGAGCTGGTTCTTTGAAACAAAATTGACAAACCTCTGATCAGGCTCACTAAGAAGAAAAGAGAGAAGACCTAAATAAACAAAATATTTAAGAAATGAAAGAAGAGAAATCACAACTGATACTGCAGAAATACAAAAAAAAGAGAGAGAATACTATGAACAATTATATGTTAACAAATTTGACAACCTAGAAGAAAGGGACAATTTTCTAGAAACATACAGCCTACCAAAACTGAATCAAGAATGAACAGATAAATTGAACAGACCAATCAATAGAAGTGAAATAGTATCTGTAATAAAAAACTCCCTACAAACAAAAGTCCAGGACCAGATGGCTTCACTGGGGAATTCTACAAAACACAGGAAGAAGAATTTACAGTGATCCTTCTCAAACTCCTCCAAAATACTGAAGAGGAAGAAGCACTCTCAAAGATGTTCTATGAAGCCACCATCACCCTGATACCAAAACCAAAGACACTACCAAAAAAAAAAAAAATTGCAGGCCAATACCTTTGATGAATATAGATGTAAAAATTCTCAACAAAATATTAGCAAATAAAATCCAACAACACATAAAAACGATCATACAACACGACCAAATTGGATTCATTCCAGGGTCACAAGGATGGTTCAACATATGCAAAATCAATATAATACACCACAACAAAAGACAAGGCAAAAGCCACATGTTCATCTAAATAGATACAGAGAAAACACTTGATAAAATTCAGCACCCATTTATGACAAAAAAAAAAAAACTTATGAAAGTGGGTGTAGAGAGAACATCTCTAAACATAATAAAAGCTATTTATGACAAACCGACAACCATTATAATACTCAATTATATTTCAGCTTTTCAGTGAAAAGCTGAAAAAGCCTTCCTGCTAAAATCTGGAACAAGACAACGATGCCCACTCTCACCATTTCTCTTCAATATAGTATTGTAAGTCCTAGCCACAGCAATCAGACAAGAAAAAGAAATAAAAAGTATTCAAATTGGTAGGGAAGAGGTACAACTGTCATTATACGCAGATGATGTACTATATATACAGAAAACACTAAAGACTCCACACACAAAACTAGAACTGATAAACGAATTCAGCAAGGTAGGAGGATACGAGATTAACATACAGAAATCAGTTGCATTTCTTTACACTAACAATGAAATATCAGAAAGGGAACGCAAACAAACAATCTATTTTAAAATCACATAAAAAAAACAGGGGGCTTCCCTGGTGGCTCAGTGGTTGAGAGTCTGCCTGCCAATGCAGAGGACATGGATTTGAGCCCCGGTCCAGGAAGATCCCACATGCTGCAGAGCAACTAAGCCTTGTGCCACAACTGCTGAGCCTGCACTCTAGAGCCTGTGAGCCACAACTGCTGAAGCCCGTGTGCCTGGAGCCTGTGCTCTGCAGTGGGAGAGGCCACTGCAGTGAGAGGCCCACGCACCGCAGTGAAGAGTGGGCCCCGCTCACCACAACTGGAGAAAGCCTGTGTGCAGCAATGAAGACCCAATGCAGCCAAAAATATAAATAAATTTATTTTTTTTAAAAAGAAACTTAGGAATAAACCTCACCAAGGAGGTGAAAGACTTATATGATGAGATCTATAAAACATTAACAAAGGAAATTGAAGGTGATTCAAAGGAAAAGAAAGATATACCATGCTCTTGGACTGGAAAAATTAATATTGTTAAAATGACCATACTACCCAAAGCAGTCTACGGATTTAATGAGATCCCTATCAAATTACCTATGATATTTTTCACATAACTAGAACAAATGATCCTAAAGTTTGTATGGAACTATAAAAGACCCAGAATTGCCAAAGCAACACTAAGGGAAAAGAACAGTCAGAGGCATAACCCTCCCAGACTTTAGACAAAACTACAAAGCTATAGTAATTAAAACAGCATGGCAATGGCACAAAAACAGACATATGGATCAATGGAACAGAACAGAGAGCCCAGAAATAAACCCACACACCTATGGACAACTAATACTCAACAAAGGAGGCAAGAATATACAATGGGAAAAAGTCTCTTCAGCAAATGGTGTTGGGAAAGTTGGGAAGCTGCATGTAAATCAGTGAAGTTAGAACACACCCTCATATCATACACAAAAATAAACTCAAAATGGCTTAAAAATTTAACGTAAGACAAGACATCATAAAACCCTTAGAAGAGAGCATAGGAAAAACATTCTCTGACATAAATCCTACCAATTTTTTTTCTTAGGTCAGTCTCCCAAGACAATAGAAATAAAAGCAAAAATAAACAAATGGGACCTAGTCAAACTTACAATTTTTGCACAGCAAAGGAAAATATAAACAAAATGAAAAGCAACCTACAGAATGGGAGAAAATATTTACAAGATGTGACGGACAAGGGCTTAATTTCCAAAATATACAAACAACTCATAGAATTCAATAACGAAAACCAAACAATGCAATTGAAAAATGGGCAGAAGACCTAAATAGACATTTCTCCAAAAAGACATACAGATGACCAACAGGCACATGAAAAGATGCTTGTCATCACTAATTGTTAAAGAAATGCAAATCAAAACTATAATGAGGTATCACCTCACAGTGGTCAGAATGGCCATCATTAAAAAGTCTACAAATAACAAATGTGGAGAGGGTGTGGAGAAAAGGGAACACTCTTACAATGTTGGTGGGAATGTAAATTGGTGCAGTCACTATGGAGAATAGTATGTTGGTTCTTCAAAAAACTAAAAATTGTGTTGCCATATAATCTAGCAATCCCACTCCTGGGCATATACCCAGACAAAACTATAACTTGAAAAGATACATGCCCCCCTATGTTCAGAGCAGTACTATTCACAATAGCCAAAACATGGAAGCAACCTAAATGTCCATTTGACAGATGAATGGATAAAGAAGATGTGGTACAAAAATACAATGGAGTACTACTCGGCCATAAATAAGAATGAAATAATGTCATTTGCAGCAACGTGGATGCAACTAGAGATTATCATACTAAGCAAAGTAAGTCAGAAAGTGAAAGATAAATACCATATGATATCATTTACATGTGGAATCTAAAATACAACACAAATGAACATACCTACAAAACAGAAACAGGACTCACAGATATAGAGAACAGACTTGTGGTTGCCAAGGTGGGGAGTGGGGGAAGAAAGGATTGGGAGTTTGAGATTAGTAGATGCAAACTATTGCATATAGGATGGATAAACAGCAAGGTCCTACTGTATAGAACAGGGAAATATATTCAATGTCCTATGATAAAACATAATGGAAAAGAATATGAAAAAGAATATATATATGTATTACTGAGTCATTTTGCTGTATAGCAGATATTAACAACATTGTAAATCAGCTATACTTTAATAAAATTATATATATATATATGGAAAAATAACAACATATTGGGAAGAGGCAAAAACTTTTAAACTTTCACCTGTTATATGGGACAGGTGGAAGATAAAAATGTACCACACCAAATTGTAGACTTGGGCAAGATAGTTTATAAGCAAAATATAAAAAGTGTGAGCTGATCTCTTTCACCTGCATAGAATGTATTTCTACAAGAAAGAAATGAGATCAGAAAATAATTTATCAGTTTGTAAGCAGAATGTTATAAACCCAGAAATTATTGGATTTGAAAATTAAACTGTTCCTCCTCCTCAGCTTTCCAGACAGTAGAAGATTAAGATACAAGATGGGAGCAAAGATAAAATCAATATTAGCATACAGCCTGGGGGCGTAGAACAAATCAGAGTTTGGCCCTCACGCCATTTGTTAAGGTCTCTGAAAAAATTAAGGTGGTGCCTAGTAGATCTCTTCCAGCCCTAAAAAAGGGCATCTGTAGAAAGGCTTTCTGGATAAAAGAGGCTATTGTTTTTTTTTTAACTGTTTTTTAATAGCATATAAAAACACTGATAATAATTTTATACAAATCAGGCAAGCTTAATTTTTCACATATTCATTTTGAATTATATAAAAGAATCAGGTTATATATTTTCAGAAGATTAAATATTTTATTATTGGTAGATACTTTGGGTTTTGATACTCAGGAACAATTATTTTTCATCACAAAATAAAGCATTTTCTACATATGAAGATAGTTACATTGAGAAATGTGAGACTACTGGCATAGTCCACAGAAGCCTACTGTGTCCAAGATTAAGAGCAGGGAAAAAAGTGCACATTCAAGAAAATTGTGGCTGTTTGGGGGCCCATGAAATACATTGAAAAATATAGAGAAGATACACAATATTCTTGAGATATTTGGTTGGCAAAATGATGAAATCCAGGACTGAGAGAACTGGGCCTGCTGGAATTGTAAGACCTCTGAGCCCACAGCTGTCTACAGCAGGGAACAGTCTGAGAAAGTTGCTCAGCTTCCACAAAGGTTATCTGTGACAAAGTTCTTTTCAGAAATGGCCAAAGAAGATAATTGGGAGAAAAGGACATTCAAGAGGGTAGAACAACAAACCAGGAGAGTGATTGACTGGGGAACCACTTCCTGCAAGCACAATTAGGATCTTATCTAAGACCACTCCCTATCTCTAAAAAGGGGTTTCCTGGCAACATTTTCCCAATGGGTTTTCAAAATTATAGCCCAATGCCTACTATGTACCTGTGTCTCATTCTTCTCTCTTCCTCCTTTCAAATGGGAGTGCTTATTGCAACTATTCTTTCACTCTTCCAGTGGTGTGTGTTGTGTTTGGGGGAAACGACTTGCCATTTTAGTTCATAGATTTCCAGATCAAAAAGGGCCTCATCTGGACTGATGTTGATTATAAGATCCTGAACTTTGAGCCTAATGTCATGTGGTATGAGACTTTTAATGACTCTGGGAAGAGGGTGAGATTTTTGTTTGTTTCTGTTTTTTTGTTTTTTTGCCTGGGGGGAGGGGTCACAAATGAATAATTGTGGCCAGAGTATAGATTATGATAGATTGAAATTTTGTATCCAATTCTTCATTCCTTTCCACACCCATATTCTTGTCATGACCTTATCTGGAGCATACTGTTCTTTCCTATGCCTTGATTTTGACCTTAGCCATGTATCTTATATTGTCCACTTGCTTGTGGAGAATAGTGACAGTGTGCTTATTCTGAGCCTGGACCTGAAGTGGCATTATTACTTTTATACAGCCCTCTTTATATAACTGCCATCTCCGTGAAAAGAGCATCCCTGCTGCCCTATCAGTCAGAATGAACTGAGTGAACCAAGCCAGCCAGACCTACAGCTTGAAGCAGAGCCACATAGTTGGGTCCAATCTAGATTAGCTGATCCCCAGCTTACCTGCAGTACTATGAGGAATAACAGATTATTTTTGTTTTATGCCACATTTGAGTTTTAGAATGGTTTGTTAAATAGCATTTAACAATATGTAACTGATACACAATGTATACTACTCACAAAAAGGAGGAGCAAAGAGTAACACCAGCAGGAAAGAGTACATCTGCTAGTGCAGCCACCCACTTGCCAATGAGACTGCCTTTTTTAGTTTCTGACTCCTGCCCTGTTCATCCTAACCCTGCTAAAACACTTTCTCATATTCAGGTGACCTTAGTTAGCAGTCTCATGTGCTTCAGATGTCTAAAATGAAGTAGACCAACAAAGACTCCTCGGTAAGAAAACACAGTGTATCTTCTAGAAAACATTCTGAATGAATGGTGATGGCCGATATTTTTTTCCTGTGTAGTGGACTGAATGTTTGTGTTCCACATTATTCATATGTTGAAGCCCTAATCCGTAAAGTGGTATTTGGAGCTGGGGCCTTTGATAAGTAATTCGGTTTAGATAAGGTCATGAGGGTTTAACTCTGATGATGGGATTAGTGCCCTTATTAGAAGAGGAAGAGACCAGAGCCCTTTCAGTCTCCAACATGTAAAAATACAGCAAAAAAGCAGCCTTCTGCCAACCACAAAGAGGGCTCTCGTTAGTTACTGAATCTGCCAGCACCTTGATCTTGGACCCCTCATCCTTCAGAACTTTGAGAAATAAACATTTGTTGTTTAAACTACCCTTTCTATAGTATTTTGTTATAACAGCCCAAGTACCAAAGACATTCTATTATTTGAAATTACTTAAAAATGAGGAGTTAAAGGAGTAATGTTGGCTACATGGCTGAATAAGATGTCCCTCATTGTATTCCCCTCTCAACAACAATTTGGCATCCATCTGTGGGCAAAAGTGCCTTTGTGGAAGCTGTGGGATCCAGCACCATACAATAAGGGACCTCAGAGAAGTCTCATCCACCCATGCCTTGAGTAATAAGCATACAGACCTTGGTCTTGGCTCTGGACAATAAAGTGGCCCATGAACTGGCTCCAGCATCCCTTGGCCATGGTCTGAAAGTCCCTAGAGAATGCTGTCTTAGAGAGCCACCCCCAGATGGGAGAAGCTTTATGGAGATCCAGGTTTCCAGGGGAAAACTTCCATCACAGCACTGGAGCAAAAAAATACAAGTTTGGGTGTATTGGAGAGGGTAAGAGGAACTGTTTGACTTTACTCACATTATCCCTTAGTGCATAGCTGAATGCCAAAATAAATCTTCTCAGCCCATGATTTCTCCCACTGGGGAAAGTGGAAGCTGTGTGGGATGCTGCCTTAGAGGCTTTCTCTCATCCCATCTAGAATAATGAGTCATGGGTGGGAAGATGCTTAGAGTGTAGCAGCTGGGACTCTTGAAGAGTATTAAAGGAAAATAGATCCTACTGACTGCATCATGGACTCCATCAAGAAAATCACCCATGAGCTAGTAGGATGCCTTACCCAAGGATCACCTCAGCTGACCAATGGGACAGTTCCAGCACTCTGCATACCTCATTAACACACACACACACACACACACACACACACACACACACCCTATGGCCAACTCTCTGAGAACACTCTGACAATGGGGAGAGTGGGCTTAGGCAGATGACTAGTGAACACAAGCAGAAAACCAGTGAAATATGTGGGCTACAGAGAGAGCACAAAATTGAGCTTTATCTCTGCCCTTAAGAAAGCAACAGGAAGGCCGTCAGTATGAGGGCTGGTGCCTTGCAGGATCCAGAGAAGACATACAAGCTTAAGAATTCTGTCATAAGAGGGAGCAAGATGTGTGAAGCAGGTGTATCCATAGAAGGTGAGGAAAGCCTCAGAATCCCTAAAAGGGCTGATGGAAGGTTTTTCTCCCAAAGCCAGTTAATAAAAAACTAGAGGAGGTGACAGCTACTTCAAATGTGAAGACAGCAACACAAAACTTTAAGGAACATGAAAAATCAAAGAAACATGACAACACCAAAGAATCATAATACTCTTCCAGAAAGCAACTCCCAAAGGCATGGAGATCTTCAATTAAACTCAAAGAATTCAAAATAGTTGTTTTAAGTAAGTTCAATGAGGTACAAGAAAAAGACAATGGAACAAAATCAGGAAAACAGTACATGAATAAAATGAGAAGTTTAAAAAAGATAAAAATCATTAAAAAAAGAACAGAAAGCTAAAGAATACAGTGAATAAAATGAAAAGTGCAATAGAGAACATCAACAAAAAGAATGGATCAGAAGAAGAAAAATCTGTGAATTAGAAGACAGGACTTTTGAAATTATCCAGTCAGAGGAGAACAAAGGAAAAAGAATGAGAAAGGATGAAGAAAGCCTTCAGGACCTATAGGATACCATCAAAATAAATTATGGTATTTCAAAAGAAATGTGAATTACTGAGAGTCCCAGGAGAGGGAGAAGATGGCAGAAAACTTATCTAAAGAAAGAATAGCTGAGAACTTCCCAAATCTGGGGAGACATTTGGATATCCAAGATAATGAAGATCATAGGTCACCAAACAACCTCAACTTAAAGAGATCTTCTCCAGGACACAATTTAATAAAACTATCAAAAATCAAAGACAAAGAGAGAATCTTAAACATGGCAGGAGGACAAGAGAAAAGAAACTTATAATTTACAAAAGAAACCTCTATAACACTATATAAGTTGTTTTCTCAGCAGAAACCTTACTGGTCACAAGAGAGTGGCATGATATATTCAAAGTGCTAAAAGAATTAAAAAACTACCAACCAAGAGTACACTGTCCAGTAAAGTTGTCCTTCAGAAATTAAGGAGAGATAAAGACTTTCCCAGACAAAAGCAGAGGTAGTTCATCACTACTAGAAATTCCTTACAAGAAATAATGAAAGAATTTATTCAAGCTAAAATGAAAGGATGTTAATGAGTTACACGAAAATATATGAAAATATACATCACATGGTAAAGGTAAATATATAGTCAAAATCAGAATACTGTAATACTATAATATAGCTACCATAATTTTTTACTGAATACACAATATAAGAAAGTTAATTACAACATCAAAAACATAAAATGGGGCAGTAAACAGGTACAGTTTTTGTATACGATTAAAGTTAGGTTGTTATCAGCATAAAATAGACCTTATAATATTTTTTAATGTAAGCTGCATGGTAACAATGAAGCATAAACCTGGAGTAGATACACAAGAGATAAGGAGAAGGAAATCAAAGCATGCCAATATGGAAAGTCATCAATTTACAAAGGAAGGGCAGCAAGAGAGGGAGAAAAAAAACAAGGGAACTATAAAACAATAAGATGTCATTAGTAAGTCCTTACCTATTAATTATGTCTCCAAATGTAAATGGATTAAATTCTCCAATTAAAAGGTGTACAATGGCTTGGTGGATTAAAAAAAAAGATACAACTATATGACATCTACAAGAGATTCACTTCAGCTTTAAGCACACAAGGCTCAAAGGGATGGGAAAAGATATTCCATGTAAGTGGAAACAAAACAAAAAAGCAGAAGTAGCTATACTTACATTAGACAAAATAGACTTTAAGTCAAAAACTGTAACAAGAGACAAAAAAGATCATTTTATAATGATAAAGAGGTCAATTCATCAATAGTATGTAACAATCATAAATATATATGGACCCAACATCAGAGCACCTAAATATATTAAACAAATGCTAACAGATCTGAAAGGAAAAATAAACAATATTATAATAGTAGGGAACTTCAGTAACTAATTTTCAACAACACAGATCATCTAGATAGAAAGTCAATAAGGAAACATTAAACTTGAACTATACTTTAGAGTAAATAGACCTAACAGACATATATAAAACATTACATCCAACAGCAGCAAAATAAATATTCTTCTCAAGTGTATGCATAACATTCTCCAGAATAGATTATATAATAGATCACAAAGCAAGTTTTAGAAAATTTAAGAAGATTGAAATTGTATCAAGTATCTTTTCTGGCCCAAATAGTATGAAACTAGACACTAGTAAAAAAGGAAAACAGAAAAATTTATAAATATGTGGAATTTATACAATACATTCATGAACTACCAATGGCAAGGAAGAAATCAAAATATTTTGAAACAAATGAAAATGGAAATACAACATACCAAAATTTATGGGATGCAGAAAAGGAGCTCTAAAAGGAAAATTTATAGCAATCAATGGCTATGTAAAATAAAAAAGAAAGATCTAAAACAATCTAACTTTACAACTCAAGGAACTAGAAAAAGAACAAAGCCCAAAGTTAACAGAAGGAAGAAAATAACAAAGATCAGAGAAGAAACAAATGAAATAGAGACCAAAAAAATAGAAAAAAATCAATAAAACTAAGAGCAGTTTTTTGAAAAGATAAACAAAATTGACAAAACTTTAGCTAGATTAACTGAGAAAAAAAAGAAAGAAGACTGAAGTAAATAAAATCAAGAATAGAAGAGGAGACATTACAACTGATACCACAGAAACACAAATGATCATAGGAGACTATAGTGAAGAATCATATGCCAACAAATTGGATAACATAGAAAAAATGGATAAGTTCCTAGAAACATGCAACCTACCAAGACTGAATTATGAAGAAATAGAAAATCTGAACAGACAAATTACAAGTGTGGAGATTGAATCAGTAATCAAAAAACTCCCAATAGGGCTTCCCTGGTGGCGCAGTGGTTGAGAGTCCACCTACCGATGCAGGGGACACGGGTTCGTGCCCCAGTCCTGGAGGATCTCACATGCCATGGAGAGGCTGGGCCCATGAGCCATGGCCGCTAAGCCTGGGCATCCAGAGCCTGTGCTCCACAACGGGAGAGGCCACAACAGTGAGAGGCCTGTGTACTGCAACAACAACAACAACAACAACAACAACAAAAAAAAAAAACCTCCCAATAAAGAAGAGCCTGGAACTAAATGGCTTCACTGATAAATTCTACCAAACATTTGAAGAATAATTAATGCCAGTTCTTCTCAAACTCTTAAAATAAATTGAAAAGGAGGGAACATTTCCAGACTCATTTTACAAGGCCAGAATTATCCTGATAGCAAAGCTAGATAAAGACATTACAAGAAAATAAAATAATAGGTCAATATCCCTGATGAATATATATACAAAAATTCTCAATAAAATATTAGCAAACATAATTCAACAGTACACTAAAAACATTAAAATGATCATACACCGTGGTCAAGTAGGATTTATCCCTAGGGTGCAAGGACGGTTCAACATATGTAAATCAATAAATATGAGACACCACATTAATAGAATGAAAGATAAAAATCTATGATCATCTCAAGAGATGAAGAAAAGCATTTGAAAAATACAAATCCTTTTATGATAAAAACTCAACAAATTGGATATAAAAGAAACATACCTCAACATAATAAAGGCCATATATAAAAAACCCACATCTACCATCAACAATGAAAAGTTGAAAGCTTTTTGTCTAAAATCAGGAATAAGACAAGGGTACCTATTCTCACCACAGCTATTCAACACAGTAATAGAAATCCTAGCCAATCGGGCAAGAAAAAGAAATGAAAGGGCATCCAAATCAGAAATAAAGAAGTAAAATTGTTTGCAGATATGATCTTATATAAAGAAAATTCTAAAGACTCCATTAAAAAACCTGTTATAACTAATCAACAAATTCAGTAAAGTTGAAGGATACGAAAATCAACATAAGAAATCAGCTGAATTTCTATAAACTAATTCTCATTCTATGAACTATCTGAAAAGGAAATAAAGAAAACAATCCCGTTCACAATAACATCAAAAACAATAAAGTACTTAGCAATAAATTTAACCAAGAAGGTGAAAGACATGTACACTGAAAATTATAAATTTTGATTAGAGAAATTAAAGAAAACACACATGCATGGAAATATATATCTCGTTCATGGATTGGAAGAATTGGAAGAATGGTTAAAATATCCCTTCAATCCAAAGCCATTTATAGTTTGAAAGCCATCTATCAAAGTTCCAATCCATTTTTCACAGGTTCCAAATTTGTATGAAACCACAAAAGACCCTGTATAGTCAAAGCAATCATGAGGAAGAAGAAAAATGCTGAAGTCATCACATTTCTTGATTTCAAACTACTACAAATCTGTAGTAATCGAAACAATATGGTTCTAGCATATTGTTAGCATAGACACATAGCATAGACACATAGACCAATGGAACAGAATTGAGAGCCCAGAAATAAACACTCATGTATATAGTCAACTAATATTTGACAAGGGAGCCAAGAATGCTCACTGGGGAAAGATAGTCTCTTCAATAAATTGTTTTGGGAAAACTGGATAATGGCATGCAGAAGAATGAAATTCGATCTCTATCTTATACTACTCAAAAAATTAACTCAAAATAGGTTAAAGACTTAATCATAAGACGTGAAATCATAAAGCTCCTAGAAGAAAACTTAGGGGAAAATCTCCTTGACCTTGATTCTGGCAATAATACATTGGATATAATGTCAAAAATACAAGCAACAAAAGCAAAAATGAATCAGTGCAACTACATCAAACTAAAAAGCTCCTGCACAGCAAAAGAAATAATCATCATAATGAAAAGGCAACCTATGGAATGGGACATAAATATTGTAAACCAGATATATGATAAGCAGTTAACATCTAAGCTATTAGGAACTCATACAACTCAACAGAAAATAAAATCTGCTTAAAAAATGAACAGAGGAACTGAATAGACATTTTTCCAAAGATGACATATAAATGGTCAATAGGTCCCTGAAAAAAATGCTTAACATCATTAATCATCAGGGAAATGCAAATCAAATCCACAAGATATCACCTCATACCTATTAGAATTGCTATTATCAAAAAGACAGGAGATAACAAGTGTTGGCATGGATGTAGAGAAAACGGAGCCCTTGTGCATTGTTGGTGAGAAGGTAAATTGGTACAGCCATAATGGAAAACACTATGGAAGTTCCTCAAAAAATTAAAAATAGAACTACCAGGGCTTCCCTGGTGGCGCAGTGGTTGAGAGTCCGCCTGCCAATGCAGGGGACACGGGTTCATGCCCTGGTCCGGGAAGATCCCGCATGCCTCGGAGCGGCTAGGCCCATGAGCCATGGCCGCTGAGCCTGCGCGATCGGAGCCTGTGCTCCGCAAAGAGAGAGGCCACAACAGTGAGAGGCTCGCGTGCCGCAAAAAAAAAAAAAAAAAAAAAATAGAACTACCATACGATCCAGCAATCCTACTACTTGTATATATACTTTGGTATATGAAATGAAGTCAGTATCTTAAAGAGATATCTGTATTCCTATGTTCATTGCAGCATTATTTACAATAGCCAACATATGGAAACAACCTATGTGTCTGCCCACAGATGAACAGTTAAAAAAGATTTTGTATATATATGTGTGTGTGTATGTGTGTGTGTGTGTGTATCTATATATAGATATATATATAGATATACAATTTAATGTTCAGCCATGAGAATAAAGGAAATCCTGCCATTTGGTACAACTTGGATGGACCTTGAGGGCATTACACTAAGTGAAATAAATCAGACAGAGAAGGAAAATACCATATGATCTCACTTGTAGGTGGAATCTAAAAAAGCTTAATTCAGAAACAGAGGCTAGAATGGTGGTTGCCAAGAGCAGGCAGTGGGGGAAATGGGGAGATGTTGGACAAACTTCCAATTATAAATTATGTTCTGGAGAGCTCATGTATAGCATGGTGACTATAGTTAACAATACTGTATTATACACATGAAAGTTGCTAAGAGAGTAGATATTAAATGGTCTCACCACAAAAAGAAATGGAAATTATGTGAGGGGATAGAGGTGTTAACAAACCCTACTGTGGTAATCATTTTGCAGTACATGTATCAAATCATCACATTGTACACCTTAAACTTACACAATGTTATATGCCAATTATATCTCAATAAAGCTGAAAAAATAAAATGAGGCATTAAATAAGTAGAATTTATCATTATTTCTTTCACCACACTGTGCAGTAAGTCTTCTGTTTGTCCAACCAGATGTACTATCCACCATTATCCACATTGCTCTCTGCACTGGGAGGTGACCTATGTAGATTACCTAGTGGGATCCCCAACCCTTTGGCTTCTGGTGGTGGTCTGCCAATAACGAATCCTGGCAGGAGATCAGAGGTAGGTAGGGGATTGAGACCAGGGTAGTTATTCTCCTGGATCCTTCCCTTCAGGTTTACCATGGGTTGGCAACTTCCCCTAAGTGGAATCTGTGGTCTCTTGACAATGCTCCCTACATGACCCTTTCCTGCTGAGTTCCAGGGAGAGCTACCTCTCCTCAGGTCCCTAGGGAGGTAACATCATTCTCAGTCTCAGGGGATGACATTCTGGCTTGTGATTTTCCTATATCCTGTCCTTTATGTGGTCATCCCAATTTAGTGTGCTGGAACCTTGATGGAAACACAAGTAATCAGATCCACATAATGTAAATCATAGCAAGTTGATCTCACCTGAAATAATCAGAAAACAATAGTGTATATAGAAAACACATTTCTTAAAAATTATGACTACTCAGAATTTACACATACACTGTCATGACATGACAATTAATTAGACATAGTTGATGTCTCAAGTTTCAATTTATGATATATAAAACTCTAATATTGATAACAGATTTATAAAAATCAGGCACATTTAATTTTGACACATTTTAAATTATATGAAAGCAGTCAGGTTATATATTTTAGAGAACTAAATAATTGCTATTGGTGATAGCATGCTTTGAATTTTGACTTACAGGGGCAATTTTTCCTTTTATCATACAGCTAAAATATTTCTTATATAGAAAGTTAGTCATATCTGGAAATGTGTATAAGTTTAGAAAGCATTGAATACATTAAAACATTAACAGAATTCATCCATTTGGGGGTCACAGGTTTAAGTTTTCATTACTAATGACTCAAGTCAAATTCTTTAGAGCCCCATTCTCAGCCAATACTGGAAAAGTGTTGATGTATATTATCACCAGAAACCTGTGCCTTAAATTAAAGCTAAGGCAATGTGGCCACGTTAGAGCATGAACCTGGATGTGCACAATTGACATAGATCCATCTAACTTTTTAAGGTAAGAAGCTGATATCTCCTTAGGGTGTTCTTACAAAATGTAAATTTGCTGATGTGGAGACCTCAGCATAAAAAGCCTTATTTTACTTGATGGCATTTTAACACAGTCCTTTCCTAAAGAAAAGAATAGGGCTTCCCTGGTGGCGCAGTGGTTGAGAATCTGCCTGCCAATGCAGGGGACACGGGTTCGAGCCCTGGTCTGGGAAGATCCCACATGCCGCGGAGCAACTAAGCCCGTGAGCCACAAGTACTGAGCCTGCGCGTCTGGAGCCTGTGCTCCGCAACAAGAGAGGCCGCGATAGTGAGAGGCCCGCGCACCGCGATGAAGAGTGGCCCCCGCTTGCCACAACTAGAGAAAGCCCTCGCACAGAAACTAAGACCCAACACAGCCAAAAATAAATAAATAAATATTTAAAAAAAAAAAAAAGAATAAAGCAGGATGAAACTAAACCCATAACTTGAGAGAAAACATTTATTAAAAATATAGCATATTTTAATATCAACCGATGACTGCTGCCATTCAGAATTATAGAAATTCTGTATGCTTCGATTTGAGGAAAAAAGAGCTCAAATATTTATGTTGAATAACCTGTGGTCCCTCTCTTCCTTTCCTCCTCCCCCTCCCTTCCCTCTCCCTCTCTCTCTCACTCACACACACACACACATACACACACACACACAGTGACTACAAGACATGAATAATTCTGTTCTTCCCACTGAAATCTTTGGTTAAGTTTACTTCAGAGGCCTGGACTACAGTTCTAGCTCTGTAGCTGCCCATGAAACACTAATTTTAACAGGCTGAGACAGAAGGGAATAGTAGAACTGAAAAACTGAAAAGCAGAGGATGTGTTACCTAATTGAGTCATATGGACCCTGCTCAGGCCCTAGCCCAGCAGAGGCTCTCTCCCTCTGCCGGGCTAGGGCCTGGCAGTGTGGGGAGTGTGGGGAGGGTTTTCTCTTTTTGGGTTTGAGTAGATGAATAATGAAATGGAAGCTGAGAATGACACAGCACAAGCTTTATTCAGTGACCAAGAATGAAGAAGTGAGAACTAAGTTCACAGATCAACTTCTCACCCACCTGGCCAGAGTGATTTAATTTTAAAGAGTAAAGACGAAAGAAGGAGGAAGGAGGCTAATGATGGGGAGGTATATGCATCAGTCTACTGGGGAGAAAGCAAGGCTTTTTCAGGGGAGTGCAGTGCCACCCCGTTTTTATCATTTTTTGTTCTTAATGTTCAGTCATGGCCACAAGTAGGTGTATCATTTAATATGCTAATGTAGTAAAATCAGCATATAATGAGACTCAGGGTCTCACCAGGTCTGATGTATCGCCTGTTGGTCCCAGCTGGTTCCATCCGATTTTGTTTGTTTGTTTGTAGCTTCCTTTCTTTTCTCTGGACCCTTTAACTTAAAGAGTTATGTTAACTCCGGCTAACAGTGGGGTTGGAGGGTTTGGAGCAAACACCAGAGCAGCTCTGACAACAGATGGAGAATGAGATGAGCTGGTTTTATTCCCTTTCCCAGTTCCTTCATGGAGAGGCTGACTAAAGGGATCACTTTCAACCAAACCTCAAGGACAAAATAAGGCCCCATATCTCAGTACCATATCAGGTCTCATCCTTAAAAAGCAATTTGGATCAAGATTGTTGAAAACAAGGCCTATGCAGTAATAAAAGTGCCCCAAGTTTCAAAAGGATACATAGAATATAATAAAAGGATGTTATAAAGATTGTATAGAAGGATACCCTTTGACAAAGCAAACCTACAATTCAGCTTAAACATGAGGGTAAAATTTAGAGTAATTCGGTTTTCCCAAGGATGCAGACTCCAAACCACATAGTCACCTCTGACTCTTTCTTGATTGCCAGTCAGTCAGTCATCAAGAACTAATGATTTTTGCAGCCTATATGCCTCAGCAAACTATCCCTTCCTTTCCATTTCCATGACCACTACTCAACCTTTGGGCCAAATACCTGGGTACAGGATAATAGGCTCCTACATTAACCTCCCAATCCTGGTATTTCCTCTCTTCAGTCCCTACATAATGATTAGATAAATTATTTCTAAAACTCAGCTTTTAATTGAGTTAAAATCTTACTTTTACTACCTTACTTTAAATCTCTAAGGATACTAGAAAGTAAAGTCCAAACTCTTTTACTAATTATGCAAATCCAGTACAACTTTACATTTTAAAAGCTAATGGAGCCATGAATAAAAATATCAATAAGTAATATTATGAATAGTAATAATAATAATATTAAAACCTAAGCCTAGTTAACAATTTACAAATTGTATTCAAGTACATAAACTCATTATATCTTCTAAACAACCTTTTAGAAAGGTGATATTTACCATGAGTGTCATTATTACCATGTTTAGGTACCTCAGCATGAATGGTCTATAACTCTGTGCATTGTGCTGGTGTGAGGGGAGCAGGTAAAATAGGAATGTGGCAAAGAAAAGAGCTGAGACAGGTTTTACAAAGTGGCCTGAGGTCTAGGGCAGGGCTACTCTGTGTGGTCAAAGGAGCCAACTTCCTGGCATCTGAAGAGCAAGAGAAGCAAGTGTTTGAATGTCTTAGGACAAGTTGACCCCTGCAGAGGAGGAAGTGCCTTTGCTACTAGGGATAAGTCATTTGCTAGAAAGAAGTTGGTACCATAAGGTTTTAATGTTCATCACTTGGTGCTGCTGGTTCATGGTAGGAGATGAGAATTATAAGTAGAATTTAGGGAGAGGATGTATGAAAGTGACTCAGCAGCCTAAGAACATTTTTCACTCATATGAACTTCCTTCTCACCAGCTCTGTGTCCTATTATTCCTGCCAAAAAGACTTCTGCCCATTCAAATTGGGCCCCACAGCTGACCATCCAAATGCCTTGCTCCTTCAAGTTTCCTTGCCTTTTTCTTATGTTACGTAAAGGATTATGGTTAGTCTTACATTATATTTACTCAGAGTTCCTAAAAAAGGAGTTTAACAATACTCATAAATAGAAATAAGAAGTGGCAAGGGGGAGTCAAAATGGTGGAGGAGTAGGAGGAAGTGGAGTTCCCCTCTCCCCACAAATGCATTGAGAATACATCTACAAATGGAACAATTCTCACAGAGCACCTGCTGAACACTAGCAGAGTACCTCAGACACCTAAAAGGAAAAGAAAGATCCCTGTGTAACAGGATAGGACAAAAGAAAGAAGAAGGGAAAAGGAAGAGGAGATGAAGCGGGATAGGACCTGCATCGCTGGGGTCGAGGAAGCTGAAGGAGAGGAGAGGTTCCGCACCCAGGGAAGTCTCCTCACAGGTGGGGAGATCAGCTGGGACAGAAGGGGAGCTTTGAGGGCCAGGAGAAGAGTGCAGCAAACAGTCTGTGGCAGGCAGGACAGAGTGAGACCTACACAGATGGTCTGTGCCATGAGCCTTATGTGCCTCAGCCTGAGACATGTGTCTACCAGTGCAGATAGGGGCTGGGTGCTGGAATATGGGTTTTGGAGAGCAGACATGAGGAGAATACTGCTGTTAGCTGCGAGGAGACAGCCTGAGAGGACAGGAGTGAGGAGTTCCACAACCAGGAATACTCATGAAGGAAGCCTGGACTGCCATAAAAGTGAAGCACCATTGTTGAGTGACGTGCAAAGGAAGGGCCACCATTGCAGCCTCTCTTCCCATGTGACGGCCCTGACTCCACAGAAACTAAGAAGGGTTCCTGCTGAAGCAGCACCCCCAGCCACCACCTCCTACAGCCCCTCCTGCTCGGGTGGGCTCATGTGCTCCAGGGTAGCCTCAGGAGCAGACACCTGTGGATGGCCCAGAGGTAAAGGTGGGGCTGAGACCACAGCTGAGCCCCAGGAGGCCATGTGACTAAGGAAGAAGAGCTGAAATCTCTCCTCGTAGCTGCACGAACTATGGATTTATACCCCCTCAACTGGTTTTGTAAACTCAGAGCCTGCAGGACATCTGAATGGATGAGTGCTCCCACAGCAGAGTTGGCTCTAGCTTTAGCAGCTTTGGAATTTGTGGGCACATACATGTGGTGGTTGGGTCAGGGTAGAGTCTGAACTGTCTCTCTAGTGCCCAAAGCTGGTCCAGATCCATGATTATTGCAATCCTGGGACCTGACTTCAGTGGATCTACACTGGTGGCCTGGTGAAACCAATGCCTGAGAAATACCAGGACCAATTGCTGGCATACCCATGGTTAAGGTTGGACTGAGAACAGTGCCAACAGTGTAGTCTGAGAGCTCATACAACAGGTGAAATGTGACACAACAAAGCACACTCACCAGTGAACAGCTCCAGAGGAGGAATATTCAGTGGCTTCTCTCCCAGTAGGAGTGCTCCAATCCCACCTGCTTTGAACCACAGATCAGAAACACAGCTAAGAAACAGATCAGGGGACTGCTACTCTAACAACTAGGGAGCAGACCCCACCCGACAGGGTAGTGACAACCACAGAGCAAAGGGGAGGCTCTGCTCAATATCCAGTGAAGGCTCTGCTCACCAAAACATCAGTTACAACTCCTATCAAGGGGATAATGGCCAGCATACACAGAGGAAAGAGGTGTGCAGACATCTATACTAAAAACAGCCCTTGCACCAAAATACATTAAACCCACTCAGGTTACACAGGGATGTTTGCCCATAAAAATAGCCCTCCAAGACAGTCTGAGGGTGTGGCATGGGGAGGAAGAACCTCCAGAGCATTTAGCCTTGAAGGCCAGTGGGGCTTGAGTGAAGGAGCTTCACAGTGCTGGGAAAAACAGAGACTCCACCTTTGGAGGGAACATACAAGGTCTCACATGCACTGGAACCCAGCACAAAACAGTACCTCCATAGGAACCTGGGCTAGACCTACCTAGGGGTCTTGGAGTGTCTCCTGGGGAGATGAGGGTTAGCTGTAGCTCACTGTGGGGGCAAGGACACTGGTAGCAGAGGCCCCAGGGAATACTGATTGGTGTGAGCTCTCCCGCAGGTCCCCATTTTGGCACTAAGACCTGGCTGCACCCAACAGCCTGCAGGATCCAGTGCTGGAAGGCCTTGGGCCAAACAACCAACAAGATAGGAACACAGCCCCACCCATCAGCAGACAGGTTGCTTAAAGTGAGCTCACAGCCACCTTAAAATACACCACTTGACACAGTCCTGTCCACCAGAGGGACAAAATCCAACTCAACCCACCAGAGTGCAGGTACCAGTCCTTCCCACCTGGAAGCCTGCACAAGCACCTGGACCAACCTCACCCACCAGGGGGCAGACACCAGGTGCAAGAGGTACTATGATCCTGCAGCCTGTAGAAAGGAGACCACAAACACAGAAAGTTAGATGAAATGAGACAACAGAAAAATATGGTGCAGATGAAGGAACAAAATTAACACCCACAAGAATAACCAAATGAAGAGGAGATAGGCAATCTACCTGAGAAAGATTTCAGAGTAATGATAGTAAAGATGATCCAAAATCTCAGAAAAGAAATGGAGGCACAGACCGAGAAAATGCAAGAAATGTTTAACAAAGAGATAGAAGATTTCAAGAACAAACAGAGATGAACAACCCAATAACTGAATTGAAAAATACACTAGACGGAATCAATAGCAAAACAACTGAGGCAGAAGAACGAGTAAGTGAGCTGGAACACAGGGTGGTGAAAATCACTGCCACAGAACAGAATAAAGAAAAAAGAATTAAAAGAAATGCAGACAGTCTCAGAGACCTCTGGGACAACATTAAACACACCAACATTTTCATCATAGAGCTGCCAGAAGAAGAAGAGAGAGGGAAACGGTCTGAGAAAATATTTGAAGCAATATAGCTGAAAACCTCCCTAACATGGGAAGGGAAACAATCACCCATGTTCAGGAAGTGCAGAGAGTCCCATACAGGATAAGCACAAGAAGGAACATGCCGAGACACACAGTAATCAAAGTAACAAAAATTAAATACAGAGAAAATATATTAAAAGCAACAAGGGAAAGCAACAAATAACATACAAGGGAATCCCCATAAGGTTACCAGCTGATTTTTCAGCAAAAATTCTGCAGGCCAGAAGGGAGTGGCATGATATATTTAAAGTGATGTAAGGGAAAAACCTACAACAAAGAGTAGTCTACCCAGTAAGTCTCTCATTCAGATTCGATGGAGAAACCAAAAGATTTACAGACAAAAGAGAAAAAACCCTCAGAGAATTCAGTACCACCAAACCAGTCTTACAACAAATGGTAAAGAAACTTCTCTAGGCAAGAAAAAAAAAAGAGGCCACAACTAGAAACAAGAAAATCACAAATGGGGAAGCTCTCCGGTAAAGGTAAATATATGGTAAAAGTAGGAAATCATCCACACATAAATATGATATCAAAACCTGCAACTATGAGAAGAGGAGATTATAAATGCAGGAAATGGGAACTGCATTTGAAATTAAGAGACCAGCAATTTAAAACAACCTTATACATATATAGACTGCTATATCAAAACCTCATGGGAACTGTAAACCAAAAAACTACAATAGATACACACACCAAAAAGAAAAAGCAACCCAAACACAACACTAAATATAGTCATCAAACCACAAGAGAACAAATGAAGAAGGGAAGAAAGAAGACCAACAAAAACAAATCAAAAACAAGTAAGAAAATGGCAATGGGAACATACATATCAATAATTACCCTAAATGTAAATGGATTAAATCCTCCAACCAAAAGACATAGACTGGCTGAATGGATACAAAAACAAGACCCATATAAATTCTGTCTGCAAGAGACTCACTTCAGACATAGGGACACACACAGACTGAAAGTGAGAGGATGGGAAAAGATATTCCATGCAAATGGAAATCAAAAGGAAGCTGAAGTAGCAATACTCATATCAGACAAAATAGACTTTAAAAGACTGCTATAAGAAACAAGGAAGTACACTACATAAGGATCAAGGGATCAATCCAAGAAGATATGACAATTGTAAATATTTATGTACCAAACATAGGAGCACCTCAATCCATAAGGCAAATATTAACAGCCATAAAATAAGAAACAGACAGTAACACAGTATAGTGAGAGACTGAACCCCACTTGAACCAATGAACAGATCATCCAGACAGAAAATCAATAAGGAAATACAAGTCTTAAATGACACATGAGACCAGCTGGACTTAACTGCTATTTATAGGGCATTCCATCTGAAAGCAGCAGAATATTCTTTCTTCTCAACTGCACATGGAACATCCTCCAGGATAGATCATATCTTGGGTCACAAATCAAGCCTTGGTAAATTTAAGAAAATCAAAATCATATCAAGCATCTTTTCCAACCACAATGCTATGAGATTAGAAATCAATTACAGGAAAAAAGTGGTAAAAAACACAAACACATGGAGGCTAAACAGTATGTTACTAAACAACGAATGGATCACTGAAGAAATCAAAGAGGATATCAAAAAATACCTATAGACAAATGACAACAAAAACATGATGATCCAAAACCTATGGGACACAGGAAAAGCAGTTCTAAGAGGGAAGTTTATAGCAATAGAATCTTACCTCAAGAAATAAGAAAAACCTCAAATAAACAACCTAACCTTACAACTAAAGCAAATAGAGAAAGAAGACCAAGTAAAACCCAAAGTTAGAAGAAATCATAAATATCAGAACAGAAATAAATTAAATAGAGACAGAGAAAACAATAGAAAGGATCAATGAAACTAAAAGCTGGTTCTATGAACAGGTAAACAAAATTAATAAACCTTTAGCTAGACTTATCAGGAAAAAAAAGGGAGAGGGCTCAAGTCAATAAAATTAGGGATGAAAAAGGAGAAGTTACAACAGACACCACAGAAATACAAAGGATCATAAGAAACTACTACAAGCAACTATATGCCAATAAAATAGACAGCCTGGAAGAAATGGACAAATTCTTAGAAAGGTACAAACTTCCAAGACCGAACAAGAAAGAAAAAAGATGAATAGCACAATCATAAGTACTGAAATTGAAACTGTGATTAAAAATCTTCCAACAAACAAAAGTCCAGGACCAGATGGCTTCACAGGCAAATTGTATCAAACATTTAGAGAATTCTAATGTTTGATAGACTTCTAATTCTAACATTTCCTTCTGAAACTCTTCCAAAAAATTGCAGGGGAATTCTCCCAAGCACAATCTATGAGGCCACCATCATCCTGATACTAAAACCAGACAAAGATACCACAAAAAAAATTACAGGCCAATATCACTGATGAACACAGATGCAAAAATCCTCAATAAAATATTAGCAAACCAAATCCAACAACACATTAAAAGCATTATACACCATGATCAAGTGGGATTTATCCCAGGGGTACAAGGATTTTTCAGTATATGCAAATCAATCAATGTGATACATCACATTAAAAACGGAAGAAGAAAAACTATGTGATCATCTCAATAGATGCAGAAAAAGTTTTTGACAATATTCAACATTCATTTATGATAAAAACTGCCCAGAAAGTAGGTGTAAAGGGAATCGACCTCAACATAATAAACGCCATATATGACAAACCAAGATAACATCATTCTTCATGGTGAAAAACTGCAAGTGTTTCCTCTAAGATCAGGAACAAGACAAGGATGTCCTCTCTCACCACTTTTATTCAACATAGTTTGGAAGTTCTAGCTACAGCAATCAGAAGAAAAAGAAATAAAAGAAATACAAATTGGAAAAGAAGAAGTAAATTTATCACTGTTTTCAGATGACATGACACTATACATAGAAAATCCTAAAGATGCTACCAGAAAACTACTAGAGCTCATAAATGAATTTGGTAAAGTTGCAGGATACAAAATTAACACACAGAAATCTCCTGCAGTCCTGTACATTAACAATGAAAGATCAGAAAGAGAAATCAAGGAAACAATCCCATTTTCCATTACATCAAAAAAATAAAATACCTAGGAATAAACATTCCCAAGGAGGCAGAAGAACTGTACTCAGAAAACTATAAGATACTGATGAAAGAAATCAAAAATGACACTAACAGATGGAGAGATACACCATGTTCTTGGATTGGAAGAATCAATATTGTCAAAATGACTATACTACCCTAAGCAATCTATAGATTCAATGCAATCCCTATCAAATTACCAATGGCATATTCCACAGAACTAGAACAAAAAATCTTAAAATTTGTATGAAGACACAAAAGACCCCGAATAGCCAAAGCAATCTTGAGAGAGAAAAATGAAGCTGGAGCAATCAGGCCCCCTGACTTCAGGCTACATTACAAAGCTACAGTCATCAAAACAGTATGGTACTGGCACAAACACAGAAATATTGGATTGGCCAAAAAGTTTATTTGGGTTTTTCCATACCATCTTACAGAAAAACCCAAACAACCTTTTTGACCAACCCAATATAAAATCAATGGAACAACATAGAAGGTCCAGAGATAAATCCACACACTTAAGGTCAACTAACCTATGACAAAGGAGGAAAGACTATACAATGGAGAAAAGACAGTTCTTCAATAAGTGGTGCTGGGAAAACTGGACAGCTACATGTACACAAATGAAATTAGAACACTCTCTAACACCATACAAAAAAGAAACTCAAAATGGGTTAAAAACTTAAATGTAATGCTAGATACTATAAAACTCCTGGAGGAAAACATAAGCAGGACACTCTGACATAAATCAAAGCAAGATCTTTTTGATCCATCTCCCAGAGTAATAAAAATAAAAAACAGGGCTTCCCTGGTGGCGCAGTGGTTGAGCATCCACCTGCCGATGCAGGGGACGCTGGTTCGTGCCCCAGTCTGGGAAGATCCCACATGCCACGAAGTGGCTGGGCCCATGAGCCATGGCCGCTGAGCCTGCACGTCCAGAGCCTGTGCTCCACAATGGGAGAGGCCACAACAGTGAAAGGCCCACGTACTGCAAGAAAAATAATAATAATTTAAAAAAAAGAAATAAACAAATGAGACCTAATTAAACTTAAAAGCTTTTACACAGCAACAGAAACCAGAAACAAAAAAACAACCCTCAGAATGTGAGAAAATATTTACAAATGAAGTGACAAAAGAGGGATTAATCTCCAAAACATACAAACAGCTCATGCAGCTCAATTAAAAAAAAAATGGGCAGAAGATCTAAATAGACATTTCTCCAAAGAAGACATATAGATGGCCAAAAAGCACATGAAAAAATGCTCAACATCACTAATTATTAGAGAGATGCAAATCAAAACTACAATGATATATCACCTCATACCAAATAGAATGGCCATCATCAGAAAATCTACAAACAATAAATGCTCAAGAGGGTGTGGAGAAAAGGGAACCCTCCTACACTTTTGGTGGGAATAAAAATTGGTAAAACCATTATGGAGAACAGTATGCAGGTTTCTTAAGAAACTAAATA
This sequence comes from Mesoplodon bidens, assembly GCF_964165515.1. Classification (NCBI taxonomy): domain Eukaryota; kingdom Metazoa; phylum Chordata; class Mammalia; order Artiodactyla; family Ziphiidae; genus Mesoplodon; species Mesoplodon bidens. The sequence continues at coordinate 71,961,522 of NC_138176.1, read as the reverse complement.
CAGAACTACTATATGATTCAGCAGTCCCACTCCTAGGCATATATCTGGAGAAAAGCATAATTTGAAAAGATACATGCACCCTAATACTCACTGCAGAACTATTTACAATAGCCAAGACATGGAAGCAACCTAAATGTCCATTGACAGAGGAGTGGATAAAGATGTGATACATATATACGAAGGAATATTACTCAGCCACAAAAAAGAACAAAATAATGCCATTTGCAGCAACATTGATGGACCTAGAGATTGTCACACTGAGTGAAGTCAGAGAAAGACAAATATATGATATTGCTTACATGCGGAATCTAAAAAAAATGGGACAAATGAACTTATTTATAAAAGAATAAAAGAGTCACAGATGTAGAAAACAAACTTATGGTTACCACGGGGTAAAAGTGTGGGGAGGGATAAATTTGGAGATTGGGATTGACATATGCACACTACTATATATAAAATAGGTAACGAATAAGGACCCACAGTATAGCACAGGGAACTCTATACTCTGTAGTGACCTGTATGGGAAAAGAATCTAAAAAAGAGTGGATATATGTATATGTATAACTGAATCACTTTGCTGTACACCTGAAACTAACACAACATTGTAAATCAAGTATACGCCAATACAATTTTTCTTTAAAAAAGAAAGAAGAACTGACAAAAAAAAGTATAAAATATCTATGGAAAGGTTGTCTTTTTGTTTTTCTTATGTCGTATCTGCCTTTCCCTATATGTCTGTTCAGCTATTCTTGCTACCTACTGATGGTTCCCCCTCCATAGTCCATAGTCCAAATCCAAATAATTGGCTTAATTACTAGCATTAATTAATTACTGGCTGAGCATTTCATTCAAAGCCTCTCCATGGATTACTGACAAGACTGCAGATTCCACCTCTGTATTAAAAACCTACCCATAGTCCAATAAGTGATCTGAAAGAGTTTTGGGTGAAACAGTTAAATCTAGGAGAAGATGAACATGGCAGCCATCCTGAGTAACTGACTCCTCCTGTAATGTCCCCTCTATCCTTTCCACTGACCCATATTTCACAAATCCTTCAAAGAACAGCTCTTATCTTTCTTTCATGAAACTCTCTCAACTATTATTCCAGGTCACAGCATACTGCAGTGGCAAAGACATGAGGTTCCACATCAAGTAGATCTCACAATCATCACAGAATTCATACCTTAGCCAAGTGTTTCCCAGACTTAAGTGTGCATAAGGATCACCTAGAAAGCTGACTGAAACACAAATTTCGGAACCCCAGTCCCAGAGATCTGACTCAACAGGTCTGAGTTAGGCCTGAAAATTTGCATTTTGAACCAACTCCCAGGTGATGTTGACGCTGCTTGTCCATGGAACACACTTTGAGGACAACTGCCTTACTTCACTCACCTCCTAGCTACAGGATTCTGAACATGTTATTTACTTTCTATCTGTAAAATGGGGATGCTAATAGCATTTTTATTGGGCTGCCATGCAATTTATATGAATCAAAATAGATTCCATGTTTGGTTTATACCAGCAATAAAAATCAACTGGTCTACCTTGCCTTTCTCTGATCTGTTACTTATCCAATTAACAATGATAATTCAGTATGTTATACGATGCTTCCTTAAAATTAATTTAACACTGATATAAATTTAGATGGTGGCATATTATGGCTCTTCGATTAAATTCCAAGTCACTCAGGAGAGGTGGCATAGCCCTCAGAGTGCTCTCCATACTGTATACACTTCTGGCCCAGTAGAGAGGCAGTGGGGTGACAGGGTTAGGGGCAGAAGCATGGCACTAGAGGACCTAAATTCGAATCACATCTCTGCAACTTAGAATCTATGTGACCTCGAGCAAGTTATTTTGTCTCTTTCTTCCTCAGTTTCTTCCTATGTAGATTAGGGATAATCATGAGTTTCCTCAAAAGCATGTTGTATTAAATGAGGCAATATATGCAAAGCACTTGAAAAGCACCTTTTTAAGTTCTTTACACATAATAAAAACTATAAAGGTGCTAGTTATTGAATTCATTTTGCAATTCCTCTCAGTAGAAAGACCAAATGCATTTAAAAGTGAATAAAAGCTAGATGTTAAGATAGTATAAAATGCATTACTAAAATATAATTATTTTTAAGTCTTACAAAGTAAAGTTCAGATTCCAGATTGGTCTATGTTCTTTGTTCACAGATATAAATTCACATATATGGTCACAATTAATATGCTAACTATTGCCACATATTTAAAGATAGTTATAAGTGTTTAAATCTCTTTCAGATTTATGTTACTTGCAAGTATTAGAGACGATCTCATCATCCTCCCTTTATCCATGGTACACAACTACTTTGGTAAACACGTTTCCTGAACACATGCTTTTTGCACATTGTAAAAAGTGACCTTGGGGCATGCCCAAGAAAGAAAACCTGTGTGCAAAACTAGGAACCATTGAGTCAGCTATTGTATAAACAGAATAAACAAAATGAGTGAAGCATTAAAATATATCTAGAGCCATATCATTTCCTTTATTGTTTTATAACTGTTTACTTGTTTCTCCTCCCTGATAAAATGTCACCTATTTGATCATAAGCATTTCACTTTTTCCATAAGCCAGGAAGAAAGTAGATATCACGACAGAAAGAGTACAATCTGTAGAGTCAGACTGCTATAACTTTAAGTTAGATCTTCTTCAAACCAGCTATGAAAAAGTGGTAAAGTTTTAAGAGTGGAAATAAAACAAAACTTGCTGATAGTATCACTTACCATGAAGTATCATAGTAAAGATGATATTTGATAATGTATATAAAAGCACTTGGCATAAAGTAGGTATTCAGTTAATAGTAGTTAGTATTATTTTTTGTATTCTTGGCATCTACCACCATGAGTAATACAGCCTAGGCACTTGAAAATGTTTCTTGAAAAAAATCAATGTATAAATTCAGCAGCTTGGTGGTACTTCATTTTCAGTGTTGATTAATTCCAGACCACAAATCAGCGTGTTCAATAGCACTAAGTGACTAAGTCATGGCTCTCCCCACATTTTCCCTAGAAAATTATGACCAGTCCATTAAGTAAATAACCTAATTTCTCTGTGGGTTAGTTCAACCCAAGGACTCAACAACAGGCAGTGAGAAATTCTAAATACACTCTTGCCTCTCCCCAAGATATTTTTCTGTTCTGTTTTGCTTGTCTCAATGGAAGGCAATAAAAGTTACTTTATTGCAATAGAATAAACCCCATCTAAAAGCAATGTCTGAGGGAATTCTAAAATAGCATGTTCCGGAATGAGCATAATTATTGGTTGTGATTCTTTGGACAAGTTATTTAAAATATTTACAGGCCTCAGATTTCACATGGGTCTAATAGGAATGATAATACTCACTAAACTGTGCTGTAATGAGATTTATATGTCTGTCTAGTCCTTTTCCTAGCTCTTTATTTTTATTCATTAGAGCTCTCTGTTGAAGACTCCTTGATTATCCTAATTCCTTCTGTTTAGATAGTCAAAATATTTATCAGTGTGGATTTCCTCTTATGTGAGGCTCCCATTCAGACAGTTTCATATGCTGTCTTGTCGATAGGCAGTGTGAATGTGGCAGAGACAGCTAACTGCACATTGGAAGTCACACATTTCCTATAGTGTGGTCCTGGGACTGGGAGACAGCTGCCCAGCCAAGGCGATATTCATTTAGGTGTGGCTGTGTGACTAGTTCTCTCCAAAGGGGTGTATGCCAAGATGGATAAACAGTGGGCATGCCTTCTCCACTCTCTCTTTCCCATCTGCCAGTTGCATGCAGAGGATTCCAGGCCCCGGGAGATGGTAGAGCCATAATCCTGGGTCAGTGTGTAAGGAAAAGCCTCTGGCCAAAAGGGAACAATTATGTCAAAGTATTATGTGAATGAGAAAGAAATTTCTATAATGTTAAGGCACTAAAATTTGGGGATTTATTTGTTAGAGTACCTAGCATTACCTTAAGAAATACGGTAGAGAAATCATTTTTCTTAGAATGGTTATGGGGTCCTCTGTACATAAGACTGGCAGAAGATGCTGTACTAAGAAAAAAGTAATAAACTATTACATAAGTAGTAAGTGGAAGTTATACATTTCTAACCTTCACGTTATATGGGGTCTACAGAGATGTTTAATTTGGCCTGCAGTCCTTACAAACACGGAATTAACTGCTAAGTTTTTCTAAACAGCAGATTGTACATAAAAATCTGAATGTTCAGCTTATTTTGAAAGTGTGGAGAATTTGACCACACTGTGTCTGAGTTCCTACAGTGTGCCAATTGACCACAGATGAGGAACAGGTGACCAGAAGGCTCCCACCATTCCATTCCTGGACTCTTGACAGCTATTCTTGCATTTAAGCTTACCGAATCCATCAGTCAGATTCTAACCAGGAATACAGAAACCAAAACTATAACATAGGGAACTAGTGACACAGGTGATGGAGGAGAAGAGAGAATCACAGGGACTGTGAAATAAACCAGAGATTGACACAGCAAGACGCTGCTTCTACCACTTTGCTGAAGAGGAAAAGGAGATGGTGTTGTAGGAGCCCAGGGGTCATGGCTACTCCAAGTACTGGAATCCATGCAGTGGAGATGCAGGAGACGCAGCCTTTGCTGGAGAGGCTCTTAGAGGTAGAGAAAGAGGAGGACAGGAATAACTTGGCTTCTCTCCTTACCATGCCCCCTGGTCTCCTACTGTAACTTCACCCTGCAGGAAGACAGCTGACTGGGAGCCTGGGGGACACATCCTTCAGGGGTGAGCCCTTCTAGGATACAGAGCAGAGCAAGGAAAGGAAGGCATAGATAGCTGAAGGCAAACCAGCCTAGAACCTGGATACACATCACATACACATGATTAAATGCTTTAATCATTTATATTGTCTGCCTGATCCCTGTCAATATTTCAGTGTGTCATGTCTTTATAGAGTGAGGAGGTATACCTTTCAGTTTCTCTTCAGAGAAGTAGCCACTTTCCCACTTCTTTTTCTTTCTTATTTTAATGCAGTAGTATTGATGAAACCACTTGATTTGGCTTCTTACTTTAAACTGTGTTTTTACATGTCATGAGAAAACTTTCCCTAACCTTAAGAGTTATGGTAGAGTAAGAGCAATAACATGTACAATAATAATGACTACCATTTACTAAACACACACTATGTGTCAGGCTCTGTATTGTGTGGCTGAATATAACAACAATATTGCAAAGTAAGTATTATTTCCCTCATTTTATTGAAGAGAAAACTGAATCCCAGGTAGGTTAAGGCAATTTCCAAGGTCACAAGCAGCAGAATGGAATTCCAACTGAGGTCAGCAAAACTACTTTAGACACTGGTTATTTCCGTTATTTATTCTCTATCTCAGAGTAATCTTCTTGGTTTTCCTTCTGTAGAATTCTGGGTATATGGTTGTCCTGAGTGTCTCATCACCACCTGCTTACTGCTTAGATGTCAGAGTGATGTGATTGTGTAGCACAACTCTTTGACTGTATATAAAATAACAAATACATGGTTAGCTAAGAACCTTCCCTAATAAGGCCAAACACATTTGTATAAAGAAAAGTTTGGCTGGAACATTTTGCTGAGGGAAATTTGGATTCCATTTCAGGATAAAATGATAGATTCCTTCCAACATGTATATTGTCACAGCACAGACATATATATAGATAGATACTGAGAAATATATGAAGGTTCCAAGAGAACATATTATTTTGGAGAACACATAGAGAAGATTTAAGGATGAAGAAGATTCCACACTTGGCTTATGATGTAGGGAAAATAATAATAACAGTTTTAGTTACCTCAGAAATTAAGTATGTGATACTTTTGCTTCCCCCATCTCCTCATTTATAATTTAAGTCGCTACCCAAGACGGCTACTTCATCAAATACTAGAGTACCTGGCTTTTCAAAGCATATAAGTAAAATTCAATTCATATTAAAGGTTAATTTTTGTTTCTTTTTACATTTGGTTTTTCTTCTGTGTTTCACATTGATGATGACTCCATTTCTTCTGAAACTCTTTACTCTCATCTTTTCAGACATGACCTGCTTTTGGCCCTCTTCCGTCTTGAGCATATTTGTCCAAATTCCTGAAACATCCTCTCTCATTCTGCTGGGAGGCAGTGCAGTGTAGTGGTTCCAAGCACAGGCTCTGGAGCCAGACCACCTGGACACGAATCTTGACTCTGCACTTACTAGCTCTCTGACCTTGGGCTGCTTATGAAACCTCCCCTTACTAGGCATTTGTGGTACAGAATATATATTGATTGAAAAGTTTGAGGGGAGGTACAAGACGGCAAAGTAGAAGGAACCCGAGCTCACCACCTCTCACGAGCACACCAAAATCACAACTAACTGAACAACCATGAGTAAAAAAGACTGGAACCTACCAAAAAGATATTCTACATCCACAGACACAATGAAGAAACCATAACAAGACAAATTATGAAATGGAAAAGCTTACAGGTAAAAGCAAACATTCAGTAAGGGTAGGAAATCATCCACACACCAATATGATATCAAAACCAGTAATCATGAGAGGAGGAGAGTACAAATGCAGGATATTTTAAATGCATTTGAAATTAAGAGATCAGCAACTCAAAACAATCGTGTGTGTGTATACATATATATATATATATATATATATATATATATATATATATAGAGAGAGAGAGAGAGAGAGAGAGAGAGAGAGAGAGAGCGAGCACTATACCAAAACCTCATGGTAACCAAAAACCAAAAATCTATAATAGATATACACACAAAAAAGAAAAAGGAATCCAAACACAACACTAAATACTCATCAAATCACAAGAGAACAAAAGAGGAAAGAAAAAAAATAGTCCTCCAATACTAGCTAGGCACTTGTACTTTGAACATGCATGCTTCTTTCTGCTCAGATCCTGAACAAGGTACTACACTGGCTACCCAACCCTCCGACCAATTGGGTCAGAATTCAGAGAACCTGGAGCAGCCCTGAGGTCTATAGGCTCACATAAGAATATGATGCCCTCTATAATAAACATAATAGTAAGAACCATTTAATTAAACATCTACTATTTGAGTCCTCTATTAGACCCTGGACATGCATTTTCATTTGCCTAGGGAGACCATCTGAGGATAAAGCTACTCAAGGTTACACAAACCCATGTATGACCCATGTTCTTTCTATGGCAATGCTTATGAATAAGGGTCTGTCCACCTGGGTCTCCAGGTTAATGTGCTGGTTTCCTCCTTTTGGGGCTATAGCTCTATCCTGAATGTAGGCAGTCTTGACTGAGGCTCTGACACTCTGTGTATGTCTAATTAGTCCCCTCCCTGCAATGGTTGAAACTGACTTGTGGACTCAGTCACTGGCTGGAGTCCTCTTCTTCAGCAATGGGTTTCTGGAAACAGGGTCATTCACTGGTCACTGTCTAGACCAGTACTGCTGACCCCACCCACCATAGAAGCTCTGGGGTGGAGTTAGTTCACTCAGCCTCATCTACTTTCAACACCTTCTCCATAATAAATGCTGATGAGAGATGTTTGGATGGTCACCTACTGGGGGCCAGTATTATATTAAGCACCTAAAATGTATTGTTGAACTTAAGTAGTACTCATCCACCCTGGACCCTCAGACAGCCTGTCATCCAAGCCCACATCAGATAATAGCCAAAAGCATGAAGATATATTCCTCTGGTATGTTGACATAGTTGAAAAGGCCTTGTGCAAAGTTATACCAAGAAACAACAAATGTAAATGTACACCGAGAGACTCTGGGTTCCTGCAGAATCATGGGTTGTTAGTCATAGTTCACATCATCACCAGGAAACTCATCCAACACAGGTTTGTAAAATTACATTGGTGGCAATAAGGAAGTTGGAAAAAGTAGTGATTGGTAAGGTTGAGAGTCACAATTAGTCTCAGGTGGGAGCAGTTCATCCTATAAGTGCTACACCATACATCAGTTCTTTACAATGTTAATGAAAATCACCTGGGATTCTTGTTACAGCGTGGATTCTAACTCATTACATCTGAGATGGGGCTTGAGGTTCTGTTTCTAAAAGCTCCCTTAACATACTGAAAGCCACTCATCCCCAGGCCACACTTTGTATAGCAAGCCCATAGACCTCTTTGATACAAATTTAAAAAGGAAAAAATATAGTTGACTTACTTGGATCTAAGTCATGCATGTAGGTGGCATTAGAACCTTCCAGCCAAGGTACATGATTTTACCAGAAAAGTAATCATTCACAGAGGAAAAAAGCAAGCCAGCACTGAGTCTCAGAGCATGAGGGAGATACAGCCAGGGGTTGATGGGTCTGGAAACACGTACAGAAATCAGGAGAGGGGAAGAATGGACAGCAGTCATAGAAATAGCAACAATTTTATTCACCTGAATAAATAATCTATGTTTGAAAAGCAGAGAAGAAGGTAGCTTGGGGTATTTGAAGTCAGGCCCGGTAATGCCAGACCCAGGACACTAGACTCACTGGCACAGAAAAGGCAAACTTTAAAGTCTTAACAACAAGCAATGAAAGAAATCACGGTAGGCAAACCAACGTCTTGAAAGTGAGCATAGGGCCACAAACGTCCAGAAGACAACCAGGTCGATTCCCAGAAATGAGAAATGAACTTACCTGCTCATCTTCAGCTTGCAGAAGGAAATGAGCAAGGGAAGCCAAAGTGTCCTAGTCTCAGAGGAAATAGCATGTCCAGCAAGGAATCCAGTAAGGGATAAAGTACGGGAGCTGGAAAACTCAGCAAAAGCTCAACTCTGCTACCCACGACAACCTGCCGTAAAGTTACTTCTCACTGAACCAATGAAAGGCCTGTATTCCTTCCTACTGGCGTGAAGCAGAAACAACACTTGTGAGTTAAGTGGCTCTAGCTGTGAAAACTGGCAAATAGCACGAGGCATGAGGCATGCTGGTAGAGCCCTGAGTCTCAAAGTGAGGTCCCAGATCAGCAGTATCAGCATCACCTGGGAACCTGTTAGGAAATGTGAATTCTCAGCCCCGCTTGCTCCAAACCTATGAATCAGAAACTGTGTGGGGTAGCGCCCTGCAGCCAGTGTTCCAACAAGCCCTCCAGATGATTCTGATGCACGCTCAAGGCAGTAGAGTCTATTGAAAGCATGAAGAAATGAAGGCCAGGTGTGTCAAAGGACAGTCATTATAAGTAGGCTTGATAATGGTGCTTTTACACACCTAGTGAAGACTATAGCCTGTTTACAGGGAGAAGAAAACCCAGCAGAGATAATGTAAAATAATAATTAATAAAACATGCTCAGTGATCAACAACAACACAAAAGAAAAGTGGATGAATATAAATTGTAGTAAAAAATACAAGTGAAAATTTCATAATGGACATTAACAATCTTTGCCTCAAGATTTTTTATTTCCCAACCACATAAATGTGTCTACTGGTGAGGACACCATTAGGAATTTTCAATAATCCATATGTCTCTTTCAAACATATTTCTCCAGCATTGTAAGGGAGACCACCTTAAGTAGGTAGCTCTTTGGCCAGGGTGGTCATGTAATATAAATATATTTAACTGAGTATCTAGTAAAATTGCTAAAAATCCTGAACCCAAAACATATGTCTTCAGAAAGTCACACAGTACAACAAAAATGGAGATGGCAAAAAAAAAAAAATACTGAAAAGTCTAATTTTAATGTCTAAGCTGAACAAGGATCTAGATACTTACCAGATTCTATACAAAATGTTCATACTTCCTTAATTTAAGCTTACAAAGAGTATTCTTAATGTCTAATTGGGAGTTTTGGGCTCTGTATAACAGAAATCCTCTTGAGATAGACATATAGAGAAAGGGCACTTGTGTGTTTGTAAGTGAGCAAGCCCAGAGGTAGCTTTGCTGTTCTTTGGAGTAGATCCCAGGTTTTTCCAGTGGTTCAGTGGGGCTATGTGGACCAGCTTCTTTCTGTCTGCTTGGCTGCCCACATTAAGATTCCATTCACAGGTTCTCCCATTGTGGCAAGTTTGCTGCCAGCAGTAATCTGGGTTTTGTGCTTATTCACATGCCTTGGGATGGGGGATGGTCACGGGGTGTTGAGGAAAAGTCAGGGAGTGAAGAGAGAAGATATTGAATTCTTGAGAAGGGAATCCTCTCCCAGAACCCCTAGCAAGTCTCTCCTACTCTCTCATTGGTCCACAAGGCCTTAGTCTTTGCCATCCCTTAAGAGTGAAATTAGCATGGTTAATTTGCTTAATCTGCTTGGGGAGGGGGAGTGGGACACAGGAAAATAACTACTGCAGTGCCAAACTTCTTCATGTGTAATGATATAATCTTCTGAGGAAATGAGAGTATTTGGTTAGATAAAATACATTTCGTTGTTATGAGAATTACTTCATAATCAGGTGATTCAAGTTACGTGTTAGGAACTTTTTGGAAGCCATGTAGGAGACATTTCCATTTAAATTATCATATTTATGTGGCCTATGATTAGCTGATTTTAATCTCTGAACTGCAGGAGAGATAGAAAATAAAAACACTAATCAATTACCATTCAATGTATAACTAATAAAAATGGAGGCCAACTTTAAAAAAAGGCTATACTAGTATTTACTGTATGAATATCTGTTCTATTATGGAAAAATGTACTGAAAGTAACTAATATACACATCCCTCTTTCCATCTGCCTCAACTAGAAGAGATATTTCTCACAATCATTCAAATTAGAAAGCAAGTAAAATTAGAATGGAGTGGAAAGCCAACTGAATTCTACTGAGGTATGTTCATATTCATATCACCAAAAACACAAGTATGCCTTAAGTTGCCTAGGAATTAATATTTGAAAATGAAATACAAATGGTGCATCTTAGACTGACTTTAAGAACACCAGCAATATTATAAAGCCCTAGAAAAACTTCGTAGACCTTTAAACCCCTCCAGGATGAATGCATCATGTTTCAAAGATAACTTGGATTTATAGATTAATTTTACAGGTCAATGAAGTTGTCTATAATTTTTACAGGATTATCATTAATGAATGTGAGAAATGCCGCAGGAAGAACATATTTGATTTTCATAATCTTAGATATTCTCTTAAAAGTTAAAATTAAGTTGCATTGAACATTCTCATGCCACCAGAAAAGAAAATGGGTAGAACTACAAATGAGGAGTAATGATGAATAATGCTATTTTTACCAAAGAAATATTCAACCAAGTCTTGAAGGGATTGATGTTAAGTATAGTCATGTTTAATATCTACATTAATCACCTGGAAATGGGAGTAAACAATATATTAACAAAATTTGCAAATGATACTAAATTGAAGGGTACTATTAGCATGCATAATGACAAAATGGATAAATGATTTCGAAAGAGTGTCTGTGAGCAAAATGACCTTTTACTTAAAAAATCAGGTGAATACAATTGGTATAAGCATTTTTAAAAAGAGTCATTCTATGGAAGCAAGGCATCCATGATGTTCAGAAAGAATTTAACATTTGCTTACAGAATATTTGACTTTGGTTATAATGTAATGGAGTTAAAAACGAATACAGTATTTGAGGACTAGCTATGTTAAATTTTCACTTTATAATGAGAGGAAAACACTGTTTCTCTATAAAGTTCTGATGAGAATAATATTTAAATATGAAACCAATTTGGTGTTTATCAATGCAGGAAAATGGGATTAAACACATCTGAAATGAGATGGGCAAAAAAAATGATTAAGAAGTTAGTCTGATGAACTTCTAAGAAAAGATTAATCTTGTCATCTGCAAACCCAAGAAAAGGAAGCACAAGTGACAGATATTATGTAATAACTTTCTTCACTAAGGAATAGTACAGTAAAACCCCATTCACTCAAAGGGCTAGGCATTCCTTTGTGTAATCCAGATTAAGATTATCTGGTATTTCATTAAAACAACTACAATGAGATCTCTGACAGAATGGTAAATTAGCAGTTGTAGTAAGTTGTGCAACTATTTATTATGTAATAGTTCCATGTATTCCAGAGCCATGTGAGTAAAGAAAGGTGATAAAATAAGAATCAGTTACAGGAGCAATAACTGCTGAAAGTCAAATAGTTGTCCACTAGCAGTCTTGACAATACTACCTTCTTAAGGAGAGCAGATGAAGTTTTCCTCCTTGGTTTTTAGGCATGGCTATAATGTCACTGCAACTGAAATGATCCCTCTGGCTAAAGCCCAAAGGAAACAATAGCATTTTTTTTCCCTTTCATTTTTCAAAAAAACACATATGCTTATTTTACTCAGTAACTGTTTCAAAAACTAATATATTATTGGGGAAGTATTTATTTTTTGGTATGCCTTTGTTTTGTTTTGTTTTAATCCTGGAACTATAGATATCAAATGATGTCAAGTGGTTGTACAAACAAGAGTCTAGTCCTCTATGTATAGGTTACTCACCTTTCTTAGAAAGAGTTAATTTTAACAACAACCAAAAACTTGGTTCTTATCCAATTTGCGAGCAATGAGGTTTTGACAGTTTATGTTTGGGTCAAAAGTAGGTGGTCAGTAAAGACAACAGTTCCAACAAGTAGTTAAAGGGAATATTTCTGCCACATTTATTCTTCATCATCCCCCGCACCCTTTAACCTAGTTGATGTGCTCATGAGCTGTAGACAGACAAGGGGAAAGCATGTTAACTCTAGGGTAAAATGCAACTAAGTTGGGCCAGTTGCAGAACACTGTATGTCTGGGTTCTGGAGCAGTGTTCATGTGTTTTAAACTATTTAGAAGGAAGAAAGGACAGTACTCTATTTTAGAAGGATCCAGAAAATTGCTGAGTTACCATAAAACCTTTAGTTTTGGGGGATTTTTTGATCCCTGGCCATGACAGTGCAAGCGCGATTTCTGACCACTAGACCACCAGGGAATTCCCAAACCTTTAGTATGTTATGGCTTCAGGGCTAAATTCAATGATTTGCAGGGCCCTTCATGATTTGTCTCCTCTGAATCATTATAGTATCATCTTCTGCCACTCTTTCCCAACACACACACACACCCTACAAATTATCCACATCAAAAAACTTGACATTCCCCAGACATGTATGCACATGTTGTTCCATCTAATTAGAATGGTTTTCTTCCCTTTATCTGCCTGGAAAATTTCTGCAGATCCTTCTAGATGCAGTTCAAATGCCACTGGCCTTGGGAAGTCTTACAGTACCTTCCTTTCTACACCTTCCTATTTACTCAGTCAGAATCGGTCATTTCTTTTTTTGTCCACACAACACTTACCTATGTCATTATACTGATAAAATAGCAACCACAGGCACCACAATTGCATGCTTCATTTATTAGGGACTTAATATGTGCCAGGCACTGTTGGTAGTATTTTTGACGTCTTCTTGTCTCTTCAACAACACCTGAAGGTAGATGTAATTCTCTCCATGAATAACTTGAGACCCAGAAAAGTCGAGGACTGTGTCTGAAGTCACAGGACAGTTGACAGAACCCCACTCACTCCCAAATCTGTACTTTTCATGTGATCATCTTGCCTCTTCTACATGCCTCAGTGCTTACCCTTATAATTGTATTCAGTCACTTTTTCTTTGTGAGGACGCAGTACATCATAATCTTTAAATAGCAGGCTTTGTAGCCATACTGTTTGTTTTTAAATCCTTGTTCTGACTCTTCTTAGTTGAGTAACCTTGAGTGATTGATTTAGCACCTTCATGCCCCAGGTACAGCAACTATAAAGTGAGGATAAGACAGCTCCTACCTCACAGGGTGGTTTGGAGGATTAAATGAGTTAATACATATAATAAATATAATAGCATCTGCCTGTTATAAAGAATCATACCTTATTACAGCACAGCATACCTGTTAGCTATGATTATCGGTTTATACACTTCTCTTTTATATAGGTTGTGAACTCCTCAAAGGCAGGAATAATATCTCACTCATCTTTTCATATCCTTCACCTACCACAGTGTCTTGCAAATACCAGCAACTTGCAAAGTAGAAATACAAAAGGACATTTACGTCAGTGGTGAGTTAGTGTGGCAGGGGGAGGGGTCAGAGGAGCAGGGGAGAGAGAGTCATATATATAACATCCAATGTATGGTTGCTATGAGTCACTTTTTCCTGACAGGAGGAATAAAAGAAAGAACCTGTCAGCCGTGGTGGACTCCAACAATCCATAATTGCACTCTTCCAGCTGGGAGGCTACGATATAGGCTGCCGAGCCAATTTCCCCTTGCAAAAGGTACTGAACAGATAGCGAAAGCTCTCAAGAGCTAAGACGGAACGCTAAGGTGTCAGGAGCTGCTCACCGGCAGCTGCTACTGATCCCCTGTCTCCTTAGCCCAGAGCTGCCAATTCTACTTCTTCATGCTGTGCCTAGTCCTGCAAGCCAGCATTTGTGCCCACTGTATACAATGGTAAAAAAATTCCACGAGAATTGGATGTGCTTCAGTGATTAAGTGCTACAGCTGCCAATGCTATTTTGTGCTCTGCTCTCCTGCTTGCTGTTGTTCTGACCCTTTCTATTCTGATACAGTCCCTAATTTCTGCCCACTTGTCCAGGATTTCAAACTGTCCTCCTCCTCAGTCCCTCCCAAATGTCCTGTGTTCTTGGTTCCTCATGCCCCCTTGTCTGTCCTCTTGCCTTGTGACTGACTCCTGAACATATTGACACAGGATATTTATCCTTGTCTTGTTTCATGCTGGATGGAATTTCCCAGTCCTAATCCTGTGTCCAGCCCAGCAACACTGATGACCAGCCTCGCTGTAAGGAAGCAAATTCGCACCTATTCTCAAGTAATGGACCCTTTAGACCATGGGTCCCCAACCCCCGGGGACCTATTAGGAACCCTATTAGAAACTTGGTCGCACAGGAAGTGAGCAGCGGGTGAGCTCTCGCCATCGCTCCCATTACCGCCTGAACCATTCCCCCACCACCACCCATCAATGGAAAAATTGTCTTTCACGAAACCGGTCCCTGGTGCCAAAAAGGTTGGGGACCGCTGCTTTAGACACACACAAAAAAACAAAACAAGCTGTATAGAATAATAGACAACAGTTAAGGTCATGGGAATCAGAATTGGACAGATCTGATTTAGAATCCCAGCTCTACCATGCCCTCCTCTATGACCTTGGGCAAAATATTGACCTATCAAAACCTCAGTTTCCTCATCTGTATAATGAGGCACATAATGAATCTCACCTTGTAGGATTATTAAATTTGAAATCTAATTAATACATGTATAAGTTAGCATTAATATTGTTATTATTAAAAATAGATTCCCAAATTGCTGGTTCAGAGATGAACCATAGATGAATACAAAGCTCAAAAAATTAAAAATCATCATTATTATCAAAGTAGCTTATTTTAGACGTAGAAATCACCTTAAATATCCAATCGTCTTCCTTACAGGATGAGGAAATTGTGAACTGGAGAGCAAGATTCATAGTTCTGTCACTTCCACATTCCAAATGAAGATTTTTGGCCTGTATTTCATAATTGCAATTTTGAATGTCCTTATTCAATTTATTCACGTCTCCATTCATCCATCCACTTATCCACCCACTATCCATCCATCCATCCATCCATCCATCCAGTCTTTAGGAAATGTTTACTAGAGCACCTGCTATGTACCAGTCTCCTTCCTGAGACCTGGGAATTTACAATCATTGTCCTTAACCTTCATGGTGCTTTCATTCTTCTTCCTTCTACTGCTTACTATTGATATATCACTCTAAGCGTCTGTTTCTGACATTAGAAAATGGTAGAATGCATTAATGTCTTTTCTGCATGTCAAGAGTAACCCTTTATAAAGACGTAAGCAGCAGCAAATATTGAGGGAAGAAAATTCTCATTAATAGAATTGGATCTCACAGATAAATCACTTTCACCAAAACATCACTTAGAAACCTTTAGGTAAACATATACTTCATGTACATAGTGAACTCTCTTTTCCTTCCTTTTGTCTTCTCTTGCCTTTGGTGTCCTATCTCTCTCCTTAATGCAGTAAAGCACTACAGACCAGAACCTTGACCAAGTGTAAAAAACTGAAAAATGTGTGTTTTAATGGATTGTAAACCGCACAACAGCAGTTGGCTGTATTTTATACCATTATTGGACCCTTAGCACTTGGTAGGTGTCCAATAAATGTATTGATAATAACAATGCAGGTTCAATGAACAGTTAGAAGCTCTTCTGCAAAATGCTTAATTAATGACTATTATTAACAGCTGAAACTGTCAGCCTTTTGTGTTTCACCTTTGCTTTTGTCTGGGATGAGTGTGCTTTGGTATTAGTCAGCAGGTAGGGTACGTACTGCCTGACTGGCATCTGATAGTAATCAATGCAGTTAAAGAGGAGTTATCTCTTTCAGCATTTATACCCCAAAGTGTCCCATTTATGACAATGCTATGCTCACCCAGAAAGCTTTTTGACATCTTAAGAGCTGTAGCTATTTGGAAGCTGAAAATATTCAAGGTAAAAAAGATGGGAACCTAGGGGGAAATTTTAACAACGTGGAGGCCATTCACAAAGGGACCTTGCAGTGTGGGAAAGATGGGAGCTGCCAGAATGACTCCTGAGCAGTCTCGTTTGAGGTAGGTAGTTCTGGGTGATGAAAGCTTTCTCTTTTTGTCACAGGATCCAACTCATTTATCTATGCCTTTGTTCGCTAAACAAACAAACAACCCACAGGTGCTCTTGGTCTTGCTAAGAAGAATCAATTTATGAATCAGGTGCTCCTCCTTAAACCTCAGCAGAATATTCAGGCACCTAGCTTTCCTTCTCTCTTCATACACTCCCAGCTTCATCTTCCCAGTAAATCCACCCAGTGTTTCAAGCCAAAGATTTTGGCTTCATCCTTGACTTTTTTCTTAGCGTCCACATGCACCACCTCACCAGGTCCTATTGTTCCTACCCTCAAAATATATGCAGGATCAGAGTTCTCACCACTGCTACTACCTTAGCCCATTTATCTGTATTAATTCAATAGCTTCTGAATTGGTTTCACTACTCTGTCCGTGTCTCTTTCAGTCTGTTCTCAACAGAGCTAGAGTGATTCTGCTAAAAGGGGCATTAGTTCATTTCATTCATGAGCTAAAAATCCATTAATTTCTTCCTATCTCTCTCTCACAGTCAATGCCCAATACTGACTGTGGCCAATAGTTCCCTATATAATATGGCCCGAGTTCCCACTGTGACCTCACTTTCTACCACTTCCTCTTGCTTTTCTTTCAACACATGCCAGGCCCACTACTGCTTTAGGAACTTCACACCTACTACACCTTCTACTTGGAGTCCTCTTCCCTCAATATCTCTGTCTGGCTCACTCTCTCACTTCCTTTGGGTCTTTACTCAAATATTATTGTCTCAGTGAGCTCTTCCCCAGTAATACTATCTAAACTGGCAATCCACCACGTGTACTTTTTATCTCCCTTCCTGTGCTTGGTTATTTTCTTCTTTGTATGTATCACTATCTAATATACTATGTATTATGCTTATTATTTATCATCTGACCCCCTGGTGAGAATGTAAAGGACTATGAGGGTAGAATATTTGTCTGTTTTATTTATTGTTTTATTTCTAGTGCCCATAACTTGAAACATAGAAGACACTCTACAAATATTTATCCAAAAATGGATGAATAACTTTATAGGAGGGGGTGTGGTAAGTTAATTTCACTGATACCTCATCCAGTTCATGGCCTCCTGGTATCACTATTGTGGCAGGTTGTGTTTTCCAACAATATCTTCTCTATCATATGTTCTTCTATAATACAATCTTGCCACTCTTCCATCAAGAGGTAGAGGTAGGCTCATAGCTGTTTCAACTGTTAGGGTCTGGATAAACCCAAGGGTCTGATGATATAACCCTTTGTTAAAACCTCAGAAAGATTAACAAACATACTTCATAGACCCTTTCAAACCAATGAAAATCTTTCTAAGGACTTCAGGGCATGACTTTCTGTTAAAAATTAGGGCTCCTAAGAATCCTAAGGGCATTGTTCCAGAGTAGCCTGCCGAGGAGACTCTTTAGATCACAGATCCTCAGAATTAGAACTAGAGGGTTTGTACTCTGGGAGTTCAAGGAATTATACCCAAGTGGCTTCATCCACAACAGGACACAATTTAGATAATGAGCTACTGTACTACAAGCTGGTGCCATAATGAAGGTTTTGAGGAAAGAGATGAGCATATTTTGCATGTAGGGGGAATGTGAATTGATGTGGCTAGAATGCAGATGAGAGCAGATTGTATTTTCCTAAGATGACTGCAACAATATGTCCTGTCCCACATAATCATCTACAGTGAGGTCTTGGCACTCTCCTATCAAGAGATGGAGGCTAATTCTTCTCCCCTTGGGTCTGGGCAGGCTTATAAAGTATGGTGAAATGTTTGCTGTATGACTTCTAAGGCTGTGTCATAAAAGGCAATGCAGCTTCTGCTGTGGAGCCCTGGCCTGGAGCCCTGAACTTCCATGTAATGAGTCTGACTACCTTTTGGCTGCCATACTGTGCAGGAACCAAGCCACACAGGGAGGCTACACATGGATTCCCTACTCAGCACTCCTAGTCTTTGAGTCACCTCAGCCCAGGTGCTTGATGTGGAGTGAATGAGCCTTCTGATGATTCTGGTGCCCAGCTGCCGAGTCACTTCAGGTTTAAGTCTTCCCAGACATATTGAAGTAGAGATGAGCCACTGATTCTAAATTCCTGACCACAGAATCTGTGAGAAACATAAATTGGTTTTTTTAAGCCACTATGCTTTGGGATATGCTGTTATGCCATGATATTACCTGAAATAAATCTCTTTGCAGCATGGCTTTGCAGCTCCTCCAACAATAAGTGGAGTCTATCTTCCATCTCTTAAACCTGGGCCAAGAATGAAACAGAAGTGAAGGTGTGCCTGTTTTAAGCCTCCGCCTCCCGTCTGCTCATGGAATTCTGCCTATGCCTTAAGCTTGGGCTGGCCTGCTGGAAGATCAGTGACCAAGACTAGCTTACAGCAAATTGATCACATGATCAATTGATCATGTGATCAATTTGCCCAGCCTAGATCACCAGAGCTACTTAATTGACCTATAGTTAACCACACGTGCATAAGTGACCTAGCTAAGACCAGAAAAACCACCCAGCTGACTTGTAGACTCATGAGAAATATAGGCTTATTGTTTTAGGCTGCTGAGAGGTTTTGTTTTGGTTTTTTTTTTTTTTTTTGGTTGGGCATGGTGGGGGCATGTAGGCAGGGTAGGAAGAATTGTTACACAGCAATAGCTAAATGGTACAAGAGGAGAAAGACCTTCCAGGTAACTGAGCTCATGCATATTTCTGAGTGGGAAAAACTATGGTTGGAATGTTGGAAATAAAGATCACTCTTTATCTGTGGTCAACAAGTTATTCCCAGTCTTCTCATACCTATGCTTCCAAGCCCATAAGACAAGAGAACATGCAGGAGGGACTATTTCCTCTACATTATACATTAATGGGATAAAATAATTCTTCTTCTCATTCTGCCATTCTACTCCTTGCATCAAATCCAATGAACATACCTTGGCTGACTTTATACCAGCCCACTTCCTCTGTAGGATCAGACTTAACACATATAATGACATAAAGTGCTATATAAACAAACAGTGTTACCATGCTCCCAAGCCTAGAAAGAGGAAAAAAAAAGAAAGAATAACTTTTAAAGTGCAGCTAAAGAATTCAAATTTTCTCAAAGCCAAATTGGAATATGAAAAAAGATTTTTAAAAATTCTAAATTTAGGTGCAATGGTTTTCATGTGTTTAGAATCTGGCAAGCCAGCTTCTTCTCTGCCCTACTTTATAAAGGTTGCATAGAAGAGGGAAAAAGAAGTTTTGTTGAGTTGCAGATGAACACTTTATGGTCCCCCCCCAATGATAATACATGAATGTATCATCCAAATATCAAAAAGTAGAATCAAATGTATAATTTTAAGAGCATCTATTTTTAAATTAAGATATATTGCTTTCCTTGAAAGACTAAACATGTAATTTTTTATATAGAAATAATCAAATTCCTAATGTCCTTTAGAGAGCACAACTTTCCATCCTGGGGATAAGAATGATGTAATGAGGAAAGTTCAATTTGTGAATTTTATGACATAATTGAAGGGAGAATAATGCAGTATAAGGGAAGTAATTTAATAAGAAAATGAACAATAAGAATTTAAAATGTGTGATTTTATGTTTCTTTGGAGTGATATTTTAGTGGTACCTTTATAAGAATACAAGTAACCTGTGTTCAAATTGCCTTCCTTGTTGTTGCACACACTACAGCTGGTGAAGCCTATAGTCAGCTAAATCCCAACCTATCACTGGGCAAGGGCATGAGGTTTGGAAGGATTCTATAACCTAGTGTGGGTGACTGTGTTTTCTGGTTCTGTTTTCTAAGCCCATGCCTTCTGGAGGAGAAGATTAGGTTAGGAGTAGAAGGAAATTATTAGTTTTGTTGAATTAGTTTTGTTAAATTCTGGTTTCCTTTAGAACATTCAGGAGAAGATACTTGGTCTGGGACTCAGAGTTAGATGACTGCTGCAGATATTTGTTTAAATCATGAAATAGGTGAGATTGCCCTAAGAGGCAGCAGAATGTGAGAAGCCAATGGAACTACAAGGAACTCCAGTGTTTTAAAGGGATTGGAGGAGGAAGACCAAAAAGGAAGTGAGAATGTGACAAGGATGAATTTACCAACGGAGGTAAGTACCAGAGAGACTGATAAGATGAGGTCTGAGACAGGCCCATAGGTTTTTTTTTTTTTTTTTTTTTTTTTGCGGTAGGCGGGCCTCTCACTGTTGTGGCCTCTCCCCTTGCAGAGCACAGGCTCCGGACGCGCAGGCTCAGCAGCCATGGCTCACGGGCCTAGCCGCTCTGCGGCATGTGGGATCTTCCCAGACCGGGGCACGAACCCGTGTCCCCTGCATCGGCAGGCGGACTCTCAACCACTGCGCCACCAGGGAAGCCCCCATAGGTTTTTGATAACTAGGACAGCATCACAAGGACATTAGCAGGGATAGTTCTGGTGGGATGGCAGGGGTGGTAGTCAATTTTCAGAGGTCTGAGACATGAATATTGTTGAGGAAAAATAGTCATGGGTGTAAAATAATGTTAGGAATGTTTGGGAAGGAAAAGTAAATATAGGGAGATAAAAATCAGTAGTAAGAGAAAAAATGAGGAACTTTGAAGAAGTGGAGAGTTGATAAACCAAGTTATTGGGACCCTTGTCCACTTTGTTCTTACTGAAAATATATCAATTTATCATCCATGGCCTCATCCAAAGAATTGACAGAAACGTCCATCAGAATAGAGACAAAAGGACTCCTGAAACACGCCATTGAAGTCTCTGCCCAGAGGTTCCCCATTACTGAAACCTCTTTATATATCTTGTTTCAACACTATTTTTGCTCTGTGAAGTTTTCTGTGTCATCTGGGTGACCTATAGTACACTTATATTTATGTTTCCTTTGTCCTTCATTTAAATTACCCCATTCCATCCTCTGGACGTCTCCACAGTTATAGAACTCCTTGGTATTCTCTGTTACTTTGCTCCCCACCCCCAATCTTTATCCTTTAAACCAAGAATCATTCTACTTCCACTTTCCACATATGGTCTTGTCTTAACAAAAGTTCAGTTCTTTCCAGAGGGCTCATTTATTTCCTTAGTTTAAAATCTCAAGTTAACTAAGTTGACTTTATGTAATGGACAAACATGAGGCTGTAAATTTGCCTTTTCACCCTATCCCTAGTATATTTTCCAGTGAATTATAAGTCACTTTTACCTCTAATAGTCATCTTGTTTTAGCCAACAAAGGCCACTGTACATACAGAGATTACATATTTTTGGAAATGTTCCTCTCTCTTCCTGATTTCTTAGATTAGACTATCCCTTTTCTGTCTGTCTCTCTCTTGATTTTTAAAAACATTATCTGAATTCTCAGAGCTCTACCACTAGTAGATTAATTCTGACGTTTTGCCCTATTATAAAAATTAGTTATACTTCTGGCAGGCAGTGGAACATGGAACAGGAGAGACAAGAGGCAGGAACCTGAGAGCAGGTTTGTAGTAAAGAGCCAATGTTTAACATTTCTCCACATCACCTGAGTTGGTGCTCTCCTGACCTCTGTACAAACTCTGTGGAAAAAAAATCTCTCTGAAACTGGTTTATCAAGTATAAGTCATCAAAAACTAAGCCTTGCCTAATCAGTTTTGAGCCCCTCTGTAACAGGAGCCTTAACTTCATGATTGCAACAACACAATTTAAAATTACTCTGCTTACCTCATTCCCAAAGTTGGCTTCTCCACAGTTTTCCATGGAAACATTCTAATTCGACTAAAGGATTGCCATAAGATTATGTGACATTCTGGCTTATTTGTTTCTTTGTGTTTTAATCAGTAAAGTTCATGGAGTTTTTTGTTGTTATTTTTTTCTTTTTCTTTTTTTTTTTCTTCTATGCTTAGAATGGCAAATATTTTTTTCTGGATTTTGTCTATGTCTTTACTCATTACACATTTGAAGAATGCCATGAATTTTTATATATCTTGGAGTTTGTCCTGTACTAGATGAGTCCCCTGTCCCTTCTTGCTCTCACTTGTTCAAGTTTTGAAATTTTAAATCAGATTTATTTTATTGAGCACTGAAGTGAATGATATCATTTTCACAGAAGCCTCTGAGAAGTATAATTGTGTCTGAGTTAAACTGGGTAAGTTGTCTGTATTGACTGAAAGGAGAAACTTGGAAAAGGCTAAAGTTTGGAAAGACTTCTGAATAATTAAGGAGAATGACGGCTAAGCCAAGTACCATATTCTTAGTTGTATAGTCTATAGAAATAGAGTGTGGGAAACAGATGGAAGTTGAGGTATAGACTCAATATCACTGGGAATGTCAGATCAGAAATTATTTTTGGAAGTGTAAAAGGAGCTTTGTGTGTAGGTGGAGCTCAAGAGGTGGGATGCAAATCCTGGGAGGTACTAGACCAAGAATGAAAAATCAAGTCTTGGGTAGTAAGTAGGGCTTATCTGCCTTGCGGAGGAGCTATTTGATATTTCTCTAAGTACTGATTACACGTATTTTCAAATCCCATACCTTCTGAATTTTTAAATTTCAGTGCAAACCCAGGTGATTTATAACAATTCTATATAAGAGCAGGGAGTTTTTATGTGATTTTCTTCACTTACACTTCTCTTCCACTCTGGTGTTCTAGAGATATCACATGTATCTAGATTTAATCCTCATGTAGATTTTTAGCTTCTAGAGATCACAAAGTGATGGAACAGCTATACGAGTAAGGCAAAATAATGAAAGGATTTACCAGACTTAAGGACTAGAGGAAGAGACTGAACGCAGGAAAGCTGATGTGCATGCATGCCTGACAGGACTTGCAGCGCTCATGCAATCTTGGGGAGGAACAAAAGGCTGGCAGGTGAAAGAGCAGCAAATACAGTCAAGCCAGGTGTTCAGCATTAAAACTCGGCTGTACCAGGGATCCCTTGAAAGATGGATGTGTGGCTTGAAAGAGAGGTGTGATGGCTTGAAAGAGAGGTGTGAATGAAATGACCCAGAGAAGTCAGGAGATGGGAGAGGAAGGCAGTAAGCTACATTTAGGGTCCTTGCAATGAGAGGGATTTCAACTGCTTAGC
The DNA here is from genome assembly GCF_964165515.1 of Mesoplodon bidens. Taxonomy (NCBI): domain Eukaryota; kingdom Metazoa; phylum Chordata; class Mammalia; order Artiodactyla; family Ziphiidae; genus Mesoplodon; species Mesoplodon bidens. The sequence goes on along the minus strand of NC_138176.1, from coordinate 71,937,924 downwards.
AGTTATTTGACTGATAATGAATGTTTGAATCATTCTTGAATAGTGGATAGATCTATTTACTTTTGGAGAAGTATTGTCTAGCCTCTTTTGTCTTCAGCTTTCTCTAACCTGCTCTCAATTGTTTTCATTTTAAAAGAACATGAATATATTTAAGGACTTTTAAAACCAGAATGAAAGGCAGGAATTTTTAATTAAACATATGCTATATAAACATATGTATTATCAAAATATGAGAATCTAAGATACTAAAAATAAGTTGTCCACATTGAAATATTATATATAATCTATATATTATATATACTATGAAATACTAAGTATATTATATGTAATGTATTATATATGCATATATATGTAATGTATTGATGGGCCACATTTGTTTTATGTGGTATACTGGTGGGATTTTTCTTTTCTGGAGATGTAAACATTCTAAATAATATCTATTGTGTGTGTATGTGTGTATGTATCAGTAGCAAACATTTTATTGCATATAAATTTTAATTTTGCTTAACAAATAATATTCTCCATCATTTTCATAAGTAACAAGATAATTTTGTGTATCTTTTGTATAATTATGGGAATACGTGAACTTCAAAAAAACTTTCAATATACATACATTTAGTGAATATAGTACTCACTAATTCTGCCAAGTGTTGTTTTATTATCCTGACTTTTTAAAATTTTTTTGCATTTTGGTTGAGATATATATGATTGAAAAATTTATTTGGAAATGTATTCTTTAAAAACATTGAACTATTTTAATGAGTCAGTGGCAAGATAAAAACAAGTTAGCTCCAAAAATGCCAAAAATTGATAAACACTTTACATACCTATATATCAATACTTTGTATATTTGAGAAGCTGAAGAAAAGGTTCACAGTCTTGAAACATACACAGGTATTGTCATTAGACATAAAACATTGAAGCTGTAAAAGAAAGGAAAGGTCATATATCCCTGTAAGGTTAATGTGAATATGTAGTTCAGTATTTATTTTATAGGGTCAGAAATTATCACAAAGTACTAACTATATTGCAAATGACTGTTGGCTAAAAATTCTCCACAGGTGTCTTGCATTTCTGTGTATCTTGGGAGTGAGGTACTAACTGCCCTTTGTTCTTAAAAACCTTTAAAAGATTTTTGTATAGCAAACATCCTTAGGAGATAGAGATAGTATCTTCCTCCAGAGTAGAGGGCAGACATGATACCTGCCCATTTATATATAAAGGTTTCAGAATCTCCAAGTTCAGAGTTCTTCTGTAATGCAAACTCTTGGATGCATTGCTCTGTGGAAAATGAAGCTGGAGGAACCAGTACAAGAAAATGCTGATACTCTGGCTATTGCTATTGCCGTAAATAACAAAATTCTTTATTTCTGACTCAGGAATCTCATGAGTCTGGGACAGCATTCACATCACTATGGTGAGCTAGCTGGTTACCTAGAAAGTGGAGATCCTTTAAAGTCCTTCACAATGATCCTTAGTAGGAAAAATGTGCAAGTAAAATACCCTGAAAGTAAAGAAACCCTTTACTGCAAGACTACGTAATCATAATGTGAACCTTACAATAATCAAATAGCAGGTATATCAATTTTCATATGGTACAAAACTTACATACTTGTTACAATATGTGTCCTATTTTTTAGTAACTTAGTTCTATATATATATAATTCTTAGCAATGCTACAGAAGATTTAATGCAAAAATCTGCTGAAATGTGTATTTTAGGGGTTTATATTATAATGCATATCAAATTTGAAATATGTTTTATCTAAGTGATGTGGGATCTACTCCACATTAGTTGTTGTTTAAAAAGATGTGAGTTATAGGGTGTTTATAATATTACAGTACTTTCAAGCAGATGTGATACTGGTTATAGAATGAAATAAACTATGTTAGCCTGTTTTCTTTTGATGAGCACCTTTTCCCTTTTATCCCTGATCATCACACATTTCTCACATTAGTTGTTATTCTTTTCTTCCAAACATACTAATACATACTCAAGTTTTTCCCTTAAAGAAAAATATGGCTTGATTTTTTTTCTGGAAACTTTATATTTTAAATGGACTTTCTGAAGAAATTAAAAAAAAAATCTTTAGGGGCCTCTTTAATCAAACCAGGATGGTAGAATTCCAGGTAGTGAGAATGAAACTTTCCAGCATATATCATGACTGACACCAGTCATTATAGTCCTTACTCCAGTCCACAGAGGCTGTTTCTCTGTCTCTTGGGCTCATAATTACATAAATTATGTAAAAAAAAAAATCAACATGGTAAGTTTAACAAACCTACCTATTTGGAATCAGAAGACCTGACTACAAGTCTTACTCCAAGACTTAGTAGTTGGATAAACTGGGGAAAGTTACTGAATTGCTCTGAGCATCTTTTCCCTGATTTATAAAATAGGGAAACAATAACCAAAATTCCCTGTCATGGTTGTTTTGAGGATCAAACTAAATGACATGCCTGAATGTTCTTATAAATAATTAAGTTACACACAAATATAACAAGGAAATACATAAATGAGCAAATAACTCTTGGGGCAGTATTGAATAATCTATGTATTTTAATACTTGTCAAGGTGTCTATAAGTTTATATCACTTAATAAGTCTGAAGGTTTATCAGCCTCACACATTTAATATTATTATTTGATAGTCAGCCAGTTCTGCACTGTGAACATATTGAAAATTCTTATTTTATGATTTAAGCAAAAGATGTCAATGTCTGATTACTCTTCACTGCTGGCCCTTTATGAAGTTTCTCTAATAAATATGAATTTACTCTAATAAAGTTACTTTTGAACAATAACCCTAGGCATAGCCTAGTAAAAATTGCTAAGTTTGGGGATGAAGAAAACTCCTTATAGACAACCACACAGGAAAAAAAAAAAAAAAAAGACACCCAAAAACATAAAAACATAGTGGCTGGATATATCTGCTTCACAATACAAAATTCCAGAACATAATCTGAAATATCAAGTTTTCATAGGGCAAAAATATGATCTAAGAATTCTGTAGAAAACCAGATAGTTAAAAATTTGTGAGAAATACAGAAATTACACATTCTCTAATATGTAAGTGCTTGAAAAAAAATATTAGTTATGGCTAAAAGTGAATAAATTAAACTCTACATTTTAAAACTAAAATTTGTGTCTTGAGTTAAAATATATTTCTATATAGAAGAAAGTTAAATAAATAACAGCAGAGGTAGAGTGCTTAAATAAGCCAGTACAAATCCATATAATTTAATGTGATCCAACTATTAAAAAAATCACATTGAAAAATATTTAATAATACTGGTTGGAAAGTTTATAGAATAATATTTAATGATAAAAGTAGAAAACAAAACTAAAGATGGATATCATTTCATTTCTGTTAAATATATTAGGCATAAAGAAGGCAGGGAAAATATCTGTATGATGACAGTAGTAATTGCTAGGTGGCATGATTATGCATAATTGTAAATTTTATGTTACTTTCAAGGTAATGTTTAATATTTAATATTCTATAATGGCCTTATTTTACTTTTATAATCAGAAATTAAGGAAAGGAACATAAGAGAGCTATTGACAAATCCTGCAAAAAGTAAGCATAAGAAGAGTGGGCCTACAAAAGAGAATGAGAAAAAACAAAAGATAGAGGAGGAATTGCCAAGGAAGGAGATGATCTGCAGATAAAGCAAACAGCTAACAGTCCAAATACTGCATTGCAATCAAATAAGATGGGGATGAAAAACATCCACTGGGAAAGTGTAATTGAGAGAGTCATGGGTGGACTTCTCAACAGCAGTCCCAGGCCTTTGCCAGGGTTCTTTGCCAGACTCTTGGCTGCTGTAGCTTGAAGAGTGAATGGAGGAAGAAATAATCGTTCATTCTTTTGAGGAACTTGGCTTTGGAAAGGAGAAAAATTGGGTTTTGGCTAGAGAGTATTAAAACTAAAGCTTTTTTATTGTCATTGTCCTTTGGTTGTATTTTAAGGTATGAAAAGTTAGGCAAGAATTGAATAATGTTACCATAGTAGTTAAAAGCAAAGGGTTTGGAATCAGGTGAACCAGACTTGAATTTGGGTTTCAGGAAGATTGTAGTATAGAGGGGAACATACAGTAGATGCCATGGATTGTTACTGGAAACTTTAGTTAATTTGTTAATTTAAAATATGAATTTAAATGGGGAGTAATGAAGTATAACACATATTTTTAAAGTTTATTTTAACTTAATGTATATAAGGGCACATTTTTTCATCAGATTCTACATATAGATTGAAGCCTTTATTTAGTTCTTCAAATGGCTTCTTGGAATAAATGACATTCATTTATAATTTCCAGTTGTGAAGTCTTTAAAGTGGAATTTAAATTTAAAGTCTTTAGGAATAAAAGCTTTGTCAGACTGTTACAGGTTGTTTCTGTCCACGTCTAATTTAACTACAATTTATAATTTAACTTCTTCAAGACTTTTCAAGGCATTAAGTTTAATTTTCCTAGAAACAAATTGGGGTGTTTGTTGTTGCTGTTTATTTTTTTTTCACACACACCTAAATGACTTACATAATTATTTAATTTTAAAATGACAACAAGTGAAACTGAATAAAATAACTTTGGACAAACTCAATTGACTCTTGGTAAACTACAACTAAGTTGGAGCACCCAGGAGTGCACGAGGGTCCAGGAGGGTGGTTGGCAGCCTAGAGCACTGGGTGCTTTTTACTGAGGAATGGAGTGCTTGTTACCAGCGGTTTGGGTAACTTGAGGTGGGTTAAGAGAGTCTACTGTACAGAAACCAAAGTGAGCAAACAATAGAGCAATGTCCTAATCCTGAAAATAAATCTGTACATTGAAAAGTGTATAACAGAAAAGATATGTTTCTTATCAAAAGTCCAATAGTAAAAGAATAACATTATAATTAACCGTAAATCATACACCTTAATGATATGCAATGTGAGACTTTCCTAAGTATAAAATGGTAACAACAACAACAAAACTGAAAACACATACACCAGATATTGGAACATTATTTACAATAAATATTTATTTTACAAGAAATAAAACTTTGAGTGCTTTCTTTGGCTGGAGGTTAAAGGGATATAATTTAATAGGAATCTTTAAAGAGGTAGATTGAGAATCAGGGTTTTGGTGATTTTTATTTTTGAGAAACTGATGTTGAAATTTAGGTTTTTGCTATTTTCATTTCTCAATTGTAAAAATCCATGAAACAAACTGGACAGTAGATCAAGTTGTATAAATTTATGCTATGATTGAAATTAAGATCATTTTGTTAAAACTGGCTAGTTTTACTTGCCATAAGTGCTTAGGAAAATGAGGAGAGATGTATATTCCATGAATGTGGGGTGAATACACACCCCATAGGACTGACTACTGAGGCATGTTCACAAAGCAGATTTCTGAGCCAATACAAAGAGGTCAGTGACCAGAAGCACTTTCCAAAACAAGTGGTAGGCCAGAGTGGAAATTAAGGCATCAGCTGGGGAATAAAGAGAAACGGTAGAGAGCCAGAGAAACTGAGTGATTGGTTTGCCAAACTGGGAAATCTAGAGCAGACAGCAGATTGCTGAGACAAAAAGAGATCAGGCTGAGACAGATGGAGGTAGGGGAGCTCAAGGGCCAGTTTCCAGTCTTGTGAGCACCATTACTACGTTTCTGTTTTCTGTGGTCTATACTTCCTTTTTCTGGAATCGTCCCACTGGGTCCGAAGGTGGAGTTCACACTTATGGCTGCTTTCAGGCAAGTCTCCCTTTCTTCTTCTTGAAGTGTCCCACATCATCACAGCACATCCTCTTCCCCTCACTTTTACTGTCTGCTATTCCTCAGGATGTTCTTTCTCAAATTTCAATAATTTATCTCAATTTATTATTTATTCTCTCCAATAATACTGTCTTCTTAGTTTAGACCATCTCAGTATTTCAGCAAGGATGAGACTAGGGTGAGGCAAACACAAAATTTAAAGAGACACTCAGTCTTAGGGTCATGCCAATTTGCTGTCATTACCAGTAATTTCAGCTCTTTGATAACCTCAATATCATTTCCAACAATACTTTGGTACCCTTATTCCAGTAATTCTTCAACCCTGCCAATTGATTATTCCCACTAACTTAATTTGCCCCTTGTCCCCTTAATCCCTTCACTTATACTACTGTCTGCCTCAGTCCCCTTAGGCAGTGTGCCCCAAAGCGTTCAACATCTCCTGGATTCTTTCTTTTTCTCTTCTTCCTCCTTTCAGCCTCTCTTTCCTCTTTAGGGGATCCTTCTGTCATTTGTTGTTATTTCCAGCCTACCTGCAGGATCTGGAGCCTCCAACCTCATCGGGCATCTCTTTTCTTAGGTACACCCTCATCTCTGGGAATTTTTCCTTCACAATAATGTTTACACAGTTCACAGAAACATTGGAAATTGCTTACAGTTTAATTCTGCTTTTCCTCAAATCAGAGAATGAATTTTGTGACTTTGTGGCAGGAAAGAGTTAGCTTGGGAGCATTTCTATTGGGTTGGCGAAAAAGTTCATTTGTTTGTGTTTTTTTCCATAAGATGGCTCTAGTAGCTCTTAATTGTCTTTAACTTCATTTGAAACAATTTTGTTAGATTGTATTGTGACAGCTGTAATATCAGTTGCATTAAAAAAAAACCTTGTCAAAATTGGTGAATTTTTGTGTAGCCATTTTAATATTGAAGATGGAAGGACAAAAGCAACATTTTCAGCATATTATGCTTTATTATTTCAAGCAAGGTAAAAACACAACTGAAACCCCCCCAAAAAAAAAAGATTTGTGCAGTGTATGCAGAAGGTGCTGTGACAGATCAAACGTGTCAAAAAAAGTGGTTTGTAAAGTTTTGTGCTGGAGATTGCTCACTGGACGATGCTCCATGGTCGGGTAGATCAGTTGGAGTTGATAGTGACCAAATTGAGACATTAATTGAGAACAATCAACGTTATACCACGCGGGAGACAGATGACATACTCAAAATATCCAAATCAAGTGTCGAAAATTATTTGCACCAGCTTGTTTATGTTAATGGCTTTGATGTTTGGGTTCCACATAAGTTAAGTGAAAAAAAACATTTTTGACTGTATTTCCATATGTGATTCTCTATTGAAATGTAACTAAAACGTTCCATTTTTAAAACAAATTGTGATGAGCGATGAAAAGTGGTTACTGTACAATAATGTGAAACAGAAGAGATCATGGGACAAGCGAAATGAACCACCAACAACTACACCGAAAGCCGGTCTTCATCCAAAGAAGGTGATGCTGTGTATATGGTGGGATTGGATGGGAGTCCTCTAGAAGATGGAATTACGAAGTTGCCTGAAAAATGGCAGAAGGTAGTGGAACAAAACGGTGAATATGTTTTTCAACAAAGTTCTTGGTGGTAAGTTCTTGGTTTTTATTTAAAAACCAATGGAACTTTTAGGCCAATCCAATACATTAACGTTGCAGTTGTATGTTAATGTGAAATTATGTTTTAATCAGGTATTTAAAGATTATTGGAAAAAAGTGATGGTAGGATCTTTGTTACTATTACTGTTGTTATATTTGAATCTCAGGCAAGCACTCATCTTCATACATTTAACAAGTTGCATGAATTAATTGCATGAATGGTCTATCACTGAGATTAGTGTTCTGTTTGTATGAACAGAGATACTAATTTCTGAATTATGTCATGGCCAACGAAACCCCAGTTTCTTGTACATGTAGAACTTAATCATCAGAAGCATAAATGATTTTACTATACTTCCCTCAAACTTCACATTTGTTTTATTCTTCTTCCAGTCCCAAATACTTATTTATACTCTGTATCCACATCCTTATGATATTTCTGCATAATGAAAACAGCAATATCAGCAGCTCTACCACTTTACTGAGTTTAGCCAATAGCAGAATATCTAATATATTAACTGGTTGTTATCAAAATTTTGCCAATATATCTTATAGCTACTATTTCAAGCATTTTTTAATTTGTACTTATACCACACTTATACATATTTTTATACCAACTCTCATTCAGGAAGCAACTGTACAACCGTAGTAAAATCATCAAAAGTTCACCAATGCTTTTTTGTATAATATAAGCAACTATAGTTTCTATCATCTAATTATGTATTTTAACAGCAAGCTTGCATTTTACCTACTTCAGTTGTGCTTGCTATCTTTTATCTTTCCAAACAACATATCCTGAATTGCCACAGTCTCTTTCCAAAACGGACTCTTACATCCTCCATGACATGGGAAGAGGGCAGAAGCAGAAATCTGGGTGGTGCCACATAAGAAGATGAGCCACAGGCAAAGGAGCTCATTTCATGACACAAGAAGGAGACTTCAGGGTAGGCAGAAAGAAGAGGCTGCCAGGAGTCTTTTTAAAGCAATTTTCCTGGACCATTTAATACAAGAGGAAACCAAGATCAGTGCTGTAGAAGAAAATAATTATCAGCAGATAGGGTTCTCGATATCATTCTTTTCATCTTAGCACATTTTTGATGTTCCACGGCATTTTTATTGTCCTGTGGATTTTTAAAGATACCATTCTGCTTCTGAGAGTATGACTTCCCTCCTGGTCATCAGAGGGCAGTGGTGGAAGTAAACACTGAGTCAGGGACAGTGCTCAGAACTGCAGCCAGGTCCCAACTGCACTTGTTGGATAAATATAGGTCACTAGGTTCTAGAGGAATCTGCCCCAGCATTGGCTGTGATGATTCATAATACCTAAGGTGTATGAAACCTTGTCAAATTCTTTTTGGAACAAGATGTAAACTTTTCCCATTTAGGATACTCTATCTAGGATAAAATTTGATGCTCATAGATGTTGGGCAAAAGGCTCCATATGGAGTTCAGGATCCTGCCTGTCCTACTTAGAGCACTGGGAAAACATCTTTCCAGACGGCAAGAGTTGTAGGTGAAAGTCATGGAGTTTTCTATCATCAGGGTTTCTAATATGGCTGAATAAGTTAGAGGAGATCAAGAAAATGTCTTACTAAGAAGAGCTCTCCAAGAGTTCACACTAAATAGTTTTTAGTGTGATCTGACAGCTGGTCTGAACCATGTTCCTATAGATAATTATTTTTTTACATGGCCTAAAAACTATAGAAACAACAGAATGGGATATTTTGAGTTGAGGTTTAGACAGTGTTAATAAAATAAAACATGATAGTTGGCAAAGTACCCTATCCATACTATCATTATGAATGTAGTACCATAGGAACTGCTCTTGCATGCATGCTATTTATACAGTGAAGCTGACCATTAGATGGGGATTATTATTCAAACAGCAGAAGTACTTTGGTATGAAGGTTGTTAAAAAGTAGAGAGCACTAGATGTCCAAGGTCCAGGATATTTGGCTTTGTCAGCTGATGTGGGAGGGAAACCAATTTTTTTGGGTTATATCCTGCTGGTGGTACAATATTCCTTTAAACAGCCCTTTCACGTTCCACTGTAATCAGGCTACACTCCATCCCCCTGCCCTCTCCTCCCCAGTGCTAGCTTTTGTCTTTTGAAAGGTTCAACCCAGCATCACCTCCACCTCTTCCTCTTTATCTTAGTCGTCCACCCATCAATTTTTTATTCCTCTTAAACCTCTGCCTTGTCTTTCAAATTCACTGCACACCATTGCTTTCAATTTCATAAGCTATGTTCTATAGAATGCATTTCTTTGCCCAAAAGGAAGGACTGCAGTAGCACCCTTGTGATAGGAAAAAGGCACTGGTGAGTAAAATGATGGAGCTGCAGGGTTGCACTGTTTCACTAAGAGGTAAGAGCTGTTATTAGAAGCTCTATCAACAATAGCAATACAGAAAATAAAGGTAATGAGTGAGAGTGTAAGAAACTCTGAACTGGTTCAAAATTTATATGTATGCATATATGTATGTATGTGTCTATCTATCTATGGATTTATCTATCTATCTATCCATGTTTCTATCTATATACATTTTGAACCAGTTCGGGGTTTCTTGCACTCTTATTCATTAATTTCATTTTTCATACTGATAGATATAGATATAAATGATATAGATATAGAGCTAGAGAGGCCCTATTGTCTACCATACTGGGTTGAAAATTTAGGCATCATAATTTGTTCAATAAATGAAAATTCATCAGTTGGGTTTATAATGTGTAAATGATCAAATTTTTCCAAAATTTAACTTGTTCTACCAGGATTCTTCCACACAAAAATGTTTTTACATTTCAAAAGGCAAACCTATATATTTGTCTTCATACCATTTATTTGAGTTTTTCACAAAAGTGCTGAATTTCGAAGTATTCCAACTGAAGTCAATTTGGAATAATGTGAGCACTTTGGTTAAGTTAGTACCAAAGGTACTATTCCAGGTAAATTTTGCCAGAAAGGATTTTGATTTTTATTCTCAATTCAGACTCAGATTAATGTAAGAAACATAATGTTGGCAAAGTAATTTAATTGATTTGGACTCAGACATTATTCTTTCTCGGCTCTTATAATTTTTACTTATTTATCACTTAAGTAATAAATGTCTATGATTTAATAAATTTAGAATAATTAATTTAATAAATTTAGAATATCTCTAATTTAAGAATAATAAAAGGAGAGTATCCAGGATGCTAAAACAATATGGTCTGGTGCTAAAGTTATATTGTTTTAATGTTTCCTAGAGCATGAAAAGTGAATGTGTATATGCATGGCCCTCAACAAAGTAACAGAATAAAACATCACATCCAAAACAGGTTAGATAAAAATGATCTAATTTCACACCAGTCCAGGATGATTAAAAACTCACAGCCAACACCTTATGATCACCACATTCAACATCATACACACCCTATAAAGATGGTAAGCTTCAGGCCATGCTGAGTAATGTAAAAGATTTGCTGGAAACACAGCTTTCTAAGAGATGTCTGAAGATGTAAGCACAAAATTCCTGCTTCACTAGAGAGCACTAATGACTAAAATCCCATTACTGAAACTTTGGCATAGACAATTTAAGTTTGGATCCATCTCCTCAATACACATTAACCATTTAACTGAAGAAGCAGGAGTTCTACTAATATATATGGGGATGAATATAGCATCTTTAATAGAGAAGATGCATCAGTCTTTTGTCTCATGATAGTATCTGACCAAAAATATAGAAGTAGATTACAAAATCATTAATATTAACTTTTTAAATTTTTAAACTCCAACATAGCACCATAGGACTTCAAAGTTGAAAACAATGTCCACACCAGGAGAGGAAAAATCATCAATACAACTGTGTGGGATGTGGTGTCATTTCACTGGTCAAAATGCTGATGTGATATCATCCAGAGTTACTTAATGCTCTCTTCTCTACCAAATATCAACTGTGTGTTCCCTTAGGTTCATCGGCAATCTTGCAGGAATCTCCCAGTTTTTAGATACCAAGGAAATCCAGAAATCAATACCCAGGTTATTATGCCATTATCAAAAAACTACAAAAGCCCTGGGTAGAAGAGATGCTGAAAGGTATTAAATATATTACATTTCAGTAACACACAACTAAACTAAAATAAAAATTTTAAAGTTTCCAAATAAAATAATTGTTTACACTTTGATTTGCATTCATTTTATGCTGAATTTATTCCCAGAATATAAGTTTTTGCTTCTTCTATTTCTTCAGGGATATTGTCTTCTGTGCAACCTCATCTTGTGATTTAAGAACAATTGGTTAGACCAGAGAGCAGACAGCAGAAGCAAGAAGAACTACAATTCTACAGCCTGTGGAATGAAAACCACATTCACAGAAAGATAAACAAAACGAAAAGGCAGAGGACAATGTACCAGATGAAGGAACAAGATAAAACTACAGAAAAACAACTAATGAAGTAGAAAGAGGCAACTTTCCAGAAAAAGAATTCAGAATAATGAAAATGGATGAACCAGGACCTTGGAAAAAGAATGGAGGCAAAAACCGAGAAGATGCAAAAAATGTTTAACAAGGACCTAGAAGAATTCAAGAACAAACACCTAGAAGAACTTAAAAACAGAGATGAACAATACAATAACTGAAAGGAAAAATACTCTAGAAGGAAACAATACCAGAATAACTGAGGCAGAAGAGCAGATAAGTGACCTGGAAGATAGAATGGTGAAATTCACTGCTGCAGAACAGAATAAAGAAAAAAGAATGAAAGAAATGAAGACAGCCTAAGAGACCTCTGGGACAACATTAAATGCACCAACATTCACATTATAGGGGTCCCAGAAGGAAAAGAGAGAGAGAAAGGATCCAAGAAAATATTTGGAGAGATTAGAGCCAAAAACTTCCCTAACATGGGAAAGGAACTAGCCACCCAGGTCTAGGAAATGCAGAGAGTCCCAGGCAGGATATCCAAGGATAAACATGCCAAGACACATAGTATTCAAACTGACAAAAGTTAAAGACAAAGAAAAATAACTAAAAGCAACAAGGAAAAAAATGAAAAATAACATACCGGGGAATCCCCATAATGTTAACAGCTGATTTCTCAGCAGAAACACCACAAGCCAGAAGGGAGTGGCATGATATATTCAAAGTGATGAAAGGGAAGAACCTACAACCAAGATTAATCTACCTGGCGAGGATCTCATTCAGATTGGATGGAGAAAACAAAAGCTTTAAAGACAAGCAAAAGCTAAGAGAATTCAGCACCACCAAACCAGCTCTACAACAAATGCTAAAGAAACTTCCCTAACTGGGAAACACAAGAGAAGGAAAGGACCTACAAAACAAAAACAAAGAAAATCGTAATATGAATACACATATCAATAATTACCTTAAATGTAAATGGATTAAATGCTCCAAGCAAAAGACATAGACTGACTGAATGGATACAAAAACAAGACCCATACATATGCTAACTACAAGAGACCCAATTCAGACCTAGGGACACAAACAGACTGAAAGTGAGGGGATGGAAAAAGATGTTCCATGCAAATGGAAATCAAAAGAAAGCTGGAGTAGCAATACTTATATCAAATAAAATAGACTTTAAAATAAAGAATGTTACAAGAGACAAGGAAGGACACTACATAATGATCAAGGGATCAATCCAAGAAGAAGATATGACAATTTTAAGTATTTATGCACCCAATATAAGAGCACCACAATACCTAAGGCAAATGCTAAGAGCTATAAAACAGGAAATCAACAGTAACACAGTAATAGTGGGGAGCTTTAACACCTCACTTACACCAATGGACAGATCATCCAGAGAGAAAATTAATAAGGAAACCCAAGCTTTAAAGGACATAATAGACCAGATAGATTTAATTGATATTTATAGAAAACAGCTACACTTTCTTCTCAAGTGTACATGGCACAATCTCCAGGATAGATCACATCCTGGGTCGCAACTCAAGCCTTGGTAAATTTAAGAAAATAGAAATCATATCAAGCATCTTTTCTGACCACAACACTATGAGATTAGAAATAAATTACAGGGAAAAAATGTAAAAAACACAAACAGATGGAGGTTAAACAATACATTACTAAATAACCAAGAGATCACTGAAGAAATCAGAAAATACCTAGAGACAAATGACAACAAAAACACGACAATCCAAAAACTATGGGATGCAGCAAAAGCAGTTCTAAGAGGGAAGTTTATAGCAATACAATCGTAACTCAAGAAACAAGAAAAAATCTCAAATAAACAATCTAAACTTACAACTAAAGAAACTAGAGAAAGAAGAACAAACAAAACCTAAAGTTAGTAGGAGGAAAGAAATCATAAAGATCAAAGCAGAAAAAATAATGAAATAGAAACAAAGAAAACAATAACAAAGATCAATAAAACTAAAAGCTGGTTCTTTGACAAGATAAACAAAATTGATAAACTTTTAACGAGACTCATCAAGAAAAAGAGGGAGAGGACTCAAATCACTAGAATTAGAAATGAAAACAGAGAAGTTACAATGGACAAGGCAGAAATACAAAGCATCATAAGAGACTACTACAAGCAACTCTAGGTCAATAAGATGGACAATCTGGAAGAAATGTACACATTCTTCCAAAGGTATAACCTTCCAAGACTGAACCAGGAAGAAATAGAAAATATGAGCAGACCAATCACAAGAAAAGAAATTGAAACTGTGATTTAAAATCTTTCAACAAAGAAAATTCCAGGACCAGATGACTTCACAGGTGAATTCTATCAAACATTTAAAGAAGAGCTAATACCTATCCTTCTCAAACTCTTCCAAAAATCTGCAGAAGGAGGACTACTCCCAAACCCATTCTACAAGGCCATGATCACTCTGAAACCAAAGCCAGACAAAGATACTATGAAAAAAGAAAATTACAGACCAATATCAGTGATGAATAAAGATGTAAAAATCCTCTACAAAAGACTAGCAAACAGAATCCAAGAACACATTAAAAGGATACTACACCATGATCAAGTGGGATTTATCCCTGGGATGCAGGGATTCTTCAGTATATGCAAATCAATCAATGTGATACACCATATTAACAAATTGAAGAAGAAAAACAATATCATCATCTCAATAGATGCAGGAAAAGTTTTCACAAAATTCAACACCCATTTATGATAAAAACTCTTCAGAATGTGGGCATAGAGGGAAACTACCTCAACATAATAAAGATCATATGTGACAAACTAACAACAAACATCATTCTCAATGGTGAAAAACTGAAAGCATTTCCTCTAAGATCAGGAAGAAGACAAGGATGTCCACTCTTGACACTATTATTCAACATATTTTTGGAAGTCCTAGCCACAGCAATCACAGAAGAAAGAGAAATAAAAGGACTACAAATTGGAAAAGAAGAGCTAAAACTGTCACAGTTTGTGGATGATATGATACTATACATAGAGAGTCCTAAAGATGCCACCAGAAAACTACTAGAGCTAATCAACGAATTTGGTAAAGTAGCAGGATACAAAATTAATGCACAGAAATCTCTTGCATTCCTATACACTAACTATGAAAGATCAGAAAGAAAAAATAAGTAAACAATCCCATTCACCACTGCAACAAAAAGAATAAAATACCTAGGAATAAACTTACCTAAAGAGACAAAACACATGTATGCAGAAAACTATAAGACACTGATGAAAGAAATCAAAGATGAAACAAACAGATGGAGAGATATACCATGTTTTTAGATTGGAAGAATCAATATTGTGAAAATGACTACACTACCCAAAGCAATCTACATATTCAATGCAATCCCTATCAAATTACCAATAGCATTTTTCACAGAAGTAGAACAAAAGACTAAAATTTGTGTGGAGGCACAAAAGACCCTGAATAGCCAAAGCAATCTTGAGGGAAAAATACCAAGCTGGAAGAATCAGACTCCCTGACTTCAGACTATACTACAAAGCTACAGTAATAAAGACAATATGGTACTGGCACAAAAACAGAAATATACATCAATGGAACAGGATAGAAAGCCCAGAGATAAACCCACTCACCTATGGTCAACTAATCTATGACAAAGGAGGCATGGATATACAGTGGAGAAAAGACAGTCTCCTCAATAAGTGATGCTGGGAAAACTGGACAGCTTCATGTAAAAGAATGAAATTAGAACACTCCCTAACACCATACAAAACAATAAACTCAAAATGAATTAGGGACCTAAATGTAAGACCAGACACTGTAAAACTCTTAGAGGAAAACATAGGAAGAACACCCTTTGACATAAATCACAGCAAGATCTTTTTTGATCCACCTCCTAGAGTAATGGAAATAAAAACAAAAATAAATAAATGGGGCCTAATGAAACTTCAAAGCTTTTGCACAGTAAAGGAAACCATAAACAAGATGAAAAGATAACCCTCAGAATGGAGAAAATATTTGCAAACAAATCTATGGACAAAGGATTAATCTCCAAATATATAAAAAGCTCATGCATCTCAATATTAAAAAAAGAAGCAACCCAATCCAAAAATGGGCAGAAGACCTAAATAGGCATTTCTCCAAAGAAGACATACAGATGGCCAAGAAGCACATGAAAAGCTGCTCAACGTCACTAATTATTAGAGAAATGCAAATCAAAACTACAATGAGGTATCACCTCACACCAGTTAGAATGGGCATCATCAGAAAATCTACAAACAACAAATTCTGGAGAGGTTGTGGGGAAAAGGGAACCCTCTTGCACTGTTGGTGGGAATGTAAACTGATACAGCCACTATAGAGAACAGTATGGAAGTTCCTTAAAAAACTAAACATAGAATTACCATATGACACAGCAATCCCACTACTGGTCATATACCCAGAGAAAACCATAATTCAAACAGATACATGCACCCCACTGTTCATTGCAGCACTATTTATAATAGCCAGGTCATGGAAGCAACCTATATGCCCACCAACAGACTAATGTATAAAGAAGATGCGGTACATATATACAATGGAATATTACTCAGTCATAAAAAGGAACAAAATTGACTCATTTGTAGAGACATGGATGGACTTAGAGACTCTCATACAGAATGAAGTAAGTCAGAAAGAGAAAAACAAATATCATATATTAACACATATATGTGGAATCTAGAAAAATGGTACAGATGAACTGGTTTGCAAGGCAGAAATAGAGACACAGATATAGAGAACAAAAGTATGAACACAAAGAGGGGAAAGTGGGGGGAGGGTTGGTAGTGGTGATGGGGTGAATTGGGAGACTGGGATTGACATATATATACTTATATGTATAAAATAGATAACTAATAAGAACCTGCTGTATAAAAAATTAATTAATTAAATTATATTAAAAAAGAAAAAAAGAACAATTGGGGTTTTTTTTAACTTTTAATTTTATATTGGAGTATAGTTGATTAACAATGTTGCATTAGTTTCAGGTGTACAACAAAGTGATTCAGTTACAAATATACATGCACTATTCTTTTTCAAATTCTTTTCCCAGTCAGGTAGTTACATAATATTAAGCAGAGTTCCCTGTGCTATACAGTCGGTCCTTGTTGGTCATCCATTTTAAATATAGATCAATGAATTCTTTTTCAGTAAGATCATCTCCCTATGGCAGGGTGAGCTAATGTATGGGTTAATCCACCCATGAGCTCTGTGAATAGGCAGCACACCCTAAGGGGCTTTGTTCATCTGGATGTTCTTAATGATTAGAGAATCTAGCTCTAAACCATTAAATTCAGTATTATTCTGCGTTTTTAAGCAAGTGCAGCAAAAAGTCAGCACTCTTTTGGACCCATAGATCCTGTGTCCAGACCCACCGTTTTGTCTGAGCAAACCTACCAACTCCACCACTGTAGTAATGGAACAGTGCACACTTGCTTTTGTAAAGTGACATCTTTCAGATACTTGGTGGCTATTCAGATACACATACCCTTGATGGCCTGCACAGTTTCACAGGTGTTCTTAAAGTGCACACAAAGATTTAAAACTCTTGAAATGTATGATTTTGTGGGATTTTCTCAGTCAAGTGCATAGCAAACAGTTTCCAGATATCACCTTAGTCTACTTGCAGAAAGAGCAAGATGAAATATTTTTGAAAAATATACTTGTAGTATGTCATCAGAAAACTAAAGAAATGGTGTTCTGTTGAGAAGTCTTGGATAAAAATATGCTTGGTTGCCAGATCCTTGTGAGTCAAAATCCACAGATAATAATTGAGAACTAAAACTTCCTTTAGATCAAATGAGTATTGGGTATAGAATTTCTCAGACTTGTTTGTAAGCATGTTGATGTGGATCTCTTTGTTGTGGTCTCTTTCCCTCTCCTCTGGGTCTCACACATATTTCATGGTTGGCTCCATACTTCCTGCTCAAATCTGTTCTCTCACCTATTTTTCCACTTTCATTGAGGTACATCAATCCATTCAATCCATTCAGCTAAGAAATTCTGTCATCCATCTCTCCCCAACCAAGTGGCCAAGTCCTAGTGATATTGCTTCTTTTTTAAATTTATTATTTTTTAAATTATTATTTTTTTATTGAAGTATAGTTGATTTACAATGTTTTGTTAGTTTCAGGTATATAGCAAAGTGATTCAGTTATGCACATATATATCTATCCTTTTTCAGATTCTTTCCTCTTACAGGTTATTACAGAATATTGAGTAGAGTTCCCGGTGCTATACAGCAGGTCCTTGTTGGTTATCTATTTTATACATAGTGGTGTGGATTCTGCTTCTTAAACCTCCCTCAACTCTTTCCTTTCATTTCTAGCCTGTCTATGATAACTTTAGTTAGGCCCTCATTTCTCTCACTTAGATTTAGAAATTATGTCAGTTTATCTCTCTGCTTCAGTCTCTTTCTTTCCAATTCACCTTCCCTATTAGCATAAGTGTTTTCTCTCTCAACTATCTAAGTGATATGTCATTCCCTACTTAAAGACTCAAATACTTGTATGGCTCCTTATTGCCTGTGAGAGTGCTGTTTATATTTTTTAATGTTACAATATGCTGTAATAAGTGCTAGAGTTGACACATGCAAGATATATCAGTGTTGCAAAAGTGGGTAAGATCAACACTAATCTGTTATGATGCAAAAACTCCTTTATCTTCTTCACTACTCATAGGAGGGATCACAGCCTTCGAATAGGGGATGACTTACAAAAAACTGGGTACTTTTTTAAAAATTAAGATACTTAATTTACTTTTCAGTAAATTAAACTGAACCTAGAACACAGGTTGTGGAGTCAAATAGTCATAAATTCAATTTTCTGATATACCATATAGGAGATGTGTATAGGGCAGGTCATTATACCTTTCTAAGTCCAGTTTTTCACCTGTGAATCGAGGATAGCTATGCCTGTATGAGAGTTTCTGTGACAGTTCATTAAGGTAATTGATTTAATGCCCTGGTCACTGTGCCTACTGCATAGTATGTATCCATAAGTGTTAGTTCTCATCCCTGTAAAGACATGTAGGGATACAAGAGAATGCCTCACTGTGAAAAGTTATTTCAAGCAGGAAAAAGCACACAAAATGGCCTGTCCATGGGGAACAGTGTGGCCTATTTGAGGAACTCTAAGTGACAAAGAGACTTGAAAGGGAAAAAAAGACAGAAGATGAGAATTGAGATAAAGTAGTGGCTTGTTCATAGAGGGCCTTATGTTCTATTTTACCTTCTGGGCTTTCTTCTCTTTGATCTCTTCAATCAAGCCTCTTCAGTTTTCTTGTCATTTTCATTACCTTCATAACTAAGCTTATGAACTTCATAGACCATATTCACTGCTTCTTCTTCCTCAACCCACTTCAGTCTAGAATCTAGCCCTATCACTCCACTGACATTATCATCATCAATGTCACCAACAAATTCTTAATGGTCACATCAAATGGACACTTGTCAGTCCACAGTTTTCTTGAACTCTTGGCAGGATTTTGATATATTACTCGCCTTTTGGAAGGTCACTTTCTTCTTGACTTTGATTATTTTTTTCACTCTCATGGTTTTATTTTGATCTCTCTGTACCTTCCTTTTCCAGCTCTTTCAAGAGATCTTAATCTTTTCCTATCTCTTAAATATGTGATTCTGTCCTTAGATCTTTTCTTTCTTCATTCTGGATTCTCTCATCCTCAAAAGTGACATCAGGTATCCACTAAGTACTTATTATTCTCCATAAATATATATATAAATATTATATATATATATATATATATATATATATATATATCTGTCATCCACACCTCTCTAATTATAACTTCCATCTCTCCACTAGACTAAGTTTTATAAGAGCCAAAACCATATCTTCCTTGTTCACTCCTTTGAACAACTATCTGACTGTGGTAGACTGCACTTCTCTTCTCAGTTCTTTGTCCCTTGCTGTATTCACATCTATGTGCCTTTACATTCCCTCCTTTAGAGACAGCATACTTTCTCCCAACAAACTTATATGACTTGGCCAAATGACTTGCTTTTGTCACTGCAGTATGGGCAAAGTGACACTATGTCAGTTCCAAACCTACTCATAAGAAATGTCATGTCCATCATTAAAAAGTCCACAAAAAATAAATGTTGGTGATGGTGTAGAAAAGGGAACCCTCTTACACTGTTGATAGAAATGTAAATTGCTTCAACCACTATGGAGAACAGTATGGAGGTTTCTCAAAAAACTAAAAATAGAGCTACCATGTGATCCTGCAATCCCACTCCTGGGCATATATCCAGAAAAAAAAAAAACTATAATTTGAAGACATACATGCACCCCTATGTTCATAGCAGCACTATTTACAATAGCCAAGACATGGAAACAACCTAAATGTCCATCGAGAGATGAATGGATAAAGAAGATGTGGTACATATATACAATAGAATATTACTCAGCCATTAAAAAGAATGAAATAATGCCATTTGCAGCAACATGGATGGACCTAGAGATTATCATACAAAGTGAAGTAGGTCAGAAAGAGAAAGACAAATACCATATGATATCACTTATATGTGGAGTCTGCAATATGACACAAGTGAATTTATCTATGAAACTGAAACAGACTCACAGAGAACAGACTTGTGGTTGCCAAGCAGGAGAGAAGGCTTGGGAATTTGGGATTAGTAGATGTGAAATATTATATATAGAAGGTATAAACAACAAGGTCCTACTGTATAGCACAGGGAACTGTATTCAATATACTGTAATAAACCATAGTGGAAAAGAATATAAGAAAGAATATATATATATATATATATATACATATATATATATATATATATATATAACAGAATCACTTTGCTGTACACTAGAAATAAACTCAACATTGTAAATCAACTATACTTCAATAAAATAAATTTAAAAAGTAGTGCCATGTGTTCCCACCCTCTCCTCTGGGAGTTTTCAGACTCTGTCATGAGAAGAGCTTCCACTGGGAAACTGGTGCCCCTTCAGCCTGAAGCCCAGAATGATTCTGATGGAACAGAACCATCCCAGCAATCCTTCAGGGGTGCAGAGTGAAGCAGAACAGCTCCAACCAACCCACAGTTTTGTGAATGAGATAATAAAGGAGTATTTTTTAAGCTGCTGAAATTGAGTGATTTGTTATGCAGTATCTTTGTAACTATAGCCAACAGAGACACTAGCTGCATTTCAACCCTTGTGATGGAAAGATAGGGAATATAGGAATAAATCAGATGGATTTATAGATTTAATGCTGTGGCATTGGAGTTTTTGCTTGAATACTTCTATTTCCTCAATGTAGAATGAGAAGACTCAATTACTTGAGAAGTGGACTGGGTGAAGAAGGAAGGGTGAGAAGAAATTGAAATTATAAAATAAAAGTCTTAAAGCATGTGGAAATGGAGTATGGGAAAAGGAAAACTGTTGGTTCTTCAGGCAGTCTAGTACTTTTATTCGTGTTTACTAGCTATATGAATTTTGACTTTTGTGACTCATTTTTTATGTTTTCTACTTATTTTTCAAAATCTGAGTCATAATTTTCTTTTGAATTTGTGTGAGTTGTATGAAGATATTATGCTTTGGCATGTTTTTTATAAGTATTTTTCCATTTGGGAGGTCATCTTATATTTTTGCTCATAATTTTGGGCATAAAGAATATTTATTTTATTTATATGGCATAGAGAATGTTTTATTTTATTTGAGTGGTAAAATCTATCAGTCACTTCCTTTGTTTTATTTTCCATGCTTCTATCAAAACTTCTATGAAAAGTTCAGAAAAATAAAGATTTATTTTTTTTTAGCACTACAGAATTTTAGAGCTAGATGTCCTCATTTTCACATGAGAATTTCATTGAGAAAGATGTGGTTTAGAGAGGTTAGAAAACCTCTAAGCGGTACAACCTAGGGCAGAGAGCAGTTCTGCCTAACTGCTGGGCAGTTTATGATACTAACCGATGGGCCCAATCCCATCTCTTTTGATAATATCTAATATTCCAAAGCTAGGAAGCCTCAAATTTCACTTATGCTCATATGGCATAGAGATGATAACAGAAAGCTACTTTGCTTTCTGGATAGTCTGGAGCAGGGTTCCCCAACCCCCAGGCCATGGACCGCTACCAGTCCCCGGCCTGTTAGGAACCTGGCCACAGAGCAGGAAGTGAGCGGTGGGCGAGCAAGCCAAGCTTCATCTGCCGCTCCCCATCGCTCCCCATCGTTCATATTACCACCTGAACCATCTCCCGCAAAAAAGTTTGGAGACCGCTGGTCTAGAGGATTAGGTTTTGGGGGCTGTGCCTCTTTCCTGGAGCTGCCAGACTGCAATTCTCTTTTATGACACCGGTGCCTTGTTACTTTTTGTGTCTCATGGATTCTAATTAAGTTGAACCTCAAACTGGATCAAAGATACTCGGCTTTTTTTGAACATGGGATGGAATTCAAATATTATTAAAAGTTTAAAGCATAACAATAGAGTGGGGTTCTCTGCTGTAAACACAATTTTAATATTTTTGGCTGTATTAATGAAATTCTATGCAGTTTGTGCTTTTGGAGGGAATCTCCCCTATATAATAGTATTTTCCTTCAGTTGTTAGTGCAAAGAGGAAGAAAAAGGAAAATCATTTTTCAGAAGTTTAGCATGTAAAAACTAGCACAGAGAGGTTGAAACATGGTCCTAGGAGCAAGGAGCCACTTTTATTTAGTTGTATGGATTTCAAAATAAGAATTTCCCCTCAAAATCTTTCCTAGATGAAAATTATTCAGATGTTAAGCAAAATTTCTAATTAACTAGTCACTTTGCAATGAGATCTTTAAGAGAACTGTTGAATCCGATGTTGTAAAGAAAAACTTTTGTATTCAAATTGGCACATCGAAAAGAGCAGGGGATCATTCTAAATATTCTCAGTTGTTATTTTCCACAAATCCACTCAATGCTAGTCAGAAAAATTTTGTTACAGCTGTTAATCCAGGCAGGTATAACTTTCTCTGCATGATTATGTGAATATTTAAGTCTCTGTCCCAGTAACAAGAGCACAATAGCACTTTTACAAATAGCTAAAAACCATTTTCAGCTGGTAGAAGTTCTTACCACGTTTGAAATTTTTACTAGTCCTGCTATGTACATTGTGATAATGATGACACATCTCTTAGCCATCAGTATCTGTATCTTGAGCATGCCCAGTAACATTCCCGTAGATTATTATTTACATTTTTATTAATACTCTTCTTGGAGAATTTGTCTTTTAGTAAAAGTAGCCTTAGTCTTTGCTAATTTGTGTAACAAGTTGCGTGTGGGTATCTGTGTGTTTGTATGCATGTGTATATCTGTGTGTTTTACTTAAAAACCTTTGGCCTAAGTGAGCTTTGTTCTCTGAGTCTCTGAGCAGCTTGTTTTCTCAGTTGTGTACATTTTCTTGAAAACAAGAGCCCTCAGCTGATGAGAAATATACAATATCTTAGAAAGGAGCAAGTCCCCATCTGCTAGGCTTTGTATTTTTTCTGATTTTCCATAGCAAGGGAGTATTTTGACTTTCTTCCCCTGATATCGAGTAGGCCAGCTTGAATGCTATGGAAAGTACTTACGTAGCCAGTTAGAGGTGATGGGTGCAGGAGTAACTGCTATGTTATGGATTGAGTCCTACCAGGTAACATGTAAAACAGTGAGTTTATGAATAGCCTAGCAGCATATCTGCATCTATATTGTTATATTTCTCAGTTGGAGTATCAGTGAGATTTCATGTAAACCAATTCTTTACTAGACTGGATTTCCAGGAATATGCAAAGGATATTTACGTCCTTGGTCACTGCCAACATAATGCAAGTAACACACCTCCGTCATTCTGATGATCCGAAATGCCCTCACACATTTTCAGATGCTTCGAAGAGTGATAGGTGACACCCCAGCTTGAGAACCACTAAATGAAAGATTTCATAAAGATGTTATAGACACATTTAATAAAATGTTCCTGAGCGAATACTTGTTTTATCACTAGACTTTCTAATAGCTCCTCTTAAAATGTTACTTTGTTATGTGTACTACCTAAAGTGTAAGACAGTTTTTGTTCTGTAATGTTTCACAAAGCACTATATCCAAATGGTGTTTTGGTGTTTTCTCAGTGCTGGCTCCATCTTGGATTCACTGTCTGTGCCACAATCTTTGGGTAGATATAATTAGAGAAATTTCTCTGAAAGAGAATTCTTTGCCTTTCTTGTGTTTTCTTTTGGAGGTTCTCTGCTTCTTCCACTCTCTCCATTGCTCTCCAACTCGTGGTTTAAGTACCTAGTCTCCAACAGGTGAGAGACTCGAGGTTGAGTTGAGTCACCTTTCACCTGAGGAAGAGATGAAGGATCCTGAGTGATGTTTCTGTATACCTGGGTTAGTAGTGTTGCTAGGCAGGATGGAAGAAATAATCCAAGGAGAAAGCTAGGAGTCAGAGGAAATAAGAATCAAGAGTAAAATGTTGCCAAAGAGAGAATATGTAGCAGTATAGGAGGGGAGGAAGATTTGCACTATTGGCACTATATAACAGAGTGGCATATTACCTATAAAGTAAATCAGGATCGTCTGGGGTGAAAAGCAGCATCCTGCTCTCTGTGTAGGACTGAGGAAGGCTCACTGACACCCCCAGCTAAGGAAACCAACTCCTGATGCAGGCGACAGAGAGGGGAAATGACACGGATTTATTCCATGCTGAGGCTTCTGCAATGGTTCTAGTTTAGATCTGAACTGACTCCTTGAACCAGGAGTGGTTTTTGTTTTTGCTTCTGTTTTGAAACTAAATCAATGTATCAAGTCCATAAACTTGTTCTATCTACCTCTACTTTTTCATGTGGGCAATGAACTGTACTTGGGTGGCTTGAGAAATATAGGGAACCTGAAATTTTAGAAGAATATAAATGCATCTAATTAGAGATCAAAAAAGCCACATGAGATAGTATTATTTAGTTTTATTAAACAGAACAAAGTTGGCTTTCTTTAGAAAAAATAACTTTAAAAAATGTGAGTATAGCATTTTAATACACACATGTACACACACACACACACACACACACACACACACACACACCCTGCATGGAAATCCAAGAATATGAAGAAAATAAGTATAATGATTCATAGACCATCTTCTCTACACCAAGCATTTTGTTAGGCAATGAACCTATAGAATCTTTAGTTCTGTAAAGTTTGCAGATCACTAAAAGTAAGGTAGGTATATTTTACAAATGAGGAAACTGAAGTGGAGAGAATTTGAATAACTTGGATATTGGACATGCAATATTTTATACAGCCAGGACTCCAACCTAGCGTGTGATTTCAAAATTTATAGATTTTAATATTTTTTTCAGTGCATGTGTATTAGATTACAACAGGAGTAAAGGTGGCATTATTAATTTTATGGGAGTGATTTATCCCAGCTAAAGAAGAATATTGATAGTACTGTTTTCAGATATTTCACAAAATTAAGAATGACTGAGAAATTATGGAGGACTTTGATTCTATAGATATCAACCATGAGTTCCTTAAATTATTGATAATATTGGAACGCTCAGAAGGTAGATGAAGACATAAGTGGACTACTGTGGACATCATTAAACAAATAAAGGACAGTTGATTAGTGAAAGAAAGTAATAGGAACTTTGCAAATAATCATGTAATTTTGAGTTTAAATTGGTAGGAACATTTATTTCAGAACTTTTCATGTGGTTAAAAATAAAAATTGGAAACTAGAATCTTCCCTTGTATGGAAAGTTGAACAAATTGTGATACATGAAAACCCTGGAAAATTACACAGTCATTCAAAAGAAAGCATTAGATCTATGTCAATTGTCTGGGACAGAGTCCATGATTATAGTGAGGGAGAAAAGCAAGATGCAGAGATGAATACATAATGTGATCTCTTACTCAGGTTGGGTTCTCCAGGAAGCAGAAACTGAGATGGAATTTAGACTGTAGGATAATTACTAGGAGTATTTAAGAATCAACACCTATGGAAGGGAGGGGTAAAAAGCAAGACTGGGCAGAGGGTGAAACTGAACTGTGAAACAGGACTGATGAGAATCTTGGCTGACCCAGGGGGACGGTCTAGGACTAAAGTGGGACATCAGAATAATGTCCCTGCACTGGGACAAAATGGACAGGAAGTCATACTCTGACCTGTATCAGGCACTTACTTAATGTGGGCTGCTCAGGAAATTGTGTGATCTTGGGTGAGGCAGCTCTCTGCAGCCAAGGCAATCCCTGAAGGAAATGAGAGCTGAAGGCATCTGTTGACAGCACCCCCAGCTTCTAGGCCTTCATTGAGGGGAGATCTGTGTGGTGCCTCCACCCATCACAATACCTGAAGCAAATCATGCCCAAACTCAAAAGGTGCAAACATATTTGTAAGTGATCACACATGCACGGGGAAAAGTAGAATATAAACCTTGGTGATGGGGAAAACAATTGGGCTTAGGGTAGTACAAGTAATCAAAACAAAACAGAAGATAAAAATATTAATAACAAAAAGATAAATCTTATTTAAGTAAAATAAAAAGTGTATTTATGTAATGCTGAGAAAGAAATATTAAAGAATGGTCATCTGATAGTATTTCTCTGGGCTGTAACATTACCTGTCCATTGTGCTTCTCTATGCTATTTGAGTAAAAATTATTTAGATAATTTGAAAAATTATAAAGCTATTTAAAAATTAATAGCAAATTATGTAATCACTAGATATACTTAAAATACAGTCTTAAATAGATGTCAAGATGTCTAGGTCACATAGTAAGATGGTCTAAAAGCTTTATTCAAATATTTCTTAAGTGCTTTCAATGAACCAGGATCTGTTCTAGGATGTTGAGTTATATCTGAAAAGAAAGCAAACAAATATTCCCACTCTTATGGATCTCACATCCTATGGGGAAGAAAGAGAAGATAAGTAAAAAGAACAATAAATGAGTAAATTCTATGATAAATTTAAAGTTGTTGAAGGCCAGCTGCCAGGGAAACAGACTATCAGATTCTGTAATTTGCATTCAGGAGTGTTTTGGAGAATGCTTTTGGGAAGAACAGCTAAGATGGAGGAAGGAAATAGGCACAAGTAGCCCAAAGTGACCAATTGGTAGCCATAGTTTCAAGATGAAGGCACACTCACTGTGACTCCTGTTAGAAGTGTTCATCTGGGAATAAGTCCACTAGCCTAGTAGAAGCTATAGTTAAGGTACCTTCAGACTATATATCTGGATTCAGGGCAGGAGAGTTATCACAGTGCTGGATCAAGACTGTGAAACTATACTATAGTCCATTTGAAGTGAATACAAATATATTCATGCTCTCTGTCCTGAAGAGGTGGAGAAAAAGCACTCTGGCCAGATCACTTACTCTATACCATGTAACCTGAGGAATTGTTAACCAGCTCTGGCAAAGATACCACATCTAGCAAAGCAACTGCACTTGGGATTTCTAGGTTGAGTTTTCAGTCGGCAGTCCACTGTAAACCCAGGATCCATCTGGGTTTTGTACAGACATGACTAGTGAATTAAATGGAAATGTAAGATGGATCACTAATCCTGAATCCATTATGTCTTTAACAGAGGACATAATATTTGCTCACTCTCCCCTGGTTTCAATATAATATATCTAGATATATCTGAGGGACAAGTTTCAGAGATTTTCCCACTTTGATGATTCTTAACCTAAAAGCCAAGCAGCTGATATGGGGTATTATCAAAAGCTAAATTATGTCCATTTCAACTGTGCATTCAGAGACCAGGTAAGTCTGAAAACTCAGGGGTCCCAGTGAACACTCTGTGAGCCATACCTGAGACTTGACTCCACTGATTAACTGCCCTGACTCCTGTCCCATATAAAAGGATCATAATGATGCTTTGGTCCTCCAGGTAGATATGTCAACTTGAACCCTATGCAAGAGATCTTGAAAGGTTTGGACTTTCTCTCTGACTCTAGTGTAAAATTAGCCAAGTAAATGGCAAGGTCCACTTGGAAGGGACTGGGCTAATAATTACTGTGTGAGTACTGGGTACCCATTCCATGGTATTGCAGGTTTCTTCTTTCTAAAGTACAAGTCTCTCCTTCAATTAAAAATTTCTAGGTCTGAAAACTGACTCATGTCTGGAATCTGGGTAAGAGATGGAAATATTTTTTTATTAAGGTAACTGCCTTTAGTCTCCTGATCATCCATCCTTTATTTTGGTTGTACAGCTTGAGCAGAACCTTTGTTGGCTGCCCACATATCTTGCCCTTAGAACCATCTCTGAGGCTCTCTGGAGGTCCTCTCCTGACCTCCGCTCCAATGTTTCTATTCATTATAGTAATTGCCCCAACTGGTTTCTGACAGTTTGGCACTGTCACCTTGCCTCTATTAACTAGACAGCCTATGAGTCCCATTGCTGTCAGTGATCCCAGTTATTAACAGTTATCTCCTACTGTTATCCCTACCCTCTAGGGAACATCTCTGTAATGCTCACATTCCTCTCACTAATATATTCCTTATTCCTTTGGTAAGTGGAATTTTCTCTCCTGGAACTTAGTGGTCTCGTAGGTTTTCTGACCTATTTAGTGTATTCATTCAGGTATGCCTACCTCTGTGAGCTCTTTGATCCCTCTACAACTGTAAGGTACAGCAGTTCTAGCACTTCTGCCTCACAGAGTATAGTCCATCACTTTCTCTAAGCTTCTGGGAGCCATCCCAGCACCCCGTTTGCCCCCCTCCCAGGACTTTGCATGGGTTTTAAATCTTGTAACCTGAGAAAGTGCTCTCACATCAAAAAACTCTCTTTTATTCTACATCCTCAGAATGGAATCCCATGTATAGTCTCCTGGATCCAGCCAGTATATATTGGTTAGTTCTTCCTTCAGCTTACAATCCTTTTGCTACTTTAGAAGATTCAACACTTCCCTAGGTGAGTTAGTTTGTGACTTAACCATAGTTGTTGGCTTAGGGACTAGAAGAGAGGGAGAGGGAGAAGTGGAGGCGTATACTGAGAAGAGCATATTTGGTCTTGCAGAGAAGACACCTCAAGCAATGGTAGTCTAGCCTATTAATTAACAAGGAGGAGTATATCACTTTGACAGTCTCAGAGGGTTCAGGAGTATCTGAATATTTAACATGTGAAAGTTCTGCAACCCATACATCCACATCCCAGTTTTCAGGGCTCTACTCCTTCCCAGTCTGGGACCTGACTTTGCCATAACAGACCTCTGGGAGTAGAGGATTCTACTTTCTAAAGAGCTCTACTCTTTATTTAAATACTGAGCTGTCAGCTTTTGTTCTTTGCTGACCACAGGGTCAATCATAGTGTTGATAATAGACTGTAGGAGAGAAGGAGGGAAGAAAAAGACCAGTCATGATGGTCTCTAGGTGAGAGATGCTGGCGGTATGAACCAGAGTGTTAGTAGTTGAGGTGGTAATATCTGATTCTTGATATATTTTGGTAATGGGGCAAATAGGATTTGCTAATGATGAGATGTGGACTGTGAAAGATAAAGAGTCAAGAATGACACCAACATTTCTGATATGAGTAAGTGGAATGATGTAGTCGCCATTCATTTAGGGTCAGTTTTGGTGGCATTAGGAAGAGAAATGTTCAACTTTAAATAATTTAAATGGAATTTTCAAGTTGTTACATATAACAGTCCAGATAAGAGATCTACATATTGGAGTCTTTAGCATATAGGTGTAATTTAAAGCCATGAGATTGGATGAGAACTGCAAGGGAGTGAGTGTAGACAGATAAGAAAAAGGTTCAATGTCTAAACCTTGGATCACTTCAGTATTAAGAGGTTAGCAAAGCAGGAGGTAAACCAGGAACGTGGTTTCCTAAAGCCATGTGAAGAAAATGTCAAATGCTGCTGATGGGTCATATAAAAGGGATACTTGAAAACTTTGTATTTCGCAAGGTACAAGTAATTGGAAATCTTCACAAGAGCCCGACTGGAGTCAGTTCAATAGATAAAAAGGACATTGTGATATTGCATACACACCATTCTTTCAAGAAATTTTTCTGTCAAAGGAGACAATAACTCTAGGTTGGGGGTGGAGAATGGAGTTAAATATATATATATATATATATCTTTGTATACTGATGGTATAATGGTAATGGTACAGTTGAGAGAAATGTTGATAATTTGATGATGAAGCACACAGGAGAATTGCAGGAGTGAGGTTCCTGAGTGGGGACACAGCAAATGAGATCTAGTGAAAATGTGGAGTTTGACTTTAAAAAGGAGCATTTAGAGTTTATTCTAATAGGAGGAAAGGAAAAAATGTCTGTACAGATTCTAGAAGACGAATAGATGTGATGATGGGAGCTTACAGAATTCTTATTCTCATGGTTTTCATGAATTCAGTGAAAGAGAACTGAAATAACGAACAGGGAAGAGGTTTTGGAGGTTTGAGAAGAATATGAAATAGAGAGGAAAGAGGAAAAGTAAAAGTAATACAATTATTCTGTATCATTAAATGCTCACTTGAGTAAATGCCACAAAGTTAAAGTGAGAAAGAGATTTGTACACATTTTTTTCCAGCCACATTTAGCAATTTGGGTACAGGAATGAAGGAGGTATAGAGCTGTTTTTAACCAGAGTGAGAGTTTTGCTTAGCAAATTTAGCCAAGAGAAAGCCAAGTGAATTGAGATCTATGAAAGATGGTGCTCATAATAATTGATCATGTAAAACTGAGAATGTTTGAAAGAGAATGTTTATAATACTTGACTAAGGTGAGCATATAGGGAAGCAAAAGCATGATGGGTGAGGGGTGGTAGGATAAGTGGATTATAGGTCTTGTGGGAGGGGGTGTGTTGAATGATATTTGAGAGCCGAGGATTCGAGAAAGTGATCTGGAAAGACAGGATGTGATGAGTATACAGTGGGTCTAGAGTGTGAACATAGAGTTTAGTGACTGAGTCAAGGTGGAAGAAACTATCATTGGAGGGAGATGGTCAAGGAGGCAAGACTACTGGAAGAATTTCATACCTAAATACTGAAATGACTCAGACTCAAGGAAAGAGTTGTGGTGGAGTGAGCTGGGAGCTAAAGCTAAATTTTAAAGATTGAGGAGAACCCCAAAGTCCTTGAGATGACTGAAACAAAAAAACAGAAGTAGATGGTGTAGCGTGATGACATTTATATTAGAGCAGGAAAGGCAGGTGTTGGGGAGCATAGAATAGTATGTAAGTGGCAATGAAGAGCAAGGATGAACCTTCCTTACCTTCACCATTTGAGATACAGGGCATGCAGGGCCTCTAAAGGAACCACATTTCAGCAAGAACAAGAAGATAAAGGGAACTTTCAGAGAAGTTGTTGAGGACAATGGAGGGGTTTTGCTAATGACAATCAGTTTTAGGAGTCAGGGAGCTGGCAACTAAAAGGTAGATGTAGAGAGCTGTATAGAGATGAGAATGCGGAAAATGAACTATGTTCTGGGAATCTAGTTTGTGACTGACAAAAGTAGTGATAAAGTGAATAAATAGATGAGTCCTGATGAGGAGGTGAGTGTTTGGAAGTATGCAAAGTTTAGAATCTATGGACCTCTCTTCATCATCTTAATGGAGGTGTGGGGACCTCAATCAAGGGGTGATCTAACTGCATAGTTATCCATATAACCATAAAGTCTTTGACTTTTTTCTTTATGGCCAAAAGTCCTTATTGACAAATTTGTTGACTTCTCTAGGGGGCAAGCTCAAATACGTAGCAGGCACCTCTAAGTTTCCATTTCCCCACTTAAAATAAATAATAAATTCCCATAAAATAAATTATAAAATAACCATAGTTTTGGCACATGAATGAGCAGAAGCCAATTGTGGGGTTTTACTCAGAGCAGTAATAGTAGTGGAAGTCTGCCATCTCTTACCAAACCAGTTAGTGGTGAAAATAAAACTGCTCTGAATACAACCCTAGGATTGCCCCTGGCAGCTTCTTTCAGGCCTTCCTGGACCTCTCAGCATCATTATTTCTTTGGACCACTTGGCAATTTAAGAATACCCTTCCTGTTGGGAATTTCTATTGCTGTCTCCCTTCCTGCTGCCTCTTTCTGAGTCACCTTCCTCGTCTTCTGAACCTCATCTGTCCCTTAAATAAACTGTTGGCATTCCTAAAATTTTCTACTTGGTCTCCTTCCTATTTTATTCTGTGGCAGGGATCTGAATCTTAAATGCCCTCAAGGGACAGAATGTCTCTCCTTCCGCCAAATCATCCTCTCCAATGTAAATCAGAGGGACTTTTTCAAAAACCAAAAACTGATAGTAAACATCCAGTACTCAAAACATTTAATGACCTCTTTTTACTACTAAGCAAGTCTTTTTTCCTTAGCGTAATGTTGAAGGTTATATGCAAATTTGACTCTGTTCTTCCTGGGTCTCATTTTCCATCACTTTTTCTCTTCTTAGGGGTCCCTTAACTGTCACCACATTTATCAACACACAAGTTGTGGGTTCTACTATACACTTGTGTTCCTTCAGTTTTTCTTACACTATTTCCTTTACCCCCAATATTCTTTCCCCTCTTCTCCATTTGTCAGTCAATCCAGTTCAGAGAAGACTTCTTTTGTGAGGTCTTTTGGAGGAGCATCTCAACTTTCCAAATTGCCCAATACTTCCTGTTTGCTATCATGACAGTCTACTTACACTTCCAATATAGATGTTTTCAGAGTCTGCTTTTTGTTACACTTTACCTATTCATTTAAATTCTTCTTGTTAAAAAGAAGTGAGATAATTGTCATTAAATCTGCATGTGTGTGTGTGTGTGTGTGTGTGTGTTCTCCCTGTCTGAGCACTCTCTATTAGATTATTAGTTTCTCCAGGGCAGTTTCTCATTCCCTCAGTACTTTACACTGTGCTGTGCATATAACTGGTGTTAAAGAAATGTTTATTCAATTAAAATATGACAGGGAAAAATCGAGGCTGGCAAGGAAGAGTGAATGGCCATCAGCTGAATAAGGAGATGTCAGTAGAATGTGAGTTCCACAAAGGTAAGGATTTTAAACTGCTTTGTCTTTTGGGAGTGCTGTAAAAATTCATTGAATGAAAAAGACTAATATAGGAGATTTCACACTTATATCTCAACACTTGACCTTGAACAACATACAGGAGTTATATGAAGGGTGAAGTTTGCTACATCCCGATTCAAGTTCACTTTTCAGAAATGGTGTCTACTTTTCTCACAGTCAACCTCAAAAAAAAAAAATCTGAATATACATAAAGGAGAAAAATGTTTTCCCAAGCATAATATTACAATAAAGGAATTGTTCTTCTTTTTACCAAACTTTTAGGTTTAAGGAATGCTCCTTAATTCTATTCAATTTTTAAATCAATCACTCTTGTGCTGGATATTTTTAAATGAATATGGCACTTTTGCATGGATCCATAAATAAACAAAACGTGCACAGCTTTGTTTATGTTAGGAACCTTCTGCTAAGTGTTGCTTCTATTTATTTACTTTTAAATTATGCCAGATTTCTGCAAATTTGAGTCAGTTTGGGGATCAACTTGAAATTTTAAAGACTGGCTATGTATTTTGCTTCTGATACCTTGCAAACCTATTAAAGTAACAGTTTTAAGGGCCAGCAGAAGTTATAAGAGGAAATTATTCATGATGGACTTAATTATGGAAATAGATGCGTCATACTACAAAATTTTTACCATTCCTCTTAATTCATTTTAACTTCCTCATTCTTTTTGTTTCCTCCTCTTATCCAGAGTTTTTAGCCCCGTCTCTTATATCTTAAGGTCAGATGTTACCTGATTTGTGTAGCATAATATACGATTTTGAGACGAACCTGAAGGATTCTATAAGGGTATGTTGATATATCAAAACTTTGTGCAGAAAGTCATGTTGCTAAAAACAAGCTCTACTTACAGACATTCATGGCTGAAATTATAATTCACTAATTCATTCATGATAAAGAGCTGGTGTCCATAAACTGACTCCCTCTTATCATGTGTAATTTGGCATGAGTCATGAGATTTAGAGTTGGTTAGCTTTTCTCAGAGAGCAGAAATGAGAAGATGGAGTTGAATAAGGCAACAATAGACACCGATACTTGTCTCACAAACATCCATCTAATCCCCCTATCTGCTTCTTCCTCTCTCTTAACTGAACCACCATTATGTTCAGGTATTTCCTATCCTCCACACTGGCATGTGCTTCAAGATGATCTCATCTCTAGCTCCGGGGATAGTACATACTTATAAAACTAAGTCAATCTTATTCTCTTTGAGAGTGGTTGGTTTAGGTGTGGGCATGTGACCTAATTTTGGCTAATGAGATCTTCGTTGAAATCAACCTTAGTGCTTCTAGGAAATTTTATCTCTAGAGAGATAGACACAAAAAATGATAGTCACTTTCTTTCCTTGAATGTTTTTTGTGCCTGCATATGATGGCTGGAACTGCTACAACAGTACCTGTGAGGGAAGCCTGCCTGAGGGAAGAGCCAAAATGATGGGGATGACAGAGCAAAAGAGTGGGAAGAACCTACACCACCCATGACACACTGAAGCTTCAGATTGTTCCTGCCTGGAGCCTGCCCTACCTGGGACCTCCCCATTTAAGCCAGTTTGAGTCATTTTATCTTACTTGTAGTCCATAGAAATAAGACAACTTTCCTTCTCGCTATGGTTAAAGAATACATTTATATTATGTTTTGTATAAGGAAAAGATACAGATACCTAGATTTCTTTTGGAAGTACATTAGTGACAGTAACATAGCTAGAGATTAGCTTTCAATGGACAATGTTCAAATTTTGGACGTTTGAAATTTGGTAAGGAAAGAAGTGTAAATCGATTAGTACTGCCATTGGGTAACAGAATTGTTTCTTTTTCACTAATATAAGGTAGCCAAAATGAAAGGAATAGCATAGCTTTCAAAACAGAAACACTCAAAAGGAAATGCTATCAAATCATCATGCATTCTAAAAAAGCTAAGTTACAAATAGGTAAAAACAACTGCTCTTTTAAGCATTGCTACCATTATAAAGTGTTAGCAGTTAGCAAGAGACTAGGGTGTGAACAGTGGCCTCCTCTTTTAAAGAGTAGTTTTTCCCAGAGAAAGAAATATAACATCATTATGACTATCCAATATACATTACTGTTTTAGTCATTTTAATTTTCAATTAAATACAGCTCCTGTTTCAGCTGCAATGAGTTAAAACAATTAAAATTTTCATATTATGTTCATCCTATTTGTAAAGTAGTTCATACTGGAATGTGTTTTAGGTGAAAAAAGGTCCACGACAAAAAGTGGGTAAGGATAAACTTGAATATGACTTTTAAGCTCAGTCTAGATACAGTGTTGTAGGATATAATTTCAAAAATTGGATGCCAATTTTTCAATACTAATTAAGGTAGCTTTGACATTCACTGCTCTATTTAATTGACTTATAGTTGGGATACCGACCAGGCCATTTTTGGTCCCTAGAATGCCTTTATGCAAATGAAACCCACCAGAACATGGCTTGGCAAGCAGAGCAATAGGCTGGATTCCAGCTCCTTCTTGTCCATTTGGCCAGGCATTGTTGTGTGGTGAACAGCCAGCACAAGTGTACTCAGAGGCCCTGGGTTGCAAATTCCAGTGTTTAGGTGGACAAGTGTTAGACAGTAGGGAGCACTGAGAATGGGCAAGCTAGAGACCCCATCTAAGCATAGCTCCAGCTATTGTTTTCAGGAGGGAATGTAGATACAGTGTTTTCACATCTCCCAATTTTTGGAAGAGGCTGGAAGTCTAATGCAGTTTATTTAACACCATGGACACAAGCAAAAGGAGTGTGAGGCCCAAATTTAAATTGTGGACTGGATGCTTGTGACTCTGGCTTAAAGGAAGTGCATAGCCATAGCTGCTTACTCAGATACCATGTTTATCCTGATCCTGTTGGGCTCAGGAATGTTTGAGCTCCTGGAGGTGATGGTGCAAGTGAGAAATGTGGGGCAGAAGCCATTTGTCATCCAAGGTAAGTCTCAAGTAGGAGAGACCATAGATATAGGTATGGAGGGCAGGGGAAAAGGTAATAAATGTGATATTAACTGAAGAAGAAAGAAAAGGAGTGTATAAAATTAAGTACTATGCAGGTAGAAGGAAGTTGTGATTTTCAGGTAGTTTGCCTTTTATAGTACTATGCTACTAAATAGCTCCAACACTTTGCTAACATTAATTAAACCTCACAAACCCTTGAGATAGGTAATGACTATAATTAAACTGATATTCTGGATCCGTACAATGAGACTTAGAATGCCCAAGGTCATAGTCAAGATTGTGTGGCCTAGTTTGGCAGACAAATTACATGTTCTTACAATGTATTACTCCTCTGGAAAGAGCTTTTCTAGCTCTCTCTTTCAATCTCTCTCTCTTTCCATGTTTAGATTAAGAAGATATAATGATAGGATAAATAAACTTGATCACTGAGAAGTTAAACTGCAAGTTGATTAGGGAAGCTTAAAGACAATATGGAAAAATAGCTAAATGAACAATCCATAGTTCTAAACATTTATAATATGCAAATTCTAATTAATTGCATTTATTTAAAATATTTCCATTTAAATTGCTGGTTTAGCTAAATGCATCAAGAAATCAAGAAATCAATGCATGTAAAGCTCTCTTTATACTATACAACAGTTTAGAAAAGACTGTCATTAGTTTGAAAAGAGAACACAACAGATAGACAGAAGGAACTCTTCTTGTTGCTATAACTACAGCATAACAAAGGTCAGCACTGGGGAAAATTAAAAAAAAAGAAAACCTTCCTGGATTGAACGTTAACTACTGAGGGATATTATTCTGAATTTTTCCTCCCAATAGAGAAAGATAATAATCCTTTATACTGAGAGCAGTTAATTGAAGATAAACCAAACAATGGTAACCTACATTTTTAAAAATCAAGCATAAAGAATTGGTTTTGATATGAAATCTTGAGAGTAATATTAGAAAACTGTGCTTTTGCAAATAGGGGCATCCTGGTTACTTTGGAAATCAAAATCTAAGTACAGGAGAAAACAATAAAAATCACAAACATTTTATGAAAAATCTTTCTTGTATTTAATGTGGCAAATCAAAAAATTTCAATTAACATTATTTAATAGAAAATAGTTTATGATTAATTTCAGAGTTGTTTGACAGAGCTTAACAAGTATGACTTTTATAAGCCAAATTTTAGGTCTCTAAAAAGTAAATTTTAGAAATAACTTCATTATTAAAATTCTTTGAGTTTTTTTGTTTGTTTGTCTTGAATAATTGGGCAAGTGTTATCTGGTAATTTGAAGACTCAGTAGGCTATTTATAAAATGTCCAGTTTCTGCTTATAGATTCAGTTTCCACCTTTGAGCTAAGGAGAACATTAGTTACTTGAGTTACTGGGTTTGAAGTTTTGACTGAAAATAAGGAGAGGGATTGAGAGAGGAGACTCTGTCACTTGCTTTCCAGTGTTCTGTAAATCCTGTCAGATACAACTTGTGTGCAGGGAGAATGGCTGAAAGCACAAGGAATGATGCTGCCACATTCTGGACTGCTCTCCTGGAAACAGGGATGCTGTGACACTGAATGCAAGTTGACAGAGCTATAAGAAGTGTTT
This sequence comes from Mesoplodon bidens, assembly GCF_964165515.1. NCBI lineage: Eukaryota > Metazoa > Chordata > Mammalia > Artiodactyla > Ziphiidae > Mesoplodon > Mesoplodon bidens. The sequence goes on along the minus strand of NC_138176.1, from coordinate 71,900,567 downwards.
TCTGGTCAGCTCTTAATTGTCAATTTCATAAGATTCCCAAGCTTCATATTACTTTATCATTACTGATCTATCTTAAGAGATATACTTTCAAGAAAGCATAGAGGTGATTCCATGCCTAAGGCAAATTTTCCTGGGAGAAAAGTCAATGAAGGGTGCCTTGATATTGCTAGGCAGAGGAAAGAGAGACCGAAAGGAACTTGGGGCTCAAACTGCAAATTTGTGTTTATATCTGTGAGTGTCTGGAAGCTACTCACCGTGACTTGGTGGTTTTGTTTTGTTTTGTTTTGACCAAAATTGACGCATTATTTCCTTCATGAGTAAATAGGTTGAAAAAAATCTGGAATGTTATTGCTTGGGTTTCCTAATAATCCAATGAACAAAATATACCGAATATTTATGGTAAAATACAAGGAAGCCCATATCTTATCAAAATCAAGCCAAATTAGGGAGCCTATAAAAGAAGTGTTCTTCTGGAGACTTTTCATTTCTAGCCTATTGTTATTTCATTTGTATGGATTTCCGCATTTGGGGACAACTCCTATTATACTGTCATGGAGTATTAAAGATGTAATTTTATAGAAACGAAAATTTGTATAATAAGAAGGAGTGCCGTGAAGAAATAAGAAATGGACTAGACCAAATTAGATCTTCCAAAGAACAATTCCAAAAAGTAATGCTCAGGTTAGCATTTGGTAAATATCGGTCTAGTGTCCAAATCGTATGTAAAAACAGATGAATGTATGTACTCGATTAGCATACTTGATTTGAATATGGTGCTAATGAGGCCACGGTAATGGTTTTAACCCTGTGAACCTATTATTTTCATTATCCTCAACAGTTACGGATTTTATCCCTAAGAGTGGTCAGCCATTCCATAAACGCATCCTGCTAGTCATTAGAAAGTCAAGGCAAGAGAGTGTACATAGCTTAAGACAAATTTGTTGTTGCTAGAAAACAGCTCAAAGCACATGACCTGCTGTTGGCAGGTTAAGAGTACCAGCTTCGAATATGAAGGTCAACACTGTGATAATGATGTATCGATATTTAATTAAAAGTGAAAGAAAATAACGGGTTTGAAGAATATTGATTTTAAGGACTAATTTAATCAAATTTCACTTTGTTGAGTCACTAAGAAAATCTCTGAAAATTTCCTTAAAATGTTCACTTAAGGGATTTTAAAATATTATTGCATTATAAAAGAATAATTCATTATAAGCAAAAAGTCTCTTTTATGTAAATAATAATACCTTCATCTTAGCTTATGGTTCTTTATTAATTAGTTTTTTTTTTTATCTGGTGATGGTAAGGTGATGGACATTTTCTTGGTAAAGTGGATCTGCCGGAGTAGAGAGTTCTTGCCAGGTGTAATAAGAGACGAGATTCAAAACATGGGGCCAATTGGAGAAGAGCTTTGAATGACATTTTACAAATTTTCCATTTTTATCCTATGGACCATGGGGAACTTACTTCTACATTTTGTGTATGCTACTTTCTTCAATGAGCATGGCACAGAACGTTAGAACCTTCCATGTGTCAGGCAATGTATGAGCTGGGACATGAAGCTGAATAAGACACAATCCCTGATATCAAGGATCTCCAGTTCTGGTAAAGAAGACAAATAAATAAAAATCCCAGATAGCTATATTTAGCAAAGAATTGAAGACATTATTCTGCATTTGTTTTATTGGCATATTCCTCCTGCAAAGAGAGTGGATATTGTATTATTATCTACAGACTGAATTACTATGGAAAGAAGCAGTCCTCAGATACTGTGAACAAGAATTGGGAAGCTGGATTCTAGGATGTTAGGTGAGAGAGCTTCACACACCTTTCCTAACCTGGACAGTGAGTAGTTTTTATGACTAATAGGGTACACATTATTGGTGGAGGGATTAAAGCTTACCTCTGGGTTTTGAAAACACCAGCAGACAAGCTGCTAATGCCTAAGATTTATCTCTAAGTCAGTTTATTTTAGATTTATGGTATTTCCTCTGCTTGTGTTACTTCTGCTTTCTTTATTCTTTAGTAAATTCTTGTTTGACTATTTTATCCATAGCTTGGCTGTCCTACAGGTATTTAAGGAAACATAGTTTGTTCATAGTTGCCAAACTTGCCCCAAAGTCATTAAGACTGCTTTTAGTGGTAATCTCTAAGGGTGGTAATCAGCAAAAGTGTTCTCAAGGGAAGAGGGCTCTTACAGTCGATTCATGGCTGTGTGGGCAAACTTAACCTCTGCAGCAGGTTATTCTCCTTCCAATGTTACTCTTGGGGGAAAATGCCAGCTGTCCACCAAAACTTTCTCTACTCCACAGTAGTAGAGTTTGCATCTAGGAAGTAACTGCCCCGCCATCTTTGCAGCTAGTCATGGCATGTGACTGTTCTTGACAATTGTCAGTGAGCTGTGGTGCTGTGGGTCACTTCAAGACCAAGTCTTTAAGAAGGGATCATGCCCCATTCATGCTCTTCTGGTCATTTGATGTAGTTGATGAGCAGTCCCTCAGGGATGGCAAGGTCCCAGAATGAATCCATGGATCCATGAATCACTCAAAGAGGAGAGCCATCCTCTGATCTGAAATTCCCACCCTGGACTGTGACATGAACAACAAATATACTTCATTTTTTTGCATTGACACATTTTGAAGTCTATCTGTTACAACAGATAAACTACCTTTTTAGAGATTCTGGATAATGATGACAATATTGATCACGATCATGATGAAAGCAGCCATGCTTTAGAGATATTTCACAGCACAACACAAAATTTCTGCAGAGTAGGGACACTTCTTCAAGTGATACTCAAGTTGATCTTTCCCATGAAGATATCAATGAAGCCCCTGTGCTCCTACTTCAGGTCATAAAATATACAGAGTAAAGTACAAACCATTTCCGGGAATTGGAAGCTGTAGCAGACATTTTGCAAAGAGAATGAAACTTAAGTTTAGTACTTTATAGAACTATGAATTCCGAAGTAGAGTTAATACAGGACTAAGTGTCCTCAATGATTTACCTAAAAAACCTGACACATCATTCTGGAGAACACAATGGAGAACGTGGAATAATGTGAGACATGGTAGATATGTAAGTGGTAAAACTAGTATATATAAAAAAAAATAAAGGATATGAGGTATCCCAGACCGGAAGAGAGATATTTCCCTTTATCACATTTGGCTAAGGATGTAATCAATTCCCTAGCAGAAAGGCAATGGTTGTTATATCCGAGGTATGCAGTATATTGTCTAAAATATATTCTGTATATCATATAAATGAGGAGCTTATGATCATAATTAAAGTTAAGGTTCTAGTATGCAGAGAGGGTTATTGATTAATTGTTGATAGTAAGACTAGAGTAGAGGTTATAAGCATAAAGTTTTGGAGATACTGGATTGGGTACAAACTTCAGCCCTATTACATACTAACTTTTTGACCCATGTAAGTTATCTGATATCTATGGGCCTATTATTTCCAGTGGAAATAATACTAACTACTTTATAGGGTTATTTCAAGGACAAAATAAACTACCTGCAAATTACTTACTACAGTGTCTGACACAGATGGGTCATTAATAGTTGCTCTTATTAATCATTAAGACTGAGTGTTCAGAGTTTTCCCTTTATCAACTAGAAAATAAAATTATTTGGAATTTAGAGCTTATTTTCTCTCATTTGTTTAAAGTTTCATCTTGAAAGTGAGCTTGAAGCATTCTGAAAAGAAAAGCAAGTTTGGCATAAGAGAGAATGATATTTTTATTTGATTTTAAAAATTGTTTATTTACAAATTCAAAACCTCTAACATTGGACTACTTCAAATATTTTGAAAAGATGTTTAAGAATCTACCATCTTTCCAGTATAATGAGTGTAGGCGCTCATTAAAAGGTGCCTACATTTTGCTGATAAATTTCTTATGATGTTCAGCTCAAAAAAAAAAAATCAACTGGAAAATTCCCTTCTTTGCTTTCACAAAGCATTGACAAAAGTATAAAAATATCTTATCAATGAACTTAAGTAATTATTAACCACCCAGTTATTTTGTCCATAAATGCCAAATAACTGATTTGATTGATTTTATAACCAACTTATTCTATTTTTTTAAATTACAAAACATGCATCTTAATCAATGAGTCACAAAACAATTTGCACCCTATTTCAATAGTTGCCCACTCTTGGTACAGCACCTGCATTTCTGCACACCACGGTTCCTAACATCTTATCAATAATCAGTCCTCCAGAGTTGGTGGAATCTTGATATGGTCAAGGTCGGTCTTTTGAAAATTCAAAAACAAAATGATTTAAAATGTCTTTTCAGCATGTTGTTATTATAAAAGAAACAACTCATTATTATACTTTTCTTCCTTCTCTGAAAATATATTATTGTATTATTCTAGAGTACAGTTTTAATTTTAATACAGAACTTTTACTTTTCTTTATAAGACCAATTTAAACAATCTGAATTTTTTCCTTCCTACTTCTGTAGCTTATTATGAACCACTATATTTTTCTTTAAAATTATCCAAAAGATTCATATTTTTAAATATTTCAGATAAATATGAGCACAGTTCATTTCAATAGTAGGATAGCATGTAGCCAGGAATATCTCATTTTCTTTAAGGCAGCAGTGAAGAAGTTAATTCATGGCTGCATTTATGAGTGAGTTTTATTTATTTTTGACCTGTGGTAAAAAGATTTATCTTTCAATTATGAAACTATTTTTCCCAAGTGTCAAGAAGTCATACTAGTATAAAATAGATTAATGTAGCTATAAAAGTAGTTTTTGTTTAAGTAAGTTTGTAATTAAAAATAGGGTAGTAAGTTAAAAATCAGATTTAATCATTGGAACTACCAGATAGAATAGTAAAAGAATGGGGTTGGGGAAGCGGGGGGCGGAGGAGAGAAAGAGAGGAGAGAGATTGAGATTGACTTTGAGATCGGTCAGGCTACACACATCACCAATTTTTTTTTACATTCTGGCATAATAATATTTCACAGATCCGGACAAGCAGAACACCAATCCGTTTTCCCTTACTTTAAAGATCTAAATGATCATAATTTTTAAAAAGTCTTCCTGGGTACATCAGGAGTATTATTTAAAAGCCATGCGGTAGGGTGTGAAATAAGAGTATTCTTCAAACAAACACGACCTTTTCTGTTTCTTGTACTGCTCTTCTCAACGCAGCCAAAAAACCCAGACAAGTTTATTTACACACACACCCGCACACGCACACACACACACCCCACACGTAGAGAGCGAGAGCGAGAGCGAGAGCGAGAGAGAGAGAGAGAGAGAGAGAGAGGCGGAAACGCCCTCTTTCCATCCCTTCCAAACAATTATCTCCAAGAGCAAAAGAAAATAATCAACAGCCCTCTGTGCTGGGCTGGGCGGCTGAGCCGGAGAGCGGGGCGCCAGGAGGGAGGGCGATCGGCAGGCGAGCCGGGAAACGTGGCTCCTTCGGCGAGGAGAGGATTTGTGAAGGGGAGCGCCGGCCCGCGTGCGCCTCTTGTTCCCCGTGTAATTTGCAGCCAATCATCAGTAGGTGTCCGCGTCGCTGCGTCCTCCTCACCTCGGCGCCGATCACCCCCCCGCCCCCGCCCCCCGCCTCCCACCTCCTCCCTCGCCTTTCTGTCTCTCCCGCTCCCCTCCCCCCGCAGCCGCACACACGCACACACACAAACAGAGAGAGAGAGAGAGAGAGAGAGAGAGAGAGAGAGAGAGAGAGAGAAAGGGGGGCAGAGGGAGAGAGAAGAGACCGAGAGAGAGAGGAGAGGAGAGGAGAGGGGGAGAGAGAGAGAGAGGAGAGACTCCCCGGCTCCCTCCCACCCTCGCACACAGCGACTGGAGACGGACGGAGAGCAACGCGCTGGGAGAGGAGAGACCACCGAGAACAGCCCCGCGCTCTCACACATACACTCACACTCGGCTCTTTCCTCTCCCCCCACCTCCTCCTCCTTCCACCCCCACCACTAACACCATCTCCTCCTCCTTCTCTCTGCAACAAGAAAAAAAAAAGCCATTTACAGGTATTTTTTTTTGATCCGCATATTTATTTATCCCCCCGTCCCCAACAGTTTGTTTACAAGTATTAAAGTTGTAATTGGGAGCTGCCAAGACACATCTGGATTTGTGTTTCTTTGTGTTAGGGGGTGATGTGCAACTAATTAAAGGCAGACTGGCAGCGTCTGCAAATTCTAAGGCTCCCCAAATAAAAAGAGACTGGTAAGTGATTGTTCTTTCTCTTTCTCTGGCTTTTTGCTCTTAAATGTTTGCTGTCCGTTGGGATTGTAAAAGTAGATTATTAATGCTGGACTCCAGCGATAAAAGGCGTCGCTGTATTAATTTATTAATTAATCTGCACCCGCCCCTCCTCCTGAATGTTAAATATGACCTTTGATCTCTATGTCTCTGGTAGACCAGACATACAATATTAGGCATGTACAGTCACATTGTTTAAAGGCAAAACAGGATCATGAAGTATGGATGTCTAATTTAGCTTTGGAATAGGACTATAGTTATTTGTGTGTGTTTTATTTCGTTTTTTAAAGAAAATCCAAACAATAGCTGTGGTTTAGGTACCTTTTTCATGCTCCAAGATGCATTGATTAAACAATAATGACCTGGATGCTGGGCACAATCATTTTCTACAGTTTCTGGTGGCATTAAACCTTGAGGAGGGAAGGGGGAGGTGATGGTAATAAGGAAAGCTTCTTTTTGGAGACACCAATCTAATACTCGGAAAAAGGGACACTAAATTATTTCTTTATTTGGAACAAGGTCAAAAGACTAAAATGTTGAAATTTTTCCCTCCACTCAGTGTGCTGGTATCTAATGCATGGTTGGCATAACTAGTTTTTACTGAGTAGCAGTTATTATGGTCTTGCAGTTACAATGTGATTCGCAGAAACTGAAGCTATATGCATATTCTTGCTGTGTCTTCCCCCACCCCCTTCGCAGCATCAAGAATATTTAGCCAGGAGCATTTTGGGGGCACCCTTTGTATTGCCTTCAGACCTCTGAAGGGAGCAGTTTTCCCTAATGCGAAACCACAGAGGTGGTTCCTGAATGATTAGGGACTTGCTGTGATTGAAAGATGCCTGCTAGCTTCTAATCCAGCCTGGGGTGAGGTTCCTTATCTTGATTTACTTTGCTTAATAGGGATTTGTTTACATAAACCCCTCTTTTTAGGGCACCTCATCATCAGGTCTTGAAGTTTTTGCACTTGGAGTTTGGGCATAAATGGTTCATTAATCTAATTATAAGCATAATTGCTATAATTGATATCCATTTTGAACTGAATATTTGAGACAGACTACTGGGCCCCCATTTAAAATTCCCTGAACTCCACATTCTAGACCAATATGTGGGCTTCAGAAGATGTCACAAAAAGATATTCTGCCCCCCCAAAAAAAATCTGGAAACAAAGAAACTGTTTTTTTAGGTTTATATACACTTTATGTTTTTGCTTTACTTCTCAAAAGGCTGTGATGTACCTCTCCCTCTGTGATAAACAACTAAAATACCTCTTCCTATGCATAATAATGGCCTGTAAGCAAAGAGATGAATGCAAATACCCAGTTAACATTAAACTTTCCTATAAGACAGAGCAAAAGAAAAAAGTCATTTTAATGATTATTTCTTCATGGAACACCTTAAATGATTCCCCCCTACTTTTACTCAATGTGAAAAAAATCAGTGACTGTGAGAGATCCTCAAAAAGTCCATGCTTTCCTCTTGTCTTGGGAATAGACTGGAGTCTCCATTAGAAATTATTGTAAATATTCTTACAGAGACTGCAGGCACTTGGTTTAAAACGTTTGACATTTTTTGTATAATTAAAATTTTTTTTAATCTAGTCCATCTTTCTTTTCTTTCTTTTAAACAAGTAGAACACCACCCTCTTACCCCCTCCAAGCCCCACCACCAAATGGCTTGTACAATTGAGACCCGTCCTTGGTCCATTGAATTAAGACCCTAACAGAGCCAGCTGTGCTGGGATTCAAACTAATGACCGCAGACACAGAAGGACACTGTGGCAGCTGGTAGTTCTTTTCTCCCTGCCTCTTTAGTTCAGATTGTATGTGGGCAGTCTCTTAGCTCTCAGTTGTATTGTGTTTGCTTACAGTTTATACTCGGATGTATTGCAGACTTTCTCAGTACTTCATTTGCTAATTTCCTGTTCATTTTCCTCATAGGGCCATAGCTGTTTTCTACTTTAAAGCATTTGCATGCCCAGGCAGCACTTGTTCATACATTTCATAATGTTTAAATGCCCTCTGCTTATAGGTAGTATCGCCCTCCCACCCCTGATTTGCATGTCTTTAAGCACTCCAATTGCCCTTTTCCCTCGGCATTTGTCACCCCTGTCTTTCCTCTTTCCCTGGGTATCCTGGCTATTAATACATTTTCTCAGGAGGGTTATAAGAATAGGGGGGAGGAGCCGTGGTGTGCTGTGGGGAGGGAGAGAGCGGGGCTGGGAGCGTGGGGGAAGGATGGGAATGGGGGGGTGTCACGTCTTGATGATTGTTATGCAAACGACCTGACGAAGAATGTGGGAGCTTTCAGCGTCTGCGGTCGGGTAGTGAGGGAGGCTGTTTATTTATTTGTCGATCTTTTTCCTCGTGCTGCTTGTTGGAATGACTTTCTTTATTTTAGTTGTAACAGTTGGAGGATAATGCAAAGGAAGACGCTGCCTGTGAATTCACCGTCTGTGGAAATGCGCCCCAGAGAGGAATAAAGCAGTTCTCACCTTGCTCTCCCCACCCGGACCCACTTTCCCCTCCCGCCTCGGCCCCCACCCCGGCACCACCATCACCCCCTTCCCTCCCCCCCACCTTCCCCCCTTTCCCACCCAGGTGTCGGACCAGACGGTCCCCACTTCCACCCTGCACCCCTTCTTCCCCCCCTGTACCATGAACACCAATGTCTGCGTGGAGCCCGGGCCGAGCCCGGAGGCCCCGGGCTTGCCCAAGGAAAGCCACCTGCCCGAGGGGGCCCTGAACAGCCTTGTGGATTACAACTCGGAGATGGAGCGCTACCGCTCCTTTGCCACCTCCTTCTACAAGACCAACGGGGGCGCCTTCCCGCAGGCGGCCAAGATCGCGCGCATCACCACCCCCATCTTCCCCAGCAGCGCCGCTGCCGCCGCGGCCGCCGCGCGCATCGGCATGTCCCCCTGGAACTGCGACAACGCGGCCACCGCCGCCGCCGCCACCGCCATGCTCTGGGGCAGTGGCGGGGGCGGCGGCGGCGGAGGCGGCGGCGGCGGAGGCGGCGGCGGCGGCGGCGGGGGCGGCGGGGGCAGCAGGAAATCCTCCTCCGCCGCCGCCTCCTCCTCCGCCTCCTCCTCGGCGATCCTCCCCACCGGCGGTGGTGGTGGCGGTGGCGGCGGCGGCGGCGGCGGCGGCGGCGGCAGCAGGACCAGCATGCACCACCGAAACGACTCCCAGAGGCTGGGGAAAGCTGGCTGCCCGCCAGAGCCGTCGTTGCAAATGGCAAATACTAATTTCCTCTCCACCTTATCCCCCGAACACTGCAGACCTTTGGCGGGGGAATGCATGAACAAGCTCAAATGCGGCGCTGCTGAAGCAGAGATAATGAATCTCCCCGAGCGCGTGGGGACTTTTTCCGCTATCCCGGCTTTAGGGGGCATCTCATTACCTCCAGGGGTCATCGTCATGACAGCCCTTCACTCCCCCGCAGCAGCCTCAGCAGCCGTCACAGACAGTGCGTTTCAAATTGCCAATCTGGCAGACTGCCCGCAGAATCATTCCTCCTCCTCCTCGTCCTCCTCGGGGGGAGCTGGCGGAGCCAACCCGGCCAAGAAGAAGAGGAAAAGGTGTGGGGTCTGCGTGCCCTGCAAGAGGCTCATCAACTGTGGCGTCTGCAGCAGTTGCAGGAACCGCAAAACGGGACACCAGATCTGCAAATTTAGAAAATGTGAAGAGCTAAAGAAAAAACCTGGCACTTCGCTAGAGGTCAGAGGAGATGATTTCTTGTTTCCCAGTCTCCCCCCCTCCCTCCTCACTCCCCTCTCCTCTCCCCTTCAGGGCTTCGTGTCTGGCTTCAAGATGCAGTACCCCTTTCCTGAAGCTTCATTCAGGTTGTAAGATACAGTTGTAGGTGGTTTGCGGAGGTCATGGCCTCTCCGCCACCCTCCCCAGCTGCACTTCGCCTGGAACCGCCCTCCATATGGGGAGGGCGCCCCTCCTCTTTAGCTCCGGGAGGAAAACTAATGTAATTGGTTTGAAAAATCAGAAGTTTCACATTCAATATGGTCAGAAATTTCCCTTGGTGGTTCAAAATGACCCCTCCCCCCTTATTATTATTTTTAAAAGCATCTCTGCCCAACGGGTGGGACACATCACATTCTATATACTTTTATTGGGCAAGAGAGACTTATTAGTGGCCCAGTTGTAACAGTGAAGACACAGTTTGTGGCACACAAGCCTACATTCCCATTCACACACACACACACACACACACACACACACACATCATTGAAACGGAAATACATTAATTCAAAAGGGGATTTTCTACCCTCTTCTAGGATAATTTTTCTCCTTACCATGACAAAATGTTTCTGTTTCCTCATTTTATCTTCTGCATACTTGGTGTTTTTCCGGAAAGTGGATATAGTATAGAAAGCTGAACACCATTTGCAGTTTTTAAGGAGAGATGACTTAGAATAGATAAAATTTGTAGTAGGTGATGGTAATTTTATTTAATAATGTCTTACATAGCTTAGAAACGAATGATTCCTAAAACTCAGTTACAAAAAATATAAATTTGGGGTTCTGCATTTAGCAGATTAACCATTTTGTAGTCACAAAATTGTTCTATACACCAAGCACTGTTTTGTTGGACACACTATTTGGTCAATAATAGTTTCTTTTTCATATATGCCCTTAAAACAGACAACGTACAGATTATCACTAAATTAATTGTTAAATTAGGCTTTTAATTATGTTAAATACAAAGATTGATGTGTTTGGTGGAAATTTCATATGGTGACCTGACCAAAACAAAAGGGGAATAAATGAAAAATCAGAGGTAAATGGGTTTGGTGGTATATTTAGTAAAGAAATATAGACAGGTAATCATATTTAGCCTCTTGATATAATTTACAGAGTAGATGGCTAAGTGTTCATATATAGGTGGTGGATTTAGCATTAGGGAATATTCAATGGGCTGGATTGTAGGCTGAGAGTGGTTCTCACAAGTTATCATCAGAGGAAAATCTGCACATTATTTTAAAAAATTGTGAATGTGGCTTAAAGGAATTTTCTCCAAGAAGGACTGGTCTTTAAACGGAGAAGGGAAAAGAGTTAAAGATCTTTGCATGTTTGAACACAAGTAAGATACAGGGTTTTTTTTTTTTAAGTTTTATTAATATAAGTCAAAGCAAATAGCACTTTGGAATTCCCTCAAAATCAATTTATATTGATATCATTATTGATTATGATCAATTCCATCAAAATATTGCATTGATTTCTCTTTATAAAAGAACCCATCTCTGATGAAAGTTTGACTTTACTCCAGGGTGGTTTATTACATTTCCTTTGGCAACTCTGCTTAAGCAAAGGTAATAGCAATTATAAAGGCGTAGGTCCATGTGTTTTCTTAGGTGGCAAAAATTAGTTTTTAGCTTTGAATGATCTTCTCTGGATTAATATAACTTCTCTAGGTCTCTAAGGCCCATGGGCAATTAAAATTCAGTTCTTAATAAAGCCTCCTGTTATTGCCCAGTTGATAAGCACTACATAGCTTTTACTTTTTTTTTCCTCTTGAACTATAGTATCTAGGATTATAAAATCTAGAATTATAGATTTGGTGTTGCTAAGTGGCCTTCATTTTTTGCTAGACTCATGCACTGCCTGCATCCCAATTTAGGGTATGTAGTAGATAGGACCACTGAATAATTCTCATTTATTTAGTAAGTAACCTCTCTGAGCGAGTTTAATGTGAGTACCAAGAGGTTTTCTGCACAAGTTTCTATGCTGATTTATTAGTCTAAACAAATTTCATAAGTTTCCTTTTTTCTTCCTTTTGATAGTTTTCCCACAAACTTATCATGATCCTTAAGTTTCTTAGGCTTTTTGATCACAAAATTCCATAATATTACCTTTTCTTCTCTTTTAAAATTCTGTTGATCTTCAGAAACTGGGGTGTGGATGGGAGGGGAAACACAGTTCTCTCTTTGTAGAGCTCTCTGAAGATGTTCTCCTAGCTATACACCCCTTCCTACCAGAGAATTGTTCTTGATTCAAAGCTAAGATTATTAATGGAATGCAATTTGGCAGAAAGAAAGAAAAAGTTTTGTTTACTTTTAAATTTTAATTGGCCAAGATTCTATCTAGGTCATTTTAAAGCGGCAAAGGCAGCATGATTGCCTTAAGCACATGTGTAACCACACAGTTATGGTTGTAGGAAACCAGCTGGATGCATGTCAGAGTGACAGGGTTTACATGACTGAACCAAAGCTGGAGCAGTGGTTGTGGGATGGTGAAAAGTACCCCTGCTGACCTGCTTCCCTCTCTAATTTGGTTTCTGTAACTTATCATCATCTGTGGAGATGTTTTAGATGTCAGGTAGACTCCCTGGCTAAGGATAGTGATTTGGGGATTCATTATGGATATTACCTGTGGATTTCAGGTGTAAGTTCAGTAGCTAATATTTGTTGACTTTAAATTATGGACACCAATTAATATCTGGATTATAGTCATCACTACTATTCTTATTTATCACTTCAAGCCCCATGTGCTCTTCTTCCCTTTGACTTATTCTCATGCCAAATACTGGAGGTGTAATCAGATTCTCAGGGTGAGTAAACTGAAATTAAGACAGATTCACATAGATGTGTTGGGATTCTTGCCCACATTTTTTAAAGCCTCCCTCTGGCATTCCTTTTAAAACTGCTTTACTTATTTCCACGTTTTCCTGCTTAGCCTCATGTTAAGAGCATCTTAATTCCTTAAAAATATATTAATAAAATCACCCCTTTATAGTATTCCATATGATAACAATGCATATAAAACAAACTTAGTTTTCCTATGATATTGTGCACTGTATAGTTGCATATAAGACTATTCATTTAGTCAATTACTCTACTAAAAAAATTATCACTGATTATTCAAAGCAGTCATTACAAATTCTGTATGCCCCTGTGCAACAAAACTTATCTTAAAAACTTGTATCCTAAATGATCAATATTAAGTTCCCAGATATTTTAAGAAACGTGATTACATAGTATGATAATAGATTATATGACAGACCTTTGTCTCACACAAAGGTAATCTCATACAAAGGGAATCCTGTAGTTTTTATATTCACAGCAGTTACATTTCTGATACTACGATCTAACTTTTTTTAAATCTCTCAACCTGATATGACTCAAGGGAGAAAATTGTCCCGTGGGTAACCCCAGCCTCGTAGTCCCTGAACATTGTTCAGGTGACATGATTGATCTCTGTGGGACAGCATTAGAGACCACACAGATCTGGTTTCTCTCCCATTAGCTGATTTATGGAATTACATTAGTAAGCAGTGCCTCGGGAGACTTCCCTGCCCCCGCTCTTGGCTCTCTGCTGAGCGTACACACCGCTGCCACCCAGGCTTTCTGTGAGCTGGAGGCGGGAGTTGGAAGAAGAACGTTAGAGTGAAGAGACTGAGAAACTGGAAAGTCAGGAAAAAGGATAATCTCATCTTTCTTTTCTTTTCTCTCTTTTAAAAATTTATCTGCTGAATGAACGGGCCCCAAATAATTTTCCACAAGTTAGGTTGAGGTCCTAGGAGGTCTCGTGGAAAGCATCCAGATATTGCCCCACGCTTGGTAACTGGATTTCGAAGAGTGTTCTAAGGGAGGAGGGACACATTTCCTGTATACGACGTTAAGTTCTAAGAGCTTCAACCACACAAATGGCAATTGTAAAATTCTGGACAGAGCATTGTCTGCGATTTTTGCAGGAGGGTGGCACCTGCTTCCTCACCTTTTCATTTGTAGACCACACATAAAATAGGTGTGTCACTCAAACTCAGACTCTGTATGGTTAAATAACGAAACTGGTCAACAATTGAACATGTCATATAAGATTTGGAAGTTTGTGACAAAAAAAAACTACAGGTAAAATACGGATGTTTCGTATCTTAAATTGCAACATACAACAGTTTGTCATTTTATATCATAGTTCAAAAATGGGTTTTCAGTTTTCAGTTTCAAGAATCAAAAACATCCCAGTATAAAAATACACATTTTTGTTTTAATCAAAAGGAAAGAGGAAACTTTTCAAGAAATTCAAACCAAATGATAGTAGATTAACACTAGAATGTAATATAGAAATAACATAGGGAAAATAGTCTGAATTTCATAAATACTAAGGAAAAAAGCTCAGAAGAGTTCAGCTTTGACTAAAGGCAGAAAATAGATTTGTTGCCAAGACATCAAAGTGTAATGCAAGTCCAGTGAGATTGTTTCCATCACTAGATTTAATACAAGTTAGTCAAAGTTGTTTTTAAAAGAACCACACATTTTAAAATAATTCCTAAATGAAAATCATACCCCTTCTCATCCAAACATCATGCAAATTCTAACCAATCTTTTGGATGGCAATTAGGAATAGTAGAATTAAAGCAATTAAAAGCATTTGTAAATTATCCTATAAGAATGTTTGTTTGAAGTTCAGCCATCATTAAACAAAATAAAAATAAACAATCAAAAAGCCAATAACAACAACAAACTTTAGACTTTAATCATATAAAAATATTTGGATATTTTAAGTGAGAATGGAAAGTATATCTAGTGATGAAGGAAATAAAAGTTACTTGATTTTTAAACTTTTTAATGAATTGATTACTGAAGCATTGCTGCATATTTTGGTTAGTTTTAGTCAACTGTTCTCCTGGGTGAATAGTTAAGAATTTTGCACAGTGCAGACTTACAGATTGACAAATACAGGACAATTTAATAAAATAGTCTGTAAGACTAAAAACTGAAAGGCATGTAAGAAGACATGGGCATTTCATCCATATTTGTTCTAGAGTACAAGGTTGGAGACTGAAGAACTGTCAGGGTGATCCTGGAGACACTGGTAGAATATTCCCTCTGGATATAAACATAAACCAAAAAACTACTGGAGTGTTCCCCAGGAACAGGTTGGAGTGTATCTTAAAAAAACTCATCTGAAGTAGTTGGTGCTCTTAGAACTTACTGTTCAATCTCAATTAGTCAGATTGAATATGTAGTTTACTTTTACCAGAAAACAATTGACTTTTTAATTTTGCTTTGGAAAAATGTACCAAAATGTCCTACTATCCAATAAGTTTCACAAGCCTGGATATGCTTCAGTCTCTTATATTTATTTTTATTCATATTTTACAAATATTAAAAATGAGCTCATTCATCATATAAAATAACTGCTTAAATTAATAGGTTAAATTCAAGATTTATTGAAAGGCCCATGTAAATATGCAAGTTGGACAAAGGACTACTTCTCTTTCAGTTTTCCTCTTAGTTTTAGATTAGTTTTTTTGTTTGTTTGTTTGTTTTTTGCGGTACGCGGGCCTCTCACTGTTGTGGCCTCTCCCGTTGCCGAGCACAGGCTCCGGACGCGCAGGCTCAGCGGCCATGGCTCACGGGCCCAGCCGCTCCGCGGCATGTGGGATCTTCCCGGACCGGGGCACGAACCCGTGTCCCCTGCATCGCCAGGCGAACTCTCAACCACTGCGCCACCAGGGAAGCCCTAGATTAGTTTTTAAAAAGCAAAAATTAACCCAAAATAATGGTAAAATCTTTCACCTTTATAAGTGTGATTTTTCAGTTACCAATTAGAACGTCAGATGATCTTGGCTGGGGAAGTAGAGCATTCTAGATAATATCTTTTTTTTTTTTTTTTTTTTTTTTTTTTTTTTTTTTGCGGTAGGCGGGCCTCTCACCGTTGTGGCCTCTCCCCTTGCGGAGCACAGGCTCCGGACGCACAGGCTCAGCGGCCATGGCTCACGGGCCTAGCCGCTCTGCGGCATGTGGGATCTTCCCAGACCGGGGCACGAACCCGTGTCCCCTGCATCGGCAGGCGGACTCTCAACCACTGCGCCACCAGGGAAGCCCCATCTTTTTTTTTTTTTTTAACAAAACCTGTTTTCAAGACAGTACTTTCTTTGGTGGGATCAGTGTAAATTTTGAGGATTTGGTGCATGGATAATTGTATTCCTTCATTTGTGCTGCAGTGCTTCTGCTCGTTCTTAACATACTTTTTCATCTAGCATTTATGCTATTATCCTTAGTAGTTTCAAAATATTGAGGGAGGGACACACAGGTGGTTTTATCCTTCAGTCATATCTTGTTCCATCACATGCAAACACCTGTCCTGAAATTGAATTATTCTGCAGGGTAATCGAAAAGCCTCCCTCTAGTCAGCATCACATGTTTTCTGTTGTTTACTGAGTTATGTTGCAGCATACTTCAGATGCGACAGCCATTTAATAATGTTGAAGACTTAGCTCTGCAGGGGCTAAAAGGATCCCAGCAGGCTTGTTAACTTCTACTCTAAAACATTATGAGAAATATTTTTTTCTCTGTGAAACTTCAAGGCTTTCTCTTAATTTATTTCAAGAGCACAAGAATCCAGAGCCAGGTATGAGAGTGAGCCTGTGAAATTTTTTTGTTTTTCTATTTTTTTGATCTTTAACCTAACTATTTCACGTTACACTTCTTACTCAGAAGACAGTCGCATAGCAAACAACTGCTTTTTCAAAGAACTAATAACTAAAGATGCATTTCTTTGGCTGATATAAAAGCAAATATAAATTATATTGAGAAAAAATAAACTACTAGTTTCTTGGCTTTTCACTTATTTTATAATTAAAAATAATATTTGGGCCCTTGTGGCTACATTTAGGTGATAGATTGTGGGAAGAGCCACTAGTTTCAAGTAACTTACCAGTTGAACAATATTAGCTACATCAGCATTACTTCTCTGAACTTTACCTCCTCAACTGTGAAATGGACATAGTAATACCAACCTTCACTACAACTTTTAATATTGTGTGTAGGTTCATGTTCTTTGCATACTGAAAGATGCTATACGATTTCTGGTTCCTAATTTAAAGTCATCAATAAAAAGTAGAGGAGAAGACAATTACATTTATAGATAATTCAGTATACCAACAAGTTATTTATGGTTATCAGAAATTAAAGCCCATGTAGACTCTTTTGTGGCTTTGAGTTTTCTGAATATTTGTTTTAATCATCCAGTTCACCAAACATCTGGCATGATTTCACTTGGAAAGAGATAAACCTGATAAATCCTCCTTCCTCACCAAAGGAACACCACTACCATTAATTTCTGTATCTTTTAATACATTTTGTGTGTGTGTGTGTGTGTGTGCATGTGTGTGTTTCAACTCAATACCTTTGTTTGGCTACTATTTCCTTTATTTGGACAGACACAGGAGTTGTTCTAAATGTGCATTTGTGAGTTTAAGAAAATTATTGTAAGAAATGGTTAAATGCTTGTCACAGATTCTGGTTGGAGAACATATTTACAAACACTGGAAAAGTGTAGAGTAACTCTTGTTTTTGAAGATGGGGTGTGTGTGTGTGTGTGAGTGAGTGTGTAGGAAGTTAAACAGGTAGATATACATTTTGAGATTAAAAAGTGAAGTGACTATGCAGATCTTTTTCTTTTTTCTTTTTAATAAGAAGAGAGTATTTATGAAATGAAGAAAGTTAGTGAGCAATAATAGAAAATGCTGTTGGTTTTCTGGGAGAAAATAGTGATAAGCCCTAAAAGACTTGGAATACTAACCAAGAAAGCTTTAAAAACGAAGGAGAAAGAGATATTCAAGCCAGGGTGCAATGCAGTATCTAGAAGAAGTTTTGTCAGGACAGGGTATGGACATCTGCTTTGCTGACTATAACTGCTGAAACAGTTATAGAAGTTTTGCAGAGAATGGAAACAATAAGGGGAGGAGATAATGTTTTCATGCTTGACTCAATACATTTGGTTAGGGAGTCAGAGCTGAGTCTAAAGTTCAGTGGAGTGGCCGCTGAATTAGAGACAAGGAAAAACAGATTGTGTTTTAGCTGATGTTATTATGTTTACTTATGCCTTTGAAACATTTGCTAGGATAACTCGCGAGTGTAACTGAATACTTCCAAGATGGGTGGAAGATGGGATTCCAGTTGGGTGTCATATTCATCTAAATTCATATTTCAGAGGACATTCTGGAGCAAGTGAAGAAAAATGTCAAACTATGGGGGAAACTGTGCTGAAAGTTCTGCTTCTTGCTCAAGGGCTTAAAAAAAAAAAAACCTGGATGATTGATAGTATCAAAAGGATAGAGATCAAGTAGGATGAGCAAAGAAAGGGATAAATGTTTATAGAGCAGGAAGAGTCATGGGTATTTCTGTGTATTTCAGCAAATCTGGCAAATTCTGGAGAAGATGTATTTTCTTTAAAACTTTACAGAGTGAAAAGAGATGAAATAAATTTTTAAAAGAATAATAGACTAGATTTAATTGGAAATGATGATTATGAGTGATGGTGAATCAGTGGCAGAAAAATAACTGTGCTGGGCAAAGACTTTTCTATGGGAAATGTTCTTGTTTATAGGTTAAATGAGATCAGGGATGGTTTTAATGGAGTCAAGAATAAGGAAAAGAGATAAAATTCTCAGTTGTATGTAGATGAATGCGAAGTGAGATGTGGCATCTTCTCAGAAACAGTGTGCTCTAATTGTCAGTCATGGAAAACAAAATAGAGAACACTAGTCTTTAAAATGCCAAAGGATATACATATTGGTTGTTCTATGTAAGGCTGCTATCCATAGAGTTAAATGTGTTATGAAGTGGAGTGGTTTTGGATTTTCCTCATGTGATGCTTTTCACATATACATGTTATTTGTATGGCGTGAAGCTGTGTTTTGCAAACTGCAGGAGACAACACATTAGTGGTCCATGAAAACCAATGTGTTGGCTTATCACCAGGATTTTTAGAAAGTAGAATAGAATGGAATGGAGCAGAAAATATATGAGTGTATCACATGTAGTAAGAGTACATATTGTTAAACTTTTGTTTCACTTATGTATGTACACATAAATGTATGTGTATGCATGTACTAGGCTGCTATGTAGAATGTATTTCCAACTGTTGGTTGCAGTCAAAAAAGCTTGAAAAACACTAGTTTAGTGACAGCCACAACACTATTGAACAAATCTGTAGTGAGGAAAGAAATTATATTTGTAAATGGAACAATGTTACCAAGATAAAGAGTAAAATGTAAATGTGTTTCTATAAGCAGTGTGTCTTTACTTCTCCTAGGCAGGTCTGTACCTATGAGGTATATTCATGAATTCATGGTATATACTAAACACATTGTAAACCCTTGATAAATTCAATTCAATTCAACATATCTTTAGGTAGGAACTGTTATTTTCTAAGATTTATAGTAAGTGCTGTGGATACACACACATACACACACACACACATCTTCGCTTAAGGAACTCAAACTTTTCGTTATTCCTAACTGCCTTTTTAAAATACCTATGTCATTCCCTAATTCTACATCTTAATCTTTCATCCAAGATAATTAGCTCCCTACTTACATTCTTAATTATCAGCCCCAAAAATGGACACATTTCAAATGATATAATTGTAATTTTAGAAAACTCTGAAAGCAATCTCACACCTATTTAAAAGCCTTGGGATTCCTTAATTCATCCTTGGCCTAGTTGTTCCCAGATCTAGATAAGAAACACATACTGCTATCTGTGATTTCTACTTGGCTACCTCATGTGGTTATGTAGTGTAGTATTAAGTTTTCTATTAGTACTCCAGAATTTTTCAAGGAATAAGAAAAGAAAAAGGAATTCTTGCCTTGAACATACTGAGAATCTACAGTATGATTTGTTATTTCAAACATATTTTACAGAGCACTGGAAACCCTTGTATGACCTGAATAAGAGAAAGAGCTATATTGAAAGAAAGAAAGAAAGGAAGGAAGGAAGAAAAGAAGAAAGGGAGGGAGGGAGAGAGGGAGGACAGGAAGACTGTAGTGTTATAGATTAAAGAGAAATGAGAAAGGAGCATGTTGGCAGAAAGGATTGTCATGTTCAAGGTCATCTTTTTGAGCCTGGTTTAAATAAGAAATTAGTAGAAATGGTTAATGCCTCAAATTTCTTTTGAAAGATACCATGAGTCTGGGTTTAGATTCACTAGAACCACTCAGCATTTTTTCTTTTCATTTACCATAGTGGATAAAATAGTTTTATGTAAACTAACTAGATTTTTTGTCCTCCTAATTTCTCTTTAAGAGTAATTTGCTCAAGTCTGTAATTAGAAACATAGAAATGCCAAGATGGGAAAACTGATGCTAAAAATTGATGATGGTGTTTAGGGAGATAGAGGCCATCAGCATCTATAAACAACTAACTGTTCAAAAATATCAGTGTAATTTTTAAGGGGTTATACAGAGACTTTCCTGGAAAATACAGAATTTCACATATAGAAAAGACTCCAGAAAAATGATAAAAAGAATATTAATCACTACAGCTTATAAATCCTGTGCCTGAAAAAAGTTAGGCTTATTAATTTACTCTACTAGTTAGTTAACTATGTGATTGTGACTCTGTTTGCATGAAGATGGAGTACATGATACACATAGAAAAAGAAGTAGTACATGGAAATTCCCTAAGGAGAAATTTGACTCTTAAGGACTTGCTCTAGAACAAGATACGGTGATACCATGTTAGTGGAGACTGCTTCAGAGTGTATGTCCTCTTAATGAGGGAGATTAACCAAAATACATTTCTAAAGAGCCAAGTAACATGTAATAACTTGATTAAATTATAATTGTTGACTGTATACTTTTCAATTTTATTATTTAAACAGAAAATTAAGGGAAGAAACCAAGAAGTCAGCATGACTGAATTTAAACATTCAGTGTAATGGCAATTGCAGTTATTAAAAAGTTTTTTTTTTTGAAAGAAATACTCCAAGCAACATGTGATTCTCAGAAGTATAGTTTTAATCAAGTACATTATTTTGCTGATAATATCTAATGACTGTGAAAAGTTTGGAATTTTCTCTAAATTCCTCCAAGCAATTAATGGACATAAAACACACTTTGGTTTCTAGGCTGGGTCTATCTCAGCGGTTGGCTTTTTATCATAGAAGATTCTGAACCAAATGAAGTTCAGTGACTACATTCAAAATATTATAGAACTTAGCCCAAGAGGAATTTTCTATTAAACTTATTTTCACTTTTTATGTAATATAGAAAAAAATGAATATTTCTCAAATTCCCACATCTCTAATAATCAAAAAGAAGCACCATAATTTGAATTTCTTATAGAGATTAGGTGTAACTATTGTATTTTATTTCAATAGAAGTTAGAGTCTGTCTAAATCATGGTTCTGATGGCTTTAAAAATCACCTCAATTTTTTTAACTGACCTCCCATTTCTTCACATTTTATGTGAATATTTCTTCTCTTTAATAAAAGATGACAGTTCACTGTCTGCTTTAAAAAAATAAACAAAATTTTAAAAAATTGTCCAATAACTTGGTTATGAACAGAATGCTGGTGGTGTTTTCGATAGCTAATTAGCAATGATCTCACCTAAAGGTATTGTTGTAGTCAACAGGAATCAGTAGAGTGACTTTGAGGGGAGATAAAATTATTTATCTTGTGTCTGCCATATATATATATATATATATATATATATGAATTCATACATTCATATATATGTATATATATTCAGATTCATTATCGTATAACCATATATTTTTTTCATAAAGATTTAAACATATTGGCATATATAAATAAAATTAACTAAATATTTTAAGCATTCTTGACAGTATTGATTTTATTAACCTGATTTTTGCTTTTTTAATATCAAGTTTAATTTCTTTTCACACTTCCTCTTATACATAGGCTAAAAATAATATATAAAATATTTTTTCAAAAGCATCTTTTAAATTTATGGATCGTTGAAATTTTTTTCTCTTTCTGCTTATCCTGGTACCATCCCTATTATAGTTTATTTTTATAAGTCCAAGAATATTTTACTCACTAAACTACCCATGTGTAATACAATAAATTTGCTTATTGTTGGAAGGATGTGGTTTGAAGTGTTTTTACCAAAAGCAATTGAAGTATAATCCTATATAACATTAATCAAGACACTTGCCTAAATCAAGTAGTTACATTAGATACTGGGGCCAAAAGTGGGTGCCTCTTTTGGCCACTTCTGGGCCAGTGGGAATCTTGGTGTCAAACTGTTACTTCTCTTCCTACCAACCCACTCCTTCCCCATATACACACACACCCACCTTGGGACAGTTGTTTTCCTTACTGGCTCTACCACCATATTGACTTGATTTAGAACCTTTCCAACATAGTATATAATCTCATCTTTCCATTTACAAAAGTTAAGTAAATTTAAAGTCATGCCATCACAGTGGTGATGGGGAGGGTGGTGGTGTTCTCATAAGAGGGGGGGAAGAGGAAGAGCCTTCATATTTGCAAGGCAGAAGAAGTAGCAGGAGCAATAGCCCACAGAGCATCAATCCTAATGAAAAAGTCATCTCTAGTTGCACCATTAATCAGAGAAATCCTGGCCCCAAACGTCAGTTTGGAAACCAGAAAAGTGGAATGTTCCTTATAATCATATTTAAGACCTCCAGAAATGTGGGTCATAAAAGTTATGCAGTTACTTATTTTGTGCTTTCTCCCTTTTAAAGAGGGGTCTAATATTCCCATTAGTGGTATTTGATAGGTGTTTTTAGTTTACATCCTGGATCATGGCCAAAATAAGGTGTGAGCATACCAAAGACTTGTACAGTTATATGATGAATGAATCTGAATTATGAGAAAAATTAATCTGGTAGACAGCACATATATGATACATATAAAGTACAACAGGACAGAGCGAGAGAGTAAGTTAGCTGTACTTTGAAAAGTGGAAACTGTGTACTTATATTAATCCATATATTTTAAAATATTGGAATTGTTAAAATATAAAGTTATTTTTTATTATAATAACAGTAAATTATTGGGCTGTGAGCTTATCACTTATCATAAATTAATTGTTCTCTCAAACTTACTGAACTATGCTATACCTGTGCTTGCTAATAATTCTACTATAGTTATTGGATTATGGTTTTTAAAATATACTATTTGTAAATAGGATATAGAAAAATATTTTTGCCTAAAACATTTTGGGGAGTCTCTAACATTTACTAGGTATAATTTTAGACCATAACTACTGATCATCCAAATTTGTAATAATGTGCATGTGTGTGTGTTTTCACATTCACAATATTGTACAGTATATATAATACAATTTTCCATTTCTCCAATTAGGTTTTGAAATTTTGTTAGTACAAAAATTAAGAACTATATAACTTGATATTTTAGCATTCTTTGTGAATCAAATCAGAAAAAAGGAGGTTTTTTTTAACCATCAGGAATCCTTTTCCTTTTGTTTATCCACAATACCCCAAAGTTTGAAAGTTTCATATGAAGCCAAAACAAAATATAATCAAATGTCTAAAGGCAAACAATGATTCCTGCTATTCTTTTTTTGTCATATTTATTCATGTACTTCCTGTTGCAGAATTTCAGTGATTCATTAAGGTTTTCAAGTTCTAGTGCAGAGAGGTAAATCAAATGCAGTGAGGGGTTCCAATTTCAAGGACTTAGATGCTCAGAAGTCTAAGAAACTTATAGTGGAGCTTCTCACAGTGAAACAGAAGTTTTTATTTGAAATATATGTATTTCAAAAGAGTTTATAAGAAGCCGTATTGGCTAACTACAATTCGAAATTGCTTTGCTTTTGGTTGGAAAAAGCATACTTCCCATAATTATGTGGGGATCGGAAAATGATTGGGTGTTTATGTTTCTTTAATTAATAATAAATGGGGAAACAGGAAATTATTTTTTGATTAATAATGGTACCCCAAAATACTGACTTCAGCTTGGGAAGTATTGTATTAGAGCCATCTTGTTTCACAGTAGAATTCTGAAGGCCTATGTGAATCAGTGAGACTTTTGGATTAGAAACTACATGAATAAATATTGGAAATATATAGTTAACTTTAGTTACAGAATTTGCTAATGTCTTAATTATTATCTCAATTTTTAACTTTTATGCATTCTGAAGTAAATTTCAGCATCGAGTTGTCTTTTATTTGCTCTTTAAAAACTCATGTCTAGCTTTATTAAAAATGATTAGTTTTGTTTGGTGTCCTGAATACTGCAACATTTTACATATTGTATCTAGCTAGATGTGAATAGCCAATCCCATACAAATTCATATGTAGGAAAGTATAGATAC
The DNA here is from genome assembly GCF_964165515.1 of Mesoplodon bidens. Taxonomy (NCBI): domain Eukaryota; kingdom Metazoa; phylum Chordata; class Mammalia; order Artiodactyla; family Ziphiidae; genus Mesoplodon; species Mesoplodon bidens. The sequence goes on along the minus strand of NC_138176.1, from coordinate 71,876,247 downwards.
CCAATTTCAGTTTTTAGGAGATGAGTTTTTATTAGGCTTGACATATTTTAAACAAGAGTGTGTAGTTGCATGCCCAACCTAAAGATACCACAGTTCACATGACTGCCTACCAAGCACCAAAAGAGAAAGTTATGCTCAAATTCTTAAGGTAGCAGATTTGGGGATATTTACTGATTTTAGGTCATTTAATTATTTCTTCATTGATGATTTAATGAAAATCAAGCTGAAATACATTTCTGCCAGAGACATATTGATAATTTTTGTATTCATGTTTTTAAAGAAGTAAATGTAAAACGTACTTAGGTTTGGATTATATAATTATTTTATTCAATAATTTGCCTTTTAAAGTTATTTAGGAGGAAAACAGAAGGCATTCCTTTAAACTTGAAGGTCATACTGGGTCTGGCTTGTGTAGGGGTGAATTCCCTGGAACACCATGCTTTACAGCAGTACCACAAGGAGAACTGGGGGCTGCAGGTTTCTCCCCAGGCCTCCTGGGAGCAAGGCTGCTGTTTGCCAGTGTTTGCACCCGTGTGAGCAGTGAAGACTGCCTTAAACAATGCTGATCAACTCAATTCTATTCTTTACCCCCCCACCCCCTTCTCTTCCTGGGGAATCTGGCTTCCCTGTCACTCAGGATAACGATTTCCTGCAAGCATCACTGAGATCCAGAAAGTCACTGTAATCTCATCAAGAATGTGATTCCCCAGCTGGGACTCTTGAATTTATATAACCCGAAAGTAGCTGGTCAGGGTGCTTAATCCACCACATTGGTGTGGTGAAACCCCCCAACCATTTTAAACAGAAGTCCTCTTACAAAGACGACCTCATTAGAGAAGATATGTCCCCAAATTAGGACAGACTTAATTAGAACCCATAATTTAACTCAATGTTTTACATATGAAAACAATGTTGCTACCCCCATTCTGGCTTAAAAGAATCAATCCAGGCCTTAAGGAAATTTCCAGTGAGCCCAGTGAAAATTGGGCAGGAGGTTGGATATACATCTGTTTTGTGTGGCCTGTGGGATGCTGAAGAGTTTTGTTTCTTTTTTTAACCCTGAAATAAAACAGAGAATCCTCACTTCAAGTTTCTGGTGAATGCCTTGAAGATTTGTTCTAATTAATGCACCAGTGGTTTTCCTAAATTTTCTCACATATTTTAAGTGATTTCCCAACTAATCATTTTTAGGGTTCAACCTCAAAGATCTTAATATAAGGGAGAAATGATTTTTAATAGATGCATCCCTGCTTACCTTCTCCCTTTCCCTGTAGCAATGGATTGTCTGTATCCTTATTTTTGGAGATACATACTGGTCTCAAAATTGTATACATACTAATATGTACACATCACAGTGCAATTTTGTGACAGGTCATGACAGTAAAGAAAACTAGCTCTCTGCTTTTCTCATATCGGCATTATCTAATTACTATTTAGTGCTAACAAACGTTGAGAAGCGATTATCTTTTTCCTCACAACAATGACCTTTGATCTCGGGTGACATTTTATAAAGCTTGCTTTTCCTAAATATTGCAGATAAAATTGAGTGGTGGAAAGGGGCACAGGAAGAGCCAAGAATTGGAAGAGAGATTTAAAAATGAAACTAAGACATAAGGAGTTCATCTCATTTAAAAAATGTGCTCCATATATTTCTTCTGTTTATCTTCATAAACATATATGTTTATCAGGATACAAGATATATAAGTATATACTTACAGTCTTATTTCCAGTTGGCATCTGAGAGTAAGTTGGCATCTCTTTGTCACATACTGTACACATAAATGTGAATATATATGGATATATATGCACATGTTTATTTTTCATGTGTGATTCTGCAATGCATGGATATGCTTAGATCTAACTTATCTTGTTAAAAATGACTACACTTATATAAGTATGCATGCTTATATAAAATTTATTCTTAGTTGGCATCAGGCAGCAAGTTAGCATCTGGTGTAAACTAAGTTTTCATTTACTGCTTATATATATGTGTGTGTGTGTAAAGCACGAATATTAAGATGAATGAATATATTTTCTTATTATTTCATACAGTACTTTTAATAATGATTAAGTGTATTGAGCACATATAATTACATATATCATTTAAAAGTTACTTTTTTAAAAGTAGTAAAGGGGTTTTTCTCACCAACCAAGTCAAATGATGGGGATCCAGGTATGCATAGTGAACTGGCGAGAAGAAGATAGATTAACCCATGAGGAATAGGGAGTACAATATTAGTAAGTACTATTGTTATGGGAATAATGGACCTTTTTGTTTGCGATTTTAGAAAATATTCACAAGTTTTAAATATTTTTTGTATACCTATATGCAAACTTGAATTAGACAACATTAGTTTGTTCTTAGCACATTGATTGTGAAATATATCACGTTGACTATGAGCACAAAAAACTAAGAGAAGTTTTTTTAAACTTCTATTTAATGCAGATAAGCCAAAATGGTTATTTTATTCATTTAAATTTCATTTGACATCTCAATTAACACAGTTTTATTTTTAGATGACATTGCTACAGTAGGACTGTGTCAACCAAATAAGTCATATATGAGAAAGTAAATAAAAGCTAACCTCAGTTATTAAAGAGTGTTTGTAGAATTTTTCATGTATTTTCTGAAAATTCAAGTGCTGTTAACACTGTCTTAAGATGTGTTTACAAGGGTGTGTGTGTGTATGTGTGTGTGTGTGTTCTTTTATACCCACTAGATATTTTGGTAATATTCAACTACCAATTTACATACTTACTAATCTATAGCAGCTGTCTTATAGGCTACACAGGCTTGTTGGACAGGTCTAAGGAAGAAAATCAACTTTTTTTTTTGCCCTCCGGGAAAATTTACTCTTAGCTTGTTGTTCCTCATGTACCATCAATATGTACTCATGTAATTCTGTTTTATAATGAAGAGTATGGCATGATGAATTACTGTAACATTAATATATAAAAGAAAATTTGATAGCTTAACTACTGTTTATCCAACAAAAAAACCCACAGTAACTGTAAGCTTCTTGTTAAAAGGATTGCTCATACATTTAGTGCTGGCTTATTACTCCTTTGGAAGACTATAATATTTTTCTGGTGCAAAAGGATCATTATGCTCCATTGAGTAACATTGGTTAGTTATAAGTTTGTCCCCTATATATGACATCAATTTGTTGCAAATGCAGACATTTTAAAATAGTGGTATATTTTGTCCATATAGTTCTCATTCCATTATATGTAGGAATGTTTAGCATTAGTAGTTATTAAATATAGAGGTAATATTGATGTTATATTTGTTGTTGTCCTGTCGTAAAAGAAATTCTCCAGAATAAAGAAATTACTTCACTGAATTCTGAACATCAGCCTTACATAGGCTGCATATGTATGTAGCAGATACAGATTTTAAGTATGCTTGCTGGCTCTAGCAAGCGTACTTAAAATGCAGCCTATGTAAGGCTGATGTAAGTATATACTGTATCTGGTCTTCCTACTATTGGCTAATAGTTTGAACCTCCCCCTTTCTTCTGATTGCTATCCATGTTCTAGGCCGTGTGTCCTATATTTTTTAGACCAATGTGTTTTAATCATTATATTTAGTAAATTATCATTAAATTCAATATTCTAATTTTTGTAATATCCTAAGATTAAACATTTGTTTTTTATTAAATGTTGAAATATACAAGTCATTATGTTGTGTATAGCTGACTGAAAATATTACTGAAGTGTAAAGGAGAAAAATCTAATTTTATATTGACATAGAAAGAAAGCTTAACTTGTTTTCTTGCTCTTTTTTTTATAGAGAACACCTGTTCCCAGCGCTGAAGCATTCCGATGGTTCTTTTAAAGCAGTAGTATATCTTATTTTCAAGGCATTTGGAAGTGAAAGGCAAACTAAATGCCTTGTTTTAAGAAACTGTTTAGTCCACCACTGAAGAAAATATCCAGATATTATTTTCATTTTATGTATAGGGGTTTCTTCAAAAAAAAAAAAAAGGAAAAGAAAAGAAAAAAGACATATAAAAATAATCTGGGAGCTTGGGGAATTGGCCAGTCTATTTACTTTCTATACTCTGATTCTTTCTTTGATGTAATTTAGCTATCCTAGTGAAGTTGTTGTCTATTTTGAAAGTGGCTGTAAAAAATAAGTTTGGGTAAACCCCTGCTGTAAAATCATGTATCTTTGCAAAGTACATATCTATACTTCATTTTCAAATATATGTGTTTCAGTACTGTAAACTGTACAGATAGCAGCTTGTATTTTGTGTGTTTAGACACAAGGAGACAATCATCTCTGAGCATCTATGGAGATTAACAGTTTGTACACAACAGTCTGGTTCTGAGAGTCAAATCTGGAGCAATAAATTTTAGCTTTAAATATTTTTTGCCAGTTGTTTCTAGGAGCAGCAACAGCAGTGGCATGTTTTGCCATGCATCTTTCCGTAGAGACTTGATGCCAAGTTTTATAAGACTAAAAGATGATGATGCATCCAGCAATTACCTTCAGTTGTATTGTTCTAAGAGGGGAAGATGTTAGGAAAGTTTCAATTAATCTTTTGAGCACTATATTAGAGTAGTGGTTATGCACTTGCATTGCTTACAAACGAGCTGTACAGAAGGGTATACCTCCCAAATCCTTAGTGTAGTTGACTTGTCTCGGGTGGCACTGTAAGGCAGAGTACTCAGAGTAGTTGGAACATGCAGAATCAGTTGTATAATTTTTTTTTTCCTTTAAACTGTTTTCTAGGATACAGGATAAAGTATCATATCTTAGGGGAGAAATTTATGACTGACTTTATTTTTCCCCAGCCCAACAAGGGTTGTATGTATTTTTTTGTTTGTCTATTTTTTGCTCTTTTTCTTTTTTTGGTAGAAAAAAATAAACACTTAATAAAATGTATCCAAATGTTTAAATTCCATGTATGATATTAAAAGGGTAGTTTTGTTTTAAAATTTGAATACGTAAAGGCCTCCTGCATGAGGCATGGCTAGGTACATTTTTAAATTCAAAAGAATGGAATACATTCATGAAAGTGAGGCTTTTAAATCTCTTTTTATCTTCCTTTCTCACAGCCTCCTGGTTGCAGCGGTGGCCTTCCTCTAGGCCCTCAGTGGAATGTTCCATTGTTTCCATTCCCATTTTTGTCACTGGATGCTTTCATTCCTGAGAAGGCAGGACCACAGTCTGTGGAATTCCATAAATGCAAACAGCCCCCAAACAAAAGGAGCTAATGCTTCATAGGACCCGTGCTACCTTTTCAGGTAGTGTTTGGTTTTCTTCTGGCAGTCAGGGTTCTTAAGGCTGTCCCATTAAGACAAATGTTTGTGATGACATGATCCCTAAGACTTTTCTTCCTTTCTTTCTTTTTTTTTTTTTTTTCTTCTGCCACATTAGAAAGACTATTTTCAGCTTCAGGAATAAAACAGAGTTTAACAAAAACACATAGAGTATCTAAGTTGCCATGTTACTGTAACTTTTGTCCTCTAGTCACTAGCCAGCTGTTGTAGCCCGTGACATGCATAAGCCTGCTGAAAAGTTAGCAACATGGATCATGTGAAGAAAAATAACTTAGAAGAGAAAGGGTGATGAAAAGGACTGTAAAGTTTTAGAAAGACTAACAGATGAATAATTTTAAAAGACTAGTTGTAGTTTTGAATGGGAAATAATACGGACAGAGGAGATTTTTTTAAACGCAGAAAGAGTACTTCATCGTTGGGTGTGGAGAAGGAACTTACAAATGCCAGTGTGAAAAATAATGTGACTTAACTTGCCTAGGGTCTGAATGCAAGGTCTACAGTTACTGTCAAGTAGGCTTGTTGAAGAAAATTCATTATGTATTTCACTTATCCATGTTTAGAGAAGAGAATTATATGATCACAAATTAAAATGTGCTGTATATTAATTTTGAGATAGCTTTCTACTTGATGTATATTCCTTTGAAGGTTCTAGTTGGAATTTCTATTTCTGCTGTGGGACCAATGAGAGCTGTATGAGTTCTTTCATTTTCCATTTTTTTATTTGACTTTTTTTTTTTTAACCAGTTTGCTAATGAATTACAAGTAAGTGGAAACTTACTTTCACACTTGAATGGTAAGGTTGCCTGGCTTTTTGGAAAATGATGATTATTATTACAGAATTGAAACAAACTTTTATTCAGGCTGCATTAGGCATACAGTAACATATAAAGATCTCATAACATATAAAGATCTCAATGTACTGTGAGTCTAAAATACATGCTAGTATTGCATGTCTGATGTGTTTTTGTTTGTTTTCTTAAAGAATTAATGAATCTGTATATTGTAAAATGTGGTGTTTTTACATGTCAATTCAATTTTTTAATGAAAGGAAATCTGTTGAGTATTGATATGGAGAAGTGCAGCTTTTCTTGAATTCTCTTATGTGTTTTTGTTCTTGATATTGTTCTTTTTTAAACCGCCCATTTTTTTATGCTTTTGGTTAAACTGTATTTATATAATGTAGGGTGCATATATGATTCTCTTTGGTGATGTTGAAAGATATTACTCTTCCAGCCTCCCCTCAGTTCTCTCCCCTGTAAGTCAATGTATCGAGAACTTGTAAAGTGTATCATTACAGCCCTGAGGGATTGAAAGATTTACATTTTTCATGATTCTAAAATACCAATGAAATGTAACTTTTAAAAGTTCCTCACTGTATGTTTCATGTTCAGTATCAAGAAAATTCAGAAGATAGCAATCAGATGTAGATCTGATTGAAAATTACATCTTAAAAATTACATATCAGATAAGCCAAATAAAAAACTATGTATGAGAGGTCTCTCTGTGTACACAGGAGTCTTGCCTTCTCTAGGTGTAGATGAGGAGATGCCATATTCTGTCAGGATTTGGGGAGACCATGGAAAGTATTTGGGGTGTTGGCATGTAGTACAGTGGATCCATTCCTTTGTCAGCTGTCACTCAGCACAAGAACATCACAAGAACATCAGAGTGCAAATCTTTCTCCTTCCAGGCCTTCAACCCAAAGTGGCTTTCTGATGGATTCTGCTTGTCTGTGCATAAGTAGAGGCATATTTACAAGTAGAAATGCGTCCATCCTTGGGAGAAAAAACAGTAATAGTCTTCCCCCAGGATAAGAGTGTATAAAAATGTCTCCTGGTTGCTTAATTCCCAACACCCAACTTTCTTCTTCTAAATACATTTATAGGGAGCAAGAGATGGTAGGCTTCTATGAATTAATATTAAGCAATCACTAAAAGAAAGGAATATTCCCTTCCTTTCATTCAGAACCCCTGGCATGTAAGTTGTATAATTAACACTAAAGCAAATGAAGTCTTTAAGCTGATAGTATCTGTAATCAAATAATGAAAAAAAGAAAGCAGTTAAATGAGCATACTATTCAGGGTCAAATATGTTCAGCAAAAAGCTCTAGTGGGTCTTTGATCATGGCTAGATTCACAGTGATATCAAACAGTTGGTTCTCATGTACAGCTAAATGTTTCAGATTTTGTTTTTATTAAATTTGGCAGTTTCACACTGAGATCTGTATTCCTAGTGAATAAAAGATAGCTACTTTTTTAGGAGGGATTCCATTTTCACAACTGTGAGGAAGTCAGAGATATTTCAGGAACATGGGCCACAAAATGTACTCCTTTCACAGTGTTCTCCTATTCTGAACTGTGCAGTTATCTATTAAATTTTCTAATAGATATTTGTGTAAGGTGTATGTATGCTTGTGCAATTATTAAAAAAACAGTTTTGGAAAACAGTGTATTTATTAAAGAAAATTACTTATGGGGCATGTACAAAACTGTAAAAAAAAAAAAAAAAAAAAAAAAAAAACACATTCAATTTGCCCAGTAAAGTTGTTTTTGTGAAATTTCTGTGTTGTTGAATAAAGGACTTTAGTATTCAAAAGATCTCTTTTTCCATGATCAAATTTTTATTTGTGAGATTTTAAGTAATCGGCATATGATCTTGAGATCCTGAAAGTCTAATTTTTTTATGATAAAAACATTTTTAATTCTACACTTGCCCTTAAGTCAGCAGAATAAATACTGTATATAAATTTTTTCATAAAATATTCCAGTTTTGTTCATCTCTTTTCTTCATATATTTTGTCTTTCTTATATATTTTTAAAAAAGGAAAAAAGAACATGATGTTTTTCATATTTCTAAAGGATATATTTTTGTTGAAAGCTTTAAAAAGTCCCCTTAATAGAAGAAGAAATGAACGTATCTAAACTTTTTTCCTTCCTTCTTCATAAGCATGCCAGGAGAAAGCATCCCATGAATTCCTTGTGCTGTGAATGAAAAGTCCTGTTGGCCTTCCCTGGTGGCGCAGTGGTTGAGAGTCCGCCTGCCAGTGCAGGGGACATGGGTTCGTGCCCCGATCCAGGAAGATCCCACATGACGCAGAGCAGCTGGGTCCATACCGCAAAAAAAAAAAAAAAAAAAAAGTCCTGTTGATAATACTTGAAAGCATTAAGATGCATGAAGAAATGTGCAACACTGGAATTTTATCTTCAGCCACTCCCAGAAATACTCTGAGATTACATTTTTATTGTGTTATTTTTTTTATTGTGGAATATTGCGGTCCACCCATGCTGCTTATTAACACTTTTTTGATGCTTCATAAACTACAAGAAATGTAGAACACAGTATTATATCTTGGAAATCATTAATATGGTTGCAAACATGGAGCATTAAACAATTGAAAGAGTTCGTGTTCACAGAAAAAAGACCACATTAGAAGATTTTTGTAAATTTTATAAATTTCAGGATGTGCTCTGTTAGAATAATATCACAAATATAAAATATCTTGGCCATGGCAACAGAATTGGATTACATAGTGTGAGAAAGATGAATTAGGAAACTTGAATCTTGAGAGTTTCTGGATACTCAGCAGTTTTGCAGGTGAGTTGCTATGCTTCTTTGTTATATTTTGGTGTAAGCAACAATATGGCAAAAATATAAAACTGGATTTTCACAGATAATACTTTCCTTACTTGACATCTTCAAGGACACAAATACTTGGAGGTTTATATGTAATGATAAGTGAATAATTCTTCAAAATAGTTTGAAGTAACCAAAACGGGAGGAGAGGGGAGTTCTGTAACTTATTTAGACATTGAACCAGATAATAATTTCATATGGTTTCTGGAAAATCATGCATTTTTTTTCAAGTATGTTTATTGGTAGCAGTTGTTTTAGTTGACATGTTTTATGCAGAAGTTATTCCCCATTTTGTTTCCACTCTTTTTTTAATGGAGAAAAAATGTTATTTGCAGTAAACACAGTGAACACAAATTGAAGGTTTTATTTGCATACACTCCATAAGTATCATAGCTATATAGGACATTTTTGCTTATTTGGAAATTTTGTTTCTAATCTTTTATTCTAATATCTTGGCTTAAGATCTATCTTTGTGTCCTATGCAATTCAGTTTATTTGGCCAGTTTTTAAGTCAATATTTCTTATTTTCCATGTATTTATATAAAATGAAATGTCAACTATCTTTTTAGTCTAAGTCTGTGCTTTGTTTATAGTACGTTCCTTATGACAAAAATCATTCTAGTTAACAGGTGTTGTAATTTCACAAATTGGAAGCAGTGTCCATGTCTCTTTCCAAGAACAACACTTTTAAAAGCTATTCTAATCATGGAAAGACTACATGTAAAACATTTTTAATACAGGACTGACTTCTTTAATAGTTAGAAGTTAGGAGAATCTGGTTGCCTGATTTGAATTATGATCTTCTGCTTATGACTTTTCTGAAAAACGATCTTCTATTTAAAATTATATGGATTCAGGAAAACTGCACAGTTGGGAGGGAGGTTGGAAAAGAACAATATTTAAATGGCACTGTTTAACCTTTGATGCCATCATAAAACATATGTAGCTGAAAATTCTTATTCATTGTAGCCTTCAAGAAATTTTCTCACCTTTCCATGAATTACCATATAATTTTATTCATAAGTTTTTATTTATATTTATAATTCTATTAATATTGAATTAACATGTGGGGGGATGGAGACAGATAGATTAATCTGTGTGTGCATGTGTGTGTGTTGCTTTTAGTTGACAGAGTTTAATTCATGACCCCAGTAGCTAAGGATCACTAGGTTATTAAACATCTTTCATGTAAAAGATTCTGCCACCATTGTACAGTTGCAACTGAATTTATTGACTCAGCATCTTCTAATACTTAACTTCTTCTCTGGGAATCAGGGAATTTGGGGAGGCTACATGGAATCTTTTTAGCATTTTAGGGGCTCTTTTAATAAGTTAATAACACTTCACTCTGTCCTACTTGCAGTCATTTAAAAGACTGTTTTGAAAATTATGTATACAATTTACTCCCCAAATGTATTAATTTTCTTCATATAATTTGAATATTTTAGCTATATTTATATATTATTGAGATGTCTGTTTATACGTATGTATATTTGAGCTTCAAGTGCACATCCAAGCACTAATAGATGACTTGATCTATAGCTTATATACTTTGACAATATGGAAAAGGCCTTTATCTCTCCAAAATCTGTGATGTCTACAGAGCAGCAGCAGGAAGAACATCATGAATAACTTGTGTTGGCAAACCAGCAATTGCTTTAATTTCTCATTTATTCAATAAGTATTATTGTTATTTTCAATGTGCCAACTGCTGGGGATATCAAAATGAATAAAACATTGTTCCTGACACATTTACCATCACCATGGAACTCAAGCAAGTAGTTGAAATAAATACACAAATAAATAAAAACAGTGGAAAATGTTTGTTGTGAATGGAGCAGGCATCATGTGAAGGAGTGGCAAGAGATGGTGGAGGAAAGCTCTTTAATGTCAAAGTCTTCCCAGCTGAGAGAAGAGGGCAAGACTCGTGCACCCCTGGGTTGTAAAACCTGAGGGTAAAGTAGTGAACCAAAAAGACTGGAATGGCAGAAGAGAAAAACAGGAAGGTTCAAAAGACCTGAGATATGCCGCCACCCTAGTCCAAGTTGTTGTCATTTCTCATGAGAGTCACTTTAGCTACCACAGGATTCTCTTTCCATCCATTCCTATCTGTCTTCAAACATTTTCTATGCTGCAGCCTGAGCAGTTCTTTTAAAACACACACACACACACACACACACACAGCTCATGTGATTCCATGCTTATTGTCAGTGATTTCCCATCACTCTTAGAATAAAACCCTAAATGTGGTTGCAAGGATCTTGTGGTCTGGCTCTGCAGTCCCATCCCATATCATGTCATCCCTTTCTCTCTGCTCCAGCCACTTAGACTTTCTTCCAGTCCTTACACTTGTAAGATGGGTTTTGCCTCTCACCTTAGGACATTTTGTTCATTTTGTTATTAATACTTGGAATCTTCTTGCCTTCTCTATTTTCTTGGAAAATTCCTCTTTATTCTTCAGAACTTAGCTAATGCTTCACATTTTAAAGGACTTCTACAAGTTTGTCAAATTCACCTATTATGGGCTCTCAGAGTAACTTGTGCCTCTTCATAGCATTTATTAATGAATTAATTTATTCAATAAAAAGATATTACACATTTATCATGTGCTCTTTGTTCATCTAGGCAACCAGAATATATTCACAAGCAAATAAGACAAAAATCCCTGCCTTCATACAGTTCACATTCTAGTGGAAAGAAAAATGTCATAAACAAAGAAGTAAATAAATATAAATGTCACATGGTAATATATAATATGGGTACAATTAAGGAGGGAAAATGAGATTACAAATGCCAAGTGGGGTGAGAGGATGAGGAAAAGAGTTGGAATTTTAAATGGGTATTTAGGGAAAGCCTGACAGAGAAGGTAACATTTGAGGTATGGCCTGAAGGAGGCAAGTAAGTAAGTAAGCCATGTGTATATGTTGGAAACAGCCTACCTGGCAAAGGGAGCAAGTACAAAGACCTTGTGATGAGAATGGGCCTGCAGTTTTCAAGGACCAACAGGAAGCCCACTGTGTCTGGAGAGCAATGGGTAAGAGAGAGAAGAGTAGGCAATATGGTTAGAGAAGGAAGAGAGATAAGACTGCTGTGTCATATTAAGGACTTTGACCTTTACTCAGAGTGAGAAGGGAAATATTTGGAGTGTTTGACTGGAGGGAGACATGATCCAACTTATATTATAAAAGGACTACTTTGGCTACCGTGTTGAGAAAAGACTACAGAAAGTCAACAATGGAGGAAGGGAGACCAGTCTGGGGAGGCCATTGCCATATCCAAATGAAAGAAGATGGTGGAAACAGAATGGTAGCAGTGGAGGTTGTAAAAAAGAGGTTGAATTCAGCACATAGTTGGAAATAAAGGAAACAGAATTTGCATGGATAGGTAGGGCTTTAGGTATGTAAGAAAGAGAGAAATTAATAATAACCCCAGGGCCTTTGATGTGAATAACTGGAGAAGTGAAGTTGTCCTTTCCTTAACTGAGAAAGGGAAGACTGAATTTTGGGTTTAGATGTACTGAGTTTAAGCTGCTTCTCAGACATTCAAGTAAAGATGTCAAGCACACAATTGGATATATGGACTTGGAGTTCAAGGGAGATTTATAGGCTGGGGATATACATTGTATTTTTTAAAAAATGAACCTGGATGAGATTACCAAAAGAGTGAGTGTGGATAGATAAAGGAGAGGAAAGGCAAGGACTGAGATCTGGGACTCACCTACAGCCGTTGTATTTTCACCTTCATTCTAAGCATTATTTGATTAGTGCTCATCTCCCACACTGACCAGGGTAGAGAAGAAATGGAAACCCAAGCAAAACTTTTACAGGTGAATTCTTCCATTTTCCCCTCTTCCCAGTGACCCATATTTTTTTGGCCTTTAGTTACCCCAGCCCCTACCTTTCATCCACAGGTGACTGACTATTCATTCCCCTCAACTTATCCCATCTCCACTACATGAAAAAACTTACTTATTATTTATGTTTATCTATAAACATTCTAATGCAGTAATTACATATGACAATATTTTCTCCTAACACAAATATAAATACATCAAGTTCAAAGTTTTATGCTGACCAGAATTAGTGCGCTAAAACTATTAAGCATAATTCTGTACCTGCTATAACAAAATTTATCTTTCCATTTTTATATTCTTTGTGAGCAATTTCATCAAAGGAGATAAAATCATTCTCTCTTATTTAACATCTCTGGGAACCGAAATGTTTGAGCAGAAAATGGATAGATGTTAAAACTACAAATTGAGAATTGAGATTGTTTAGTTGACTCCCAGTCACAAAAGAAATAATAAGGTTTTCAGATTTGTCTAAACTTTCCTTCATGAGGAACAAGTTGACTCATGATTATAAAAATATGAGAGTACAAGTTTCTTAATATTTATTGTTTTTCTTCTTTACACTTGATTCTTTACAGAGATAGCCATGCCCATTTTCATTAATAGCCTAAATGCATTCCAGAGAGCATGGTTAGAAGTGTTTCTTCATTATTGTATGCAAGAGAAAGCATTTTGTACCAGAATTTCCTGAGACCCGAGTTTCAGTTTCAAACCTACCATTTGACAGAAATCTCTACATACCACAAGTTCCCCCATTGAATCCTTACCACCAGAGTTCTGAGGACTAAACAATGAGTAGTTCCAAATCTGAAAAAAATGAATGGTAATTATTTTAGTCCATTAAAATCCCAAGGACCCTCAATATATCCAGAACAAGAAAACAAGCAATGGTTACAACAAAAACTGAAATGCTTGATTTCACAGTTTGACAGAAAATGTTGAGACTCTTATAAAATGTCAAGAATAAAAAAATTCAGTTGAAAAGAATTTAGCAATAAAACTACAATCTACACGTTCTTTGGGAACTTGGGCACATTGTCCCCATGGATGGCTATAGAACTTCTGAAGTTTATCAACAGATTAATCATTAAGAAAAACATCACATAAGTATCCACCGTACTCTATCTGTTGCATCAAGGAAGGGTTAATTTAAACACTGAATTATTAAATGCATTCCTACACCATAACAAAATTGTGAACCTGGCTAACTTAAAGGAAGCTGGCACACAATTTAAAGATGTAATTTGAGTCACGGCTGATGATATACTTTTACTTATTTAGCCTTTTATTCAGCATGTTTGCATTAGTTGAACAGATTTGCTGTTTCTATTCTAACTGCATTGTGTATGGCCTGAGGAATGCTGATTAATTCTTGTCGGTAATCATCACACACGCTGCCAATGTTGAACATTTATATCCTCTATTACATAATCTATGTATGCATTCCTTATGTTATTAGTGGAAGTAACATGTAATAGGTAAATAAACCTGTTCTAGATTTAGATTAAAAATCACTGTGTATCCTTTTCTGTCTTTAAAAGACAGAAACTGAGTTAGATGGAGGAATCTGGCATGGGCTTTATCCACTTTAAGTAGCTTTAATTAGAATTCTTTAATTGTCCCTGCAGCTGCCACCAATAGTAAACTTTAAAAATCAATTGTAATTGGAAGATAAATTTGCATTTCATTCATGACATAAAGTTAATATGTCTTACTTTGTGAACTTTGAAACAGTGAGGCTATTCACTGCCTCTGGAGTATCTCTGAATAACTCTTTTGATCATTTTGATCCTTATATTGTAGGTGACTCTCTCATCTACTTACTTTTAAAAAGAGAATTAAGTAAACAACGACTTCTAGGTGAGCCTCATTTAACAGACTACTTACTGGTTTATTCAGAGACTAGTGGGTAAACAGGTTTTTAAATGATGGGTTATAGTTTGAAAAAGGCATTTCACTAGAAGTCCTAAAGTATTTAAAAGGAAGTAAAGTGTGTCACTCCTTACTTTATGCTTGTAGTCAAATTAGGACTTACAGCAGAGTTGTATAGAGAAAGGATGAAAAAATAAATATCAGATAATATAAAAAATCTAGTGTATCCATATCCTCATAATCATAGTCCCAACTTTCTCAGGCTTTTTCTGATTTGCTAAGTTGGAACCACAGATCAGATGGTTAGATTCAATATAATTAGTATTCCTGTTTTCTAGAAGAGTAAATGAAGTGCTGGTTTCTATAAAAATGGCTCCAGTCAGAACTTCTTATGTCAGTCACAACTTAAAGAAGGTAAAAAGTGTAACTACTCACAATGGTGTAAACAATGAAAGGAATTTATTATTTCAGATAACTGAAAAGTCCTGAGGAAAGACTAAAACAAGGATTACACTATTTTATGTTATTCTCTCTGTTGCTATGGTACTCTCAGTTGGCTTTATTCTGAGGCCTTATTTGTTTATGTTGTGACCACTAGCGCCTCTAAATATTTATTTTCTGTTGCTAGGAATGCTTTTATAGGAAAAAATTTTCTTTCCTGACAAGTTCAGCAAAAATCACAGAACAAATCCTTGGCCTATATTGGATTATGTGCCCAACACATTAACTAGTCACTGTAAAGAGGGAAGCTTTGGTTTATCTTATACAAATGCAAAATGCAAAATTTTGTTTAATCTTAACCTATCCTTAAGATCGGGGTGGAGATAAGCCTCTCCCTACCACATTTACTGAGAATGAAAGAATAGTAATCCAGGGAAAATCAGGGTATGATAGAATCAAAAAAGGAAATTGATACTGGGCAGAAAAAAAAAAAGAATGACAAGAAGGAAAAGAAGCAAGAAAGGATTGAAGAAGGGAAAAGAGAAGAAGGAGAGAAAGTAAGAGAGAAAGGAGGGATAAGAGAAGGAAGGAAGGAAGGAAGAGGGAAGAAGAGAGAGAGAGAGAGAAGGAGGGAAGAGGGAAGAAAGAAGGAAGGGGATCTGTTGATAAATACCTACTAAACTATGTTTTATTGAAGGGTTAATGGGCAAGGAAGCAGCAGGAAGGAGGAGACAGAAACATCTTCACTGGAATTCCAATAGGATAATTAATTTCTGTGTAATTGTATGATAACTCTATTTGGTTAACTTGAAAGGTCCATTTTTATTAATTAGTCATGTAGGTGCATAAACACACATACAACACACAGGTGCACACAATACCATTATGTCTGATTGGATCTACATGAGCACAACACTACTTCTGGGGTAAAGAAGACAATTTACAATGAGTTTGATAGACTTACCAGCAAAATTCCTTTCCTTATAATTACCCCATTACTTTATAGAAATGGGTACAAATGTTGATTGTGTAGAAGATTAGCTATAGGATTATACAGGAGAGGATTGTTTCAGGGAACTAAGACAAGATCACAAAATCTCAAAATACAATCCAGATTTTTGCCACCAACTCTAACATGCATTTTGCACAGATTCTTCAAGTTGTATTTGCTGCCTCATTGTTGAACCTTCATTTCACTGGATTCGACCCAATGAGTATGATTGAAGCCAAAGGTTTACTAGTTTCAGCACACTTAATGTTTTCAGCTTAGACTCAACTACTTTATGCTCATGAGAAAATTCTTATTTGTTATTCTTAGGAAGAGCAAAGTCTTATTTCCCACTTTATGCTGTTATCTTATCAAATAATAAAACTACATGTAATAAAATACTTAAATGATTATAACAACATTACTCTGAAGAGAAAGATGGCACAATTGAAGAAGCTGAACCATGGGTGGTAGTGATAGCTTAGTATGTTTGTTGAAAAGGAAAGTCTAATTCCTGTACACCAGACTTCCACTTAGAAATATAGAGAGCTAGAAAGTGTATCACTCTCAACTGTACTGAGAGGAGTGGAGGATCAGTGTAGGAGGAAAAGAGGAGTCAAAAACCACGATAAGGGGGAGTAGGTGCAGTGCAGGCAAATGCAGTAACTGTCCACTGCATAGGGAAATGGATACCCTAATCATTGTCGGCACTTAAATCTCTTAGCTAGAGAGGAAAGAAGTAAGTGGTGCCTGGGATATTGTTGGAGAAACATGGTAGTATTCCCAAGTGTTTGAATCTGTACTCAATTTGGGGCCAACATGAGAGAGACCCTTCTCTCCCCTCTGTCCCTGTGGCTCAGGTAGACTGATTTCACACCCCTAACATTAAGGGGGAGGAGGGAACCCACGAGCCCATTTTGATCAATAAATGTGTGGACCAGTGATTCAGGGATGAGTACAAGCCAAACCAGATTAAAATACATATGTATAAAAGTAAAACACCTAAAATAGGTAATGCTAAGAAAGAATAATTTGTAAAATCCTGAGTTAATATTCTCTTTATATTTGAATAGTAAGAGACAACTTTTTGATTGAAATAGACCTTTATTACAGATATCAACATGGAAAGTCTGATCCAGGGACACTGCTGGGAAATCCAAGAAGTATGACATTTAAGTATGCTTATAAGAAATTTAATTATGCTTGTAGGAAAATGCTTGCTTTTATTTATGACAATGAATGCTTTCAATCTAATTGGAATACTTTATTTAAAATAAATGGTTAGACTTCATAATGACTATCCATATTTATGAATTTTCAATTTATTTGTCATTCCTGAGTCATTAGTAGAATATATACACATACATATTAAGAGTGATTTTTAAAAAACCAATGGTAGTCATCCTAAAAACAAGACATTTATGCTTACAACATTGATAACATTGATAAATTCACATATATAAAAGCCTAAATGATAGTTGACATAAAGAATTCTTATATAATTTGATATTAGACAATTCTTATATAATTACTGCTACTTTTATTTTTCTGTAACATTTCACACAAGTTATTGTTCAATTACTTATTTGCATGCCTCTTCTTCAGGATGAGGGAGTCAACTAAGTGGATCCATTGCTCTGTTCAGTCCTAAAAATGTAGCTTCTTAGAGTTAATGTCACAAATAGCTCACGAACTTATATAATTACATGAATATTATATTTCTCAAAAGCTTCCACTAAAACAAGTATACAGTTAAACTAGACACCAAACAAACATACATTTTAATAAGCCTCATCTACATTTGATGTCCATATCAGCATGACATTAATTTTAGTTTATTTTTCTTTTTTAAAGGAATGATTGATATCCTTCTATATCATTTTCTATTTTGTAAGCAAGAACATATTTCAAGAAATGGAAAGTGCTGAAAAAAATCACTAAACAAACTTTAGCAACTTTAAAAGAAGCTGCCTCTGTTGAGGTCTCCCTCCTACCCAGCCTTCAGCCCTGAAAACCCTCTTTCATGCAACGACAAATAGTCCCGTCTTAATTACTACTTAATGATTTTTTTCTATCAGACATCAACACATGTGTGGTGATTAATTTTTAAATGAACTAATTCATTCTTAAATGTATTAACCTTTCATATACAATCAGGTATACTTTCTCAAATGGATGCTGCCCCATCTCTTACTTCACCAGAGCTCTGCTAGGGGTGTATGAAAAGGCCTCCTAACTGGGCCTTGGGGTTTGGTGACTGCTCCAAGGCAAATTGAAAAAGGGGATTATTGACCTCCTATTATTTCCCATTGGTTAGTCAATCATTTAAACATAACTATATTACTTATCTATGCCAAGATATATGCATTAATACCTCAAGTTTTTCAAAATTTTTTATGATTTTCGAATGTCTGATTCCTAATCCCTTTTTCTTTTCTCACCCTGACTCCTCAATTATTATACTCCCAGCAACCTTTGTTTATGTTAAATACTTGCTATAAATCACCAGTTCTCACTAAAACATGTCACTGAGGGGTGAAGACATGCTTTTAAGGTGAATGATCAGATCTGGACCTTAGTTTCCAGCCTCATTTCCTATTTTTGCTCCTATAAAACCTTTGGCTGACTGTGTTTACTTTTTGTGTTAGTATAGGTTCACCTAGAAGCACACAATAATACAGGATGAGAAGCACAAGAAATTTATTCTAGGAAGGATCAGGAGAAGGTGGGGAGAACCTTGAGAACACAAGGGATGTGTGACTTGTATAAGGAAAGTGCAGGATTAAAAACTGGGTAGCATGAGTATTGGCATGTAGCACAGTTTCAAGAAAGATCTGCTTAAGCTGATCCATGCAAGCAGTGAATTTGCCCATTCCCTGAGGGCCTTTGTCAGGATGTTAAATCTGGAGAAGGCTGAATCTGGAGAAAGTGCCCCTTCCCTCCAAGTCAATGAATTCTTCCTTATCCAGTGTTATATTCTGGCCCTCTTGATAAAGCACTTTCTAGATGCAACCCCAGGGCTGCTTTCCAGGCTCTTGCTGGTACAGGCTAGCTAATTCTTACAAATACATTCAAATACAGTCTCTGTGCTCCCTTATCAAGCCCAGCAACACCCAGCTGGATAATTCTGGGATTTAACTTTAGTTAAGGTCCTGGAAGCCAGGAGAGAAGGCAGGGGTAGGTCCTTTAGGGGATACCCATTACCATGCAGAACTGTGGTCTCTGCAGCATCTTCTAACATGGGGTGGGGGGAGTGAAGCTGTAGGCCACCTTTGCAAGTTCTGAGGGGTCAGTGCAGAGCAAACATCCTCAGCGGCAACTGTCTGCATGTCCACATCCCATATTTCAAGATCCCAGGTTTCCCAAAGAGAGCCCTGAGTTTAGTGTAACAGCTCTTCCTCTCTGAGCATTCTAAAGTCCGTGGAACTCTGTGACTTAACAGATCTTTGGTCTGCTACTTAGCTGATCTGCTCTTCCATTCTAGGGGACAAAGGCTTTTTGTAGGTTACTAAGGGTCCCTCTAGTTCTTATACTTATTAACTACTTATAATGGCTCTTAGTGTTTTACTCTCTGTAGGGTGTCAATATCAGTACAATTTAGCAGTAATCAGCCAAATCCACCCTATTTTAAATGTCTGAACCATTATAGTTGAAAGGCAAATCATCATCCACAGTGAAATCTTTAGCAATTGGGCCTTGTGCCAGGGACTTTCTGCAACCCGCCTTCCACCCAGAATGGGTGGTTAGTGAGACATAACCAAATTCCCATATTACCACTTGTTTTCTCAGACCGCACTTTGTACCACGTACCTTAGATGGGGCTCCCAGAAAAGCAAATGCCAAAAGAGGGTTAGACATGGAAGAGGTTTATTGGGGGAAGAAGCAACAGAAGGTGAGGGCAAGGTTCAGATCATGATATAGGTTTGACAGCTGTGGTAGAGACAAGGAAGGGGAATTAGGTAGAGTCTCAGACTGTAACACAGTTCCCATGAAGATTTGGTTAGGCCAATGGGAATCCTTGAGCCAAAATCCCTACTGGAGGGGATTTTGGAGGGGACTGAGCATAGCCTTGCCATGCTCAGTCATTTCATGGGAGCAAATAGTAAGAAGTGTAGCATTAAAATGAAGGCAGAGGTGGACCTAACAGGACAGTAGTCATGTTGGGGCATCAGTCAATCATGTTGCCCATAGGAGATGTAAGCAGTGCATTTGCATGGATACCACATTTGCCATTTCCTGTAAAAGGATGGCATAGTGACTGCGAACATGGATTTGGGAGTAAGATTGCTTGAGTTCAAAGACAAATGGGCCACCTACTAACTTTGATAGCTTGGCCAAGTTGATATATATGATCTTCCAGTTTTTCATATTTAAATTTATAATTATAGTTGTGCTCATAGAGCCATTGGAGGATTTGAAGGAGATCATCCACATAAAAGCTCTCATTATTATGGATATTATGTCCACAATTCAGTCATGCAAAAAAATGTAATTCTCTTTTTCTACAACTGCACTTGTTTTCATGTTGATCCCTAAACCTAGCTGGGGTTAGAAACGAAGTCTTAGGTAGCACAATGTGTCTTTAGATAGCACAAAATGGTTATGAGCCCTATTTAGAATCAGACTACAGATTCAAATACCAACTCTGCCATTTCTAATGGAATGACTTTGGATAAATTACTTAACCTCTCTGTGACCTACTCATATCATCTATAAAATGGGAATACTATAATGGTCAGTCCCTTATAATCTGGCTAGGATTCAAAATTTGGTGAGAACAGTGCCTGGCCCTATTAAGTGCTTAATCAAGGCTGGCCCTTATTGTTCTTATTTTGGGGTTTGAATTAGTCCCATCCTGTTTTTGGTATCTCAAGCCTAAAGGTTTAATTATACCTTCCAAAGTTAAGGTAGGGCAGAGGGCAGGGTCCTTTTCAAGAATCTAACAATATCTAAGCCCTAGCTTCCTCCCGGGTTATCTTCCATTTTTTTCAGTCTGTGGAATCTTTATGTAATCTGAATGGGGAGGTATGGTTCTTTATTCCTTGTTTATGGCATAAACTTTATACCTTGAATGGTTCAGGGCTTAGTTTCTTTCACTGCAAAAGCCTTGCCTTTTGAGATTTAAAAGCTTTAGTTTTTGAAAATCAAAAGGTTTTTCTTTGTATATAGTGATATTCTATCTTTCTCCTAATCTGAGAGGAAGAATACAGGGCAAAGAGTAAAAGGAAATACATTACAAGAGGCAAATCTCAGTTAATATCTCAAAATATTATTCCTCTACAATGTTTCTATTTAGGCTCCTCTCTGTTCCTGAAATTCCTTTTTGTTACCAATTAGAATCCGATATATTCAAGTTGCAAGTTGGATGCCTTCTCTTCTTGGAAGCACTCTTTAATCACTCCAGTCCAAGGTGCTTTCTTTTTATAATTTTATGAATGCAATAGTTGTCACATACATTTGAAATGGGCTGGTACATACTCTATTTTCCCCACTATACTATGTGCTACTTGTGATCTGGGAATAAACCCTATTCATTATACCTATACTCTCTTTAGTACCTAACATAGGGCTTGACACATAGAACTACTTAAAAATGTGAATACAATTAAACAAATTATAAGAAGCTTTTATAGCAAGGGTTTACATTCCTGCCTGAATCTCTACCTTTGTTTTTTTGGTCTTTTGAACAGGCCTATGTGCTATGGATCATTGATACCTATATAACTGTTGCAGGAAGGGGGACCCCTTCCAGGGCCCCATAGTGGAGTCTCGTCTAACACAGGGAAACGAATTGTCCGAGGAGACACGTGCTGACAAAGCAAAAGACTTCATTGGAAAGGGGCGCCCGGGCAGAGAGCGAACCCAGGAGAAGGAACCCAGGAGAACTGCTCTGCCCCTTGACTCGCAGTCGCAGGGTTTATGGTAATGGGGTTAGCTTTCTGGGCTGTCTCTGGCCAATCATCTTGCTTGGCCCATATTCGGTCTGACCTCAGGGTCCTTCCTGGTGGCAGGCGCATCTCTCAGCCAAGGTCGATTCCAGGGTGAGCGTTTCTGGGAGGTTGGCAGGACACGTGGGCCGGTCTCTCCTCCCTCCTCTTATTGGCCCCTCCCAAAGTCTTCCGGGTTAGCTTACAAGCCATATTATGGGCTGGCGTCTCCTCCCTCCTTTTGGCCCCTCTGGAATTCTCCCTGTTAGTTTTTCTCAGCAGCACCGCGTTCAGGAGCTCCTGTTCTTCGACAACTCAGGCAAGTGGTTATTATCGTGATTGGCCAAGGCAGGCAGTTTTGGTCAAAAGTTCCCTAACATAACTAGATACAACATATTCATCTGTATTTCAGTTAAAAAAATATTAAGTGCACTATGTGCCAACCGTTTTACCAGACTCAGGACGTGAAAAATTGAATAAGGCTTGCCATCAAAGATAGGGGTTCTCAAAACAAGACATTTAAATGACACATATACCTAGCACATGAACCTGACACATGGTAGCTCTGAGAACGTTATTGGAGAGGGAATGAATTAAAAACTGATGGAGTTATGCATGGGTTTACTTGGGAACACAGAGCAGATAACTTTTGTTCATCCCAAGGAAGTCTTGAAGGAAGCTGTGACCTAGCTGAGTCTCAGAGGATGAACAACAATCAGGCAAGGAAAGAAAAAGTAGAGGGACAGACTTGGCAGCATAAGCAAGAACATGGTGGTGAAAAGCAACAAAATTATGTATTTTTATGTAAAAAAAATCAGATTGGTTTATCTTTTAGCAAAAATACATTTTCTGTGCAACATAAGATTATGGTTTACAGTGTGGACTCTGGAGCTAGACAGCCTAGGTGTAAATCTTGGTTCTATCACTTATAACTTGCTCTATACTCTTAGTTAAGTATTTTATCCACTCTGTGCCTAGGCACTCCACCTGTGAAACTGGAAGTCGGACCTCTTAATGTTGTTATGAACTTCAAATGAAACAGTATATTTAAAACTTTCAAAAGTGTCAAAAGAGGGGGGACCTTCAAGATGGCGGAGGAGCAAGACGTAGAGATCACCTTCCTCCCCATAAGTACATCAGAAATACATCTACATGTGTAACAACAACTACAGAACACCTACTGAACGCTGGCAGAAGACCTCAGACCTCCCAAAAGGCAAGAAACTCCCCACGTACCTGGGTAGGGCAAAAGAAAAAACAGAGACAAAAGAATAGGGACAGGACCTGCACCAGTGAGAGTGAGCTGTGAAGGAGGAAAGGTTCCACACACTAGGAAGCCCCTTCGTGGGCGGAGACTGCGGGTGGCGGAGTTGGGGGAGCTTCGGGGCCGCGGAGGAGAGCACAGCAACAGGGGTGCAGAGGGAAAAGCGGAGAGATTCCCGCACAGAAGATCGGTGCCGAGCAGCACTCACCAGCCCAAGAGGCTTGTCTGCTCACCCGCCGGGGCGGGCGGGGCTTGGAGCTGAGGCTCGGGCTTCGGAGCTTAAATCCCAGGGAGAGGACTGGGGTTGCCAGCGTGAACACAGCCTGAAGGGACTAGTGCCCGACGATTAGCCGGGAGGGAGTCCAGGAACAAGTCTGGACCTGCCGGAGAGGCAAGAGACCATAGTTATGAGGTGTGCGAGGAGAAGGGATTCCTTCCCTTCATGAACACAGAAGGCAGAACACCGTCTAAGCGAGCTCCAGAGATGGGCACGAGCCGTGGCTATCACCTCGGACCCCAGAGACGGGCATGAAATGCTAATGCTGCTGCTGCCACCAAGAATACTGTGTGCAAGCACAGGTCACTATCCACACCCCTTAGCCTGTGCAGCCCGCCACTGACAAGGTCCCGAGATCCAGGGACAACTTCCCCAGGAAGAACACACAGCGCGCCTCAGGCTGTTGCAACATCACACCAGCCTCTGCCGTCACAACATCACTAATCATTAGAGAAATGCAAATAAAAACTACAATGAGATGGGACTTCCCTGGTGGTGCAGTGGTTAAGACTCCACCTGCCAATGCAGGGAACACGAGTTCAATCCCTGGTCTGGGACGATCCCACATGCCACAGAGCAGCTAAGCCCATGCACCACAGCTACTGAGCCTGCGCTCTAGAGCCCGCGAGCCACAACTACTGAGCCCACGTGCTACAACTACTGAAGCCCATGCACCTAGAGCCCGTGCTCCACAAGAGAAGCTGCTGCAATGCAAAGCCCGCACACTGCAATGAAGAATAGCCCCCGCTCTCTGCAACTAGAGAAAGCCTGCGTGCAACAACAAAGACCCAACACAGCCAAAAATAAATAAATTTCTTAAAAAAAAAAAAAAAAACTACAATGAGATATCACCTCACACTGGTCAGAATGGCCATCATCAAAAAATCTACAAACAATAAATGCTGTTTCCCACTGTTGGTGGGAATGTAAATTGATACAGCCACGATGGAGAACAGTATGGAAGTTCCTTAAAAAACTGAAAATAGAACTACCATATGACCCAGCAATCCCACTTCTGGGCATATACCCTGAGAAAACCATAATTCAAAAAGAGTCATGTACCACAATGTTCATTGCAGCTCTATTTACAATAACCAGGACCTGGAAGCAACCTAAGTGTCCATCAACAGATGAATGGATAAAGAAGATGTGGCACATACATACAATGGAATATTACTCAGCCATAAAAAGAAATGAAATTGAGTTATTTGTAGTGAGGTGGGTGGACCTAGAGTCTGTCATATAGAGTGAAGTAAGTCAGAAAGAGAAAAACAAATACCGTATGCTAACACATATATATGGAATCTAAGAGAAAAAAAAAAAAGGTTCTGAAGAACCTAGGGGCAGGACAGGAATAAAGATGCAGACATGGAGAATGGACTTGAGGACATGGGGAGGGGGAAGGGTAAGCTGTGACAAGGTGAGAGAGTGGCATGGACATATATACACTACCAAATGTAAAATAGATAGCTAGTGGGAAGCAGCGCATAGCACAGGAAGATCAGCTCGGTGGTTTGTGACCACCTAGAGGGGTGGGATAGGGAGGGTGGGAGGGAGACGCAAGAGGGAGGAGATATGGGGATATATGTATACATATAGCTGATTCACTTTGTTATACAGTAGAAACTAACATAACATTGTAACGCAGTTATACTCCAATAAAGATATTTTAAAAGTGTCTAAAAAGTGCTAGATAACTTTTAGCTTATGAAGATTAAATGTCATTTTCTTTTTTTTTCAACTTTTCGTAAGAAGTAGTTCCCATTTAACATTATTGAGATCCTTGTTTTCTGCCCATAGATTCTCAGTAGGCACACAGTAGGAAGAATGGTCCACTCTCTTAGAAAACTCAATAGAATCATTTAGGGGTCATATAAAAATCACAAATCCATTTGGCTTCCCTTCTACACCCCAATTTTGGAAGTACTGTCACTGCTTTAGTGAATCACTGTTAGTGGAGGGGGGTAGTGCACTGTGATGTTTTGTTCAGGGATGTTGCGGCCAAAGAACGACTTTGAATTTTATTTTATAGGCATTCTAGATACATAATAGAGACAGTCAGTTCTAGATTAAAATAGCTGAAATATCTAACCTCAAGTGTCTTCTCTTACCAGTTTGCGTTGTTGCCAGAACTAGGAAAATACCAAGGAGGCACACTTGTTCTGGGTATACTGCAGTCTCAATGACTTCTGGTAAGTATACCATAACCAACCCATTTATTTGCTTTCTTCTGATGAAAAGATATTTTTTGAACATTCTTCTACAATGAATCAAGATAAATTAGAAATGAACAGAAAAAATATCAGTGTTTTGACTCAAAAATCATCCATTTTAAGTTATGGCAGAGAAATTCCACACGACAAATATTACTTTATGCAAGAATGGATTTTGGCTTACCTGTAATTCTCATTTGTTGGAGGAAGTAGTTGGGAAGTGTGGTGTGGGAATGTGGAGCATGTTTCAATGTTTTTCTTGGCTCAAATGTATTAATTCAGTATTTAAAACCTGTTCAATTTTCAGTTAGATGCATCAATTATGTTCACAAAGACTTTCATTTAGCTAAAAGTGATTAATCATTAAGCTTTTATTTCCATGTGTTTTATTCCCGAGTTATACCACAATTTTAATCAAAACAAGTCTTACCTATTTGGTCAGAAAAACCCACAATGTGTTAAGCACAGGTAGTTGCTTTATTTGTAAAGTGAAATAACTCTTGAAACTAAGATTCAGATGTTACAAATACAGTATGCTCTGCTTATTTTATTCATTAAAACCATGTAACTCAATAAAAATGTAATTTAAAAAACTGGGACACTTTAAGACATTGTAGTTTAGTGACTAATATATAGTTAATTCATAAAATAATATTCTGCATTCATCCATCACTATAATTACAGTTAACCCTTGAACAACACGAGTTTGAACTTCACGGGTCCACCTAATATGTGGGCTTTTTTTCCCAATAAATACTACAGTACTACACAATCTGTGGTTGGTTAAATCTGTGGATGCTGAACTGTGGATACTGAGGACCAACTGTGGACTTGAGCATCCTTGGATTTTGGTATCTGCAACAAGTCCTGGATCCAGTCCTTTGTGGATACTGAGGGACGCTATAATGCAATGTAATGATCCAACGATCTAATATAGGTGTGGCATTTTGATGTGCTACAAATTACTACTTTGAAACTACTTTTTAGATCAATTCCATACCAGATACATCATAAATAATTATATGTAATAATGATGATATCATAAATTTGTGCAATATTTCACAACCTTCAAAATATAACAATTTTTAAAGATTCCTTTCAATCTCATGCACATCAAGTAAAAGAAGTAGCCTCCATTAGAAGTAACAGTAGTTTCGGATTTGAACATGTGTCAGACACTGTGTTAACATGCATTGACTATGTATAATTTAAAATGTCTTAACTCTTCTAATTCTCATAAGAAACCTCTGAAGGAGGAACTGGCATTAACCTCATTTTACAGAAGAAGAAACTAAGATGGAAACCAAGTTAACATAACTGCTTGCTAGTAGAGCAAGAATTGACATAAAGATATGTCTGGGCTTCCCTGGTGGCGCAGTGGTTGAGAGTCCATCTGCCGATGCAGGGGACACGGGTTCGTGCCCCGGTCCGGGAAGATCCCACATGCCGCAGAGTGGCTGGGCCCGTGAGCCATGGCCGCTGAGCCTGTGCGTCAGGAGCCTGTGCTCCGGAACGGGAGAGGCCACAACAGTGAGAGGCCCGCGTACCAAAAAAAAAAAAAAAGAAAAAAGATATGTCTGATGTGGAGTTCACATTCTTAAGCATGATGTCACACTGCCTCCTATAACTTTTCCTTGTTGTCATTGATGAAGTCACCCATTTCTTTCAAAAACAGTACCTGGTTAGGATATTTTGACACCACATGATTAGAACCTTAATCAACTATATGATGCATTTGAAACTAGTTCATTATAACAGAGTGTAAAAATGATAATCAGCTTATCAAAGAATTAATTTGTGCATGTACAGTTAAGGAAAGAAATCTCTAATTGTTGGGAATGCATTTGTTTCCATCTGGGTGGCCTGGGTCCAGATCTTCTCCTCTTCTGGTCTTATTTCCTTGTGTTTCTTAAGAGCCTACATTGTCCTTGCAGATCCTGCTGGCTGAGCAGTCTGTCTTTTCTTGGACAATCTTTCCAAGCTGGCAGACATGCTATTCCAAGGCTCTCACAGTTGTTATAAGTTTCATGGGAGATTTACAAATTCCTTCCACAGATATCTCATTTTCCTGCTGATACTACTGCTTGATTTCCTTGCAGTAAATCCTTATTATCTCACTTTATTTCTCCATTTTCTCCTTCCTTTCTAGCCATGCTGCTGCTACTTCTCTGCGCTCACTTCTCTTTATCCCTGTGCTGTTGGCATTCTCATTTAGACATCAGTCTTGTTATATCTACTTGCTTACTTGTGGTGGTATGCAGGCCTTCCTAATTTTTTTTGCATCTATCCTCCATTAAACATAACCATTTTGTTAGAAAGGACCCCTTCTGGGTAACACCACCAGGAATACATCTCTCCCCCAGGAAATATGACAAAAACCTTTCTCTCCAATGCTTCCCGTTCTTTCCCTTTAAAGCATTTCTCTGCTGAAGCAGCTAAGTGGCTGCACAACATAATCCTGTATAAAGCTGGCAGAAATGCTATTTCAGAGCATTTGTGTTTAACTCCTTATTGTCCATTTTGTACAAGTTGCAAGGCACATGAATAACCCTTCAGTGAATTTTCACTCAACATACACCTTTTAAGCAATTAGGATCTATCTGCCCCTTTAGACCCTGCACAGTATATCATTTTCCTTTGTTGTTCCAGTGTGGTCTTCCCTCAACTGCCACCCCAAAAAGCTAACCATGTGGGCTACATTCATTTCCCTCTGGCTTGTGGGTTGGGTTCAGAATATGGGAGACACTAGCAGAGATGGAGGACACTGAAGCAGGAATATTTATTACCTTAGTTCTCTCCCTTTGAGGTCTGCAGGCTGATGCTATCTCTATAGAAAAGGCCACAGCTTCAGGGTCACAGGAGGCCCTTTCCATATAACGACCCTCTCCGGGTTCTGTAATTACTCCCTCCCCTTATCCTTCAGTATGTCTTTCCTCTATGTTAGCTTCCAAGTCCTGACTTATCCATTATTGGTCCCCCAAATTCCCACCACACCCCTTGAAATGAGTCTCATTATTAAACACCCCCCAAATTACAAACTCTGAGTGTGGCATCTGTCTTCTGAACTGACTGACATAGACTTGGAAGTACACCACGAGAAGTTATGTATAGCTGTTACCTTTAAGGAAGTTGAACTGTAGAAAAAGAGTCAATCATGTAAACACATAAGTGAATTATGAATTATAGAACATGTGATAGAAGCAGATATAATGTACAGAGAAGTCACACAAGAGAAGGTGACTTATTCCATCTAGGAAGAGGGTATCAGAGAGGGCTTCTTGGAGTAATGCTTGAGTGATGCCTGGAATAATGAACCGGTTATCAAGGTTTGATGAAAGGATTGGACTGGGACTGGGGCAGAAAGGCCATTTTCAGATGAGGGAACAGACCTGGCAAAACAGGAAAGCCTGGGATGTCATTCTGCTTGTAGACAACTTCAAACTCATGATAGCCAGAACTTATAGTGGGAGAAGGGGCATGTAGGTCCAGACAAGTCTGAAGATGAGAGGGTTTAATATATCACACTGAGGAATTTGGATTTAATTCTGTATGTCATAGGGGAACCCCAGAAGTTTGTACCCTATAAAGTACCCTATAAAGTAGAAAAATAAGTTTTGTCTTTAGACAGAGTACTTTGGTGACGGTGAAGCTCATTTCAAGGAGATCAAGACTGGAGACATGGAGAAGAACAAAGAAGCAGTGGAAGAGGCAAGAGACTGAATAAAGCAATCATAATATAAAGCGATATTAAAAAGGTAGAACCAATAGAACTTGTCCATCTATTGGAAATGGAGGTGAAGGAAAAAGAAAGCTCTAAGATGATCCCAGGTTTCTGGCTTGCTGGTTGGTAGTACCAATTCAGGAGACTTGTAATTCACAGGAAGGATACATTTGGGGATAAAATAATAAGAAAAGACAGTTCACTTTGGGGTTGGGTTTTTCTGTGGGACACTCACATGTAGAAACTGGACTGTAGAAGAGAGCTCTGGACCAATGATATCGATTTGAGCATCACCACAAAATAGATGCAGCTGCTGCTGTGGAAATGGTTGAGATTGCCCGGGAAGGGTGTTTCTCTTAGTAAGAGAGGGACAAGGATAGTACCAGCCAAATTTATGTAATGATTAAAAAAAGAAACAGAGTATTCAGAGTATGCTAAGCATTTTGATAGTCACTTTCTTCTGTATCTTATTCAAGATGTACCATATAGTTATGTTGTAGACATCTTATTTTCCTAATTTCACAAATGAAGAAACTGGCTTAGAGAATTAAGTTAAAG
Organism: Mesoplodon bidens; assembly: GCF_964165515.1. Classification (NCBI taxonomy): domain Eukaryota; kingdom Metazoa; phylum Chordata; class Mammalia; order Artiodactyla; family Ziphiidae; genus Mesoplodon; species Mesoplodon bidens. Next base: position 71,846,214 of record NC_138176.1, on the reverse strand, counting down.
TCACAACACATTGAGGCTAGAAATGAGGCTAGAATTCAAAACTTTTACCTCTTTTCCATCACATCATATTGTCTTCTTACTGCTTTGTTTTAGCAGTATTTATGAACAAAAGGCAAGGAATAAAGAATAGGAAAAAATGTAGACAAAGGACTCTTGGGTTCCATCAAAAATAGCTCTAGTGATAGAAATGTCTGCCTTTAATCTATAACGTGCCATTGTTTAAAACATATCATTTTGAGGAATGTAATCTTTTTTATTTTACATTTTGGAAAGTGCACTTCGAATTTCATTTGTTTAACTTTTTTATGCTCTAGTTTTCTTAACCTAAACCTACTTTACCCTTTCTCTGCTCACCCTGACTGCCCCTATAGCATTTGCTTGCTAGCTCACATGTGTGGCACATTGTAACCTTGTTAAAAAATCTAGGGCTCTAAAGACTGGCATAGCCTTCTTTCAGACTGCCACAATTTTCACTTGTAGTTCAGTATTACAGGGAGTATAGATCTTGAAACTAATTTGGAAACAGAAAAAGCCGTTAATACCAGGTTCGTGCTTCACATTTACTTCCATATTAGTTTCCCGAATCATAATCTAAGGCTATGAATTGGAAATGCCTTGTGAAGAAAATGCAAAGATAAGAGCCCTTAGATTAATGTTAATGCTCTGCATTATGCAACATGACCCATAAACCGGAATATTCTTATTCCATGGTGCAATCATTTACAGCTGACTTGCACAGGATGGAGTCATGATTTACTAAAGGAAAAAAGTTCATCGGAAAACTCTTTATACATATCCTAATGCCAATTTCTGGGTTTTTTGCTGAAGTCTTACAAGTTAGCTTTAAAGAAACAGATTGAATCAAAGGAGACTCATCATATGGGCCTGCTTCATTCTTCAGTTGAGAATAAATAAATCTGACAGAATGCCTCCATCATCAAATTAGATGCAGATTTATTTAGTAGGAAGAGGATAAGGAACCACTTTTACAAATTGCTAATTGCTTCTGTTTCCTCAGTGAAACAGGAAACAGTCAGTCTGAGAGTCAGTGAGTGAGAAGGCGTTGGTGATAAGAAGAAAAAGGAGAGGAAATGCAGATAAGTTTGGGAGAACAGGAGTGTCAGTTGACTGGGGAAAAGTAGTAGGCTTATCAGGCTGGGGTGAAGGCTCACTTGGAGTTTGTGGTCATTGACTAAAAGTAAAACCTGTCAACATGGCCGTGAGTTTTCCTCCAACTATGGTCACCAGAGGAATGTAATCTAATGTAAATAGAGAGTTAGATTTAGCAACAAAGAACTCTGAAGAGATAGAAGGAACAAGAGAGCTACGTTTAGGTAATGTGGTGATTATAATGACATAACACAGAATCTAAGACAGTTAAGGGGAAAGAGAATATGAGGGGATTGTGGGTAGTAAAAATGAGGACATTCAATCGATTAAACAGGTGAATGTCAGAATGGGGCTACCCTAGGGAATGAGATGGATTCAAAAATAATTATCTTAAATTTTTAAAATTACTGAATGAGAATTTTTTTTAAAAAAGTAAAAGAATAGTAAATACTCTAGATCTTAAAAGTTTGAGAATACTGCAGCAAAAAGGTATGAGGACAGACATCAGGGACATTTTTTCCTTTTGCTAGACACCTGGTTACCTAGCTTAAAGTACATATTTGAACAGTATTCTCTTGATTATCTGCTAAACAAAGTGAGTTTGTTTCTTGCATATAAATGTATGAACATCTCACAGTTAGATACTAATTGATTTGTACATAGTAAACCCATCACATAAAGTGGGATCAAGGTATAATAAGTGTCTGTTTAAAATGTTCTCTTTTCAGAAAGCTCTAGCTAAGAAATTATTTTAGCCATATGATCTCATACATCATAATTTCTTGACAAGGTTGTCCTATATTTTATTTTTTCTCCTAAGAAAGGAGAATTCTGAAAATGCCAACGGTATGAACTTTCTGGAAAGGTATTTACTAAGTCAAAATTTTAGGAAAACAAAGGCTCTGATAAATTTGGGAAAATGACTTCAAGAAATTGTGTACCAATTACACTGCTAACAGTCAGTGGCTCTGTTCAATACATCTTCAGCTCAGTACTGGGTTTTATTATTGTATCATTCACTAAGATAAAATAATATCTCATAGATATTTTAATTGGCATTTGTCTGGTTACTAGCATGATTAAAATCTTTCCTTCATTTTAGTCTCATATTTAGTTTGTTAGGTATCAATTTACATCTTTTGTCTATTTTTCTACTGAACTTTCATTTTATTTCTTAACAGTTTGTAGAGTGTCTTTAAATATAATATTAATCCTTAAAATTTGGGGGCAAATATTTGTCCATTTGTTTGTTTTCATCTGATTATTCAGAGTTTTTGACATATGTATTTTATATGTAGTCATTCAAATTTCATAACAGTTGTGCACAATAAACATTACTCTTCCCATTTTGCATATGAGAAAATAGTGATTCAGACAAGGTTGAATCATCTGCCCTAGGTCCCACAAAGTGAAGTTTCAGTGCAGGTTTTTCTGGCCCCAGAACACATTCATTTTCCTATGTTACACTGTAACTGGACACGCAGAGTCTGATGATGAGAGCATTTTAATAGGAAACATTTAAGAAGCAGGTAAAGTGAAAACATAGTGAAAAAGGGCCGTATTGGGGAAGTATCAGTATAATTACAGCAAGAGTTGAAGAAAATGGATCTATAGAACAAAGGACAGTGATGAGTTGACAATTATTCCAAAATGTCCTGCATGACTCATGGCTGATATAGTGGCATTACCCAGTGTGACAAAGAAGCCAGGCACTGAGCTCTGTCACTGCAAGATGATAAGCTGAGTTGTCTTCTCCACATTTCATTTCTGCTAGTGACACTACATACAGTTGGAAATGCCTTATACAGAAAACTCTCTCCAAGTTGGGTGGAGAGGCCAAGTTCACAGTTAGACAAGGAGATCTGGACAGGTTTTCTGTACACAGATGGAATCAAATGACATGCCCAATGCTGGGTGTGTGGTAAGAGGAACAGGGCACCTATTTTTTATTTTTGTGGTACGCGGGCCTCACTGTTGTGGCCTCTCCCGTTGCGGAGCACAGGCTCCGGACGCGCAGGCTCAGCGGCCATGGCTCACGGGCCCAGCCGCGCCGTGACATGTGGGATCTTCCCGGACCGGGGCACGAACCCGTGTCCCCTGCATTGGCAGGCGGACTCTCAACGACTGCGCCACCAGGGAAGCCCTCAGGGCACCTATTAATTTCCAGAGGAAACTCCATAGAAGCAATTTAAGAAGGAAGAGGAAGTTCGGGGCAAGGAGGTGGAGGAGTTTCTGCTATAACACAACATACAGGTTTCTGAAAACCCTTGTGTTCCACAGCATTTACAGAAGAATAGCAGGGCAGAGAAGAGGTTAGGTTTGGGGTAGACCACTTGAAACTTCTATAGTTTCGTGAAACTTTGAAAGTTTGTAATTAATGTACTAACAAAAACCAGTAACAATCCTAATAAAAATACTAACACAGTTTAAAAGATATGTTAAATTCCTTATACATGGAGAACTACAAGAGTAAATACGGGAAATTTACCCTTTTTAAAAAATAGGTGAAGATAGGCTTATAAAAGAGTTTTTTTATCAAAAAGTTGAGGTTGGGCTTCCCTGGTGGCGCAGTGGTTGAGAATCTGCCTGCTGATACAGGGGACACGAGTTCGAGCCCTGGTCTGGGAAGATTCCACATGCCGCGGAGCAACTGGGCCCGTGAGCCACAACTACTGAGCCTGCACGTCTGGAGCCTGTGCTCCGCAACAAGAGAGGCCGCAGTTGAGGTTGCTGTGTTATGGAGACAAGGGGGAAAATGCAAAACCATCAGAGAGACCGTGCAATAAATACTGTTTTCAAGACAGAACATGTGGCCAGACTGAGCTAAGAGCCAGAGACTGGCGTGAGTGGGCACAATGGCCAGTGTGCTACCCCTGTGCCCTCATTCTGGTTTCAGCTGTGAGAGAGCTTGGAGGAAACAGATCTTAACAACAGCTAAGGAAAGAACTATTCGTGAACCAATGCAACTTCCATGTTTTACTGACATCGTTCTCTTATTTACAAACCATGACTGAGGCAATTTGCACACAGAATTAGAGAAAACTGTATTGCAGAATTCAAGGCCTTGGAGGCGCCAATTCATAGTCCAAATTAGTCCTCCCACCCCTGGTACTCTTTTATTTACTATATCATTTTCCTTCTTGAATTTTACCACAATTTGTATCTTTTCCCCACTAAACACTAAACTCTATGAGGACAGGGATTTTCATTATTTTGTTTACCACTATGTCCACTTTGTCTAGCATAGTGCCTGGTGTATATGGTATCAACAAATATTTGTGAATTGAATGAATATAGGCAGCAGAATTATTTATTGATTCAAAGATAAATGCTTACTATATGCCAGTCCATGTGTAAGCTGCTAAATATACAACAGTGAACAAGACACAGGCTCAGATTTGGAGAAGGTAACTAGCTAGATTTAGTGGGATAAACAGATAAGTAGGCAATTGTAATACAATGTGTGTGCTAAGTGCTTAAATAAGGTAGGCACTAGGTGTTCTGAAATCTGTACACTAAAGGAGTACAGATTTGGCTTTGGGGAAGGGTATCTTTCAGAAGAAATAGAGTTTAATCTAAAATCTGACAGGTGATCAGCAGTGAGAAAAATTAAAGGAATAAGGAAGGCAGAGAATTCTAGACATTTAACAGTAAGTGTCAAGCCTGGAGCTGAGTGAACACTTGAAACATTCCATGAAAAGTAGGCAGCTGAGGTCAGGCTATAGGATCATATAGAAACTAAGGGGATGTTAACTGCTATTAGAGATAAACCACAAATTCTAATCCACTGCCAGTGTTCCTGGGGTTGGGGGGGCAATCTTCCATGTAATAATTCAGGGATATGTGCCTTCTTTGTCTTATATGACTATCCTAAGTCCTCAAAGTCCTCTTTATTTAGCAGGCAGATGCAAAAAGACACCATGGGGAAGATGCACCCATTTCTTAACCAGTGTGACTCAGAAGAGACACTTTATTCCTGCTCACATGCCATTGGTCAGATTTTTGTCATTTGGGTACAACTACCAGGAGAGGATGCTGAGAAAGGTAGTCTAGCTCTGTGAACAGTTAAAAAATAAATTTAAAAAATTTTTAATATTTTATACAATTTTTAAAGGTTACTTTCCATTTACAGTTATTACCAAATTATTGGCTCTATTCCCCATGTTGTTCAATGCATCCTTAAGCTGATCTTACACCCAGTGGTTTGTACCTCCCACTCCCTCACCCTTATATTGCCCTTCCCCCCTCACTGGTAACCACTAGTTTGTTCTTCTATATCTGTGAGTCTGCTTCTTTTTTGTTATATTCATTGGTTTGTTCTATTTTTTTAGTTTCCGCATATAAGTGATATCATACAGTATTTGTCTTTCTTTGTCTGGCTTATTTCACTTAGCATAATACTCTCCAAGTCCACTTAGCATAATACTCTCCAAATCCATCCATGTTGCAGCAAATGGCAAAATTTTGTTCTTTTTTATGGCTAGGTAATATTCCATTGTATGAATATACCACATCTTCTTTATCCATTCATTTGTTGATGGACACTTAGGTTGCTTCAATAACTTGGCAATTGTAAATAATGCTGATATAAACATTGGGGTGTATGTATCTTTTCAAATTAGTGGGGTTTTTTTCCAGTTATACACCCAGGAGTGGAAAAAAGATGCAACTGTGACCTGGTCATTGCAACTTAATAATTTCAGAAAAAAAATATATAATTCTTATGGAATAAATTCTTGGTCTTTAAGTGTGAGAAAAAAATAATAAATGGGTTTTTTTTGCTTGTTTGTTTGTTTTTGTGGTACGTGGGCCTCTCACTGTTGTGGCCTCTCCCGTTGCGGAGCACAGGCTCTGGATGCGCAGGCTCAGCGGCCATGGCTCACGGGCCCAGCCGCTCCGCGGCATGTGGGATCTTCCCGGATCAGGGCATGAACACGTGTCCCCTGCATTGGCAGGCGGACTCTCAACCACTGCGCCACCAGGGAAGCCCAATAAATGGGTTTTAATGAACATACAGAAGCGTCTGCCATGGATGGGAGTAGTAAACTTAAAAGTGGTAAGGTTGGAGAATCAAACTAGGACCAGTTTATGAAGGACATTTTATTACATGTTTAGACTTTACCCTGAAGAAAATGAAGTGCCAAAGAAAAATTCTGAGTTGAAGTATGGCAATATCATAGTTGGACTTTGAGTAGACAACATATGCAACTGTTAAGAATGGATTGGATAGGGACAGCTTAAAACTGAGTAATAATGCAGATTCTAGTATAGACAATGATGGCCTGGATTGGGGTAGTGGCAATGATGTTGATTCCAGAACTGATAAAGAGGAGTTATACAAAATAGGACTTTTCTAGGTATGTGAGGGACCATGAAGAGGAGAGAAGGGTCACTAGTTTCTAGCTTGAGCCAACTGGGTGGATAATGATGATGGCATTTGTTGAGATAAGGGGCGAATAGAGGTAGGTTGAGAAGTGGAGATATAGATGATGAACTCAGAAATAATGAAACTCTTTAATGACTATAGTATATTGCATTCCTTAATATCCAGTCCCTGTGTTGTACTTCTTACAGGGCCCAATTGATGCATATTCATTATTAATCCAAATGGAGTGATTCACTGACTCAGATCTGATTGGCTATTTGGAATCAAAATTTCAGTGGAATGCAAAGAAAAAGTATACAAGAGAGTATCTAGAAAAGGTTTTGCCACAGGGAAGTTAATACATATGCTGCAAGAATTTGGTTAAAGCCCACTACCTCCATTTTATAGTTGTGTCACAGCCAATATCCTAATAATATGGTACATAATCTTAGAAAATAAGCTCAGAAACATCTATTATATCTTTTTGGAGGCTTGCTTGGGATTCTTCCTTAAAATATGCTTCCAGTGTTTTCCATATTTATATATACAAAACACTGGAAACATATTGCTGTATGTATACATATATGTATATAATATTTCTGAATTGGTCAGAAAGTTATTTCCTGATATTGACTTTAATAATGGAGCAAAGAGGCTTTATCAAGTATAAAGATTAATTGCAAATGAAAATATATCTCTTAGGTTCACCCAACAGAAGTCATCCCAGGGACTGAGAAGTTATCTGGTAAATTAATGTAGGTAAATAGCCAGTTTGGATAATGTTTACCTGTTGCTACTAATCTCACTTTATTCGGCACAAGTCTCATCCAGAGCCACTAGTTAATTCAAATAATTTTTGCTGGAATTAATTATCTGGAAGGATGGTACATATACTAAGATCATTCCTAGATAATGAATCCACTTTCTTTTTAATTTTGACTGTCTGCAATACCCTGTTATGAGGACCTATGGACTCATTGACAGAGAAAAAGAAACAGAATTCTCAGTTTATGAACTCAATTGTATAAATGGTACATGTGCATTGGGTGTATCACTTGACACTTGACACCCTGTTCCCAGGTCTTGTATGGGTTTACTTGCCTTCATCCAGCTCACATCGCCCTTTGTGAAGTTAATGAGGTAGTATGTATAAAGCTCTCTGAACCAAAAGAGATTATACAGCTACAAGGAGATATGAAAAAGTAACCAACTGTGATGAATGAGAGTTTGCTGGAAGGATCCTGGCTGGATTTGTCTTGATAGTTTAACTGCTATCAAACATTATTTTTATGAAGGAAAGGATATGGGAGAAACAGGCTCTTCCACACTTTATAAGTCAACCCCTTTCCTCCAGGTACTTTTTAGAGGCAGACTGGAAAGATGATTAAAGAGAAGGATTTTTTTTTTTTTTTGACGAGACGTGTGCCATTTTCAGTCCACATGGGAAGAGAGTTCTTCAATCATAGAGCAGCTGCTGTTGTCTTGTGGCTCCTGGAAAAGTGGGGAAATACTGGCTGAAAAGCTAAATGATAGTGCTTTGTTTGGTGATAATATAACTGGGTTTGTATTGCTCACACTCAATCTTACATGACTTTTGTGAGTAAAAGACAGTAAATGTTCATATCACTCGCTCCTACCTCACTGATTATATTAGTATTTAGTTATAGCTTCATATGAAGCTTATTTTTATATGGCATTTAAAGAAGAGGTGATCACATTATCATTTGCAAGAATGGACAATGTGTGTGTGTGACTTTCCCACAAAAAGGATGCTGCAACTCTTTTTCTCTGTTATATTTTAGGCACTTGGAAAGAAACCTCAAATTGCAGAGTAAATCAGTGGTAAAGAAGGAGGGACAGCAGGAGAGTTTAGTGGCATTTTGAATGGGGTTGTATTTGACTGTGATCCTCAGGAGATTTGTGTCAGGAATTTCAACTGAGCACGCTCTATAGAAGCCAGACAGACATTCAGTAAGGGGAACAAGTTTTACCGTAATTTTTTAACCTCTCCTGAGCACATTTGTTGGTGTGGTTACATTGTAACAATGAAGCAGTATACCCTGGAACTACAGATTTCTGCTTCCGCATTGATTTCATCATTTTATTATTTTTAAAATTTTTTAAATTTTTAAAAATTTAATTTGGTTTTATTTTTTATTGAAGTATAGTTGATTTGCAATGTTTCAGGTATACAGCAAAGTGATTCAGTTATATAGATAGATAGATAGATAGATAGATAGAGATATTTATTCTTTTTCAGATTCTTTTCCATTATAGGGATTTCACCATTTTAAACAAATATTTATTTATCACCTAGTTTGTGTAGAGCCCTGCATAGGCTGGGGAGATATATTTTGTCCCTGTCTTCACAGGAAAACACTAATTACCATATTCTAAAGACCAATTTAATGTCAATTGATACCAAATAACTATCTCCTATCCCATTCTGATGATGAAAAATGGCTGCTTGGAGCACTGTGTTTAGAAGGATTATGAAAGTAATCCTGAGTTCTGAAAAAAAAAAATACCTTGATTGGTTGTTGATATCTGTCCCTGGTGAGGGAGAGAGAGAGGTAGTGCCCGATCTATGTATAGAAATTACAAGTTACAGATTTTAGAATGTCTGGAAGTTAATAATTTTTTTCATTTTATTAATTCAAATACTGAGTACTAAGCTATGTAATAGGTGCTTGTGAGTAAAATATATGCCATAATTGCCTTCATGACCCCATGGGTTTGTCATCTCTTGTGTCTGTGTGTTTTTTTTTTTTTTAAATTGACTTGAATTTGAATTTCGGTAAAGGGAGTTCTTAAATTCACTTGAACATTTTTCAAAACATACACACACACACACACACACACACACACAGTGGATGTCAAATTCCAGTGAAGGCCACTGCAGTATATATTTAGGTGTGGATATTTGGGGGTGTTCTGGGGTAGAATGAGGAGAACAATTTGATAAAAAGAATGACTTGATTGAAGGTGAAAAGACGGAAAAATGTGAATAATGTCCAGGGACCAACGAATTGGAGCAGAGGGCTCATGTAAATAAATCTTAAAAGATAAGATTGCAGTATTAGTTACATTTCAGACAGTAGAAGTTCTTGACTTGTAGGCCAGCTGGGCATTTATCATCTTGTGTGCTGTGGAGAAATATTGAAATTATTGAGCAGAGGAGCTAGGTGGGAGAAGCTGGACTCTATCTTATCAGATCCTATAAGGGGAGATGAAGTATCCTAAATGTTGTAGATAAACAGAATTTGTTGACTGCCTATTATGGGACTTTGTATTTCAAAGATCTTACTGCATGCAGTCATTAAGTTTTAATAAACTAAATACCGCCTGGGTATGTGTGTGTATGTATATATATATATAAAATATAAAACATAATATATATTTTTATATAGATATAAAATTAAGATTTGCTAATAAATACTGTTATTTTTAAATTTTAAGTAATTTATTCCAATAGAAATATTTCAGAAAACTGTACTTAAATTCTTTTTAAGCTAGCTTATGCAAACACACTGAAGATCCACACTCTCATTTGTACATTAAACAGAAACAAAAAGTGAGAGAGGAACCAAGCTTCACGTCACTCCAGGAGGTCATAGTGTAAACGAATTCTTCATCTTTAGAACCTCAAGTTAACAGGGATGAAGGAGAATAAAAATGGCTTGAGTTTTCTGGTATAGTATCATCATTGGATATTTATCCCTACAGATGCTCTTAACTCCTTTAGATTACACTGTGAATGGGTTCCCCACCCCCTCCCCACACATACATACTTCAGTCAGCTGTAAAACAACGGATTTGTCAATAATCAAGGTAGAGAAACCCTTGAGAGGCTGGTGACTTATTATCAGCTACTCTGTCAGGCCTAATAAGTCAATAATTATTGGACTATATCTGTGAATAGTTCTAATAGGTGATATCTTCATGGAAAAATTAATATTTGTTACCTGATATCTAAAGCATAGCTAATTACAAAATCTTCTACTTGTCTATTTAAAAAAAAGTTCAATCCCAAAGCATTCTAATTATGTATTCCTTTAATCCCATCACCACTTTGCAGTCCAAATGACTAGAATCAAACTTTAAATACTACTAATAACCCTCAAGGACCAGTTAACCCTTCATTTGACTTTAAAGACTAAATTTACTTGCTTATTCTAGAACATACTAGCCCTTTAAAAAATGTGAAAAAAGCATCTTGACTCAGTTGGACAACAGTGGCTCCAGATCTTGCAATAATCTCAGAGAATTGAAATGCTTCTAAGTTTTGCTTTTACTAAGGAAGCTAGCTTAGTCTCTTAACTTCTCTTTAATGTATATTTTGGAGTTGTTTTCACTTTTCTGACATAATATTTTCAAGTAAACAATAACTGTTAAATTAAGAGACTGCTTGTTTGTTCTGAGTCTTATTTAAATCTAAGAATGTACTGAAGGAAGTCTCACTTCTGGGCAGAGGGACTCTTGTTATGGACTTTATAATGACTGTTATAATTTGGGAATATCTATCAAATGTATTTTGATTAGAACAGAAAATTTTAAATGTTCCTTGAAACTCTAGGCTTCTGCATAAGTGCTTCAGGAAATCTAAGATTCATTTGGAATTTTATGGATCCTGACTTGCAAGTATCACCTAGAATCCCTAGAACGAAAAGCTTTCATTTATCAAAGCAGCTTTATTTATTCTCAACAACTTTTTAGTAACTTGTAATTTGTATTATAATACATGTGAAGTTATAAATTACATGCCTGCTTTGGTCATTTACTGTGTATTATTGTTTCTTCTTAAAATTTCATTTGAAAAAATATTGGTTTTGCTGCCAAAAACATTAGGAGATCGCTGGAGTTGAACATGATTCTAGGCTGAGTTACCAGTCCTTTCTCTATTACGTTTGTACATTTTATATAGCCCCATTGTTCATTCAACAAATGCTATTTGAAAAGCCACTGTGATGCTTGTTTGCCTATTGTCTCTCAGCTCCATTTCCACCCTTCATTGTTCTCCTTTGTATCCCAGCAGGCTGAAAGCCCGCAAACTACTTTTCTGGACTCCCTCATCAGCTGGCTTTTCGTTAGGTTCTGCCAATGGGAGGAATTAGTAGGAGTTTGGAAGACAAAAGGAGAAAAGAAGCCTACCCCTAGCCAGTCCCAGCTGCAGGGGATGCCTGCCACAGTGGCCAGCAGCAGGGAGGATAAGTTCTGCTTAGGTAATGCCTTTCTAACAGCAGAAGCAGTAGTACCTCCTGAGAGATCAGAACAAGCATATGCTCCTGAGTTTCCTTCTTCAGACATGGTGCAGTTCCAATAGTGTCAGAGCAGTAGTGAGTACAGGCTCCTGGCTTCAGCCTGGGGGCAGGAGCAAGTCCCTGGTCTCTGAGTAGTGCTGTTCTCTGTAGTGTATCACCAGCGCCAACTTTCTTCTTTTAGTTCCTACAGATCTTCTAACTCCCTTGTAAGGATTTCCTGGCGTTAAATTCCCCTTTCCTAGAAATACCTTGAGTGGCTTCTTTTGTTTTTCTGATTGGACATTGACTGATTGATGTGTCAGAGCAAGACTGTGCTTTGGGGCTACTGGTGAGTCAAACAGACAGAAAACCAGACTTCATAGAACTAGCGAATACATTGAACTTCCTATATAATACTTCAAATATTGTTTGCAGGTCATTCTCCTCTATTAGAATATACACGCTATGTGGGCACTGAATCCTATTAGTCCTTTTATTTGTAGAGCCTGTCACATTGGCTGAGACTAAAAGATACCCAATAAAAGCTGCTCTCCAGTTGGATCCATGGAAATGTAAAGGAAGGCCATGGGTTCAAGGTCAAGTTTATAATTTCACAGGGAGAAGCAACGCACTTATACTTTCCTTTCTTCTACTCTTTCCTTCTTCCTTGTATTTGTGATCTATTTAGTCAAACACTGTATTCTTATGGACCAAAATATTGAGATAAAAGGAAAAGAAATGAACAGCAAAGAAGAGAACTACTTCAAACAGGAATAAATGACATTGCATTTTAAATCTCTGTATAGGATATTCCTATCTCATTGGAAGAAAGGGCACCGAACTTGTGGAACAAAGCCGTTTTCTTTTAGTTTTGCACAAAATATCAAGATATGAAGCTGCCCTTTTATGATGCAAGCTCAGATTTTTCCTGCATAATGGTTTGATGATAGGTTTTGAATTAGCTGTAATCGCAGGTAGGAGCAGAAATTGTTGAATGCGTATTAAACTTATTCTGCTGGGTGGTGAAATTTACGTCAATGTCGTTGACTGAAAAACAAAGATTTGATTATTTTAACTACTATGTTGGAGAATCTATTAACAAAGGAAAAACTCTCAGTTTTCTTGGCTAGATGGACAGACCCATGAGAAATTTTAATAGTTACTTCTCATACAGTTCTAGCTATTGTAGAAGCAGTTAATATTTAATGAATATAAGGGTGTTATAAAGTATAATTCTTCAGTTATTCCATGTTAGATATAATTGTAGTGACATTATCAAAAAAGAAATACCAAAAAGATGATGAAATTTAACAACAGCGTATTTTTTCCAACTATGGGGATAAGAATATTAAACAAAATATTATCCTTTTTCCTTTCTGTCCTCGACATTCGTATGCCTATGCTCATTTTTACCACACATTTTGTTACTGCTGTTGTTTATTTGTGTTTTGCTTGGTTTAGGCTTAGAAGCCAATATATTGATAAGAAGTCACCTTCAAAAATTATCCTTTTTACCCTGACTTTTACTAAATTTTCTTAACAATAATTAATTTTATTCAGCCAGTTTAGAAGCACACGGTTTAACACTACTGCCTAGGTGTTTCTTTCCTTCTCCCCCACTTTCTGGAAAAAAAAAATTGTTACAAGTCGTCATTAAATAAAACTCCATCATAATTCCCCTTACTATTGCTAAAAGCTTATAGCCACTGCTTCACAACATTACACCTCCTTGGGAGATGCAGAAAACACAGATTGTTTGTTTTTACAAATCTCTAATTGAAGGGTTGAGAGAGGGAGGGATTTGGTGGGGGAGGAACTTGTAGACAGATTAGACTGCTGGGGCTTTCTCATGTTAGATCATAACTGTTTGTGTTATATACCCAGTTGAAAGTTGAGCTAGCTGGCTTGTTTTCTCCACACTGGAGGACTGAGAAAAAAGAAATGGCTCTAGTGGTACAACATTTTATAAACATTTACATTTTATTTATGAGTTCTTGATGATACTTTAAATAAAGTTAGTACATGGAATTCCATTTCCTCAACAAAGAAGTCAAAAAGCAGTTTGGTTTCTTGTGCTTTTAGCTTTTCTTCTTCCAATAATTCTGAAATGCAGTTACAGATCACTTAAAAATATACCTATGGGTTAGCATCTCTAAAACAAAATAAGCATGCAAGAGAAAGTGACTCAAAAGGGAGTTTTCTTCTATGTTGTCTAGGAAACTTGTGCTGAGGAGTATAATAAGTTTAATTAGTTCAATTCCTATTAAAATTATTTTAAAATTCAGTAAGTAAGCAGAAAAAAAAGAGTTTTCTTAAAAAGGGTATCTCTCTCTCTCTCTCCCTTTTTTTTTTCAAACAATTGAGTTGATATCACTCTAAATAAATCCTAAGAAGACTGGGGTAGTTTTAAAGGCAGTTCCCTAATGACCTGAAGGTTACCAGCTGTATGCTTCCTTTTTGATGTTTCCAGCATCCAGCCCTATCTCCCCGATTGTATGCCATGGCCTCACACACCACCCAGAGAAGGCCCGATAAGCAGTCAGAGCAGTTTCAGAGAGTTGTCAGGTGGATTTTGCTGTGCTAAGTGAAGTATGCAGGAAAAGAAGAAATGAAAAAAGAACCAGACAAACAAAAAACCTGAGTCATAAGCCCGTTCCTCAACCTTTGGTAGGTTGACAACCTCCCCAGAGCTGAAGGTGGCCCAAAATGATTGCCTCAGGTAAGGCGTCTCTTGGTGTCACACCTCCCAAGGATTTGAACCCAGCCTGGCTGTATGAAAAGCCAGATGAATGTATGTGTGGGTTACAGCCCACTTCCCTCTTCCCCATTCATGCTAATCCTGATAAGGCCACCACTAGTACTGATGGAGCACCTTAGCCAGTTGTTTCTGGGTCCTGCACCTCTGTGCACTGAGCTGGAACAGCTGTCTTTGAGCACTAACCTGAAAACAAAGAGGAAACAGCACAGAGTCAGGAGACTGGCTCCTTGCCCCCTGCACACAGCATGGACCTAAGCCTCTCTGCACTGGGCTCTGTCCCCAGGCTGCCCAAGAAGGGGCATACTCATCAACAAGGGTGGGTAAGGCGGAACTTTAATGAACCACTTTCTTGCCCATGTATATCTCCAAATATCTATACAGATATAAGAACAAATCATGACATAATTGCATGATGGTGATAAAATGAATTTGTTATTAAACAAAGAAAAGAAAAAAGGAAATCACTCATTCAATAATTTTAGTGTGAATATGAAAAAAGACCATATGCAAAGGTGTTCTCATCTACTATGGGAAAAATGACTTTGCTTTCCGTTTACTATGAGTTTTTTCCCTCTTTTACATATAAAAATCAAATTAAAAAAACACCATTTCGTTATAGAGCTCTGAGGTTGCTAATTTCTAATTGGATCCCCTTCCCCCAAATAACACATCATGAGCCTTAAAATACAATAACTTCCTGTGACTCTAAACAGAAGTTAAAAGTAGCATTTTACTCTTTAGAGCTTTAAATTCCATCTTGTTTCTAATCAGCCATCTGGAGTGACTATACAAGGTTACACGGACCTGACTGATTTATGAATATAATTTTTGTTTTAATTGAAACAGCAACATTTAGGTTCCACCTTAACAGTGCACCTTAAAAGATTATCTCGGTTATTTCACAGGCACCGAGCCGGCACTAATAGTCCAAGGCAGATATTGAAAAGCAGCACAGGGCCAGGCAGATCTATTAGAAATTCCCATCCACGCGCCTCATACATATTGATTTCTGACACCAAGCAGCAGTGAAAGCCCCCGTGGGAATAATATATTTAGCAGGGTTCGCTGCGAGGAGGTCACAGAGTGCATACAGATTAGCTTCAGAGGACCAAGGCACTAGTGTTGGAGCCAAATGCTAGATTTTATATCATTTTAATCTGAACTTTTATAATCCTTTTAGTTCTTCTTTCTCTGGATGGCAGAGAGAAGGCTCCTTCACATGTATCATGCATCTTTTTCTTTATTCCTCCTATAAATGTGCAAACGCCGTTGTAATGGGGAGGAATGTTCTTTTAGCATAAGCAGCAGAGCCCTGACCAGATTTGCTTTTATAAACGGTGGTCAATTCAGATGAAGACATCTTTATTTAAAGATTTCTTTCTGTGGGGGAGGGAAAATCGCAAATCTGTATCTCCAGTTTTAAGATCTAAGTCTAAAACCTGTTCTTATTAAAAGAACCATTCCTCCCCTCCCCCGCCTTTGATGCTAGGGCTCATTGAGCAAAAGTTGCATTTATACTGTTATGTCTATGAAAACAAAAATCTAAACATTTTTTTAATTACCTTTCTGATGGTTAGGGAATGCCTGCTCATTATGCAAAGAAGTGTTGTGACTGTATCAGATAAAGGTGTCAGAGGAGAGTCAAACAGGCATTTTGGAGACTGGAGAGATGCCAGCAGTGTGCAGGGAAAGGTTAGAGTGGACACACTTTGACAGAAGGGTGAAATACATTCAGACAACAAAGGGAAATAGGAGGTTTCACTCAACAGACACACAAAGGCTTATTGTCTTCTTCTAGACTGCATTTAAATTTTAGGTGTTCTATGAAAAGTTCCCATGATTACCAATAATCAGAAACAATAACTACATCTTTTGAATCCCACTTATTTTCTCTGGCATACCCAACAAGCGTAAAAGGCTGGAAAAAAAAAGAAAACAGTGTAGGGCAAGCAATCAAGACTTATCCTTGAAAATATAACAGTAATTAGAAGGAAAACGTGAACTTGAGTTTTGTTTTATTAATAAAGATTTGTTTTACCAATAAGGAATATTAAAGTATCCAATTAAGACCTGGAATTTTGCCTGTCAGATTATTTAACTAAAATATGTCAAACATTCAGAATAGTTTCTCAGGACTGTCTCCAATGATATTATGTGAACTTTTATTTTATTTTCTAATATATTCAAGCTGAGCACAGACGAGTCAAAGAGAGCCATTAAGTTTGGAAAAGGAGAGAAAAAGAGAAATAAAATCTGAAACATAATTTTTAAAATGAAGATCTGCTTTGGGCAAATACCCCTATCAGAAATGCTTGGCCATAGTGCTGCCTAAAAAACAGACTTAAAGCACACACTGAGCTAGCCAAAAACATTTAACTTTCTATTTGGCTTCTTTGTGGAATTACAAGTGTGCTGAAAGTTAGAACAAACCCAGAGTTCTTAGCAACTAGAGAAATGACAGGATTAAGAAGTACCTGGATGCTGAATAATCTGAGATTCCTCTCTGGTCTGAAGAGATTGTACCGAAACACTCAGATTATAGGAAGCAGGTGCAGAAAATCAGAGGGAACTGGATCAGTTACACTAGTTGACAAAACCAGAGGAATGGAACTCTGTAGAAGTTAGAAGTTCCTTCCATTAGAAAAGGAGAGTGTGTGTGTACATGTGTGTGTTCATTCTCATGAACTTTGTTTAATTTTAAATTGTTGTAAAACAAAACAGAATGTTTGGTATAATCAGTCATATATGCAGGTGCTGATGATAGGGCACATGGTGATCCATTCGAGAAAAGTCCAAGGTAGACTTTGACCGAAGATTGGATCATGTCTTTGGTCAAGTCCCTCTCTTCCCTGGTGGAAGTGGCCACTCCCTTATTTGGGACATTTCTGCATGCTGTACTAACATCTATAATAAATGACTGTCAAGGTCTGAGCATGCTCTTTGGCTGAGGGAGATGCCTTCTGGTTAGAAAAGGACGAGTGGGCAATCTTGAACCAAGGAGCCTGGAATAAGCCTGAAGTAAGCAATGACACACTCAGGACTGGGTGCAAATTTAACAAGAAAGCTAGAGAACCCTGTGGAAGCAAACTCCTTTATCACGGCACTGGGCAAAATCCTGAACCACATTTGGCAAGGAGACCTTGAATATGGTATCACTCATCTTTCCCAGTTGTCAGCACATTTCTTAACTTCCTTGTACCTAGATGTTAGTCAGTAAAGATTTGCTGACTTGAATAAATTATATTAGATAGAAGTTACATCTAGGGGACAGAGACCAAAAAATAATTGGCAAAAAGCAAAAACACAACCAAACAAAAAACAGCAAGTCATTGATCCAGCAGTTCTGTCTTCAAGGTGTCTGACATTCTGCTTGACTGCTTCTTTCTGAACTGACTCTGGATCTGTGATAGGTAGGCAGTCTGAGACGGATGAAGCTGTTCATTTTTGCCTGAAGGGGGAGGGGCATATTTTCCCTCTCAGAAACAAGCTCCTGTTAGTACAGGAGCAAGGAAAGTACAAGTATTGATGGCTGATCTCCTGAATTTGACTGGAGTTCCACTGCCCAGGTGTCAGTTCACAGTTTACATTCCATTTTTCACCCTGAGCCCATACTACAGAGCTCCGTCATATAATCCCAGCTGACACCAACCCTGCTAGCTATCTGTCCTGATGAAAGTTTATAAATTGAACATTACATTTCTTCCACTTGCAGCT
Organism: Mesoplodon bidens; assembly: GCF_964165515.1. Lineage (NCBI taxonomy): Eukaryota > Metazoa > Chordata > Mammalia > Artiodactyla > Ziphiidae > Mesoplodon > Mesoplodon bidens. The sequence continues at coordinate 71,828,027 of NC_138176.1, read as the reverse complement.
CTGAGCTTGTTTTAGTAGATGAATTGCTTATGGGCGATGTTACCTGTTAAATTTCTAGTAACAACAACAAAAGAATCACCTAAAATAACTAAAGCTACAAACCTTTATGTATCCTCCCTCCACCGGATATGTAAAATGTCCTCCTACTGTAAAGCCATTATTATGTTGTGTTTATTTTTATTATACATGTTAATGAAACCCTGCCAGCAGGGGAGGGGACAATGACACTAGCAGGGGTTGTGAAACTGGTTTGATTTCCTCTCAGCATTTAACCCCTGGTCAGACCAGAGGCTTCATCCTGTCGGCCATCATTTGTAGCGCCTGCTTGGTAACTCAGAAGCTGTCCTTGGGCTTAACAACAGCAGAATGCAGGTGTTTGCAAGGCATTTTCCCATGCGAAGAAAATTCAGTTTTTATTCACTGAATATACTGTATAAGCTTGGAAATCCTGAAGAAACAAGCATCTTAATTTTAATTATTTATGTGAAATCTTCGCCTTAGTCAAAAGAAGCTGGGTGGTAGAATCTTTTTGGACGATTTTTTGAAAATGTAATGCTTGATTCCTACATAGTTAAGAGAGTATAAAAATAAAATAGAAATTAAGTGGTGGAATTATTCCTAAAATTAATTTGGGCTTCCAGCCTTCCTAGCTGGGTTAAATATTTCCTTTATTTCCATGAAGAGCTTAAAAATAATGGGCAATGTGTGTGAGGAAATAAAATGTGAAGGTGTTATAAACCAAGAGCATAAACTATGCGTGTGTGGTCTACAATTCCAAATTCTGACAATGTCCACAGTGTAAGAATAAGATGCAGAGAGAATATACAGATGCATTTGTGAGCAGGAAACGGGGAAAAAGTCCCTTTTAGTTGAGGGCAAAAATATGCATTTACTTTCAGTTGAAGTAGACACACTTAAATCCCTGCTGAGCGCTGGGGAGGGGTTGGATGAGCTGTCTAGAAAGCATTTTCTCTCTCTTTATAATGTTAGAAATCCTTGGACTGCATTGTGCATTGCAATGCAAGGATTCTGCAGTGTAAGAGCACATCAGGGCATTGAGAAAGGCTTAATGCGTTCTCATTAGAGGAGGATGGGGGAGGGGGAGAGGGAGGGGAGGCGCCTTGGGGGACGGAGTTGAGCTCGACCACTCTGGGAAGCATTACAATTTTGTGCCTTCTCACTTCAACTCCCTGAGTCCCCTAGCTTTACACAGCTCTTTCACAGACGGTTCAGTAAAATTCCTCCCAAGCCTCGTGTAAAGAGAGCAGTGTTGTATATCGTTGCTTACAGTTTAACAGTTTGTTTGCTTGGGCCTTTTAAATATTTTTTTCCTTCCTGGGCTGCCTCCGCAAACCTTTTTCACATTCACTTCTAATCAGATGAAAACTGGAAAGGAAAAGAGGGCCATCTGATCAATGAAAGAAAATCTAGATGCTTTTAGAGTTATTAAGCTACGCAGAGCCGCCAGCATGGAAAGTCCAGAAGGAGCCGCAAAGCAGGCTTTATAATTGGGATTCTTCATAGCTGGTTTGATAACTGTAATCTTCCAGACTAATTTACTTCACTTTTTTTTTCTTCCCAGTTTGCTGCTTTTCTAGGAAAAATCAAAAATAGGCTTTTTTCTTTCTTTTTTTTTTTCAAGAACACTTTTTATGTGACTTGGAGATTTTAACTTGGAAAGAAAAATGACCATGTGGGAAGACTGCCCCCTGAGTAGCAGTTCATCTTGTGATGAGCAGGATGATGCCTCCCAAAGCCAAGGAGCCGGGTGAAGATAAGGTCCCTCAGGTATCAAATGTTGAAAATAGCTGGTGACCCCTTTTGTTCATTATGGTGCCTCCCAGAGGGACCATTGGAATTTCATGCTGCAGAAACAAGGCTAGCCTACTCACTCTTATGTCATGGGTTTCCTAAAGTAGATTAATAAGCAGAGGGAAGTGTGAAGTTCACTCTAGCCTTTGAAATCTCAACTTACTCTAAAAATTTTCTGCTTGGAAATAATTCCAGAAACACAGATAATATGTATTCTCACAGAGAAAGCCACCAGACTAGCTAGACCACCCTTTGAGATTCTAGTGAAATTGGGGTCTTTGTTATCCGACGGGGATATTTTGTTTTGATGAGTTTCCTAAGTACAATCTCATAAGAATTACATTTATTGTTATTGCCTCTACTGAAAAAGTAAATAGTTTCCAGCATTTACTTATTTTAAAAAGATCTGGCAGAACTGTCAGTCAGTCAGTATATATTTGAAGTTCAATACTCTGAGATTTTCTTCTTGCAATCCTCTAAAATTTTAGTTTGGGGAAAATTAACTAAGAACTGTTTTAATTTTTTTCTGGACTGGGGGTCGAGGGAAGAGGCATGACAATTAAGTCCTAACTGAAAGAGAGAGTAGTGAAAATTGTCAGACAAAATTCTATCTTTATTATAATTGGACACCTGTTCAATGAGGTGTTTATGGGATTGAGGACAAATACAAGCATTTGGTAACACAAATTAGAAAGATCTCCAAGGCTACTGGCTGTTAATCATAGAAACATAATTTCTAAGCTTTCTGAAGGAATGACCATTTTGTATATCTTATTTTTAAAATAGCTAAATACTGTACTTTAGTTAGGTGGGGAAACTAAACTTCTATCCCATTTACATAACTGCAGTTTCACCAAAACCATGCCACACATACAGTTGCCATTAGACTGACAGTCATGGGTTGTGTGACATTACTATTATGTATTGTGTATGCCTTTTGAATTTTTATAATTGCATATTGCTCTGTGTTGAATAAGTTAAACAGAAATATGTTGGATATTTTAATAGGATGAATTTTGTAGTTTTTGCTAAAATAAAACATTGGCTAATTTTTACATACGTACTCATATTCATATATATATATATATATATATAATTAAGTTGAATATACAAAATTAAATTCATTTTTTCTCCTAATTCTAACATTGTCCCCCAAATTATAATTTGGTTAGATTCTAATTCTCATGATTTGAAATTGAGCAATTATTTTTTATTCCCATATTTTCAGAGAAGGTATCAAGTGATAGCATGGTAAAACACTTTTTTACCCAGTTACCTTAACTGAAATCAAACCCAAAACAAGTGGTAGTGTGGCAAAACAGTTTTTTTATCCTGTTATCTTAAACAAAATATTAAATATAAAGATTAAGGCAAATAAATAAATGATTAATTTATATATTTATCTTTATTTTGAAAATTTCAATGCTGGCTATGAATTTACTATTGGTTGATTCAATGTAAAAAGAGAGATTTTTGACTTTGATTTCTTTATGATGGTAATAATAATAGTTAACGTTGATTGAGTACCAGGTTCTATGGTTAGCGTTTTACATACGTGACTTCATTTAGTCTACACATGGTGCTATGTGGTAGTACTATAACTATTCTAATTTTAAATTTGAGGAAACCATGGCATAACTAGATTAGATAATTTACGCAAGTTTGTAAAGCTTGTAATTAAAGACGTCAGGATTGAAAGCAGGTCTGTTTGACTTCAAAGTTTTGTGCATTATGTTATACTGATTCTCTAAAGATTAGAAAACATCATGAATCACCCATTTTATGCTAGCCATTAGAGTGACTTTTTCTCAGAAGGTAAACAGAATTTTATCATTGATTGAATGGAAGCTTTTAGCTAATCTTTCCTCTTGGATAATCCATTCATTTATTTGTTCAAAAAGTATGGAGCACCAATTGTCTGGGTAATGTCACACTGCTTTAGGTATTGGCATGCCTCAAACCTAAGTGAACAGCAAGAACAGTGTCTGCCTTCATTGTATTAATGTTCTACTATGGCCATGGGAGAGAAGTAATTATAAAAGTAAACGACGTTTTAGGAGAGTTTGTGTCAGAGAAAGATAAATAGTTTGAAGGCAATAAAACAAGATGACTGGGAAGGATTTATCTTAGGCTGGTCAGTGAAGAGTTCTCTGGGTGAAGACATTAGAGATGCAATCTGAACGATGAGGAACCAATCACCAGAGTCTGGAGCAGAAAGAAAACAAGTGAATCGGAGTCCTCTGAGTGACAAAGGCACAGTGCTGTGACCCTGGGAGGTTGAGGTTGGCATGACTATATTATTTTGTAAACCGTGGTAGTAACTGTGGATTTTATTTTAAGAGCAATGAGAGGGACTTCCCTGGTGGTCCAGTAGTTAAGAATGCACCTTCCAATGCAGAGGACGGGGGGTTAATCCCTTGTCGGGGAAGTGGGATCCCACTTGCTGCGGGGCAACTAAGCCTGCGCGCTCTAGAGCCCGCTCGTCACAACTAGAGAGCCTATGCGCTGCAACTACTGAGCCCGTGTGCTCTGAAGCCCGCATGCCACAATAAAAGACCCCCCATGCCGCAACAAATATCCTGAGTGCCGTAACTAAGACCCGACACAGCCAAATAAATATTTAAAAAAAAATAGCCATGGGAAACCTCTGAAAAATTTCATGCAAGCTAATGCATGATCTGTATTATTATTATTACTTGAGGGAGCTTTCTCTATGGCTGTGTGGAAATGGACTTTGAGGAGCAAAAAGATGGAATCAGCACCAGGAAATGAAAGTTTTTCAGACTTTGTTCTCTTTAACATATGTGTGTCAAATTACATAATATTTATAATGTTATGCTATGATGTCATGTTGTGACATGTTATGTTATAATCACAAATTGTGTTTGCTGGAGTTCTATGAGACAGTATAACATAGTCATTAAGGTCATAGATCCTGAAGCCGAACAAACTGGGGTAGAATCTTGACTCTAACGTTGTGTGTGATCTTGGAACTTATATTGACCTCTCTAAACCTCAGTTTCTTCATTTGTAAAATCAGGATAATTAGAGACTCCATTGACCCCACCTCACTGGGTTGTTATGAGGCATAAATAAATTTGTAAAAAAACAGAACAGCTCTTGGAACCTCGTAAATACTATAAAAATGTTTGTTAACTAACATTAATTAAATACAATAAAATGCATACATGGCTTCTCACCACCAGAGAACTAACTGGAGAAACACTTTGAGAGATCTGAGAGGTGCCTGTCTATTCTGGCTGGTCTGGATTTCTCCTTTTCTTGAGCTCTCTGAATCATGTATGGGGCCCCTTCTGAGTACATCATGCTGAGCTGTTCTGGGATGTTCTTTGTTATTTCAGGCCCCTCATTCCTATCCCTTAGCAGATGCATTTGTTTAAAGTTCCCATTAAATGCCCAGTTTTTATTGGAGGCATTACCATGGAAGCTTTCCTTCCTTCCCATGTTCTCTGTAGGATTCTGGCTGCCAGCTTCCCTCATTACCCCAGAGATGGCTGTGTGGCTCCCAGTCCTGTGGTCCTGGGCACAGACTGAATCCTCAGCCAGCCTCTGCATTCTGCTGCCCCTATCTTCTCTCCCAAAACAGAGAGGGGTTTAGTCCTTGTTATGGAGAGAGTACCTCTCTGAGCAGGCAGATCTGGTTTAAACAAATTGCCTCTTGGCAGGAACTGTTTAAGGCCTACTGCTACCTGGGAGAGATTCCCTAACTTTTTCAAGTCATGACTTTACAGAAATTATCATTTTTATAGAGTATTGTGAGAAAAATGGGCACAGCAGTTCAAGGTGTGAGGCGACACATGCTGGGGATCTGGCTAACTTGTGTCCCTCTCATCACCTGAGGCTAACAGGTATAACCCATTCTCACCCATGAATTCCAGCACAAGTTGGGGAGAGTTCTCACCTATAGGATAAAATTCAAATCCTCTGGAATTTGACATGTCTACCCTTCCAGATTAATTTCTAACTGTTCACCATTTAGGCATTTAAAATCCTAGCATTTTAATTACCTCTGGGCGTTTGCTCCTTTAAATTTCCTTTACTAGAATGCCCACCACCACACTTTCTTCTAAGTTGCCCCTTATCATCTTTATGTCTCTGTTCAAGTACCACAATTTCCAGGAAGTATCATGGAAGTCTTTTCACTCCCACATGATCAAGCTAGTGAGTTACCTTTATTTTATACTTTCCAGCACATGATCCATTCATTTGTCATAGCTCCTAACACACTATCTTAGAATAACTAAACCCCCGAGTAAGTGAATCTTATTCATGAGTGTGGGAGTCTTACTCACTTTTGAACCTCTTGAAAATTAACACAGTAATTAGTAAACAGTAAGTGTTCAAATTATATTTGTTGCATGGAAACTTTGATGCCCTGACCCTTTATTTTTAGATTTACTAATTATCTTCCTCAGTGAAGGAGCACAGGGATTTTCCATTAAACCACTCCTGGTCCATATAGACTATATTTTGTTTTTTGTTATTTTATAGGTGATACAGCTGAAGGGTTAGTGATGTACCTCAGGTCATGTAGAACAGGCAGAATGGGGTCTGGATCCCATAAATTATGCACACAAATCCAGCAAAATTGAGATAATCAGAACCTTAGTTATAATAGTTTTACACATAAATACAAAAGTTATAAAACTATCTTTTCAAATTAAAGCACACTTTTATATTGGACAATAAAAGGAAAAAAGAAATAAGTATTTTAATATATTTTTCCTGTTGTCATTCACTTCTTTTTTTAACATCTTTATTGGAGTATAATTGCTTTACAGTGTTGTGTTACTTTCTGGTGTATAAAAAAGTGAATCAGCTATATGCATACATATACCCCTATATCCACTCCCTCTTGCATCTCCCTCCCACATTCCTTATCCTACCCCTCTAGGTGATCGTAAAGCACCGAGCTGATCTCCCTGTGCCATGCAGCTGCTTCCTACTAGCTATCTATTTTACATTTGGTAGTGTATATATGTCCGTGGTACTCTCTCACTTCACCCCAGCTTACCCTTCACCCTCCCCGAGTCCTCAAGCCCATTCTTTACATCTCTGTCTTTATTCCTGTCCTGCCTGTAGGTTCATCAGAAACTTTTTTTTTTTTGATTCCATATATATGTGTTAGCATACTGTATTTGTTTTTCTCTTTCTGACTTGCTTCACTCTGTATGACAGACTCTAGGTCCATCCACCTCCATCCACAAATAACTCAATTTCGTTTCTTTTTATGGCTGAGTAATATTCAATTGTATTTATGTGCCACATCTTCTTTATCCATTCATCTGTCGATGGACACTTAGGTTGCTTCCATGTCCTGGCTATTGTAAATAGAGATGCAATGAACACTGTGGTACATTACTCCTTTGTAATTATGGTTTTCTCAGGGTATATGCCCAGTAGTGGGAGTGCTGGGTCATATGGTAGTTCTATTTTCAGTTTTTTAATGAACCTCCATACTGTTCTCCATCTTGGCTTTATCAATTTACAACCCCACCAGCAGTGCAAGAGTGTTCCCTTTTCTCCACACCCTCTCCAGCATTTATTCTTTGTAGATTTTTTGATGATGGCCATTCTGACCGGTGGGAGGTGATACCTCAGTGTAGTTTTGATTTGCATTTCTCTAATGATTAGTGATGTTGAGCATCTTTTCATGTGTTTGTTGGAAGTTTTTATATCTTCTTTGGAAAAATGTCTTTTTAGGTCTTCTGCCCATTTTTTGATTGGGTTGTTTTTTTGTTTGTTTGTTTGTTTTTTGATAATGAGCTGCATGAGCTGCTTTTATATTTTGCAGATTAATCCTTTGTCAGTTGCTTCACTTGCAAATATTCTCTCCCATTCTGAGGGTTGTCTTTTTGTCTTTTTTATGGTTTCTTTTGCTGTGCAAAAGCTTTTAAGTTTCATTAGGTCCCATTTCTTTATTTTTGTTTTTATTTCCATTTCTCTAGGAGGTGGGTCAAAAGGATCTTGCTGTGATTTATGTCATAGAGTGTTCTGCCTATGTTTTCCTCCCAGAGTTTTATAGTGTCTGGCCTTACATTTCTCTCTTTAATCCATTTTGAGTTTATTTATTTATTTACTTATTTATTTTGCGGTACGCGGGTCTCTCACTGCTGTGGCCTCTCCCGCCGTGGAGCACAGGCTCCGGATGCGCAGGCCCAGCGGCCATGGCTCACGGGCCCAGCCACTCCAAGGCATGTGGGATCTTCCTGGACTGGGGCACGAACCCGTGTCCCCTGCATCGGCAGGCTGACTCCCAACCACTGCGCCACCAGGGAAGCCCGAGTTTATTTTTGTGTATGGTGTAGGGAGTGTTCTGATTTCATTATTTTACATGTAGCTGTCCAGTTTTCCCAGCACCACTTATTGAAGATGCTGTCTTTTCTCCATTGTATATTCTTGCCTCCTTTATCAAAGGTAAGTTGACCATATGTGCATGGATTTATCTCTGGGCTTTCTACCCTGTTCCATTGATGTATATTTCTGTTTCTGTGCCAGTACCATACTGTCTTGATTACTGTAGCTTTGTAGTACAGTCTGAAGTCAGGGAGCCTGATTCCTCCAGCTCTGTTTTTCTTTCTCAAGACTGTTTTGGCCCTTTGGGCTCTTTTGTGTTTCCATACAAATTGTGCAATATTCTATTCTAGTTCTGTGAGAAATGCCATTGGTAGTTTGATAGAGATTGCATTGAATCTGTAGATTGCTTTGGGCAGTATAGTCATTTTCACAATGTTGTATCTTCCAATCCAAGAAGATAGTATATCTCTCCATCTGTTTGTATCATCTTTAATTTCTTTCATCAGTGTCCTATAGTTTTCTGCATGCAGGTCTTTTGTCTCCTTAGGTAGGTTTATTCCTAGGTATTTTATTCTTTTAGTTGCAATGGAAAATGGGAGTGTTTCCTTAATTTCTCTTTCAGATTGTTCATCAATAGTGTATAGGAATGCAAGAGATTTCTGTGTATTAATTTTGTATCCTGCTACTTTACCAAATTCATTGATTAGCTCTAGTAGTTTTCTGGTAACATCTTTAGGATTCTCTATGTATAATATCATGTCATCTGCAAACAGTGACAGCTTTATTTCCTCTTTTCCGATTTGGATTCCTTTTATTTCTTTTTCTTCTCTGATTGCTGTGGCTAAAAATTCCAAAACTATGTTGAATAATAGTGGTGAGAGTAGGCAACCTTGTCTTGTTCCTGATCTTAGGGGAAATGGTTTCAGTTTTTCACCATTGAGAATGATGTTGGCTGTGGGTTTGTCGTATATGACCTTTATTATGTTGAGGTAGGTTCCCTCTAAGCCTACTTTCTGGAGTTTTTATCATAAATCGGTGCTGAATTTTTTCAAAAGCTTTTTCTGCATCTATTGAGATTATCATATGGTTTTTCTCCTTCAATTTGTTAATACAGTGTATCACATTGATTGATTTGCATGTAATGAAGAATCTTTGCATTCCTGGGATAAACCTCACTTGATCATGGTGTATGATCCTTTTCATGTGCTGTTAGATTCTATTTGTTAGTATTCTGCTGAGGATTTTGCATCTATGTTCATCAGAGATATTGGCCTGTAGTTTTCTTTTTTTGTGGCATCTTTGTCTGGTTTTGGTATCAGGGTGATGGTGGCCTTGTAGAATGAGTTTGGGAGTGTTCCTCCCACTGCTATATTTTGGAAGAGTTTGAGAAGGATAGGGGTTAGTTCTTTAAATGTTTGTTAGAATTCACTTGTGAAGCCATCTAGTCCTGGGCTTTTGTCTGTTGGAAGATTTTTAATCAGTTTCAAGTTCAGTGCTTGTGATTGATCGGTTTATATTTTCTATTTCTTCCTGGTTCAGTCTCAGAAGGTTGTGCTTTTCTAAGAATTTGTCCATTTCTTCCAGTTTGTCCATTTTATTGGCATATAGCTGCTTGTAGTAATCTCTCATGATCCTTTGTATTTCTGCAGTGTCAGTTGTTACTTCTCCTTTTTCATTTCTATTTCTGTTGATCTGAGTCTTCTCCCTTTTTTTCTTGGTGAATCTGGTTAATGGTTTATCAAGTTTGTTTATCTTCTGAAACAGCTTTTTAGTTTTATTGATCTTTGCTATCATTTCCATCATTTCTTTTTCATTTATTTCTGCTCTGATCTTCATGATTTCTTTCCTTCTGCTAACTTTGGGTTTTGTTGTTGTTGTTGTTCTTCTTCTTCTTTCTCTAATTGCTTTAGATGTAAGGTTAGGTTCTTTATTTGAGATTTTGCTTGCTTCTTGAGGTAGGATTTTATTGTGGTAAACTTTCCTCTTAGAACTGCTTTTGCTGCATCCCACAGGTTTTGGGTTGTCGTGTTTTCATTGCCATTTGTTTCTAAATATTTTTTGATTTCCTCTTTTATTTATTCAGTGATCTCGAGGTTATTTAGCAGTATTGTTTAGCCTCCGTTATTTCACTTTTAATGTATCTTTAATAATTATTTTTAAGTGGTAATCATCCATTAGATAGCTTATAACTGGGTTTGAATAATATTTTATTTAATCATTGGGAAATACTTTTGGAATCTTATTAATAATACTTTTTACTTTCCAAGTTCACAGTCCCAATAATTTTTTTTTTTTTTCCGTATGTGGGCCTCTCACTGTTGTGGCCTCTCCCATTGTGAAGCACAGGCTCCGTATGCACAGGCTCAGTGGCCATGGCTCATGGGCCCAGCCACTCCACGGCATGTGGGATCTTTCAAGACCGGGGCACGAACCCGTGTCACCTGCATCGGCAGGTGGATTCTCAACCACTGCGCCACCAGGGAAGCCCACAGTCCCAATAATTTTAAGAAATCTGTTCCTGTCATTAGAAACGTGGAAATTGATTTATTTGAATTAATATTTTTAAGGACTACCTCAAAAAACAGTGGTTAGTAACTTTGTTTTTTAAAGGTTGTTTCCGAATAAAGTGATTGCCTTAGTCAAGGCATGTTCCGTTTAATTTTATAACTTAGTGAATCACTGGCCAAGATTTTTCTCATTCTTTCTTTTCCTCAGACATATTCATAGATACTAAAATGATGATTATGGCCTTTTCTGACAATAGAAACTTCATATTTGAAGTCCAAATTTGAAACATTTATAGAATTAACTGTTTCAGACTTAGGAAACGCTTGATTTTTACATTATCTTTAGGGTTTAGGAAGCAATAGTGACATTAGTGCAATTTATAATTGGCTTGAAAATAAATTTGACTTGATGAAAATTCAAATTATTTATCATTAGTTTTGGTTTATTTCTTGGCAAAAAATAAATGTAACTTGTTGTTTTAAAAGTATGTGTATACAAATATATTGAAAATATTTTTAATTTTTAAAGTAAACATTATTTTACTTTAAGTAAAAAGAATTGACAAAGTTACCTTTATATGCTTTTTACTTATTTCTCTGTCATTATGGTATAGAATATAATCTTACTTATACCATAACTTATTGCTCTTTGAGGTATGTATTGATAAAATAAAATCACAAAATATGAACAGAATTATTTCAAATAATTTCAGTTTACCAGACAAATTATCACAGTAACTACAGACACTTTTATTTTTAACCCATCTTATTTTTCTTTAATTATATTCTTGAATGAAAAATAACCACAAAATTTTAAAGAATTATCCTGTTTGGAGAGTAAATCAGATTGGAAGGTAAAGCATTTGATGCTCATTGAACAAAGACATAAAAATGACTTAGATTAGTGTGAATATGTGTCAAGAAAAGATGAACCCAAACGACTTGATGAGTAATTCTCTACTTATCAATATCACTTTCCATGTGAATAACCATGTAATACATTCCCCATTTACTTACTTTAAAAATGAAGCAAATATAACCATCAATACACAAGCATTTGCTTTAATCTTCTTTATTTGCTTGTAAATAAGTTGCCTTCTCTCTTTCACATTCTATGTTGAGCACTCAGAAAATTCTATCAGCTTAACTTGAAAGAATATCTAGAATCTGACCACTTTCACCATCTCCACTGCTATCATCCTAAAGCAACTCACTATTATCTGTAGCCTGGACACATGCAGTAGCCCCTGAATGCTTTCCCTATATCCCACCTTTCCTTCCTTGCCTACTGACATGTCTGCTTGGCACCCAGAGTAATCCTTTCAAAACAGAAGTCAGCTCCTGTTATTCCTGTTTCCCTTCCCAGTAACCCCTCCTTGCTTGGAGTAAAATCCAAAATGCTTACAATGGTCTACAGGGTCCTGTATGATCTATTCATTAACTCATTCCTGCCTGAACTCATCTTCCCTCACTTTCCCTTTGCTCACCCTCTTACAGTCACTCTGGCTTCCTCATGCTTTCCATATCATGCCAAGTATATTTCAACCTCGTGGTCTCCTCTTTGTAGATATCCTTCTCTTAGATATACAAACAGCCATCTCCTTACCTCCTTCCAGCCTTGGTCCAAATCCTTACTTAATTTAAAAAATATTCCCATCCCAACTAAGAATTCTTATTCTCCTTCCTTCCATGATTTATTTTGTTGCATGGCACCTCCCATATTCTTAACTAATATATTTACTTTGCTTTACTCATTTTGCTATTGTCCATCTCCCACCACAGAATGCAAACTTTAGGAAGACAAACCTTTTGATCTGTTTTATATTTGCCTGGAGCAAAATAAATGCTTAATACATATTTGTTGAATAAATCGATGGATGAGTCAATGTAAAAGAGAAGAAGGCTTTAGAAAATGAAAAGGCTTGGCATAGACTTAATGATGTTTGTTAAGCCAATGAGTTTAATGAAAATTCTTTTGAAAGAATGTTTTGTGGAGAATCTTCTATGAGTTGTTTCAATATAATTCTTAAGCAATAATTATTTTTTAAAAACTGATTATTTGAAATGAAAGTTTATTTATTGCCAGTCTTTCTGTGTTTGTCAAAGCTTGAATCAGTTTATATCAGAAAGATGGAAATATGATTAATGATACCTGAAATACTTTTTCAGCAAAACCTGAAATGTGGGGCTCTAATTCCCCAATCTGCTGCAGAAATTTGTTTTTTCTTGGATCTAGAAGAAATAAAAGAAAGTGGCACACTTGCCTCCCTGCTGCTGTCACGTTAAGCATGCTCACTTCACAAGCTCCTGTGGATGAAAGTGTAATTGTGTAGAAGGTGAATTGATTGCAATTAACCTCAGGACTTACCCTCAGGCTAGGGTATTCTACCTCCTTTTCTTGAAATGTGCCACCAAGGCCGTAATACATGGCTGATGAATACATATATCATACAGGGAAATACATATATTATGGGATAAAGTGCATAAATCATGTAGAAAAACATGCATTATACTGAGATGATCAAATTATAAATGAAGCATATAAATCATAAGATTACACTGTTGAGTTGTATCAGGAAACATAAATTATATAGTGAAATCCCAGGGTCACTAGAGGGTTCACTGAATAATGAAATGAGCTCCTGTAACTTAAGGAAAAGTGGAGTAACAGTGAAAAACCCATTCTGCATTATGTTGAATATTCCATTTAATCCAATTTTATCTCCTATACCTCTTGTACCCAAGGAATCAACATTGTACAGTATGAGGAAAGGGGAATAAATAAACAACAAATGCAAGATTGAATGATGATATGCTATAAGTACATTCAAAAATATAAACTTTCAAATATAATGAACATCCGTAACCAAGTTTTAAGTCAAAGTTGGAAAGAATGGCAGTTCCAAAGTCAGCTACAAATATCAGAAGGGCAATGTCTTATTCTAAAATAAAGAACGTCTTGAATCTCAAGGAGAAGATCCTAAAAAGAAAGAAGAGATGAAATTAAGATTGGCTTGTTCTGAATGTAGATAAGCAATTGAAATTTGGATTGATTCACTGAATTAAATAATGAAGAACAAAAACACATTTTATATTATGCATATAGAAAGACTTTGCTTGCCTTCCTTTGGGAATCATTTTTCACATTTGACTTTGTTTTTTCCCCTTTACTTCTCTGTACCTTTGTTCACACATGTATTAATAGGATGAAAGAGAAGCAAAATGGAAAAGAGAATTCTTTAACCTAGTTTTGCTTTTTAAAAGAAAGTCAAAAGCTGGTAGAGACCATTCTGCAAGGCTTTAAGAGAAGCTCAGGCTAAGACAGACTTTCACACACAATACAGGACAATGATACAAATCAGATCAATCTCGCAAAGTTTCTTAGCACAATGTTCATCCATGTGAATTATGTTCTCACTAAAGCAAAGGGCTGGAATTCACATCCATTCCCAGTTCTGGTGAGTTAAGGTTATGGTCAAAGCTTGGTGTACTGAGGGATTCCTTAGTCATAAACAAAGTGTTTGACCCACTCTCTTCCTCAGGGCAATAGAGAGCCAGAGCCAACTGAATTTATACAGTGGGAATTGATAGTTTATTGCAGACCCTGGAGGGGCAAGGGCACTGACTCACATCCTATTTCTGGCTTTCTTGGCATTTGTTACTGCAGATAAAGGTAGATTGTGTCAAGATGTTCTGCTGGTCCTGGAATACAATTCTGTCAAAATGCAAGTGCTAATTTTATTTGAAGGGAAGCAATAAATTGGCACCCCAAACACCCCCTGCCTTCCCTAAACATCATATTTCAATTTCACACTGTTACTCATGTTGAGTGCTAGTTAACACACCAGTAAGGATGTTAAAAGATAAATGTCCTGTTAATTGTGCATAAGTAATTGTAGAAGAAACTGTAGTGCCAAAGACACATAGAACTCCTTTGTTTTGAACAGCAAGTCACATACAAAATAATAATGATAATCATGAAGAGTTAATCCAGAAAAATGTTGAGTTTGTTATTTGTAAATTCAATTTTGGCCTGCTAACCAAAACTGGTTTGTCCCTAAAACATCCATAAATGGTTAAATCTGCTTGATATAAGGATAATCATTTTACTCTATGATCTATGTGTTTCATTAGTTGAGGTACACTTTCTGCTGTAATAAATGTGCTTCAGTAAATGATCTATGCATTTCTTTCTGAAATGTATGTGTTTCACTAGAAAAGGTATGTGTTCATCAACTATGAATAATGTTCCTAACGGCACCACATTATATTACTTGGCTGGTATCAGCACAGCATTACACATCCATTCCCTCATGACCATGAGCACTGCATCTGCAAGAAGACACACATCAGCCCCTGTCACTCTCAGGTGTTGATGCATGTGTGCGTGAACTCTGCAAGCTTGGGAGACGCAAATGGGGGAGAAGGGGAAGGGAGTCATTTTGTAGGTGAATATGTTTGTTAAATGAACAGGAAACAAGGGATTTTTCTAGTCCTGCCCTTTTATAACCCAGAGGAAGGAAAAACAATACAGCAAAATACAGTTGAGATTTTACTGTTTCTCACAGGCAAAGTTCCTTCCATATACTTCAGTTAAACATCACTTGGGTAAAGGCTGAAATCATATAATTCCAAGTTAAACATTAAAAACATTTTTTAACTTATGAGACACAATTAAAATTCCACCAGTTTCCTGATTTCAGTGAATTGGCATCCAAACTGATGAAGTGAAATTATCTTTATAGAGTGAAATTAATTAATTACTGAAAAAGTTAAATACATTCTCCTGTAAAAGGTGTTGTTGGTATTGATGAGAGATTTATGTTAGTTTACAATTTAAAAGGGAAAAGAGAGTTTTTCTTAGGTATTCTGAAACGTACAGTGATTTACTTCTCAACATATTAAATTCAAACAAATCAATTACCCAGTTGAACTCACAACCAATTCTTTGTGGTCTCCAATTTATCTGGAAGCAGTAACAAAAACACATTTCTAGATTATCTATAGAAATCCCCTTTTTCACCAAGTGTATGAGTTTCTTATGCCCAACTGTCAGTGTTTGGAAATGTGCTTGATTCTCAGAGATTACCATTAATTTCATAATAGTAACCTCTCCATGACTTTTTTCATTGTGATATAGAGCCTGCAATTCAATGTATAAGATATGGGTTAATATTGCCATGAGCAGATGGGATGAATTATAATCTCCTTATGTAAGTGTGTAAATTGTGACAGACTCACTTATTTTTCTCAGATTAAAACTAATGCTTTGTATATGAACTTTCCATTTAAAAATCATTTTTCAATAAACACTGAACACTTTTTTTTTTCTTTTTTGGTACTTGGGCCTCTCATTGTTGTGATCTCTCCCATTGCGGAGCACAGGCTTTGGATGCACAGGCTCAGCAGCCATGGCTCACGGGCCCAGCCACTCCGCAGCATGTGGGATCCTCCCGGACTGGGGCACGAACCCATGTCCCCTGCATCGGCAGGCGGACTCTCAACCACTGCACCACCAGGGAAGCCCCACTAACACTCTTTTACATATGACATCAAATAATTCATTATACATGTCTCCATTTAGTCACCTAATTTTCTCTCTACTTTTCATATATCATTGCAGATATTTCTTTCAGTTATACCTGCTTTTTACATTTTTTATTTACTGAAATGAGTGAAACCTGGGAGTTATTTTTTACTATTAGGGGAATTAGGAATTTCTATAGACCTCATCAGCTAGCAAGTCGTTTATCTTATATTTGAGATATTCTCTATATAGGAATAGTCTACATTAAGTAGTGCTGAAATAATTAATTCAGTGCTTTTAGAGAATTGCTATAATTTTTTTACAGTAGGATGTTTTGATGTTACCCTTGCTCTCATTTTTTGAAGAATTATAAACACACACATATGAAAAAAGAGAAGGTTCTGGACAAAAGCAATCTTTCTGATAAAATTAGTTCAACATTAAAAGTGATTGAATTCAATCTATGTATAAAACTGGGTCAGCCATTAATATTTTAGGGACATCTAGAAGCCATTAAAGAAATAAAAATGTTGGTTTATACATAGGGATTAGACATACTCCTTTTCTTTAATGCATGTTACACTAAGTATTATTTAGTGATCTTGTGAATCAAGTGTTAGTAATATTATAATAACTTTGATATTTTGGATATCACCAGTAGATAAATTATTTGTGGTAGCCTATAAATTGTTGCTTAAAAACAGACGCAGGAAATTGTGCTACATATGCTTTCAGAAATTCTCACTGAGAGTTTTTGAAGTCTATATTGAATTTCCCTCTTACCAAGTTTGATTAATATCCTGAATTACATACTACATCTTACTTAGAGAAAGCCCTCATTGGGCTTGAATCAGTCATATGTGAGCAGATCATAAGCAAGTTCCTTGAGACCTGAAATGGTCTGAGTAACAAACATTTAACCAATTTAATTCCACTCTGCATGTGATTGTGTATTTGAGAAAAATCTCTTTGGTAAAGATTCCTTAAAGACCCATACTGAGATTAACCTGAACTCAAAGTATTCCACTTTGTGAATAAAGAAAATAATAATATATATGTCATACTTTCAAAAATATAACATTTTATTCACAGATTTCCACCAGCATACATCTCCTGTACACATAGGTCTATAATATATTTATATTGTCCACAAGTTATTTAAAGAATAATTTTGTTTTGTTTTATTTTTGCTTTGGTCTCATCGTGATTAACCTATTTTACAGGTACCATGAGGACCTATGTAATGTTTACTGAATCCCAAATGTGATCTGAATTAGTGCTGTCTGTACAAAATCTAGCTCTGGCTTTGTCTATGACCTGGATGTTTTAATACCATGATATCTTTCCTGTGGCTTCTATGATACTTTGAGGGCTATATCATAAGTTTGATACAAAAAAAACAAAAAACAAAAAAAACCTTCAGCCACTCTAAGGTGAAAAGATAAGTTGAATATTAAATACAACTTAAATATTCCTTTAAGAATTTGTGCAAATGCCAGTAAATTTAAAAATCGGGTTAAAATCAGATTATATTAGGCCAAACACACCTTGTATTGCTAAAGAGTTTCACTGTGACAATTTGGTCATCAACTGCAGCCATTATCTGGGGATAAATCAATTTGCAGCAGCTGTGGACAGCTATTTGAGTGTAGAGCAGAGCAGCTTAACTGTAGAAGCATGTTAAAAGTTAAAAGGCCAGAGTCCTGCTGACTACAGATAGGAATTTTTTTTAAGGTAAACCCATAACACAACATTGCTTAGCTCTGAAGGCATCAAGCCACTCTCGTTAAATCATCCAACCTAATAGCTGATTTGATATGCTTTCTTTTCTAACTCCCTTGTTAAGGGTGGTGCATATTACAGAAACTTGTCTAGATCCATTTTTTTTTTCTTGTGGCAAATAATTCTCTTTAGAGGTTCAGTTAGTGCTTCTGGCAATGGCAGAACTAGCACTTTTATGGTCTTTTAATCTGATTGGTCTTTTAAAAGATTGTCCTTGGTTTCTTTAAAAGGTCAATATCAGGTACAGAGATTTCAACTGTAAGCAGAATGGTGCTATACTAGATAAGGAGGCTTGCAGCAAATGAAAAGAAAGAAGGTGTACAATTTGCCCCAGTTATACATTAGCTTATTTATAACTTAGAATTTGTAATCTTCTTACCTTTATTTTTCTTACTTGACACAATAGTTTGTTTTCTAAGTTTCAGACCTAGAGTTAGAAAGTAAAATAATTTTCTGTATTGTGTTTTATTTTAAATTTCTATGTTGGTATATCTAGAAAATGGATGATGGACAGAGAGGAAAGGAAGGGTCTTTATAGAAAAAATAGTTTTCTGAATTAAGTTGGAAATTATATATACAAATTAAGTGTGCATCAATTGTGGTTTGTTTAATACGTTTACTTTTCACAAAATAGTGCATCCAATCTAACCTCAAATGCCTGAGACAGTGTACAAAGATGGTTCATATTCTGTAGAGTGATGTAATCTAATAAGGACCAGTTATTGTTGTTGAAGCTGGAATAATGATTCTGTCAGAAAATATTCTTTGTAAGTAATCATTGCCATTGAAGACATGACGTTGTTGTGGTCTGAAGCTTGTAGTCAGATAATTTCAGTAGTCATCAGTCACACAAAAAATGGATTTGAAATATCTGGCACATTTTAAGCGCCCCACCCAAATGTTATGTGATAATAAAGTTATTTATGTAATTTTACATTTAATTAATGGTAATTACATATGACTATAATCTTAGGAAAGAAATAAAGGAAGAAAGAAAAAGAAAGAAAGAGAGAGGGAAAAAGAAAGAATAAAAACCTGTTTCTACAGGCTAAATATGCTTGCTGGAAGCTGTAATTTGACTGATGCTAATGTTAATTGAAAATTTAACAATATATAACTATAAATTCAGCTTCCATACAGTTTGTTCATATGTTAATTTTTAAAAAAATATTGGGGTAAATTAGTGTAAATTCCTGTCACAAGGATTATTTGGTGGTTCTACATAAATATTTTTGTGGGAACATGTCAGAAGCTGAGAGAAGCTGAGTCTAAGTACTATTATCCTTATATTACAGGCAAAAATGAAGAGCATATAGATTCATTTTTAAAAGTGAGTGAAAGTATTTTAGGTTCACAAATGTATACGTTTTTAGCTATTAAGAATTGGCAGGGGGTTTCCCTGGTGGCGCAGTGATTGAGAGTCTGCCTGCCGATGCAGGGGACACGGGTTTGTGCCCCGTTCCAAGGGGATCCCAC